>NC_081850.1:75700025-77019583 GCF_963259705.1 Myotis daubentonii | reverse complement strand
CTACACAGATGGTAGGACATAACATGTTATTTTCATTCTAATAACCTGCAGTAAAAAAAAAATCAAGAGCACCAAGTCTTTAAACAATTTTTGGCCCATCGGCAAGACCTCCCGTACCTTCTGGAAGTCATCGAACTTCTTCTGCAGCACCTCCACCTGCTCCAAGTCTGCGGCAACCTCCTCGCTGGTCAGGGCCGCTTCCTTCTCATTGATCCACTGCTGCAGCTCATTCGCTTCACGGAACAACATAAACTTCTTGCAACTCTTCTCCAGCATGCCTTTGCGCTTCTCACCCAGTTCGAGCAGAGAACGGTATCTGATGTCATTCAAGAGGGTGACAAGAGGGGCAAGGAAGGCAGTTAGCGTCTTACAGAGGCTACGTCCCTAACATCAAGGAAACTACCAGGCATCTCCAAGACATGGGTCCAAGGCCATGAGTTTGGAATGAGGCTGCCCTGATGATGAAGTGTCAGGCGCAGATGAAGAGCCTAAGGACCCGACAGCCTCCGGGATAAGCATCCATGTTCTGTTCACCCCTGGTGGCCAGAACAGCCAGGCACACTCATCCGCGGGCCAACTTTGCACTGACGACATCATAACCACAAATGACGGAAACCCAGCGTTCAGCACAGTGACACAGGGTTCATGCAACTACAGCTGAGAGATGAGATGAGTTTGCTGGGTAGAATGTACAGAGTTCTTTTCTTTTATAATCAACTCTCTGAGCAGCCCCCAAGGAGATGGGCCTTAAACAGCCTCATACAGAATGTTAGCACCTCTGAAAAAGGACATTTCTAAGATGATATATTTACCTCTCAGGAAGTTTTGGCAACTTCAGAAGGAAAATCAGGTAGAGTACAGAGTATTTGTACCATCTGATTAGTTGAAAAGTTTCTTAAGATGAACCCAAGAATATTCTAGCTCTTGGGAACTAATACACAAAAGGCTAAATTCCTATTATCTTTGATGACAAAAATTAGGCTCATTCTCAAATTTAAGCTTCCTAAATGAAATAAAAAAGCAACGAGTTACCAAGAACCAGAACACTTTAACAAGAGGCACAACATTTCCTTCTTGCTACCAAGGATCACTACAGGACTGGCTGTCAGGCCTGCTGCTGGCCCACCACAGAAGCCAACAGGAGGGGGACCCAACAACACTCTGAACATACAACTGCACAAGGAAGCCACCAAAGAGCTAAGCGGCCATCAACTGACAGCTTCACCGACACCTCTACCTGTGCAAGCAGAAGCGGAGGCACGGACACGGCCCCGCCCTCCACCTGGTCTTTCTGATGAACAAATGCCCTCACAAGAAGCGGCAGGGGATGGGCAGGCATAGCCATGGACACAGGCGCTCAGCAAGGCTTCGCCTACTCACAGTTCTTCCACCTGTTTCATACGCAGGGATACACTGCCGGCCTCCTTAGTTATGCGTGTCCTGCACAGAGGGGCACAGCAAAAGCACGCACAGATTAGTGGGGCTCACCCCCAGGGGTGAGAAGCGGCAGCTCCGGCTGGTGCCTGGATGGTGGATGCACCAAGTGGGGAAAATTAGGGAGTCACTGAAAAGCTCTTGGAAACAGGCCAGGCCATGAGTAAAATCATGTAAATTAGAAATAGCAGGGAGATTCAATCAGTTAGTTCGCCGTCACTTTCCTGGAAAGGCGGCCATGCTACGGCAGTCAGCTTTCCTGTGCTGAAACACCAGCGACTTCAGAGCAAGGCCGGGGGATCCGATTTTACTGAGAGCTCAGTATGCAACTTTAGTCATCTGTTTGGTCCACTTTTCTGCTCTTGTATTTGATATAGGCCCACTCTTGTCTTAACTGTAACAGAGCATCTGTAAGTGTACAAATAACTGATCTTTTCAGGGACCATCAGGGTCAGAAAAGCTCTATTATTCTACACTCTAGTGCCAACATATTTCCTGGGTCTCTGCCAAATGTCCAAAGCTGTTGTCATCCTTAGCGGAATTAGGTATGTCCCAAAGGAGGGCACAGGTCACTGGGGCTCAGCTCTGGGAAAATGGACAGAACCAACACTAAGTAAATCCCACTCTCAGAACATAAGCCACAGCCGAGAGAGCAGCTCTGTAACAGCCTTTTACCGGGGCCGAGCTGCAGAACATCTGACGGCAATGTGAGAAAGGAGCTCCGGAACTGGAGGACAAAGGCTCAGATCTTAATGCTCAGAAAAATGCTGTTTTGTAAAAGCAGCTCACAGTGTGGGGAAGAAAGAAACAACAGAAAATAAAGGCGTCAGTCAGGCATCTGCGGCTCGAACAGGGTTTTTGGGTAAAAAAGCGACGTGGGGTAAGGGGGAGGAGCGTGTCCCCGAGTTTGACGGGCAACAGAACACTGGCCCCCGAAGCCGCAGCACGCTGCCCAGCCCTCGGCCCCTGGGTGCTACGACTGGGCCCCGAGTGACACCAGGACCTCTGCAATCGACTGTGTGGTCCTTACTGATTGTCGATCTGCTCCTGCCGCAGCGCGATGCTGCCCTGCTCCTCCAGCAGGTTCTCCCGGGAGGCCGACTGCGCGGGGTCCAGTTTCTTCACGTAGGCGGCCGGCACGAAGCCCTGGCGGTCGTTCACCTCCACTTTCCACCAGTCCTGAGGGGAGAGGGAGAGCGGTGACAGCAAGTTCCTCCCTGAGGAGGGAGGAACCAAGGAGGCTGTGTGTGCGCGCACACGTGTGTGTGTGTGTGTGTGTGTGTCTCGGCACGCTCGCTCACATGCACACACACAGGAGAACTCCAATCACATTAAGAGGACCTCCTGATAGTGTCAAAGCACTTGGCACAAAGGCTGAAATTTTGGTCCCCTCGTGACCTGTCGAGCATGGAGAAGGTCATGAGTTAAGTAGCAATGACACCCAACACGAAGGCCATTCTTCCCTCGGCTTAGGGCCCAGAACTGTGCTCTCCCACGCTACAGCCGGGAGCCACATGTGGCGATGTAAAATTCAATAAATCAGAATGAAATAAAAAACTTCAGTTGCACTGGTCACACTTGAAATGCTTGATAGTCACACGTGGTAGCAACTCCCGGAGAGCCAGCACTAAGACGATGTCCCCCACCACAGCAGGTCCTATCGGATAATGCTTCTCCTGAGGAAACCGGGGGGGGGGCGCGGGGGCGGGGGGGGGGCGAGGACCAAGGTGTTGGTTCAGGTTTAATTAGCGCCAACAGAAAGATAAGAATCCTGGGTTTTCTCAAATTCTTGACTAGGGAAAACTGGGGTGTGGGAATAAGGAGGTTCTTAGCAACAGCTGGGGACATTTGTCCACACTGACCACGATGAGAGGTGACAGCCTTTGGGAGCGTCAGATAACATGTGGAGTATCGTGCACCTCACTTCAAAGCCACTGTCAGATAGAATGTCTAGGAAGAAAGGCTACGAAACCAGGCAGCATGGAGCTGTGAGAAGACAGAGCCTAAGGGGTGACGTCACAGCTGTCTGTGACTATCCACTCTAGCCATACAGCTGAGATTAAGAACCAACAGGTACAAGGTATAGACCTGCAGTTGTATACAACAGATGCTGCCTCCAAAGAAAGAGTGTGGAGTGTGCAGCTGTGAGTCACTGCCTGTGGGTATCTAAGAAGACAGACTGATTACCTTCGTGATGATGCACAACACAGGTAAGAGAAACCTATATTAAAGCAGACTGACTAGGAAACTCCAAATTCTAACCCAGCCTCATTTTACAAAGACACAGTAACCCAAAGACACCCAACCCGAGCAAAACTGGTGCTGCTGATGGAAACACACGCAAGCCCAGGCTGACTTGCCTTGTTGGTGCTGTTGAGCAAGGTGAGGATATCGCCTTTCTTCATGGTGACCTCTCGAGGGCTCTTCTCCTGATAGTCATACAGCGCCAACACCAGCTCCTTCCCAGTCTCATCGTCCATGGGGGCCACTTGTTGCTAAAAAGCAAACACGGTTAAATCAAGGACGTGTATAACATGTTATGGAAGCACATGACAGAGTTCAACTTCGACAGCCGTACCAAATTCACCATCACACATTTATGAGCATTCTAGGATGCTACCAATAAAATCCGATTCAGGAACTGTAGCTCTCTGGTGTCTTTAAAAATCTCATTTTAAACCATCCACAAACCTTCGTCTCATAAGCCTTAGAGGAAGGCCACAAGAATGTTGCCCGGGACAGTGACACTTGCAGACGCTGGCTCCTGCCTGTCCCCGGGCGCCCCCGGCAACGTGTCACCGCCGAAGGGGAAGCCACACTCACCCGGCACGACTGCGCTTGCTCTCGCAGAGCCTGAATGCTGCTGCCGTAGGCACTGAGATCCGACATCAAAGCTTCATGCTTCTTCAGGAGAGCCTGAAACCAAACCACACCGACCCTGTGGAAGGCGCCAGAGGCTCCTCCAACGGCATCGCCCAATGAGCCACCCCCTCTGAAGTCCTGTTTAGTGATATGACTGGATCGCTTCCTGCTCTACACTTTCCCTTTTTAATAAACATTTAATTTGGAGGAAATATTCACTGTGACCTAACAGTATTTTTTCACTCTGCCTTTACATATTTAGTTATGCAATATCTGAAATGCATAAGGAGACATAAAGAACAGTATCGACTGAACCCATCACCATCTTAGGAAATAAACTGCCAATCAGACAGCTGGCTGGGGACACGCCCTCCTGGAAGGCATTCCCGGCCCTCCCCCCCTCGCCATAGCCAGTGCTGCTTTCTTCACCCCCATTTTCTAAGCTTTTCAGTTCTCCCATCTTTGGGAGAACCAAATATAGTTCATGTCAATACTCGACACATTTTGTTTTTTTGTGATGACTGGCAAGAAAACAGCTTCAGGGACTACACCTAGACTTTTATGAATAAAATGGAGGAGTTTCAGTCAAAAAACAGAGGCCCAGCAAACACTGTGCTAATGTATACATGCATATGGCGGAGGGACGACAGGACACGAGAACAGCAAAGTGTGAACGAAGGTGATAGGTGATGTCCTCTTTCTTTTCAGTAGGACCGCATTCCCATCATAAAAAGTGAAAAGAGACCCTAGATGCCTTAGAAACACAATCAGTCATGACGCTGCACCTTCCCAACTTGGTCACTTTCCCCGCTAGCCTCCCAGCCGGAGCCCTGGGGCAGGATCCCCAGCAGCACCATGATCCCCGGCCCGGTCACCTCAGCGGAGTCCTCGTCCTTCCCGTAGTCGGTGCTGCCCACAATGGGCTCCTTCTCCCGCATCCAGGACTCGGCCTCATTGGCATCGGCAAAGTACTGCTGGGCTTGCAGCGAGTCCTCCAGGTCTTGCCGCCGCTGCGAAGCTTTGGATTTGAGTGACTCCCACTTCTGGTTCAGTTCGTTGAGCTTGGCCTTCACGTCCTCCGCAGCAAAATGGCCTGGGGGGGAGGCAGGGGGAGGGAGGACGGGGAAAAGCATTTGACATGCTGCAGGACAAAAAAGGCCGGCGTGTTCACTTTCTGTCATTACATGTTGGTGAGCCAGGCCTCTTTATATTTCCAAACTCATGAGCAGCCCAGGTTCCAACCCTTTAACAGGTTTGCTCATTTTGGCCTCCTCATAAAGAAATAAAAGTAACAGCATTCCCATAGTTCTCAGTCACTGAGACCCCGGCTCAGAGAGGTTAAGGTCTAGTCAAGGTCAAATAGTTAGAAAAGGATCGAGACGGTCTTCAACCCTACAGCCCAGGCTGACTCAAATCCATGCACTGAACCATCAGAGAGGGAGGATAAGAGGAACAAAAGCAGGCTCTAGCTGGTCTGGCTCAGTGGATAGAGCGTCAGCCTGTGGACTGAAGGGTCCCAGGTTTGATTCCAGTCAAGGGCACATGCCTGGATTGTGGGCTCAATCCCCAGTAGGGGGATCGCTCATCAATAATGTTTCTATCTCTCCCGCTCCCTTCCTCTATGAAATCAATAAAGTTATATATATATTTTTAAAAAGGGAACAAAAGCAAAGCTCTCACCTTCCTCCACCATGGCATTCCCCTTCTGTGTAACTGCTTTGATGCGGGGTTCATGTCCAGCGATTTCTGCTTGTAGGGCTTGGTGTTTCTTTAGCAGATTCTGGACTCCAATCAAATCTTTGCCTAAAAGCAGAAGAAATCACCCTCCCGTCATGCGAGCCATCAAACAGAAAGTCAGCATTCACTGCCACTTGTGGCTTCCACGCTGTCCCGATGTTCTTTAACTTGACCTTGCTCATTTTGACCAGCGTCCCCTTTGGGCCGTAAGGGTAGAGCCCTTTCTCAGCTGGACTCCTATCTGATGGAGGCAGACTGACCTCTGTTGGTGGACGCAGCAATGGGCTCCTTCTCTCGAATCCACGTCTCCTCATCCTCCACGTCTCGGAAGAGCTGCTGCAAACGCAGAGAATCTGCCAGCTTCTGCTTCCGGGCGATCATGGGCTCCTTGAGGGCCTCATAGCGAGCCACGAGGGCTTCCTGCTTCTTCTTGATGTTTTCAGCATCAAAATGGCCAGCGTCCTGGAACTGGCGGGCCTGAATGGTGATGCCATCAATCCGATCCTGGGAATGGCAAAGGGCAGTCTTGAAAGCCTGGGCCGGAGCTGGGCAACTTTACGTATGACCAGGCTGGCTTTATTACTTCAGGTGTGGTTTGAACGATACAAAGAAAAGGGAACGCGTTTCCTTCCCACCCCACGAGCGTTCCTTCTGCCATCTGTTTCCCTCGTGTTGGGCTCCCAGAAAGCTGAGGGAGATGGCTGAACTGGAGCCAGAGCACATGCAGCACGTGGGGGGCCACGTAAGAAAATCAATACATTTCATCCCCCCCCAAGCAGCCTGGTCCTGAATTACTGCATCCCTCACGCCTACTGGCTGTTCACTGGCCCAGCAGCGCCCGCACTCTACCTGGTGGGCGGCCACATCAGCCTCCAGCAGGGCGTGCTTCTTCTGCAGGTTCTGGACATTCGTAAGGTCTTTGCCGTAATCGTCGGAAGCCAAGTGACCTTCTACTTCATACAGCCACAGTTCAATGTCCTCCACGTTGCGGTTAAACTGCTGCTGCTGGTTAGCCTCGCGGAGCTTTATTCCTAGCCAAAGAGGCAAGTGGGTTTTCTAATTACCCTTCCAGCAACACAGGGGTGGGCAAAAGTAGGCTCACAGTTGTGAGTATGGGAAAGTTTATTCTTGTGCTATGAACTATTAATAATTATATTATTTCTAGTATTTGCTACCATTATTACGATTATGACTGTATTTCATATCCTTACTTGTAATGTCTCTTTTGGGTAATGATGGCTGGTAATAGAACCTACTGTTGCCCACCCCTGTATTGCTCACGACAATGGCATCTTAGTGAGGGACCTGACCAGGACTGTAGTGACTCTCATCTGTCACAAAGGTGAAGGAAACAAATGCAACCTCTGCTCGACCTCTACATGCCGACTTGGAAGTCGCTTAAAAGCATCGTCATCCTCAGGAGACAGAAGCCCCTGAGCATTATTAGGACTGAAAATTAATTCCTTTGGCTCACAGGTGAACTTTGATCTTTAGTGATGAGGCCCAATTCAGTCATGGCTGGTTGGCCAATCATCCCCTTCTCACTCAGGCTCCCCACCAACCAGCATGCTTAACCACATTTACCAAATCAGCAAGGCATCACAAGTCCAAGGCAGTCACTCCTACAGGGAAATAGCCCGAACGCCCAGGGCCATCCACCTCACCTTCCCAGGTGGTCTATGTCCCTAAGACACTGAACTAGGAAGGATAATCAACTCCCCAAACATTCCTACCACAGCCTAGTGAGTCCTTGTACCTTTCAGTTCAGTGGCCTCCAGCAGTTTCTTCCACAAACTGATGACCTCATTCATTCGAGCCGCCACTTCCTCCTTGGCGTAGTGGTTGACGTCAATCAGCTTCTGCCCTGCTTTCTCCAGGGCATCAATGCGGCTCTGGTTTGCTGAGAGCTCAGCCTCAAAAGCCTGATGCTTCTGGACTTTTCCTTGTAGGTTGGATGGGTCCTGCCAATAGAAGAAAGAAGCGGTTCTGTCTTGAACGTGAGTGTATTACCTTGCATTAGTTTCATACTCGTCTCTGGAAGAGGATGCATAAAATGGTCAGCTTACATTAAATAGTGTGGGCTGGTTTTAGAACTCCCTTTTTCTCTTAACTACAATTTATTTGTAAATCTGTGTTCAATTCAGCTCACAAACCAAGTGCTACATGGCAATGCTAACAGTACATTACTTTATAAGCTTCATCTGTGGCAGTTTTCATCTTCTCGTTGACCCAGCTCTTGAGCTCATCGGAATCACGGAAAAACTGCTGCAAGTGGAAGGAATCGGCCAGCTGGGCCCGGCGATACATGGCTCTCTCATGAAGGGCATTGCGGCGGCTCAACAGCTGGAAGAAAAGGATCTTGTGAACCTCCAGTTCTTACCGCCCCAGAGATACCCAGCTCGAGAGGCTACACACATCTGTCTAGAGGGACATCCGTGCAGGGAAAGGATGGCGCATAAAGAACCCAGGAACTTACAGCATCTCGGCGAGTAGCCACGTCGTCCATGGCATAGTGGTTGTTCTGAATTAGCTTGGTTGCAAATTCATCTAGTGCCTAGGAAGGAAGAAGAGTTCTTCACTGGTAAAGGGATTATTCCATAGCCTGGCCTCCAGAGAAAAGTAACCACTGAACAGGTCACAGAACACTTCACACAGGTCAAGGTTTTCACAGACAACACTCATCCCCGAATTTCTGAGCTGGTGCCTGATGTTGTTACTCAGATGTAACAATGCAATGCCGGCTCCCTGCAAGGCTGGAGGTGATCTGACCTGCATCAGATAGAAGTTAACAGCCTTCCAATTCCTACTTCTACAATCTGCTGCTAAAGGTAAAGACATTCTGACCTTTTCCACCTTGTATTAATTCTTAACTGCTTTTAGTAAAAGGTAAATCTCAACCTGGAGGCTTATGTCAGGAAAAAGCTTTCATTCGATCAAGCTGTGCAGTCTCCCTCTGATGGTGTGTCACCACCGCCCTGAGATTTTCGGCACCCACAGGCGTGTCTTTCGCTCACATCCCTCATCCAACCTGTTCGGAGCCTTTCAGACAAACAGGGGCCTTCAGGCTTATTCCAAGGGCAAGAAGGGGTCTTACTGTGATCTTTTCCTCCTGGGCACTGAGGGATTTCTCAAAGTCTTCATGCTTCTTGAGAAGTGCTTCCACGCTGTCCAAGGAATCCCCCAGGTCCTCATTCAGCAGGAAAGCCTGCAACAGCAAACAAGGTGTTCAGAACAGCGCCCTGTTCCTTCCGTCTCTTAAGGCTGGAAAGCAAAGGATACTCTGGCCAAAATACAAAAGGAAGGAAAGCGATTCTTGGGCTAATAAACGTCTGGGATCTGTTCCGGGAAGCCCAGAGCCCTTCCAGATTGATCCAATGACAGCATAAAATCCTTGTCCCACATTCTATGAACACTTATTTTTTAAAAAAAGCTTTTCTTGCTTCTATTAGATTTAGATTACGCATAAGGTTAAGTTCTAAAGGG
This sequence comes from Myotis daubentonii, assembly GCF_963259705.1. NCBI lineage: Eukaryota > Metazoa > Chordata > Mammalia > Chiroptera > Vespertilionidae > Myotis > Myotis daubentonii. Next base: position 77,010,067 of record NC_081850.1, on the reverse strand, counting down.
AAACCTCCCCCTTAATAAAAAACAATTTCAGCCGAGGCCGGTTTGGCTCAGTGGATGGAGCGTTGGCCTGCAGACTGAGGGGTCCCGGGTTCGATTCCGGTCAAGGGCATGTGCCTGGGTTGTGGACATATCCCCAGTGGGGGATGTGCAGGAGGCGGCTGATCGATGTTTCTCTCTCATCGATGTTTCTGACTCTCTATCTCTCTCCCTTCCTCACTGTGAAAAATCAATAAAATATATTTAAATAAATAAATAAATAAATAAATAAATAAATAAATAAAAAACAATTTCATACCATCACACTCATCTGAAAAACTGGGGCCTTTCTGAGGGCCTGAGGTGACAGAAGCTGGCTTAGTGCCCCCCTTCAGTAAATTCTAACTGAAATGGTAATGATTTCCTACAGAAACAAGCTAATGGTCTGAGGAGGGGCAGGAATGAGGGAAAAATAACAATCATCCACAGAAAGCATTTAGCACAGGTCCTGGCCACAGTAATCTGTAATGACAATATGCTATTAACACTTTAACCATTAAAAAAAAAAAGCTGACTATCTGAGTAGACAAACAGGTGGCCAGGTCTCCTCTGCTAACATGTTACCTCTTGCTTGCTCATCCAGTTGTCCACCTGCTCGGTGTCGCGGTAAAAGAGCTGCAGGTCCATGCACTGCTCATACTGCTGCCTGCGCAGCTCCCACAGCTCCAGCAGGGCTGTTCGCTCCTCAGAGAGAATGGCCAGCTGGAAGGAGGAGCACACAGGGGATGAGGGGTGGGTGGGAGGGGATGGAAGGGGAGATGGGGGGCGGGGGCGGCAGGGATGGGGAGGTAAGTCAGTCCTGACGCCCTCCACTCAGAAGAGGAGAATCACATCCACTGTGTGTGCCAGGCAAGTCACAATAAATCACAGGAACCCTGAGCAGCTTGTATGTTATGCTGAACGTAAGAGGAATGGTCCTGTTCTAATTAGTCTACAATTAACTTACTGCCACATTGTCACAAATGATTTTTAGTAGAAATGCTATGGAAACTCCCAGGCAGAAGAAAAAGAGCATGTATCTAAAATTGAGGCAGGAGGGCCTTAATCGGTTTGGCTCAGTGGATAGAGCGTCGGCCTGCGGACTCAAGGGTCCCAGGTTCAATTCCAGTCAAGGACATATACCTTGGTTTCTGGCACATCCCCAGTAGGGGGTGTGCAGGAGGCAGCTGATCGATGTTTCTCTCTCATCGATGTTTCTAACTCTCTACCCCTCTCCCTTCCTCTCTGTAAAAAATCAAGAAAATATATTAAAAAATAAAAATAAAATAAAATAAAAGTGAGGCAGGAGGAGCATTTGAGATCTTGCTCCCTGGCATATGTTATCAGTTTGACTCAAACGCTTTTAAAAATTCAAAAAATTAAAGTGAGGCAGTATAAATGGAGGGCAGTGGTTCTCAACCTTCTGGTCCTTTAAATACAGTTCCTCGTGTTGTGATCCAATCATAAAATTATTTTTGTTGCTACTTCATAACTGTCACGTTGCTACTGTTATGAATCGTAATGTAAATATCTGATATGCAGGATGGTCTTAGGCGACCCCTGTGGAAGGGTCGTTCGACCGCCAAAGGGGTCGCGACCCACAGGTTGAGAACCGCTGGAGTAGGGACTCTCAGTTGAGAAATGTCAATTGAGTAGGGACTCCATAAAATATGTTAAATAAATCATGAGTGCCCTAGGCATAATTTTTAGGCTCCAAAGTGAATGACAATAAAGTGTGTTTTTGAAATCTCTCTTCTTAGTCTCTATATAATTATTTTAAAATTACCATTATGTAATGTTCCTCAGACAACTCTATACTCAAAGACACTTTGAATTAAATATACCCATTGATTTGATAAAAATGTGTCCCCCTTGGCTCTAGCTACTAATGTGGACTCAAGTTTCTACAAAGTCTCCTTTAAGTAGGAAATATGTCACATTATGTCCCAAATAAATGAAACTCTCTATGTTCATTCACGTTGCTGTGTATACATCTTTTTCAATAAAGAAGCTGCTTCTTCACTTCCAGGTGAATCCCTGACTAAGTTTGCTCATGCCCCACAGTAAATGCCAGGTCTGGATATGTAAGGATGGGTGAGAGACTTTTAGGAGCCTTTTCTGGTCTTACCTTCTCCCTCACTTCATCAGAGGCATAATGACCAGCAGCAAGCAGGGCCTGTCCAGATTCATCTGCAGATTTAAAGCTGTCTTCATGAGCATCAATTTCACCCTATAGAGGACACAAAAGCACAATTTGTGCCCAGATCTTGTAAAAGAAAAACAAGTTGCTGAATTTCAAATAATTATTACAAATCAGAATATCACATCTGGAATGAAGAAGAGGATGGAAGATAAGGCTAGGGTTCCCAAGACCAGTCTGGGCCCTCAAACAGGAGAGCACCACTTGTTAAGAAGTCCTGCTGAGGCCGGTTTGGCTCAGTGGATGGAGCGTCGGCTTGCGGACTGAAGGGTCCCAGGTTTGATTCCGGTCAGGGGCATGTGCCTGGGTTGCGGGCACATCCCCAGTGGGAGATGTGCAGGAGGCAGCTGATCGATGTTTCTCTCTCATCGATGTTTCTAACTCTCTGTCTCTCTCCCTTCCTCTCTGTGGAAAGTCAATAAAATATATTAAAAAAAAAAAAAAAAGAAGAAGAAGTCCTTTTCCTCCTGGCTTTCAGGCTGCCTCTGTCAAGTTTCCATACAGTCACAGGGCCTGAGCTCTCTGTCTTCTGATCCACTGGTCTATCTGTCCTCCTTATGCGAAATGCATTTTTTTCACCATGACTTTGGTACCTGGTGGGGGCGCTACCATAAACAAAGTTTCAACTGCAATGCCTACAAGCGCTACACCAATGCATTATAGCTTATTTCTTACTTGGGGAAACCTCGAGACTCTACCTTGTGCTCCTGATGTCTATCCAGAAGGGCTTCGGCCCCGGCCACGTCGTTAGCAAGTTCATCTGCGTTAACGAGGGCTTTCATCTCGGCCACCCAGCTGGTGAGGTCCCGGAAGTCGGCAAGGAAGCGCTGCAGCCTAGGGAACACCAAAGGTCAGTCATTACGCATGTCCAGCAGAGCTCCAGGATGGAAAACACAGGTTTGAGTTCTATGCTCTCAAAAGTCTCACACACCATACAAATCCTCGTCCTGGGAAACATGGATTCTTTCATGGAAACATGGAATTCAAAGGAACACAAGACAAGGCCAAGGTCAGTCCTCTGAAACAGGCTCTGCCCAGCACTAGAATTCCCCAGTCTTGTCCGTTAATTTCAATTTCCTTGTCTTTCCCAAGTTCAACCCCTGCTTAATAAGTCAGAAGCATTCCTTCTGTTTCCAACCTTTGTTTACTCAATTTTAACAGGGTATTTTATGTGGTGCTCACACTGCTAAAGGCTACTGGTTATCACACTGACACAGGATGGAAACAGATATTTCTGAAGTTGTAAGTAGTATGTGTACACACTCACACACTGGATAAAGCTGTCAGTCTCCAAACAAATACAATGCAGGTAGAAAAGGTGACCTGCGTTTTCTTAGTAGAGGAAACACAGGGCATCCAGGAGTGATGCCCTGTGTGAACTGCCCCTTAACCCCGCCCTCCTCTCTTCCTTTCTTCCAAAGTTGCACGGTTCGGGATGCTGAGCACTGGGAGGTATTTCTACCTGTACGAGTCGTTGAGCCGCGCGTGTCTCTCCGCCGCCAGAGTGCGGATCTGCTCCCAGTTTGTGATCAGCTCTTCTCGCTTCACTTGAATCTGAGTGGCGCTCAGCGGGTGGGTCTGCTGCAGGCGGTCAGCCTCGGCACACAGGGCTTTGACCTAGAAACACACACTGTCAGAACTGCTCTCCCGGCCCTTGGTGACTTATTTATAGAATCGGCTGCTTTTAAAACCCACCTTGTCTTCTAACGCAGCCAGGTCTCTCTCCAAACCCTCATGCTTCCGAAGCAGAGCCTGAACACTGGCCAGGTCTCGGCCGAAATCATCAGAGGCCATTAACTGTTCCTTTTCCTTAATCCAGCTGATGGTCTCATCCACATCCCTGCAGAATAAAGACCCCCGTTAATCCTGACGCAGGGCTGTCTGTCTAGAGCACATGCCATATACCCGACCCCTTCGAGTAGAGGCCTGTTCCCTGAAGGCCCCTCTGGTGTGGTACCTGTTAAAGCGCTGAACCTCAGCTGCCCCAAACAGCTTCCCCTGTCTCTGAAGAGCCAGTCCCTTCAGGCGCTGCCAGGCTGCGTTCACCTCATCTTGCTTAGTCTTGATCAGCTCCTCCTCCGGGTGCTGCTCCTGAACAAGGAAGAGAACAAGGAAGCTCCTTGGCCCCCTGCCTCTGGCACCCCAACTAGTCCCCGGGCGGCTCCCTGAGGGATTTGCTTCAGCAAACCTCATCCTTCTGAAGAAATTCTGGTTTTCTGGGTGGAATGAAGTGAAGCTCATTCCGAGAGAGCTGCTACTCCTCGTCTATGAGGGGAGCCCGCTCTCTCCCTTGGAGGGGTGCTGTGCCTATGAAGCGGTTATGGGCCTCAGCACCAGAGCCTGGATGTGAACAATCACTGTGACTCCAACTCAGGGGAAACCCTCATCAACACACCATCTCCGCCCACCTGGTCAAATGTATTTCAAAGGTGCACGAGGCTGATCAGCACCTGCCCATAAGCATGGCTTTCAGGCTTTGTTCCTGACTTCAGACTGGAGGTATTTCTCTAAAAGTATCCTTCCCCACCCACAACATTTTTTTTAATGAATATAATATGTCGAGTAATAAGGTGAAGCATTTCAGGGTTCTGGGGTCCATATGTGAGACCATGGGGCTTGGCCTGACTGCTCCTCTGAGCACGGCTGTGGGCTGGCCCAGGGTTCGGGGATAACACATCTGTTCCTGGAAAGGTGAGTGTGTCTGAGGAATGCTGGCTCTTCTTTCACTTCATCACTAATTAGAAAGGGAACAGGTACTAGGCCTGGCACAGATCCATACATTTAAAACGTGTACCCCCAAAATCAAATTTCCTCAAGCAAAAATGGCCTAGCTCCGACTACTTGATGTCCTCGGAGCACTCTGACCCCTGTAGTGAAAGATGGGAATAGGAGGCCGCTCGCAGGACTGCACACGCAGGCACTGGGGAAGGCTGCCACTCCCCTCTAACGGCCACAGCTACCAGTGGAAAGCCTGCTCATTACAAGGTCCCCAGGCTCCCAAGGGAGCCCAGGGAAAAGCAACCATGCACCAGTGGACGCCTGCCAACCTAAGAAGCACTCACCGCCACACCCTCGCCTGAGAAACACCGACGCCCAGCCTCAGCAGCCCAATAAAAGCTTCCCAAGCCTGACTTGAACGTGGGTGGAGGCAACAGATCAAATGAACTCTGCCCTTCCTGCCCACCTCCACAACTTAAAAACCATGCTCTAATTTAGGAGTGGCAGGTATTGCTGCCTCACTTGGATCTGAACAAAACTTAGACATGTGTACCAGAACCTGCTCTCAGAAATCAGGGGCTGGCCATCATAATGTTCTGAAACATTAGACAGTTCTTACCTGAATGAGTTTGGCAGCAAACTGGTTCACTTCATTAACTCTTTCTTCATGGGCAGCCATATCTGTTTGAAACTCTTCAAATTTCTTCTGTAAAACCTCCACGTGCTCCAGGTCCTGGCCCAGCTCCTCAGAAGTCACAATTGCTTCCTATTCAGGGACCATAACAGAGCCAGAGTCACCAACCAGCACTTGGAAACAGCAGTCCCAGAACTTATGAAACAGGCACATTGGGCTGGGCCTGTTAGCTGTAGCGGACACAGTTTTCTATGAGGTTTGTGGTTCCGACATTGAGGGGACAGCATTTCGGTCTGGGATGCAGATCAGGGGAATCCCTTGCCTTTCTTTCCACAAGACTGACTTAGCAAACCTCCTTCTCAAAACATACCTTGTCATTGATCCAGTCCATCACGTCCTCACACTCTCGCAAATACTGCACCAGCTTCTGGGCCTGCAGCAGTTTGACTCCTTTCTCCCGCATCTTCTCCAAAAGTAACTCCCACTGGCGGTGCAACTCCAGCAAACGAGTCTGGAGGTGAAAATTCAACCCGACACATTACAACCGTTTCTATGGGAGATGGCTCTTTCAGAGTTCCACCAAGTCAGAAACCTCATGGAGCTCCGAACAAGTCTTTTAAGAAGATAATCCATAAGCTGAGAGGAAATCATAAGTTTAAGTGAGAATAGAAAAAAGTATACACTTCATAGTGGTTCGGTGGGTCTTAAAGTACTGACCTTTTATAGGTACATTTATTCTAGTTTACTTCAAGGGAATTATTAATTATCATCAATTACTGATTTTAGCCAAGCCGGTATGGCTCAGTGGTTGAGCATCCACTCATAAACCAAGAGGTCACTGGTTCCATTCCCGGTCAGGGCACCTGCCCAGGTTGCAAGGTATGCAGGAGGCAGCTGATCGATGTTTCTATTTCATTATCCCTCTCCCTTCCTCTCTAAAAAATCAATAAAACGTACTTTAAAAAGTAAAAAAAAAAAAAGATTGGTTTTATATTATTTGTAAGTAATTAATGTTACTAGTTATTATTACTAAATTACTAAATGGGATCCTAGGTCAGGAGACTATTAGGGAAAGAAGGATGAGGGTTTAACATGGAACCTCAGCAGAAATGACTGAAGAACATATTCTGAACTCAAAAAGGTGAAGGGAAAACAAGAGGTCCAACAGACATAAATGCAAAGAATTATGAGGCCCAAGTAATAATTATGAGGCCCAGGGCAACCTTGGTATGAAAGTAGAAAAGATGGGGTTCTGACACATAATGAGCTATCAAAAAGGACTCTTGGCAGAAAAAGTTTTGGAGCTTCTCTGAAGAGATAAAATTTGTGGTACAATACATCTCAGGTTAGATTTATTTCAAATTTCACCCAAGTGGCAGCACAGGCCCAAACATATTCACTTCCCAGCATCTTTGGGTTCTCATAGCACAGCCCCGGTAAGGACTTGTCAAGAACTGGGGGAAATTGATCATCAATTCAAGCTTAGGTGATGCATTCTCATATTCTAATCCAATCTCAATGCATTGATTATGCCGACCCAAGATACTGGGAGTTTCAGTGTAACACTGACAGACACAAGTAAACAATACAAAAGGTTTGAATGCTAACAGAAGAGAAGTTTGGGATCCACCCACTGTTGGCCACGCCCAGCCAACTCAAACTTGAAAGCCATGGGAGAGTCAACATGGGTGGATCCTCTTAGAAACAAATTATGTTTCATCTGAAAGGAGAAAGCAGTGAGGAATAAAATAATGTTCACACAGTTCACCTCCATCACTACTGTCACTTCCACCATGGATGGTTAGAGCGGAACCATCACTGGGAAGGAAGTGAAAGGCATTCCAAGGCAGGGGAAAAGGCAACCCACAGCAACTCAATACTCCACCTACGCGGATGTGGGACCCGATGTGGGTGGCGGTGACTATGGGGCGCCAAGCCGTCCGGTACGGTGTGAAAGTCTAAACCAGTGACAGACAGGTTATCCAGGACAGGTACAGCCTCCGCACTCCACCTCCTCCTCTGTCACTGCCTGCCCAACTAAGCTACTGAGTTACGGGACCAGATCAATGACCCAGTCAGGACCAACATGGCAACTGTGAGCGTGACAGCAAAGATGAGAGAGATGAAAGGAGAGTCCTTTGCTCAAATTAAAAACAGGCCACAGAAAGCAAAGGAAAACCTCATCCTCCGGGGCAATCATCAGTTTCTCACAAATTCCATTTTCACACCCTCCTGTCCTAGGACTGGAACAACATTCCCATTGCTGGTGTCTGAGCTTGTAAATACTGCAGGTCAGAGGGAGTCCAGCTCCCCAAGTTTACTTTGGTTTGAGAGCGTGTGGGGGCAGGGGCAGGGGCACTTCAGAAACGCTCGGAAAGCTGACAGCGTGGAGGAGAAATCCTGGTTCTGACTCAAGTGGCGTTCTCAGGAGGGGCACGAGTGAGCAGCTGACGGAGGCTGTTCTCCCAGAGTGAATGGGCTGCTCTACAGTAGCACAGCCAGGTGACAGAGGAGAAACTGGACAGACAGATCAAGGGGAAGCACTAAGGAAAGTCTACAGAAACGAGATACAGGTTGAAAAAGTAAATACTTGTGATCAGAGAGAGAGAATGGACTGAAATTCCAGTTCTGTCACCTATTAGCTGTATGAATAAGGACAACTCCAGCTTGTCCGAGCTTCAGTTTCTGGCCCTCTATACTATGGGTATAATGGCTGCCTTGATAGCTTGTTTGTTGTAAAGATGAGAAACCACATATGTAAAATTCCCAGCAAGATGTTTGAACATAAATAGGTACTAATAGCAACTCCACAAATAGAGGCTAATAGCACTTTTAAATGTTGCTTTAATAAGATCACTAAACAGGGAAGAGGGTACTTCCTAACAGCCCTGAATGAAGTGGGGTTGGGTTGGGCCTCCCCCTTCCCCAGGTTATGTTCTCCTCTGCAGTCTGGTTGTACAACTACAGAGTAGCCCCTTGCATCCTGGGCAAACAACTTCTATCAAGGAAACGGGCATGCTGATTTCATCTGCGATAAGCTGTACACAAAGTAGTAGGAAAATGGCAGATAAATATTTGTATTTAATTGCAGATACATATTACATTAGCCAAATAGGTTAAATGTGATTAAATAATTTGTCACATCGCATTTAAAATTTTATTTTATTTCCTATTTACAATCATTACCACTAATAGCTATTTATTAATAATAAGCTTAGGCCGAAACCGGTTTGGCTCAGTGGATAGAGCATCGGCCTGTGGACTGAGAGGTCCCGGGTTCGATTCCGGTCAAGGGCATGTACCTGGGTTGCGGGCACATTCCCGGTGGGGGATGTGCAGGAGGCAGCTGATCGATGTTTCTCTCTCATCGATGTTTCTGACTCTATCTCTCTCCCTTCCTCTCTGTGAAAAATCAATAAAATATATTTAAAAAAAAATAAGCTTAGGGCTAAAACTTGAGGGCTTCGCTATGAGACTGCAGAGTATATCAGAGTAAGAGAGACAAGCATGCATTGTTGAAAACCACTAGACAGAACCTAAGGGAATGAGACCTGCACGACGGGTACAGGAACCGTGGAGGATGAAGCAGTTCTTGCTGGGCCTAAGCTTCTATCTAAACTTTCAGGATGGCCTTGGCAGGTAAAGAACTGAAAAGGCTGGTCCCTCAACAGAAAGGGACTTTGGGTGACAAAGGAAAAAACATGAAGATAGACATGAGATAAATCAAACTAACTGTGCATACCTCATCCTAAAGAGGCTTGTGAAAGTACAGAAAGATCAATTATTGCCCCAACTCCAATGAACTGGCACCAAAACGAGCCTGACCATGAGTCTGAGGACTCCTGCTGCAAAGTCGGCCACGTTGCGTGGGCACTGACTGACAGGTGCCAAAAGCCGTTCTTTACAGCCGGACCTTTGTCTTGCTGACTAGCCCTCAGTAACCCCCAAGACCCTGAGAGCAAGCTTGCCAACAGACAACTTTCTTTATAGTGTCAGGGATTAATCCTATTTATTTTTGCGTCCTAATCCCTAGTCACCAAGATGCTTTCCCATCTAATTATCAACTGTAAATGTTAATAGTTTAATTTACATAAACTTCTTGGAAGTATAACCACATTCTAATTTGTTTTACAAAAAGAATATTCCTTGCTTGTTTGTATCCATACTGAACCATATTACAAAGGCAGGATGCGTTTGGGGAACTTCACAAATTCTTTTTAAAAAGCTATAAAAGTCTATCTTTTTAGGAACCCAGATGTACATGTAAGCATTAATCCACATTCCTCTACCGAGCAGACAGATGAAGGCCATCCGTCCACACCAGGCACTGCTCTTACTCACCCTTATGGTTTCAGATGCAAAATGGCCCTCTGAGATCATCAGGTTTCCAGTTTCGTCCAGCTTAACAATGGCTCCCGAGTTGGCCTGCACTTCCGCTTCAAAGGCTTGATGCTTCTGTAGCTTGCCCTGTTAGTAGACCACGAAGTGAGCCATAGATGTAACCACTCAGCTCTCATCATTCTGTTGTTCCCCCTCTGAAATTCCTCCCCTCCTGGGTACCACTCCCTCTAATTATGGACACCTCATCAGCACTGTACCCATCCCCCTACCTGCTCAATTCCTCAAAAAATCCTGACTGCATCTATCTGGACCTCTGAAAGCTTGGCCACTGAGGACCACCAACTTTGCAGATAATAAGATGCTACAAATATCCTGATGTTATTGTCTGTCAGGAAAGGAGGCATTATGTGGCTATCCAATCCCTTCTAGAGATATAGAACCACACTCACAGTCTTCTCAGAATGTGGTGTTTACCCTTGAATAATCCATCCACATTCACTTATGACATATTTAATTTTTTTAAACATGTTTTATATATTGATTTTAGAGAGAGAGGAAAAGAGGGAGGAAGAAAGGGAGGGAAAAAGAAAGAAACATCTATTATTCCACTCTATGCGTTCACTGGTAGATCCTTGTGTGCCCTGACCAGGGATTGAAACCACAGACTTGGTGTATCGGGACAACACTCTAACCAACTGAGCAACTCCGGCCAGGACCGATGCTATTTTTAGCTTATTGGATGGATTTGACTTGATACATTCCATTTTTCAATACCTCTTTTCAATTAAGTACTGAACCAGGCACCTAAACCAGCGTCTCTTCTTAGATGACTTTGACACGGTAGTAAAAGAGCCATGAGCCCACTATTGCTCCATTTGCTAAAGGTCTTTCACCAAAAATCAATGAGAAGGCTTTTTTTAAAAAAACAGGTTTACTGTTTTGAGGTACAATGTACACCATAAAATTACCTTGCTTTATGTACAATTCAATGCTTTTTAAAGACTTTTGCTTTCTTGGTACAGTTTTTAGGCAAAAACATTTGCTCTTGAATTTTGGAACAAATCTTACGGAGATGACACACACCTGCAAGTTGGTTGGGTCTTTATAATTCTCATCAGATGCGATCTGAAGTTTCTCTTGAATCCATTTTTCCAGCTCCTCAGCATCTCTTTGGAAAAACTGGAATCGATAGGAATCTTCAAGCTTCTGGCGCCGAAGGGTTGAGAGCTCCTTGAAGCGGTGGTATCTGTCTAGGACCTGCTGCCGCCTCTCCTGGATGTCCTCTGCTGTTTCCAGCACTTTGACCCCACTTGGGTCCATTTTCTGAAAAGACAGAATAGAATGCCCTGAGACAAGCACAAGACACCAAAATATATTTAAATATATTTAATGGAATGAGCCTCTCCTCTCCAAAGGAACAAAAAAACCAAAAAAAAAAACAAAAATCAGACACCCTAGCAGACAAATGAATTGAGAAGGCACCCCCTTCTCAGGACCTAACAACGAAGCCGAAGCCGATCCTACTCCTTTGTAAAAATGGCTGTCCACACCCTGCAACACCTGCCGCAGAGGTCCCTCAGGGGATGCCTAACCAACACAGCAAGGAAACCAGGAAACAATACGAACAACTATGGTTACACTTTCAATTCTACAAGAGCTCTGAGAATTCAAAGGAAACGCTGACTTTGGTACTCAAAGAATTATTAAGAAATCCATTCAAAAGTCCTTCCCTCTCCCTGACCGGTTTGGCTCAGTGGATAGAGCGCCAGCCTGCGGACTCAAGGGTGCCAGGTTCGATTCCAGTCAAGGACATGTACCTTGGTTGTGGGCACATCCCCAGTAGGGGGCGTGCAGGAGGCAGCTGATCGATGTTTCTCTCTCATTGATGTTTCTAACTTTCTATCCCTCTCCCTCTCTGGAAAAAAATCAATAAAATATATATTAAAAAAAAAAAGTCCTCTGCCAGACCGGTTTGGCTCAGTGGATAGAGCGTCGGCCTGCGGACTGGAGGGTCCCAGGTTCGATTCCGGTCAAGGGCATGTACCTTGGTTGCGGGCACATACCCAGTAGGAGATGTGCAGGAGGCAGCTGATCGATGTTTCTCTCTCATTGAAGTTTCTAACTGTCTATCCCTCTCCCTTCCTCTCTGTAAAAAATCAATAAAATATATTTAAAAAAAAAAAAAAAGTCCTCCCCTCTAGTCTGTGTATTTCATTATGCGGAGATTAGATAGAATCTACTCTTAAGTCAGTTTTTCTATCTTTCTAGATCTCAGCCTCTTATTCAATGGAGAAAAGGAAATGATTATGAAGTAACTGAGTCCTTAACATCAATAACCAATAGAATTTTCCTATTCAAAGGAGCAGATTTCTCAGTCCCACCAAAATGTCAATTGTACAGGTCTTCTTCAGGCTACCAGAGAGTCTGGGCAATGAACAGGCCAAGTTTCATCTGAAAGTGTACAATTAAAAGAAAAATCACAGTGTATCCTTTAAAACAGCAGTCACCAACCAGTGGTCCGCAGACCACGGACAGTCCGTGAGGTCCGAAAGGTGGCGGCCACGGCTTTAAAAAACAAGGTGGTCCTAGCAGGTTCAGCTCAGTAGATAGAGTGTCAGCCCTCAGACTGAAGGATCCTGGGTTCAGTTCTGACAATGGCATGTACCTTGGTTGCAAGCTCAATCCTGACTGATCCAGGCCACTGGTTGGGGCACGGGCAGGAGAGGCAACCAATCGACGTCTCTCTCACACATAGATGTTTCTCTCCGTCTCCTCCCCTCCCTTCCACTCTCTAAAAAATAAAAAAAATAAAAATCCATGGGAAAACATCCTTGGGTGGGGATTAACAAAAAACAAGTGTGGTTAAATATTTATCCTGCTTTACACCTTCCTGTTATTGGGGAAAGCAATGAGACTACATAAACTCAGTATCAATTTCAAATTCATCACAAATGCAAGCTAACTGGGTAGGTGGTACTTAACCCATAAACACTCAGTCTGCCCTAACTTTAAACCCTCAGATTTCTGGACAATCACCAAATTTCAATGTCCAAAAGAAAAACTGCCCTATTTTGGGGAGTAACCCAGAATATGCTACCTGCTCTTATCAGGAAAAAGTCATTTTATCCTCTAACCAAGGAAGCATCACGGAAGGAAATAGATACAAATTAATGACAAGGAGCTTCATAAATTAGTCTGTTAACACGTGATCTTGCCCTGTCCACCTTCCCTCTCTATGCCTCAATTTCCTAGAATGACTAAAAATGGCAGGTGAAAATGAGATGGTCCCAAGACCTTCCTAATTTTAAAATTATACTCTACAGAGAAGATTCTGAGATCTGGTAAAGAAGACAACCAGAAAACCTTAATGGTCTCTCCAGCTCTCACTCTGTATTTGTACGAGGTCTGAATTGTTACCAGGGAAACACTGGAGAGCTCTTCCTGACTGCCCTGCTCCTGGGAAAGGATAAGCAGGCTAACAATGAGGCATGGAAGCCGGTGAGCGGCCCCCACCCCCACCCCCACCCCCAGCAGGAGGTAAACAAGATTGGTGAGATCTGGGCAAGGTCCACGCTTCCAGCTCTTCAGGGATTAAAGCAGCTCCAAGAGGTCTGCACCGGTCAACTCTGAGGACCACCTTCCTATGAAGAGAGCCTTCCTGAGGAAGGGGCCACCAGGTGATGTTAGCCTGTCACCGTTCCTTCTAACTGATTCTCCAGCTATGAACCAGTTATTTTTGTGTATTGTTTTTCTCTCATAAAGTCCAATTTATTTATTTATTTTACTATAAAAAGAAACCTATTCTTTGCCATGGCACACCCAGGCCTTAAAACCTTTCTGACTTCCTTCTGAGAGAGGAAGAGTCCACCCCTCTGAGGAGGCCTTGGATCAGGCCCAGCATCCCAGACTGGAATCTCTCACCCAGGCCCCCATTCTCTTGGCGTGCAGAAATAATGTCTCTCCTCCCAAACACACAATTCTCCGTAAAGACTCCAAGCCACCTGCACAGGCTCCCTTTGCCTAGCATGTCTCTGCCCTTCTGTGCCTGGAAAACTCCTATTTGGATCTCATCCCCCGGCTGAAGCAATTAGGCTGCGGGACACTGCCTCCTTACCAGGCTGTCCACACTGCCCCTTCCTCCCTCCTCAGATGTAATCACACTTTTCTGTAGGTTTACAAAGCGCTTGTATATACTTCCCACTGTACAACTAGACTGCAAGATCTGCTCTTTGTATCCCGATTTCTAGCACACCGAGATCATTAAGAAGTGTTTGTTGAAGAATGATCAAGAGCGTGTGCAGCCCCCAATTCATTTGTAAAGAGCAGGAGAGAGCTCAATAGTCTAACCAAGTCTCATTTTCCATACGGTCAAAACTGGGATTTTATCCAGGAAAGAGCTAGATTCCTGACAACAACTGCAATCACTACACTGCACCTGAGCTCCTTCCTGGGGCTAGGTCTTCAGATTAATGTCTATGGGGCCTCCTCACATTGCATGATTCACTGCATTTCTAAAGTCCTTTAGCTGCTACAGAAATTTCCAAGAAATCACATTGGGGATTTTTTGATGAATAAAAGAATCCCCAACATAACACTGCACAGGTTCCATTTGAGCAGTACCCCTGCTTGGGTCCATCCTGCTGACCTGGCCCTACCAATCCAGGGAGACAGTCCAACGAGGCCCTGTTGAAATTAACCAACCTAAAAGGCCCTCTTTGTCACCCCAGTGAAGTAGAACGAGTCAATTCTATAGCAAGTGCTTTGGTCAGGCAATAATGGACTTTTCTTTCCTACAGTAGATCAGCTGATGTGGGAGGTGGGAGCTCTGCCAAGCCACACTGGCCCTCCCTGGGGAGCTGGGCATCTGAAAGTCATCACTGCTCTCCCACTGCTGTCGGCCTCCCAAATGTGCATCTGTGTGATCACAGGAGCCTATGATTACAGGTTAATGGGAATTTCCCCCCACCCTTAACCTGACAGGGAGCTGTCTCTAGTTTATCTACACAAGTTCCCTGTTTCTTTTTACTTCTAAAAGGGTACTGCTATAGACTATATTAAACACAGGAAAATTTTCATATCATCAAGAAACGATTGCCACCCAAAGGGGCCATATAACCTCTCACCCAAGACTACGTGAGAGAGCGGAATTCCTGGGGCTGTGCCGGCGTGCACCACATTCCCTTCATGGCTGAGGCTGCTCAGGAACTCCACCCTGCCCCGAAATATGCAGCTGACTGATAAGGCAGACTCCACAGAGACCTTTCAGGCTGTTCCCAGCCCTAATGGGATTAACGCCTGCGCCTCTAAAGAGCTAGAATGGAAGCCTTTGGGAAAGTGCCACTAAAGAACAATCTGCAGCCATACCAGCCTCTCTACCTATTCCACTGACAGTTCAAAAACCCGCAGGAGTCGACTTCCTAGGACTGCAGTCAACTGACTGCTTATCTCACAGCAGCAGATCAGCTTTGATTTTGCCAGTCAAGACCATGTACACGGAGAACAAGGGAGGGAAATGAAGTGCTGGATGTAGTCTCTGTGTGTTTAAGGACAGCTTCCCATTTACCATAACCGAAGAAAAGGTCATGTTTTTGCAAATATTGTTAGGCAAGGCTGAAGATGCACGCTAGTTTTCAATGCTGCAATGCAGCAGTCAAAACGCTGGCTGCATCATTCAGCAAGTCATGTGAATTGATCTCAGGGGATAAAACAGGAATTACAACCATGTCCTCTATTGTGATCAATAAAAAAAAAAACCTGTCAGTGTTCTTACAAAACTGCTAGATCTCTGGGGAGAGAGGGGTCTAACGATATGAGTCTGGGCTAGGATGTTCTAGTTTAACCCAAAGATAAAATATGCCTAAGAATGGCTCCTCCGATCAAACAAATTTATACACATTGCCACCTAAAAACGGAGTTCTACTAAAGAGCCTAGCCATTAATTAATACCTCTGTCTTGTTGACAAATGCCAAGAGACACTATCTGGGGCAGTTTTTGGTGCTTAGAGAATTTTTAAACTCTAACCTAACGTGCAGAAGCAAATGCCCCACTGTGCCAGGGGAGGATGTCTTTGGAGGGTGGGAAGCAGTGGGTGGGACGGACACTGTATTAAGCAACAAAAGAGATTGCAGATACAAAAATTTTCAAACCAAAGGCCAAATGCTTTGGCCTCTGCACACTTGGCACCTGCAGTGAGTGGTGTAGGACACCCTCACCCCGATCTGGGAGAGGGGGAGAACTCAGTGCCAGTTTCTCTATGGAACCTCAGACGGACATAAAATTGTAGTGATGAGGAAAGGAGTCGCTCTTTAAAACAGTGTTGGGGCTGCCGACATTTCAACAGGCTCAATGTGCCGGATGTAAGAGGCCTTTGGAACACTACAAAATGAATTCCGACTGCAGGCAGGACACGACGAGATATATGGTTTTGCAAGGAAAGCGATTTTAGGAACTAACAGGATTAAGAGATCATTTGGCTCCACGGAAAAATTCATAAACATTACCCAAAGCAAAAGGTCACAGAAACCATTCATCAGCTTTGTTTCTGTTGCTTAGTCAGAGCTCAAAGGTGCAGAACTGACAATGCCCTTTTCCTATGGCTTATAAAGCCAGCTTCTTATCAAATTTTACATTTCCAGAGCAAGAGAACTTGATATCCATGGATGTGGAAGGAAGGGCTACCCCAGAACAAACCACCAAAGAACTGGTTAGCACCCATTAAAAATTTTATACCAATTAATTCTCAGAGCAAATGAATTAGCCCAAAAAACCAGCTCAGCTGCAGATTTTAGCGGCAGATCTGATGGTAAGCAGAGAGAGGTAATTACTACATAAATTAAGAGTTTTAATCATGAAAAAAAAATCTTTGTTTAAACCACATTTCATCCGATTGTGGACCAGCATGTCAGCCTTCAAATGGATTAATTCATTTCAACTCATTAGCTGGATTCGGCAGAGGTAAGCAGGAACTTTAGCTTTAAGAAAGCCAATTTCATACTGCATTGCATCAAAACCCAGAAACGCAGAGCAAGGTTGCAAAAACTTACTTTTGCATGCCCCCCAAATATTACCTTGTTGCTACTTACCTGTTAATCTGTAAAATTCAGATGAGAAGTACTTAAGTGCAAAATATTGTTACTGAGACTCAAAACAGGAGGAATTTATAATGTGGCCCATTTTTATAAACTTCATTTAAATAATCAACCAGTCTGATTTATAAAAAGGCTTGCCTTGGATTTATCACCCATAATCACTAGACACTTGCAAAAACTGTATTTCTCCTTATGGGATATCAAGACAATTTAAGCATTTTTCTCTTTGAAAAAGGTCCAATTTAGCAAACACTCAAAAACGATACACAAACACAACAGATATATAGTGAGCTTTAAAAAAAGAAAAAGAAAATGCAAGCTCCATTTCATTACAAGGATTGTGGCAGAAGAAATAAGTCAATGGGGTTCTAGCCAGTTTGGCTCAGTGGATAGAGCGTCAGTCAGACTGGGGACTGAAGGGTCCCAGGTTTGATTCCGGTCAAGGGCACAAGACCCAGTAAGGGGTGTGCAGGAGGCAGCCAATCAATGATTCTCTCTCATCACTGATGTTTCTATCTCTCCCTCTCTTTTCCTCTCTGAAATAAAAATATATTTTTAAAAAAGAAAAGTCAATGGGAACAGGAAACAAACCCAAGTTTACAATATTTATCAAATGTAAAGATATTATTTTTACTACATGTTTCCAGATTATTTTTTGCAAATATCTAAGATAATCTGTTTAGCCTCTTGGTTCTTAAGAACCAAGTAACCATCAAAAAAACAAACCAGCAAACACTACATGCAAACTCTAGTATAAGAAATAATATCTTCATGCCTTAAACAGGAGGCTCTGGAAATTTTAGAATAAATTTACTAAGACTTCTGTTTACATAACACCCCTAAAAAACAAAACAAAACCTTTAACAGAAAACTCATGCAAGCAGTTTCCCCCACTCTCTTTGGATCATTCAACCGCTTAGACACAAACGTGTCTTCACTGCAAATCAGGCAAAACGGAAAAGGCAACGCATTTCCTGCATGCTGGTCAAATACCTGGACTCTGCGCTTACGAAACGATGACAACATGATGGAGGAATGTGGAGTCTAAAAAGGGCGGGGGAAGAGCGAGATAACAAGCTGCTAAGGGCAAACGGAACACAATCATTTCAAACTAAAGAAAACAGATCCTTAAAAATATATGAATACAGGTTAAAATAAAATTTCAGATTTTTTTCCAGTGTCTTCTAAACCCCACCAGGGATTTAATATGTGGAAAAAGAACCACAGTTATCTGGTCTTAGCAGTTCCTATCTAAATGTGATGCCGTGCCTAGGTCATACCCCCTTTCAGGCCTCAGTTTCCCGAATATACTGTTTAACACTAAAAGTTCCAATGAATTGAAACTCCTAGGACTAGATGATTCCTAAATCCCCTTCCATTCAATAACGAAATAGCATAACTTCACGACATCGTCAGAAACAAGAAAGAACCCAAGCTGCAAAGATATGACTTGGGCCTAATGTACTGGTCCACTTCCTCCGCAACATACTACTTCCTGTTGAAAACAAGTACAAGAGGAATATGCAAAAAAGGTGGAAGGGAGGTAGAACAGTTGCTCTAGCCCTAGCTGGTTTGGCTCAGTGGATAGTGTTGGCCTGCGGACCAAAGGATCCCAGGTTCTATTCCAGTCAAGGGCACACCTTGGTTGCAGGCTCCTCCCTGGCCCTCCTAGGCCCAGGCTCATGGGGAGGGGGAGGGGTAACCAATTGATGTGTTTCTCTCACATCGATGTTTCTCTCTCTGTCCTTCCCTCTCTCTTCCACTCTCCCTAAAAAAAAAAAAAAAATCAATGGAAAAATATCCTCGGGTGAGGATTAACAACAAAAAGAACAGTTGCTCTAGTCCACTGGCTCCAAGTGATCAGCTGTGCGTGTCCCTCCCGCATTCCTGGAGTCAGCACTTGCTACCAAGACGCTGCATTCTTCTACCTACTCCCGCCACAGCTGATACGCTGCAGCGGGGCTGCTGCATAACCGGTGGAGTCCTCCACTGGCCCACAGAGGACGGATCACAGGCCGGCCTTAGGTGCAGGTTCAGCAAGGACGGACAGACAGCACAGCACTGCGGGCTATTCCTGACACCCACTTCTCAGGATCCGCAGTGGGCCCCTCCCTTTGGGATGAAGGCAGGTAAGGAAAAGGAAAGAAAACCGCCTCAATAAACCTGCTCACCAGACTGCTCGATGAGCTCATATTAGAGCCAGTGACAGTTCAGATTTCTCCAATTAGATGACTACAAAACACACTGCCACAGACCTGAAGCCCATCAGAGATTGCTCCTCAGCTGATGGCTAACTCGAACCGCTGCACACCTGTCCGGCACAGAGCAATTAATTCCTCCTTTCGAGCCCCGCGTCTCCATCTAGGTCCCTGGATAACAGCTAACACACTTTGAAGGTCCTTTGAGTAATTATTGGCCCCGTTACTAAAAAGGGCTTATTGTTAATTTCCGGCTCAGAGGCTCTCACTGCAGCACATTTTTTTAAACTTTGACTTCAATGTGACCTTTCAAAATCTAAGACATTTAGCTGCAACAAAAGGGAAAATAAATGACCGGTTTGCCTGGAACCTGGGCTCCCTGGCTTCCGGCAGCCGTGTTCCCTCTGCTATTCCTAAGATGCTGTTTCCTGGCTGCCAGACACGCCACCCTTCCATCTTTGACAGATTTGGTTTTAGTAAAGGGCAATCGCTATGACGACGCAATTTCTCAGCACATTATGAAAATGCTTCATAAGGTCTCTCTTCCATTCTTCCCTAACAGCCATGACGGTAAGTGTTTCTAAAATACCACGATGAAGACAGAACAAAGGGCCTTCAGGTTTCAGGATCTCTTATATAAAAGAGACGTAAGAAGGTATGGCAGCGGTTCAAGCATCATCTCCACCCAGCTTTTCTTTTCTACTCAGGCTTTTAATTTAAAACACATTCATCCCTCAACCTGAACCAGCCCTTGATTTAAAATGCATCGTACCCAGCACATCAGAGAGACTTTTCAAGGCAATTTTATTTGGGAAACATCAAATTCAGGGACGACTTTCAAACAAAAGGCTGCTCTGTCACTCAGCACCGGCACGGCTGTAGGGTTTCTGACAAATAATATCCTGGACAAAACGAAACTCTAAGCTAGGAAATCGGTTGACTTGAGTCTCGCACGAAGCAAGAGCCGCCGCTGTTACCTACAAGCACATCACAACCGGGTAGGAAAGAAGTGTTTATTACAAAGGAAGCCAGGAGGCGGCCAGCCTCGAACCTTCCTGCCTCCGGAAGGCCAAGGACTGCCCAACAGGGCGAAATTCACATCGCAGAGCCCTTCACCCGACGCTCGGCTCCTCCTCCGCCCACGGGCGGCCGGCACTCTTGTCGGGATTTGGGAAAAGGGGCCGCAGAGGTCGGTCCCCGCCGCGGCAGGAAGGGAACGGCGACCCTCCGGACCGGGGAGCCCCCGCCCCACCTGCCGCAACCGGATGGGGCAGGGCAGGGCGGGGCGGCGGCCGGGCTGGGGCGGGGGGCGGGGGGCGGGTGGGGCCCGCGGCCTCGCCACCCCCTCCGCCCAGTCAATGACATTCCAACCGCCGGCGCCCCGACTCGCCCGGCGGCTCCCCCGCAGCCCACGCGCCACAAGCCGGTCGCGACCGGCTCGTCCGGCTCCCCGCCCGGCGGAGGGAGCAGCAAGGCCGGCTCACCTGTCCGCGCGCGGGCCCCGCCCCGCCCCTCCCCGGGGGCGACCCGGCTCCCGGCCTGGGGTCGGCTGCCCTCGGCCCCGCCGCCGCCCGCGCTCCCCCGCCCCCCTTCTCACCGGCTCCTGCGGGTGAGGGCGGCGAGTGCGTGGGGCTGTGGGGGTTGCTGAGAGACCGACGCGCCTCCGTGGCCTCCGCTCCTCGCCGTTCGCTCCGCAGCGGGTAGTGGCGGCGACGCGCGCGCCCCGCCTCTTTTATAGGCGGCCACGCGCGTTCCGGCTGCGGGCGGGCGGGCGCGGCGCGGGGGGCGGGGGCGAGCGCCGCGGAGCAGAGGGGGCGGGGCTCCCGCCGGCTCGCCTGCCGATCGCTGGACGGAAAGGGCCGAGCGCTCCCGGAAGGAGCCGAAGCGGCGGTGCAGGGGAAAGTCGATTGCGGGAGCGCAACGGAATATGGGGGAGGAGGACGCGCGCCAGGGGTGGGGGTCGGTGGTGCAAGAGAGCCTCTGCCTCCGCCCCGGCGGCCCGAGAGCCTCCAACCGCCCGGTCCCCGCAGCTCGGATCCTGCAGTCCTGCCCCTCCCCGCCCTGCAGAGATTCTCTGCGCCCCACCCCTCCACCCTCCGCCCCTGGGAGCCCTGCCAGGACTGCAGCGGAGGGCGGGGCGGGGCCATCGCCGCAGTCTGGCTGGGGATGCTGCGCGCCCCGGCCGGAAAGACGCCCAGCCCCGGAGGGTGAGATCACCGTGTGCTCCTCCTCCTCCTGCCCACGGTCCCAGGCCACGTCTGGGGCCGCGGACTCAAGTCAAACCTATGCTGCTGGGGTCTGAGGTCAGAGACGGAGGATGATTTTAGGGGCTCCGGGCTTGAGGAGGTGGTAAGAAAAGGCCAAATCCGACACTAAAACATAAAGTTGACTAATTTGGAATTAAAGTCTGTCATTCCAGGATTTGGAGAGTTAACCA
The DNA here is from genome assembly GCF_963259705.1 of Myotis daubentonii. Taxonomy (NCBI): domain Eukaryota; kingdom Metazoa; phylum Chordata; class Mammalia; order Chiroptera; family Vespertilionidae; genus Myotis; species Myotis daubentonii. The sequence goes on along the minus strand of NC_081850.1, from coordinate 76,988,435 downwards.
TTTATTATATTCTCACATAAAAAGCTTTCTCGCAGGTCACCAGTAGAACAGGATGCATTTAGTCGTATTTTCTAAACAAGGCATTAAGGTTCTTCCTGCCACAATTAATTGAACTTTCCTCATGTACCGTCGCTGTGCTAAGCGTTGCATGGGTCCCCTTACTTTCTTTAAATCTTTGCAGTAATTTTATGAGGTCGGTATTATTTCCACCGTTTTACAAATGGGCACGCAGGTGTCTCACCCTCGGCCAGGCAGGTGGGTCAGGCAGCTAGCAAGAGGAAAAGCTGATATGAATCAAGAGGCAGAACCTCCTCTTACACAGTCTGCGTTCAATACTGCCTTTCCACAGGAAAGGGGGGCATTGTGTTGGTGGATGCTGGGGTGTGGAGACAAGAAAAATAAGAGGATTTCTGGAATTTCTGTTCTTTACAGTCTTGGCAGTTTGAGGGCCAGACTAACTAGCCAGAGCCCTGGCTTAGGACGCCCTTTCCCCACCCCCACTGCGTGACAGCGGGCCGCAGCCCTTGGGAGTAGCGTCTCATTCCTGTGCAGTCGAGCAGACCCGGAGCTCTGCAGCTCAGGAAGACCGAAGCCTCCCAGTTACCAAGCAGCCCTCCTCTTTAAATAAATATAAAGGCACTGGGCACAGCACCAGAACTTGGGCTCAGGCCCGGCCCTGCGCTTCCTGGTCCTCTGCAGTCTGGCTTCTTCCCCTGTGCCTGGGATCTGCAATCTGGTTTCTAAGTAGCCCTGGCTGTAGCCATGATAGTGAGGAAAAATCCTATTCCCATACTCCATCGGAGCGGAGAGGAAAGAAAAGGAGAGACCACACCCAGGGAGCCGCTTCACAGAATCTGGAGGAAAAACGTAGGCACTCGGAGGCATTTCCTGCAATCTTCTCTATGGAGAAAACAGACCAAGTAAGTCCTCCGTGGGCAGCTGATGGCATTCACAGCCTCTCCTTCAGCGGGTAGCTGCACAAAAATATTCAGCTCTGGGTGCAAAATGGCTAACACAATCTTAGCTCTCCAAAACTTCCAAGACCTGCTCCAGCAAAAGAACAGGTCTCAAGGCCACAGGCAGAAGCTATGAAAGGGAGGGTTTTTCTTTTTTTTCTTTTTCTTTTTGTTAATCCTCACCCGAGGATATTTTTTCCATTGCTTTTTCAGAGAGAGAGTGGAAGGGAGGGAGGGAAGGAGAGAGAAACAACTATGTAAGAGACACATCGATTGGTTGCCTCCTGCATGAGCCCCAGAACCCAAAACCCAGGTACGTGCCCTTGATCAGGAATCAGACCCGAGACCCTTTGGTGCTGGAGCTGACGCTCTAACCACTTAGCACATGGGCCAGGGCTGGAGGGTTTTTCTTTTAAACCATTCTGGCCTCATAGTGAAATGGAGGATTTGCTGTTTTTGCCAGCTGCAAAACAGACTGGAGGCCTTAGAGAGAGCTACTGTATTGATACAGAAATTAAGATCTGATTCACTGATCCTTTGATCTGAGACCTGGCCAAAAACATTATCTCCAGCCCTCTCCACCTCCCACTCACCCACCCACGCCAGTCAGCATTTGGCACTGACATAAGCCATTTTAAAGAAACCTTTCTTCGCTGTTCTATTGTCTGCCTACCCCACCTCCCACCAATTTCACCACATGCCTAACCCTGCTAGGTGTGGGAAGAGGGAGATGACAAAGCAGATAATGGCACTCTTTCTTGTCTGAGAGACACTCATTCAGAAAAAAAACACACCACCATAGGACAGTAGGAGCCTAATCAATCAACTCCATGTCCTTAGTCACGTAGTTCCCGGCCTCCTGAAAAGCAGGGAGTGGGGCTGAATTTTAAGCTCCTTTTTCTGTTTCAGCTGTTCCCTGAAGAGTCGATCTGAGCCCTAAGCTTAGGCATCTCCGTAGTCCCAATACCTTTTCAAGTTGTTCAAGAGGTCAACCATGGGGAAATGCGCTAAACGTAATGATTTTTTTTCCCCCCACATGTTCTGGCCTTCAAACCATGTCAGACCTTCTCAAAAAACGTCAGTAGTTTTCATTCAGTAGTTTCAGTAGAGTCGCCTGAACTAACTGAACAGAGATTGTGGAGCACCCACAAACTCCTTCCAACTTACTTTCCAGGGCCATTTCTTAATGCTTTTCTCCAGACCTGAGCTTAACCACTTCCTAAACAGGTTTTTAAAATTTTCCAACTACATGCTTTTTTAAAAATATATATATATTTTTATTGAATTCAGAAAGGAAAGGAGAGGGAGATAGAAACATCAATGATGAGAGATTCATCGATCCCGCACACTCACCACCCACCACCAGGAACCAAGTCCGCAACTCAGGAATGCGTCCCTGAGCGGAATCAAACTCGGGACCCCTCACTCCACAGGCCAATGCTCCATCCACTGAGCCAAACCAACCAGGGCTACATGCTTTTGCTTCCAATTAGAATGTCCTTTTTCCCCACACCCACACCTCATTTCTGCCTGACAGATCTTACCCATGCTAAGAAGAAACTTTCTGAAGAAAAAAAAAAAAAAAGAAACTTTCTGGAAGAGCGATTTGACAATATGAAACAGAATATAAATTTGCATGTTATTTGACACCAAACAATGTATTATCTAGGAATTTACCCTAAGGAAGTAGGACAAGATATATATATCCCTGGCCAGTGTTTCTAAGTGGTTAGAGCATCAGCCTGTGGACCAAAGGCATGTCAAGGGCATGTTACCTGGGTGGGAGGCAACCAATCAATGTGTCTCTCTCACATCGGTGTTTCTCTCTCTCTCCTCCCTTCCCTCCCTCCCTTACACTCTGAAAAAAAATTTTTTAAATCAATGGAAAAATATCTTTGGGTGAGAATTTATATATATATATAATTTTTATTTATACAATTTTTAAAAAATTTTTATTAAAAAATTTAGCAACTGGTCACCAACTGAAAAAATGGTTCATTCTGCTTCTTAAGTTCAAGACTATATTGGTGATACGGTTCATATTGATTGACTTGAAAACTATTTGAGATACATACCACTGAAAGATAGCAGGTGATAGAACAACATGGGAACTGGGTCGACGTGAGAACTGTATTCGTATATCTGTGTATTTGCAGGTGTGCACACAGAGAGTCCTAGAATAAAAGGATTTTTGGACTTTTTTGTCCTTTTAAATTTTTTGAATATTTTTAAGTATCTGGATCCAGAGCTGGACTCCCTCACCTCATTAGACTGTCAGCCTGGTTTTCGTTTGTTTTGGCGTTCGTTTGGCTGGGGGGGGGGGGGGGATTCTCTTTAAACTTTGAAGTAATTTCACATTTTTCGCCCACCATACCCTCCAAGTAAAGCAGTTCACAAAGTGTGTTCCCAGAAATACTAGGCCCAAGAGAAGCTATGGGAATGGGATTTCATGTGCAGTAACACCGCAAACTCTTGGTGGTTAACAATTCAAAGCAACAGTTAAGGCACCAAAAAATCTTTCAAGAAAAAAAGTACTTTTTCCTTTTATTTAGAATGAAAACATTTTATTGTGGAAGATTTATAACAACAGTACAATGAACCTCCATATGCCCATCACAATTATCAACTCTGCCCTTCTTATTTCATCTATTACTTCACCTCATTGACCTTGTACACAGTACATAATTCCCAACCTTCTTTGTCCACTGAACTCTTTTTTAGGATCCTGCAGAAAAATTCTCTGGGAAAAGCTGCCCTTAGTGAAACGGTTCTGTCTTCTGAGCTCCCATCACTTTTAGCTCCCAGCAGACCATCGGGCCCTGAAAGTCCAGAAATCAGTCTCCGTGGAATTAACATTCCATTCTCCAAGTCACCTATTTCACTTTACAGAGGAAGCACCTTGTAAGACCTGTTTGCAGTCAGCGCTCCGCTCCACGGGGCGATGATAGCTTCAAGGTAACATTCACTGTGGATCCCAGCGCTGGACTCCCTCACCTCGTTAGACTGTCAGCCTGGTTTTCATTTGTTTTGGCGTTCGTTTGGCGGGGTGGGGGAAGAATCTCTTTAAACTTTGAAGTAATTTCACATTTACAGAAATAACAACATGAAATCTCATACCCTACACCCAGATTCCCCAATTTGTTAACATTTGACCACACGTACTTTATTATTCTATGCATTACATACTTACGTGTACACACGCGCACGCACACACACACGTGCCTAGGCATTTATTCAACTCCTGCCCCAAATGATTTGAGAATAAGTTGCAGATATCATGCCCACTTACCTCAAGTACTTCATGTTTATTTCTGAAGAAAACATTCATTTTTATAAGCAGAGAACGATAATAGAAGTCAGGAAGTTCATGTTGACACAATATTATTACCTAACGTATATAGACCTTATTCAAGTTTTGCCATTGTCCCAATGTCCTTTATAGGACAAACACACAAGAAGATACTTTTTCTGGTCCAGAATCGCATAGTACATTTAGTGTAATTGTCCTGAAGGAGCTAAGAAAAAAACGCTTCTTGAAGACGTCATCTGTATAAAGTAATTGTTTTCAGAAAGGAAGCCTGGCTGTAACATAGAGGAGAAATTCCTTTAAAATTGGTGTTTTTGTCAATTCAGCAACGGCCTGAAGACTACAGGAAATCAGTATCAGAAGTTCATTAGGTGGAACAGACAAAAGGGGATGCATTTGCAGGCCCGGTAAGGCACCCGTGTGAAGCTCTGGAGCTTTTTGGGGTGTCCCAGCACTGAGATAGAAGACACCCAAACTTCATTATGTCACCGCTATCTTCAGAGGAAGCTTGAGAAGTGGGGGGAAGCTCTCAGTGCCTGGGTGAAAATCCCCAGAATTCCATTCCTCTATTCAAGGGATGTGTAGGGTTTTGAATTTTCAGTTCATCATCACATTTGCTTTAAAATGATGTAGGACAATGATATGCCAACAACATGGGCACTCTGCCTGAGAAATGAGGTCAAGCCTGAAAGGAAGCTAGCAGGCAAGTAAGTACTTGAATTTAACAACAGAATGCAGTCCCCGGTATTCTGCTCTAAGGAATCTGATGCTACTACCCATCAGGAGTTGCATCTGTGGGCAGTCACTATCTCTGAAGGTGACACCATCAGGGAGGATCAAAAACCTGTCCTCCCAAATGCCCTCTTCTTGGTTTCCCATCAAGAACCCATTAGCAACACCACGCACCGAATGACATGTGCAACATGTTAGACACGCCTAGAGGCAGAACACTCAAATATCGGAAGTGTTCTCTCTGGAGTGGTGCAAATTCAAAGTAGCAGAGACCTTGGGAGTCAGGTTGTCCACTGCTTTTTCACATTTCATGTTTGGTAGAGGAACTTTTCCACACGCAGCCTTGCCGAGAACCCCAACACATCTAGCACAGAAAGCAAAAAGGCTGTGGCAGAGGGGAACCCGGAGCTCCATCAGGGCCCCACAAAGAGGTGCAAACTGTGAGCTGCATGAAGAACTCCAGCTGGCACGTTCGCCGGCCAGTGTCACAGATTTTCAGTTATGAATAGGACAATTTTCCAGCAGACGGCAGTGGTATCTTGCCGGGGTCCAACCCCAGCAGGTCCAGGGGTCCCCAAAGGTGTGGACGGAGTCGGCGAAGAAGGAAGGACACGGAGACAGGGTTCAGTTGATCAGCAGCCTAGCCAGGATCTCCAGCCAGGATCTCCAGCCAAGTTCTGGTCTGGATCTCCAGAGAGGTTCTGCTTCGGATCTCCAGCCAGGTTCTGTAGCCATGTTCCCTCGCTAGGTTCTCCAGCCAGGTTCTGTGTCCATGTTGTCTTGCTAGGTTCTCCAGCCAGGTTCAGTAGCCAGGTTCTAGTCAGGTTCTCTTGCCATGTTCTATAGTCAGGTTCAGTCCAGGATCTTTTGCCATGTTCTCTCCAGTGAAGTTCTTCTGTCTGTAGGTTCTGTGTTCTAAGTTCTGTCTCTTTCTGTCTTGTTACATCTGTATTTATACCAGTTGATTCAATCCTATCAATCTCTATTACAAAGGTTAGGGCGTTTCTTATCTCCATTCCAGGGAGTAAAGATTATGTAGCTTAAGCATGATTGTTCATAGTTAAAGTGATTAATTACCCGCCTGGCACTTAGTTGAGGGGTTTTATTCCCTCCCTAACTTCAGGGGAAAATCCCTACCTGGGGATTCAACCTTTCTCGGAGAGGTGACCTTGGTTAAAACACAGCGCCAAGAAGGTGAGCAAACATATTAAGAACCGTATGCCATATATGCCAGGTCCCTTGAAACAGCAAGGATGGACCGGCTCCCGGCAGTATCTTAAAGGGAATGCCCTTTGAAACTTTGCATAAAAGCTTCCATGTGCTGACTGACTACAGGGCTGAGCTCCATCCACCCAACACCCCGAAGTCCGTGCTTCCCAACCTGTTCCCTGCCCTGATGCTTAGAAGACGCTGCTAATTGTAACGTTCAGGTGAAGAGAGGCAGTGCAAAGGGCACCTGGCCCTGGGGCTGCAGGCGGGCTGAGGTCAGTGGCCCTGACACACAGGCTGGGAAGCACTGCTGAGACGCTGCTGTGGAACACAATTTGAAACCTACTGATGTACTGACGAGTCCACTTGTGTTTTGCAGGTGGGGGACGTGAGGTTCAGAGAGGGTGAGGGACCTACCCAAGGCCACAAAACCTAAAAGTGAATGGAGCCCAAGCCTCCCACTGTTTATTCCATTGTGTCCACGTTGCAAATCTTTAATAATTTTCCCATTTCTGCTGGATAAACAGGATCAGGTACTGCTATATAATTTTTAAAAAAGGGCATTTTCCCAAGGTAAAGGTCAAGAAGGCAAAGAAGGGAAAAATGTCTGCTTCTCTGTACCCAGACTTGGCACTTCCACGTCCCAGTGACCGAACAGCTCAAGGCACAGGAAGGTGATCATATTGAACCAACCAGATACCAGCAACGGATTTTTAAAATTCAAGCTTTATTATTTTTTGGCACCATAGTAAATAATTCAGAGCGGGGCACTTCAACAGTACCAGGGCACCTCCTCAAAACACCCCATCCCCCACACATGACATTTAAGGAGGAAGAGACCATGGCCGCTGCCTCTCAGTACGAAAGGCAGTAAATCTTTCAAATCTCCACTCTTATCTGAAAAGCCAGGCTTTGGATTTTTGTAGTGGGTTTAGCCAGGCAAATTTATCATCATTCATTAGTCAGAACAAGCAAAAATAATAATAATAATAAAGCAGTTCTCAATTCCTAACATCTCTGTTTAACCCCCGTCATTGCTTGGGGATGCTCAGCTCATGCATACTGTGGCCAGCTCCATCTCGGTCCATCTTCATTCAAACTGAAAACCAGACACACACAGAAGGCGCCTGCCCTGGCTCATGCATCCCTTGTCACCCAGGCACTGGATTCCAATCCAGAGGGCAAACAGTGCTTCTTGGTTCAATACAACACATGGCAGGGCCTAATCCTAGACACTAGGCTGTCCGCGATGGCATTTAGGACAAAGTCCATCCCTACATCAGGCACTTCCTCTGAATTTCCAATTCCTTCACAAGCCGAGAAAGGCAAAGCAACCGCAGCTCAGACTCCTAGGTGAGGACTCGGGCCTCAGCTGCCACAGGACGCTTGGGAGTGGTGGGCTCACTTGGGCTCAGAGCGAAATGCTTAGGTATTACCTACTTTCTGAAAGATTCGAGACAGAAAGGTAATAAAACAGTCACATCAAGTGCTAAACACCTCAAAATGTTTGCCAAAGTGAGAAGGCCAAATCCACTTCTTCTGTCATGTGGATCCCTTGAGGAGTCATCAGTGGCCCATGAAAACCTTTCCTAGTCACAAGGCATAAATACATACAAATACATATTGGTAGGTTTCTAAATCTGACAGTGCTCTCTCAAACACAGCTGTGTTCAGTTGCTTTATTATTGCGCCTCTGCAACAAAACGGTGGCGGTGGGTGACGAGTGACATCAGGAACGCCAGAAGGAGGAAGTCAGAAAGCCCTTGGGGACAGGAATCTCCTTGCGCTGCAAACATTTCTGGTCAGGGAAAGATGAAGAAAACAGAATGACTTTCTGATAACACTGCTTCCAACACGTAACTAGAAGGAAGCTCAGGTCCCACAGAACGGAGCTCAAAGAAGGAGAAGGCACAGGACTGCGGTTGTGCAGACTTCCGCTTCTGAATGAAGTGCCGCCCAGGACAAACGCTATGCGATTACTCTGCCTGTCCCTCTCGTCTCCCGTGGCCGGGCCCATCTTTCAATATCGCTGGTTTCCCAACGGGGCTCCTGGAAACTGGAAGGTAGCAGGCTGTGTTGGCAGACCTACCAGAGTTCTAAGTTATCTGTTAACATTATCTGCTTAGAAACGTTGGCACTTAGAAACATGAGGAGTCTGGCTGAAAGTTCAGTCTGCTCTTGTGGAGAAAAGTGAGCAGCACACTCACCATCTACCCCGACCTGAATCTGGGCCCGACTGGTGTGGCTCAGTGGTTGAGCATCGGCCTATGAACCAGGAGGTTACTGTTCAATTCCTGGTCAGGGCACAGGCCCAGGTTTCGGCTGGAGTCAGGGGTGTGCAGGAGGCAGCCAATCAATGATTCTCTCTCATCATTGATGTTTCTCTCTCTCTCTCTCTTCCTCTCCCTTCCTCTCTGAAATAAAATAAAAAATTTTTAAAGAAAAGAACCTTGGCCAACATGCCAAAATGTACTGGTTTTATTTATCTCTTAGGGTAGCTTCCCCATGGGCAGCACGGACAGTGACATGTAGGAAGGAGAAATGGCAGTCTTTAAGGCTCTGGGGAAATTATGGACAAACAAGTAGAGTCTGGAAAAACCAAGAGGAAGAGACTGCAATCAGAGAGCCTGGAGGCCCAAGACCGGTCAGGCATAGGCTCATTCAAGGCCAACAACGGTTTGGGATGTGTGGGTTCAGGGCATCTCACCTCCAAGAACTGCTTGAGGCGTATGAAGGAACCCATCTGTCCCGAGCTTGTAATGGCTTCAATCCTGCAGGAACAGAAAGAAGACACGTGGTGAGTGACACCCATTTCTTGGAAAGGAGCTAGGGGAAGGGCACCGGTTGGCGACCACAGTTCTAGACTAAGGATGCTGTCGCTCTTCCAAATGGGCTCAACCTTCTTTTCAAACAAGGGGGTAAAGGAGAGAAAGCACCCTCCTTCCCAAGGCTGTGTGATTGGGTGGGATGGGGCTGTCAGGGCCCTCCCCCCATCTGAAATGCCAATGAGGTGAGAGGAAGGAGAAGGGAACCTGAAGTAGATCTCCACACCAGAGTCAAGCAAACTGACAACTGACTTATTGAGAGGGTTTGACTCCTTGGTTTAATTAAAAACTGCACGTAATCACCATCCCAGATTACCTGGAGGGGGTGGGGGGGGGGTGGGAAATGGTGGAAAAGAATAGAGTTTAAAACAATGTCAGGTATCCGAATCCAAGATCTTCCTATTCGTTTTTTCATTTAGCAACGGGAGAGACTCTTATTAATTGTTCAGCCCGGCTGGTGTTGCTCAGTGGTTGAGCATCGACCTATGAACCAGGAGGTCCCGGTTCGATTCCCAGTCAGGACACATGCCAGGGTTGCAGGCTTGATCCCCATTGGGGGGGGGTGGAGGGCGTGCAGGAGGCAGCCAATCAATGATTCGCTCTCATCACTGATGTTTCTATCTCTCCCTCCCTCTCCCTTCCTCTCTGAAATCAATAAAAAGATACTTTTAAAAAAAATGTTTATTCAGATATCAAAGAGGATTGGAGTAGGGGATGTCACACTTAATGCAGGTGTTTTTAACCAAGTCAAACCAGCATGTAACAGCGCCCAAGGGTATCTGATGTCCTCAGTTCTACCTTCCGAATCCCTGGGGTCTGCTCAACAAGGCTAATACCTGGGGAAGTAGTCCTCTTTGATGAGAAGCATCATCTTCCAGAACTGGGCCTGATACTGCTTCATGAGGGCATTCCCACACACCTAGGGGGAAAGGCAGGCAGAGAATGAAAGCTCACACTCACCCGAGAGATCGGGAACCACCATCAGCCCTGGCCTTTCTCTCCTGTCCAGAACTTCAGCCACAGAATGGCACTGGGCTAGCAACCAAGGGAATAAATGGAAAAATACAACTTTCTCCTGAAGCATTTCTCTCTATATGGCAATACCTACATTTAACCAGCCTGGAGGTATGAATATGAACCAAACTCAACTAACTAGTCTTCTTTGATTTATTGTACTGAAAATAAGCCTTTCTAAAGGGCTGGCATACCCCCAACCGTAGTAAGCAGAGAATACAGAATCCCACCGTGTTCTCAACGATTCAGGGTCACTGTTCACGTACCGTGACTTCAGGAGCTTTAAGGTGATTAGAAACTATTGGCATTTGAAGGCCAAATGGCCCCAGGTTTATGGCAAGTGCCTTCTTTCTTTAAGCAGTGTCTCCTTTCAACAGAAACCCTTACCCTTACGCCTTCTGGATGAGGGAGACACCTGACTCAGGCTGTTTAGTTACATTTTCTGTGCTGAGAATTATGAATCGCAATGGTGGGATACCAGTCCCCCCAGACCGGGTGGCCACACCAAGACTGAGGGATATAGCCCTCCACTGTGTACGGAGGACTAGGGAACGTCGGTCTGGAGAGCAAGAAGGAGGCAACTGGCAGGAAGAGCTCATATGAAAGACACAGAGGGAAACTCGGTACCTGGTGACATCCCATTTCCTGGTTCAAGGCCCTCATGAGCTCCAACTGTCTACCCCAGTGGTCGGCAAACTGCGGCTCATGAGCCACACGCGGCTCTTTGGCTCCTTGAGTGTGGCTCTTCCACAAAATACCGACTTCTGCGCATGGGCCACGAAGTTTCAGTCGCACTGTATGTGCGCGCCCGCATGTGGTATTTTGTGGAAGAGCCACACTCAAGGGGCCAAAGAGCCGCATGTGGCTCGCCAGCCGCAGTTTGCCGACCACTGGTATCCTACCCTTGGTCCTGGGAGTCACTTTTCTACCTCTAAAACAGATTCCCCTTTCACTTATGCTGGGATGTACAGTTTCCATTCCCTACAATGAGAAGACAAGTACAGTGGGAAGAAAAAGCAAAAGCTAGGCTTGTCGTAGGCCTCAAGGAAAACCTGGCACTAGACCCCATGCTGTTCACCATCACCCCATGTCTGTACTGCTTCCCCACTCGGGTCACGCAGAGGCCCACGGCTGCTTCAACCACTTATAAGTGCACTGTGTACCTCCAAGAAGTCAAAGAGGAGGGTGGCCGTCACGTCCGACAGGGGCTCCATGTTTAGTATCTGTGCCAACCAGCGCCAGCCATGGTTTAAGCCATGAGGGTGAACCTGGGAGGAGAGAAGCTTGGTCATGATTTGATCTCACTTTATTCAGAGCTACACTCCCAATGCCATCATCCAGCCATTACCTAGTGGACATGAGCCCCACATCTCTAACCCAAGCACATGCAGCAGGACAGAAACAACCAAAGCCAAATGAACTCTGTTTTGTTTTGTTTAATATGCTTTTTTTATATTGATTTCAGAGAGGAAGGGAGAGGGAGAGAGAGAGAAACATCAATCATGAGAGAGAATCATTGATCAGCTGCATCCTGCATGCCCCCTACTGGGGATCGAGCCTGAAATCCAGGCATATGCCCTTGACCGGAATCAAACCCGCGACCCTTCAGTCCGCAGGCTGACGCTCTATCCACTGAGCCAAGCCGGCTAGGGCTGAACTGTTTTCAAATGTTCCAACACTCTGAAGCCCACACATTCTTTACAGGATCCCTTTAATACACATCTGTCAGCTTCAATTTCAGGAATTCCATAGACCAACAGTTACCCTAATCGACACTTAAGATGGCGAACCTTTTGAGCTCGGCGTGTCAGCATTTTGAAAAACCCTAACTTAACTCTGGTGCCGTGTCACATATAGAAATTTTTTGATATTTGCAACCATAGTAAAACAAAGATTTATATTTTTGATATTTATTTTATATATTTAAATGCCATTTAACAAAGAAAAATCAACCAAAAAAATGAGTTCGCGTGTCACCTCTGACACGCATGTCATAGGTTCGCCATCACTGCCCTAGCCAGTTTGGCTCAGTGGAAAGAGCGTCGGCCTGTGGACTGAAGGGGGAGAGAGAGAGAGAGAGAGAGAGAGAGAGAGAGACAGACACATTGATTGGTTGCCTCCAATACACACCCCAACCAGAGATTGAACCTGCAACCTGGGTATGTGCCCTGATCGGTAATCAAATCAGTGACTTTCCAGTGCATGGGACAATGCTCAATAATGACACCAACCAATTGAGCCACAACCAGCCAGGGCTGGTTGACTCTTTTATGAACTGTTACCTAATAATCAACATCAACTTCTCTAAAGAAGACACATGAAGTGGCCGTATACTTGAACTCAGCACGTAACTGGAGGCCCTTTCTGAAGGCCAGTATTTCCTGCAGACAGAACACCGACTAAGGACCGACCTCGCACTCTCGGCAGTAACCTTTCCTCCTACCTCTTGTCGAGTTCCATACGGCCACCGGAGCTGGATGATGGCAGCATAGAGACGCATCATCCCGGACATGCGTTTCAGAAAGTTGTCCTGCTGCTCCACCTTGGAATCCTTCACTTGGTAGCCAAGCATTCTAAGAGGGAAGAAAAAATTTCGTGTGACAAGGTCAAAACGAGAGTGACAGAGCAGAGATTACGTTTCATGGCTAAAAGTAACAACATATTATCAATGCATTATTGCACATTACTGCATTTGTAGAAGACGTTGTTTACAAAGCACTCACATCCACATCAAATCTGTGCATCATATAAGTCCTGTGAGGTGAACTCAGAGGTCATCATATGACACCCAAAGAGGTAAAATTATTTACCCATTTTGCAAAGTTATTCAATGACAAAGCAGGGATAAAATTCCAAACCTCCTGGACTCTAGATCCATTATTCTTTCCACTAAACTATATTGATTATTGGCACCTAAATCCACAAATTCCAATAACTGTCCAGTTTGCATGAAAAGCATTGTATTTTCTGATATAACATTCAAGACACATAAAAGCTGTGAGGAGGAATATAAATTCTACATGTGTTTCTACTTCACGAATCGCCCTAGGGCTAGTCAGGAGACCGGCCTCACCTTTGATAGTCTTCCAAAGCCATTCCCTCCCTGAAAGCCGGGTAGAAAGGGACAGAGTACGGACAATTCTTGTGCAGATGAGCCAGGATGAGGTCCCCCACCCTCGGGTGCAGCTCCCAGATCCCGGACGCCACGACGGCGATGGGGAACGCAGCTTCATGATGAGAGGCCACCTCCTCCTCTCCTTGTTTCTGGCAACAGAGATGAGGACGGCGTCAATATCGCGAATGGCTACGTGCTGCGCACCTGCCCCGTCTTCCCGTACCTCGGGCACTAAGGTTTCTCACCACAAATTTCTCTGCCAGTTTGTACTGGACAAAGTCCAGGCCCTGTGGATTCAGTGTGACGGACACAGAGCGCCCACCAGATTGAACAGGTTTTCCAGAGAGCAGGTTGTGGATCTTGTCAAAGATCTCCTTCAGCTTGGAGCCTGGGTATGAAAGAGATAAAGTGACTTAAAATCAACCTATTTTTTAGGAGGAATCTACGTAAACCCGTCTGTGCAGCCTACAGACGTTCAGAGCCTACGGACAAAATACGGATGCAGAAAAATGCATAACCATCAAAACACATGTGGGGGAATGCAAAAAGGACACAGGACACACTGTTCATAGGAATCCCTCATTTGGGAATGGACTAATTCTGAAACCGACACATCAAACAGAGGGATAAACAGTGTGCAGATAAGTGTTGAGCTGTTTCAGATCCCACCGCCCGTGGTTGACGTGCCTACAGGAGTCACTGCATCACGAGGGAAAACCTTCCAGAGCATCTCCCCAGCTCACAATAATCCCCCCGCTTCTCCGAGACCCGCCTTCCTCCATCCTCAGACACAAAGGGGGTTCCTAGTAGCTGCGTTCGTATAAAAGAGCCTGAGTGCCCCAACCCCGACATGGGCTACAGGAAGAGTGTCCAGCTGAGCCGATCAGCCCACTGACAGAGTCCGTTCCGAGACGTGCCCCAGCAACACGTACACTCCCAGCAGTGGGACCTGCAACCGCCACGTGGACCAAAGAACAGCCGTCTACAAAGTACGCATAGAGACGCACAGAGGACGAGATGAGAGAGAATAGGGTCCTGAAGTCTCTAGCCCGAGACCTAGCTTCATTCCTGCCATGAGGTCCTCCAACACTTGCAAGCAGTTTAAAGTAGCACAGCATGGCCCTAGCTGGTTTGGCTCAGTGGATAAAGGGTCGGCCTGTGGACTAAAGGGTCCTGGGTTCGAGTCCAGTTAAGGGCATGTACTTCGGTTGCAGACTCCTCCCCGGCCTGAGCCCTGGTTGGGGCTCGTGCAGGAGGCAACCAATTGATGTTTTTTTCTCTCACATCGATATTTCTGTCTTTTCCTCTCTCTAAATATCAATGGAAAAATATCCTCGGGTGAGGATTAAATTAGCACGGCATCACCAGCTTAGAAATACCCTGCCATGGTCCTAATTACTTTAAGAATGTTCCCCTTATTAGATGTGGAGAATGAAACAGAGGAGGCAGTCAGAGGGGTGCCTTCCAGGTTCCAGCTAAGGTGACTGAATAGACAATGGTGCTATTGATTACTCAGCACAAAGGGGAGAAAAACAGGCATAAGGAAATGACAAGCTCAGACCTCACCACATTGCACCTGAGGTCTCTGAGAGCCATCCGCGCAGACGTCCCGCAGCAGCTGGTCCTAGAGAATCTGAAGCTCAGAGGAACTGGGTGAGTCGGAGGCAGACTGGGAGTCCTTCGTCAGCACAGGGAGTAATGGGGGAAGCCAGGGAGGGATTAGGAGAAGTGAGGGGTGAGAGCAGACCCCTAGGGAACACCCACCACTGAGGTGAGGGCAGGAGGCCAAGGAACCGAAGGCGAGAGGCGGGAGGAGAGCCTGGAAACTAACGCTCCATGGACCCAAAGGAGTCGCGTATCACAAAGGGAAAATCAACGGCGCCAAACGGAACCGCGAGGAAGACCAGAAAATCCTCAAAGGTGTAGAATCAAAGGAAATGTATTTTAGGATGTGAGTGACTCATGCATGTTTAAAAGAAAAGGAGCCTGTAACAAGGGAGTAATTTCGCATAGAACAGGAGGGGAGGCCATGAACGATGCTGCCAAGCCTTGGAGGCGATGGGAGGGGAGGGGAAGAAAGGCAGAGGCAGGGGGCAGCATGGGTCAGGACACCGCCTCCTCTGAAACAGGAGCCCGAGAGGGAAGTACAGCTGTGCACAGGTACAGGCGGCACCGGGGGCTCTCACACCTGTCGTCTCGATTTCCTGATGAAAGACGAGGCAAGGCAGTCGGTGGACTAGGAGTAAGGCTGCAGATAAGCCAGCGGGGAGGTGGAGGTGTGGGATGGCTGCCGAGCCACCTCTCCCCGCTGCTTGTATCAAAGGCCAAGGCACTTTAAATTCCAGAAAGTGATACGTATTTATTTATTTATACCTTGCCCTGTTCCAGAGAGAATTTCAGGCAGCGATGTGATAGGTAAGTCCCATCATGTACCATCTCAAGGGCAGAAACGGCAACCTTCCTACGCTTTGCAGGCACCCGGTCGATCAGGGGACCTGGGAGTCCCAGCTGTCCGTGTGCCCCCGCCACTCAGGAGCAGGTCTGTCATTTGGAGGCTCCACAACCAGAGCGCTTGCTCTAAAACATCAACCTGTTTCTAAAGGAGAAAGGAAGACGGTCTTTCCTCTGTCTGGTTCCTACTCTCTCATCTCAGTCTCCAGAGAGAAAAGGAAGGAGTCTAAAGTGCTAGCAGGACCGGCTTCGAGTCTGGAAAAGCTGGTGCAGGACAAAAGCCAGGAACCTGAGTCATGCCCTAGGTCCCCTTAGCAATATTTTCTGCAGCAATGTCCAATTTTAGGTCAGAGCCACTCTAAATAATTCACTATTAACATGCAGCTTATTATTTATTTATTTTTGGTTAATCCTCACTTAAGGATATTCTTCCATTGATTTTTAGGGAAGTGGAAGAGAGAGAAACATCGATGTCAGAGAAACACATTGATTGGTTGCCTCCTGCACGTGCCCTGACCAGGGCCTGCAATCAAGGTATTTACCGTTCACCGGAATCGAACCCGGGACCTTTGGCCCATCACCCATCGCTCTAGCCCAGTGATGGTGAACCTATGACATGCGTGTCAGAGGTGACACGCGAACTCATTTTTTTGGTTGACTTTTCTTTGTTAAATGGCATTTAAATATATAAAATAAATATCAAAAATATAAGTCTTTGTTTTACTATGGTTGCAAATATCAAAAAATTTCTATATGTGACACGGCACCAGAGTTAAGTTAGGGTTTTTCAAAATTCTGACACCCGAGCTCAAAAGGTTCGCCATCACTGCTCTAGCCATTATCACCTTCCATGTGCTGCAGACGAAACAAAGGAGAGCAAAATAGGAGACATACACCTTCCATATGCCTGATCCGACTGTCAACATGTAGTCAGCGTGCTGTCCGTGGGCACCTTACAGGTAAGTGGATTTGGAGTCTTAAAAAGTAATAAAACCAAGTGACGGGCCGTGTTCCCGACTCCTGTGACCAACCTGCGATGGTGGAGATCTGGCTCACGGGGATGGTGGCTGCCTTCTGGAGGTCCATCTTGATCTTTTTGACCTGCCGGGAGAGAACCGGGAGGAGACAGATCGCCTTCTGAAGAGCTGCATTAGGGAACGTCACACGCTAGCTATGTACCTTTGGGGCACAAGGCTGATCAGAGAACTCTGAGGCCCAGAGAATCCCCGCTTCCACCCCTTCCTACCTGACTGTCTTTGCTGCTGGTCAGTCCCTCAAAGGCCAGCACACACTGACGGGAAGCCTCCTGCAGCTGCTGGTACCACTGCATTGTACTGTCTTGTACCTTCACCTGGAGGTCTGAGGAGTAAAAGACAGGCTCTCTTAACAACACGTAGTATTTACTGAACACTTAATACGAACCAGACACTGTTCTAATCACCTCATGCACAACTGGTTTTACTGTCTAATCCATGAAGCAGATACTATTTTTATCTTCATTTTATACAGAAACATTTGCCCAGGTCACATTGCTAGGAAGCAGTGAAACTAGATTCCCACTGATCTGGCTCCAAAGCCAGCATTCTCAACCATCACACTACAGTGATTCTCTTATGTTTTAACAAGCATGTGTTTTGTACATATTTTTTAATATATTTTTATTGATTTTTTACAGAGAGGAAGGGAGAGAGAGAGAGAGTTAGAAACATCGATGCGAGAGAAACATCGATCAGCTGCCTCCTGCACATCCCCCACTGGGGATGTGCCCGCAACCCAGGTACATGCCCCCAACCGGAATCGAACCTGGGACCCTTCAGTACGCAAGCCGATGCTCTATCCACTGAGCCAAACCGGTTCTGGCTGTTTTGTACATATTTACTGAAAATACTCAGTAGCAGCAATACTTGGAATAATGTATCTATTAGAATGATACAGAATTTCAAGTCCTCAGAGCGAGTGCTGGAGTCTGAAGTTAGGCTCCACATCAGCTGATGCTCAAACACCTTCTTGCTCCTTCGCATGTGCTGAAACTTACAAGGATCGTACCCCAGGACACTCACCTTCACTCCGTGTCCCTCCCGGGCCCTGGCTGGGAGCGGGGCACTCTTTGGGGACCTCTGGCTTCTGCTGCGTCTGTGCCTCTTGACGCTTCGCCTGGGCCTCCTCTTCATCCTGCCTCCTCTTGTCTTCACACGCCCTGGCGTCCGTCAGGAGGTCCCGCATTTCTTGCAGCGCGCTCTCGGCCACGGCTTGGTCCTCTGCCGTGGGAAAGCCGTTCTGTCAGGGTGAGAGGCAGAGCTTCGTGGTTATGGCCTAGGCAGCCTGTGGGGCTGAGTCATACCTTACACAAGCCAACGTATTTCCAGAATTACAACTGTTGTATTAATGTCTTACCATTCATCAACGTGGCGACACCTACTGCTTTCCTGTTCTCATAAAGGTAACACCAATTTACCATCAACACCACTCACTAACACTGGGCGGAAAAGCTTTTTAAACATTTGTGACAAGAGTCTACACAAAAATGATATGGTGTTTTCATTTGCATTCCATGTATTAATGGCGATTTTGAATTTATTTTCAAATCTGTTGGACAATTATACTTGTGCTTTTATACACTGTCCTGTCCTTTGCTCATCTTTCCATTAGTGGGATGGAGGTAGAGTGATTTATCTCTTTCCCCCTAAATTCCTAAGTTCCTAATGATAGTTTAAAAAAGAAAAGCCCTCTTAAGTCGCTGTAGAATACTAGGAAAGCAGCTCATTATGCTGGAAACTGATGAGGGAAAGACGCCAATATTTACCCTTTCCTTCCTCTATAGGCTGCACCTCGAGATAATAGTTTATGGGGAGCGTTTCTTCTTGTAGCTGAATTCCAGAAAGAATGATAAACTTAGAAAAACGTAAAACCTACCACCCCTAATGAAAATGGTCAGCAATGGCCACTGAGCCACTAGCTAAAGGCATGCAGGGATCTTCACGGTGGGAGGTAAGGCTGACAGTATCTGAAGCCACAGGCTGACCCGAGTATCACAAGTGAAAAGGCCATCGGATAGAACATGCCTTTGGCATGGTGCAGACACAGGTACATACACACTACTCCCTGTGAAGTTCTTGTGAGCCCACAACAATCAAACACAGACCCAAGCAAGCTCCTAGATCTGTGCTGTCCAATAAGGTAGCCACGTGTTGCTATTTAGATTGAAATTAACTTTACAAGTGTTCACATTACAATACAATTCTCAGGCCCTTGCTGGTTTGGCTCCGTGGATAGAGCGCTGGCCTGCAGACTGAAGGGTCCCAGGTTTGATTCCAGTAAAGGCCACATGTTGCAGGCTCGATCCCCAGTAGGGGGTGTGCAGAAGGCAGCCAATCAATGGTTCTCATCACTGATGTTTCTCTCTCTCTCTCTCCTTCTCCCTTCCTCTCTGAAATCAATAAAAAAATATTCAAATAAATAAAATGGTGTCACTGCAGTGTTATGCACAATAGTGTAAATACAGAAACTTAAATGTCCACCAATAGACATGCCTTTATTCTTTTTTTTTGGGGGGGGGGGGAATCACAGGGGCTAGCACATCCAGAATGCAATGGGTAAGCCTTGCCCTGGGAAAACCACCTTCGTGAGCAGGTATCTCCCCTGCCAGGTAAGTACAGACATGCTTTTTTCAATACATTTTGGTCTGGTTATATGATGGAAACATCCAATTTCATCTATCCATCCAATACTTATTAACTACATACTACGTGTTAAGGCAATACTGGCATGTTTTAATAGTGCCTTAAAAACATGGATATTTTAGTAATTAGAGTAATTATGTGTTCAAAATACATGAACTGAAAAAAGCAATAAAAATTTCTGCACGTTTTTAATATTGATCATAAGTATAGCAGGCATTCAATATACATTCCTGAATGAACGAGATAATTTTTCAATCAGAAAACACACACTTTTTAAACCTAAGATGAGAGACTCTATGAGCCCATGTGGGACAGGGATGACGCACATGCAGAGTCCCCTGCAGCCCCTCACCTCTGAAGTGGTCCGAATGATCCCCGAGATGAGGCCGCACAGCTGGTTGCCTCGGCTCCGCAAGGCCAGCAGGTCCACCCTCAGGTCCCTGTGCTGGCCCACGGAGTCCAGCTGCTGGTTGAGATGCAGCAGCTCCTCCTGCAGGGCGTAGAGGCTCCGCAGGCGGACCTGGCCTTGCTCCCTCCGCAGCCGCTCCTGCTCCACCTGCTTCAGGCGCTGCTGCTCTGCCTCCCACAGCTTCAGGTTGAGAATCTACAGGAAGGGCTGCCGAGTTACCTCTCTGAGGGGCGCCTGGCCTTCTCCTTCTACCTCCTCCAGCTCTATGCGGGCCACACATTTTCACAGACGGACCCAGAGCAGGAAAGGGCTGCCCAGGGTCAGTCACACAGAGGCAAGAAAGGGGCCAGGTCCTCCACGACTGTTTGCCAGAACCGACTCTTCGGGAGGCTACAGCCAGACCCCAAAACCCCCTCACGGGCTCTCCCAGGCTCTGACCTTCGCTCTGTGGCGATGCTCAGCTTTCAGCTTCTCTTGCTGCCCCAGGGCTTCTCGGGAGCTGCGTGAGGAAAGGCAGGGAGAACCAGTCAGGGATGCTGCCTAAACCGTCTTCTCTCTTCCTACAACTGTCAGTTCCAGCTGACCCTCCCGACATGTCCAGTCCTACTTCAGGACTCACCTCTTCTCCATCATTTCCCTCAAGTCCTGGAATTCTTTATGATGCTTCAGTTCCTTCCGTTCATCAAAACGCTTCAGCTGTTCGGATGCCATCTCAGAGAGCGCTCGCACCTTCCTCTCCTGCTCCTCCTGCCACAGCCTCAGGCCCTCCTGCAAAAGATCAGCCCTGCTCGCCGGAGCTGCACTACCACCTCGCTCCCTTACCCTGAGGATACCCTCCCATCAGCCCTTCACTCTAGCAGATGTCCCAGGACATGCAATCATCTGCGTACGTCTCCGAACCTCTGCTCAGTCACCTCTCTCCTTGGGCCGATCTTTAAACTCAGCAGCCATCTATCAAAATCCTTATCCCAGCCGAAACCGGTTTGGCTCAGTGGATAGAGCATCGGCCTGTGGACTGAAAGGTCCCAGGTTCGATTCCGGTCAAGGGCATGTACCTGGGTTGTGGGCACATCCCCAATAGGAGATGTGCAGGAGGCAGCTGATCGATGTTTCTCTCTCATGGATGTTTCTAACTCTCTATCTCTCTCCCTTCCTCTCTGTAAAAAATCAATAATAAAAAAAAAATCCGTATCCCAATATCCTAAACTTGCTAGGTACATTTCTACCTCAATCCTTTCCTCGGGTCCTTATCTCTGCCTAAATTTCCCCCCACATCCACTTATGCCTAAGGTCCATCTTCTCAGTATACCCTTATCTTAAAACCCCAGGTCATCTTCCAATCTTGGAGAAGTAAATGGAATCCAGGAAAGCCTACGCAGTTTTCCTGAAGTCACATGAAAACAGAAGCGGATTTGAAACTGGATTTGACTTGAGAGCTTACTCTTGACTGCTACCTTACACTTCCTCCACGAACGGGTCAGCAGCTGCTAGCACTCAGCAGGGCACGATGATCAGCGTACAGTGGCCGTTCACACCCCCCGAGGACTGCACCTAACTGCGGTTCACTTACCGCTCCTTTCATTCTGTGCACCAGCTCGTACATCCGGATGCAGCCTTCCACCTCGACGCCCCGGGAGGACTGAAGTAACATGGGTTCCGTGTGCTGGGACTCACGTTTGCCCTGACAGACAGAAAATGGGAAAATTAAGCTTTTAAGATGGTATAGTTGCTGTTATCCCTTCAAGACAAAACCCACATTCCTACTTATAAACAATGACAACAAAACAAAGGAGGTTAGAACTAGTGAGCTTTCCGTGATACTGACCTTGTTCTCTTTGTTTTCCTTACACACACACACCACCCCCTCCCACCCCCCCCCCCACACACCACACCCCCCACACACACCACACCCCCCACACACACCCCCACCCCCCACACACACCCCCCACACACACACACACCACACACACCCCCACCCCCCACACACCCCCCCTCACCCCCCCACACACATACCACACACACCCACACCCCCCCACACACACACACCCCCACACACACCCCCACACACATCCCCCCCACACACACACACCCCCACACACACACCCCCACCCCCCACCCCCCACACACACCCCCCCACACTCCCCCCACACACACACCCCCCCCACACACACACACCCACACACACACACACCCCCACCCCCCACCCCACACACACACCCCCCCACACTCCCCCCACACACACACCCACACACACCCACACACACACACACACCCCACACAGGAACAACTACTTCCTTTCTGCTTGCTCTGATCTGCCCAGCAAACTTCCCCCCTTTTTTCTGATAGTGTCCATTCGTGCCAGGAGGGTATGGATGGAGCAACCCCAATCCACATCCTCAATTCTTTCACCTTCCTGGCCTCAGGGGCAAGCAGGGGACCAGCCAGCAAAGTCCTCTAGCCTCCTGTGGCCAGTATCCACTTCAGCAACGAGGCTCAGAGCCAAGCGAGGCCAGAGGTCACCTCTGAACTTCTCTGATGAAGCAAACTTGGAGGCCTTCTCTAACCTAAGAAGGTGTGTCCAGTGCTACCAACAGCCACCTTGCCACACTGAGTCTTCCTGAAAAGCGAACCCAAAAGCGTTGGGCAGAATCGAGAGATGGAAAGGCAAAGCCCTGCGTGTTTGAGAGCTGGATCAAGTCGGAAATAATGTCAAGCAGAGACATACAGAAAACAGACCATCATTGCCCTGGCCAGTGTGGCTCCTGTCCCCTCTCCCTTCCTTGCTCTCTAAAAATCAATTAAAAAAAATACACAAAACAAACAAACAAACAAAAAACGGTCAAATGGTAGCCCTGGCTGCGTAGCTCAGTTGTTTGGAGCGACATCCTGATACACCAAGGTTGAAGGTCTGATCCCTGGTCAGGGCACATACAGGAATCAACCAATGAATGCATAAGTAAGTAGAACAAGAAATCAATGTTTCTCTCCTTCTCAAATCAATAAAACATTAAAAAAAAAAAGACAGATAAATAAATCATGTATACCTATAGTCCCCCTTATTCGGTCCAAACCTATTCCTAAGTTTGTGTAACCATCCCTCACACGCAGTAAATAGCCCGCTGTCACTCATTTTAGGGGATCCCTTGCTTACTATCTGTTGTCTTCATACAGACAATACCTTCTGGCATAAAAACACATTGCCATCAGTTAAACAAGCTTTCTGGTCATGTTATCCACCCACAAATTATATGCCTTTTCCAATTAGCTGAACGCTTGTCATGCACTGTGGTCATTAACTTTTGCCGTTTCAGATGCAACAGGCCAATCTTGCACAAATTTCTTTTTCCTTCTTCACAATTTAACAGATGGAAGATTCATTGTGATCATAGATCTTAGAAATGTCAACATACAATTTTTTTCCCCTTCTCCTTATTAAGCTGAGAACTTTCACCTTCTGACTTAAAGGAGGCACTTTATGGCTTCTCATTGGTGCATCCAGATTGCCAACATCCCTACTCCTGCACTTTGGGGACATTATTGAGTTACTTGAACATTACAATTACAAGAGTTACTTGAACATAGGCACTACAATACTGCAACAGTAGATCTGACCCAAGACGGCTCCTAAGTGACTAATGGGCGGGTAGTGGACACAGCATGGAGATGCTGGACAAAGGGACGATTCCTGTCCCAGGCAGGACAGATCGGGAGGCACAGCATTCATCACGTAACTCAGAATGGTGCACAATTTAAAATCGCATGAATTGCCGAAACTGGTTTGGCTCAGTGGATAGAGCGTCGGCCTGCGGACTGAAAAGTCCCAGGTTCGAAGCCGGTCAAGGGCATGTACCTGGGTTGCGGGCGCATCCCTGGTGGGAGATATGCAGGAGGCAGCTCTCATCGATGTTTCTAACTCTCTATCTCTCTCCCTTCCTCTCTGTAAAAAATCAATAAAATATATATATTTTTAAAATCGTATGAATTGTTTATTTCAGGACTTTTCCATTTTATATTTTCGGACTGTAGTTGACCGCAGTAACTGAAACCATGGAAAGCGAAACCTCAGATAAGGGAGAACTACTGTATACAGGCAAACTACTCTGAAAATATACCACTAAAAAAACCAAACCAAAACAAAACAAAAACACAAAAAAACCCCACTACCAATAACAATTTACTGGGTTTTCTTAAAGTATTTTTATTGATTTCAGAGAGGGAGGGAGAGATAGAAACAACAATGATGGGCAAGAATTATTCATGGGTTGCCTTCTGCATGCCCTCTACTGGGGATGTGCCCTTGACTGGAATGGAACCTGGGACCCTTCAGTCCATAGGCCGACGACGCTCTAGCCACTGAGGCAAACTGGCTGGTAAGTAACAATTTACTTTGTAAGTGAGAGAAACAAACAAAGGCAGTGACAAAATAGAGCGAAAAATAGGTAAAAACTCAGACAGAACTAACGATAAGATATGTAAATCCTGCCAAAACCGGTTTGGCTCAGTGGATAGAGCGTCGGCCTGCGGACTGAGGGGTCCCAGGTTCGATTCCGGTCAGGGGCATGTGCCTGGGTTGCGGGCACATCCCCAGTGGGAGATGTGCAGGAGGCGGCTGGTCGATGTTTCTCTCTCATCGATGTTTCTAACTCTCTATCTCTCTCCTTTCCTCTCTGTAAAAACTCAATAAAATATATTTTTTTAAAAAATCAGTAAAATATATTAAAAAAAAAGATATGTAAATTCTAAGCACAGGTTAAATTTTATTCTATGCCCCCAGCAGCCAGCACAAAAGGGGAAACTTTACCAGTTAAACAGATGCAAGGTTCATGTGGAAAACAATCCAATTGCTCATGACATTAGCTACTGCTCTCGGTACTTAGAACAGAGGGGAATCTCTCTCTCTAGGTCTCCATAAGGCGAACACAGGGTGATGCGGGCAACACTGTCCCTACAAACAGCTACCAAGAAACAACCACGACTTTATGCAGGGCAAAGGCATTGTCACATGATGACATTACACAACTCAACTTTGCAACCACCCCTGTCGTCTGTCCTCAGCTGAGGGAAAACCTTACCTTGGTCCCACCTGGTGTTGCTGGTGTTCTTGGGGGTGCTGGTGAGAAGGCGAGGCTTCTGATGGGAGACTTGGGAACAAATGAAGGTTGGTCCAGGCCTGAAGTGGATCTAGAGGATGTTGAAGTCTCAGAGGGAGACAGGTTCTCTTGTGTGTGGGGTAGGACATGATCTACCACCCATCCAGCATAAGAAGATAGCTGGGGAGTGGATACACATTCTTCTAAAACATCCTAGAGAAGAAGAAGATGTGAAGCTCAACTTGCATGTCAACTGAGATGGACTGAAGCACGTCCTGAGAACGCAGCCTCATTTCTGCGGTATTCCTGTTAAGGATATATAACCTGAGTATACACCAGACAGACCAATCCTGGGACTCAGCCTCTAGAACAGCCGTGGGCAAACTACGGCCCGTGGGCCGGATCCGGCCTGTTTGCAATGAATAAAACTAAAAAAAAAAAAAAAAAAAAAAAAAAGACCGTACCCTTTTATGTAATGATGTTTACTTTGAATTTATATTATTTCACACAAACACTCCATCCATGTTTTTGTTCCGGCCCCCCGGTCCAGTTTAAGAACCCATTGCGGCCCTCGAGTCAAAAAGTTTGCCCACCCCTGCTCTAGAATGTAAGGTATGTATTTTTTAAAATTGTCAAAGATATAAAAGACAGGGGAACGCTTTAGAATTGTTTTACGTAAAAGTCTAAAGAGACAGGGCAGTAGTTAGATTACCAGACACTCCAGAACAGGAGGTATGCCTTAACTGTTCCTACCTGCCCCCTCCACCTGGCGGTCTAGTACAGAACAATGCAAATAGAGTGATCACGCCCCCATTAAACTTCACAGGTCCGTCCAATGTCATCTAAAACTCTGTGTGATCAAACTTTTGTTCCGGTGCATAGAGCGCCGGCTTGAGGACTTAAGGGTCCCAGGTTCGATTCTGATCAGGGGCACATGCCGGGGTTGCGGCCTCGATCCCCAGTGGAGGGCGTGGAGGAGGCAGCGGATCCATGATTCTCTCTCATCATTGATGTTTCTCTCTCTCCCTCTTCCTTCCTCTCTGAAATCAATAAAAATATATTAAAAAATAAAATTTTTTTAAAAGTTTGTGTGTGATTCTTCACTTGCAGCAATACGTCCTATTAATCGTTCACTGCCAAATCTGCCCCTCCTAGCACATGCAGTAACTTCACAGACCCTGAGGCCAGGGCTGCTTTGACAACATAGACGGAGGCGCCTAGTCTGGCTGCGGGGAGCACGGAGCCTTCAGAAAGAAGAGCGCCTCTGAAGGGGTGTCCCCAGCGGCTGGAATAGGCTGGGGAGAGCAGAAACCCTAGGGCAGCGTGGTGCACGTACAGGAGTCGAGAAACAAATGCGGTGGTTAGAAAGGACGCACGGGGTGCGGCGTAGCGGCCAGAAGGGCTACGGCCGCCTCTGCATCCATTGCTCACCTCGCCCCGCAGGAGCCAGTCGCGGTGGTAGCAGAGGCGACCTTTGTCGGAGCTGCGCAGCGCCTGCAGGGTCTCCCAGCAGCGACTCTCGGACGGCATGGCCCGTGCTGCACCCGCTCTTCCGAGATGCCGCGGGTGGAAAAACAAACCCCTCGAATCAGCCGCCCGGTTAACGAGCGCTCGCTTCCGCTTCCGGGGCGTGCACTCAGTTGTACACAGCAACACCGCCTCCGGAAGGCAGTACGCCCCACTTCCGGTGCCGGGCCGGATCTCCAGCGCGCCTGCGTACCCGGAGGGCCGGGCCCTGCGGGGAACTTCAGAAGCCTGGAGCCTCCTTGTGGTAGAAAGTGGAATACGTAGTATTGATGAGGATGTGAAGAAATTGGATTCGCCCCCACACTGCTGGCGGGACACTAAACGGTGGCCGCTGCTGTGGAAGTCAGGCATTTCTTCAGAAAGGTTAGAGTTACTATACACCCAAGAGAAATTAAATGTGCGTCCATACGAAGACTTGTCGAATGTTCATAATAGCGTTACCCAGAATAGCCAAAAAGTCTAAACCCAGATGTACATGAACAGGTATGTGCTACACAACAGGGATGAACCTTGAATACATTATACCAGGTGACAAAGTTACATATTACATAATTCCATTTATGTGAAATGTCCAGAATGACAAACCCAACGAGACATGAAGACTTATTAGTGGCTGCCAGAGGCTGGGGCTGTAGGGCAATGGGGAGGGGAGTGGCTACTAATGCATGAAGCTTTCTTTTGGGGGAGATGAAAATGTAAAATTAGATCATTGTGATGATTGCACGACTTTGTGAATACACTTAAAAACCACTAAATTATACACTTTATTACCCAGAGCCAGCTTTGATTCGGACCCTTTAACTTTTTAAAAATGTTTTGATTTCAGAGAGAGGAAGGGAGAGGGAGAGATAGAAACATCAATGATGAGAATCATTGTCTGCCTCCTGCACCCCCCCACTGAGATCGCAAGGTGGGATGGGGTATATGCCCTGACTGGCTTCCGTGACCTCCTGACTCGGATTGACCCTCAACCACTGAACAGCACTGGCCAGACCCGATCCGTTCACTTTAGAGTCTAAAGTTTAGACTCTTCTTTTTTCTGTCTTATGGGATTAGTTTGAGATAGAAGGCTTCTCTCTGGAGTTTGAAGCAATATAAACATTTTTTTTTTGCTGGTTTTTTACAAACTCTGGACAAAGAAAAACAGAACATTATTATTATTTTGGTGCGTTGGCCGGGAAGCAAACCCAAACAGAACATTACTGGGAGAGGTGTTTCCCACACCAGCATTATAAATACCCGCGCCCTGCACTGAGGTGTTCATTGGTTTGATGAAAATAAGAATGAATTATATAAATAGGTATGTACATTGGTGTGAGTGCCAACTGCCCTTTCTAGGGAAGGTCTTTCATATATTGTCCATGTAAGTTCAAGTCCGCTTGTTAAGGGTGTGAAAACAGGCTTGGCTTTGTGGCAATGGTGGCTAGTAGTTGTTTTGTCAGAATTTCCTTGGCAAAATTAACAGCTGGAAACAACAGATGTCACCAAAATTTGGGGGTGGGGGGAGGGAGTTTTCTGGTCATGAAATCCTGATGCCTGGGTGTGGCCACTGCCTTTGAGGACATAGGGGAATTCTCTGGAGTTTTGGGCTTGGGTTATAGTGGCTGAGAGAGAACAAGACTGGGTCAGCCAGAAGGCTTAATACCAGCTAAGTGGAAAGGTTAAGTTTCAGCACCGCACCGAATGTGTTCTCTCTAAAGAATCTGTTGCCCTGGCTGGTGTGGCTCAGTCGGTTGGAGCATCTTCAGGGAACACATACCTGGGTTATGGGTTCAATCCTGGGTCAGGGTGGTGTGGGAGGCAACTGACCAATGTTTGCTGTCTCTCTCTCAAATCAATTTAAAAATCTTTTTGTTGTTGTTGTTAATCCTCACCCGAGGAGGGTATTTTTCCATTGATATTTAGAAAGAGTTGAAGGGAGGGGGAGAGACGAGAAAAACATCAATGTGAGAGAGACACATCAATTGTTTGCCTCCTGCACATGCCCTGACTGGGGTCCGGGATGAGCCTGCAACCACAGTACGTGCCCTTGACTGGAATCGAACCCGAGACCCTTCAGTCCGAGGGCCGATACTCTAACCACTGAACCAAACTGGCTAGGGCTGTTGTTCTTTCTTTTAAATACAGGAAAAACGTGAAGAGAACAAAAATAGGCAAGACATCATTCAGAAACCAATTAACATTTTAAAAACAGTCATATATATATACATCTCATTTTCTTTCTCCCAACAGCTAACGTGGGCTGCACCCCAACCATGAACAATGCCTCCAGTCATCGCACAAAAAGCGCCCACAGGAGAATCTAGCTGAAAGATCTAATGTTCCATGCACCAAGTACTTTAAAAATAGTTACTGACTCCCATTAAGCCTTATACTTAATCATTTTTAGAAGAGGGATGGGGGTGGGTAAAGGAAATCATCCACGGAGTCTTAAATATTGATTATAAAAGCTTTTTGTAAAGCAACACAAATATTTCAAGGATAAATGCATTCCAGATACAAACCTGGCAAAGAGAAACAAAAATTAATTATCTTGGGATCACACTTTTAAAAGGCCAACTGGACACGAGCCCTTGAGTGTCTGTTGTGAAGTGCGTGGGGCAAGTGGCCTTAAGGAAACTCGGATTCCAGAGGTTTCCATCGGGCATGGGAAAACACCGCACCCAGGACATAAGGAAAAGCGGAAGTAAATGTGCTCACAACCCAGGAGGGGTGGTGAGGACCTCTGCTGGCTCAGGTCCAAGAATTAAATATATTTCTAGAAAGAGGGCTGTAGGGGACTGGAGGAAAAAGTCCAGTCCACACATTCTCTCAGGAAAGGAATGCGCTAGGTCACAGTGAGTTAAAACCTGGTTCCCTCATAGTAGTAGATTTAAGGCCTGGCAAGGTACTTAAAAACTTCCTTCAGGCAACTCCAGCAGAGAGGAGAGAACTGAGTGGCTCCTGCTGCTTCATGCCCTGCTGCTGCAGGGACTGTCATGGAGCCAGTAGCTAAGCACAAGATCCTAAACACACACTTCGTCACCGGAAGAGAGGAAAAGCAACAGGCTTTCCAGGTATGGCTTGGCAACTTGTCAGTTCCCATGGCATCAGTCTGGGCTCCTGGCCCAAGACAGGCGGGCCTCAGACAGGAGGAGACCTGGAGCGGATGGGAGAGCTGGTCAGGTAGGTCGTGTAAGGGCTATCGCCAAACACGTTGGCATAGGAGGACTTGAGGAACTGGACGTAGTTCTGCATGCTGCGGTTGGTGCTCTCCGACTGCTCCAGGCGATCTTTCAGGTCTTGCAGCCGGCTCTGGTAGCGGCGGTCAGCCTACGAGAGGAGCAGAGTTGGGTCAAGTGTGTGTGAGATGCCCAGCACAGACAAGGCCACAGCAACACAGAGACTTTATTAGGGTTCCCAGGGGCTGACGGGGAGAGGATTGGGAAGTGACTGCTAATGGGTATAGAGTCTCTTTTTAAAAATATCTTAAACTCATATTGTGATGATACTTGTACAACTCTGAATATACTAAAAACCACTGAATGATGCAGTTTAAATTTGTATAAACGTGATTTTCATGGTATATAACATGTTATCTTAAAGCCGTTAATAAAAAAATACAAAGGATCTGCCAGGGGTATCCTTTGGGGATAGAGAAAAATGAAACCATGTCCTTTTCATAAAACAACAAAACACCTTTCCCCTCAGGCCCCAGGAAGCCCAAAGTTCAATCCACTCCCATCTCTTCCGCCCTCTGCCCTCCAGCCCGACTCACATCGTCACGGCTCCGCCGCAGCTGGGTGAGTTCCATTTTGGTCCTGCTCAGCTGGGTCTCAAGATCCAGGATTTTGTTCTGGGCTGCTCGTTCCTTGGAGACCGCGTGCTCCTTGGTCTGCTCCACCTGCCCGGAAGGAACAGAGCTGGAGGTGCCCACCTGACGGTGAACACCTAGGCAGGAGAGTTCTGGGCCACTCCGCTGTCTGGTCTCAAGGACCACACGTGCACATCACCATGGCGAGTTGTTTGGGGCCTCGGGGTGGGAGCTGACTATGGGGACTACCTCAGCAACCATCTTTACCGTCCCTTTCCCAACACCCCATGAGTCATCACCACCTAAGATGTGACAAGCCTGTCTGATCCCATGCAGGCAACAATTAAATGAGCAATCATGAGTCAGGGGTCAGGTCCTTCACAGTAATTGCTCATTTGATCCTTATGGTGAATTCACGAGGCAGGTACTACTCTAGGCCCATGTTTTAGGTGGGAAAATACGCTCAGAGAGGTTATGTGATTGGGCCAAGGTCACAGAATTAGTAATGGAATTGACACTGACCTGCCTCCTAGCATCTTCAATGGCGCTCTCCAGCTGCCTTGCCAGGGACCCACATTCCCGTGTTTTCTCCTCCAGCCGCAGCTGGGACTGGTGGATTGCCTCCTCCCTCTTGGCAATCACCTGTAGGAACTCGATATTCTGGGCACTGGTCGCCTCCAGTTTCCTAGGTGAAAGCACTCAGTGAGATCCTGTTCATTTCCATACCTGCCCTGTTCGCCCTGCCAGGGGGCTGCAGCCACCCTGGACCAGGGCTCTCGTCACGCAGGGAACCTCCAAGGAGCCACAGAATAAACCAAAGGAACCTGCTGATCAGCCAGGCGGCAAGGAACTGCAACTGGAGCAGCTGGTTGGAGAACGGTGTGAAGGCAGGAAAAGGAAGCAGACCGAGTGCGGTTGTGCTAAGTGTGCACATCTTCACGTAACACAGCCACGGGCAGCTCGGGAAGGTGGGTCCCCTTATTCCCCCCCTTTCAGATGAAGAAACTCAGCCTCAGAGATGTGAAGTCACTGGCCCAGTGTCACACAGCTGACAGGCCTGTCACCAAAACTCATGCCCTCACTTCTGTTCACTGCTGCCTCCTTCAGCAAAGGGACTTCAGCCGGACCACTCAGTACCTCGCGTGACCAGCCATGGGCAGCAGTGACCATCCCGTGCCAGCGCAGTCGCCACTGCACTTGTGGAACATGCTCCACGTTAAGGAGCTCTGCAAGTCCTGCCGCGTCCAGCTGCATGTTTGAGGCCAGCAACGCAGAGTAGAGGCGGGGGGGGGCCCAAGAGACCAACTGGTTCAAGTTTCTCCCTGTAGGCTGCATGAGCAGGTACAGCCTCCCAGGACCTCAAGCCCTCATTTCCCAGATGCTGGAAGCTCTGGAGGAAGACAGGAGGCTAAACTGCAGCTTTGCCAGGTACCAGCTGAGTGACCTTGGGCAAGTCACTGAACTCTCCCGGAGCTCAGTGTCCTCATTTAAACGGGGATAATACCAATACACACCACCTATACTGTACATTTTTGTCTGCCAGGTAATGTGCTGAGCCCTTCGAAGCTCATCTCATTGAAGACTCACAATAACCCCACGTGTTACACTGTTTTCCCTGCCTTGGTCCCTTTCTCAAGATTAGTAATCAGAGATCCAAAAGGATTACATAACCGGACCCCAGGCCAGGGCTTCTGATTCCTAAAGGCGTAGTATTCACCCCTGACTGCCTCCTGTGTCCATGGGAGAAGAATCAGAATGCTTTTGGGAAGGATGACGGGGAACACAGAGCAGAGTGGGGAGGAAATGCCCCCACAGCAGCCTGCAGGCCCTGCGGGTTTGCTTGGCCAAAGTGTGCCTGACGGGTGGTCCTATGGGTGGTCTGATGTTGACCTCTCTCTTCTGGAGCATCACCCTGGCAGGAGACCACCTTCCTCGCCCACAATGCTTACCACTGCGCTGAGAGCACCTTCTAGCACACTAAGCCCAAAGCAGCTAAGCGGCTGAAAGTCTCAGGTCCTAGGAAGAGGACAGAGTTGGAACCAAGTGCCTCTAACCTCTCCAGTTCATCCACCTTCAGACTCAGCTGTTTATTTTCCTTCTGGGAAGCCTGGTGTTTCTCTCTCGCCATCTCCAGCTTGTCCCCCTGATGCTCGATCTAAAATGACAGGAACAGACTGGTTTACGAAAGAACTTCCGGTGCGGCCCTCCCTTCTCCCTGACCTGTAATCCACACCCAGGAGAGGCATGCTGCCCTCAGCAGGCATCCAAGTCCCCACACACAACCTGCAGGAGAGAGAGCAGGGACAGGTTAGGGCCGGCTCCCCGGCTGGGCTTGCCCACACCCAGAGCCAGGTTGGATCCGCAGAACCACGCCGACGCTTTCTTTCAGGAGAGGCCACTCAGTGGGATCCGGGGCCGACAGGAGAAGCAGAAGCAGATGGCAGGCCCACAGGACACACCGGGGAGCTCTTTACCAATCACTTTGTCGTCATGCTGATTTCCTTCTCCCCTTAATTGGGGACAAGTGCGGGCAAGGCAAGAGGAAAGCTATCAGTTCAGTTCGTTCAGGCTGGCAAGTGCGAGAAGTTATCCAGAGGGATGCTCTACAGAGACCTCAGGTATCTGGGCTTGCAAGGCCCTGAGATGCTCAGGTTCAAGAGCACGAGGTAATTGAAGATACCGGGGACACGGGCTTGGGAACCAGACAGAGCTGGCTGGGTCCCAATCCCTGTTGATTAAGTATCAGCTCGGTGACCTCAGGAATTCCTTCTCCCTCTATGCCCTGGGCTGCTTGCTATAAAATGGGCAATAAACCTTACAAAGTTCCTAGAAGAATGGAGGATGGTGGAGCACCGGGCATGTGCTCTAGAGATGGTAGCTACTTTTATTATTATTAGTGAAGCAGGTCCAGAGAGGGAAAGGGCCCTGCCCAAGGTCACCCTGCAGATGAGAGGCATGTAATTTCTGAGGCTACAATGGCATGGCGCCCGTTACCCAGAGGCAGGCTGCTTCTGGGAAGAAGGGAGCCCTCTTTCAGGACAGAATCTCAGGCAATGGCTCTGCTGAGTAGGGGAGGCAGCTAAAGCAAGAAAATGGAAAAAAGAACGCCGTGGCTTGCTGCCTGTGGGTGCGAGGCTGAGGACAGCAGCGGAGCAGGAAGGGCAGAGGCAGGCGGAGACTTGCAGCCCTGGGGGAGGGGTAACACCAGGAGGGCCCAGCGACTCCAGTGAGTGACGGCTCCTATAACTATAATCACTTGGTGCGAACACGAGGCGTTTGGCACACCAGACTTTTATTTCACAGCACTGATGATAGCTCACTCCTTTCAGAAACGGCAGCCAAGAAAAAAGAAGTGGTCCTCCCTTGGGGGGCGTGCAGCTCATCTTGGTAAGCGGGACCCTGCTCGGGCCAGTTCGTGGGACCCTTTCTGCCAGTCCCTTACCCGGCTGCGCAGATCTGATATGATGGCTGAGAGGTCGATGTTCTTCCTCTCGTAGCCCTGCAGCTGGTCTTGGCACTCTGCAAGCTTAGACTCGGTGATCTTGAGGATGTCAGGCAGCTGCTGCAGGTCAGCCAGCTGGGACTGGAATTGCCTACGTGCCTGGGGTGGGGGAGGAAAAGCCCACTGTAGGGAAGGGCCCAGCTGCTGAAGGGTCCAGAAGTGCAGCCTGCCCTCCTGCAGGCCACTGGGCGTGTCCAGTCGTCATCACATACCACCACCAGCACCCAGGCATTGTCCCAAAGGCTCTATGAATTAACTCGTTTAATTCGTACAACCTGCAAAGTAGGTGTTGTTTTCCCCATACATGGACCTTAAGGATCAAAGGCTCATTTGCCAATGGCCATTGAGCTAGAGCCAAGATCAGAGCCTAGTTTAACTCCCAAGCCCCTAGAAAGGCAACCACAAAGCTGTAGGTCAGAGGGAAGGGTAAGAACTACCTGATCTCAATCCCCCCTTGTACAAATTAACAAGGAGACTGAGGACTAGAGAAGGGCAGTGACTTGCCCACGGTTATGCAACAAGTCAGTGGCTGAGCCTGGACTCAGCCCATCTCCGAGGTTATTACTAAAATGATTGTTTGCTTCTAGACAGCCAAGCCAACTCTAGACGAATAAGGCTCTTTGGGGAACAGGATAGGAAGCACAATTTTTGGATGGCACAAAGTAAAGACAACACGCAGAATGAAATAGGCATGCCTAACACATGGCATATCTTTGGATTTGAATCCACTTGGATGCTCCAAGCAGGAGAGATTTTTTTAAGGAAGTTGGAAGAACGAAAAAATCAGGAGGGAAAAGGAGAAAAAGAAGTATAAGCGAGAAGAGAGAATGTAGAGAAGACCAGCCCAGCAATAAGAAAATTTGTTCAGCCTTAACCGGTTTGGCTCGGTGGATAGAGCATCAGCCTGTGGACTGAAGGGTCCCAGGTTCGATTCCGGTCAAGGGCATGTACCTTGGTTGCGGGCACATCCCCAGTAGGAGGTGTGCAGGAGGCAGCTGATTGATGTTTCTCTCTCATTGATGTTTCTAACTCTATCCCTCTCCCTTAAAAAATCAATAAAATATATTTAAAAAAAAAAAAAAGAAAATTTGTTCAGCCCTGACCAGTTTGGCTCAGTGGATAGAGCGTTGGCCTGCGGACTGAAGGGTCCCAGGTTCAATTCCGGTCAAGGGCATGTACCTTGGTTGCGGGCACATCCCCAGTAGGAGGTGTGCAGGAGGCAGCTGATCGATGTTTCTCTCTCATTGATGTTTCTAACTCTATCCCTCTCCCTTCCTCTCTGTAAAAAATCAATAAAATATATTAAAAAAAAAAAAAAAGAAAATTTGTTCATCTTTGTCGTCCACACCAGGGAAGATCAAAGGCAAATGAGAGACAGACTGATGGACACAGAATTGGGTGGAGGAAGAAAGCAAGGAAGGGGAGCAGTACCGCTTCAATCTCTTTGTTCATCTCATCTTTAAGGATCTTGTTCTCTTTGTCGCAGCGTTCCAGCTGGGCAGCTACTTCATCGGCCTCTAATCTGGTCTTCAAGACCTAGGGACCAACAAAGCATCAGGTGGTCTTGGGCAGAGCCAAGTTTTGGTGAAAAAAACCTCCCACACCAAACCCCTCCCAGGAAAGGCCTCCTGGTCAATCTTCCAGCAGCTGAGAGGTGCTGCCCTTACAGGGCAGGGGCACTTGAGAGAGACCTACCTGACTCTTATAGTTGTCAATCATCCCCTCATAATTCTTAGCCGATGCCTTCAGCTGCTGGACCTCGAGGTGCGCCTGATTGAGTTTGTCCTCCATCGGAGCGAAGCTAGCCTAGAAGAGGCGGCCCCGTAAGTCACCAACAAGAAGGTTCTGAGCCGGTGATGATCCCACCCTCAGTTCCTACTCCCACGGGCCAGCAAAGGGAAGCCCCTCTGTTCAAACCCACACCAGGGGTTCTCCTCAGGCACCAGGGCAAGAGTCCTACGGTGCTCGAGTGAATATAGATACAAATAAGGGACACGTGTTTTCTTGTTCTCATTACAAAAGCAGTAATAAGCAGTAAAGAAAATGGAGATAAGGCCAAGAAAAAATGAATCAGGATGCATGATACCTTGGTTTATGGCTATATGTTAACGGTTGGGTAGCAGTTTGAATTTTCAACAAGAATGGAGCTATACCATACTTACGCTTTGCAACATGTTTTTTCAACAATTATGTTATGAACTACTTCTGAGGTCAATACATGTCCTCCTGCACCCAAATACTCACCTTGGCAGATGGGACAAAACAAATCATGTATCTCGATATGATAAAATAACAAGCAGTCATTAGAAGAGATAAAGCTTTAAAAAAAAGACCTCCATGAGATATTGTTGAATGAGGAAAGCAAGCTGCAGAAGAATGGATGAATGCGTGTGTATGTGTTTGAATATGTATGTTAGTATGTGGGGGAGGGGCCCTGGAAAAATACAATCCACAGTTAACAGAGACCTTTACTTCTATATCACACTTCTGTAATGTTTTACATTTTTACTATGAGCAGATTTTACCTTTGTAATTATAATATCTAAGAAAATACACTTCTACAAATATCACTGAATGGCCACACTACATTACCTTACACAGATATATCATCCTGTAAGTAACTCAACTAATTGTTAGACTTGGCGGCTGTCTTTTTTTTGTTGTTGTTAATCCTCACCCGAGATATTTTTCCATTGATTTTTAGGGAGAGTGGAAAAGAGAGGGAAAGACAGAAACATTGATGAGAGAGAAACACATCAATTAGTTACCTCCTGCATGAACCACGGCCTGGGCCGGGGAGGATCCTGCAACCAAGGTACGAGCCACTGAATGGAATCGAACCTGGGACCCTTTGGTCCTCAGGCTGACACTCTATCCACTGAGCCAAACCAGGTAGGGCGAGGCTGTCTGTAATTTGCATTGCAATACCTGCACTCCAACAAAGTGTGATGTGTTGTATAGTAATACCTACCAAAGCCAAACTTATGCACACCACCAGATGACCTGGCAATTTTATTCCAAGGTATAAAACCTGTAAAAATAGCCCTGGCTGATTTGGCTCAGTGGATAGAGCGTCGGCCTGCGGACTGAAGGGTCCCGGGTTTGATTCT
Source organism: Myotis daubentonii (assembly GCF_963259705.1). NCBI lineage: Eukaryota > Metazoa > Chordata > Mammalia > Chiroptera > Vespertilionidae > Myotis > Myotis daubentonii. Next base: position 76,951,715 of record NC_081850.1, on the reverse strand, counting down.
GGTCAGGGGCACATGCCCAGGATGTGGGCTTGATCCCCAGTAGGGGGCTTGCAATGGTTCTCTCTCTCTTTTTTTTTTTTAAATATATTTTATTGATTTTTTACAAAGAGGAAGGGAGAGAGATAGTCAGAAACATTGATCAGCTGCCTCCTGCACATTTCCCACTGGGGATGTGCCCGCAACCCAGGTACATGCCCTTGACCAGCATAGAACCTGGGACCTTTCAGTCCGCAGGCCGACGCTCTATCCACTGAGCCAAACCGGTTTTGGCACAATGGTTCTCTCTTATCATTGATGTTTCTATCTGTCTCTCCCTTTTCCTTCCTCTCTGAAATCAATAAAAATATACTTTAAAAAGACAACCTGTAAAAATACATGAAATATGCACATAAAAAGATGTTCTATAACACAAATGTCCATCCCCAGTAGGATGAATAAATTACGGTGCAGCCATACTGTATAGCATTGAGAATGAATAAAATGCCACACACAACATGGATAACTTTCACAAAGCTAGGCACCAAGTTCGAAAACAGGCAAACTAATTTGTGATGACAGAAATCAGGATAATGGTCACCTTTTGAGGGGGAGTTTGTAACCAGACAATGTCATAGGGGTGCTAATAAGGTCCAATCAGGGTGATTGATGGACATAGTGTGTTCATTTTGGTATGGTGTACTTACTTAAAATCATTCTTAACAAACAGAAAACATGACTAAAAAAATAAACCTAGCCCAACTGGTGTGGCTCAGTGGTTGAGCATTGACCTATGAACCAGGAGGTTCAATTCCCAGTCAGGGCATATGCCCGGTTGTGGGTTCGATCCCCAGTAATAGGCGTGCAGGAGGCAACTGATCAATGCTATCTCTCATCATTGATGTTTCTATCTCTCTCTCTGAAATCAAGAAAAATATTTTAAAATAAATAAACCTAGATACTACTGTCCAGATCAATGGAAACCAAACCTGGCTCTGAAATGTCAACCTCTATTCAGGTGCCTCTTGCCCCTGGCATGAGAGGAGGATATATGGCAAGTTGTTATGAGCGAGAGCTCCAGACCCAGACTCAGGTTCAAATCCCAACTCCAACACTTCCAAGGGTAAAATCTTTTTTTTTACCCCCAAGGGTAAAATCTTGGCAAGAAACTTGACCTTTCTCTAAGCCTCAATTTCCTTATTCTATAGAGACAGTAATCACATTATTGGAAGATTAAAGTGCAAATGAATTCATGTGGAAGAGTCCCCTAGGAGAGTCAGCGTTAATTAACCTCAAAGTCAAGTCTACTGCACGTGATCGGCTGAACGTGTCATGTTAGGCTTTTTACATGCAGCACCGCATTCTCACAAGCACCTCGTTTCTTTCTTTTTTTTTTTTTTTTTTTTAATATATTTTATTGATTTTTCACAGAGAAGAAGGGAGAGGGATAGAGAGTTAGAAACATCGATGAGAGAGAAACATCGATTCAGCTGCTTCCAGCACAGTCCCTACTGGGGATGTGCCCGAAACCAACGTACATGCCCTTGACTGGAATTGAACCTGGGACCCTTCAGTCCGCAGGCCGACGCTCTATCCACTGAGCCAAACCAGTCAGGGCTAGCACCTCATTTCTTGCAGCAACTGAGGATGAGATCTCTCACCCAGGTCCCATAGCTGGTAAGAGGCAGAGGCAGGACTTGAATCTGGGTAGTAGGTCTTAATTTAAATCTCTCGGACATTGCTTTTACTTTTTTAATTTTTAAAAAAATTGATTTCAGAGAGGAAGAGAGAGAGAGATAAACATCAATGATGAGAGAGAATCATTGGTTGGCTGCCTCCTGCACACCCCCTACTGGGGATCAAGCCCTAACACAGACATGTGCCCTCGACTGGAATCGAATGGGGCAGCCTTTAGTCTGCAGGCCGACGCTCTATCCACTGAGCCAAACTGGTTAGGGCAGAAAGTTGTTTTATATTCCGAGGTCACCCCAACCTAAATTACTAACTCAGTTAAAAATAATTTATTTCTGCCCTAACTGGTTTCTAACTCTCTATCCCTCTCCCTTTTCTGTAAAAAAATCAATAAAATCTATTTTTAAAAATAAATAAATAAAAGTAATAGACAGTAAAACCCGCGTGTGGCCATTCATATACGCTCCGACTCCAGAGCGCCTTAGTCCCTCTGCTCCCTCCGGGTCCTCTCTGGGGACCGACCAGGAATGCCCAGCCATCAGTCTCTCTGCTGTTCCCTATCTGTCCCAGCCCCAGCCCCAATACAGACCTTCAGCCTCTCGTTCTCTAGTTTAAATGCAGAATACTCGGCAGTCTGCCGGTGTAGTCTCTCCACCAGGCTGTCCCGGTCTTCCCGCATCTTCTCCTCCAAGGTTTGCTGTTGGTTCACGAGATCTGTCACTCGGCTGGAAGGTCACAAAGTGAAAGCAGACGGGAGAATCAATGACACAGGTTCTGAGGAGCCCAGTCTGTGAGGAGAGGGGTCAAGTGTTCCTACTCAGGCCATGTCCCCCCTTTTGGCCCCCTGCCTGCTCCCCCAGTCTCCACTCTGAGAAGCAGCTGTATGTCCTGCCCTGGCATTGCTGCCTGTGGCATTCCCCTGGATCCCACTTCTGATAACCACCTTTGAGATTTGTCTCCCATACCAACCCCTCTAAAAGCCTCCTCCATTCTGACTTCCCATGAGGCCACTTCCTGAAGACAAGGACCAGAGACTTGATCCCTCCCCAGTTTCCACAGCCTCCCCTGCATCTCTCAGGCAATCGGGCCTTAAAGTTAGGACAGAACTCCTGGCTGGGTGGTCAGGGATACCACACCCTAGGCATGCCTGTCCCTCAGGCACACATCACACTGGGGTTCAGGCTCCCGGGCAAGGACAGGTGTCATGATTGGCTTATTCACATGTGTGAGCACTCACCCAGCTCAGGCAAGAATGGCAATGAATGGATATGGAAGAGGGAAAGCAGTCCACTCGGCAGGCAGCTGCCCACCTGCGCTCGAGCCCTTCGCCTTCCCCTCAGTCACTGAGCAGGGCAATCATCCAAGCCTCAGAGCAGCACTGGCGCTCACAGATGTTCCTCGTCCATCCTGACCACAGACCCAATACAGAACCTTTCTATGCTGTATGTTCTCAATATCGATCAATTATGGTTCAGTCAGCACTGACTAGGCCCAAGGAAACACATCATTCATACACGATGTGAATGGCAAACTGCCATTGATCAATGGCAAACTGCGTTGGAGAGGGTGCAGACTGGGTGAGGGACAGAGTTGTGCACTGGGCCTCTAGTTTGCCCTTCATAATGGAAGTGTCAGAGATGAAGGAAAATTAGTAAAATGTATATGAAAATTTAAAAAAATTACACATGAATCTCTTTCTATACCCCAAAAGATAATATAGCCCCAAAATATATCAATTTTAATTGATTTTTTACAGAGAGGAAGGGATAGGGATAGAGAGTTAGAACTGGAGAGGTTAGAGGCACTTGGTTCCAACTCTGTCCTCTTCGTAGGACCTGAGACTTTCAGCCGCTTAGCTGCTTTGGGCTTAGTGTGCTAGAAGGTGCTAGGCAGACCTCGGAGGTTGTTCTCCCTGGCAAACTGCTACTCACCCTTAAAAACCCAGTTCAGATCTCCTTCCTCAGGGCATCTTGCCCCTATACCATACACCCTTCTATCTTTTTTCTTTTTTAATTGATTTTTTACAGAGAGGAAGGGATAGGGATAGAGAATTAGAAACATCAATGAGAGAGAAACATCGATCTTCTGCCTCCTGCACACCCCCTACTGCGGATGTACCCGCAACCAAGGTAGATGCCCTTGACTGGAATTGAACCTGGGACCCTTCAGTCCGCAGGCCGACGCTCTATCCACTGAGCCAAACCGGTTACGGCACATCCTTCTATCTTAATGATCTGTTTCCTCCCATTAGAAGGAGAACTTTCTGCCGAAACCGGTTTGGCTCAGTGGATAGAGCGTCGGCCTGCGGACTGAAGGGTCCCAGGTTCGATTCCGGTCAAGGGCATGTACCTGGGTTGCGGGCATATCCCCAGTAGGAGATGTGCAGGAGGCAGCTGATCGATGTTTCTCTCTCATCGATGTTTCTAACTCTCTATCTCTCTCCCTTCCTCTCTGTAAAAAATCAATAAAATATATTTTAAAAAAAAAAAAAAAAGGAGAACTTTCTGAGGGTAGCACTTGGCATAGGGCCTGGCACATAGCAGGTTCTCAAGAAATGTTTGCTAACTTGAGTTGAATACAACAAAAGACACTTCCTCAGGGAAGACTTTCCTGACCTGGAGACTCAGTCAGTTCCCTGTGACCTGTTCTCAGCCTATAGTCCAGGTCTCTGCAGCCCCATCGCCTTCATCTGAGTGGAACCTCCATGAGAGCAGAGAATGCATCTGTTGTTTCTACTGCTGTAATCCTAAAGGCCAGCACATAGCCTGGGATATAGGAGATGCTCAATATTTTTAACTGAGTGAACACATGAATATAGCTGAGACTGAGAATGATTGAATAGTCATTGGCGAGTACACAGTGAGGCCATAATTCTGACATACTGACTGGCTGGCAAAATAGCAGAGACGTAGGGATTACCGGCCATCCCATCCCCAAGAACAGGAATGAGGTGACCAGTGGGCCCGTGCCCACTTGCTGTGGTGTGCAGATCAGGACCCACCCCAGGCCCAGGGGCTGCAGTCAGGCCCAAGCCTCTGTCAGCAGAGAAGCCTGGCCCCAGGACTGCTTCGGGGGCAGGACCGCGGGTCTGGGGCTGGAACCAGGACCTGGGGTCCAACCAGAAAGCCCACCTCAGGGCTGCCCACATCTCAGTCCAATGCAGCCCTTGACCGGAGGAGCCCAAGTGTCAGCCACGTGAGCGATGTGACCGCCTCGGGTCGCCAGGCTCCTCCCACCCGCACACCCACCTCCCTCAGTCGGCCTGCGCTCCCTCTCCCAACACGGACGTACTCATTCAGGACGATAATTTCCAGCTCGAGGTCCCCCTTGTCTTTCACAACTTGGTTGTAGCGGGTCCTCCATGACTCCAGAGTGGATAAAGCTTCGGCAACGTAAAGATCCTGGAACGCGGGACAGCAGGGCCCATCAGCCTGGGGTGAGTGCTCAGGCCGAGGGAGCTGGGGGCTGGGTCACCCTGGCCGACCCCGAACCCTCCCTCCTGCAATCCCTCTCTAGAGAGCACCGAGAGTGACGGGAGGCCAGCTGTTGCTTTTAGATTTCCAACCATCACATGCACCCTGTCTGCTAATCCTTCTTTAGTCATCATTCCTACCCACAACATCCAAGTGGCTAAACTGTCCAGTCATCCTTCCAACCTCTTTATTACCCTTTTACCCATTTAATCCTCCCTCTACCTCCCTCTCCACCCAGCTATCCATCCTATCAGCTCATTCACCCACTCAGTGCCATTTTCCCTCCATTCACCCACCCAGCCTCCTCTCTCCAGCTCTTCCTCCTCCATCCACCCAGACCACCTGCATTCAGCCACCACCCAGTACCCACCTGTCTAACCACCCCCCGCCATCTCCGGCAGCCCTCCACAGCGAAGGCCTGTACCTTGTCAGCAAGTTGCACGTGCAGCTGCTCGGCATACTCCTCGCTCTTCTCAGCTCGTTCCTTCTGGGCTCGGATGGCCTTCTTTAAAGACTCTTTGTCTCGATCTCCCTTTTGCTTCAATTCCTTCAACTGCTCCATGATGGCCTCTACTTCCGCCTTGTGCTGGTTCCCACTGCGTTCCAGGTTCTGGGAGGGGAGGGCCAGGGAGCAGATGGAAAGGAGAGGGACGAGGTAAGCAAGAGTCAAAGGGAGAGAGGGAGAAAAGGGGACCGGTGAAAAGAGGGAATGGGGGAGAGGGAGTAAGAATGAGTCACAAACTGCAGGGGGTTAGGGCTCCCCTAACACAGCCCGGAGACAAGGGCCCATCGCAGGCTCGCCACAGCACCTCCCTGGGTCACTGAGCCCTCAGGTCTTAGGTTAGAACGCCTCTGGAGTCTTTCCCTGAACTCCCAGCACAGCAGTCGGGGTTCTCCCTGACACTCAGCGGGTCTGTGACTTTAGCGAGTCCCCAGTTCACAGATGCAATCAGCACTGAGGCCATCCTTCCTCCCCATGGGCAGTTAGGAGGACTGAGGACCTAAGGGATGAAGTGATTGGCATGGGGGCCTGAAAATCAACCCAGTCACTGCTGTGAAGGGCACTCAAGACCTCCAGGTCCGCCGAAACCGGTTTGGCTCAGTGGATAGAGCGTCGGCCTGCGGACTGAAAGGTCCCAGGTTCGATTCCGGTCAGGGGCATGTGCCTGGGTTGCGGGCACATCCCCAGTACGAGATGTGCAGGAGGCAGCTGATCGATGTTTCTCACTCTCTATCTCTCTCCCTTTCTCTCTGTAAAAAATCAATAAAATATATATTTCAAAAAAAAAAAAAAAAGACCTCCAGGTCCATTGCTCTTGCCACTGTCCCAGAGTCTCCCTGAAGCACAAGTGCTTTGGTAGCAGCTGCCCCATAATCCTTTGGGGCAAAACCTTCCTGAGTGTGATAGGCTTGGCCAGGCAACCGCCCTTGGACTGCCAGGAACCTGCCCCCACTTCCCTCCCCACCCCTGGTGGGGCTAGCAGGTACCTTGATCTGCATACACAGGCGACTGTTCTCTGCCTCTTTGCTCCGAAGCTGTGCCTGCAAATGCCCACGCATGGACTCCATGGACTTGGAGAGTTCGGATGCTGTCTTTGCTTGAGCCTTTGGACAGATGGAGAAAGATAGAGCCAGAATTTGAACCCAGGTCTCCAATTCTAGGGCGCACTGTATCCACTGAGCTCTACTAGCCAGTCAGAGGGAGCAGCTGTTGGGACGGTACCTTCTCACATTGTATTTCCTGGAGGAGCTCTTCCACCTCCTTGTCCTTGTCTTGCAGCAATAGCAGCAGCCGCTGGAGAGAACACACACAGTCATGAGCTCCCTGGAAAGGGCAAGGAGGCCCAGCCCCGAGAGGAGACACTCCATGGTGTGCCTGGCCACCAGGGCCCAAGGTCCCAAATATATTGGCCCATGTCAGAGACCCTGGTGGGAAGCACCTAACATCTGTATTAAATATTTAGGACAATAAACATGTATTTATTTTGTAATTTAAAATTAAGTAACAGTAATTGTGGAAAACACTAAAAAACACACAAAAATGCTAAAGAACCCCCATACTCCCCAACCCAGAGAACACTGTTAACAGACATTAAAGAAGTTATATGCGCCCGAGCCAGTTTGGTTCAGTGGATAGGGCATCAGCCTGCGGACTAAAGCAGCAGTCGCCAACTGGTGGTTCGTGGACCACTGATGGTTCATGAGGTCCGAAAGTTTGGAGACGGCTGGACTATAGGGTTCCAGGTTCAATTCCGGCCAAGGGCATATGCCCGGGTTGCAGGCTCGATCTCCCCCAGCAGAGAGCGTGCAGGAGGCAGCCAACCAGTGATTCTCTCTCATCATTGATGTTTCTCTTTCTCTCTCTCTCTCTCTCTCAAAGGAGAAGAAAAAGAAAAAGAAGAGGAGGAGGAGGAGGAGGAGGAGGAGGAGGAAGAGGAAGAAAAAGTTATATGGTCCTGTATTTCGCCACCAAAAAACAAAACAAAACAATAACAAAAAAGAAGTTATATGCTTTGCCCTGGCTGGTGTAAGTCAGTGGTAGAGCATTACCCCACATACTGAAAGATCCCAGGTTCGATTCCCCGTCAAGGGCGCATACCTGGGTTGCAGGTTCAATCCCTGGCTCCCAGTGGGGTGCATGCGGGAGGTAACACAACCATTGATGTGTCTCTCTTACATCAATGTTTCTCTCCCCACCCCCACCTTTCTCCCTTCTACACTCTAAAAATCAGTGGAATAAATATCGTCAGATGAGGATTAACAACAACAAAAAAGCCATATGCTTCTTCTGTTCAGTAAATTACACGCCCACATTTGCCATAATGTGATTAAATCTTCCACAGCTTCTGAAACAGCAGCTTAATGTTTCAAGTCACTAATGTATCACAATTTGACCCGGTTTCTCAGGCTGGGAATGCAGGTTTAGGCCTCCACATCACTGCTGAACTCAGAGATGCTCAGTGAGGCACTGAGGGCCAAGGGCCACGCCTTGGGAAGCATGTTGGGCACTAACATATCAAAGCTCCAAAAGGTCCTCGAGTTAAGAAACCTGCTGCACGTACCTTTTGTTTAGGCCAGTTGGCAGTTTCTCAAATAAACTTGGTGATGAGTCACTTCCCACTTTGTTTTGTAAATAAAAGTTATTTCAGTAATTCCACAGAGAATAATTTCACTGTCACTAGTAAAATTCACCCATTTAACATCCTGAGGAACTGAGGGTTCCATGGACTGAATTCTGGAACATGCTGCCTTGGGAGGCATTCCTAGAATTGGAATTTTTGAGTCAAAAGGTCTATACCTGCCCAGCCAGAGTGGCTCAGTGGTCGAGCGTCTACCTATGAACCAGGGGGTCACGGTTCAATTCCCGGTCAGGGCACATGCCCAGTTTGTGGGCTCCATCCCCAGTAGTGGGCGTGCAGGAGGCAGCTGATCAATGTTTTTCTGTCATCTATGTTTCTATTTCTCCCTTTTCCCTCTCCCTGCCCCTCTCTCTAAAAATCATTAAAGACATGTTTGGAAAAAAAAAGGTCTATACCTTTTGATGGCTTTTTCCCCAGTGAAACAAAGGCAGGGCTTAGGGTGGAAGGAGCAGAAGCCTAGGCTCCCTAGAAATGTTACAGGAGAGACGCGAGCCACGGTGGGACTGCGAGAGCTCCCTGAAGATCTAGGACAGAGCAGCAAAACGAGAGAGACGACGCGGTGCGGCTCTGGCCCTCTGGGGAAGAAGTGGGCCACGTGGGAGTGTGGAATCACTGAGCAGGGAAAGTCACAGTGAAAGAAGTGAGCTACGGTGGGGCTGCTGGTAGCTCATGAAGGCAGAGAAAAGGGGTCTCGGAGGCAGGTTCAGGTGGGAAACGCAGGATGAGCTGCTGCTGCTCGTTGCTCCCTTGGTTCCTCCTTTGGTGGCTCTTAAGAGTTTTAGGAGAGAAAAGTAAGATGCAGACCGGAGAGGGAAGAAAGGCGTGGGTGTGATCCAGACAGAGCCCATCCCCTTTGATGGCTTTTAATCCATAACACAAATACGAAAATTTAGGTGACAGATGGTCATGATTTGTAATTCCATCATCACCATCAGCTCTCAGGTTGGTGTCCAGCTTGGTGGCTCAAACTCTCAACTGATCAACTAGATAAGCCCCGTGGAGCAGGTAGGACAGGGGACATCAGCCCATTATACAGATCATGAAACTAAGACCCAGAGGAAGCTCAGAGCGGGGCTGCAGTCTTCCTGCCTCCACTCAGCACTGGCAGCTTTGTCGAGGCGACCACTAGAGCAGGCAGGGGCGCTTGACGTACCGCTTTCTCAGAGTCTGCCTCTGCCAGCCGTTTCAGAAGTGTTCCTTGTTGCTCCATCAACCTTCCGGAATCCTTCCAGGGAAGGCAAAGGGAAAGCAGAGTCATTAAGCAATAAACCCAGATGGCTACATTCTATTGGTTCTCTTTTCCAAAATTACACTTCTAGTTATTAAGGTAATAAATTATATTCTCACTATGAAATATTAGTGAGCAGATAAAGCTCATCCCCCTCACCCCCGTTCTGTTATTAGTTTGACGAGTGTCTCGCCCATCCTCCCTCTATGCATTTATTTAAGGACAGGTAGAGATATATTATCTTTTGGGGAATAGAAAGAGATTCATGTGTAATTTTTTTTTAATTTTCATATACATTTTACTAATTTTCTTTCATCTCTGACACTTCCATTATGAAGGGCAAACAGCAACATTAAAATACTAGAAGCTCAGTGCACAAAATTTGTGCACAGGGGAGGCGGGGAGGGTCTGTCCCTCAGCCCAGCCTGCACCCTCTCCAATCTGGGACCCCTCAAGGGATGTCTGACTGCCCAGTGTGGGATCGGGCCTAAATAGGCAGTCAGACATCCCTCTCACAATTCAGGACTGCAGGCTTCCAATTTCTCGCCTGCCTGCCTGCCTGACTGCCCCTAACCGCTTCCGCCTGTCAGCCTGATCAGCTCCTAAACCAGGGGTGGGCAAACTTTTTGACTTGAGGGCCACAATGGATTCTTAAACTGGACCAGAGGGCCGGAACAAAAGCATGGATGGAGTGTTTGTGTGAACTAATATAAATTCAAAGTAAACATCATTACATAAAAGAGTACGGTCTTTTTTTTTTTTTTAGTTTTATTCATTTCAAACGGGCCGGATCCGGCCCGCGGACCATAGTTTGCCCACAGCTGCCCTAAACACTCCCCTGCCAGCCTGATTGACACCTAACTGCTCCCCTGCCAGCCCAATTGCCCCCAACTGCCCTCCCCTGCAGGCCTGGTCCCCCCCAACTGCCCTCCCCTGCTGGCCTGGTCCCCCACCAACTGCCCTCCCCTGCAGGCCTGGTCCCCCCCAACTGCCCTCCCCTGCAGGCCTGGTCCCCCCCAACTGCCCTCCCCTGCAGGCCTGGTCCCCCCCAACTGCCCTCCCCTGCAGGCCTGGTCCCCCCCAACTGCTCTCCCCTGCAGGCCTGGTTCCCCCCCAACTGCCCTCCCCTGCAGGCCTGGTCCCCCCCAACTGCTCTCCCCTGCAGGCCTGGTTCCCCCCCAACTGCCCTCCCCTGGAGGCCTGGTCCCCCCCAACTGCCCTCCCCTGCAGGCCTGGTCCCCCCCAACTGCCCTCCCCTGCAGGTCTGATCTTCCCCAACTGCCTCCCACTGCTGGCCATCTTGTGTCCACATGGGGGCAGCCATTTTTTTTATTTTTTTTTAAAATTAAATCTTTATTGTTCGGATTATTACAGTTGTTCCTCTTTTTTCCCCCCATAGCTCTCCTCCACCCAGTTCCCACCCCACCCTCTGCCCTTACCCTTCCCACTGTCCGTATCCATAGGTGTACGATTTTTGTCCAGTCTCTTCCTGCACCACCACACCCCTTTCCCCCCAAGAACTGTCAGTCCATTCCCTTTCTATGTCCCTGGTTCTTTTATATTCACCAGTTTACTCTGTTCATCAGATTTTTTATTCACTTGATTTTTAGATTCACTTGTTGATAGATATGTATTTGCTGTTCATAATATTTATCTTTACCTTTTTCTTCTTCCTCTTCTTAAAAAATACCTTTTAGCATTTCATATAATACTGGTTTGGTGGTGACGAACTCCTTTAGCTTTTTCTTATCTGTGAAGCTCTTTATCTGACCTTGAATTCTGAATGATAGCTTTGCTGGATAAAGTAATCTTGGTTGTAGGTTCTTGGTATTCATCACTTTGAATATTTCTTGCCACTCCCTTCTGGCCTGCATAGTTTCTGTTGAGAAATCAGCTGACAGTCGTATGGGTACTCCCTTGTAGGTAACTGTTTTTCTGTTGCTGCTTTTAAGATTCTCTTTGTCTTTTGCCCTTGGCATTTTAATTATGATGTGTCTTGGTGTGATCCTCTTTGGATTCCTTTTGTTTGGGGTTCTCTGCGCTTCCTGGACTTATAAGTCTATTCCTTTCACCAGGTAGGGGAAGTTTTCTGTCATTATTTCTTCAAATAGGTTTTCAATATCTTGCTCTCTCTCATCTTCTGGCACCCCTATAATTCGGATGTTGGTGCGCTTGAAGCTGTCCCAGAGGCTCCTTACACTACCTTCGTATTTTTGGATTCTTTTTTCATTTTGCTTTTCTGGTTGGGTGTTTTTTGCTTCTTCGTATTTCAAATGTTTGACTTGATTCTTGCGATCCTCTAGTCTGCTGTTGGGAGTCTGTATAATATTCTTTATTTCAGTCAGTGTATGCTTAAATTCTAGTTGGTCCTTTATCACAACCTCGAGGGTCTCACTAGATTTCTTGAGGGTCTCATTAAGTTTATCTGCGGTTTCTAGAAAATTCTTGAAAAACCTTAAAAGTGTGGTTTTGAACTCTATATCCAGTAGTTTGCTTTCCTCCATTTCTGTCATTTGTGTCCTGTTTCTTTGTCTCTGCATTTTTTATGCTTCCCTGTGTCGACAGAGTGTCTTTGTGTGCTAGGTGTCCTATAGGGCCCAGTGGCTCAGCCTCCCCAATTACCTGAGGAGGACACTCTTGGTGCACCCCTTTGTGGGCTTTGTGCACAGTCTTGTTGTAGTTAAGCCTTGATTGTTGTAGGTATCACTGGGAGGAATTGACCTCCAGGCCAATTGGCTGTGAGAATCAGCTGTGTCTACTGTGGGAGAACTTCTGTGCTGAAGACACCCTTCTGGGGCAAGACTTGCTTCAGTGGGGCTTTGGTGCTCACTGAGTCTGCCCCCTGAGTGTTTCCCTTATGGATCTGAGGAGTTGTAATCTGGATGGTCCCACTCTGACCTCTGGGTACACTGGCTCTTGGATCTAAGGAGGTGCTAATTTAGCCTCTGCCTGAGGCTACCCAGCAGGAGCTACGAAGAGATCTGCAGATTCCCCTTCCTTGTTTGGGGTTTGGAGGTGCCCAGATGAGGCCCAGCAGTGAAGCATTGCAAGCTGCTGTGGGGCCTTGGGCCTTTTCTTGGAAGTTCTGAGTCTGTCTGGCCCAGCTGCAGTTTGTTAGGTAATTTTCAGATTGCAAAGGCCCAGGGCATTCATATGCAAAAGCCTCTGCCACAGCTTGGGTGGGGCAGGGTCTCAGGGAATCAACAGGGCGGAGCAAACAGCTATGGCTGATCCTCAGTCCTGCCCTAAGGAGTCGCGCGTCTCAGTGTTCTGGTAATCATTGCAAGCACCTCTGAGAGAAAGCCGCCCTCAAGTTCCGAGTTCTGCCCGCTGCCAGACAGTCCAGTTTCTCCCCGTATGAGTCTGGGTCCCCAGAGACTCACCGGGAACTGGAGTTCAGAGCAGCTGGGGGCTTGTGACTCCCTCCCGATTCGATAAGACATCCGCGTCCTCAGTTGCCAGCCCTTGCCGCGTGCGCCTCCGTACCTCTGCACTTTACTTCTGCACCTCCTCTGAGTCTCAGTGCGCTTTTCTCTTTCCTTCTAGTTGTAGAATTTCCACTCAGCCAGCCTTCCTGTAGTTCTGGATGATGTCCATTTTGTCTTTTAGTTGTATTTTTGAAGTTGTTGTGGGAGGCAGCAATTTCCGGTGTTTACCTATGCCACCATCTTGATTTCTCCCGAGCAGCCATCTCTGACCACATGGGGTGGTCATCTTGTGTATTGGTGTGATGGTCAATTTACATATTACTCTTTTATTAGATAGGAGGATTTCCTCTAATTAATTCCCTTTTAATGTGCACAAATTTCATGCACCAGGCCACTAGTTTAGCTATAATTTCAATTCCCTATACGTCAAGGTTGTAGGTTCTATCCCAGGTCAGGGTAAATGCAATCATCAACCAATGAATGCATAAATAAGTGGGACAAATTGATGTTTCTCTCTCTCCTTTCCTGCCCCTCCCTCTTTCTCAAAATCAATTTAAAAAAATTTTCTTTTGCCGTGGCTGGTTGCTCAGTGGTTAGAGCATCAGCCTGTGCACTGAAGGGTCACAGGTTTAATTCCCCATCCAGGGCATGAACCTGGGTTACAGGTTTGAACCCAGGCCCCAATCAGGGTGCCTATGGAAGCTAATCAATCAATGTGTCTCTCACACATCGACATTTCTCTCTCCCTACCTTTACCTCCCCTTCCACTCTAATTCATGTGTAATTTTACCAAAATGTTATTATACTGCTTTTTTGCTACACCTTGATTTTTTAAAATAGTTTTATTAAGATATAAATTCAGATACCATACAAGTCACCCATTTAAAATGTACAATTCAATGGTTTTTGGTACATTTCATTATAAATTTTTTTTATGCGGTAAAATACTTAAAACATAAACTGTGCCATTTTAACTACTGATATAAAATTCTGTGGCATACAGAACATGGAGGCAGTCCTCACCAGGACCTGTTAAGCAGCCAGCCTCCATTCCCCTCCCCGGCCACCTCTCCTCTGCTTTCTGTCTCTAACGTGCGACTGCATTATTTTTAAACTCTCCCCATAACCTCTGGGTAATAAGGTTGGTCCCAGGTTTTGCAACTAAAATAGACACCACTGGGCATGTACCAAGAGGAGGCTTTCTGCAAGGCATTTCAGCTGTCGCAAATCAGAGAGGTAAAAACCACCCATCTGAGAACACTGAGCTAGAAATAAGTTATTACAATTTTAAGGAAATAATTTCTCTGTAACTAGTACAATTCATAGAAATATAGTCTAGAAACTCTCAAGCCCACTGGGATAGTGTACACTGATGCTCAAATAACACCACCTGTGATAGCAAAGATCTGAAAGTAGGTCTTCACCAACAGAAGAATGGACACACAAATTGTGGTATTGTCATAAGATAGGACATAGCAGTGAAAATTAATTACCTTAAGCCACAAGGGAAAAAAAGGATCAATCTCATAAAAATATTGAGTGAAAAAAAGCAAGCTCAATAGAACATATGTGGAATAATACCATTTATGTAAAGTTTGAAAATATGCTCAACAATACCAAATGTTGCTTAAAGATATATACATAAATGATAAAACTATCATATTTGAGATAAGGGTCCCTGAAGGAAGGGAGGTGAGGGGTTATTGCCAAAGAAGACACAGAGAGATTTAACGATGTGGACAAGGTTTTGTTTGGAATGCTGAACACCACATATTATTACTCATTTTAAACATTAATTTTAAAAAGTAAAAACAAGAAAAGTTGACAATATTGGGACAAAAAGACACTCAACTAAGAAAAGTGTCATCATTTCAACAGCACAGGAACTTTGAGATGTTTGGTAACCCTTTGCTTTGAACCAAGCAGGAAGATGGATGTTTATCGTTGTCAGTCTTTTCAGAATCATTTTCTAACATAAAACATATTTCACTGACCATCTTTTAAGAAGATGAAGTGATACCACACAATCTGTGTTCGCCGGCAGTTCGTCTTTCTTCTACTCCCCCAAACTCAGGTCTAATACTCTCCCTGTATTGCTGCACGAGCTCTGGAACGGGCTGAACTCCTCCCCGACTCCCCACTGCCCTTCTCTTGACTCCCAAGGTCCTTTCTGTGCAGCCCAGTCCAGCTTCCACGTCCACCAGGGGCCAACACTCAATGTGAATGATTTTGTCAAATCTTTCGACAGCCCTCTCAGGTCAGTCACCAAGAGTATTATTTGTTCACAGAAGATGAGACAGGCTCAGAGAGGGTGGGCATGTGGTGCTAGGGGTGGATGTGAGCCGGGAGCTCACCTCTTTGCAGTGCTGATCCTTCAGTAGGTCTCGGAGGGTGCGGTTGGTCTCCTCAAATGTGCTCAGCTTCTGCAGGAGAAGTTCCTTCTGCCTCGTCAGGGTGTTGATGTCCGTACAGGTCATTTGTTTTTCCTGGAAGACAGCAAGAAGCCTTACATGGTGCAGGGAGAGAAGGGAGGAGCTGGCAGAGGCAGGCCACACCAGGACTTAAGAGGTACTGGTTGGTGCCCGGCAGCCCAGCAAAGACCTGGGCTGTGTACAGGGTCAGGATGGCAAGGACAGGATTCCTGGAGGTCTTGGACCTGGAAGGGTGGGCAGGATCTGAGCCTGCCGACAGCGATAGCGGGAAACTCAGCGTGGGTGAGTGCAGTCAAGGCAAGCTTCTTAGAGGAAGCAGACGACACCACCTGGTGGTTGATACTGTATTTGCAGGAATCAGATGGTGGGGTGATGCCAAGAGACCCATGACGAGGTCTCCTCAGAGGCCCTGGCCACCAGAGGTCATCCTTAAGGGTCTGGCCCTGGACCTGAGGGTGGGGGATGGGAACTGAGGAGTTCAGTGTGCCCTTCCCCCGCCTGGAGATGTCATAAAGTCAGCCTGATGACTGCGTAAAGCCCCCACCCTCACTTGTGGCTGCCCCCTCTCGGGGCCCAGTCGCAGGGCTAGGTGGCTCTGCCTACCACCCACCGTCTTCAGCTTCCCGATGGTATCCTTCAGGGCCATGACTTGCTTGGCTGCGGCAGCCCCATCCATTTCCGCCTCCACCAGCTTGGACATGAGGCACTCCTTCTCCTGCTGGAGGTGTTTCTTCTGAAGCCTGGGGCCAGAAAGGAGGACTCTGAGCCTCTCCAGCCCCAGCCCCGGAGCTCTGAGGCTCGCCTCACAATGCCCTGTGAGCCTCACCTCCTAGTCAAGGAACGGTGGGGGAGGGGGAAGGGGTAGCCCTCTGGTCCAAGTGGCCTAGAAAGACACCTGGGCACCAAAGCAGGGCTTCCACATCAGGTCACATGTGCCACCTACTTGTCCTGCCCCTGGTCACTGCTCCGGCCTCGTAACCATCTTCAGATCAGCTGTGGAGCCCTCCCATCCACTCTCCACACTGGAGTCAAATCTGCTTACAGCATTTCCTGCTTTGAAAATCCTTCCACGGCTCCCTATTGCCCTCAATGCAAACTCCTCCAAGTGGCTGCTAAGAGCCAGCCCCTGAGGAGCTCCATGGCACCCTTGCCCTCTGCCCACCCATCTTCCTCCCTCCGGCCTGCTTTCCCTCTCTCAGTCACAGATGTTCCCCAGCATCCACCTGCCTAACTCCTCGCCGCCTACAGGCCTCCCCTTCAATGTCCCTTTTCCCAGAGGGTCCCTCTCCCTGAGGAGGCTGGAGTCCAGGGCGGGCCTTACATGGTGAAGTCCTTCTCCTCCTTGATGCGCTCGATGTTGTGCCTCAGCACTGTGTTCTCATGCTCGGTCTCGGCCAGCTCGTGGGCCACCTCCTCCAGCTCCTCCTTCCGCTCCTCCAGGAACCTCTTAGCCATCTGACGCTCACCCTTCTGCATCTTGACCTGTCCATGGGCAGCAGGTGGGGCCACTGAGGGGCGGCCCCTCCTTCCTGCCACATGTGAGGCCCACCTAGTGACAGCTACATAGGTACTCAGTGCATCTGGTGAAATCTTAGCTCGTTGTCACAAAGACTCAGGGAAGACACTATTCCTCTCATTCCCTCATTACTGAGGAGACCGAGTACAGTCAGCCCGAGTGGTCTGCTGGGTGGGGAAAGAGCCAGGCTATAAGCCGTGGTTCTGCTGGAGGGAGGTGTGACAGAGGCCCCTGTGCTGTGGCTACGGCGGAAGGAGGGACTGTTGCCAGGCCGCCCGCCCAGGTTCTCCCGGAGGGCCCAGGGCCCCGAGTGCGGGGGGCCGGGGGGGGGGGGGTTAGAGGCACAGGCCACAGTAGCAGTGGAGGCCTGGATTTCACACCAGCAACGCCAACTTCCTGGCTAGGGGCCATGGTCTTCCAGGCTGTTTCCGTTCCCACTGCCGCATTCCACCCAGACACCGTCCAGCAGCTGAGGACAATCTCCCTGCACTTCATTTCCCAAACAGGGACACGTCTACTCCAGGTTCCTCGGTGGCATCAGAGGCCGCCATCCACACAGAGCACCAGGCCGGTCAGGGCGGCCGGGCTACGTGGGCTAAGTGTTTGATGGACAGGGATCCCAGGTCCCCGATTCGAATGCCAGGGTCACCCGAAGTTCTGGGCAGAGCTGCGTGGGTGGCCTGCAGAGAGGCAGCCGGAAGGAAGTGCCCACCAGGGACACACCTCAAAAGTGCCCAAATGTCCCACACCACCTCAGGGTCCTAGCTGTGCCAGCCTCCCACACCCCTCACCTCAGATTTGAGACAACCGACTGCGTTCATTAGACTGTCAATCTTCTTATCATAATGGTTCATTTTACAGTGACCCGAGTCGTCATCCTCTGTAGAGAGGTCGCTTAATCGCATTACCGAGACCAGCTTTTCTGAAGACGGCGGCGTAATCTCCAGGCAGTGAGGTGGATTCTGATGTAGAGGAGGGAGAACACAGGAACTCATGAGGCAAACCCACAGCCATCAGCTCCACCACACCTGGTTGTCCCCAGGCAGGAAGAACCAAAATGCTAACGGGCCAGCCACAGGGGCCCCAGGAGTCAAAATCTGCCATACCTACTTAATGGAATGCCACCTATCCCTGTATAAATGTTTTTGAATATTTTATAACACAGAGATCGTATTTAAAACAAAGAATATAAAGTGCCAAAAACCGTAATTTCTACAGTTGGCAAATGTTTGGGGCAAGAAATGTTTTCATATACCTAGAGTAGAAGTGAAGTATGTCAAAAGTTTTTTAAATGAATATGAATGCCTAATAGTAGATAGTTGTAAAGGTAACAAATCTTTTATAAAAGACATTTTAAGTAAGGGAATTTGAATATTCACCAGATATGATACATGATATTAAGACATAAAGTTTTTAGGAGTAATAATTGTTATTTTGGTTATATAGAAAAAATGTTACTAGAAATACATACGGAATAATTAATATGGTATGCTGTTTGGAAAATACTTAAATACATCAGCATAAAATATTTTAAATGCATATTCCCCTCAGAAGAGTTTATGCAAAGCTGTATAATGCTTTGCTATTAAGACTTCAAAAAAGAATATTATAATCTGGGGGTCCAGGATTTGCATGGGTTTTTGATAAATTGAACTTGACTCATTCTACAAATTTATTCTGATGCATTAAGTAGCTGCTGTTTCTCATTATTTATGTAGTTCTTTGCTCCTCTTTTTTTAAAATATATTTTTATTTAAAAATTCAGAGAGGAAGGGAGAGGGAGAGATAGAAACATCAATGATGAGAATCATTGATCGGCTGCCTCCTGCACACCCCCAACTGGGGATGGAGCCCGTAACCCAGGCATGTGCCCTTGACCGGAATTGAACCTGGGACTCTTCAGTCCGCAGGCTGACGCTCTATCCACTGAGCCAAATTGGCTAGGGCTCTCTGCTCCTCTTAAACCACTGTTGGCTGACCTTCTGTGCCAATTCCAGGAAAAGAGGATGGGTATCAGGAGTAAAAGGTGGTATACAATAAGAGTGTAACTGTTAGATTAAACAAGTAGGACTCATTGAGTACAATTTAAAAAACGTATGTGCCGCCCTGACTGGTTTGGCTCAGTGAATAGAGCGCCGGCCTGCAGACTCAAGGGTCCCGGGTTCGATTCCGGTCAAGGGCATGTACCTTGGTGGCGGCACATCCCCAGTAGGGGGCGTGCAGGAGGCAGCTGATCGATGTTTCTCTCTCATCGATGTTTCTAACTCTCTATCCCTCTCCCTTCCTCTCTGTAAAAAATCAATAAAATATATTTTTTAAAAAATGTATGTGCCTTTGGTTCCAGCAATTCTATTTATAGGGATTTATCAAGAAAATGAATCAGTATTTAAATTTAAGGCAAGGATACAGATAAATATATGACAATATAGTATTGTTTAAATACGTAACAGTACAAACATACAAATAATAGAATACTGCCTTAAAAAATTAACATGCGCCCTGGCCGGCGTGGCTCAGTTGGTTGAACGTTGCCCCATGTACCAAAAGGTCACTGATTCAATTCCTGGTCAGGGCACATACCCAGGTTGCAGGTTTGGTCCCCAATTGCTAGAGGCAGCCAATAAATGTTTTTGTCTTTCTCCCATCCTCTCTATCTCAAATCAATAAAAACATAACAATTAAAAATAAAAACCACTAACATAATAACAACATGTAATGGAAACATAGTTAAAGTACATTTTTAAAAAAGGATGCTGTGCCCGGCAGGTGTGGCTCAAGGGAGTGAGCGTCACCCCTATACACCAAGAGGTTGCTGGTTTGATTCCTGGTCAGGGCACAGGCCCGGGTTGGGACTCCATCCCCAGCAGGGGGTGTGCAGAGGGCAGCGATGGATGTTTCTCTCTCTCTCCCCCTCTCCCTTCTCCTCTCTCTCTAAAATAAATATTAACATATTGTTTTAAAAAGGATGTTGTACAATAATTAAAATATAATCCCATTGTTACAAAAATTAAAAATGAGTCAGTTCATAAGACAAGATCAGGAAGTTGCAAGTGACATAGGTCATTTTAGGGTGGTGGGATCATAGGTGATTTTTAGTTTCCTCCTTAATTTGGGTTTTCTAATTTATCAACAATGACTATGCATTGCTTTTATAAGAAAAAATAATTTTTTTAAATATATTTTATTGATTTTTTACAGAGAGGAAGGGAGAGAGATAAAGAGTTAGAAACATCGATGAGAGAGAAACATCGATCAGCTGCCTCCTGCACATCCCCCACTGGGGAAGTGCCCGCAACCCAGGTACATGCCCTTGACCGGAATCAAACCCAGGACCTTTCAGTCCGCAGGCCGATGCTCTATCCACTGAGCCAAACCGGTTTCGGCGGAAAAAATAATTTTTAATATTTAAAAGAAAATCGGAAAATATACAGATAGCATCATTACAATTGAAGTAAAAAAAAACCAAAACAACAACTCTGCACCCTGACGGGGTAGTCAGTTGGTTGGAGTGTCGTCCCATATACCAAGGGGTCGGTCAGGGCACATACCTGGATGGTGGGGTCGATCCCCGGTTGGGGTGCATACGGAAGGCAACAAATCAATGCTTCTTTCACATCGATGTTTCTCCCTCTCTCCCTTCCTTTCTCTCTAAAATCAATTTAAAAAAACCACATACTTGCATGGGTATGGTAAAAGCACCAAAATATTAGTTTTGGGACAGTGATTACCCTTGGGGAGGAAGTGACAGGAAAGGGCCAGAGGGGAGATTCTGGGGAAGCTGGCTGATCTGTGCATGGTAGTATAACCACTACCTCAATCTCGGTAATGGTTGCATGGTATTCCATTGTATGGTTGTATCATAATTTAAGCAAGACCCTCCTGACTGACATTTAGATTGCTTCTGATTTTTCTCTATTACCACTTAATATTTTAAAGTTTAATAGGAGCCAGATTAGAGAAGAATTACAGGCAACTTCCTATTCTTCTGTATTTTCAGTTTTCCATAACAGAAATCGATCCCTTCATTTAATAATAGAGAAAAAAGCCAGACCTTCGTTTTCCCAAAGCTAACCTTATGTATCAAAAAGGGTTTTTAAAAAACTAGAATCCCTACATGCACACAGCAGCTCTGGGTCCATGTTCCGCTCCACCACAAACTTCCACCTCCTAGAGTCTTTTCTCTCTTGTCCAGAACAGAAACGGCCAGGCGGGGGCCTCCCAGGCACACAAAGGCCCCTGGGAGGGGAAAAGGGCTAGCCCAAGTAGCATGAAAGACAACTACTGTTTGAGAGATGACAAGTCACCTCTCTGGGCCCCTCCATTTCTGGATTCTGGGGCCCAGGGCTGAAACAGACAGTGAGCTTTCCGGAGGAGATCATAGTTCTAGCAACTCATGTCAAAAGGACGCCCATTTCCATAGTGGCATATGTTTGTTGTAGACTCTGAAAACTACCATTGTTTTGCAAAGCATTTTAGATAATAAAATATAGTATGCTTATGAAGAAATTCAAGCATGCCATTAAAAATAAACCATTAAAGCCTCCCATACTCCCAGGGTAAGTGAGCACTGCTTAATACTTCTGTATACCCTCCCAGAAAATGCTATGTGCATACAAACATGTCCACACAGACTCCCCTTTCTGGACAAACTGGGCCGCACTCTCTATGCTATGGGCTCTGTGACACAGTATCATGTATAACTACTACCTCAATCCTGGTAATGGTTACATGGTATCCCATTGTATGGATGTATCATAATTTAAGCAATATCCTCCTGACTGACATTTAGGTTGCTTCTGATTGTTCTCTATTACAAACAATGCTGTAGCAAAAACAGCATTTGTACACAGTCCCTGTATGCTTCTGTGACTTTTTTTTTAAATGTGGTTGGCATGGATAAGTAAGCGCGTATCTTATTCTTTTTTCTTTATTGTTAATCCTCACCTGGGGATATTTTTCCATTGATTTTTAGGGAGAGTGGTAAAGAGAAGAAAAGACAGAGAGAAACATCGATGTGAGAGAAACACATCAATTGGTTGCCTCCTGCATGAGCCCTGATCAGGACCTGGGCCGGGGAGGAGCCTGCAACCAAGGTACATGCCCTTGACCAGAATCAAACCCAGGACCCTTTAGTTTGCAAGCTGATGCTCTATCCACTGAGCCAAACCGGCTAGGGCTCTTCTGTGACTTTTAAAAGATAAATTCCTATGCCCTAGCTGGTTTGGTTCAGTGGACAGAGCGCCGGCCTGTGGATTGAAGGGTCCCGGGTTTGATTCTGGTCAAGGGCACATGCCAGGGTTGCGGGCTCCATCCCCAGTGGGGGGCATGCAGGAGGCAGCCGATCAATGATTCTCTCTCATCATTTTTGTTTCTATATCTCTCTCCCTCTCCCTTCCTCTCTGAAATTAATAAAAATATATGAAATAAAGATAAATTCCTAAATGTAAAACTAGAAGCAATGTTTAAATAGATGCTGCCAAGCTATCTCCAGAACAGCTGAATCAGTTTCATGATCCTCTCAAAACTGTCAGAACACTTTTCACTTATTCCCTAGAACCGCCCCCACACTCCAGTAATCTCTTAGGGACAAACAGGTAAATCAGGGAGTCAAAACCATAAGTATGATTAGAAACTTTAGAATAATTACTTTTATTTATTGTTAATTATAGAAGGAATAAGCTTTCAGAAAACTGAATCTTCCAAAATAGATCAGGTATCATCATCTTAAAGTAGCCTGGAGTTTTTTATTTGTCCCAATAATGAGATATCTGTCTAAAACATGACCAAAAGGCCTTGTCTTATCATTTGAGTTTTTTCACTGCAATTGACAAGAATGGGCACATCTGTATGCTGCAGGTGTAACCCAGCGCCCCGCAGTCTGGCATAAGTCTCAATAAACATACGCAGCATGAACTACTGCAGAGACGGATGGACAGGCATGTTGGGGTGTGGCTAAAAAATGACAACAGTTCTCTTGTTATCTTGACAACTAAGTCTGAAGGCACTTATGCATCAGTTCATTCCAAAAGTGGCTTTGATGACACTGGAATCTGTGCCTGGTCTTAACGATGACTACCTCAAAAGAGGCGATGCTTTTCTGGGTATGTACATTCTGGGGTATATGTATATAAATGTATATTCAGTTATGCTCCAAAACTATCAGTCACGTGGGAAAAGACATGTGGCTCCTCACATATAAATCAGAGAGGTCAAAGAGTACGGCTCCTAGAACAGGGGTCCTCAAACTACGGCCCGCGGGCCACATGCAGCCCACCGAAAACATTTGTTTTTTTACTTCAAAATAAGATATGTGCAGTGTGCATAGCAATTTGTTCATAGTTTTTTTTAAACTGTAGTCCGGCCCTCCAACGGTCTGAGGGACAGTGAACTAGCCCCCTGTTTAAAAAGTTTGAGGACCCCTGCCCTAGAATGAGACCCCCTCGAGTACTCACTCCAGCTCTGCTACCTTCTCTGTGAGCCCTCACCGGTCCGGGCCTTCGTTTCCTCATCTGCACATGAGCAGAGCAGGACCCACCACATCTCACTGTTGTGAGGACTGAAGAAGACTCACTTTCAGGGTTCAGCAAGGCTCTCAGTAAACAGGACCTACTGCATGTCTCTAACAGCTACAGCTGACCCTGAGTCATACCGAGTTTGAGGCCTGCTAGATAGACCCTGCCTAGTCCGAGGAGAAAAGCCTGAACAAGCGTGAGCCTACCTCCCACTTGCATCCCACATGCCGGGCAGATGATTTTCCGGGGGGCATCCAAGGTACCTTGGTTTTCACTCGGACACTCCGCCGCACATTCACGGTGTCCCCTTTCATTCCGCGCTTATGAGATTTCTGTGGAGAAGGACAAACCCGAGGTCACTTTCTCACACAGCCGGCTGTGGTGTCTGTCACTCTGATGGATGGCATCCATCTCCAACTCTGCCAGCGCCGCCACTTCTAGATGACAGTCCTGCCTACCTTCTAACCAGGCGACTGACCTCTGAAAGCAAGTGCGTTCGTCTGTCAAACCTTTGGAGTTAGGAGCGCGAGGAGGCTGAGCGGAGCCGTGTCACCTGCTCCACAGCCTTCACCTCGCCCCACTGGCATGCTCCTACCTGGCCGCTGGTCGCTGCTGGTTTCGGGAGTTTTTTTATGTGGACGTGGACAGGGGTGTTCTCATCCACATGAACGTGTAAGGGGGGAGTTGAAGAGCGGTCCTTCATAGTTCGCTTCTGGCAGGCCGAGGGAGACAACACAAAAAAGGTTGATCTGTGGATGAGTAAACTGGGCATAAAACACAGAACTCGCAGCCTCTGAGGGCCGCTGAAAGCCTCGCCACCAAGCGAGCAGGACAGCTACTAACTACTGGCATGCAGGCAGGGACCAAGGCGCAGTGCCGTTCAGCAGGCTCCTGCAGAGATTCCAGCGGAAGGCCACCAGACACACCCAGGTCCAACTGAGAGGAGGGTCTGCAAGACCCGCAGGTTCTACAAAAGAGCCCAAACCCAGACCCCAGGTGCTCTGAGCTGGATCTCCGTCCCAGCCTGCTGGAATGCAGAGCTCTGCCTTGGACTCAGTGCAGCACAGCTGGGAAGCAGACGAATCCTTCTACGTCATGATCTCTACTGGGCATGCGTGTTAGCACAGCAAACACACAAAATGATTACGGGGCACAATAAACCAGGCAGTAGGCAGGTAAGAGACGGTGAAAAGAGAGAGCTGGAGGAAATGCCAAGGTGAGAAGGTTGTATTGATTCTAAAAAAGTATAAACAAGGCAAAACCCCAGCTACATGCCCCTCACTCACCATCAGCTCCTATCCCCTCCCCAATCTTATTTTCTTCTTCTTCTTCATTATTATTATTATTATTTAAATCTGTTCCAAAGACTTCTGAAATTTGTCCAGGTATAAAACAACCTCCTCAACCTGGCAGCCTTACCACAAGCAAAACAACCCCCAAGCGATCAGCAGAATATGCATGCAGGCCCCTAGCAAAGTGCCCGGCTAGAGCGGTGCCAGCCGGTAAGGCAGCTCCTGGAAAAGATGTGCAGAAGCGCTCCTGGCAGGGCTGCAGACTGGAGGGCCGCTCCGTGTGCGCATCACCTACCGTCACGGTCACACTGGGTGCGCCACAAGCTGTCCTCAAGACCTTTTTCTGCGTGAGACTTGTTACTCCGTTCTTCCCACACGATGGAAACCTGCATCCAGGTATAAGAACCAGGTTATTACCAGAAAATTAGGGTTCTTCTATTGCTTAGATCTCCCAAAATTATATACTACATATGGCGGGTAACAAGTTGGCGGCTAGGAGAGCTGGTCTGGAATCACTTGGCTCCCTTGACATGAGCACCAAACGTGCATGGTGTGCCTGGCATTGGGATGGAAAGAGCAGGGGTGGCATTCGCAGGCTGGCCTTTTAACCTGCCATCGCATCACATGTATTGTGACCTTTTGCTGGGAAGCCCAGCTGTCATCCTGCCAGGTGACAAGGAACAGGCAGCACATGAGCAACAGCTGGGGTAAGGTGAAAGGGCCCAGGACAGTGCCTGGGGCAGAGGTGGATCAGGGAAGGGCTGACATCAAAAGACAGAGCAATAAGCTCAGGAACAAAGTCCCTGTGACTCAAATTCATAAAATTAACAGTCAAATATTCAACGGAATGAAAAATTACTAGTTCCCAAAATACCCCACTTGATACTTTTGAGCTCCTAAGAAGCAGCGTTATTTTTGCTTTGGGTTGTTGTTTTTAAATACCATGTGTAATTCATCGTGCTTACACACAAACAGCCCTACCGCCAGATTTGCAAATGTATCGAACATTTAATCCCCCCAATTTGGCAGTACTACATCCAAGAATTCCAGGATGGGAAGGGGCGTGAAAAGTTCATTTGATCCATTCATTTGACAGCCTCCGACAGCCCAAAAATATGACTTTGCCCTCCCCACAAATACCTGGGAAAATAATGCAACATAAAATGCAATATAAAAAAATCTTGAGCCCTGACCGGTTTGGCTCAGTGGATAGAGCGTCGGCCTGCAGACTGAAAGGTCCCAGGTTCGATTCCGGCCAAGGGCATGTACCTTGGTTGCGGGCACATCCTCAGTAGGAGGTGTGCAGGAGGCAGCTGATCAATGTTTCTCTCTCATCGATGTTTCTCTCTATCCCTCTCTCTTCTTCTCTGTGAAAAATCAGTATTTTTTTTTAAAAAAAATCTTGAGCCTTTTAACATGCATTTTGCTGTAGTATATTATACCTTGATTGAAAATGTATGTACTAATCATTTAACCAAGAAATACCAAAATCTAATAGACAGTTGTTTTTTTCCTTCCCCGCTGAGAACATTTCTCTTTACTTGAAGCCAGTAGATTTGGGTCATCTCCCCGCCTGAGCAGCCTTCCCATCAAACCGCTCGGACTCCACCAGCACCTTGCTAGCGGCCACATCCACCTCCTGCATCACTGTCCTGCATTTACACCTGGCCCTCTTTCAAAAAGGATGAGCCCTGCACTCCACTGAGACAACAATGGCGGCCCTATCCCGCTACCAGGAACTGGGACACCTGGGAAGAGAGGGAGGGAGCCGGGCAGAGCGGAGAATGTGTGCATGCATGTGTTTTCCCTCCTTCCCTTTAAAAAACTGATTTCCACATAGTTTGGTCCAGACTTCCAACACACCGCACAGAGAAGCTGAAAAGAGAAGCCGCCTTCCTGCAAGCCTGGCCCGGGGAGGGGCGGGGCCCTGACCACCTTTCCCTGCCCTTGGGCGGAGGCGCCCCCCACGTTGGCAGTACCTGGGGGAGCCGCCTGAGGATGAGGCAGACATGACTAGGCATCAAAGCCGCAAAGGTGGGCAATGGGGTCAGCAGGCTCTGCTCAAGGGGACTCAGAGGGGCTTGTCAATGAGAATCTCAGGGGCCGGGCATCAAACGTCCTCTCTGAGGGGAGGAGGGTGGAAGCTTTGGGGGTGGCAGTTGGATGAAAACTTGGGAGGCGCTCCTCTCTACTGTCCAAGTCGCACAGCAACTGTCCTGCCAAAGTGGGGGGGAGAGAGGAGAGGCTGAGCGACCTGCGGGGCGGCGGGCGGGCGCCGGGGAGTGCGGGGGGCGGACCCTCGGGGGAAAGGCCCACCGCGCCCAGGCCCCACCCAGGAGGGGGGGCGGGGGGCATCAGGAAGAAAACCTGAGGTGCTGGCGGGAGAGAACCGCTAGGCCCCAAGTGGGCCCGAAAGGGCCGCAACCAGCGCAGCGAGCTGGGGTGTGTGGGGAGGTCCGCGGCGGGGCCGGGGCAACAGTCTCCTAGGAGAAGGGGCGTTCCCGGCTGAATCGCCGCCGGAGGGACCAATAGTCTTCCACGAGGGAAGAACGGGGCGGCGGGACGGGGCGCTCGGCCGCGAGTGGGTACCGCCGGCGCGGGAGGGGGAACCCCCTCGGTCGCAGCAGCGGCCGCGGGGATCGAGGGTCCGAGCGAGGGCCGGTTAGACGCCGGGCTGTGCAGGGAAGCGGAGCGGGACCCCGAGCGGGTGGGGGGCCGGGGGGACGGCGCTGCGGCCGAAGACTGGGCGATAACTGCCGTGCGCGGCCCCCGGGTGCGAAGGGCGAACCCGGCGACGCCCATCGGCGGGCCAGGGGGCGGGGGCCGGGCTCCGCCAGCGGAGGGGTGACCACCCACCAGCGGGCAGAAGGGGACCAGTTTCTGCCCATAGAGAGAAGGCGACGCCCTGCCGGGCAGCAGAGGAGCGCGCCGAGCCCCGCCGGTCGCCAGGTGCGGAGGGCGGCCGGCCGGCCAGTTAGCGGGAGGAGAAGGCCCGCGCCGGGGGGCGGGGCGGGGCCGGGTTCCGACGGGAGCGGGCCCAGCGCGCCAGCGGGCTGCCGGCGGGGGCGACGCGGGGGCGGGGGGCAGCGGGACGCGGCCACCCCGGCCGGGACCATCGGGTCCGTGGGGACCGGCCCCGGCGGCGGCCGCGGGACGCCCCTGAGCGCCCTGGGTCCCACCTGCCGGCGGCCTCTCACCAGGAGCGACACGGCTGCGCCCAGAAACGCCTCCTTAAGAAGTCGTTGAAGTTGGAGGCCAGGGTCGTGCCATGGAGACGCCGCGGCGGATGTAGTCCAGCTGCAACGGCGGCTCCTCCCCGCTTCCGCCTCCTTTTCCGACACCCGGTCGGGAGCTCGCCCATTGGCCAGTTCAAACCCCCCGGTGGGCCTCTCGGGTTTCGCCATTTACGCCCGGACCCTGGCGTCACAGAGATGCCCCGCCCGTCTTAGGCGCCGCCTACTTCCGGGCCACGCTGCCCGTCGCCATGGAGACGCGCGACGCCACCGGCGGGCCCTGCCGGGCCGGCCCCAGGATTCTGGCCCGCCGTCCCCCTCCGCCGCCTTTTTGACCCTGCCGGCGGTCCTCCTCGAGTCCCCGAACTCAGAGGGGCGCCAGAACGCCAACCTGCTCCATTTGATACGTTAGTGGCCGGAGCGGCGCCCTGCTCCCGGGAGTCCAGCCCTGTCTCTACCCGGCTGTCCGTCCAGAGATGGAGTCGGCCCCTGCACACCGCCCACTCTCCCCCTCCACATCGCCTCGGTCTGTGTCCAGACAGGAGGGAGGGTCCGAGTCCCTCTTGCTCCTCACGGCTGTCCTGTACACTGACTGCCACTGTGTGTACAGACCTTCTGTGATGAGCTTTTCGCTGAGCCGCCATCTTCTCAACTATGTTTCACTGTCAGCCAATCCTGAGGGGCTGTCACGTGGCTCACGGTTCCGCCCTGGATTCTGGGAGACTTTACCATCCTCAGGGCCAGCCTGGCTTCCAGTTCCTTGACGTGCTCTTCTCCAAGGCCTGCCCCGCACCTCAGCCAGGCACCTTCAGGGTCACACAACTTATCCACCCGAAATTTTAAATCCCAACTCTCCCCTCTCCAAACAGACCCGCTTTTCTGCCTTGCTCTCACCGTCATTTTTCAGCGTTAGGGAGCGTTCCAGTCCCTTTGACCGGTTCATTTTCTCCCTGGTGAATACATGGTGGGTCCCCAATCCCTGGACCCCAACCATCTGAGGCTCTGCAAAGATCAAACCCACAAACCACTGGCCAGCAATTGTTCTGTATGTTCCCCAACCCTTGCCCTTCCCCACGGTGGCTTTTCCAAACCTTTGCCTCTTCCCCATCTCATACTCCCGCTCTTCTTTTTCATGGAGAAAGATACAGCCATCAAGTGGGAGGCCCTCCACCTTCTCCCTCCCTCCCTCATCTTTGTCTTCCCCGCTCACTCTTAAGTCCCCCCTCTTCAGAGGAAGAGAGGTCCTCCTTGCTGCCCAAGATAAGCTTCCTGCTTCCGGGCCCGGGTCAAACACCTTTGCAAAATATCACTTGTTATCCTCAAGATAGACTTGTTTGTCAATGCTGCCACCTTCATTGAAGCAATAAGTCCCTACTATGTGCTAAACCCAATGTGAGGGACACTAGACCAACACAGCCCACCAGTCTGCAAGGGGCCCACAGCTGACCACTATAATGGGACTAGATCAGCGGTTCTCAACCTGTGGGTCGCGACCCCTTTGGGGTTGAACGACCCTTTCACAGGGGTCGCCTAAGACCATCGGAAAACACATGTATAATTACATATTGTTTTTGTGATGAATCACTATGCTTTAATTATGTTCAATTTGTAACAATGAAATTGGGGGTCACCACAACATGAGGAACTGTATTAAAGGGTCGCAGCATTAGGAAGGTTGAGAACCACTGGACTAGATATGATTACAGCTTTTCCCTGCCCACCCACTGAAGGATTTTGCCTACGTGGTTTTCCCCTCCCCACCATCTGAGAAGCATCCTTCCATGCCAATTCAGTTCTTTGGGGCTTTTGTCATGGAGAATCTGAGACAGGAAGGATTGAGAGAAACACACACACACACACACACACACACACACACACACACACACATTAGAGCTGGGTAGGAAGGAGGAGGAGAAGGGAAAGACCAGGAACAAGGAGGTATTGGGATAGGGGTGCTGAAAAGAGGGCACAGGGACACCTGTAATGTGTAAAGGATGCGGGATGGGGAAGAAAAGAGGAATTTTAAAAGTACAGGTGTGGTCTGGGTATCGGCCCTTTTGTGGAGTTTGAGAATTGTACGTACTTGAGTTATTCTGCTATTACTCTGGATTGCTAGACCGTGTGTTCTGAATGCAAACCACTCTAAGTCTGGCCAGCAACGGCTCCTTTCTTTCTTTTTTTAAATATATTTTTATTGCTTTCAGAGAGAGGAAGGGAGAGGGAGAGAGAGACAGAAACATCAATGATGAGAATCATTGATCTGCCTCCTGCATGCCCCCTACTGGGGACTGAGCCCACAACCCAGGCATGTGCCTGACCGGGAATCGAACTGTTACCTCCTGGTTCATGGGTCGATGCTCAACCACTGAGCCATGCTGGCCGGGCAATAATCATGACATATTGGTTGGAAAACAGGTTGCAGAATGGGGTGGTCAGTAGGCCTATGTAGGAGCTTGGGGGCAGGAGGACATGCAAATATAAATTCATGGAGAAAAAGACTGAATTTTGGTAGAGGATACATGAGCATTTCTTCTGTTATTCTTATATATTATATTTTGGTACTTACAAATGTTTTTACTGTAAACCATATATTCAGAAGAGGTTATGTGTTTTAGTTTGCTAGGGCTGCCATAACAGAGCACTGTACCACAAACTGAGTGACCTAAACAACAGGAATGTACTGTCTTCCAGGTCTGGAAGCTAAAAGTCTGAGATCAAGGTGCCAGCAGGCCTCTGCTCCCGCTGTAGGCGCAGGGGAAGCATCTGTGCCAGGCTCTCTCCTGGCTTCTAGCAGCTTCGTGGTAGCAGAACTTTCCGTTTACACATTGTATTGTCCCTGTGTGCATGTCTGAGTGCAAATCTCCTTTTTCTTTTTTTATTTATTGATTTTGAGAGAGAGAGAGAAAAATCGATTTATTGTTCCACTTATTTATAGAATCATTAGTTGATTCTTGTATGTGCCCTGATCGGAGATGGCACCCACTACCTTAGTGCAGTGGTCGGCAAACTGCGGCTTGTGAGCCACATGCGGCTTTTTGGCCCCTTGAGTGTGGCTCTTCCACAAAATACCGACTTCTGCGCATGGGCCACAAAGTTTTAGTCGCACTGTACATGCGTGCCCGCATGTGGTATTTTGTGGAAGAGCCACACTCAAGGGGCTAAAGAGCCGCATGTGGCTCACGAGCCACAGTTTGCCGACCACGGCCTGAGTGTATCGAGACAATGCTCTAACCAACTGAGCTACCCGGCCAGCACCAAATTTCCCCTTTTATAAGGACAGCGGTTATCCTGGATTAGGGACCCCCGATATTCCAATATGACCTCATCTTACCTACTTGCATGTATAATGACCCTGTTTCCAAATAAGGTCACATTCTGAGGTTCTGGGGGTTGGGACTTGAACATTGTAACTGTGGGGACACAATTCAGCCCATAGCGCCGTGCAGGTACTCAGTTTGATGATGTGTAATAAACAGCCTGGCCAGTGCTGTTCCGTGGTTGAGCACTGACCCACGCACCAGCAGGTGGCTGGTCGGTTCCCAGTCAGGGCACATGCTGGGGGTTTCTGGCTCCACCCCCAGGAGGGGCAGGCAGGAGGGGAAATAAAGAGATGAACGTTTTTAAAACCAAAAGACACTATCTCAAAATGCTAACACTGGCAATTTTCTTTTTCTCATTCTGTTTATTTATTTTTACTTATTCTTAAATAAAAATAAATATTTTTTTTATTGGTTTCAGAGAGGAAGAGAGAGAGAGAAACATCAGTGATGAGAATCACTGATCTGATCTGCTGCCTCCTGCATGCCCCCCACTGGGGACCGAGTGTGCAACCTGGGCCTGTGCCCTGACCTCCTGGTTCCTAGGTTGGTGCTCAGCCACTGAGCCACACCAGCCGGGCCTCATTGTGTTTTTTTAAACTTCAACAATGAATGAGAAGCAAAGGAGGAGCTCACCTCCAGCTCTGAGCCCAGCCCTTGTGCAGCTCACAGCCCCTGAGCCCTCCCTCCCACTCCAGCCTTTCCATTCGCCCAGGGGCCTGATTACCAGTTCCTTCCATCCAGGAGCTCCTCCTCCAGGGACCTGATGCAACTACCAAGCCCCGCCCTGGGAGAGGGATCTGCTCTCGGGCGGTCTGGCTTTTCTCCCAGTGACTTGAGAGTCTCAGGTCCCAGGTGCAGCTGGAAGGGAACATTCTCGTGGGCCCCACTGAGGTTGGCTCCTCTTGGACTCTGACTTGCCGAGCCCTGGCCCTGCCTCTGAGGTTGGGAGGGTGCTGGGCTCAGCTGAGAGTCCTGGTTCTCCCATTACCCAAGGCAGGGTTTTCTCAGCTGTGGTCCTTGCACCACCAGCAGCAGCAGCACCAAGGAACTTGTTAGAAATGGGAATTCTTGGACACGACCCCCCCCAACCCCCCCCCCCCCCCCGTGCCCCTGCCACCACCACCTACTGAGTCCAACTCTGGGGGTGGGGCCCAGCAATCTGTGTTTTAATAAGTTCTCCAGTTTGAGAACCACTTCCCTGACCATCGGGGGGCATCCTGGGGGGCAAATCTTGTGCCCCTTCATTTTACAGAGAGGACAGGGCCTGACTCGAGTGGCACAGACGGTTAAGTGGCATTATGGTGGCACTGGAAGCTAGGCCATCGGTTTCCAGGACCCCCACTCTCTGTTCTGGCTCAGGCAGATTAGAAGCTATAGTATCAGTATCAGGGAAGATATTAAAGCTCAGTTTTGTATAAAACTTCCACATAAGCCCTAGTTGGTTCGGCTCAGTGGATAGAGCATCGGCCTGTGGGCCGAAAGTCCTGGGTTCAATTCCGGTCAAGGGCACACGTACCTCGGTTACAGGCTCCTCCCCAGCCCTGGCCCTGGTCAGGGCGCGTGCAGGAGGCAACCAATCGATGTGTTTCTCTCACATCGATATTTCTCTCTGTCTTCCCCTCTCCCACTCTCTCTGAAAAATCAATGGAAAAATATCCTCAGGTGAGGCTTAAATAAATAAATAAGTAATAATAAAACAGCCACATAAAACATGATGCTGGGTAAAAAGGAAGACAGCACCAAAGCCACCTGCTGTGTGACTCCATCCACACGACAGTTCGGAAAGGGCAAAACCATGGGGACGGAAAACGGCTGAGCGGTCTCTGGGGGCAGGAGCGGAGGGGAGAGCTGACTGCAGAAGGGCACAGGGGAGCTGGGGGAAGCTGCATCTGGTAATGATATAGATCCCGTGTCTGCGCTATAGTGGCAGTGACATGACTGTTTATATTGTCAAAGATCATCAAAGACATTATTATACAAAGCTGAGCTGTATGTAGATTGAGCAGTGGTTCCCAAATCTGCCAGCTCCTCCGAATGACCTGGAGTGGTCAGTTCAAAACCAGTCAGGTGCCCTGGCCAGTGTGGGTCAGTGGTTAGAGCATCGGCCCGTGGATGGAAGGGTTTCGGATTCCATTCCCAGTCAAGGGCACGTATATGGGTTGCAGGTTCGATCCCTGGCCCTGGTCGGGGCTCGTGTGGGAGGCAACCAATCGATGTGTGTCTCACATCTATGTTTCTCTGTCTCTTTCTCTCCCCCTTCTTCCCTCCCTCCCACTCTCAAATAAATGGGCGGGGGGGGGGGAGTGATCTTTAAAAACAAAAACAAAAAAATAAGTAGTCAGACCTCACCCAGAAGCTACTGGATCAGAACCTGCAGGGGGCAGGGGGGCAGGAGCCTGCATTTTAACAAGCTCCCCGGGTCAGCGGTGCTGGAGTGTACGTTTCGGGGCCAGGACCTCTGGCTCAGGACAGGATTTCAAGCTCCAGCTCTAGCCCAGACTTGGACCCTCAACTCCAGGCTCAGGTGTCCAGCCCCCACCTGGCATCTGTACCTGGCTCTCGAATTTAGCACGTCTAACCGTGACCCCCCGACCTGCCCCAACCAGCCCCACCGGAGTTTTCTCCATTGCAGCGCATGGCACTTCCATCTCCCAGCAATTCTGCCAAACCCTCGACTGGCATCATCCTCAACTCCTTCTCTTTCTCCCTCCCTTTTGTTGATGATGATGTTCAATTTTAATATCACGATTATAAACGTAACTCTTCATCCTGCAGGACTCGGAAGGGGACAAGGACCACGTGGAACCCAACAACTGCAGCGAGAGCAGGAAGGTGGCAGGCGTCGCGAGCAGTGGGCGCGGGGTGCGCTCCTGAGCTGCGGAAGGGATGGCCCCCTGGTTAAGATGAAACACGAGGCCATGTTGGCACTGTCCTCAGCCAGCAGCGGGGACCTGGTCTTGTCATTCCTGGACCCAGGGTGCCCCACGGCTCCCACAGTCCTCGTGCCCTTTCTCACCTCGCCCAAGGCCACCTGCTTGCCAGCGCGCACTCAGGCCGGGCAGCGCCCATGGAAAACTGGAACCGTTTGTGTTGGTCCAGCTTTTGCCATGGAGAGGATGCCAGGACGCATGTACTCGGGGTGACGTTCTCATCATTTCTCCCGGTGAGGGACTTGCCGCCTGTGCCGTTATGTTGTGTGAAGTCACCGCCCTGGCACACAAATCCCAGAATAATTCTGTGAAAGCAGGAATCTTCATAGTCACATTCTTTCTCCCGGTGCTCAGAGCAGGAAAGCTTTCTGCTGTCTTTGGAACTTTGTCTGCAAAGAGCTTGAAGGAGATGAGGCCCAAGGGCTTGCTGGCAATGTTGAAGAACGCCATGGGCTTGGCCTGGGCTAGGGCGGCTCCTGGGGCAGTGTCTTCTCTTGAAATTCTGTAGGCTTTACCTTCTCATCACCTCCCCGCCCCCACCCTGGCAACAGTGTGGTGTTAGGCACCATCATTGTGTCCAGCCTAGATTACTTGAATGGGTTCCTAACCTGTGTCCCTATTTCTGCCCTGCACTGCCCTACAGTTCATTCTCAGTACAGTAGCCAGAGTGATGATGTTATAAGTCATTTCTCTGTCTGAAACCCTCTGGGGGCTCCTTATCTCAGAGTAAAAGCTAAAGTGGCCTCCATGGCCCTGACCTTAGATCCATCATCTCCAGACCTTGGCTCCTCCTTGCTCCCTCTGCTCCAGCCACACTGGCTGCCTTGCTGTCTTTTGAACCTGCCAGCCCTGCCCCTCCTGCCTCAGGACCTTTGCACATGCTGCTCCCTCAGCCTGGAATGGTCTTCCTTCAGATTTCCCCATCACTGGCCCCCTCACCTCCTTCAAGTCTTTGTTCAGATGTTAACTTCTCTGATCATCTTGACATCTCCTTCCTCATTTTTTCCTATAGACCTTACCCTCTAATATTTACTTGTTTTGTCTGTCTCCCTCACTAGACTGTCAGTTCCCAACCTCATGGAGCTGACATTAGTGTGTTTTATTTACTGCTGTATCTCTACTGCCTAAACCTGGCCCATGGGAGGTGCTCAATAAATGTTTATTTTTAAGAATGAAGGGGAGCCTGGCTGGTGTGGCTCAGGAGGTCATGGTTCGATTCCCAGTTGGGGCACATACCTGAGTTGTGGGCTTGATCCCCAGTGTGGGCTGTGCAGGAGGCAGCCAATCAATGGTTCTCTCTCATCATTGATGTTTCTCTCTCTCTCTCCCTCTCCCTTCCTCTCTGAAATCAAATTATATATATATATATTTAAAAGAAGCCTGGAGAGAAGTGACTAGCTCAAGGTCATAGCCATGCAGAATCAATGGCTTTCACTCTTAGAACAAACAAATCATCAATCCCACAGCTTTGGCCCAAAGTCCTTCTCACAGCCATGCCAGGTCCTGGATCCAAAGCTGGACCAGCGGGGCCTCATCGCCAGGACAAAAGGAAGGACAGCCCAGCCTCTGGGGGTGCCTGTCTGACTCTGCCAGGACCCAGGTGCTTACAAGACCAAGGCAAGGGCTGCCATGGGAGAGGGGCTCCTCTGAAGAAAGAAACTTAGAGCTGCCTGTGCCTCAGTCCTGGGCTGGTGGAGGCCGAGACAGCCACCTCCGCACCCACTCCCGCTGCCTGAGTGCAGGCACTGGAGACAGTTGCTGGGCCCAGATGCCTGACTCTGAGGGTGACGGGTGGGGCGGGTGGAAGGCCTGCAGCTCCCAAGCAGAAGAGCAGAACACAGCTGCTGCTGCTAACCCACAGCACAGGGAGATTTCAAATGCTCCAGGCTCCCTTCCCCTACCAGCAGAGGGCGCCCTGGCCCACGAGGTCCAGGCTCGGTCACCTAGCACCCTCTGGCGGCCACACTGGAGCCACTTCCACCAGAGGGTCCCAGCCGCACAACTGAAGATCCAAAGGCAGGAGGCATCAACAGCCCTGGGTCTGGCCTAGTCCCACCTTGACCTGCAAGGTGAGGCCTGTGATGCCCTTGACAGTCCCACTGGGTGAGCGCTCACTGTGGGCTGGGCTGCTTCTCCTCCCACCCCCACTTTACCAGCCAGTAGACAAGCCAGGGGGGCCTGACTCCACCTCCAGGCTGCACTCCCCTCTGTCCCTCCAACTGCTCACCCATCGATTTTAGACCTCCTGACAAGCACAGAGGCTCAGCCATGAGTTAAAAAATGTAAAGTGCAAACACCAGCTGAGTTTTATTGAGGGCCTACTGGTCGCTGGGTCCTCCTCCCACCACCTTGCTCTTCCCACTGGCTAGGGACCCAGGCTTTGAGCTGGGGGGTGGGGGTAGCTGAGGTGGAGGTAGAAGGGGTGGAGGGGCCCCAGCAGCTGGGTCCTCAGGGAGGGCAGGGCCCCTGCGTCTGCCCAGCTTGAGCCTCCCTACTTCCCTCCACCCCAGGCCGTGAGGCAGGCAGGCGGGTAAGAGGGCCTGTGAGCCCTGCCCTTCCAGGCTATGACCTCGGGCAAGGGCATCTCTGATTTCTCCCGATGTCAGACGGGGCCAGAGGGCAGAGTGGCCATGGCTGCTGGTTTCCACTGGGTCTGTGGTTGCCGGTGGCGGCTCCTGCCAGCAATCTCCAACTCTGATCCCTGGACAGCTCTGGCCTCTCCTGGGCACCCCCTGGAGTCACCACCAGGACCTGGTGGGAGGCAAGAGGAGAGAAACAGAACTGGAGTCAGACAGTGAGAGGCAGACAGAATCAGAGAGAGACACAGACAATCAGAGGTGAGCAGAGAGAGACACCAGGATACAGAGAAACAAAGAGAGCCAGAGACAGATACAGAGAGAGAGAGCTAGAGGTGGACGGAGAAATGCAGAGACAGCCCAAGACACAGAGACAGAAATGCAGCCAGAGAGAAAGAGGGAGAGAGAGAGAGAGCGAGAGCGAGAGTGAGCGAGAGAGAGAGAGAGAGAGAGAGGGAGAGAGAGAGAGAGGGAGAGAGACAGGCTGAGAAGGGGGGAGACAGACCGAGACGCAGAGTTGGCCGTGGAAGGGGAGAGGACGCTCCAGGCCCAGCCCTCACCTAGAGCTCGTCCCTCGGGTGGGGACGGAGGCTGTGCCCACTGCTGCCAGCCAGGTCCAGGCGGGGGTCACGAAGGGTCTTGTGAGAGCCGCTCCAGCTGATGAGGCGGCCGCTGTCGTCGTCCCAGAGTGAGGATGTCTCCGTGTCGCTGAGCCACTCCGCATCCCCCGCGTAGTGAGTGGGCTCCGCGAGCAGGGGTCGGGCGGAGAAGGCCTGCAGGTCCCGAGGCCAGAAGTGTGCCTTGTACTGCTCACTGCGGGTGGGAGATGGCGTCGGACGGCTGAGGTAGCCCCTGCGTGCAGGCCTCACGCACCTCCCTCCCTCCCCAGCGAGACCTCACCGCAAACACGAGAGGCATGCTTTCCCTTAGCACCACTTTCCAGATGAGGAAACTGAGGCCCAGAACTGGGAAGTCGCTTCACTAAAAGCCACGTGGCCAGCAGAGAGTCCACACCTCGTTAGCCTGCCTCCAGGGGGAGGCGGGCTCCCCTGCTACTCCTTGGTGCCTCAGCCTTGCCAGCCTCAGTCTCCCCACCTGCCCAGCGGGGGGGTGTACAGCTTGCGGAGGTGGGCCTGCCCTGCCCCCACCCGAGACTCACTTGGGGTGCCGATCAAACATGATGGGCAAGAACTCGTCCACCGGCAGCATCCGGCGCAGCGGCTGGGAGGCCAGCAGCTTGCGGGCGCCGGCCAGGCTCAGGACGTACGCCAGCGTCCAGTAGGAGTACCCGGCCACCACCAGGCGCGGCAGCCCCTCCACGGCCACCTCCTCCTCAGGGTTCACCTGCTTCCGGCCGAGGTAGCTGCAGGCGACATTAGGGTCCCAGGAGTCATTGTAGGACCTGGTGTGTCATAGGACCCACCTCCGTCCTCCGGGACCAGGTTGGGGGAAGGAAGGCTCCAAGCAGGAGGCAGACCCCACCCCCCAGGCCCGCCCCTCTCCCTTGCCCTGGGGGTGCAGACTGCCTACATCAGGTCCCAGGGAAGTTTCTCTGCCTCCACCTCCTCCATCAGCCTCTCCAAACGCCCCTTGAAGTTGCTCTCAAAGCGCACGTCATCCTCGAACACCACGACCCGGGCCAGGCCCCTGGCAACCACCTGCGGTAAGCGGGGGGGGGGGGGTGTCTTTAGATTCGGGCTGTCCCCTTCCGCCTGGCTAACACCCACCCCCTCCCTGGCCTCATGTACATGCCAGCTACTCAGTCCTGGCCACGTGACTCCGCTGCTCCAGAGCCCGCTAGGCTCGCACTGCCAGGGGCCTGAAATCCGCGCCTCGCTCTGGCTTGCAAGCCCCCCCCACCCCTCCTAGCGCTCCAAGTAGGCTCGTGCTGGCGATCGGAACCCGTGCTGCATTCGCTGAGTGCCGCCACATCCCAGGGGCCATGGTGCCACCGCCCGCCTCCAGGGACCCACAGCGGCAGCGGCACGACGGCCCCGGACTGCGGCCAGGAGACAGACAGGGAGGTGAAGCCACGCGCCCAAGGACGCGCAGACCGCATGGCAGAGCCAGGATCTGAACCTGCACCTGCTGGACCGCAGGGCCCAGGTGCTCACTTGGGCCTCCTGAGCTTTCTCTCCTAAAGGAGGCTGGGCTGGGGTGGGGGAGACCCTAGCCCCCAACAGCTCTAAGAAAAAGCACTTTCCGAAACTTTTGGAAATGTGAAAAGAACATGGAATCAGCTCGCAGATGGTGAAATGTACATGAGGTGTCCATCCGTTCAGAGACAGTGGGAAACAACGACATCGAAGCTCACACACATTGTGGCTACAGCAAAGAATCAAAACAAGGAGTGAGTCTGCACTGCCCCCAGGAGGGGCGTCCCTTGGGCCAGAGTCCCAGCAGTGGCCTCGGTGTCACTCGCACCCCTGGCCCTGGATTGAGGCCCTTCTTCTTCCCACCCCTGGACACAACCAACTCCTTCCTGCCCTAGGCCTTTGCTCCTACTGTGTGCTTTTTGCTAAGGAGGCTCTTCTCTTCGCCTGTCAATGGTGAGGCGCAGGCGGGCCCCATACTGAGCCAGAAGCCCAGGCAGTCCGCACAGTAGGGCAGCCTGTGTCCCTCCCTTCAGAGGCTAGAGGATTTTCCCTTGATTTCAGTGCCCCCTCTGGTCCCGGAGCCCCAGGAGGGCCAGGGCTGCACATTCTCCGTATTCTCAGAGAGGGTATCTCCTGGCACACAGTAGGTGCTCAGCAGAGACTGTAGAATGACCACGGTGTAGGGTTGGACCCAGGGTGAAAGCTGCTGGGCGTCTTTGCTAATGTATTCAATCACCCACCACTCACTCCAGGCTGGGCAGAGGGCAGGGATGGCAGGCCCTGCTGTCCCTGAGGTTGGGCAGAGCGGCGGGTCCTCACCTCCTCCCAGATGGCGTAGTGGCTCAGGAAGCAGCCCACCTCGCCCTTGGTCAGCGTGCGGCCGGAGTAGGGGTCCTGGTAGCCAGGGAGCAGGTCCACTCCGAGGCGCCTCATGACGCTGCTGTTGAGGGTCCTGAGGAAGACGGGTGTGAGGGCTGAGGGTGGCCGCCAGGGACTCGTCCGGGCGCCTGGTGCAGGCTGGGTCGGTCACCCTGGCGTCTGGCTCCAAGGAGGCCCCAGCCTTGTTCCTGCTCCGTGTGG
This sequence comes from Myotis daubentonii, assembly GCF_963259705.1. Classification (NCBI taxonomy): domain Eukaryota; kingdom Metazoa; phylum Chordata; class Mammalia; order Chiroptera; family Vespertilionidae; genus Myotis; species Myotis daubentonii. The sequence goes on along the minus strand of NC_081850.1, from coordinate 76,911,791 downwards.
CCTGAAGCCATCAGGGATTGGAGGGGAAACTAGCCACCCGGGCCAAGTGACCCACAGGGGAGGGGTGGCAGCACGGGAGGTGGGCGGTGGCGTGAGGGGGTGCACCCCAGGGTGAATGTGGGGGAACATGGCAGAGGCCCAAGCACAGGATGGACATCGGGTGACCAGAAGGGCTGGGGCGCCTGCACAAACAGCAGCGGGCACGTGGGGTTGGGTAACCCCGGGTCCCTGCTCGCACCCACACGTCCGAGTCCAGGCTGGAGAAGAACAGGGCTGGGAATAACCATGAAGATACCACTGTCGGTGTCGGGCCCCAGACCCTCGCAAGCCCCTGAGAGAAAGGCACCATGCTCCCCATTTATACCCCAGGGCTGAGAGATGGGGTGACTGGGCCAAGTCACACAGCTGCTAAGTAGCAGAGCTCAAACCCAAGCCCAGGAGCTCCTGGGCCTTAACCACTGAACCTCCCCCTCCTGGTTCTGTCTGCCCGAGACCCCCTGAGACAGAGTTCCTCAGGCCCTACTGAAAGCCTGGAACAGGAAACTCACTCAATTCATTCATCTGCTTTTCCCACCCCAGGGAGCTCCAGAGGCCCACACCGCCCCCCAGCTGCCCAGGGCCCCACCCAGGAGCCTCACCGGCCATCCACAGCGTCCACCACCCGCCCAGAGATCTCCATTTCCCAGAGCGAGCTCAGCATGCGCTCACGCCTGTCGGGCCTGCGGGCCAGGCTGATGACAAAGACCTGGAGGAGGCAGGGGAGTGGGGAGTGGGTGCAGGACAGGGGAAGGGCCCACCCAGGGGAGGGGCCCACCCATCTCCTGACCCCAGGCCTGCAAGCTGAGGGAACTTACCTCATCAAATCCCATCTTGGTGGGACTCTTTGGGGGCCGGGACACATGAGCCGAGGCCCACATAGGGGGCCCGTCCACTGCAGAGGGAAGCACCCCAATCATGAGCCCCTTTGGCGGTGACCCTGGAGTCCTAGCCCCCCCCCCGCCCCATTCCTGCCCTTCGGCAGAACGCCCAGCAGAAAGGGCCCTCAGGGATCACAGAACCCACCTGCCTCCACTGCACAGATGGGGAGACTGAGGCCCAGTGAGAAAGGGACTTGCCCAGAGTCAGGGAATAAGTTAGGGGTGAGGCTGGGACGCCGAGCCCGGTGCCCAGTCAGGTCTGGGGCCTAGGAGAAGGGGCACAGGGGAGGCCGGGAGTGGTGGCAGCAGGCGGGCCCCCGGCTCCCAGCCTCACCGAGCGCTTCCAGGATCAGGTGGACGAAGTTGACCCTCTCGTCCTCCAGCTCCTGGTGGGATTTCACAGGGACGTTCATGTAGCCATAGCGGTGCTCGTTGCACACGTGGACCGAGACCCCTGCAGAGAGAGGCCGGGTGAGTGCCAGGGGCCGGGCTCTCAGAACCCAGTCCTGCCAGAGTCCCAGTGTGCGTCCTCCCTGGGACTCTGTGTCCCCACCTGTGGGATTGGAAAGGGCTTGGCTCAAAAAATAAAAAAATAAAAAATCTGAGGGAGGTTTCTGCTGAGGTGGTTTATGCATTTAAATGATGTTTCTGGACCACCTGCTGGTTCCCAGGGCAATGGTGGTGAGCAAGACAGCGTCTGTACCTTCAGGGGCCAGGAGCAGGCCCACTCCGTGCCCACGTCCAGTAATACACGTGGGGGAGCCACGGCTTCGTGCCCTAACTCTGCCTCTGCCCCTGCCCAGATCCAGCCCTGATCCAGCACCACCCATCGCCTTTGACCCAGGTCCCTGCACTTAAACCCACACCCTCTCTTGCTCCCTTCAAGCTGTCCTCCACTGGCACCTTTTCATTTCTTCAAGATTTGTCACCTTTATTACAATTACTATTTACTCTTTATCCTCTACAGACGTGAACCCGTCAGGGGCAGGTGCGCGGTATCCTGTGGCTCGGTGGTTGAGCATCAACCCATGAACCAGGTGGTCACGGTTCGATTCCTGGTCAAGGGCACATGCCTAGGTTGCAGGCTCGATCCCCAGCGTGGGGCGGGCAAGAGACAGCCAATCAATGATTCTCTCTCATCACTGATGTTTCTATCTCTTTCTCCCTCTCCCTTCCTCTCTGAAGTCAAAAAATATATATAAAAATAAATAAACAAACAAAACCACTGTTCACTAAACTCCTTCAAACTGCTGGCCAATGAACCGTGGCTCATAATCAAAGTAGTAGCAGCAATGAAAAAAAGACATTTGCTGCTTCTCATTGTTTCTCCATACAGTTGTCTCTCACTTTTTTTTTTTACTATATTTTATTGATTTTTTACAGAGAGGAAGGGGGAGAAATAGAGAGTTAGAAACATCAGCGAGAGAGAAACATCGATCAGCTGCCTCCTGCATACCCCCTACTGGGGATGTGCCCAAAACCAAGGTACATGCCCTTGACCGGAATCAAACCTGGGACCCTTGAGTCCTCAGGCTGACGCTCTATCCACTGAGCCAAACTGGTTAGGGCTGTCTCTCACTTTTTACATGTGACTATTTTTCTTCCTGCGTGTCTGCACCACAGACGCAGCCAATATCTCCTGCACATGAAAACCCGTGACCACGCCCCCCTCTCTGAATGGCGGAGCGGGAAGGGCATGCAAAGCAGAGGGAACAGCATGTGCGAAGGCCCAGAGGCTTCCGAGGAAGGATCAAGGAGAGCTGTCCTCACCCGCAGCCTGGCAGGAGTAGGCGAAGACGATGATGTCGTCAAAGGGCCAGGTGTAGTTGGGGTGGGGGGGGTAGAAGGCGAGCTGGGCTGCCCCCGCCGCCCGCAGGGACACCAGGAAGGTGGAGTGGACCATGGGGACCCGGAAGCAGCCCCGGCGCTGGCGGTTCTTTGTGGGGAAGTACTCGGCTGTGCGGCGGTAGTAGCCCTGGGGAAGGGGGTGCTCTGGGCAGTGAGAGGGACCCTCGCTCCCCGCCACGGCGCGCAGACCCCGAGGCCTCAGGCCCTCTGCTCTCGGGGCCCCTCCTCCCAGAACCTCCAGCTTCCCGAGGTCCATCCCCTGCCTCACCTGCGGCGTAATCCCGCACCAGAAATTGGAGTAGTAGGTCTGCGAGTCCAGCATTGGGGCCGCCACGGGCAGCCCCTGCTCAATCAGAAGCCGCAGCGTCTGGCTGTTGGTCAGAATGTTGTCTGTATCTGCAAACTGTGAGGAGGGGGATGTCTCAGACCCCAGCCTTGCCTGGGCTGCAGCCCCCAGCGATTCACTGAGTGGGTTCCCTCCCGATGGCCAGACTCCCAGAAGTGGCTCTCAGAATCCAGTGGGGTTCCCTTAGAGAGGTCTGCCCCACAGACTAGTAGATCTCTTTCGGGACCAAGGATCTAGCCTGGAGCACTGGCTCAGAGTCTGGGTCCAGAGGTAAGAACTGAGCTGCTCGCCCAGCCAGTGTGGCTCAGTGGGTTGAGTGTCCACCATGAACCAAGAGGTCACAGTTTCATTTCAGGTCAGGGCACACACCTGGGTTGCCTGCTAGATTCCCCAGTAGGGGGCGTGCAGGAGGCAGCCGATTGATGATTCTCTCTCATTGATGTTTCTATCCCTCCCTCCCTTCTCTCTCTGAAAATAATACAAATCCTATATAATGAAGAGATAATATGCTAATTAGAACAGAAAGCAGAATGACCTTCTGAATGACCTTCCAGAATGATCAGTGGGCAGGGGGCAGGGCTGCAAGGCAGCTGGGGCTGTGAGGGCCTACGCTTGCACAAATTTCGTGCATTGGGCCTCTAGTATAAAATAAAGAAAGAAAGAATTGAGTTGCTGATCTAAGAACTTTATCAGAGATCTGACTTGGGAGTAGATCCAAAGACCTATTCTGAGCCCTAGTTCGGGGAACTAGACTCAGTATATACCTGAATCTGTCTCAGGAATCCAGGCTTAATATCTAGTCTGAGTTCAAGCATAGGGATCCCAGCTCAATATCTGGTCTGACCCAGGTCGCTAGCCTACAGGAGTTGTCACACCAGAACTTCTGTCAGAAACAGATCCCAATCGTAGGCCAGGCTTTCTTACCAGGATATAGTCTGCCCTCAAGTCCCTGGCAAAGGTCAGGGCTTCCTGCTTCAGCTCCATCAGAAACTGGTGCCTTTCTTTGGTCCAGTGCTTGGGACCCTCTTCGTCTGGGTAGGGCCTGAGGGGTAAAGAGATGAGATGTCCTGTGGGGTAGGTGCCTTCTCTCTGCAGGGCAGTGGACAGAGCCCTGGCCGGGAGCCTGTGGCGTGGGCTGTCCCTTTTTCTCTCTGGGCTGCAGCTCTTGCCTATCCCCCCCGCCCTAGTTCACCACCTGGGCTCCCCCTCAGGCCTCCAGACCACGGCTGCATAGTCATTGCCCACAGCGGCCAGCCACTCCTGCAGCATCTCCGTGGTGTTGTCCACGTTGTGGTCCGTGGCACACCTGGGGACACAGGAGGAAGGAGGGTGAGGGGGGTGCAGCCACAGAAGAACCAAACCCCGAGGCAGCCTTCCCCCCCCCTCCCCCCCCAGCAACAACACCTGCGAGGCGGGCTTCTCCTAGGAGCCTGGCGGTGGGTATGCTGCAGAGGAGGGGCTGCAAGCAGGCAGCCAGGTGCCCATCACAGGTCTGTGACCCACGGTGGGACCTCGGGCAAGTCCCGCCCTCTCAGGGCTTCTCTGACTCTACGAGGACCCAGCAGCCGAGGACCCAGCAGGCCGAGGGGCAGAGCTGGAGTGCATTTCGGAAGATGGACAGTACCTCCCTTGCTGTGTGACCACAGTCCGCCTCCCCGAGTCGGGGCTGGACGGAGGGCCGCTGCTTCTCTCTGCTGGGAAGTTGGGATAAGGCTCCCACCACACCGAGTGTCCTGAGAAGGGCGGACGGGCCCGAGCTCGGCTGACCCAGAACACGCTCCCCCTCTCCTGTGGAAGGGGCCCCCATGACCGAGTGGGGGGAGGGGGCTCAGAGAAAAGCCAGGTTTTAGGTGACACTGTCCCTTTAAGCCAATTCCCCAGAAATGAAGACTAACTACGTGTCAAGTCCCGTAGGGGGTGGGAACTCTGAGCTCCCAAAATGTGGTAATTGTGGGCGGCCTCCCCAGGCCACGGCTCCACCCCAGCCCAAGTGTGGTGTGTTGTGAGGGGGAGTTTGTCCTTTCCCTCCATTTATCCCCAACCTCAGCTTGGGACTCCTCCCTGTTCTGGCTGCCACAGGCCGTGGCCTCTGAGTCCGGTGCCTTGTGGGGATACCTGGGGGTGGCATAGCAGAGGCGGCTCTGCCATCCGCCGGCAGGACCAGCCCGGCGGGCGGGGGAGCAGGTCTGACTCCCCTGCAGGCAGTCTGGAGCCCAGGGCTGACTGCACCCCCACTGCTCCCCAGGAACCCCCAGTCCTGCTGATGCCGGACACACAGGCCCCAGGGGATGTCTGCTATTCCTGCTGCTCGCCCCACGTCAAGCAGCCACAGGTCCCCTGGGGTTGAGTGTGGGCACTGACAGCAAGAGGGGCCCGGCCCAACTTACACCCGGAGGAGGTGGTGAGAGGGGGAGCAGGGGCCAGGGCGGGTGTCCTAGGGCCCACCCACGCCTCAGAGGTCAGTCGGCAGGGCCAGGGGGTCGGGGTCCCGCCTGGGGCTAGGGGCTGAAGAGGGCCTGTCTGCCCGGGGAGGAGCCGGCCGGGGCGGTGTCCGGACTGGGCGCAGATGGCCTCATCTGGAGCTGGGGGGCGATGGCCAGTGGGTGCCAAGGCCCGGGTCTCTCACCAGAGGGTCAGCCGGGCCCGGGGGTAGTCCAGCCGCTCCAGCGCGCCCAGGTAGTGGGGTAGCGAGTGCTCGGCATTGCGGGCCAGGATGGCGAGGACCACGGCGGGCGGCGGCTCCGCGAGGCCCGTGACCGGGAGCCGCGGCCCCAGCAGGAGCAGCAGCGGGAGCAGCGGGGCGGCGCGGGCGGCGCGCATGGCGAGCGCTCCGGCGGCGGCGGCGGCCCCCAGGGCTCCGGGCCCGGCCGAGGGGAGTGGGCGGCGCGGCTGGGCTGGGGCGGGGCCCGGGGCCGGGGAGGGGCCGTGGCGGCCCAGAAGGGAATGGGGGTGGCGTACCCCCCCAAAGTGGGGTCCCACTCCCCACCCCTATGCGGGGATTTTCAAGTGTCCTCTCCTCGCAGGGGGACGAAGGGCCAGGGCCGGGGGGCCGCCGCAGACGCGCCCGGGGAGCAGCCCCCTCCCGGCTGGGCGCCCGGGGGGGGGGGGGGGCGGGTCAGGGGACGGCACCCGAGCCTTCCCGGCGTCTGCGAACGCTCCTCTCCGGATCCCTGAGATGCAACCCCGGAATCCGGCTTCGCCGAGTTCCCCACGCCCCTGAACCCGGATTCCTTGGCCCAACGTCCGACCCACGGACCTCAGCCACCCACCCGCGGGACAGGACCAACTCCTCGCGGCCCCCCCCCCCCGGCTCCGGCCCCGCCCCCGCCCCGCTGCGCGCCCGGGCGCCCTCTGGCGGGCGCAGGCGGAACTCCGCGGAGCCCGAGGCGGCGCGTGGGCCCGGGGCGCGTCCCGCTCCCGCGGCGCCAAGGGTCCTCCTGACCTGGGCGCGCCGTCCCGCGGCGGTCGGAGCCTGGCGTCTCCCGCGCGTCATCGCCCTCGCCTCTGTCGCGGCACCGGCGCTGCTTCGATCCTTTAAGAGAGCAAAGTCCACTCTTAGGCTGAGTGCAGAGCTAGGAGGCACCGCACAGCCCCTGGGGATACAGCCTTCCGGGGGCAGAGTTGGGGTCCAGGCCCCGCTGAGATGGAAAGGGGTCTCCAGGTTCTCTCTCTCTCTTTTAAAAATATTTTTATTGGTTTCAGAGAGGAAGGGGGAGGGGGAGAGAGATAGAAACATCAATGATGAGAGAGAATCATTGATCGGCTGCCTCCTGCACGCCTCCTACTGGGGATTGAACCTGCAACCCGGGCATGTGCCCTTGACCGGAATTGAACCTGGGACTCTTCAGTCCACAGGCTGAGGCTCTATCCACTGAGCCAAACTAGCGAGGGCTCCAGGCTCTTTTAAGATGAGGTGGAAGACAGGATTGGGGAGGAAGCCAGGTTTCCCTTCCATTCACCACCCCGCCCACCCACCAGGAAAGCCTGCTTCCCAGGGTCAGGGAGGAGGGCTAAGCCTGTGCACACTATGTCCACCCAGAGGCGAAGGGGTGGGGGCCCGGCAAGGAATGGGCTTGCCTAGTGATGGGGCAGGATGTGGGGGCCCTGAACCCTGGAGCCCAGGTCTCAGCCTCGCTGCAAAGCCTTCACCTTCCTTCCAGGTGGGGCCACTCCCAGCCCATGGCCCTGCAATGGAAGGCATAAGGCCTCTCCCTCCTCCTCCTTTTTGGAGAGAAGAGAAGCCATCACCTGGGAACTCTCATTTCCAGCCTCCAAACCTTCCACCTCCTGCCCCTAAGCCAGCCTCTGCTCTCACCGCCTGGTACAATGGAATAGGCACCCTTTCCTCATGACAGACCACCCCTGGGCTCCCAATGCCACCCCCTTGCCCTTCCTGGATCGAGAACCTCCCTCTCTTCTGGATCCTTCCTCCGACTTTCCAAAGGACTTCAATCTTCCCCAACGTAAAATACAAAACACCAAGCTGCCTGCTGGCCCCAGCCTCAGCCCTACCTCTCTCTCCTCCCAAACTTCTCGGAGGGGAATCGCTGCTTTGCTCCCTGTCCTGCCTCCTCATCCCCATTCAGAACAGGCCAAGGCTGCTCCAGCCAAAGGGCTCCTGAGTCCAGCATCCTCCTGGCCACTGCCCCCAATGGGCCCTTCTTCCTCACCCAAGAGGGCGCTCTTCAGCAGCTGATCACATGGAGCAGCTACTCACTCCCTGTTGCTGGAAAACTGCCCACTTAGACCCAAATCCCATCTGTCCAAAACAGAACCTCAGCCGTTTTCCCCAAACCTGCTCCCTCTCTGGTGGCCTCCCAACGCTAGCGAATGGCACCTCCACCCTCCCAGTCCCGCAAGCTGCAGCCCTGGTGCCACTGATCACAAGCCCCCTCTCTCAGCCCAATCCCTCACCCCATTCATCCTGGGAAGACCACCTCCTCAGTGTCTCCTGCACGTGGCCACTTGCCGGGCGCAGGGCATCAGCACCACTCACCTGGGCCCCTGCACCTCCCAGCGCCCCCCACCCCCTGGCTTTCTCCCTGGAAGATACTCTGCACCCAACAGCCCTTTCTAAAATGCCTGACATTAACATGCTTGATGGAGAAGAGGGGCTGCCCATTGCCCTCCGCAAAGAGCTCAAACCCCTCAAGGGGCAACGAGGCCCTGCATGGCATCCTGACTTCTCCAACTGCTCCAGCCACACTGGCCCATGTGCAGTTTCCAGAACACTCCATGCTTTAGGACCTTCCCACATCCTTTTTGGTTGTTCCTCTGCTTGAACTGGTCTTTCTGGCCAACTCCTACAGGCCCTCCAGCCTCAGCTTAAACTTCCCTCCTCCGGAAAGTCTTCCCCCAGGTAGTGTCTGAGGGACATAGCCTACATGGCATCCTATATAACCCCATGCATTCAGCAAGTATTTGTGGAACCCATGCTAGGTGCAAGCAGAGGTACTGGGGCACGCAAGACATTCTGCTGAGAGGAGATAGACAGGAAACAGCTGATAGATTAGTGGATCGTTTCAAAAAACAGTGACGCTGTGAACAAAGTGAGACAGGTTGCTAAGAACAGAGAGCAGCTGGGCTGGGAGGTAACGCTGAGTCGAGGTGTCAGTGAAGACATCGCAGAGCATAAGGGGAGCTAGGGGTTCTGGGGGGACAGTGTTCCATGTGGAGGGAGCAGGTGGGGTCATTGTCCTGTGGTGGGAACAAGCCAGGAGGCAGGGGTGGTTGGAGAGCAGTGAGCCAGGGGAGTGTGGTGAGAGGAGTGGACCACCCAGGGCCTTTTTAAAAAAGCACAACAACAACAAAAAAAGTGCAATGAAAAGACATTGGAGGGGAAAACCAGAGGAGTGAGATGACTTGTCTTTTCAAAGATTGTCCTCACCCTGGCCAGCTGCTCAGTGGTCAGAGCGTCAATTCCCTGTCAAGGGCATGGACCTCAGTTGCAGGCTCATCCCATCCTGGCTGGGGTGCATGTGGGAGGCAACCAATCGATGTGTCTCTCTCACATCAGTGTTTCTCTTTCTCTCTTTCTCCCTCCTCCCTCCCCTTCACTCTCTCTAACAAAATCAATGGAAAAAGTATCCTCGGGTGAGGATTAAGGAAGAAAAAAACAAAAGATTGCTCTGGCTGCAGCTCAGAGGGTGGCCAATGGGGGCAGGGATGGAAGCCGGGAGACCCTGGCACAGGGAGAGCTGCGGTGGGCGGGCGGGGCTGAGGTGTGTAACCGGATCAGATGTGGAGATGGAGCGAGGAATCAGGATGAGCCGCAGGGTTTGCGACTGGGCTGGACTAGTTCCTGAAAGGGGAAGACCCGAGAAGGGGAATATATATTAGGTTCTGTTTGAGGCCTTGTTTTGAACGGACTTTTAGACTTGCGGGTGGAAAGATCCAACACCAGACCTGCCTGGCTGTGAGTTCTGAGGCAGGACCTGTCCGCCTTCAGCACCATTTTATCCCCAGCCCCAGAGCAAGGCCCGCTGGGCAATAGAAAGAGGAGGAGGACACTGTATAGGTAGCTGATCAAGCACCTGTAATCCCACTCCCAATCTTTTCTCCCCGCCCTCCGGAACAGAATAATAAGACACACTCTAGAAAGGTAGCATTGGGCCAAATTCACGGCGTTACTAAAGCAGCGGTTCTCAATCTATGGTCCCCGGATCAGCCAGCAGCAGCCTCACCTGGAAACTGCTAGAAATGCAAATTCCTAAGTCCCTCCCCATACCTATTGGATCACAAGCTCGGGACTGGAGGTTTAACCAGTGAGCTTCCTGGTGACTTGAAGCCGGCTAACGTTTGAGGCTGCTGTTCTGTGGGGCCTCAGGCCTCGTTCTCCAGGTCGGGCAGGATACACACCTGGAGAAAGACTGGGCCCATCTGTCTGAATAGGACAGAGGCCCCCTGGACCAACACCTGGCTGAGCTCTGTGTTTCTCCCACCACAGCGTCTTCTCTCCCATCCCTCAGCCACTGCAGTGCCGCCCACGGCCAGCTGGTGGCGCCAGAGCCTTAGGCTTCCCTGTGGCATCAGGGACTAGAGACCCCAGGGCTGCCCCCTCCCCAGGGCCTTCTCCCGCTGGCCGCCTCAGCTCCCAGGCCTGCCCGCTGGCCCAGGCCCTGCAGGCTGGCCTTCACAGGAAGAGGAGCGCAGAGGTTGGCACACACAAGTGGGGACCAACCCCCTCTTCCTGGAGGTTAGGAAGGTGGGCTAGAGGACACCCCTTGGTCAGAGAGAAATTAGGGGTGTCTAGCCTGTGGGACTCGGGGGTCAAGAGCCCAGGCAGGCGACTCCGGTCCAGTGGACTCTGGCCACACTCCCATTAACCCTCTGCCTACCCTGCCCGACCTCATGTGAGGCCTCAGGTGCCGCTCCCCTGCCCGTGGGTGGGGGCAGCCTGGAGGTACTCCAGTGCCCAGAGCTCAAGGGCTGGGGGTCCCAAGCAGGCTGGGAATAGGGCCCAGCTGAGGGATGCTGGGATGGAGCTCTCTCTTACCAGCTGCCAGCTTCATGCCGCCTGGGTTGGGGGCTCTCTGGGCCCCTGTCCTGCTTTGTGGCCAGAGGAGGAGCCCACACCCCACTTCTGGTTCTGGGTGCAGCTCAGCAGATAGGAGTCTCGGAGCCCCGTGTGGGCTCCCTCCCACTCAGGTTCCTAGCTCGGTTCCCAGAGGACCCAGGGCTGAGCACAGGCTTGCCCCCCATCTGCTCCCCTGCCCCTCATCTTTCCTGTTTGAGGGGAGACCAGAGCCCCCAATCCTGCTGGAGTCACCCTGTCCACTCCGGCTTAGACCTAGCATACCTCGGCCTCTGCTCCAGGAATCTGCCTGCGCGCCCTCATCCCCTAGTCCCACCCAACACCCACACCCACTCCAAAGGACTCCCTCTTGGCCAGGCCTGCCTCTCCCAGGCCCCGAGATGTGGAGCTGTCCTCAGGGGGCTGGGGCCAGGCCAGCTGTTTTCCCCGGCCGCCAGCTGTTTTGCCCATCAGGAAGCAGCCCTGGCTCCTGCTAAAACCGTTGCTGTGGCCGGGCTGCAGCGTGGCAGCCTGGCTGGGCCAGGGCCTGGAGCTGTTAACTCCTCTGGGCCCAGGCAGCCCCTTCCCCTCCCGGCCCATCCCTCTGCCCGCCCCCCCACCCCGACCTGCAGGAGTATCCAGTCACATGACTTGTAGAGACCCCAAGAAAACCAAGCATTGCTATCCCCACCCCCATCAACAACCGCTAGCTCCCGCCCGCCCCCCCCAACAGAGCCTTGTCCTCAGGTGACCCCAGGTGAGAGGAAGGTTCAAAAGGATAAATGTTACCCCGTTTGGAACAACAGTAGGAACAGCTACCATTAAATGACTGCTGTGTGCCAGGCACGGTGCTAAGCATTTAAATGTATCATCTGATTGAATTTTCATCCGTGGAGTCGGGGATATTTTCATTTTGCGGATGAGGACACCGAAGTGTGGGACTCTACGTCAGTTAGCCAAGCCCACACAGAGTTGGGGTTTGAAACCGGGCTGCCTGCCTCTCTCGGGCTGCCCCTGGCGGCGGCAGAATCACTGTAGGTGTTGCCATTTAAGTTTCCCCAGGCTCCTCACGCCAGACTATTTTCCCCGGCCTGGGTCTCAGTAGCACCATCTGTGGAATGGGATCACTGAGGGATGGCATGGACACCGTCCGCAGTTCGCACAGGCTGAGCCTGCAGCTCTGCCAGGCTCTGCCTTCAACACCTTCCAAGTATTTATTAGCAGATCATTCCTCTCGTGGCGGCGGTCAGCCTGGGCTCAGATCCCGGCTCTGCTGCTTCCTGGCAGCCTGACTTTGGGCAAGAGACTTCACCTCTCCGTGTCCAAAGCTGGAAAACAGATATAAGAACCAAGAACCGTACCTACTGCCTCCTCAATTTTGTTGTGAAAAGAATGAGATAACGCAGGTCCAGTGGTTGTCAGCACGGTGTTAACCCCTTACTATTACGTCCGTTAACCACAACGGGCAAGGATCAGAGTGGCCCACCCACCACTGAGCCCAGCACGGAGCTGGCGTCCAGGAGGGCTCTGTGGTTACCTTGTGAGTGAATGAATCCTGGCACAATGGCACCCACATGGGACAGCAGGCTGAGAGAGGGGCACAGCTTGCCCAAGAGCATAGCTACCAGGTGGACAAATGGGGATCCCAAGGCGCCCTGCTCCTAACTCCTGCACCCCCAGGGCCTTCCTTCCTGAGGCTGGACCCTGGCCTGGGGGAAGGGAGGAGGGATGAGGGACCTGGGACAATCCCAGGACTCAGACAGCCCAGAAGGTGACTGGCCGTGGCTGGGTGGGATCTCAGGGTCTGGGAATGACCCCTCAGGATGCAGTGACCCGTGCTCCTCTCCTTTGTCCACTCCCCCTGCCCACCATGGGTCAGCTCCCTGGTCCCAGCCTAGACATCTGGAACTGGGGCAGACAAAGGGCTGCAGGGAAGGACAATAACCTTCTGTCCATTTTCAGATGCCGGGGCCGGGTCTGGCCAGGGCTGGGGGCCGGAGCCCCGGCGAGGCGGTGCCAGGCCCCCCGTGGGCAGCGGACAATGTTGGCAGTGATGGAGAGGAGGCATTTCAAAGCGTTTTGTTCCCGCTGACCCCCTCCCTGCCACATCTCGACCTAGCGCAGGGTGAGGCCCCAGCCCCACCCCCAGCCACCCAGGCCCCTGCTCTGGGCGGCTTGGGGACTGGCCACATTCTTGACCTCAGGGGAAAAGTTTAGACTCTTTGCGCCTTGGGCAACAATAACAGTGTCATAGACCTGATTTAGGAGCAGCACTTACCATCACAAAGCCACAGACAAAGAGCCAGGGCTGAGCAGGCAGCCGGGACTCCTAGCCCACTGCTCCCAGCTCTGCTCCTCTCTCCCTGCTCTCCCGGGCAGGGCTCTGCCTGGTGGATGGGTGCCAAGGCCTGACCCTGGGCACCCCAGAGGAGGACCAAGGTGGGAAAGGAGCGAAGGAGAAGAGATGGGGATCCAAGTGGGAATTGGGGGGCGGGGAGCGGGGAGAGCTGCTTCCTACTCCACCACCAATTTGCAAGTTCCCATTCTGGACCTCAGTTTCCCTATCTGTAATCAGGAGGCTAAACTATAAGGCCAAAAGCTGCAGGCTCCAACCTTGCAGGCGGAAGTGGGTGGATGATGATGATGATGGAGAGGAGTATTCACTGCTTCATTCTGAGCATGTCACAGGTACCAGGCACTGTGGTCACCGACCCTTCTCTGGCCTTCATCCTTTCTAAACTACGATGGAGACCACTCAGATGGCATCTTCCCCTGGTCCTCTCCCACAGGGAGAGAACGATGAACTATCCACGTCAAACGACAGGGGCAGAAGGAGCCAAGAGCCAGCTTCACACTCAGGCGGGAACACTGTGCCTCCTCCTCCTGATTTCCGGCGCTCTAAACGTCCAGAGAAACTTTTCCAGTAACAAGCTATATAGTCTTTTCTTTCTTTTTTCTTTTTTGTGAATCCTCACCCAAGGGTTTTTTTTTCCCATTGATATTTAGAGAGTGGAAGGGATGGGGAGAGACACACAGAGAGAAACATCGACTGGTTGCCTCCTGCACGTGCCTCAACCAGGGCCAGGGGTCAAGCCTGCAACCAAGGTAGGTGCCCTTGACCAGAATCGAACCCAGGACCCTTCAGTCCTCAGGATGACTCCCTATCCACTAAGCCAAACCAGCCAGGGCGGTATAGTCTTTTCATCCCCTTTAAACATTCAGTCCTCATCAACCTCACAAAGCTGGTGTATCATGAACCCCAGTTCACAGTTGATAACTGAGGCTCAGAGAAGTTGAGTCACTTGCCCAGGCCCACACAGCTGGAGGCACAGGCAAGGCTGGTTCACTTCTGATGACACTGCAGTGGGGAGGAGCGAGAGGTAAGGCGGCAGCTGGACGCTGCTGAGTTCTGGGTGGGAGGGCCTCTTCCCCCAGCCAGAAGGCTATGAATACATAAATGTCTGATGACCCCCAGGGGGAATCCACGCTCGGAGCAGGTGCCTTTAAAAACGAGATTGATTCTTTGTGAGCAGAGGTGGGCCTGCGCAGACACCCAGATGCCGGGGACGCCACACAATGACCTCTAGTGGGACCTCTGAGGCATCAGAGCCAGGACAGACAACAGTTAAGGACTCAGGGCGCCGGAGCCAGGCTCTGGGTTCAAAAGCCAACTCGATTTTTCTTGGGAGTGTGTCCTGGACAAGTTATCGCAACATTCTGGGCCTCAGTTTTCCAATCTGTACGACCGAACCACCTTATAGGGGGTGCTGACCGTCAGTGAGGTACCTGGAAGGCCGTAGAACAGCACCTGCCTCGGTGAGGGTGGCCTGGTGTTCTTCTGCAAGGCCGTCCCAGCCCGGTCCCACCGCCAGGACAGCTCACGGTGGGCACAGGGGACGCCGTGCATACAGCCAGCTGTTGACCTTGCTTCCCAGGAAGGGGTGGGGCTTTGATTACAGCATGAGGGACTATGGTTAGACCCTAGGGGCAAAGGGGGCCCTGTCCTTTGGGATCTGAAGGCAGAGGCCGCCCGTGGATTCTCATGGCTTCCCTGGAGCCTGAGCAGGAACGCTTGGCCCTACACATGGGGCCTGGAGGGAGGACAGACAGAGGAGGAGGCCCTGGGAGGTGCTGTCCAGAGCCTGCCTGTCCCTTAAATCCAGAGGGACCAAGCTGTCCGTGGAGAGGGGAGGAGAGGGGGCCGAGCATGGCATCCCTTGCACACACTGTGCTGTCCTCCGCGTCTTAAGGGGGCCTGGTGGGTTCAAGTCCCAGCTCTGCCAACTGGCTGGGTCACCCAGGATGAGATGCTAACCCCCTTGAGCTCATTCCAGAAGTCTTCTAGAAGCTGAAGTGCTCAAAGGAGACCATCACGGGCCTCTGGTGTTCCACAAGTCTAGACTAAAGGTTGGCTTGGAATCCAGGAGTCCTGCTCCCCAGACTCCAGTCCCTCCTGCCTCCCCTCATCCCGACTTTACCTCCAGTTTCTCGAGCCATCTCTTTGGCTCCCTCATCAAACTGCAAGTGTCACGTGTACCCCAGACAGACGGCAAGACAGTCCGGTGGAAAATGTCCCAGATTCTCTGGGACTCAAAGAGGGTGCGGGGGTCCCTGGGAGCCCCAATAAGGACAGCCTCACCCTCCCTCCCTGCCTGCCTGTGGGGCCAGTGTAGCACTCACCTGGACAGAGCACCTTGGGGTCCCCCTTGTCCCGGGGAGGCGGATGGCACTGCTGGACCCGTCTCTGGCACAAGGTGACTTCCCCACCTAGTTCCTGCTGCTAAGAAGGGCTGGTCAGGCAGGCCTTCAGGTGCCAGACAGCCCTTTCTGGGCACAGACTTTCCTGGCATCTGGTGGGCAAGAAGGCTGGGGGTGGGGCAGTGGGGCAGGGAACGGGTGAAGGTGTCTCTTAGAACTTGCCCCCAGCCCTTGAACCCACTCCCTTTCTGGACTCTGTGGGGCACAAGTCCAGGAAGCCATGGGCCCTCAGGGCCCAGGAGAGGGGTGATCGAGGGAGGCTGAGATGAGCCAGGCCTCTGCCCCATCCTGTCCCCCCAACCCCCACCCCGCCCCAACAGGCCAGCGTGGCCCAGGCTGTGGTGTTTGCTTTTCCTGTCTCTACACTGACTCCATTCAGAGCAGCCTTTCTCCACCCCCAGCCGGTAGCCAGTGAGCCAGGGCACCAGGGAGAGAGATCACCACCCCCCTCCCCCCTTCACAACCCCTCCTATTAGCTTCAAGGGCTTCCTAGTTGGTGTGTGTGTGTGTGTGTGTGTGTGTGTGTGTGTGTGTGTGTGTTTGGGGGGTACACAGAAGTAGGAGGACTGGGGCAGAGGGGGCCCACCCCAGAGGAGGAGAAGAGGGAAAGAGGGAGACCAAATGGAGAAGAGGGTGGTGGGGAAAGAGGAACATGAAGTGAGGGGCAAGGAGACAGGGGATGTAGAAGGGGCTGGTGGAGACAGGCCTCCTAATGGAGGAGGCTCCAGGTAGAGGGTGGGCAGGGCAGCCGGGCACAGAGGCGGGCACAGGAGGCAGGGAGTGCCTTTCCAGGCTGACCTGAGGCCCCAGCCTGGCTCTGTGCCATCAAAGCAGGCAGGGCCTGAGGTGGACCCTGAGGCTGGGGCTACTGACTCCCATCTGAGAACCAGCCTCCTCCTCCTCTCCCCTCACAGGGTCCAGGCAGGGCTGTGACCTGGGCTGGGTCCAGGGGGAGGAGGCGGGTGAAAAGTTTCCCCAAGTCAGAAGGCCATGGGGGAGGCATCTCAAGGGGTCCTGCTCTTTGCTCTCTCTGACTGTCAGGTTGGTACATAAAGGGGGTAGAAAGGTCAGATGCGGCCTTTCAGGCCCGTGGGAAAAACTCTGCCCATTTCCCTAATCCATATTTATTGGTGTGAGACACTGGGGTGGGAGGAAGCCCCCGCCCCCACCCACCATCCCAGCCAGGCCAGGTTAGCACTAAGAACAGGCTCCATGTCACCCAAATCCTACTCTTTGTCTCCAGATTGGCTCCAGAGTCCTCCCCCTTCCCTCCTCCCCTTTGCTCCCCCCACCCTCCTTTGGGGTTGCCAAGCAACTGTGGAAGGGTAGCTGAAATATTTTCTTTATTACAAGCAAAAGCAAGACAGCATCATGGCCCCAGGAGGAGAGCAGGGTGGGGGCTGGGGGACAGGGCATCTTGTGCTCTGGGGGAACCTGATACCTCAGTGTGCCCGGGCATGGGCAGTGGGAAGACAGGGCCTCAGAGCCCCAGGGAAGGCAGGAGATGGGGCAGAGTGGTGATGGTGATGGGAGGGGAGGTGCACAGACACTGACCATCCACCTAATGCTAAAAGGAGAAGCAGTGCCCAGAGACCAGGCCCCAGGCCCTCACCTGTCACCCACCTGCTGTGCATTCTGGGCCAAGTCACTTCCCTCCTCTGGGCCCAAGTTTCCTCCTTGATAAAAGGGGGAGCATGGCATGTATTATCTCATTTAATGTTCACATGACCCCCAGGAGGCACTTATTTTCCCCATTTCACTGGTTAGAAAGCTGAGTCTGGGAGATGGGAAGTAATGTGTCTAGCAGGGAAGTGGCAGAGAGAGCCTTGAACCTGAACTCTTTTTTTTTTTTTTTAATGTATTTTTATTGAGTTCAGAGAGGAAGGGAGAGAGGGAGGGAGAGAGGGAGAGAGAAACATCAACGATGAGAGAGGATCATTGATTGGCTGCCTCCTGCACGTACCCCACTAGGGATTGAGCCCGCACTCTGGGAATGTGCCCCGGACTGGAATCGAACCCAGGACCCCCCAGTTCACAGGCCAATGTTCTGTCCACTGAGTCAAATCAGCCAGGGCAAGAACTCTTTTTTAATATCAGCTTTACTGAAATGTAACTCATATACCATACAGTTTGCCCACTTAAAATGGACAATTTAAGCCCTAGCTGGTTTGCCTTAGCGGATAGGACGTCAGCCCATAGACTGAAGGGTCCTGGGTTCGATTCCAGTCAAGGGCATGTACATTGGTTGCAGGCTCGATCCCCAGCCTGGGGTCAGGAATCGATGTGTCCCTCTCACATCGCTGTTTCTCTCTGTCTCCCTCCCTCCCTTACATGCTCTCTAAAAATCAATGAAAAAATATCGTCAGGTAAGGATTAACAACAACAACAAAAGTGGAGCTAAAATAAAGACATTTAAAAATAAAATGGACAATCTAATGGTTTTTAGTGCATTCACAGAGTTGTGCGACCATCGCCATAATCAGTTTTAGGACATTTTCATCACCCCCCGAAGAAAGCCTGTACTCATTCGCCTTCACTCATTTCTCCCACTTCCCCTCCCTCCAGCCCCTGGCAACCACTAATCTGCTTTCCATCTCTATGGATTTTCCTCTTCTGGATATTGCTACAAACGGAACCCGACAATATGTCTGAGTCCCAACTCCTAACTTCCCATGGCGCTGACCTCACTGGGTGCTGGGTAACCTAGTGAGGTGTCAGCCGGTGGCCTGGTTAAGGACGAGGGCTTTGCTGCCTGACCCTGGCTGTCACTCAGTAGCTCTGTTCTCTCCCTGAGCCTCAGGTCCCTGGTCTGCAGAATCAGGAGGTGAAGGCATTTCTCACAAAGCTGTAGTGATCCACGCAAGTGCTAGCCAGTGCCCAGGGCCTGGGCGCTATTGTTAACTGGGTCACCGTGCTCCATGTAGCTGCCTGTCTGCTTGTCGCTTCGCCCAGGCACTTGGTAAAAGGTAGCCCCTTCTAAGGGTCAGGCATTGCTCTTGGTGCTGGCGATACAGCAATGGACAGGACGAGATGCCTGTCCACGCAGGGCTGACATTCTGATGGGGAGACAGGCGGTCAGAGGCTTTCGAGGACTGATGCGTGCAGTGGAGACCATAGCACAGCATCAAGGGATGAAGCCGCCCAGGTGGGTGGGGGTGGCTGCTGCAGTTTGGAAGCTGCCCGCCCCTGCCTCCCCTATCTCCTGGAGAGGACCATCTTGTATAAACTGAAACACGGTATGCAGGGCAGAGGGTTTCACTAGTAGGATCCCCTCTGCGTGAAGACAATGGCCTGGCTTTGTCATCTTCTGAGACTGGGGACGTGTCAGATTGTCCATTCACCTCTGAAGGGAGGCCATGCAGCTGGTCACCATGTAAGAGCCGTGGCTACTCTTAGAGAACTTAGTACAATTGGGCGATTGGAGTCCGGAGCAGGGAAGGCCTGGCCTGGGGCATACTGAGTGGTGGCAGAGTCTTTCTGCTACCACAGCTGTGTGTGTGTAGATCATGATACAACTTTACTGCAGGCTTCAGCGAACCTGGATTGATGGGAACATTTGGGACAGGACTCCGGGGTTGGAAACATCTGGCACAACCTGACCGACCGGTGGCCACAGCTGCTCCCTGGGCACCTGTCTGCCATGCTTTGGGCCTTGGGCCTGCCTTTGAAGCACAGAATTGAAGCCACAGCAAGAAGGAAGCTCCCTTTTCGCCCCTTCAATGAGCCCACGCACAGCAATGCCTCTAGTCCAGCGGTTCTCAACCTGTGGGTCGTGACCCCTTTGGGGGTCTAACGACCCTTTCACAGGGGTCGCCTAAGACCATCGGAAAACACATATAATTACATATTGTTTTTGTGATTAATCACTATGCTTTAATGATGTTCAATTTGTAACAATGAAATTGGGGGTCACCACAACATGAAGAACTGGATTAAAGGGTCGCGGCATTAGGAAGGTTGAGAACCACTGCTCTAGTTCCACACCTAGAACCTCAGCTGACTGGCTGCACTCATGTACCCAGTCAATTCTTTATTCATTCATCTTTCACTCAAGTTTCTCTACGTCTGTTTTTTCAACCATCTATCTGTCTGTCTATCCACCCACTCACTTAGTTACTACTCCAATAAGGCATTCATTCATTCATTCAACAAATGTTTACTGATCATGTCCTTTGTGCTGGGCACCGTGTTTGGTCAAATGCAGCTCTAGGGGGCTGGGTGGAGGGAGGCACAGAGGGGGAAACGGGGGACATCTGTAATACCTTCAACAATAATTTTTTATAAAGCCAGTTCTGGGAGGAAGAACATGCTTAACGGGCAGCGTGGACAACTTTGCTACCTTCTTCCTGAGACTTGGTGTTCAGAAGGGATAATGGAGCCCTGGCTGGTCTGGCTCACTGGATAGAGCATCGGCCTGTGGACTGAAAGGTCCCAGGTTCGATTCTGGTCAAGGGCATGTACCTTGGTTGCGGGCACATCTCTAGTAGGGAGTGTGCAGGAGGCAGCTGATCGATGTTTCTCTCTCATTGATGTTTCTAACTCTCTATCCCTCTCCCTTCCTCTCTGTAAAAAATCAATAAAATATAGTTTTTTTTTAAAAAAAGAAGGGATAATGGAGAGAGCAGAGGCTAGGAACGCTGAGCACATGCATGAGTCTGAACATGTACCTGCATGGGCGTGTAGATAATGACACAACTTTACTGCAAGCCAATGAAAGGTGTGTTTGGATCCTCTCTAGGGAGGCAGGATGGGCATCATGGCCCCATTTCACAGAGGCAGTAACTAAGGTTCAGTCTATTGGAGTTCACCTGCCCTGGAAGCCCAGGCAATGAATGCTGCCTCTTCCAGAAGGTTTCCCACAGTGCGCCTGTTGGGACGGATCACTGACCTCCTGCAATCCCAGAGGACGACGCTAGTACTTCAGTTAGTGTTTTCCGGTGGCTCTGCTTCTTTCATTGGCGCTGGCTGTGTATTTGTGTGTCTGCTTGCCCACTGGATGGATACTTCTAGAGAGGCAATATCAGACTCTGTTCATCTTTCCTTCCCCCTCCCTCTCCCCTCAGCCTCCAACATACACACAGTGCACCTCGGCTGCTCACTAAATGTTACTCATTGCCAAGTGGCCTGCCTAAGGCCACCAGGACTGTTAGGAACAGTTTTGGCCCTAGCCGGTTTGGCTCAGTGGATAAGAGTGTCGGCCTGTGGACTGAAGAGTCCTGGGTTTGATTCCAGTCAAGAGCATGTACTGTGGTTGCAGGCTTGATCCCTGGCCTGGGTCAGGACATGTGCAGGAGGCAACCAATTGATGTGTCTCTCTCATATCGATGTTTCTCTCTCTGTCTCTCCCCCTCCCATCCACTCTCTCTAAAAATCAATGGGAAAATATCCTCAGGTGAAGATTAACAAAAGAACAGCTTTGAACCCTGCTCTGCCATCACCTAAACCCCGCCACCATCAGCTCTCACCTGCAAACCAGTAGTCCCCATTTTTAGGACTCCTATAGTCCAGCTTGCCCAACCCCCCTCGCCAATCCTTTATACATTATCCCTAGCAAACCTTTAAAAATGTAAATCTGGTCCCACCAGCATGGCTCAGTGGCTGAGTGGCAACTTATGAACCAGGAGATCACGGTTCCATCCCTGGTCAGGGCACATGCCTGGGTTGTGGGCTCGATCCCCAGGAGGGGGCTTGCAGGAGGCAGCTGATCGATGTTTCTCTCTCTCTCCCTCTCCCTTCCCCTCTCTGAAATCAATAAAAACATATTTTTAAAAAATGTAAATCTGAACGTGGCAGACCTTTTAGGATCCCCACTGGGTTAGGATAAAATCACAAAGCCTCCCAGTGTCCTATAAGGTCAGGCAGGGTCACTCTAGCATTATCTGAAACTTCCCTTCCTCTCTGTGCCCACCAGATTTTTCTTTCTCAGAACTCACCAAGTTCTTTTTGCTCATTAGCTTTTAGCGGGCTGTTCCCTCTGCCTACAACAGTACCAGTGCCAGCGCCCCGCCCACCATCACCTAACTCCCCACCGCTCAGGGTGGCTCCCTCCACCACGTGTCCTGCCTCCCCTGTGCATCTCCTTTGGGGACCTCTGCTGAGTCCCTCACTACTAGCACACAGTAGGTATTATATACATATTTGTTCAATGACTAGCAATAGGACCCCTTTTGTCTCCTCAGTTTCCGAGGGTGAGAGTGAGGTGAATGAGCCCTTTTCTGCCCAGGACTGATGGCTTTAAAGAGCCCTGACATTCCCCGGAGGCTGAGGAGCCCTCCTTCTGGGATGCAGCTGACCAATGGGGTCTGAGGGTTCCCAGGTTGTGCAGAGACCACCCTGGCCACTCTGACAAGGTGTGCTGCTGCCAGGCCAGGGCAAGACTAATTTATAAGGAGACCCTGGGTGTTCTCCTGGGTCTGGAGCCCCGCCCCCCCCCTCTGTTTTTCTTTTCTCTTTTGGGGGGGGGAGGGTGGGATGGGTTCTGGAGTTTTGAGTATGAATTCACATCAGTCCCCTCCGTAACTGTGGAGTAAAGGCTGGCAAACTGTAGTGGGCAGCAGGTTCCAGAGCCCCGGGTTCCAACTCTGGCTCCATCATCACCTGCCAGTTGCACGGACTAGGAACTTAACTGCCACCAATCTCCGTTTCTTCAGCTGCAAACGGGACTGATAACAGTACCCACTTCCCAGAGTGGTGGGACTCAGCAGGCTGCCATACCTTTCAAGCACCCTGCATAAAGCATTGTGGGTATTGTTGTCAGCATACCATAGTTCCCACGGTGAGGACCAGGCTAGCCCTCTCTAAAAGCCCTCACTGTAAGTGTAACTCCCCAGAAGTCATATTTCTCCCACTTTTGTAGTAAACTTCCAGAGGTTTACGTAGTTCATTTTTAAGTTACCAATGGATATTCAATGATTGATCGAAGGGAGGGCACCATACTGGGCTCTGGGGACACAAAGATCAGTAGGACCCATTTCCTGTCTGAGTGAGAATAGACACACCGATAATGACAATTCAGCGAGGGCACGTGTTCAGGCAGCCCACAGACTGTGAGGAAAGAGGATTGTAGGGCAGGGGTGCTTGGGGTCTTGGGGAACCCTGGGGTGGATGGAGGGCAGGAGGTATGGAAAGGATGGCCACACACTCCCCTCCTGGGCGTGAATTCCCTGGGAAAGCGAGGCTGAGCTCTGCGGAACACAAACTGGGTATGTATCCCCCGTAGACTGAGAACCGTCTCCTGGCAGAGATGGGGTGGAGACCGCCTCTGAGCCAGACACAGCCCCTGCCCTCCTGGACGGGTGGGATGTCCAGTGGAAGAGACAGGACAGCAATGCTAGATTCCACGCCCCTCTTCCTCCCCTGCTCCACCCCCCAGCCCCTCTGAGAGCTGAGGTACCTAGGAGCCTGCGGGAGGTGTCTTGGGAATCAAGCCTGGGTCCCTGCAGTCTGCGATTCTTAGGGGGGGTGTGGTCACTGGAGACGGCACCTTCAGCCTGGGGGTCAGGGCTGTGTCCCCTCCCTTAAGCTTCAGCAGTGCCTTTTAAGGGGTGACCCTCTGACCTCCAGACTGTTCCCCCTCACCCTCCAGCTAGAAGCCCGTGGGGCAGGAGTTTAGGAAAGAGGGCTCCGGAGGCCTCAGTGTAGATGCAGAGCGGAGGCCAGGGTTGGCTGGGCCTTGAAAGACTCTAGAGCCCCCTGGGCCCGCGAGGAAGGCGCAGTCAAGGCCAGGAGCCTTGTCAGGTCCATGGGAGCGCAGGGCAGAGATGCGGGTGCCTAGCCAGGAGGAGGGAGGGGGGTGGGCAAAGGGTTCAGCGGAGGGAGCAGGCGGGGCACTGAGAGTCTAGGACACAGGGTGGGGGTGGGAGGGCGAGGGGTCCGGCCAGCGCAGGGGGGGCGCCCCGGGGAGGGGCACGCTATGTCTTTAAGAGCTGCCTGAGCGCAGGTTGCAGCTGCCTGGCCAGCCCGAGAGACAGCGGAGATTCATTACCCGCCGACACAATGACCATTGATGGCCCCGTGGCGTTATTCAAATCCAGTACCAATTGCAGCCGAGCCCCTTTCTCCGCGCCAGGCCGTATTGTTGGAGCGGCCCACTAAAAGCCCGCCCCGGCCCCGAGCCGCCAGAGGCGCCCGCTCGGGCTCAGCCCTGCGCCTCGCCAGCCCGCCGGCTCCCGGCCCGGCTCACCGGGCGAGACAGGTGACCCGGCGGCGCATTCCAGCGCTCCCTGCCGCCCCGGCCACCGCCACCGCCACCGGCGCCCCGGCCGCGACTCAGCCACAGGGAAGCGGAGAGCACCCAAGCCGGTGCGTGCGCGGGGATGGCGGGGGCGGGGGACCCACGAGTCCAGCAGTCCGACCCCGGCTCGGAAACGCCACCCGGCCTCGGCCCCCGCTCCCGCTCTCCGGATTCCTGGCGATCCCGGGAAGCCCAGGCTGGGGGCGGGGAGAGGGGAGTCGGGGTTCCCCGGGCCTGACGGAGGAGATTCCCCCAACCTGGGGCAGCGCCGAGACCCAACAAGGGGCCACTCTAGGGACCCCGGGCCGCGATCGAAGGAGACACACGCCCGGGGCGAAGGGGATTCCCCACGCAGGGCCGGGATCCGCGTGTCTGCTGTCCACCTTACCGCGGCGTGGGCCGAGACCGCCGGCGTCTGCGAGGTGGCCGGATGCGCAGCGCGGAGACCTCCTGGTCTGTTCCTTGTTAAGGAGCGAAGCGGAGCGCCGCCGGGGACGCGGGCCCTGAACTCAGGGGCTTCGCCACTGATTGTCCAAACGCAATTCTTGTACGAGTCTGCGGCCAACCGAGAATTGTGGCTGGACATCTGTGGCTGAGCTCCGGGCGCAACAGGGGCGGGAGCCGCAGGGACCGAGCTCGTGAGGGCGAGACCCTCGCTCGAGCGGCGGCCGGCTGGCCCCAGCGCCGGGATCGCAGCCACCCCGCCGCCAAGGAGGGATGCCGGTCCCTGCCGCCAGCGCCGCCATCCTCATCCTTGTCGTCCTCCTCCTCCTCTGCGGGTGACCAGTCCTGGCTGAGGGGGTCCTCCAACCGATCGCGTCGTTTCCCCTTTTTCAAATTCCGGCCGGAATGAAGCTGGCACGCGGCAGTGGGACGAATGTGGTCCCGGGAGCCCGCTTGTTGGCGGGCCGGCCGCAGGAAGTCGGAGCGAAAGAAGATGCTGATGCCGGCAGAATGCGCTAACTCGTTTTGAACTGGTTCTCACCTACCCCCCACCAATACCCCAATACAAAAAAGTCTCAACCGATCCCTAAATCCCCAATAAACCGACCCCTCCCGCCAGGCCCTCCAGAGGGACCGGTGGGCTGAGCTCCTCCAGCCGCTGCGGAGTGAAGTGTGGGGAGTGATGCGTCCCAGCCCGGCAATTGCCTGGGCTTTGGAAACGGAACTTGGGTAAACGAATCCTTTTCATTAAAGACAAATCTTCGGAGATAGTGGGGCTTATTCGTTTATTTCCTCACAAGTGGGAGTCAGGAGACGCCTGGGGAAAGGGGCAGTTGGGCACGGCTGGGGCTGAGGTCAGGTAACCTGACCCCTCAGAGGCAGGGCTGAAAATGACCCCAAATGCTGTGGACCCTGGCTCGGAGCTGGCATCATTCCCTGCCTCCCTCCGAGGGGTCCTTCTGCCTTACTCCTCTTCCACACCACTCACTGGGGTGCAGTGGCAGAAGGGATATCCCATATCGACCCCCCTCAGCCAATAAAGGTGAGAGGAATCCTCACCCAGCTTCTAGGGCTTGGAATCTTGGGTGGGACAACGGCCACTCCAGTGGGGCTGGAGGCAGGGAAAGACGTCCAGGTTACAGGGGCCAGGGGGCAGGCTGATCCTCTAAAGTTGAGGCTGTGGGGGGCCATTTCAAGTCCCTTGCCCTGTTCCCTACCATGGAGACCCTGACATCAGCACCTAGTGTGGGCTGTCAAACAGCCTCTCTAGGCAGCACTTTGGACCCCAACACTGGCCTTCATGTGCACCCAGACCAGCTCCTACCAATAACCCCAATATGGCTGCCTCCACCCACACAGGTCCAGAGGCCCCCCACCTGCAGAGTGGAGGGGGGCGTGGGTCCCTTATGCCTTGAGAATGATGCAAGCACATCCCCCACAATTCCAGCACACTGCTGGGACAACCAACTGACATTTCATCCCCATAGAGTGAAAGAAAGTTCACCATAAATCATTGCATTTAATATTTTGGGCAGGATGATGTTACTGCTCTAACATTTATTTATTTATTTAAGATCTCCCTCCAGCAACCAAAGCTTTTCTCCAGGTCTTGTGAAGGAGGGGCTCAGCAGTCTTATCTATGCCACCCCCCATTCTGGGTTCTGGGGCTGCTGGCTGCAGCTGGTGGGACAAAGCCTGGCTTCAGACAGACATGTGAGGAAGCGTGTTTCCTGGGGCCCAGACTGGTCAGCACAGACTGGCTCTGCCACCCCTCTCCAGATGGTCTGTCAGGTTGCCCCCTGCAAGACAGGCTGGGTAGTCTGGGTTTTAACCCCTGCCCCCTTTTCGGCTGAAGGGCAGCTCTGAAAGCCCTGGGTGGGGGCAGAGAGGTTGGACCAGAGACTATGGCTGAGTGGTTGTGGGGTGCCATTGGTTTCTACGGATAAAGCTCCAGGCAAGGCTAGTAAACAACTTAGTCTTTTATTTGCCCAAGGCCAGCTGTTGCAGGCACCGAGGCCCCAAGACTTCCAGAGGGATGGAGGGAGGAGGGGTGAGCCACCCTGCCTACCAGGTGCTGCCTGCCCCCATCCTGCTTCTTGCAGGCGGTGGGAAGGGAGATAAAGTCTACATTTGTGGCATCAGCATCAGCCCTGTTTTCTGATACTGTAATTATTCAGTTGTTGTTGAGGAGGAAACTGAGGCACGCTGACCCTTTCAGGCCTCTATGTGCTAGTCCAAGGTTAAGCCTACTCCCTCCTCCTCAGAATGAGCTGCAGGCAGCCTTTTGCTGGGGGAGGGTCTCAGGAGCCCATCTGGTGGCCTGTGAGGAGGGGGGGGGGGGAAGGCCAGCCAGGGTCAAGGGCTGTGGATGGGGGGGAGCAGAAGGAGGGGTGTGGTTGGAAGAGCAGCTGCTGGGTGGGGGGGAGGAGGGTTAGCTCTGAATAGGGGACCCCAGCTGGGGTCCCATAATGATATCGGTGGGGGACAGGCAGAGACCTCTGCTGTCCAGATGGGGAAACTGAGGCGGGGACTCCTTCAATGTTTGAGAAGGGAGGGGCCTCTCATCAGCTATTCAAGGCCATTCATCTTCCCCATGAAGACACTGCGACCTGGAGCTGGAGTGCCTTGTCAGTGGTCACTCAGTGTTTAGACTGAGACATAGGAGTGGAAGGCAGCTGGGTCACCTGGCCCCAGAGGCCCTCTCTACTCTTGTCAAACCAGAGGGGCACCCTCCCCCACCTCAGCTGCTGGGAGAGGGAGTGCTGGGCTCAGGCACCTGCCTGCCTGCCTGCCCCTGCTCACGTGCCTGCCTGCGAAAGGCTCATTTTAGCACCTGGCCTCTTTTCCCTGCATGGAGGAAACCCAGGGGACAGATCAGGGAAGAAAGCAACGAAGAGGGGCAGGGAGATCTGGAAGCAGGGTCCAAGGGCATGTCTGATTGTTCTCTTCTCCCCACTCCGGGGCCCAGGCAGAGAGAGGGGTCCTTAGCCACCGTGCAGAGTGGATATGAAGAGGACGCTGTCCTGGTCCTGAAGCTGGTAGTCCAGCTCACCCTGGTCCAGGAGAGAAATGGGGAGACCATCAGGGCCACTTTCCCAGTTTCTCCCCAGGTGTCGGGAGGGCCAGGGGGAGGGGATGTGTGTGCACCTGGTTGTTTTGGGAAAGACAGAATGTACCAGAAAACCAGGTACCCTGTACTTTAACTTGCAAATGTCCAGGATGGAGGACAGCTCACCACTTCCCCCAGCTACCCTTTTCTTCCTCTCTCGGGGTGGGAGACTGGAGTAGCCTCAGTTTGGAGGCCAGAATGGGACAGAGGATTCTTCAATCACCCTATCTGGGCCTCATGAAAGGCCCCCGGCTTGCCCACTAAAGCAGTGAGGGGGAGGGGTGGGGGAGGGATGTCCCCGAGGTACTGACCAGCAGTTCCCAATCTGCATCGTTAATCAGCACCAGAATCCCTGGCCGCCTGTGGGAAAGATGGTGGTGAATAGCAGGGAGGGAAGGGCAGGAGGCAGTCAGTAGCAAGGACAGAGAGGCTTAGACGCTGGGGCGGAGGAGAGTGTGGTGGGAGCCTTTCCTCCTGATGTCCTGTTAAGCATCTCCCAGGAAGTAGAGGTACAGTCTGAATCTGATGGAAACAGGGTCAGACGGTCACAGCCTTGGGGCCACATGGAAATCCCAGCACCGCCGCCCAGGTCTCAGCAGGTCATTGTTTCTCGGAGTGTCCGTTTCCTCTGCTGAACGTGGGGCAAACTACAGTGCCGCCCCCACGAGGCCTGTGCGAGGATGGACGGGGATGATGTGTGAGGTGCTTCTCGCCTGCGTCTGTGGTGGTACCCACTGGCAGCTGCATGTTTTTCCAAGGGTCTGTCTCAGTCTTCCAAGGCAGGGAGGCCAACAGTGCTCCGAGCACCTCTAACTCGTTTTGAACTGGTTCTCACCTACCCCCCACCTACCCCCCACCTCACCTGGTGTACGGCAGGGTAGGCTGATGCTTGAACAGGTACCCTGCCTGGCTCCTGCTGGCAGTGGCCCAAGGAGTACTGCTGGCCTTGGGGGTGGCCTCCGTGACTCCCGGCCCATGATCTGAGCCAGGGGCTGGATGCCCCAGTGACCTCTGCTTCAGGGCAGATGAACGGGTCCCACAAGTACCCTGCCCACCGCTTCTACCCCTGAGGCTGGCCTGTTGCAAAAGTGACTTCTGTGCACTTGGAACCTGGCTCCTTGCCTAGGAGGCTGAGCTGGGCCTGGCACAGGTAGAAGGGCTGTGGGCTGAGAGCAGGGGTGTCTCCAGTGGGCACAAATGTATGTGTGTGTGTGTGTGTGTGTGTGTGTGCGCGCGCGCGCGCACGCACATGCACTGAGGGACCCCCTAGAATCCTAGACCTCTGCCATCCAATATGGCATCTATTAGCCACGTTCAAATTTAAATTACCATGAAATAAATGAATATTTAGTTCCTCAGTCACACTAGCCACATTTCCAGGGCTCAATAGGCTCACGTGCCCAGCAGCTACCACATTGGACAGCACAGACACAGAACATGTCCATCATCACAGAAAGTTCTAGACTGTCAAGGAAGGAACGGGACCCTGGGCAGCTTCTTCTCCTCAGTACTTCTGAACAGAGAGCGTAGCCAAGGCCTAGAGCAGTGAGGTAACTTGCCTAAGGTTCCACAGCAAGCTTGTGGCAACCAGAAGGAGGTCTGTGGTGACCGGGAGAAGTTGACCAGTCTCCTGACCTGGGTGTTAGTTAAAAAGTCCCCAATGATCGGGTGGTGACCATGCAGGCTCTTTCCTCAGAGGGTCAGGGGATGGCAGAGGAGACAGCAGGAATGGAGAAGGCGGTGGCTGGACACGGCGAGGGGCTCAGACCTCCTTCCCTCTGCCCGCCCTCCTCAGGGAAGGGAGAAAGGGACTCACACACTGTCTCCCTGGATGAACAGCTCTGGCCGCTCTTTTAGCAAATTCTTCTTGATCCAGACAAGGAGGTTCCGGATGTCCCCTGGAGAGGAAGGCACAGAACAAACTACTGTCAGACCCAAATGATTCCTGCTGCCCAGTGCCTTGCCTGCACCAGAAGGAAGGGAACACGGGCTTTTTTAGAGCAGGCTGTCATGGCCCTGAACTCATGGATTCCCAAGGGGAGGAAGTGGGTTAGCAGGGGCAGTGACCTGCCTGGAAGTCTGCAGAGAAAGGGTCACCTCGCTTACTGAAGGCGTGAAGAGGCAAGGGGACTCAAGGCAGGCAGCAGGAGGAACTGTCACAGCTGCAGGGTTGGGAGACAGGCCCCCATCCAGAGTCCTGGAAACTGGTCTGAAGCTGCCACAGACCGGCTTCTGCGAGGGCCCTGAAGAGCCCCCTCCACCTTCCTCTGCCCAGCCAGTCCCGGGGGGAGGATCCCGCTTCGCTCCTGGAGGGGTCTGCATATATTTCCCTTTGTGAGGGGAGAAAAACAATTGCTGAGCTGATACCATCAGTTAATTTCCTCCAGCAGAAGGAGAGAAGGATCCTTCACCAGCAGAGAGCTGACAAATCACTGCGCCCCAGCTCCCCTTCACAGAGCGCCCCCCTCCCTGGGCTTGGGCAGCACCCTGAAGAGGCAAGAGATTCAGGGCCGAACGGGCCTTTCCTGCTCCCCTGGACGCCGACACCTGCCGCTGTGTTGCTGTGGGACGGCCACCTAGCTCTTTGCACATTATGCGGAGGCTCGGGGCCACTGTCCCCAGGGTCACCTCTCCTTTCCTAGGCACACGGACACCTGGCTCTCTAAGCTCCTCGGATGCCATGGCTCTCAGCTACCACTCCTCAACAGTCTGTCTCCCGAGGCTGCAGAAGTTCCTTCTCTCCCAGAGACACCTAGTGTTGGAGAAGCCAGTGGAGGGCTTGGGGCTAGCTAGTCACCCCCACCCTGAGTCCATGTCTCAGGCCAAGCTGGAAAAGGGCCTAGGCAATGCCTTGGTTTCTGCGCCTAGAGTCAGTCCTGGCACGTTGGTGAGGGAAAGGCTGCTGGGGCAAGGCAGGTCCAGCAGCATGTCACACACACACAGGACCAGCGCTGCTCGGGGTTGTAAGGCACTCTCCATGGCCTGAATACCACCCTCCCTGGAGGCAGGCAGGCTACACACTGGTTCGGCTGGCTCACTGCTCCATGCCAGCTTCCCTGGATCATATGTCAGAAGAGCACGGGACCATGGGCAAAGCGTGCACGGACTGAGACTGCCACCTTGAAAATTCCTTTTAAACAAAGCAGACAGGAGTCCTCGGTCCCTGGAGCGGGCAGGGGACGGGGAGCGTTGCCTCCAACGAGCTGCAGTCCATTTGGCCGCCTGGCTGTGCTCCCCTGAGGCCTGAGCTTCAGAGGTTTCCCCTTGGCCTCCATCTTGGCACTGTCTGGTGGGCCGCCAGCCCATACATCTTGTGGCCGCTCGATAGAACCGCCAGAGTCTGACACATCCATCAGCCAGCCCTGGCGGCAGGGTTCTGCCTGTGTGTGCAGAGGCACTGAGAGGGACTGGGCAGTGCCTGGCCTGAGGGCCACCAGCTGCACCTCCACAACCTAGCCATCCTGTATAGAAACAGACCCAGTTGTGTAAAAGGAAGAGGCTTCTATTTCACTCCGGAGATGCTGGGGGTGTGGGGGGTGGTGGTGGCTAGTAGTCACGTCGGGGTCATCAGAGTGATAGCACCATCCTGGAGTCCCAGAGGGGTGGGCTCGGGGTGAGTCTGCTGCCGGTGCTGGCTCATTTATCATGATGCTCCTCTTTGCTGAGGTCATTCCCTCCCTCCACTGCACCCCTCAGGCCTGCCCACATTCTTGATAACCTGTTACCATGGTGAGGCCACCACATCACCATTCTTATTGTTCCCCCATGCCTGGATTTGGGGGTGGGGAGAGATGGGACTCAGAGCAGGCTGCAAGGGCCACTAGGCCTGGCCTCAAACACCCCCCCCCCCCCCAGGGACATCTTGCTAGGCTTGCTGAGGCCCAGACAATATGCAAATGGCCTCCAAGCCAGATGGTCGGCTTCCAAAGGCACCCAGGGGAGGAGGAAGGGTTAAGCAGAGTCAGGGGCTGGTGGCTTGAGGATGGCTCTGGGGAATCTCACTTTTACCTTCCTGCTGAGTCCTGCTGCCTTCCTACTTCTACAGAGGTGTTTTTCCTGCCGGGATCCCATGCAATCATTCTCAAGATCAATATTTACTGAGCAACTAGTAGTGCCAGGTGCTAGGGAGATGGCGGTGAGCAAGACAGATACGGCCTACCCTCATGGAGCTGATAGGCCAGCAGGGAAGCCAGACAGTACTTATTTAATGAGTTATGATAAATGCTCCTTTGTGGAGGGTTGGGAAAAACTTTCCTGAGGATGTTAACATTGAAGCTGAAGCCTGAAGAATGAACAGGGTAGGATGGGGGAGCAGAAGGAAGAACATATGGGAAGACCTGAGGCAGAAGGGAATTGGCAGGTTCAAGGTAACAGAACAGAGCAGGCAAGAAGATTGGCATGAGCAGTTTTAGGGGCCAGATCTGGAAGAGACTTCACTCTCCCTGTGAACCCCAGGGTTATTCACCAAATCTGTGCTCCGAGGGCACAGAACCCACACTGCCTGGAACTGTGCTCTGTGTTTCTCTGCCTTGACACACGTATCAAGATTCAGCTCAAATGTACAGTCACCAGTACTAGAGTGTTCTGAGGGCCGAGCACTGGCCATAGCACACAGCACAGAACCTTGCACACAGCCCTGGACTCCATCACTTCCTAGTTGTGTGACCCTGGGTAAAGATTTCATGAGCCTCAGCTTCCTTCTTTGCAAAAATGGGAATGTAAGAGTCTCATAGGGCTGTTGTGAGGATCGAATGAGATGATTCATATAAAGCTCTTGGCACTGTGCCTGGCATATCAATGCTGTAATTCGTCTACGATTCAGAAGAACCAGTACCTTTTGCCCTCTCTTGATGCCCTGGGCTTCCATACTCTGCCCGGGGGTCTAGGATCCTGGGGATATGTTCAGACCACTTTGGAGAGTGGAGTACAGTCAGCCAACCATTAATCAGACAGTGCTGGGACTAGCTGGGATTTTTTTGGTGGGATTCACTCTCTTTCTTTTTTTTAATCCTCACCCAAGGATATGCTTTTATTGATTTTAGAGAGAGAGGAAGGGAAAGAGAAACATCAGTTGGTTGCCTACCATACATGCCTCCACTGGTATGTGCAACCTAGGTATGTGCCCTGACCAGGAATCGAACCCACAACCTGTTGGTGTATGGGACAATACTCCAACCAACTGAACCCCTCACCCCCGTCCCGGGAGGATTCATTAACTTGGAGAGTGGTGACGGAGCCCCAGACACTGGCTTTCTCTCTATTTTAGATGTTCAGACCCCAAAGATGCTGCCAGGACAACCCAGCTAGAAGGAACCACATCCCGAGGCCCTGGGCGCTAGAGGCCAGCCTGCCCCTCAACACGCCGCCCCAGGAGAGGAGCACCCGAACACAAGGTTTCCAGTGCAGGAGGCCTGGGACCCGGCCTGCCCATTGGGGAAAAGTCAGTGATAGTGACAAGCGATGGGGGCTGCTTGCTGCCTGTGGCGGAGTGGTTAAGGATTTGGGTTCTGGAGCCGGGACGTGTGTGCCAGATGGCCTTGATACGAAGTCACTGTACCTCTCTAAGTCTCAATGGCATCCTCTGACAATTTGGGACAATAATCCAACCACCAAAGAGTTGCCGTGAGGATTCAGGCATAAGGCTAGCAGCAGGCCAACACAGCATCACACACACAGGACAAATGTACATTTGCCCAGTGAGTTAGGAGTCTTTATCCTACGGGCTACCAGAACCTCCTAAAAGCTGCTGGCAAGCCCTAACCGGTTTGGCTCAGTGGATACAGCGTCGGCCTGAGGACTGAAAGGTCCCAGGTTCGATTCGGCTAAGGCAGTGGTAGGCAAACTGCGGCTCGCGAGCTACATGCGGCTCTTTGGCCCCTTCAGTGTGGCTCTTCCACAAAATACTGACTTCTGCGCATGGGCCACGAAGTTTCAATCGCACTGTACGTGCGCGCCCACACGTAGAATTTTGTGGAAGAGCCACACTGAAGGGGCGAAAGAGCCGCATGTGGCTTGTGAGCCGCGGTTTGCCGACCATGGGGCTAAGGGCATGTACCTTGGTTCCGGGCACATCCCCAGTAGGAGGTGTGCAGGAGGCAGCTGATCGATGTTTCTCTCTCATCGATGTTTCTAACTTTCCATCCCTCTCCCTTCCTCTCTGTGAAAAATCAATAATGTATATATTTTTTTTTAAAAAAGCTGCTGGCAATAGGGCACCATGATGCCCCTTAGAGAGCATCTAAAAAGGCTCCCACCAGAATCCCTCATCCTGGTGGACTTGTCCTTGCCTGGGAACACTGGCCACCCACTGTGACACCACCCCCCCCCCCCCACCACCACACACTCCATAGTGTCAAGCCTAGATTCTCAGACTGAAAGAGAACAACCTCAAGGTCTTATCAGATATTGAATCCTGGCTGCAACAGACCCTCATCCAGCCTCTCTCTGACGCTTCAGGGAGTTCTCCCCCAACCAGAAATCTATCTTCCTGTCACTCCACTGAGCCTGGCTGGTCCCCGGGGACCATGCCAGCAAATGTGTCCCCTCATCCCCATGCCTGCCTTGCAGATTTGGGAGAGATGGATCCTGGCTCCCCTGAGTCTTCTCTTCCATAGGTTAAACCACTCCTGTCCCCACCAAGTCTACTAGGCTCCAAGCAAGGCTCTTCTGGGAGCCCACCCCAGGCCTTAGTTGAAAAGGGCAAAGAATGAGCTGAGATGGGGGGAATAAAAGAGAAGAGAGGGTAGAGAGAACATCAGAGGGTCCATTTACAAGTGAATGGGGGTAAGAAAGGAGCAGTTTGTGGGCTAAACTGGCCTCAGAAGGAGGTTTACAGATGTGCAAAGGGACGCTCCTCATTGTTTAATTAAGCAGAAAGTGGATCTTTTCAAAAGCAATTTTGCACAGGGACTGGGGTGGGGGTGGGGGGTTGTAGGGGAGAGGATGGCAGTGGGGAGGGGATCTGCAAACAGCCCGAGAGCAAAGAAAAGAACAGCTGGCCCCAGAGAGGCTGTGAAATGCATAATAAGCAGTTTAAAGCACACGGGAGCTCTCTCCAGCTCCTACCCTCCCTAGTCAGCCACCCTTTAACACAATGGCAGGACAGAGGAAGCGGGGCAGGGAAAGGTGAGGCCAACACGTCTCCTCCTGGGGGTCAGGGCAGGTAATGCCCCTGGTGGGGCAGTCTGTCTACCAATGTTTTGGGTTTGCTCCAGGCCACTGACCACCATGCATAGGTTGGAAGCCTTGAGTTAAAGGGATCCTTGAAGCAAAAAGCCAGCCCCCAGCAGCCACAAAGCCCAAAGCTGGCGGGTGCCCAGATGACCTGTTTCATGGAAATGGCTATTAAGATGTCCCCCTACAACAGTGGTGAACCTTTTTTTTTTTTTTTGCCAAAGGCCGTTTGTATATTTACATCATTTGTGGGCCATACAAATTTATCAACTTAAAAATTAGCCTATGCCCTAACCGGTTTGGCTCAGTGGATAGAGCGTTGGCCTGCAGACTGAAGGGTCCCAGGTTCGATTCTGGTCAAGGGCATGTACCTTGGTTGCGGGCACATCCCCAATAGGGGATGTGCAGGAGGCAGCTGATCGATGTTTCTCTCTCATCGATGTTTCTAACTCTCTATCCCTCTCCCTTCCTCTCTGTAAAAAATTAATAAAATATATTTTAAAAAAAGAAAATAAAAATTAGCCTACTATATTTGGTCAAACATTTAATTAACTCACTCCAATGCCTTGGCAGGGCCAGACTAAATGATTTCCTGGACCTTATATGGCCCACAGGCCAGATGTTCCCCATCCCTGCTTCCCAGAATTGTATACTTGCTTTGAAAGCAATGTTTCCAAAAATGTAGATGTCAAATAGATAACCAAATAGGTTGAAATCTAGCCCAACCTCCCATTGTACAGATGGGAGAACAGGCTCACAGAAAGAAGTGACTCGCTATTGTGCAAAGCCAGGCTCCTTGCTTGCAGTTTCACCCACTTAGGCTTTGCCCATCCTCTTCTCCCAAATTGGCCGGGTTGGAAGCTGTCCCCTGGCCCAAGACCCAGGGCCCTGGAGTTTCCTTGTTTGTGAGACTTGTCACAACCCATAAACTTATGGCTGCTATTTTCTCTGCTGGAGTCTCCAGGACCTACTTGGCCAAGTGGCAGTCCCTGGGCTGGGAAGGCTGCCAGACAACAGATCCGGGCACGGGCCGGGGAGAAGAGTAAGACTCTCCCAGTGGCAACTGTTGGGCTCCCATGTGCCAGGGTAAGGCCTGGCAGCTGCCAACCAGCTCTGCGGCTGCGATGTGACCCAAGCCTCTGGGCACAGCAGGGCAAAAATGGGAACCAGAAGCAGAGTAACAGCCAAGGGCCCAAGACTGAGCAAAGGGACCATTTCCGCTTCCTTCTCGTCTCCTTTTCTTTCATTCCAGAGAGGGGAGGCTAGGCCCCACCTGCCCTGTAAGCAGCAAATGGAGGAGGAGGGATCGCAAACCTGGTTAGCCCACCTTCCTGAGTAACTCTGGACAGTCTCCTTTCTCTTGGTTTGGTTTCCTTGATGATAGATAATATTTGCTGGAATCATTATGAGAATCAAAATAAGTAGCTGTTGAAAGCATGAATATAAATGAAAGTGTAAAAACTGGAAAGTACACTGCAGGTGTGAGATGTTATGTGACTCAGGGAGCCTCTTAGGGTAAATGATGATGGGTTAGACCAGCCGTGGGCAAACTAAGGCCCGTGGGCCGGATCCGGCCCATTTGAAATGAATAAAACTAAAAAAAAAATAAAAGACCGTACCCTTTTATGTAATGATGTTTACTTTGAATTTATATTAGTTCACACAAACACTCCATCCATGCTTTTGTTTCGGCCCTCCGGTCCAGTTTAAGAACCCATTGTGGCCCTTGAGTCAAAAAGTTTGCCCACCCCTGGGTTAGACCCTGAAATCTGGTTCTGAATTCCAGCTCTGCCATGTAAACAACTGTATGACTGGAGTAAGACACATGACACCCGAGTTTGAGTGGCCACTTTTAAAAATGGAATGACATGCCCTAACCGGTTTGGCTCAGTGGATAGAGCATCGGCCTGTGGACTGAAAGGTACCAGGTTCGATTCTGGTCAAGGGCATGTACCTTGGTTGTGGGCACATCCCCAGTAGGAGGTGTGCAGGAGGCAGCTGATCAATGTTTCTCTCTCATCGATGTTTCTAACTCTCTATCCCTCTCCCTTCCTCTCTGTAAAAAATCAATAAAATATATATTTAAAAATAAATAAATAAATTAAAATAAAAATAAAATAAAAATGGAATGACAGCTACCGCCTAGGAATCTGTGACAATTATTTGCACAACCAACTGGGGCTTTGCCAACCACGCCAAACTCAGCACGTGCCCCTCATGACACTGGACTTCTTTCAGTGCCTTGACATTCTGAGGCCTCTCACCAGGGGGTCTTCCCAAGGGCTACCTGCTTTGCTTGAAGCAGGCCCCAGACCCTCTGCTGTCCCTCCCATTTACTGGGCTGACTTAGCCTCCAGGTCACCTCTTCAAAGAGGCCTTCCCTGACCACCTGTTATCTAATTGAAAGCACCCCTTGGCTCTCATGCCCGTGACAACCACTTGTACAGTTATACATGTATGTTTCTACTTATCTATTGCCTGGCACCACTTCCGTAAGCTCCATTATTAGGGCAAGAACCATATCTGGCCGTAACCGGTTTGGCTCAGTGGATAGAGCGTCGGCCTGTGGACTGAAAGGTTCCAGGTTCGATTCCGGTCAAGGGCATGTACCTTGGTTGCGGGCACATCTCCAGTAGGGAGTGTGCAGGAGGCAGCTGATCGATGTTTCTCTCTCATCGATGTTTCTAACTCTCTATCCCTCTCCCTTCCTCTCTGTAAAAAATCAATAAAATATATTAAAAAAAAAAAAAAGAACCATATCTGTTTCACTAGCCCCGAATACCCAGTAACTAGTACGATGCCTGGCAAAAAGGAGGCACTCAAATTAATATATTCCAACTACAGGAAAGAATAAAGTACTAATTGGAATGAACTGCATATAATTTAGACAAAAAAAAGCTAAATTAAACATAACTACTGCCGAAACCGGTTTGGCTCAGTGGATAGAGCGTCAGCCTGCGGACTGAGAGGTCCCAGGTTCGATTCCGGTCAAGGGCATGTACCTGGGTTGCGGGCACATCCCCGGTGGGGGATGTGCAGGAGGCGGCTGATCGATGTTTCTCTCTCATCGATGTTTCTAACTCTCTCTATCTCTCTCCCTTCCTCTCTGTGAAAAATCAATAAAATATATTTTAAAAAAAACAAAAAACATAACTACTGTAATAATGAGAGGAAAAAAAAAAAGAATAAAGTACTAGCATTCAGTGAGCATTTGGCCAGTGAATGAATAAAAGGGTTGGAATTATTAAACGTGGGGACATTCGTGCCATGCAAATGCAGGGGAAAATAAATCCTAATTTGTGGTATTTTAATCACTGCCCAGCCAGGTCTTTAAGGCTTCTTCTGAGAGCCTCTTGTTCCCTCCCAAAGTCGCATGGCCATCAGTCAAACTAAGAAACAGTCACCTGCATCCCCCTGGCTCTTTCCCTCCCGAGGACACACACAATCCCACAACCCTGACATTTAACCCCAGCCTCATACCCACCACCAGCTGAAAGGGGGCAGTGCCCTGGTCCTTGGTGAGTGTCCCCCAACCTCTGAATGTGGCACGTAGACCTACCTTGTGCCACTGCTCTCAGACCCGGAGGAGGAGCAGAGATAACCTTGGCAGCCATTGAATTTGGGGAATAATTGTTTGATTCCTGGCAGATGAGTGTCCAGTTCCAGAAGAACCCTGTCAAACCGGCCTGACCTTTTCTTCTGCCTGCCTCCAGGAACCCCATTCCCCTGCCTCCTAACGACTGATTCCTCTTCTCCCCTGAAGCGTCTGGGCCCTAGGGAAAGTGGCTCTCAGTCCTGAGGGTCCTGAGCATTCTTCTCTGAGGAGGACCCACTGCTAGGACTGTGGTGCCTCTCCACAGTGATGCCACCCCTGCCTCTAGGCTACACTGATATTTACCCAGCTGGACCTCTTCAACCCCATTAGGGCAAGACCCGTATCTGTTCCACTAGCACTGAATCCCCAGTAACTAGTTCTCAGCCTGGCACAGAGGAGGCCCTAAAACGGGCTTCCCCCCCCGCCCCTCCAGAGTTTGAAGGCAGGGACTGGCTCTCATTCATGGCGGTCTCCCCAGTGCCTGGTACATGGCCTGCCACACAGGAAGTGCTCAGTTTATGTTTGTTAAAGAAAGATGAACCGGTATTTAAATGGACAAATGAAAAAAGCCCATTGTCTCTCTCAGTCATCCTCCCTCCTCCAGCCTCCTTTCTGGCTGCGTATCTTCTTCTCATCTGAATCCTCTTACCATAATGTGAGCCCATGTGCCTTTTCCCATCCGCGGTGAGGATTACCCGCCTTCGTGAGACCATCTCTCTGCTGCCATATAATAATAATAAAGATGCTCCCTTAGCCCTGGCCACGTAGCTCGGCTGGTTAAAGCGTTATCCTGATACACCAAGATTGCGGGTTTAATTCCCGGTCCGGGCACACACAAGAAGCAACAAATGAATGCATAAATAAGTGGAACAACAAATTGATGTTTCTCCCTTCCTTCCTTTCTCTCTAAAATCAATAAAGGAAAATATTTTAAAAAATAAATTAAGAGATGCTCTCTTTAGCAACCCTGAGAGCTGGAGATTACCATGCCTACTTCACAGATAAGAACACTAAATCTAAGAGAGGCGAGGGCACTGGCCTAAGGTTAGGGGATGCACACTTAACCCACATTCATAACCCACGCCACCACCCTCCTGCAAAGCTGGCTGGTCTGAGAGAGGATGGCGATCTCTCTTCCTCCTTCCCTCTGGCCGGGAAATCTGACCTATTCCCACTTGAACGGGGTTGAATGACCCTGTAGACTCCTGCCCAGTGCACCCCAGAGAGTGGCTCAGACACCCATACTCACAGGGCTCCTCCTGTCCAGGCAAGGTGACCTGATGCTTTTTCACACCGTCAAACAGGAGCTCCGCGCCACCTCTGCAAAGGAAGGCAGAGAAAGACAGCCAGGTCAGTCCTGCACACACCTCGCTGAGAATGAAAACTGAGGAGGGGCTGGCACCAGAGCACACGAGATGCCAAGATCCAAGGTTCAGGAACACCTTGGATACCAGTGACTGATTCCTGATGTGGTCAAGTAGGAGAAATCATTTTTACCAATAACCAAGTATTCAATTTGCAGACTCTTGTTTTCACTCCCCTGCTTTCTCAAGAGGCAGCTGAGGACACAGGTCCAGGTTGGGTGCTTTCCGCCTCGAGATGGAGACCAGCCTCCACCCCTGCCTGACACCGGGACCCCGGGCAGGTGACTCCGTGTTTTCAGGCCTTAGCCTTTCCATCTACAAAAATGTTGAGAAGCCACCATGAGTCACACTGCAGACCCTGTATGTGTTGAGGGGTTTCCTCTGGCCAGGTGAGGGTTTGAAATGTCCCTGCTGTGCCAACCACTGCTGGCCTGGTGGCACACCACAGTGCCGGAAGGTAAGAGATTTCACCAGGCTTAGCAATTTACAAGACCATTCTTCATCTCATTTCATCCTCAGGGCATCCCAGGGAAGGAAGAAGGGAGGCAGACATTATTAACGCCATCCAATGGAGAAGCAGAAGCCTGAAGAAGTTAAGTGACTTGTCTAAAGTCACAGAGGCCAGTGGCTGAACTAGGCTTTGAAGTCTAACTGGTTTCTGCTTAGCCCTGGCAGCCTTAGCAGAAAAAAACAAAACAAGACCCCCCCCCCACAAAGGTCAGAAAGCCCCTTGAGGGTAGAATTTGGTTCACTTCTGTGTGCCAACACCAGACAAGGGAAGGCCGGTTCAGCAGAGATGCTCAGAGACAGCTCCAGAAGCCTGGGCTTATGATGTGGACACCAGGACTCTTTCGGGGCCCCACACTGCTTCTCCCCCTGGGTCTCCTGATCCCATTGCAGACTTCATGTGGATCTTAACTGAGAAGGTCTTAAAAGGCCTTTGACAAGATGCGAGGCCTCCCACCCTACCACTCTTTCCCAATTTCAGAGAACAGAGATGTCCTGAGACATGCCACTGGGAGGCAAAGGCAAGGCAAGCATTGTCATGGGGGAAACATGGGGCGACTGTCATCCAAACAAGGTTATGCTTTGTTGATGCAGAAATGTGGAGGGGGAGAGGAGGCCCATCTGTGGCCGCGCACAGGGCCATTTCAGCTGCAAGCCTGCACAGAGCCTCCATTTATCCCCTTCCAAGAGCCTCGTTCTCTCCTGGGTGGGGGCTGGCACATGCAGCAGCTGGGGTGGGGGAGGGCCACAGGCAAGGGGCTCAGAAATTGGGGGGTCAGAGAAAAGGGGTGGGAGCTGAGACATTGGGACCCAGGCAAACAAACAAGAATGGCCAAACCTGGTGGTGCCAGGCTCAGAGGCCGAGTCTGTTTTTCCCTTTGCGAGCAGATGAAGGGAGAGCCAGGGAGGGACCTCGCTCAGAGAGTGACCTGTCACCGCTGGTTCACTAGCTCACCGAGAGGTGTGTGCTGTCAGCACACCTGGAGGGGAATGAGGTGTCTGCCCAGACTCTGGAGTGATACAGGGAGGCAGGCCAGGGTCCTGTTTTGGCCCCATTAGAGAACCAAAGCCAGACTCTTTTATGTCTGCATAGTTTGCTCTTCAAGGTCAATTAAGGAATGGTATCTTAAGATACCTCATCTTTCTTCCAGTCCCCAATTCTTGGTGGGAGTGTTTCTTGGTACCAGTGACTGGTATAGACATTCCCAAAATTGCCTTCACTTTTTCTAGCTTATCATCTTCTTATCTCTCTCTCTCTCTCACACACACACACAAACATACGTATATAAAATATATTTTTTTGATTTCAGAGAGGAAGGGAGAGGGAGAGAGATAGAAACATCAATGAGAATTATTGATCGGCTGCTTCCTGCACCCCCCTACTAGGGATTGAGCCCGCAACCTGGGCATGTGCCTGACCAGGAATCGAACCGTGACCGAACCGTGACCGAACCGTGACCGAACCGTGACCTCTTGGTTCATAGGCTGATGCTCAACTACTGAACCACACCAGCTGGGCTTATCTTATATATTTTTAAGTTTTTGTTTATTTCCCTTCTACCGGTTGGAATGCAAGCTCTGCCTAAAACAAGGCCTGACACATAGGAGGCACTCAGTTTGCCATGAGTGAAAATGCCCATTTCTCCCACTTCTCTAACTTCATTCCCTCCCTTTGTCAATACCTCCAGACTCAGGAAGAAGGAAAAGAGAAGAGGAGGAGGGAATCTCATATCTGCACCACAGGAACAAAACACACCTATACTACAGACTTTGAATCCTGTGTGACCTAAGAAAATGGTGTGCTAAGGACAGTGCAGGAGGGAAGACAAAGGAGGGCAGAACTGGTAAGAGTGAGAAAGATCTGAGTGGTCCTCTGGGAGGGGCTGGGAGGACATCTGCTCAAGGGGGAGAGGCCAAGTCCTCACCCAGACTCTTCAAGGATCACAGTGGCCGCTTCTATGCAAATCTGCTAAGGTTCAGAGTGAAGGGTGAAGGGAGTCTGCTAAGAAACGTAGGAAATTAACGGAAGGCCAGGGACAAAACCAGGCACTGAGAAAAGAACAAAGAGAGAAGGTATCTGGGTTTGGTACGCATCTTGGGCATTCCTGCTTTCCTGAGGAGCTGTGATTCTCATGGGACACTGTGGTGGATGGAGGTGTTAGGAGGTGGGTAAATGGGTGCAGGAATGCTGTCCTGCCCTGTTGGGGCTCACTGTTGCTGTTGGGGATAAGGGAGGCTGAGGCTAGACATAGTCTGGC
This sequence comes from Myotis daubentonii, assembly GCF_963259705.1. NCBI lineage: Eukaryota > Metazoa > Chordata > Mammalia > Chiroptera > Vespertilionidae > Myotis > Myotis daubentonii. Next base: position 76,869,726 of record NC_081850.1, on the reverse strand, counting down.
CAGAAAAGGGGTAATTAAGCTAGTCTATAAGCTCTGGAGGCAAGGGCCATATCTTCTTCACAGGAATTCCCTACTGCTGACAGATAGAAGACATTTTTGATCAACAAATACCATGTCTGACTCAGTGGGACTGAAAGGTGAGGCTGGCTGTAGGTAAACCTTAACATCGGCAGTCGGCAGCTTCCCCATTTTCAGCTCTGCTAAGGCCTGTCAAAGCAGCAGGGATCTCCTGGAACCTCTACGCTATGGGGGCCATGGCTGGGCCAAGGGTCAGTGAGGCAAAACAGTCAGGAGTCCAAACCAGTATGGTTCTAACTGGATCCAAGGAGCTAGACAATATCATCAATTAAAACGCATTTAACATTCATGAGGCTACCTCCCCCTAAGGGACAGAAATGCTGAACACTGGAGAACATGCACAGAGTTCCATTTATCTTTGTATCCTCCGTGTCTGGCTCACTGCCTGGCACATGGTAGGCACTCCATAAATGACTAGTGAATAAACTACCCAATGAAGGGAAAGCATGAAAGAAACTGGGGGCATCCAATATAAGAAAAGGCATTTAGGGACAGAGGTTTTATATTTTCAGACTTTTCCTTTCACATAAGCCTTGGCTTGTTTACCGCCCCCCCCCCCCCACACACACACACTTTCAAGCTTCCATATGACTGGAAATTACACCACCCATCTCTTAGGCCCTAAGACTTAGGGTGTCAATTCCTTTGCCTTCTAAGCTCAGCAGTTTCTCTCAGCTCTGAAATCATATATAGAGAACAGAAAGTAGTGGTTTGAGGAGACACCCTCCCTGATCAGTGTTTCTTCAGCTGCTGTTACGCATACTCCGATTCCTGCACTTTTCATCCGTGCACACTGTACTGTCAGGGTCAGTCTTCCCCACTGCGCTACCTTATCCCTCTATCTCCACCTGGCTGCAGGCAGGCTCAGTCAATGTACTGAACGTCCTAAAAGGGGCTCCGGTATGTTTAACCTGAGAAAGAGAAGAAAGGAGTCTCGTCTTGGCCACACCTCCCACGAGAATCAAGGCTTCAAGAACCCTGTAAGTGGACCTGCTGCCAGGAAAAAAGCATGCAGGAGTGGACGGAGTCCTTCTGGGCTCTAGATCAGGTGCCAGACACATGGGCTTGGTCCAAAACGGGATTGGCAAAGAAGGCGGGGAGCCCGCCTGCCAACCATCACGCCTTTTGAGTCCGGCAGGGTAGAGGGCACTGAAGAGTGTCCGGAGCGCACCTCCCCGCCCGTCGTGCGCCTCTATTCCCGGACTTACGGCCTCGCCGCCAAAGGAGACCGAGCCTTTCAGACCCTCCGAGGCGGATGGCGTAGCTCAAAGAACGCGCCAGAAACCTCGGAGATTCTGTCATGACAGGCCCCAAAGCAGAGGGAGAGGAGTTCTGGGCCTGAAGACTTCAATCCATCCCCACGGCGCCTCCAACTCTGACTCACCCGAACTCCACCTCCACTGATAAGGGCGCTGCCATGTTGAGGAAGCCGAGGTCGCAGGAAACTCCCTTCAACTTCCGGCGCTCCCGCCCCACTTCCGGTCTCCGCAGACGGAAGAGGCGCTGTCCAGGGAGCCGTTGTCCTCAGCTATTGGACAAAGGCCCGGAGTGGGCGGGGAAGGTCACGGGGACCGGGGCAGGGGGTGGTCCTTTGAGTTGGTCCCTCACTGTCTTTTAGGGAAGGAGCTCAGACCCCAAGGTGGACAGCGACCTGTAAGCCACACCCAGGCGGAGGAGAGCCCGCCGCTTCTTGGCGCAGCGACTGTGAGCCACGTTACTGTTTATCTTGGGATTAGTTACAAATATCTTGTCCGCACACCGCTTGTGCGAGCCCGTCCACCCTTCTGAATAAGTCACCCCTCCAATCTTTATTTACAGCCCAGAAATCTCCCTCCTGAGCTCTCCGCTCGCCATCCAACCACCCCCTTCGCTGTCGAGTTGGATTTAACCCATTCTACAGATATTTACTGCACGTTCTCTGTGGACCAGGCATCTTGGTGGGTGCTATGGGCGCCGTGGTGAACCGGCTGGACAAGATGCCTGCAATGGGGCACTCACAGTTGAGTGGGGGAAACTAACACTGATCATATAAACACATCAGCCTTCCTAGTAAATGTAAAACCTCAAAGAAGTGACTCAGAGTTTGAGCTGAGCTTTAAAGCCTGGGGAGAATTATCGAGGTGGATGTCAGGGGAGAGAAAGCTCCGGGAGCATTCATTCCAGTGTGAAGATCAGAAGGTGCAAAGGCTGTGGGTGGGAGAGCATGCTGGATCAACAGGACAGGAAGGTGCAAGTTGGGGAACAGAGAACCTGATAAGAGATGGGGCTAGAAAAGTGGGCAGGGACCAAATCATGCCTTGTCAGCCAGGTAGGAATTTCAGTCTCTATTCTAAGAGCAATGGGCGGCCTTTGAAGAGTTTTAAGAGGGGGCGACATTATTAGAACTGTTTCAAAATATCCTTTCTGGCTGCAGTGTGGAGAGTGGTTTGGAGAGGAACAAGGAAGAAGATAGGAGACCACTGCAGCCTGTTACAAAAGCTCCGGGCACAAATGGAGTGAAGGGGATGTCTACTCAGCATTGGTAGAGTAGGGTGGCGTAGTCTGCTGGTTAAGGGCAGAATGATGTAATGGTTAAAAGGTTGAGTTCAACTACCAGCTTACTATCTAGGTCCCACCACTTCCTAGCTGTATTTTTGGGCAAGTCCCTACACATCTTTGTGCCTCAGTTTCCTAGTCTGTAAAATGGAGATAATAAGAGCCCCTTCTTCATAGGGCTTTAGTGAGGACTAAACGAGTTTTTGGCACAGTGCCTCTTTCCCTAAAAAGGCTCTCACTTGTGTTCCCCATCTCAGGTATACCACTGCGACCCATTGAAACACTCAAACAAGAAACCTTGGACATTGTTCTTAATCCTCTCCTACACCCAGTCACCAAATCTGGACAAATGAGACACAGCCCTGGTTCTCAAACAGTGCAAAGGAATCCTGTGGTAAACAGAGAGGCCCCACATTCATCATGCTGGATAGGTCACTTCTCCTCTCTGGAACTCAGTTTCCCCAATCTGTAAAAAAGGTTTAGGGCCAAAGGATCTTAAGGTCCCTTCAACAAAAATATTCTTCTAAGATTATTTCACTGGACCCAGCTGCCCCAGGTTACAAACCTTGCCTGATTCATCTTTGATCCCTAGCTCATGGTATTGATACTGCACATTGTTGGGGTCTGGTAAGTGCTTGCTGAATGAATAAATGAATGAATGAACACATATCACTCCCCTGCTCAAAATCATTTAATGGGCTTCTCTTTACTAACAAGACAAGGGCCTTCCCATAAATCATTCAAGAGCCCTCTGATCCCAGCCTACCTCTGAGTTGAATATCCTCTGACCCTAGGAACTCCCATCTCCTGCACCGGAGAGCTGAGGAGCATTTGAAGAGCTTCATCCATTTCTCAAACGTTCACTGAGCACCTATTAAGTGCCAGGCCCAGTGCTGGTGCTGGGAATACAATGGTGAACGAAACTAATGGGGTCCCTGCCTTCAAGGGCTGATGTTCTAGGACAGCGGTTGCCAATCAGTGGTCCGCAGATTACTCATGGTTCGTGAGGTCTGGAAGGTTGTCAACCACTGTTCTAGGAGACACGATGGAAAAACGTATAAAACGGCCCTGGCTGGTTGCTCAGTGGTTAGAGCACCGGCCCAGGGACCAAAGGGTCAAGGGCATGTACTTCAGTTACAGTTTCCCCAGTCCCCGTATGGACATGTGCAGGAGGCAACCAATTCATTTGTCACTCTCACTTCGATGTTTCTCTCTTTCTCCCACTCCTCCCTCCCTTCCACTCTATCTAGATTCAAAATCAATGGAAAAAATATCCTCAGGTGAGGATTTAAAAAAAAAAATCAGACTCAGTGGTTGAGCATCAACCTATGAACCAGGAGGTCACGGTTCGATTCTGGTCATTGGGGAACATGCCTGGGTTGCAGGCTCGATTCCCAGTGGGGGACATACAGGAGGCAGTTGATCAATGATTCTCATCATTGATGTTTCTATCTCTCTTTCCTTTCCCTTCCTCTCTGAAGTCAATAAAAATATATTTTTAAAAACCAGAAATGGACCACACAGTGCAATCAGTGTTATGAAGGGGGAACACGAGGTAGGGGGGACACTGTAGGAGCAGGAGGAGGCCCCTAATCCAGCCCTGGAGGTCACTTCTAAACCCAAATCCAAAGGAGTGGTGGGAGGTGGGGGTGGGGGTGGGGAGGGAGTAGGTGCATGGGAAAGCCAGAGGCATTCCCTCCCTCCAGGAGGAGTGGGAATCCTTCCCCCCCAGCAGGCAGGGGTCCGCCAGTTTCTCCTCACAGAGAGACTGGGAGCTACCTTCTGGGTAAAGCAGCCATTCTGTGAACGCCTGGGACTCACTCTGCTCCTGAGCTGACTCCACTCCGTGCCCACTTTGCACCTGCCAGGGGCATGAATTACCAGGTTGATTCCTCACAGGGACTATTACCCCCATTTTCGGGGAAAAAAAATTATTGATTTTAAAGAGAGGAAGGAGGAAACACGTTGATTTGTTGTTCCACTTACTGATGCCTTCGTTAGTTTGATTCCTGCATGTGCCTTGATGGGAGATCAAACCCAAACCCCTGGCGTATCCGGACGATGCCCTAACTGGCCAGGGCAATCCCCCTTTTTCAAATGAGAAAAGCTGAGGCTCAGAACCACTGGCTTGCCCCTGGGACCCCTAAATGTCAGGCCTCACCCCAGGCTGCTGTGCTTCAGGATCCCTGCCCCTCCTCCCTGAACCTCTCTCTGGTTGGGCCCAGCTCCCCCAGGGCCCCATCCCCGGTCCTCTCCAGCAAGCCGGCCAGCCCGGGCGTCGGCCTCCATCCCTTCAGAAGCTGCTAGGGAGACAATGGCGGGGTCTGCGGGGGAGGCGAGGGCGCGGGTGCCCCCCTGCCCGCTGCCCTTTGTCTTCCCGCCTGCTCCCCTCGTGCGACCGGGGAGGCTGGGAGGCGCCTCTCGCCGGCTTCCTCCTCCCATTCTTGTGCTAATTGGGTGTCAAGCTGAGATCAGTGAGAAAGAAATCCACCCCGGCTCGGGTTAAACTGCCGCCAAAGACCCGGGCTGAGCCCAGAATATCATTAGTCGGGGAGGAAGCTGGGCCCCTCCTCGGGGTGAGGGGCAGCCGTTCATTCAGATCCCTTTGAAAGTCACTCGGTCGCCCCCTCCTTTGCCGCCGCCTCAATGGGCCCCTCGGAGGTATTTAACCTTCTTCCCAGGAATTGAAAGTGAGAGGCCACGCACTGGCTTGGGCGGCCACTTGCCTGTCCCGAGGGCGGTAGGACCTCCGGGGTCGCTGGAGGCAGGCCTCCCGGGCGCAGGCTGCAGATGGGGACACTGAGGCTCCCAGAATGGGGCCTTGCCTCCCGGCGCCACCCTTCACAGGCTCCGTAGTTAATGGAGAGACTTGGACTCTCTGAGCATCAAAATAGCAGCTGCTTTGTAATGGGTTTAATGAAGTAACGCGCAGGAAGCGCTTTGCACAATTCCTGGCACACAGGGAGAGTTCCCCATGCGGTGGCTATCAGCCTAAGGAAGGGGTTTGACTGCTACCAGCACCTCCTGTGGGCTCCCAGGCGCTGGAGGTGTGCCATTACTAGTGCCCACAAGGCACTCATTTTCAGATCTTGCCTCAACTTTACCCCCTTCATCCCCCGTAGCCAAACTGCACTTCACTCCAGGCCTTTACATTTTGCTGCTCTTCTGTTCAGAACACACTTCCCCTCTGATTCTTGGAGCTCTTTTTTTTTTTTAAATATATATTTTATTGATTTTTTACAGAGAGGAAGGGAAAGGGATAGAGAGTTAGAAACATCGATGAGAGAGAAACATTGATCAGCTGCCTCCTGCACACTCCCTACTGGAGATGTGCCCGCAACCAAGGTACATGCCCTTGACCGGAATCGAACCTGGGACCTTTCAGTCCACAGGCCGACGCTCTATCCACTGAGCCAAACCGGTTACGGCATGGAGCTCTTTTTTGAAAAGTCTCCCTGACCTGGAAACACGCCCCCGCCTACACCCCCCCCCCCCCCCCCCCCCCCCGCCCCACTCTTGTGCTGTCAGGAAGCCAGATTAGGTCAGCTAAGCACATACCCTTTGCTGCTTTACTGCCAGCCTCCTCTGCCTTGCCTGGGCCTGGGTCTCTATCTTGCTCACCCTGGGCTCCCTCACCCCCACCCGACCCTCTGCACAAACTCCTTTAGAATCTGCTCCATAGATGAAATTACTTGGTGCTCTGTAAACGGTGAAGCACTATATAAATGTCAGGAAATGCCCAATAGACACTATCATTAACTTCACAAGCACATACTGTGTGCACAGAGACATCTCACACAGCCATGTGTGCATGAGGCTGCAAGGCCCAGAGGCCCACCAGTCCCACCCCTTCATGGAGGGGCTGATATGGAAGTGGGAAATTTAGGCCTAGTCTGGGGTCTTAACACCTGATCATACACTGAGTGGCCAGATTATTATGACCACCTGACGTTTGTAGGCAAATCAGTCGTACACTGCATTGTATGGGAGATGGAAGCCGAAGGCCTGTTCGAACACCTTTGCTGTCTGCAGTTACCAAGATAAAACGTCTCCAATTCGCACAGGAACACAAGGATTGGACAGTCGAGCGATGAATGTGGTCTGATGAATCACGTTTCCAGTTGCATCATGCAGATGCAGAGTGAGAATTTGGCAGAAACAGCATGAAAGCATGCACCCCACATGCATGAGTACAACCCTTCAAGCTGGTGGGGGCAGTGTTATGGTTTGGGGCATGTTTTCCTGGCATGATTTGGGCCCTTTAATTCGTGTGGAACAACCTCTGAATAGCACAACATACCTGAGTATTGCTGCTGATCAAGTTCATCCTATCATGTTGATGGCGTATCCCAATGGAGATGGCTTCTTCCAACAAGACAATGCGCCATGCCACGGTGCTGTATTGTGCAGGAGTGGTTTCAAGAACATGAGGGAGACTTTACCTTGCTTAGGTGGTCCCCACAATCACCAGATCTCAATCCAATTGAGCATTTGTGGGACGAAGTTAAAAGAGCCATCAAGCAGCTGGTTCCACAACCATCAAATCTCACAGAACCGGACAGTGCTATTCATCAGGCATGGTGTCAGATTCCTCGCATCACCTTTCAACATCTCGTGGAGTCAACGCTAAGAAGAATCGCCGCAGTGTTGAAGGCAAAAGGTGGCCCAACGAAGTGCTGATGGGGATATATATATATCCTACATTCAAAGGCTGTTAAATCACGTTATTTGCCCATATATTCAGAAAAAAAATCACTTCTACTATCGTGGTAAACAACCTGCTTCCCTATTTATAATGGTCTGGCCCTCTAGCAACTTCAGCACAAAATTATAGCTAATTTACCTACAAATGTCAGGTGGTCATAATAATCTGGCCACTCAGTGTATATCCCTTTTTTTTTTTTAAATATATTTTATTGATTTTTTACAGAGAGGAAGGGAGAGAGATAGAGAGTTAGAAACATCGATGAGAGAGAAACATCGATCAGCGGCCTCCTGCACATATCCCACTGGGGATATGCCCTTGACCGGAATCGAACCTGGGACCCTTCAGTCCACAGGCCGACGCTCTATCCACTGAGCCAAACCGGTTTCGGCTATATCCCTTTTTAACTATCATATACTGAGCAGCTATCAGCACCAGACCCCGTGCTAAGAGATTTCCATGCATGTTCACAAAGACAGCAATGTAGATTCCTACAGGAGAGGAAACTGAGGCTGAGCCTGACTAACGGACTAGACTTGAATGTAGGCCTGTCTGACCTCCGAGCTGGAGCTGCCTTTGGTGGCTGTGTTCAATCTGGAGAAAGGCTTAAGCTCCTTCCCATTGGAGAGCACGCATTGCTGAGGGTTAAAGATACAAGGCCATATAGTCCTGTACACTGAAAGGTTTCGGGTTCGATTCCCCATCAGGGCATATACCAGGTTGTGGGTTTGACCCGATTGGGGTACGTATGAGAGGCAACCAATGGATGTTTCTTTCAAATCAATAAAAAAAATAAATATACAGCCCTAACCGGTTTGGCTCAGTGGATAGAGCGTCGGCCTGGGGACTGAAGGGTCCCAGGTTCGATTCTGGTCAAGGGCAGGTACCTTGATTGCGGGCACATCCCCAGTGGGGGATGTGCAGAAGGCAGCTGATTGATGTTCCTCTCATTGATGTTTCAAACACTCTATCCCTCTCCCTTTCCCTTCCTCTCTATAAAAAATCAATAAAATATATATTAAAAAAAATAAATATATATACATATATATGAAAAGAAAAGAAGATACAAGGCCGTGCTCTCAGGCAAGCCCAGCCCCTTAGAAGCCTCAAAAGCCCACCGCAGGGGCTTCTGGGATGGGTACTTGCCGGGGTGGGGTGGGGTGGGGTGATGGGTTGGGGGGTGGGATGAGGAGAGGACTCAATCCCTGCTTCCTACTTGTCTGGGCTGAGGGCCTGGAGGGATTCTGCAGTCTCTGCACGCCCCCTGCTGGTCAGACTGGGGCACTGCAGCCATGCCTGCCATAGCCCGCACGCCCCCTCCCCCTGCCCAACACCACTTAGCATCGCTTTCCAAGGGGCCAACTGCCACACGGCCCCCACCATTTGCCCCCAAGAGAAGCACCAGACTCCTCTTCAAAGGTCACTTCCCCAGGAGGCACCCCATATTCTCCTGGCCACCCTCCCCCTGCACTGTCAGCTGCTGGCCTAGGGTGTGGCCCACAGCCGGCTCCGCAGGCATGTGTGGAATGGGAGTGCTCTGGCTTCCCTGTTGTCTTCTGCACCCGGAGGTGGGTGGAGCAGTGGGAAGGGCCCCCTGGCCTGTGGTTTACATTCCAGCCCCCACTACTGGCTATGTGGCCTCAGCCAAGTGACACCGTGAAGACAAAAACCAGGGATGCAGCGCCTAATGCCCTGGGCTGGGTCGGACTCCTTTCCCATCCGGCCTTGCGTTTCTAGCCTGGGTGTAACTCCAGCGATGGGGCCAAGGGCATTGCTGACTCCCTAGCCCCAGTAAGACTGCTCCGGGGAGCTTTGCTGAGCTCTGCTGGAGCTGGTTAGGCAACCCTGCTCTGCCTGGGCAGGGCCTGCAAACCCCTGGGGAAACGCACCCCAGGAAAAGGGAACAGAATGAGCCAAGGCCTGGAGGTGGGACCCTGCTCTGGGTTAGGTTTTCTCTTTCCAAGGCTGAGCAGCCCTTGCCTCATAATGGGTACCTTCAGTTCTCTGAATCCTCCTTATTCCATTTCACTGATAAGACTGAGTCACTTGCCCAAGACTCAGGTGGGCGCTGAAATGTGGGGCTGTAGCATCTCACCTGCCCTAAGTCCAAATGAGTGAATAGATGGGTGATTGAGAGAAGGGGCCAGAGGGGCAGCAGGGGGGGCCTGAGTAGGCTGGGGTGAGCTCAGGTGGCATGCACACAGGCTGGGGGGAGTCAAGGCAGAGTTTATTGGCCCTTGAGTGCCCCCATCCCTCCTCTCAAAGCCAGGCCAGGACTGAGATGGAGGTGACATGGATAGACCCAGACAGAAAGGCCCTGCCTGAGGGACAGCCAGGCAGCCACCCACCAGGGAGAGGGTAGGAGGGAGGATGTGCAGTCGGGCGGCCTGCTGCAGGTCGGGGTCCTCTCCCGTCCTCCTGGAGGTGCAGGCAGAGCGGAGTCTCACACTAGAGCCGCAGCGGGGCAGGATCCTCTTCAACCAGCTGATCAACGGGCACTTCTGCCTCTGCCCATTCTACTGGCTTCCTGAGTCTGGGGGCTTATGCCCTGGTCCCATTTACAAACTCCCTGGCTCTCTGAGGAGCGCTTGGCGACCCTCCCCTCCCCCTGACCTGACCAAGACATCATCCTGAGGGGCCGTCAGTCTCAGCCTGGAGCCCTGCCCGGCCTCGAAGACATACAGGGGCATGAGGCTTTCACAGAAAGCCTGGGGGAGGGGGAGGCGGCAGTGAGTCACTTGGCAGTTTGAAGGGGGAGGTGGCCAGCACCTCACAGTTGAGGTGCTGGGCCCTGCTTGCTTTGGTCTGGCGTAACCCAGGACCCCTCTGGGGTGTGAGCTGGGGCTCTGGATCCAGTATCTGCTGGCCCTGAGAGGGACTCAGGGCAAATCACAGCTTCTCCACGCCAGCCTGGATTCGGGTGTAGGCCTCTTGGTCCAGCGGTAGATAGCGGCCCTTCCGGGCATCCAGGTAGAACAGCGGGTCTTTCACGGTGGCAGGGTCAAAGCCCTCCTTCCGCAGCTCTGTCTTCTGTAACTTAAACGTCCCTGAGGGAGCAGATGACGGGGAAAGAGAGTCAGAGGGTGCAGGCAGGGGCTGAGCTCCCGGGAACCCACCCACCAGAGTTGAAGATGCACAGAGGAAGACCGGAGACATAGGAAAGGGCACATAGGAAAGGGTCCCACCTCCAGGCCTTGGCTCATTCTGTTCCCCTTTCCTGGGGTGCGTTTCCCCAGGGGTTTGCAGGCCCTGCCCAGGCAGAGCCGGGTTGCCTAACCAGCTCCAGCAGAGCTCAGCAAAGCTCCCCGGAGCAGTCTTACTGGGGCTACGGAGTCAGCAATGCCCTTGGCCCCATCGCTGGAGTTATACCCAGGCTAGAGTTTGCAGAGAAGGCTCCATCCGCTCCGTTATGTCCTGTTTCTCAGAGCAGCCCTGCATCACCCACCCCCTTCTTACAAAAGGGGAAACTGAGACCCAAATAGGGAAGCTATCTGTCCACAGCCACATACTGAGTGACGGAGAGGGAGCAGAACTTGGGTCTCTGTGATGGCTCCTTTGAGCTGAGCACCTCCCAGGTACAGTGCAATGGCATTTAATCTGCTCATCAACCCGAGTGTCCATCCGAAGTCTGTGGATTCTAAGATGCACGTTTCAGATTGTAACATCTCTGAAATAGTGGAAGTGGCAGCAGCCTTTTTACGAGTATCAAGCAGGGTTGACATGATGATTACGTGGGAGGTGACCAGGCAAGTGAGACCGGAGGCTGAGCAGCCAGGGAAGGGCCGAGAAGTGGGGAGAGTCAGGGCACGGCAGCAGGGGCCGAGGAGAGCAGGGTGGGGGTCTGGCCATGGACTTCCTGCCCACCAGGTAACTCCTGAGTCGTCAGGGTACCAACGACAGAAGAATGGCACCACCCTGTCACGTGACGGTAGACCCACACTCATCTCTTCCCTGGATGATGACCATGCACTCATTTCCCCACGCCCCGCCCTGGCTGCCTGCTACCCTCCCACTCTCCATACAGCAGCAAGAGGGCTTTGAAGAACACGAATCTGACCAGCTACTACCCTGCTCAACCAATTCTGTGGCTCCCTCCTGCCCCCACCCCAGCCCTGCTAGCCTCTCTTCCCCGCCTCATGCCACTGCCCACCCCTCTCACTGACTCCAACTTTGGGGGCCTCCTTATACTCCGTTAGTGTCCAAGGTCTTCCTGCCTCAGGCTTCACACTTGCTGTTCCCAGAGCCCAGAATGCCTCCCACACTCATACAGTCCTCCCTCTCATTCAGGTCTCAGCTTAAACGTCGCCTCCTCAGGGAAGCTTCCTAGTCCTCCGAAACCCCTTCATTCACTTTTCTGTCAGTTTGATCTGAATTCCATTCTTAATCTTGGAATTCCTTGTCCTAAGGCTGTCTCCGTTATTGCCCTAGAACAGGGGTGGGCAAACTTTTTGACTCGAGGGCCACAATGGGTTCTTAAACTGGACCGGAGGGCCGGAACAAAAGCATGGATGGAGTGTTTGTGTGAACTAATATAAATTCAAAGTAAACATCATTACATAAAAGGGTACGGTCTTTTTTTTTTTTTTTTTTTAGTTTTATTCATTTCAAATGGGCCGGATCCGGCCCGTGGGCCGTAGTTTGCCCACGGTTGCCCTAGACGCTCCAAGAAAGCACAGGTCCTGTCAGAAATCACTACCTATCCCCCCAAGGCCTAGCACAGTGCCTGGCACATAGTTGGTGCTCAATTAACATTTCTTCCATTAGTGAACGAATGAACCTTCTCTCTCTGAAGACTCCATCTACTCACTTGTACACAGGGAGGTCAGTTTATCAACTACCTGGCTAAGCTATGGGTGAAGTTCAAGTGACAGCCACCCAGGTCTCTCAAGAAGGAACCGGAAGGAGCCCAGGCCTGCTAACTGCACGTCGGACAGGGGAGGAGACAGACCTGTTTTGTGAAGCTCGGGCATGAGGCGCAGGAAGATGGGACGGGCATAGAGGGGCAGCTCTTTCTCCAGCAGCTGTGCAAAGTGCTCCAGGTCGCAGGTGCCAGTGGGGTTAGCCACAGCAGCCATTCCGGCTCGGCCCTCGGTTCCTGGGGGTAGTGGAGTCAACCGTGAGCGGCTGGCAGTGCCCCCTGGTGGCACCTCCCCACACATACCTGGTATCTCCCACCAGCCCGTACAAAGATACCTGGCACCTCGACCCCATATACTGCCACATCGGCCATGTCTAGCAGGCGGCTAAGTGTGCCCTCCACCTCCGTGGTGGACACATTCTCGCCTTTCCAGCGGAACGTGTCCCCCGTGCGGTCTCGGAAATACAGGTAGCCCAGCTCATCCATCACCAGTACATCACCTAGAAGGGGGTGTGAGATACGGCTTAGGCCAGGGAGTCCTCGCTGGATCCCAAGGATTTGCTTGGCTGTAGGGGATGGGATTGGGGGAGTCCTGGGGAGGTGTCCTCTAAAGGTGGGAAAGACCCCTTCATCTCTCCATCCCTACCCTCTGATGGGGCTGCGAAGGGCTAGGGAGAGGGGCCACTCACCGGTGAGGTAAGCCTGGTCCCCCTTGCTGAAGACATCTTTGGCGATCTTCTTATTGTTGGCGCCCTGGTTGAGGTAGCCATCGAAGCGCCGCAGGGGGTCCTGCTGGATGATGCGGCCCACCAGCTGGCCTGGCTCACCTGGGGGCGGGAAGGCGGGGCCAGATTTGCCACGGTGCCTCTTCCACTGGGCTCCCCCACCCCCAAATGCACCCTACATGCTGATCTGACCTCTGGTCACACTGCTTCCCAAAGAAATTCCATCCCCCCGCCCCCCAAGTCTATCCCCCCAGGGCAGGGAGCTTCTCTTGGCAGGCCTGACACATGTAGGCACTCGGTGATGTCTGGTCACCTGAGCCAATGGAAACATGAACAAATAGATGAAAGGGTGGCTGAACCTTACTCAGTCAGTCTGGCCAAAGCAGCCTTCCCTGGGCTCCTGGCTCAGCTCAAAGAGCTGCATGTTCTGCACCACACGATCCTCCGGGCCACCCCGTGAGGCAGTGCTGCCATCGGCCCCATTCCAAGGTGGGGGTCTCGGGCCCAGAGCTAAGGGGCTGAGCTAGGATCATCCCAGGCGGCCTGGACCCAGGGTCCTCAACACTGAAGAGAATAGATGAACTGAGGGAATAAACGACTAAGAGAACTGACTGACGGCCACTGGTCAGAACAGGGTTACCGCCCACCCACCTGTCCTGTCTTCCTCCTGGGCCAATCCCTCCCCTCTGACCCCCAATTCCAACCCCAGGGCAGACCTGGCTGGCAGGGAAGGCAGACACCATTGGGCCCCCGGATCAGCTCCATGGTGTCCTCGTTGACACGTACCAGCCGGATGGGGTACACGAAGGACAGGATGCGGCTGTTGAAGCCACAGGCTCCCACCTGCAAAGGCCAAGACTTGGGCCTGGGCTCTCCCCATGCGCCCAAAACTGGGCCATGTGGGTGGGGGACACTCCAGCACCCACTCCCTCGCTGGAACTCTGCCCTCCCTTCTGCTGCCAGTGCCTCCGTGATCATCCACGTCCCCAGCCTGAGTGGTACCTGGCTGTCGAAGTTGCCCAGGCTGCAGTTGCACTCAGTGGCCCCGTAGAACTCGGCCACCTGGGGGATGTTGAAGCGACCAGAAAATTCGGTCCATATGGACTGTCGGAGGCCGTTGCCCAGCGCCATGCGCACCTGGTGCCGCTTCTCCACCTCCCGCGGCGGCTGGTTCAGGAGGTAGCGGCACAGCTCGCCGATGTACTGCACAATCTGGAGGTGGACTTGGGTGAGTCTGGGTCTCTGAGGTTGCTCTCACTCCCCGCCTCCCAGCCCCTCAGGCCCCTACCCCTACTAGCTCTGTCCCTCCCACCGGCAATTCTTTCCCTCTGGGCCTCAATCTCTGCATCTGCCAATGGACAACTGGCTGCCTCAGCTGTAAGACAGGCGTCCCCAAGTGGGGCTGGTGGGAGGGTCACGAGGGGACGGGGATGGCTCATCTCCTTCCCTCTCACTCACTGTGCAGTTGTACTTGATACAATCATCCCAGAACCGAGAGGCTGAGAATTTCTTCCGGATAACCACTGTCATGCCGTGGAGCAGGCACTGCCCGATTCCCACGATGTTTCCTGAAGGCAGAGTGAGCCCTGGAGGTCAGTGAGGTGGGACACCCTTCCCTCCAGAGCCTCGTCTTACCCAGACCTTTGGTCTCTCTCTTTCCTGTCCTCTCCCTCCAACACTAATGACAATCACTCCCCTAGTCAGACATCTTCCATGCTTCCCTGTGCCTACTGCGTCAATTACACATCCCCCAGAGCCTGCAGAGCTGGCCCTAAGTTCCCGTTCCTATAACCGTAATGATGCCCTTCAACTGGGGGTGGGGGGCCGAGCTAGCCCGCCTGGCTTCTGCACCTCACATCTGCCTGCATTGAGTACACCTCTTCCAAGAAGCCTTCCTGGCCAGACCAAGCTCTTCCCTTGAGCTGAGCTCCTGTTCCCTGGCCCTCCCGTACTCACCACGCTATTTCTTGTATCATGGAAGGTGTGCTCCCATCATTCATCCTGTCCCAAACACACACCCAACTCTAAGCACCTTGAGGACAGGAACTATATCCCATCTCTGTCTTCCCTTAAGTTCTTAAGACCAAGCAGCAAGGCCATGTATATCCACGGGAACAAACTGAACAGTCAGATCAGCCCAGGTGCCCTGTGGACAAGGCCATACAAGCAATCAGACTGGTGTGGCCATCTCGTTTTTGTTACTGTTGTTGTTTTTTATTTTAGTTTTTGGCCATCCTTGTTCAGAGCTCCAGTCAATGGCCACACCTGGATTTGAACCCTGATTTAACTCGAAAGCTCATGTGTTTCAACTGCAACACGCTGCCTGCCAAGAGGGAGTGTTTCTGAGGCCCTAGGGCAGTGATGGCGAACCTATGACACGCGTGTTAGAGGTGACACGCGAACTCATTTTTTTGGTTGATTTTGATTTTTCTTTGTTAAATGGCATTTAAATATATGAAATAAATATCAAAAATGTAAGTCTTTGTTTTACTATGGTTGCAAATATCAAAAAATTTCTATATGTGACACGGCACCAGAGTTAAGTTAGGGTTTTTCAAAATGCTGACACGCCAAGCTCAAAAGGTTCGCCATCACTGCCCTAGGGGTTCTGGGACGGGGGAGAGGCCCACGTTACCTGCGGAGTGGTAGAGTGGGAGGCAGTCGTAGACAATGTCGTCGGGCCGCATGCGAAATCCGTAATACACCAGGGCAGCCATGCGGTAATACCTGGGAGGGCAGAGGGCGGAGAGCTCAGTGGGCCCCTGGGAAGGCAGAAGGGGAGACTCCTGGGCCCTGTCACCCCGGCTCCCCCCCAGGCACCTGTCCCTTACCTGCTGTGCACCACGATGGCAGCTTTGGGCAGCCCCGTGGTGCCCGATGTGTAGATGTAGAAGAGCTTATCTGAAGAAAACAGACACATAAGCATCTGTAGGAGGAGGTAGCACAGGGCTGAGTGCGGCGTCAGACGGACACCCGTGTGTGTGCATCACTCAGTGCCCACGCCCATCACACCTCCTCCAGAGGCGGCTCTGATGACCCCAGGCACCACTCTCTGCTCTAATGCCTGCATCTGTTCCATCGACAAACGCTTTCTGGGCCCTCATTCTGTGCCAGGCCCAGGGAGACATCCGTGACCAAGAAGAGTACAGGCTCTGCCTGGTGGAGGGTGCAGCCATGTGAGACAGGCAGGTGCAGACAGGCATTCCAACACTGAGCACAAAGGCGAGCACAGGGCCTGTCGAAGCCCAGTGGCAGCACCTGACCCAGGCTTCAGGGAGGGGAGGCGGCAACAGGGAGGGCTTCCCAAAGGAGGTGATGCCCACCTCAGAGTGCAGGGAGGCCTCAGAGCGCGGGGAGGTCTTAGAGCACGGGGAGGTCTTAGAGCGAGGGGAGGTCTTAGAGCGCGGGGAGGCCTTAGAGCGTGGGGAGGCATGAGCTGCAGGAAGCAGGGTGCTGAGGTCACTCCTGAATCACTGGCCATTTCTTTTTCCCACCCTGCAGCCCAGTCCAGGGACTGCCACATTACGGTTTCTGTATGAGGCTCAGCCCCCCAGGCTGGAGGCTCCAGGAGGTCCGGAACAACAGGGGGTGGCTGCCTGTTCCTTGTCGACCATCTCCTGCTCGTGTGTGCCTGCTGAATGCCAGCCTAGGCTGCACACCATGAGGGCAACAGGCCGAACCAGTCTGAGTCCCTGCCCTCAAGTGGCTTACAAAAGCACCAGGAGATAAGATCTGTGTATGGCAGCTTACATGACTATAATGAGGACAATGACCTGTTACTGAGCCCTTCCTGTCACACCCTAACCTCCCAGTGCATCTCTGTCAATCCTTAGTCACTACACAAAATAGGTTCTGTTACCACCCCCAATTTTATGGCTGTAGGAACCCAAGGCTCAGAGGGGCAGCTCAGGTGTTCAGGGTCACACAAGGGAAGCAACAGAGCCAGAATATGAACTAGTCCAAGCTCTGAGCCACCAGGAGATATAGCAAGCTCTGGGCTCCACAAGGCAGTATAGAAGAGAGAGGCAAGAGGGTCTGGGGGGCTGCCTGGAGGAGGGGAGGTGGAGACAGGCAGCCCAGTACAGGGGAGGATCACAGCTCAACAGGGGCCTGCACTGAACAGGTGCTGGATGAATATTTAAAGGGCCCCGGGCCCAACTCCAAACAAAACTCAGAAACAGCAGGTTCCTGGGCTCCGCATGACCCTGCACATGTTAGGCATCCAAGAAGGCTTGTTCGACAAATCAGAATCAGATTCTGTGAGCTCCTGTGTACTCAACACCATGCCTAGCACTTTCCTACCTACCAGCTCACTGAACCTGCACAGTAACCCGAGTTACTGTGCCCATTTTCCCAGATGGAAAAGGGAGGTGACACAACTCACTCCAGGTCACACAGCAAGTATGCAGAACACAGGCTCTGGCCATGAGGCCCGCGATCTGTCCTTGGCCACCTTAGGGTCCCTCTGTGGGGCGTGGGGGACTCACCTGTGAAGCCCTTGTCAGGGCGACTGGGCAGGTGCTTGGGGGCCTCTTCCAGCAAGGGGTCCAGGTGCTCCGTGCTGGCAGGCACTAGGCGGGGATCCCACGGACCAGAGCAGAAGAGGCTGACTGAAGGGTCCAAGTTGGCATGGATCTCAAAGACAGCTGCGGAGGAGACAGGGCAGATCAGCAGGCTGGCGAGGAAACCGTGTTCCCAGGAACTGTGCTCATGTCAGGGCTGGGCAGGTTGTCCGGGGAGGCTGGCTGGGTAGGCGGAGAGAGAAGCACCCGGGACCTCATAATAAGAAAGATGCTGATAGGAGCAACAGCTCCTATTAGCTGCTGGCTAAGTACACAGTGGGCTCTTTATATGCATTCTCCTGCTCAGACAACCTAGGACGTAGGTACCAATATCAGCCCATTTTACAGATGAGGAAATTGAGGCTCTGAGAATGAGGGACTTGCTCACAGCTAGAATCGAAGCCAGCTCTATCTCACATGAAGGTTTACTAGTCCGTGGGGTTCTGGTTAGAAGGGAGGAGTGGGGCTCAGAGGCTAGTAGCCCTCCAGCCTCTTCAGACAGCCTTCTCTCAGGCTCCCCCAGCATTACAGATAGATGTCCACCCGCCCTCGGCATGGGCCAGGTCTGGCCCACTTGGCCCCATTTCCTCTGGCTTCCTCTTTTTTTGTCCAAACATCTCCACTCTCCCTGCTGAATCTGTCCTCTTCCCCTTTCAACTTCTCAATAACCTTCCCTGTCCATTACTCCACAAACCACAGCAGCGTGGGGAGAAAGAACAGGAACACTGTGGCCAAGCCCAGATCAAATCTGGGTTCCACCACTTACCAGTTGCATGAGTTCCTCACACCACTATGAACCTCAGTCTCCTCATCTACCAAGCTGATGCAGTCCCTTCCTCAGCAGGTTTGTGAAGACTAGAGCTGCTCTTATAAAGTACCATGCTCAGCACCCAGTTAACATACCAGGACAGCAGAGAATGGACTCTTGTTCCCATTTTACAGATGAAGAAATGAGGCCTAATAGTCACAAGAATGGTTACCAATTAAATCTGAGGACTCACCTACCACCAACCACTTTGTTAGTGCTTCAGGTGAAGTATTACCTTGAAAACAGTATGAGTTGGTACTACAGTGAGGAAACGGAGGCACAGAGAATTCTGGTCTCTTACTCAGGATCACCAGCTTACCAGTGGCAGAGCCCAGGCCGTCTGATTCTAAGGCTCATGCTCTCCACCTCTGAGCTACACAGCTTCCCCCAGGGCTGGAAGAGGTCTGTGCAAGTCCCATGAGACTTCCTGCCCGTCCCTGCCTCTTCGGGGCTCACCTGGGGCCATCTCGCTGCCAAAGATGAGGGCCCGGGCCCGGGAGGTGGTCAGGCAGTGGCGCAGGGCGTCCCGCCGCAGGTTGGTGTTGATCAGGGCGGCCTCCACGCCCAGCTTGGCCATGCCCAGCCACAGGCCCACGAACTCATTGCGGTTCTCCATGAAGAGGGCAGCCACGTCGCCGGAGGCCAGGCCCCGGGCTTGCAGGAAGTTGGCCACACTGCTCGAGTAGTCATCCAGCTGGCGGAAGGTCCAGTGTGTGTCTGTGCCCTCAAAGATCAGGGCTGTCTTGTTAGGGTGGCGCTGCACCGTAGAGGCAAACAAGATGGGCACTGTCCGCCGCTGCCGCAGGTACCGCCGGACCTTCGCCTTCACCTTCAGGAGCACCAGGCCGCCACTGTGTGGGAGCCAGCGAGGGGGCTGTGACTGCTGAGGCTGGGAGTGGGGGTCCCTGCACCCCGCCCCAGGGTGCTGCCCCATGGACCTAAGGCTCCTGAGCCCCATCACTTGCAACACTCCCCCTGTCCAGCCCCTGTATGCTGGGCACCGTTACACACACCAGCCTGCTTATGTCGTACAGGGACCAGGGCAATTACTCCCTCCCCTGTACGGAGGGTGAAACTGAGGCTCTGCCAGCAGATGGCTTGCCCTGGCTTCATAGGTGGAGATTTGAAGCCCAGTCTCTCTGGCTACAGAGTTCAACCCCTACTTGCCCTCCCCGTCTACTCTGAGTCTGCTGCTCCGTCAGCGCATTCTGGCCTCCAGGGCCCAAGGGAAGATCTCTTTCGGGGCCTCCCACAAGGCCATATCCTACCTCCCCCCACATTGCCCAATAAAGGATGAGTTTGCGATCTGTCCAGTCTTCCTCTCTGTGAGCCCAGCAAGGGGAGGGCTCCAGCCTAGTCACCACCTTGTCCTCTGGGCCCTGCTCAGGGCCCTGCACAGAGATGTTCAGCAGGTGTTTGTGGAATCGCTGGCCACACCCCGCTCTCCTGCCCTGGCCCTGCCACCTCTGCCCCTGATCTGTCCCAGCTTCCCAGCCTCTATGCCCTTGCTGATGCTCTACCCTCTGGCTGGAATCCCTTGATCTCACCACCTTGAGGTATCTCTCAAGAACAACTACTTTGGCCCTAGCCAGTTTGGCTCAGTGGATAGAGCATCAGCCTGCGGACTGAAGGGTCCCAGGTTTGATTCCGGTTAAGGGTACATGCTTGGATCCCCAGTGGGGGGCATGCTGGAAGCAGTCAATCAATGATTCTCTTTCCTCATTGATGTTTCTATCTCCCTCTCCCTCTCCCTGCCTCTCTGAAATCAATAAAAATAAATTTTTCCAAAAAGGAAAGAACTACTTTGCCTCCAGAAGGCCTTCTCTGATTCCCTGAGGCCCTGGCCTAAGCCATCTCTCTCGGCCCCGCTCCCACAGCTCTCCGCTGCTACCACCCTTCCTGCAGTGGCCACTCTATATTTCCTTTTGAAATCAACTCAGACTGACAAATGCTGAGCTGCCTGTTCTGGGTGTGAGTCACTGTGTTGGGCACTGGGACACTACTGTGAGTAAGACTGCCAGGGTCTCTGCCAGCTTAGGGATTTACTGTGTCCCCTAAGTCTCTCTCAGACCAGTCCAAGCGTGGCCCGGGACTGGGTCTGCCTTGCTCCTCTCTGGGCTCCAGAGCCTCGCACCTGGCACAGAGGAGGCAACAGCAGGTGTTTCTGGCCCAGGACATCCCTATGGAGCACAGCTGACATTCTCAGGGGAGCAGGTTTCCCCGATATCTGACGCAGGGCCCTCTCAGACTCATGCCAACCCAAGGACAGGACCTTTCCCACCGGGTTCCTGTTACAAACGACAGACCCCTTTCAGACGTCTCCTCAACACCTCTCCCTAACTTAGTGTTCCATGCTATGCCCCGGGCCCCCAAGTTGGCCCAGGCTAAGGAGCACCAAGTTATGGAGGTTCCCCAGGAGGAGACTGTGACCTTGGAGACGGAGGTAGTAGTGCCAGGGAAAGAGTGTGGAGAAGAGGCTGCTGCTTTGGGGCCCAGCCACCCTGTGCTGGTAGAGGCCCCGGGTCTGTTCTGCGGAAATTTTGTGGACGAGGAGCCCAGAGAGGCGTGGGGGACTCCAGGAAGGGCTAAACCGGGTACTCACAAAACATCGCGCCTGATGGTCTTGATGAAGATCCGGACGAAGCGCCAGCCGCCAGACCCCAGATAGAGGAGCAGCAGGGAAAACGCCACCTGCGTCCAGGGCAGTTTCAGCACCAGCTTGGAGAATAGCAACACTCCCAGGAGAGACGCCCCGAGCAGCATTGTGGCCTGTGAGCACAGGGTAGTCAGTGGATTCAAATGTCCAAGTTCTCCACTTCCTGGCCCGGTCAGCCAGGCCACTATGATCCCACGGGTCAACCTGTAGTGTGTCTTGGCAATACCGAGTGAGAGGGCTGCCTGGAAGGGGCAGGCTAGAGGCATTGGAGGAGAGGTGAGGCGTTCCAGAAGTGACAGGCAGGAGGCTAGGTGCTAGCACCCTTGTCCCATCTCTGCCCATAATTCTCCGAGTGACCTTGGGCAAGTCCCTTTCCTACTTTAGGACTTAGTTTCCCCCTCTGTGCAATGGGTGTAGTGGGACCTGCCCTCAAAAACCTTTCCCGCCAAAATAGGACAGTCCACTCTCCATCTAGGGTCCCTAACCAAAATGGCTTGGAGAGGGGTACTAACGTAAACACCTCTGGCTCGACTCCATACCCAAAGACCTAGGCAGGTGTGTGGATGACCAGGCCAAGCCACGACACCCAGAGGGGCAGCTTCCTGGGAAGGGGCCCTAGCCCCGTCCCTGCCCAGAGGCTCAGGCAGCGCCTCGCCTCTGCTGGCCCATAGGGGGCGACAGAGCAAACGGGGTAGAGTCCGGAGGTGCCTGAGAGGTGATCGCCCAAAAGGAAAAGATAAGATTGAGAGGAAGAGGGCCTTGAAGGCACCGCCACACACACACACTCAGCAAGCCACTCGGATGAATACTGGGGGGCTGGGCTCAGGGGGAGGGGGAAACCTGGCTGGGCTGAGATTAGCGCGCTTGGGTTCTATTCCTGGCTCTTCACGGATCTGCTCAAGAGGGCGGCAGGTAGGGCTGAGTTTTCCTTCAGGTCCCATTCCTGGGGAGGGGGTGAAGGTCACGGCTGTAATGTAGCCGGAGAGCCTCCGAGCCGGAATGAGGCCATGGTCTGGACCACAGGGAGCTCTTACAGACCACCTCCCGCTCCTTCACGCGGAAAGAAAAAGCCGGTAGTACCGAACTAGCGACCCCAACTCCAAAGCCAGGATCTATCTCCAAGGTCCTCAGACTCTGGCCTTCCAGAGCCGCCGGAGCCAAGGGTAGGAGCCCGTCCCGGAAGGCTGGAGATGGAATGTGGAGAGAAGGGGCTGCCTAGTGCCTCGGGCCCCTACCCCAGGTCGGTCACTGCATACAGCCCCGGCCCTTAAAGAGCCAGGGTAGCAGCAGAGCGGCCGGCAAGGAGGCAGCAGCAGGGCGCGCCCCTCACCCGAGGCCGGCACCGTCACACCTGCCTCCGACGGGCCGGGCACATTCCCCCGCCCAGGGACCCACTCGCCTGGTCTATGCTCACCCAGCGTCGGCCCCGCCGCGCGGCGCCCCGTCCAGATGCGGCCCGGCAGCGGCAGCGGAGTGGGGAGCGCGGGGGGCGTCAGCCGCCCCTGAGCGCGCAGAGCCGGGTCTCAAGATCCCTTCGCCAGCTCTGCGCCCTGCATGGCCGGACAGTCCCTCCCGCCGCTCAGCACCGCCCGCCCGCGGCGCTCCTCCCCCGTCCTGCCTCCAGCAGCCCAAACCGGCTGCGCCGGCCGGCAACAACGCGAGCCGCAGAGCGAGAGGCGCAGGGCAGTCCCAGCGCGCTCCACGCCACCTGGCCCAGCCCGCCCTGCGCGCGCGACGGTCCGAAGTGACGTCTCCCGTGGCATTCTGGGAGTTGTAGTCCGTGCCGCAGAGACCCGTGCTGTCTTATCTCTCGCCCCCCCGCCCCCCCCCCCTCCCCTGCCCCGCACCCAGGACCGGTAAGAGACTGGCGGGCTCTGCCTGGGCCCCGAACTCCCAATCCTCCGGCATTCGGTTCTATGGGAGAGCACCCCCCACCTGCCACATTGGCGGATAATCGGAGTCCGCGTTTAGACCCGGCACCATTCGGCAAAGGCCCAGCACCACACCTAGGAGAGAGCTAGAAGTGTGGTTTCAGACAGAAAGGTTCGCAAGGATTAAGTTCAGTAACTGGTTCTGTGGCACAATGGCTAGCGCATTGGACTTTTATTGGAATTTGGCATGGTTATTCTAAAGTTTTGGGTTCGAGGTCCTCCCTCAATTCCATTTTTTTATGTTCTATAATTATTTTTTCTTTATTGATTAAGGTATTACATATGTGTCCTTATCTCCCCATTACCCCCCCCCCACCTCGTGCCCTCAGCCCCCTAGTGTCTGTGTCCATTGGTTATGCTTATATGCATGCATACAAGTCCTTTGGTTGATCTCTCCCTGGGTGTTTTTTTTTTATGGACATAGTACCTTTAGAAGGTTCAGAAGACCTGCAGATTTGAGCACCTCTCACCTCCGCTTCTGGGGCAGTAAACTTGGTGCCCGGATTACTGAGTAGGAATCCTTTCTCATTCATGGTAGTATCTTGTAAGCAATCTGGCACACCTGATGGTACAAAGGGCACGGATCTGGAGACCTAACTTTGACTTCTAATCAC
This sequence comes from Myotis daubentonii, assembly GCF_963259705.1. Taxonomy (NCBI): domain Eukaryota; kingdom Metazoa; phylum Chordata; class Mammalia; order Chiroptera; family Vespertilionidae; genus Myotis; species Myotis daubentonii. The sequence continues at coordinate 76,846,254 of NC_081850.1, read as the reverse complement.
CGAACCCTGCAGGAAATTAACCTCCAAGTCAGTGACCATAGTTGTCATGCCACCTGCTAAGCCCTGGGCCATTGGCCGACTTCCCAGCCCTGTGCAGCTCTGGGCCTCTGAAAACTCGGTTCCTTGATAATCAAAACATATTGGTCATCCACGGTTGCCACCTGTCTTTGAATAGATCCCTGAATCCCTTAGTCTAGCAGAAGTCCTTAAAAAAGGGGGAGGGACAGTTTTCAGGGTCTATTCATAGGGATTAAAAATGAAAATTTGGCCGAAACCGGTTTGGCTCAGTGGATAGAGCATCGGCTTGCGGACTGAAGGGTCCCAGGTTCGATTCCGGTCAAGGGCATGTACCTGGGTTGCGGGCACATCCCCAGTGGGGGATGTGCAGGAGGCAGCTGATCGATGTTTCTCTCTCATCGATGTTTCTAACTCTCTATCTCTCTCCCTTCCTCTCTGTGAGAAATCAATAAAAATATATTAAAAAAAATGAAAATTTGGTCTGATAAGTATTTGGACCTATTTCTTCCAGTGTATAGGGTGCCTCCTTTTGGGGGAGCTAGGTAAATTAAAGCAACTCCTTCCCCATGGGTGTTACAGTCAGGAGGCAGTGTTGCACTGGGTGCTTATGGGTGTGGACATCCAACAGACATGGGTCAACTCAAAGTCTCCATTTCTTCTTCTATGTAAAAACTAGAGGCCTGGTGCAAGAAATTTTGTGCACTCTGGGGTTTGGGCTGGGCGGGAGGGGCCCCTCAGCCTGGCCTGCCCCCTCACACAGTCCAGGAGCCCTCAGGGGATGTCCTACTGATGGCCAGACTGTGGCCAGAAGCCACAGTCTGGCCTCCCTCTGCGGGAGGCGACCGGGCTGATCAGGGGAATGCGCCACCCCCATCACTCTGCTGCTGCTGCCACTGCCAGCCACTGCGGCTGTGAGGCCTGAGCCCTGGGCCTCGCAGCCACTGGGGCTCACGGCTGTCTGAGCCCACAGCTGCCGTGAGGCCTGGACTCGCAGCTGCTGTGGCTTTGTCTGGATGGACGTCCACCCTAATTAACATATTACCCTTTTATTAGTATAGATGAGAACATACCAATAGTGATTATCTCACAGGGTTTGGGTGGAGATTCATGGGGAGCTTTTGAATTAGCACTTGACATACTTGTTATTGTAGTTTACAGGCTCATTGACCACAAAGCTCCTACAAAATCTAGTCATGAAGGTTATCTCTGATTGTATCCACAGAGCTTAGCAAATAACAGAAGCTTGATAAATGTTTGACAGGGAGAGTGAATTGGAAGCACTGACCTTATCCACACCAGGATCCAGGGAAATAATTACGATGATTTCCACATCAACTGCGGAGGTGATATGCAAATAAGGCAAGTGAGAATTTGAAGTAGGGTGGTGGTGACCAGCCCCCCTGTTCTCCTCCACCCAGGCAGGTCACATTGGTGAAGCCAAAGCAGTAAGTCCACAGCCAGGGGGCCAGGCCTGAGGGGTAGGTGCAAGGGGACACAGAGGCAACAAGGCAGTCTGCCTTCAAGTTGCTTATAGTGAGGGCGGGTGGAGATTAGATCACTAGACAAGGTTGCTCACTGCGCTTCTGTAATACCCACCACACATTATTGTGATGTCTTTGCTTTGTAGTCAGATGCATCTGGGTTGCACTTCCATCCCCAACCGTGAGTCACTGGGCAAATCACCTCTCCCGATGGAGCCTCAGTGTCCTTATCTGTCGAATGGAAATCCAGCCATCATGGCCCCTGCTTCGTGGGGCTGGGCATTGATTAAACGAGATGAGCATGTCAAGCTGTCAGCGCAGGGCTGGCACATGGGAGGCCTCAGCTGCCGTAAAGTTGCTCATCCAAGAGGGTGGGGATGCAGCTGTCTTGAGCACTGAGAACCCCCAGCAACCAGCAAACATTTGGAAGACACTAGTCCCTTCCATGGGCAGGGAAGGCCGTGTGGTGGGAAGGGATTGGAAAGGCCTTTGTGTGCCAGGTTGAGTTTTGTCCTGGTGCAGTGAAGAGGCATTGCAGGTTCTTAGGAAGGGCAGGAGCTGGATGCTGTCATTGGTGGGACAGTCTCAGCCTAGGCTGACCTCACCGTGGGCTCCTTTCCATGGACATGACCCCCATCTGCCCCGCATTAGGGAACATCAGCACTTAACTCTCCAGCTTTACCAGAGCCTCACATTTGGACTCACTTGAATTAAACCTCTCCAGAGTGGAGTGGTTTGATCCCTGGCACACAGTAGGCACTTACCCCATAGATATTCAGTTGGACGGTGTCAGTGACCTCCGAGTTGTGTAAGTCCACCCACTCTGGGTGTGTGCAAAATAAACACTCTGGTTGATTTGTCCATGATGACTTCAGAGGCCCCCAAGGGCCTTCCTGGCAAGGGACAGCTTCCATTTCCTAAGTGTTTACTATGTGCAAACTGCACGGGCACATGGCCCTGTTGTGGGACAGGCATATACTCTCCCTATTTTACAGAGAGGAAAACAGAGGCTCGAAGGGGTGCCCTGACGAGCGCAAGGGGGCAGAGCTGGTCAGTGCGGGCCAGGTCTGCCCTTAGAGCTCTGGGATCAGCTACATGTGGCTTTTGTGGGGCAGAGGGAAAGGGAGCTTCCCTTGTGCGTCCTGAGACAAGCCCCTCCCCCGCCCCCCCCCCGAGCTGTGGGACCCGGGGCACTTTCTGAACCCGAGACCCAGGGTCTTCACCATGAAGTGAGGCTGTGGTGGGGGCTGAGTAAGATCTTGCATGTGGGGTGCTCAGCGTGGGGCTTGACATCCATTCCTTCAGCAACGAAGCAGTAAGCCCCTGCTGTGTGCCAAGCACTGTTCCCAGCAGTGAAAGAATAGGGTCCCTGCCCTCCTGGAGCAGACATGGAACTTGTAAGTAAAGAAATAAAATAATTTCGGAGTGCTCTGGCCCGGTAGCTCAGTTGGTTAGAGCATCGTCCCCGTTCATCAAGGTTGCAGGTTTGATCTCTGGTCAGGACACATACAAGAAGCAACCAATGGATGCATAAATAAGTGGAATGACAAATCAGTGTTTCCCTTCCTCTCTCTCGCTCTCTCTGGAAAATAAAAGTAAATAAAAAGTTTAAAAAGATCATTTATGAGTGGTAAGCACTCTAACAGGTGATGTGGAGTAAAGGGGAGGGGGCCGTCTCAGATGGCGCGGTCAGGGCAGGCCCCTAATGAGGTGACATTTGAGCACAGATGTGAATAACAAGAAGCTGACTATGTAATGACTTGGGAACAGACAGGAAAAAGGTCAACATGGTTTATTAAGATGAATGTAAGTTTCTAGGCAGAAGTTGACAGGGCCTCATGGCCTGCGGTAAGAACTCAGTATGCGGTAGCTACAGCCAGTATAATTGTCCTCCAGCTGGTGACAAAAATGCCACCCCTTGATCTGGAAGCAGGACTCTACCGGCCACCCCCGCTAATCCCAATACCCAGTGCCCATCTCTTGCCTGCTGTAGAGGCCCAGGGTTGCGCAGGCACCAAGAGGTTGGAGCAGGTGAGCTACCAGGCTGGGCAGAGGCCATCTCGAGTCTGACCTTTCGCCCCTGATCTTGGCACTGTTGACTTTTACTGCTCTAGGAACAGTGCCTGGGATCCTGGGAAGCCACGGAAATGGCGGGCAGGTCTGGAAAGGCCTATACTGCAAAGATCGATGAGGTATGAGGAGCCCACTCCAACCTCCTCCTCTTTCTGCAGAAACTCAGCTCAGGAAAAGGCTTCCCTCTTGAAAAGGCGATGGCTCCGAGGTCAGCCTCCAGCCTCCCACGTCCTCCCTCTGCCACTGGGAGCCCTAGACTGAGATGTGGCGGGCACAAGGCCGACACACGGGCATGGCAGTGCTGAGCAGGTCCAGCCCCAGCTCTGTTCCTGTTGCCTCTTTAGGAAAATTCAATAAGTAGCACCACCTCCCCCCATGACTGTTGGTGTCAATGTGATAACAAACAGAAGTGTTTGGCACTGCTTAGCACACAGTAGTTATAACTACACTGTAACTGTTATTATCCGTAGGGAAACTGAGGCACAAGAAAACTAAGCAGGAGGCCTTTCAACCTGTGTTCTAGTTACTCCAGCCAAGTCCTTGCCCATCCTGGGCCTTTGTTGCCCTCGCCACACAACGAGGAACTAGTCCCTGAAAACTTTAAAGGCTCTGCCATTCTCGCAGAGTATCTGGTTCTAAATCCACAGCCAGGGCCACCTACTCTTCCACGGTCCCCTTTACTTGTCTGTCCCCACTCCTTGGCTCTGACCCAAGGAAAATGCCTGGTTGCTGCTCTAAGATGACCCTGTAGTCTCGCAGCTGCTCCTCCACCTGCGCACACAGTAACGCAATCGCTCCTGCCCCTTGGTCCTTCAGAGAGCATCGCCGCATGAAGCCTCCGCAATAACCAGAGGTGCTGTTCTCATTCCCTTTAGCGATGAAATGGGCCGAGGGGAGGGACTGCCCCGGGCCCTCTGCTAGAAAACCCTAGAGTTAGGAGCTTGAATCTGTAGGGCCAACTGCAGGCCCGAGGTGGGCCAAGCGGCTGAAGCGCAGACTGGAGGGGGTGTTTCCTCTCGGGGCTCAAAGGCCCAAGGCTGCGTCAGCCAGCACTGGGCGAAGGCAGGGAAGCAGGCCCTCAACCTGAGGGAGCCTTTCTTCGGATGGCGGAGACTCCATTCCCCTCTGCCTCCCTCTTCTCCGGCCTTTGGGGTTGGATCGCATCCTCACTCCTGGGAAGACGCTCAGCCTGGGAAGACGCTCAGCCTGGCACCCAGAAAGCCCTAGAGCAGGTGTGGACCAGTGCGAGTCCAGATGGCTGGTTCCTGTCCACGTGTGGTTCTCTGGGCAGCTCCAGGCTCCCCTGGGAGCTGCACTGCCTGCTCCCGCCTGGGTTGGCCCTCAGAGCCACTCAGCACTGTTACGACAAATTCTGATAAGTGATATCCAAAGGTCAATGTTCAAAGAAAAGGAACAAAGGTAGTGGCCATGGAGCCTTCTGCCTCCAGGGGAAGTGGGTGGGGTGAGGGTGAGGAGGGCCTAGACCTTGATGTGCATGGGGGGGTCCGTGATGCCCAACTCCTCCCGCAGAGCCTTCAGGGGCTGTTCCCAGCGCCGCTCGTAGTACAGATTGAGGACACACGGGGCCCTGCGCCCGTTCTGAACTGCCCACGGGACCAGCTCCGAGACCAGCACTTGCAGGTGCCTATGGGGCAGCAGAGGGAGAAAACAGAGGGTCCTGAGAGCCGGCACACTGTGTGCCCAGCGGTCCACGTGCATTTTCTCAGTTGATCCTCACACAGACCCAAGACAAAGGGGTTATTATCACCAATTTTTAAATGAGGATGCAGAAACTCAGCGAGGTTAGAATCCCATGCCCAAAGCCACCCATCTTGACCGCGCCACGCCCAGGTTTAAATTGAGGGCTATCTCACTCCAGGAACTAAAGTAGATTGCCCCCAGCCGCACCTGCATCATTCTGCCCTGGCACCGAGGCCTGGCCCAAGAGACTCGAGGGTCCCATGAACTGTCCAGGCTTCAGTTATTGGCCTGGAGGCCCTGGGCCAAGCCAGTTTCACCTCTCCGCCCTGTTCCTTCCACCCTGGCTTCCTGGAGGACCACTGAGGCTGCTTAGGAGGGCTGCATGCTCTTCCTTTTCCTGGAGCCTTGGCCCTTTTGACATTTCCTTTGACCCCTCACCCCCACCCCTTGAGAACTTACTGGGCACTGAGTCGGATTGGTCCAAAGAGTGCGCCCAGGATGCACATGGGCAAGCCGGTCTGGACAGCCTCAAACCACTTCACCACGATCTCCCCTGCGGGACAGGGTAGAGATGGAGGTGGGAGGTGAGGAGGGGCCAGGAAGAGAGGCCAGGGATGCTCATGGCAGGGAACCGTGAGGTGTCTGCTCCTCTCTAAGGTGTCTCTTCTCTAAAGGGGTCAGCCATGCTCAGTCTGGTCTGTGCTGTGCCCAGGCACTTGGCTTGGTGGGGAGGAGAGGGCCCAAGAAAGAGCCAGAGGAAAGAAGGGCTGGAGAGGAAGTTTGGGGTCAGAATGCAGAAGACTTGACAGCCAGGCTAGTTCCTACAAGCCTTCGGGAGTTCCCGAGGGTGTCAGAGAGGGAGCCTGCTGCTTGGATGCTTCTCATCTGTGTCGGAGCCTGAGAGGTACTGGGGCTGGCACAGATGCTACTGAGATGTTCCGATAAAGCAGAAAATGAGGCGCTATGTCAGCTCATTGGCGGGGGGCAGAGAGGCGAGCCCGGCCCTGCCCTGGTGGACAGCTTGCTGGAGCGCCCTGGCCTGGTGGACAGCTTGCTGGAGCGCCCTGCCCTGGCCTGGTGGACAGCTTGCTGGAGCGCCCTGCTCTGCCCAACCCCCACGCTCAAGGCAGCTGGCACTCACCCAGGATGTTGGTGGGCATCCCCAGCAAGGTGTGGAGCATGTCGTGCACCTCCCGGTACCGCTGGATCACGTACGCTAGCTCCTCATCGTCCACGAATCGGGTGGGTGCCCGGGTATCTGGGGAGACCCTCTGACAACCATGAACCGCCCCTAGACCCCTTTCCCACAGTTCCCAAGGCTCAACTGCCAGCCTCTCCTTGATCTGTCAACCACTCCCACCAAACTCATACTCTTAAGACATTCCGGGGACTTTGCTTCTGCCTATACCAGCTGACAGGGGAATCCTTCGTGATACTGGCAACCCCTCAACCCACGCCAACTCACACATAACGTATGTAATCAGTTGGAATATACGGTACAAAGGCCCCGGGGGAGGGGGAAGCAGGATTCTAATGGGGATAGAATTTCAGTTGGACAGATAAAAGAGCTCTGGAAGCTGGTTTCTAACATGTGAGTATACTTTTTTAAAAAAATATATATTTTATTGATTTTTTACAGAGAAGAAGGGAGAGGGACAGAGAGTTAGAAACATCGATGAGAGAGATCGATCAGCTGCCTCCTGCACACCCCCCACTGGGGATGTGCCTGCAACCAAGGTACATGCCCTTGACCGGAATCGAACCTGGGACCCTTGAGTCCGCAGGCCGATGCTCTATCCACTGAGCCAAACCGGTCAGGGCAATGTGAGTATACTTAACACTACTGACTATCCATTTAGAGATGGATAAGAAAATTTAAAAATTTTTCTTTATTGATTAATGATTGATGAATGGGAAACATGACTTGTTGTTCACGTATTGATGCATTTATTGGCTGACTCTTGCATGTACCCTGACCGGGGATCAAACCTGAAACCCTGGCATATCAGGGCACACTCTAAGTACCAAATGAGCTATCTGGCCAGGAAAGATGGGAAATGTTATGTGTTTTTTTTGTTTTGTTTGTTTTTTACCACAATTAGAAGTTGAGGGTAAAAAAAAGATCCTTAGCATGAGATAAGGATCCTAGCGTGTTCTCTCCCACTGCCCTCATCTTCACCTTGGTCATTCCTGCTCATCCTTTATGACCCCGCTTAAGTGTCACCTGCAGACTGATCAGGCCCACAGCAGGGTCTCCTGTAGCATGCTGCACCTCCCTATGGCACCTGACGTGACTGCATCCTGTTTAATGCACGTGCTTGTTAATGTCTCCTTTCTGGATCTGGCTGTCCCACCACTTGCCACATGTGGCCACTGGGCCTTGACATGAGACAAGTTCCAGCTGAGACAGCTATCCATGAAAATCACACACTGGATTTCAAAGACTTAGTATGAGAGTAGTGTCAAGTCTCAGTAATTAAAAAACATTGACTACATGCTGAAACGTATTTTAGATACACTGGATTAAACAAAATGCTATTAAAATTAATTCCACCTGGTTTTTTTTGGCTTCACTAATGTAGCTAGCAGCAGATTTAAATTTCCTATGTGGCTTGCATTCTAGTTCTGTGAAGAGCGCTGCAGCGGTCTGGTCTTCCTGTCCCCACGTGTGGCCTCAGCCTGTCCAGAGGTTGAGAGGTTTGTGTCTTTGCAGCTGGGGCTGCTGGTTCAGTGCCATGCTCTATGTGTGGCCCTCACTGGGTCCTACTTGCTTCTGCGGCATTCTGCTTGTGTGAAGCTGAAGGTGATCACAGTAATAGCAGCTAGACTTCCTGAGTCCCTACTGTGTGCCTGCACTGGATGACGTCCTTTACATATATGACCATACTTCATCTTCATGACCATCTAGGGGGTGGATACTGTTATGAGCCTCAGATACAGGTAAGAAAAATGGGCCCGGCTGGTGTGGCTCAGAGGTTGAGCGTGGACCTATGAACCAGGAGATCATGGTTCGATTCCAGGGTTGCTGGCTCGACCCCCCAGGAGGGAAGGGTGTGCTGGAGGCAGCCAATCCATGGTTCTCTCTCATCATTGATGTTTCTATCTCTCTCCCTTCCTCTCTGAAATCAATACAAAAAAAAATTAAAAGAAAAAGAAAAATGAGGCTCAGAGAGATAAAGTAACTTGCCCAAGATCACACAACTAATCAAATGGCTGAGCCAGGATTTGAAACAAAGTTTGCTGGATTCCAAGGCCAACAGCTTTAACATCCATTATTGATAAGCCGTATTAGTGCCCTGGAAGATAAACATTAGATCCTTTTCCTCAGATAAGGAATCTGAGCCTCAGAAAGGCCACATGACTCGCCCAGGCCCTAAAGCTGGGAGGAGAGGCAGGATTCTAGCTCAGCCTACTCTTCACTCCAAAGCTCATGCCTCACAATCTTGATGCCGCAAGGACGACTGACCACATTCCTTACCAAGGTCCACTCAGGGTGGGTGACTTCACTCTGAACCTTGATCTAAATCTCTGCTGGTACAAAGGTGTTACTTCACCTTTTGTGGCTGCTGGTTCCCATCCTCTGGAAGTGTCACAACTGCTCGGGCTGTTAGCACAGCTGGGGCTGTGACTGGGCGAGGTGCCAGGGAGGCCCTGCAGTCCCCTCCCCTCCTCAGTAATAGGACAAAAGGCTCTGGGGGGACTTCAGAAGGCTGTCCCTCCCTGGCTGACACTAGGGGCAGGTTACCTTGGTGCATTTCCCATTGATGAAATAATTTGCATCCTGGTGAAGTGTGAGAGAGAGGGTCTAAACTGGGGTGGGGGCAGGTGCCAGGAATGTATGGGGGCAGGTTATTTTTTTCAAGGATAATAACCTAAGCAGTGATTCTCGACTGTCCACCGGGGGACATTTGCAAAGTCTGGAGACATTTGTGGTAGTTAGGACTTAGGGAGGTGCTACTGTCATCTGGTGGGCAGAGGCCAGGGAGGCTGCTTAACATTCTACAATGCACAGCACAGCCCCACAACAATGAATTATCCAGCCCAAAAAGTCAATAGTGCCAAGGTTGAGAAACCCAATTCCAAAGGAACCTTCACTCACTCTGTCACCGCCCCCAGCCTGGTTGGTTCCTGTGCTGGGCTGGGCAGCACTTCAGAGGTCCTTTGTGGGGATGTGTACATGTTGGCGGGTGGGGGGAGGGGCAGGGGCGGTATCCTAAGGTGCTTTTATAAATCAGATGTTACTCTCCTGCTTGAAACCCTCAGGGGCTTCCTATTGCTCCTATTACAAAATGCAGACTCCTTCCCATGGCTGGCAGGGCCTGGCCCGGCTGATCTCCCGCCCATGGCTGCCTCCCCCGACTCTCTCCTCTGTGGCCACGTGGGTGGGTCTCCCTCTCCTGAAACTCACAGAGCCTCCCACTTGCCAATCCCTTGGGATGGTCCTCCTGTGTTTCCTCGGGGCTGGCTCCTCCTCCTCTTCTTAGTCTCCCAGGACCACCGTATCGAAGCGGCCAACCCCACGCCCACCCTTGTCCTGTCTCGATGATTGCTGTCCTCATAGCACCATCTGCTAGAATGCGAGCTCCACAGGTAGGCTCTCGGCTGCATCCCAATTACTATGAACGGTGCCTGGTAAGTTCTAAGTACTCAATAAATATTTTACATGAATTTTTATATGACTCTTTCTTTCTTTTACTGTTTTATTTACCTCCCCAACCAGAATATTAGGTCCATGAGGGCAGAGATCTTGCCTGGCTAGTTCACTATTATGTCCCCAGGACCTGGAACAATGTGATGACACATGCCAGATGCTAAACAAATGAATGAGTTCCTCAGTAACTGGGACACCCCCACCCCCCCGCCGCCACCTGGGGCTGGAGAGTGCCACGACTTGCCATACCCTAGGGAAGCATAGTGTCTGGAACAGGGGGACACAGGGCAGCAGTTAACAGCGTGATCTGGGTGTGTATACTGCTTCCATTAACACTGGCTGTATGAAACCAGCAAGTTAGCTTAACTCCTCTGAGCCTCAGTTTCATCTATTCAAAGGGCATAATAAAACATACTTGACGGCATTATTGGGAGGATTCAGCAAGATCATGTGAGCCTGGCATCTGGAATGTAGTAGAGGTTAATAAATGCTAGCCAGAATTCTCGGTTGGAGTGATGTTACTGGCCCATTTACCTGTCCCAGAGAAAATGGCAAAGGCTTGGCACAAGAGACTGAAAAGCTCTCCTGCCCATGGTGGCAACTTAGGGTTCCTCCTTTCTTGGGACGCCACTCCCATGCCTCTCATCTGACCTTCCTGGTGAGGGCCAAAGGCACAGAACCTGGACACTCACATTCACATCCAGGAAACGGAGATACTCGCGGCCGAGGGAGCCCTCAGGCAGGCTCCGGAGCTTGTCCAGGTCAAGGGTGGACAGAGAGATCCGGGGACGCTCCCTGCAAGGCAGAGGCAGGACCTAGGTTTGGGAGGGCACCAGCAAAGGCAGGTAAAAGGTTCCGCTGGAACAAGGCTGAGAGAGGGGAAAGGGCAGAGCATCAATGGGGACACAAGTCCCGAGGGAGCTTCTTCGAGGTGGCAGGGACTGAGGAGAGGTCGTGCTTCCTGCCTACAGGGGCACAGTCTAGCAGGCAGACCTCACAGGTGATCAGGGTACTCACCACGGGCACTGCAGGAAGGGGTGAGGGTACAGTTAGCACGTGTTACGGAAGCTTAGAGAGGGTATAGAGCCCTGTGGCTGGAACTGGGCCGAGGCCACCAGATGGCACTACCCAGGGGTCATCGTAGTGTCTATATGAATTGCATCCCTGGAGTTAAGCAGTGCCCAGTCTGTGCAGCCATCCACAGCCAGGATATGGAGAGCTCCCTAGAGGAACAGGACTGACACAATGGGACTCGAGATCCCCACAGAATATTCCCAACCGACACCCCCAGGCAGAGCTGGAACCTACTGCAGGATCTGGGCACCCTCTGAATCCCTCTTCATCTGGTCCCTGAGGACCCTCAGGGCACGGCACCCTGTGGTTTCCCCTAGAACTGCAACCATGTCTGAAAGGAAATTGGGACAAATACAGGATCTGATTAGGTAAGTTACCTGACCTGGTCTGAGTCTCAATTTCCTAACTGATAAAGATCTACCTCTTAGTTATGAGGATTCATGTTAAACACTTAGCAATCATCCTGCACAGAGGTAGGGCTTAATACAGCTACACTTATTAGTATTGCTGTTATTAATCTGCTGGGATGAGATTAATAAGCACAGTTAGCACAGTGCTTTCCAGATCACTTTCACACCCACGATCACAACACAACATAATGTCTCCATTGACAGGCACAAGCTTTGGTATCAGAGTGGTGGGTTTGAGTCCAGGTGCAGTCACTATCTAGGTGATCTTGTATAAACGGCTTCCCATTTCCAAGCCCCAGTGTCCTAGTTTGTGCAGGTAACAGCTTTCTAATAGGGTTAATGTAGAAATCAAAAGCATCATGCATAATAAAGCACTTAGCACAGTGAGCAGCCAGATGTGCTCAGTTGAGCAGTCAGCATTATCGTTTTTATTAGCAGGAGTAATAGTACTCTCCAGACTTAAGGGATGAGGAAGGCATGGCAGGGTCTTAGGATGCTCTAGTTATACATCCAGCAAACATGTATCGAGCATTTATTATGGGCCAGGCACCATCCACAATGCTGCCGGTGCTGTGGGAAAAGGGCAGTCATGGTCCCGAATCTTATAAAGTTTAATTTCTGGTGCTTATAAATCACCTATTTAGTCCAGAGGTTGTCACTGTGGCTGGGTGACAGAATATCCGGGGAAGTCGTTTCAAAGGGGAGAGAGGCTCAGATTCCAGGCCCCTTCCCCCTGCCCTCTCCACGCCTGACAGATACGGAACCCAGGCATCTGCATTTTTACGAATGTACCGGGTGATTATGAGGTACAGCCTCCGCCTTGGGTACCCAGACCTAGTCTATTCCCCAGTGACCCGTAGGAAACGGAAATTTTGACAGAAGCCGGGGCCTGCCGGGGAGCGCGGGGCATGGGCGGCCTTACCGTGGCGATACGGGTTGTAGAGGGCCATGCCCGCAGAGCCGGCGGTCAACAGCACCTTCTGCAGCAGGGACGTGGGGATGTGTTCGGGGTAGAGCAGGCCGGTGCCCTGGCTCGCGGCTCGGAGCGGCACATCTGAGGGGCAAGAAGAAGGCCGGAGTCAAAAGGGTGGGGGGGGGGGGACCCCAAGACTTCCCTCCGTCTCCGCCACTTGCCTGCAGCAGGGCCAGGGAGAGCTTGGAACAGACGGAGGGGACTCAGGGTCCCGCGCAGCAGCGTCACCATGACAGCACGCGCTGCCCGAAGGTCGCGGGAGGCCCGGCGGGGCAGGGCGGCTGCTCCAAACTTCCCTGGCGACCGAGCGCCTGAAGGTCAGAACTCGAGCCCTATTCCTCTGAGTAGGGCCTTTGGGAGGCGGGGAAATGGGGCCGAGGAAAGGGCCCTATCGCTAAATATGGGAAGTGAACCCAGGCGAGCTGTCTGCCACCTCCTCTACGGATGAAAACTCCCCATTTCACTTCACCCCCGGGAAGGGTGTCCCCGTCCGACCCGCTAGCACAGGGCTCCGGCGACGGAACACACTTCCTTTTCCGCACACCGTTCCCCCGAGGATGTTAGGGGGAGAACCACTTCCGGCTGCGAAACCTGACGGCGCCCATTGTACGGACTCTATTTGGTGCGGGACCGTACGGCACTTCCGCCCGTCCAGCTTCGCCCGGAACCTGCGCCGCCGGCGCGGACATGGGGGCCGCCGGCGTGGCCCGGCTGCACGGGCTCTTTGCGACCTACAAGCCCCCCGGGCTGCACTGGAAGCACCTGCGGGATACGGTGGAGCTGCAGCTTCTGAAGGGTGAGTGCCTCTAGCCGGACTCCCGATTGCGCGCCCTTTCTCCCGGGAATCCTTTCCCGCTTCTGATCTAGCAAAATGAAGTCATGTGATCTAGTCGCCTGGGAGAGCGCTTTTCTAATCATGGGTTACGCCTCACCTCCCTTGTGTTCACATGGGTAAACAGTAAATAAGTCATAGGGTTGGGATTTGAACTCGTCTGTTTCCTAACTGTTCTGTTCGCTGGTGCGCGCCCTGGGTCCTCGTCCGTCTCCCGCATCTCCGTACTTTCCTGCTCCTCCTCCCCAGGCGTTGGGACAGAATTGACACGATGTCCTCTACCTGTGTATGCACAGGTCTCAATGCTGGGAAGCCGCCTGCCCCTGAGCAGCGTGTTCGCTTTCTGCTGGGTCCTGTGGAAGGCAGCGAAGAGAAGGAGCTGACCCTCACAGCCACCAGTGTGCCCACCCTCACCAACCATCCGCTGGGTAAGGCGCATTCAGGCAGGGGCTAGGGTCCGGGTCCCTTCGCAGGAAATCTCTGTCCGGAGTCAGTACTCAGACTCCTGTCCCAGACCTTCGGAGGGCCGCAGTGGGGTTGAAGTGTTTGGCAAAGAATATGCAAATTTTCCAGATAAGAAATGCTTCAGGCTTTGCAGGTTCAATTCCGCCGTCGTAGTGCAAAAGCAGCTGTAGGCAGTATGTGAAGCCGTGAGCCTGGCTGTATTTCAATCAAACTTTATTTATGGACACTGACCTTTGAATTTCACATAATTTTCATATGTCACAAACTAGTATTCACTTGATTTTTTTTTTTTTTGAATCTGTAAAAAATGGGGGGAAAAATTTAACTCATGGGCTATTATAAAAACAGGCTTGAGGATTTGTCCTGTGGACTGTAGTTTGCTGGCCCCTTTACTGTTCCCAGACTCCAGGTAGGAATTGAGACCCTTGGGTGGAAGTCCTAAGGAGGTAGAAGATGTTGGGAGGCTATAGGATGACCAAGGGGAACCTCTAAACCTCTTCAGCAGTGATATTCAGTGACTCTACCGTATAACAATCACAAGTATGGTATAATAAGGATCTTCTTTATACTAGATACTGTGGTAAGCTTTTTCCAAATACCATCTCATTGAAACTTCACCACAATCCTATGAGGCCCAACCTGTAGCGATAAGGCTACATGCTAGGAATGAGGTCTTCACACAGCCCGGAGCCATCCGTATTTGTTGAGGAAAGGTACCTCGTCTGTTTCTTTCTAGTACGTGGACCAGCATTCACCAGCCTGAAGATTGGCGTGGGACACCGGCTGGATGCCCAGGCATCTGGGGTGCTTGGTAGGTGGGGGGGTGCAGTGATATAGGCTTGTGGGAGGATTGGGAGATACCAGAAGCCCAGCCCACTTTTAACCTGACATCCATTTCTCACCACTGTTCTCCCCTGATTCTCGCCCCAAATCCGATCAGCTGGTGGAAGTGGGGAGGGGGAGTCACAATCGCCCACCTTTTATCAAGTGATCTCTGCATGTGATGTGGTACAAAGCCATTCACCACAGCAGCCTTACTAGGTAGATGATGTATGATTTTATGAATGAAGCAAGTAAGGTCCCACAGCTTAGGTGACTTGTCCTCGGTCACATGCCCTCCGTTCAGAGAGGGGAAACCATCATTGCTTTCGTGGGGTCGCCAAGCATGTGACTCTGGCCTCACCAGCGAGGGTCTGGACACACAAAGCCCTGAGTCATGAGCCATCTGTGTCCCCAGGGTCAGGCGGTGTCTGCATCCACACGCGACAGTCACAGTCCCCTTGTCTTGCTTCCCGGGGCACTGGCAGGCAGACATGATCTCATGCCCCCTCCCTGTCTAGGAGTGAATGGAGGACCATTCTCTCCAGCCAGACGGAGAAACAGCGGGGAAAGGCAGGGAGTGGCCACAATGCCCTCATTTATGGGGCCCTTCCTTTGTGCTGACTGCTTCCTGTGCGTGGCCTCCGTCTTCATGACAGGGGCCGGGCAGTGATTTTCTCCCCACTTTACTGATGAAGAGCCTGAAGCACAAGGAGGCTAAGGACATGCTTAGGGCCGCTCCTGACTTCAGTGCAGGTCCCTGACGGGGCCGCTCCTGACTTCAGTGCAGGTCCCTGTGACTGGGCCAGCGGTCTCGTAAGTGCAGGTCTCTGTGACTGGGCCAGCGGTCTCGTAAGTGCAGGTCTCTGTGACTGGGCCAGCGGTCTTGTAAGTGCAGGTCTCTGTGACTGGGCCAGCGGTCTCCTAAGTGCAGGTCCCTGTGACTGGGCCAGCGGTCTCCTAAGTGCAGGTCCCTGTGACTGGGCCAGCGGTCTCGTACTTTTGAGGCATCAGAAAGCCCTGGCTCGGTTGGTTGGTTGTCATTGGTACACCAAAAGGTTGCATGTTCAATTCCTGGTCAGGGCACATGCCCAGGTTGCAGGCTTGATCCCAGTAGGGCATGCGGGAGGCAGCCTATCAATGTTTTCCTCTCATATCCATGTTTCTCTCTCTCTCTCTCTCTCTCTCTCTCTCTCTCTCTCTCTCTCTCTCTCTCTCGATCAATTTAAAACCCTTAAAAAAAGAAAAGAAAAGAAACCCCTAGAGAGCTGGCTAAGCATCCTAGGCCCCTCCCCACCACAAGTCAGAGCAGTGCACATGGTGGGACCCAGAAATCCACATTGGCATTTGTACCCAGAGGAGCTCACTTGCTTCCTGTAGAAGAAGCTGTCCTTGCCCCCTGCTGGCTTCAGCAGCATTGGAGGCGGGAATATTCTGATGGCGGTTGTGGGGGATGGGGTCCCAGGGAAACGGGAAGGGGGTGGGGGAGGCAGGTGTGAGATCAGCCTGGGTTCCTTTCAGTGCTCGGCGTGGGACAGGGACGCAGTCTCCTCACCGACATGTACAACGCACACCTCACCAAGGTACCGGGGCTGGGGACAGCCTGCGTGTCCTCTGGTCCTTTCCCTGGGGGCACTGGCAGGATTCTGAAGCTGAGAGGATTCCATTGGGAACATCTAGGCCATAAGTAAGCATGTTTTTATGGCCACGTGCTATGGAAGACTAACAGCAACGTAACAGTGACAGCTGGCACTATTGCATGCTGGCTGCTCTGTGCTGAGCACTGTACGTGGACTCCCTTGTGAGCGCCTCACTGCTTCCGTGCAAAGTGGGATCTGTGGTTAACCCGTTTTACAGACGAGAGAACTCAGAGAGAGGATGTCACTTGCTCAGGTCGTGTAGCCTGAAAGGGACAGAGCTGGAGTTTGAACCAGGATCTGTCCGACACCGGATCCGGATCCGGACACCACTTCATTCTCTCCCCAAGACCAGAAGTGGATGTCACTGTCTAGGCCTCAGGGCGATCTGGCACCACGAGCGTGTGCAGTAGGTGTCATGTTAGAAGGTCCATGTTTTTAATGGTTCAGAGCACAAACTCTGGAGCCAAAACCAGCTTCTCCCTGTGCCAGCTATGGGTCCTTGGGTGGGTTATTCACATCTGTACGCCTCCGCTCCTCATCTCTTAAATGGGAACGATAATAGTTCCTCTTCTGCATTGGGGTCACTTTGAAGGTGAGGTTAGTGCCCACATGCCACGTAGCCCATGGTAAATGCCCAGCAGTGTCACTGTTGTCACCGTCTCTACCATTGTTGTCGTCATTACTCCCAGTTGTGGCAGAGGCATTCAGCTGCGTGGGTCATACTTCGGGGGGGTGGAAGGAAGCCCACAGGGCGTGCTAGCAGGGGGCCGGCGTGACAGATCGTCAGGTTGCTGGCGTGGAGAGGCGTGGAGTGTCCTTCAGTGCCCTTTGTGGCTGCCCGTCCTGACTGTCGTAGGAAAGTCCCGCATCGTTCCCCTGGGGCAGTGGGCAGCCAGGCAGGGACTGAGCGTCCGAGCTCCCTGAGGACCTAATGGCCCCACCCCCAGTCTCAGCCCAGCACCTCCCTCAGTGCTGAGGCTCTGAGCAGGGACACAACTGGGTCCTCCCCTCCGTCCTCGCAGGATTACACGGTTCGCGGCCTCCTGGGCAAAGCCACGGATGACTTCCGCGAGGACGGGCGGCTGGTGGAGAAGACCACGTATGGTGAGAGCCCCTGGGAGCCCAGGGCGCGTGGAGGAGCCGCTGAGGCTGCCTCCGCCTTTGCTTTCCCTTGATTCCTCCCCCCTCTCCAGTCTCGTAGACCCACCAAGCTCGGGCTGCTATTGGGGGGGCTTTGGACACGTGGTTCTGTCAGGAGTGCCCTGTGTTCCCTTGTGCCCCTTCACCTGGTTTAAATGTCACCTCCCCAGGGAAGCTTTTCTAGCCCTTATACGTGGACTAGATGGACTCTCCGAACAGTGATTAACTAGTGATTACTAGGTGTTTAAAACCCATCTCCCCACCAGATTGATACCCACGAGAGTAGAAACTAATTTCACTCCTGTGGTCACACACAGCTCAGGGTCTGGGACGTGGGAGGTGCTTGTTGGATGGGGGATGGGGGATGGTGCATAGGTAGGGACAGATGGATGAATGAATGGTTGGGTGGGGTGTGGATGGCCCATTCTTCACTTACTCTCACCATGTTCTAGCACTCTCTATAATTTATCGTGTTTGTTCTGGCCAGAGAGCTTAGCTGGTTAGAGCGTCATCCTGATATGCTTAGGTTGTGGGTTTGATCCCTGGTCAGTGCACATTCAAAATCAACCAATGGATACATGTATAAGAGGAACCACAAATCGGTGTTTCTCTCTCCCTCTCCTTTCCTGTCAAAAAAAAAAAAAAAAATCATTGCATTTGTTTATTTGGCATATGTTTTTGAGCACCAGCCATGTTCTAGGCACTGGGAGGACATACAGTAAATTAAATGGGTCTCCAGCTACAGTGAACTCAGTCTTAACAGGAGAGCAGACACACCTACACTTTCTAGGGCAGATTAAGGCCTGACAAGACAACACTGTGCATGCGTAGGTGTGCGTCAGCATCCAAAACGCATCTAAAGACAACTACCAATGTGACACTTCTGGGAAAAAGGAAGCCAGAATTTGGAGAATAGAGGGTGGACGATGGTAGAGATGGTAACAGTGATAGAGATGTTGATGCGGATCTGAATTTCTTTTTTGTTTTTTTTAAGATTTTTTTTTTGATTTTTTTTTTTTAGAAGGAGAGGAAGGGAGAGGGAGAGAGAGAAGCATCAATGTGGGAGGGAATTGTCCATCAGCTGCCTCCTGCATACCTCCTACTGGGATTTGAGCCCACAACCCAGGCATGTGCCCTAACCAGAATCAAACTGGCAACCTTTCAGTGCACGGGATAATACCCAACTAACTGACCCACATTGGTCAGGACACAGATTTAAATTTCTTAAAGAAGATTCATATATCAATTACATAATTAAAAAATAATGTAAAAACCAAATAAAATTAAATGGTGGGAAAGAGACCCAGTTGCAGATTGCAGAAGCCAGGAAGAAAAAGCCACATACTCCAGGAGGACTTCCTGGAGGAGGCAGCATTTGAGTTGGCTATGAATGAGAGGAGGAGGCAGGGGCATTCCAGGTAAGACAACAGCATGAAAGAAGCCAGGCAGAAGGGATGAGAGGCCTAGGCCCTTCCAAGCTGGCAAGCCTTCGGCTACTACAGCTGCTCCCTAACCTTTGGCACTGGCCCCAGCTGGGCCACAGGATCAGCCTGCCAGCAGAGTTTGTGAGTGTCCCCGGGCTTTGCTGCGGCCTGCCCCATAGTTACTTGGTGACCAGCAGGCAGAGCTACTCCCACTTTTGCCACTTGTTTCTGCGTTTGGACAGATGGCACCATCCCTGAATACTAGGCAAAAATCAGATTATATCTTTGAGCTTCATTTCCAGAAGAAAATGTTAGTAATCTAGAGTCTCACAGCTCCATGAATGTGTCCTTAACATGCTGAGTTCATGTGTATCTTTCTGAGAAGAGGGGCCCACACTTTCATAAGATTCTCAAAGGCCTCTCAACCCCCAAATGGACCAGAGGATGCTCTGGGATCCCCTTCAAATTCTGTGGCTGGTTTCGGGGAGGGAGTTGGTCAGGTTGCTGTTGCCCACCTGTGTGCTAACCATCCCTGTCTTTTTCAGACCACGTGACCAGAGAAAAACTGGATCGAATCCTGGCGGTGATCCAAGGCTCCCATCAGAAGGCCCTGGTGACGTAAGTGGGGCTCCACCCACGCCTCCCTGAAACGGCCCTCTAGGAGGTGCCAGAAGAGCAAGAGTTGAATGCCCACAGGGCTCCCTTAGCCTCTGCCCAACCCAGGGGCAGATTCCATGGATCTTTTCAGAGCCTGAAACCAGACATGAACCATTCACTCCTTCCACAGCATGCAGAAGTGCTTCTGGGTTGGGTCATAGGCCAGGCCTTGGGGAAACCGAGGGGAATGAGACACCAGCTGCTCTCCTAGAGAGCGTGTGATCTAATGAAGAGGCAGCCAGGAGCCTGCATCATGGCACAGAGCCAGGGGGCGGGAGCAGGCAGCACTCGTGTGATGCTGAAGTCGGCAGAGTGTGCAGACGAGGCCAGGCTACATTTGCAGATTGGAAGGACAGAAAACAGCTGCTGGAGGGGCCCCTGGAGGGGAAGGGGAGATGGAGAGGCATGAAGAGCTTCAGGAGTGGGCAGGGCCAGGCTAAGCATCAACACAGTTCCCCAGCCCACGCCAGCCACCCAAGTCTGTCCACCTCCTGATCCCAGGTACTCCAACCTCGATCTGCAGACCCAGGAGGCCTACGAGATGGCCGTGAAAGGCTTGATCCGGCCCATGAACAAGTCCCCGATGCTGATAACTGGCATCCGATGCCTCCACTTTGCGCCTCCAGAATTCCTCTTAGGTAAGTTGCCCCAGGAAGTTGGAGCAGGGAGATGGGACTCCACGGAATGCCCTTGCAGAGGCTGGCACATGCCAGCCCTGAACTCTGCTGGCCAAGGCAGCAAGGACTGATGTCCTGCCCAGCAATGGGCTGGACTTGGCCGATCATAGGCACACAGAACAAATATTGTCCTATCTTCTGCCAAGTCACCCTTTGAAGCCAGAACTTAACAAGCAACTGTTACGTTTAGCGGCTCACTTCCAGAGCCACCCACTGCTTCAAGGAGATGTGGGCCATCAGACAGCATTCTCACTTCCCCTGTCCCACCCAGCTCCCCCCTCCCCACCCCCCCACACTCAGTGCTTTCTTCTCCACTGGTCATATTAACGAGGGCTCCATTTCTTGGGCACTAACCAAGGCTTTCATCATGCTAAGCACCTGATAGTTTCAATTATCCCTTGGACTCCTCATAGCCACCCATTTTATAGATGAGCAAACCAAGCCTTAGAGCAGCGCTTCGACCTGCCCACACATCACCTGGGGGTCTTCTTACAAGGTACATTCTGACTCAGCAGGTCTGGGTAGGGCCTGAGATTTTGTCTAACAATCTTTCCCTACAGGGTGGTCCTTAGGCAACACTTTGAATAGCAGAGCCCTGGAGAACTAAGGTGTTTTGCTAAGGTTATTTCACAGCCAGGAGATACCAGGGGGTGTGGATCTAGATCAGCGGACACCCGAGACTGTGCTCCTGACCCCCGTGTCTGTCTTTGCATGTTGCTGGCAGAGGTGCAGTGCATGCATGAGACGCAGAAGCAGCTGCGGAGACTGGTGCATGAAATCGGCCTGGAGCTGAAGACCACCGCTGTCTGCTCCCACGTGCGGCGCACGCGAGATGGCTTCTTCACCCTGGAGGATGCCCTCCTGAGGACCCAGTGGGACCTGCACAGCATCCAGGATGCCATCCAGGTCGCAGCCCCCCGGGTGGCAGCTGAGCTGGAGAAGAACTTGAGGCTGGGGCTGGGCACCCAGCAGCTCCATGGTCCAGGCTGGAATGGGGACAACGAGAGGCCAAGCCCTGCCTTGGAAAGCTGGACAGTGGGTGGGTAAAGATCAGAGTTGTTCATGAGCTGGGACGGACGACTGCAGAGAGAGTAGGGGAAGTTTTATTACATGAGATGTGAGACTTTGAAGCTGTAGGAGAAAACACTTGACCCAACTGAAAAGGAAAAACTTTTATATGGAGAAAAAGATGATACATGCATGACAGACTGATAAAAATATTTGCAATGCTTAATGAAGAACTGATATCCATAATATAGAAGGAGCTCTTATAAAACAAGAAAATTGGGCAAATGACATGAATCATATGTATATATTTAAAAATAAATAAATAAATAAATAAATAAATCTAGCCTGGCCGGCATGGCTCAGTGGTTGAGCATCAACCTGTGAACTAGGAGGTCACAGTTCGATTCCCGGTCAGGGCACATGTGGGACATGCAGGAGACAGCCCATCAATGATTCAATGATTCTTTGTTGATGTTTATTTTTCTTCCTTTTTTTTTTTTTAAAAAAATACACACACACACACACACACACACACACACTAGTGGCCCAGTGCACAGATTCGTGCACATTGAAAGGAAGTTAATTAGAATAAATATTTTAATATCACTATTCGCCCTTTCTCTATAATAGGAGTGTCAACCAGATTCACAATCAACAATGACAGATCAAGACACGCATGCAATTGGCGCCAGTGAGAGCTTTATATGTATCGCACATGCACGAGTCAATTTATATATATAGAATAAACTTTCTCATTTAAAAAAAAAAAGAAAAAAGTCATAAAAAGATGACATCCGGCAATGATGACCTGAGAAGATGGGTGATCTGTACTGTTAGTGGAAATATACAGCTATAAGCTTTTAGGAGGGATCTGGTCGTGTGTATCAGATTTAAACTACTACCTTATGACTTAGTTTCAGGAATCTACTAACATTGGTTGTAGAAAGTTATAGATACATAGATGTCATAACTACATTGTAATACAGTGGGGCCTTGACTTACGAGTTTAATTCGTTCCGTGATGGAGCTCGTAACTCAAATTACTCGTATGTCAAATCAAAAAGTGAATGAGTGAGACACGTGGTGCTGGGCTGATGTTGTGGCATTCACTGTGACGTTCGCTGCGCCAACTAGCGGTGGGGTATCTGAAGCTGGCTCGTAACCCGAATTTTAGCTCGCAACTCAAAGCAAAAGATCGGCCGAGAGACGGCTCGTATCTTGAAAAACTCATTAGTCAGGACACTCGTAAGTCAAGGCCCCACTGTAGTTACAAGTGGGAAACATGATCACCATCCATCAGTAAGGAACTGCTTAAGTACAGCATATACAGGATCCAAAGATCTGATACCGTCAAGAAAATGACCCCTCCCCCATTTTTCTAGCCATTTTCTTGCCAATTTTATTTCTCTCGGCTTTGGATACATTGCCCCGGTGCACTCTCTCTGTTTGGCCTGGTGGTTTTAACCTGTAGGCATGTGGGTATTTGCCACTGAGAACACTCAGACTCAAGTGAGTTGGCCTCTGGCTAGAGCTCCGGTTTGGGCCCTGAGGGGAAGCATTGCTTGTCTCTGGTCTCTGCTGTCTTCTCGGGAGCGGAGGCCCCGTCACCAGGGCTCCTCACCTTCACTCCGGGCACCCGCAGCTCAGAGCAGTGCTGAGCAGATGTGGGCTCCTGGCTGTGAGGCCTCAAAAGCTCCCTTCTCCGTAGCATGAGCAGAATGATTTCGCCCGCCTCCCCACCCCTGGGGATTGTGGTGGGGACAAAAGAAATCATGGTCGGGTGCTTGTCACAGGCCTGGCACGTATGATTCTCTCTGTATGTGAGCTGTCTGCTTGCTGTGGCTACACTTCTGAACAGTGACCTTAAAGGGTTGTCACAGGTAGAATCGGAGACCTTCCCTCCCTTACATTGTTTCTCTGGTATAAAAATCAGTTGGAAAATGGGCAAACATGACCTCAGCCAGGTGATTAAAGGTCAACATCAACAGTGATAAGTCATGTTGCTAGTATGTACTCTTTTAAAAAATATATATAGCCCTAACTGGTTTGGCTCAGTGGATAGAGCGTCGGCCTGCGGACTGAAGGGTCCCAGATTCCGTTCTGGTCAAGGGCATGTACCTTAATTGCATGCACATCCCCAGTAGGGGGTGTGCAGGAGGCAGCTGATCAATGTTTCACTGATGTTTCTAACTCTCTATCCCTTTCCCTTCCTCTCTGTAAAAAAATCAATAAAATTTTTAAAAAGCTGCTCAACTTTAAAAATAATATATATATTAATTTCAGAGAGGAAGGGGGAGGGAGAGAGAGATAGAAACATCAATGATGAGAGAGAATCATTGATTGGCTGCCTCCTGCACGCCCCACACTGGGGATCAAGCCCGTAACCCGGGCATGTGCCTTGACCGAGAATGGAACCGGCTACCTCCTGGTGCATGAGACAAAGCTCAACCTACTGGGCTACACTGGCCAGGCCTCTTGATGTGATGGGATGGGATGGGATGAAAATGGCCCTTTACATTGGAGGGCTTCCTCCCAATAACCCACAACAAATATATCAAACTCATGTGAGATGTTAATACTATGGGAAACTGCCGAGTATATGGGAATGCTCTATACTCTCAAGTTTTCTGCAAACAACTTACTAAAAAAGTCAATTAAAAAACACACAAACATTGTCTGGAGAGATCTTTGAGAATCCAGGTTCTAACCCAAACTCTTGGGTTCTGATTCGGTAGGTCTGGAGTGGAGCCCTCGTGGCGGGGCTCAGAGAGCTCCAGGTTAGTGAACATACCTTGGCGCTGAGGGGGGCACACCCGGAGAGCGCCCCTCACCCCTTCTCCCACCCTGCCCTGTGCGTCGCGTCCATTCGCCTGTTCCTCACTGTACCCTTTATAATAAAATGGTAAACATAAGTGTGTCTTGGAGATCTGTGAGCTGTTCAAGCAAATATCAAACATGAGGGGGTTGTGGGAACTCCTGATTTATACAGCCCGTCGGTCAGCAGTACGGGTGACCGCCTGGACTCATGATTAGCATCTGAACCCTAAGCTGTGCAGTCTGTTGGCTCCAGGCAGTGTCAGATTTGAGTTAAACTGTAGGACACCTGTCTGGGCCCAATGAGAGCTGCAGAGTCGCTTGGTGTGGGAACCCCACGTGCCCGGTGTCGGAAGTACTGCGTGCAGAGGACACAGTTTTCCTTCTCCTGTGTATGGGTTTAGCACGTGTGTGTGGAATGAACCCAAATGGTTAATTTTCTTCAGCAAAGTGGAATAATACCCAGTGTGTGACAAGTGGCTTCTCTCCTTGAACAACAGAGCGTGGCCATTTCTCCGTCTGCCCGGCAGGTCTGGCTCCTTCCTGCAGACCCTGTGGGGGTGGCCAGCTCACAGGCTCTCTGAGGAATGCCCAGCTGCCACCGGAGCCAGGACTCTGGTGAAGAGCTCACGCTGGGTTCTGTCACCTTATTTACCCTCTCGGGGTTAAGAGACAGGGTGTTCGGTGTTTGTTCCTGCGGAAGGCCCTTAGCCCTTGGCCTCTCTGACACTTACGGGGATAACTTCAAGCGAAGGCAGAAATGAGCTGCCACACTCTTTTCCTGAGAGGCTAGACTGAGGCCATCGCTGCAGATGGCTCCCAGGGCCCAGGGCCTGGCCCGGAGCCTGGCAGGTGTGGTGGGCAGCAGGCCAGGTGGCCTGAAGGGAAGATGATGGCAGTGATATGAATGACAGCAGCTGTCATTTACTGAGGACTTCTGGTGTGCCGGCTCTGTGCTAAGAGCTTTACATTCAAGGTCTCAGCTGCTCCCACGACCACCTGACAGGAAACTAACGATTATCCCCCTTGTATGCGTAAGGAAAGCTGCTCGGAAGCCACATCCTGCCTAGCAGAGGGCACCTTCGTCTGCATAGGACTTGCCCCTCCATGATTTCTGACCAAGCTGCTGGACGTCAGTTTAACCGGCATGCCTCCTGAATCTCTGCCCAGAGTGATTTCAGACCTGTCTTCCCCTCTTCAGGGTCACCCTAACCGTGGCGAGGCTGAGCCATGAGCAGGTACCTCCACCTGCGCTTACTCGAGCCATATTCACGGCCACCCCTTCCTCTTGTTTAGCATCTCCAGACATCCGATTACCACCCCCTCCCTCTTACACCAGCCCTCCCTCAGACCAGAATCCCCAGGGAATTTAATCCCCATTTTACAGATGGGGAAACTGAGCCTAAGAAGGTAATACTTGCCTGGGCCTCACAGCCAGTCAAGGGTAGGTTTGAACTGGGTACTCTGGCTCCAGAGCCCATGCTCTTAATCTCTCTTCACCATGACCTCCCTATCTTGACCTTGGTGGGACCTAGGCCAGCCCTGAGTTGTGTCCCTAGTGAGATTTTCCTATTGAGACCTTGGAGCCAGGGGTGATATGCATAATCAAATCCTGTCTTAAAGTGGTGGCCTTGTTAGATAGGAAACATGGGAATATATATTTCTGCACGTAGACAATTCAGAATAAAATCAGACAATACTTGGATTAGTGGAATCCAATCCAAAGGAGGGGAAACTCGGTGGGCAGAGGGGATTGGCAAATCTCAATAGGTAACTGGAACGCAGGCGACATAGGCGGTCACACTGAGACAGGCTAGTAAGCTAGGCATAGGGCAACTGAGGCAGAAAGTTAAACAGCAGTTTGCAGCTGTCCAGTAATCCTATCTTCCCTAGACCAAGGACACTTGAGAGTAAATCGTTTGCACTTCTCCCCAACCAGAGGGTAAATGGCTTAAATCACCCTACTCCGGGAAATCCAATTAGTGCCATATGCCCGCCCCCGCCCCCCCAAAGAATTCCCCTAAATGTCCAGCCTTAAAAACTCCTCAAAACCAAGGTCATAGGGTGAGCAAGCCCTCGCCTTCCTCCCCCTCCCACCTTCCCCCATTGGTATGCATCTCAGCCTTGAAACCAGGGGAGCAATGGGCAGTGGCAACACCCCCCCCCCACACCCTGTCCCCAAGGTCCCCTTTTCTCTGACTTCTTGGTGAGCCAAAGCAGATCAAACTAGGCTTATTTCCCCAGCCGTTTCCTGTTTCACTGTCCCCAGCTTTAATAAATACCCTCTAAAATTCACCTGGGCTTGTATTGTGAAAGTTTTTTCTACACAAAGTCAAGAACCCACACCCTACCAGCCGGCTCTAGGCGGACTCACTAAGGGCCAGGTCTCCTTTCCGGTAACAACATCACCTCATGTGGAGTCCTTATTGACACAGAGATTATAAAAGAGGTCAGAGTGGCTTATCTTGATCTCAGGATTGTGGGGGGCGGGGGTACCCCTGAGTCATGCCCAAATATTTGGTCAACATGCAGCCTCAGTCTGCAGGGAAAAACCACCCCAAATCCCTTGGGATGGTAAAATGTTTTCCTTAGTAGGTGTTTTTAACCCTGAAAGGTTAGAAACGAACAATGATTGCTAAATTGTGCCAAATGTGTAAGCAACTTGAGATTTGTAAGTTGAGCTTTAAATTTTAAGTTAAACTATTGGGTTGATTTATTTCAAGAAAGACTTTTAAAAGCCAAATATAGTGCAAATAATTCTGTATACGAAATGTGCTCTCAAAAACACTAGCAACTTCATTAACAAACCCACAGGCTCCCACATTTGCCAGTTGCCTGCCTGGCAACTGTTTTATTGTCTGTCTCCCCTCCTTAGAATGTAAGCTCCACAAGGACAGGGATGTTTGTCTGTTTTCCTTACTATTGCGTCCTCATAGGTTAGAGCAGTGCCTGGAAAAATACTTGTTGGATGAATGAATGAATGCCCGAATAAATGAATGAGCATCCATGCCCAAATACTACAGCTTTCAAGGCAAAAGTTTTCTCTTCATACACTCCCAGCCTACTCCCCTCTCCCCCCTCTACATGCCCTCTCTCTTATTCCTTCCCAGCCCTCCTCTCTCCACCCCTCCCCAGAGACCACTGCACCCAGAAGATTGGCTCATTAAGGCTCCACTTTAAGCCAAAAGGACCTTGCATTCACCAGGGACCAGAAATATGCTTAGAACACACAAGCATCTCATCATATAATGAGCTGACATTTGTCTCTGTGATCATTAAACCAGCCTTTATATCTATGATCACTTGTGAAGTGGCCACAGTGGGTATTATTTTACCTACTTTATAGATGTGGAAACTGAGGCCTGGAGAGGAGGAGCCCAGCCTCCTGGATCTGTCTATACGTGGCACACCACGCTGAGCTTTCTCTGTGTGGCCACAGGATAAAAAACAGACAAAAAGCCATATCCACCACCGTATTATCTCCCCTGCATATCCCGTCAGCCCCTCCTTTGAGCACCTCCCTCCGCTGGAGACGTGGGACTCATCTGGAGATGGGCTGGATAACAGGAGGGACTGATATTAGTCACACAAAGAAGTTCCTGCGTGGGTGAGCCTGGGCTCAGGATGCTGCTGGGGGTGGTGCAGGTTGATTAAGAGACAAGCACCAGGCGGGCGGCTCAGGTGTGGTTGGAGGAGTGGTGGGCTGTCCTGGGGCTTCCAGAGCCCCTGTGATCAGCAGAGAAGCCTGTGCTCAAAGTGACTCCGTGACCAGAACTCTTCTCCATGTGGTCCCCACTCCCAACCTCTCCAGGTCCTATCTGAGCCCCTAGTAAGCCAGGACCTAGAAGAGCCCTAAGAAGGCAAGCAGGACTGGCTCCTCCCTGGCAAACCAGCCGGGCAGGTCTGCTGGTGCCAGGGTGGAGGGTGGAGCAGCAGGCAAACTCCAGCCCAGGGACAGAGCTGACAAATGCCTGGGTCTCGGGGGGCTCTGGGTTTGGCCTAGAGCTGGCTCTGGGGCCCGTGGCTCTGGAGGTGGGTTTAGAGACAGCTGGTTTGGAGGCAGGATTTGATCAGACGTTATTACTTGTTATTAAAAGTTATTAAAAGCAATTTGTCAATTGTTAAGGAACACTCACCGGAGAGGCCAGGTACCAAGACACCTGGGTTGCTCATTAAAAAATATATAAGTCTGCCTCAGGCCTGCAAAATCAGAATCCCTCGGGAGGGGCTAGGGCCTCGAATTGTTACTAACTTATTTTATTATTTTTTTGTTAATCCTCACCTGAGGACATTTTTTCTCATTGACATTTAGAGAGAGTAGAAGGGGCTGGGGAGAGAAGGGAACATCGATGTGAGGGAGACACATTGATCGATTGGTTGCCTCTGGTACACACTCCAACCGGGGCAGGGGATCGAACCTGCAACCCAGGCCCTTGACTGGGAATCATACTCTTGATCCTTCAGTTCACAGGACGACTTTCCAACCACTGACCAAGGCCCAAATTTTATTTTAAAAAGCCCTCTCGGATACTTGTGATGCTCAGAGGTTTAGAAATTATTCCCAGGTCTTTAAAAGAGCATGTCCTTGGAGCCCTCAATCTCTGAGTCCACTATTTACCTGTGTTTCTTTGGGAAAGTGATTTAACCTCTCGGAGCTTTATTTGCTTCATCTGGAAAATGGGGATAACCATTAGGCATACATGCAATAACCACACTGAGCACTAGGTTTGGGGCCTGGCACAGAGCACGTGCTCAGCGTGTTAGCTGCCCGGATTTTCATTGCAGCTGAGATCCTTTGGGATTCTGGGATGGAACAAGAAACTGAGAGAGGCAGAGGTCAGGAGAGGATCGGCTCCTGTTCAGAGTTCCCAATGTTGGGAATGAGGGGCTCACTGAGAAGAGAACAAAGCCTCCTACTCAGAGAAATTAGGAGAGAGGGGCCAAGGCCAAGCCCAAGGTCAAAGCTGAGGCTGTTCATTTCTGAACGCTGGCCTGGCTGCTAGGTCAGGGCCATGTGCAGATACAACTTGTAAGAAGCGCAGCAGAGATTTGTGGTTAAGACCTTGGGCTTAACTCAGAGAGTTCTGGGTTCAAGTTCTGACTCCTTTTATTAATGCATGACCTTGGGTAAGATACTCAAGAGAGGATGAGTCTCTGCCAGGCGTGTAGAACAGCACATGGCAGCCAGGCTCTGAGGTTTAGACCTGTGACCTTGAGCAGAAAGCTCCTCCCCGAGCTTCAGTTTGGGGACACTGAACTGGGATACATGGGAGAACCTCACCTAGCCACACTGACCCGCAGTGTTTCCTAATGTTGGTTGTACTACCACCCAAACCTTCTCAGGGAAACCTTTGCTCGTAGCTGGGCCCCTTACCTGGCCTTCCTCCTCTTTCTCCCTTCCCAAGGTGTCCCCTTCTTCTTCTTTTTTTTTTTTTAAATATATTTTATTGATTTTTTACAGAGAGGAAGGGAGAGGGAGAGTTAGAAACATCGATGAGAGAGAAACATCGATCAGCCGCCTCCTGCACACCCCCACTGGGGATGTGCCCGCAACCAAGGTACATGCCCTTGACCAGAATCGAACCCGGGACCCTTCAGTCCGCAGGCCGACGCTCTATCCACTGGGCCAAACTGGTTAGGGCATGTCCCCTTCTTCTGAGCAAAGCTAAAGTGGGGTGCTGGCCAGGCTGTAGTGGGTTCCATCTCTAGTTAGGGTGTGTATAAAAGGAACTGATTGATGTTTCTCTCTCTCTCTCTCTCTTCTCTCTCTCAAAAGCAATAAACATATCCTCATGTTACTGTAAAAACACCTTTAAAAAAAATAAATAAATAATGTGAGGTGCCAAGTGGTGACACTCCCTCGGTGAGGTCAGGCTGCCCTGAAATGACCCCTTCGGTTCCCAGGGATGAGAATGCAGGCGGTTTTGAACTTGTGTCTTGCCAGGTGATAAATATTTTCAGGGAACTTGGCCCTGGATGTGATCAAACAGACTGCACACTACAAGGTCAGAGTTACCCCGGGCGGCCTGCTTTCCGCAGGCCCTGAGAAATATCACTCTGTATCCACATCTCACAACCAGCTGGCTTCTTACTGACTTGGGGGAGGAGGGGTCTCACTCCATACTCCTGAGAGGATTGCTGCCAGAGAAAACACTCTCTTCTCTAAGGGGCGCTGGGAGAATCTACTCTGTGGCCTCTGACTTCCCAGCGAGGCCCTCCAGGGGTAGCCTCCTAGCCGCTGGGCTCATCTCTGAGTGGACACTGCCCCCTTGGGGCAGCCTCTCACCATGACATCAGGGAGAAGGGAATCGCAAAAGAAGGAAATGGTCCCAGATGATGCTTTCCTTCCAAGCGTCCTATTCAGTGCCTTAAAATGGACCCTGACCTGGCTGGTTTGGCTCAGCAGATAGAGTGTCGGTCTGTGGACTGAAGGCTCCTGGGTTCGATTCCAGTCAAGGGCATATTCCCGGGTTGCGGGCTTGATCCCCAGTGTGGGGTATGCAGGAGGCAGCCAATCAATGATTCTCTCTCACCATTGATGTTTCTATCTCTCCCTCTCCATTCCTCTCTGAAATCAATAACAATATATTTAAAAAATATTAAAATTGGCTCCTAATGCAAAAGTCTTTGGAGCACTGGCAGTGTATTCGTTCTCGCTTCAGAAGCTGGAATCTACCCAAGTGCCTTTGCTGCCTTCCAGAAGAAATGCAACTCAGGCGACTGCCGGAAAGCAAGGCCACAGCAACAAGAGGGGGACTCCAGCTCATCTAATTTGTAAAGACGCGAGGGGCTTAGGGAACAAGTGACAAGTGCCCTTGCTTTCTAGTAGCATGTGGAATTAGGGTTGAGGGTAAGATTAGAGTTAAGCAAAATAACTGGTATAGAGTTAAGGGACAGGAGGAGAGGTATCTTGCTATAAGTTTTTATTTTTATTTGGTTAATCCTCACTTGAGGATATTTTCCCATTGATTTTTAGAGAGAGTGGAAGGGGGGGGGGAGAGAGAGGGAGAGAGAGAGAGAGAGAGAGAGAGAGAGAGAGAGAGAGAGAGAGAGAGAAAGATCGATGTAAAGTTTGATGCCAAAAAGGGGATGGAAGAAATAAAGAAAGAAAGCATCAGTTACAGGGAGGCCAGGACTAATTAAGCTAGGCTGAGAACTCAGTGAGTTAAGAGGTGCTGTGGTGGGGGTGTGGAGACGTGGGTCCCACAGCTTCTGTATTGCCAACAGAATGGTGACTTTGAGTGCTGCATGGAAATATGGGGGAAAAAGAAAAAAAGTCAATAATCCTGCTACTTAAATAAGCATGATTACTATTTTGGTGCATTTCCCTCCGTTACTTTTTCCTACATGTCTTTATTGGATTAAAATGTTTATTTATTGATTGATTTGGAAAGAGAGAAGATGTTTCACTTATTTATGCATCATTGGTTGCTTCCTGTATGTGCTCTGACCGGGGATGGAACCCCAAACCTTGGCGTGTTGGGACAATGCTCTACCCACCTGAGCTACCTGCCCGGGCTCTTTACTGGACTTTCTACATCCTAAGAGTTAAATCATCCAGCATGTGAGTTGCAGGAAATGAAACTGCACCCACTCCCTATTGCTCACAACGCAGAGCTGCGCTGGATTGTGTTTGGGCTCCTTTTCTAATCACTCTCCCCCTGCACTCAGTCCTTTCGTGCCCTGGACCCAAGTTCTCTGCTTCCGGGCCTTTGCAAATGCCACGTCCCCCCTGGAATGCCCTCCTGCATCCCTGTCTGGCTGCCTCCTTCTAACAGCAGGCATTGATGTCTCTTCTCCCGGGAAGTTTCTCCATGTCCCAGGTTGGGTGCCACTCAAATGTGCTCCCGGAACCCCTTTTATCAAACATGTCATTGTTTCTTAGTTCCCTGACCTCTTGCTGGCAGGTGAGCAGAGAACGAGAGACCGTGGCTCCCTGCTCCTGGTACTGATTTGAAATTTTTTTTTTAAATATATTTTTCTTGATTGGTTGGTTTTTAGAAACTATTCTTACTTCAGTTCATGCCAGCCTGTCCCCAAGGGCTGCTGTTACATCTGAACTCTTATGTGAATGTCCAGAGGACAGGGCCAGAGCGGCAGTTGGAACAGTCAGAACTCTGAGCAGGTCTGGTGTGAAAGCCTGTCGTTCTGGATTGCACGGAGCACTTGCGACACTCCAGTTTCACCCTGCCAGGGATAGCTGGTCACGGTAAGCGACACCCAGTGAGGAAGTGACAGCTCACCCTCACTTGGCAGAGGTTACAGTTAGGGATCGGAACCCTCATTCTGCAGATCAGCTTACAAGGTAAGAAATCTTCTCAATGTTGCTATTTCACTCTCAGCTCTTACTTGCTTGTCCCCAACCCAGAAAGGCAGCATTGCAAAACAACAGCTTCAGAGTTAGACTTGGGCTCGAATCTCTGTTCTGCTACTCACTGGCTGTGTGACCTTGGGCAAGTCACTTTGCCTCAATTTCCTCATCTGAAAAGTGGGGACAGCAAAACTAAATCCTCATAGGATGGGTTTTAGCATTTGAGATAATGGATGTAAAGCACTTACACAGTGCCCAGCTCACATAAGATTGTTCTAACAAAGGCAGGCTGGCTCCCAGGTGAGATGGGCTATCAGAGGAGGGGGTCAGCATCCAGATTCACATCAAGATTATCTACATGTTTATTTACAAAGAGGACAACGTACATACATGCACAGGTGTCACTGGGCCACTCGGGAGTCCTGGAGCTGGAAACACACCTTCTGCTTCCCCGGGCTCCCTCCTGCCTCGGGCGGGCTCACGGGAAAAGGGCTGCTGACACGTGCTTGCTGGAAAGCCTGGAGGTGCGCTGCTTGGGCTCTCACACTTCTCATGGCCACATCGCCCGACCCAGTGGCCGTGGACAAGGCGCTGGGAGCCTGCGCTCAGTCACTCATGTCCAGGCCAAATTCTGGATACAACTCTTTGGTGGCAACACCTCGGATCACGGCTGAAAGGAAGAATGAATGTCCAGTGGGAGAATGGCCACATCCCTGACCACCCAGCCCCCACTCCTGCACCTTCTTCCTGCTCCCCCAGTTGCCAAGATAACCCCTTGCCTGGCCATCCCAAACTAGGCTCACTGAACCCTTACCCCACTTTGCAGAGGAGCCAAACAAAGTTCCCCTCCAATCTTTTCTCCACCCAGAGCAGCTGGAGCCATCTGCTGAGAATGGAAATGCACATTTGCGTCTATGCAGCGCCTGCTGCAAACCCGCCTGCTGCAAACCCGGCCTCCTTAGCCTGGCCCCGCTGCCTGCCCTGGCCATTTGGTGACATTCCTCCTGCTCCCTCAAAGGCCCTCTTTCCTCCCATGGGATGGGCTCACCCTCAGAGGCCTCCCCTGACCTCCCCTCGCCCCCACTTGCCGCCTGTTCCTGCCTCTCCATCTCTGCCCTTTGATTCATTCCTTCATGGCACTAACACGTTTTATAATTCCTTTGTGTTCCTTAGTCAGTGACCATTCTCCTCCCCACCAACATGGACGGACACGGAAGTCACGTGAAAACAGAGCCTTTCACGTGTGCACTTCTCCAAAGTGTCCCCATGCCTGTAGAGCAGCACAGGGCAGGTGCTCAGTAAACACTCACTGAGCAAGTGACAGCGGACACCTGCTCGAGCTCCTGGGACCTAAAGGACAGGCCTCAAGCTGGGGTCTATCTAGCAAGCACATGTCCTAACCACTAGGCACAGTCACCTTGCATTGCTTTCTCCCTGCCCTGCTCATCCTCCTCTTCACCATCGATAATTCCCTCATCCTGTCTTCTCTTTCCCCTCGTTTGGGACCCATTCCTGACTGAAACAGAGAAGCCCTCCCTGGGGCAGGGGCATTCAGGGAGTGGGGCAGCTGAGAAGGATGGGAGGGTTGGCAAGTTAGAATGCCCAGGAGATGGCAATGGCCAGGTAGCTCAGTTGGTTAAGTGTTGCCCTGATAACGCCAAGGTTGCAGGTTTGATCCCAGCTCAGGGAACATACAAGAATCACCCATGAATACGTAAATAAATGGAACAACAAATCGATTTATTTTTTTCTCCTCCCCGCCCTTCCCCCCGCTTTCTCTCTCTCAAATCAATCAGTCAATCAATAAAAATTTTAAAAGAAAAAAACAAACAAACAGTAGCCCAGGAGGAAAATCCAACCACCGATGGGGAGCAGGGACTCCTTCTAAGCCTGTTTGCTCCCTGGAGTCCCGCCGCTCACCTAGTTTGCCCAGCAGCATCTGGCCCACATCTTTGATGTCGTTATACTCGTGGAGCTGGGAGATGTGGTCCTCCAGCTCATCCACACTGTAGCCTCTGGGGGGAGGGATGGAGAAAGAGAAAGCTGATGAGGACCCAAGGTTCAGGGAGTAACATCTATTTAACAAATGTTCACAAAGGGCCTACCAGGTGCTCAGCACTGCGACAGAGAGAAGGCAGGATAGACCCTGCCCACTAAAGCTGACAGTAACGGGATGCGTCCCTGGCAAAGGCTCCCTGTACCAACCACACTGGTCCTGTGTGACCCTGGCCACGGCTGAGGGATTCACCGATGGGCACATGGGTGCTAGTCAGAAACCCCTCCAGTGTGAAGCGCACATTCAACAGCTGCTCAGCCTGCGCCGTGCGGCTGGAGCAAGGGGCTGGGAAACCCAGGAGCTGCGGAAGAACCAGCTTCCCCCGGGCGCTGAAAACCCCGCTTGCAGGGAGGAAAGCAGGAGGCAGATAATGTGGGCCCTGAGAGAGGCTGCTGAGACAGCCTGAATCTAGCGGTGCAGTTCTGGCTTTATGCTGAGCAGGAATGACTGGGCTGCAGTCACTGGGCAAGTTCAGTACACTGAGGAACCCAACTAGACTTACTCAGATATTAACTGGGAGATCTCCTTGTCCAGCACGTCCCTCTTCTCCTTCAGCTTCTGAATGTCAAGGTGCGGAGAATCCTCGCGGGCCCCATCAGCCTGGCCACCCTTGGAAGATGGCCGCTGAGTGGCACAAATAGCCATTAGCTGGACTGGCCGTTTCCACATTCAGCACCAGAAGTTGTCCCCCAGCAGCCACTCCCTGCTTCTGCTTGGTAATAGCCACGACCCAACCCCAAAGATGACCACATTTCCCAGCTTCCCTTGCAAGTAGATGTGGCCCTATAACTTAGTCTGGTAAGTGGAACTTAATCAGAAAAGGTGTATGCTACGCCTGGGAACTGGCCTTCCTCCTTCCTGCCAGCTGAATGTGGAAGTAACATGGCGTGAACAGCATCTTGGATGATGAGGTAGAAGCCACGTTGAAGATGTGGTGGAATAAGACAGAGGCCTGGGTCCCTGAAGACTGTTTAAGCCACCACTATTTTGGGTTTTCTTTCACTCCCAGCCAAACCCAATTCTAACCAAAGGGCCTATCCTGGCCCCCAGTCTGAACCCAGAGATTCCGCCTCAGGTCTATGTGGATTCTTCTCTCCAGTTGGTGAAGTCGCTGGGTTTATAATCTCTTAGATAACAGAGTCTACAGACTGTGGCTGTAGTGCATCTTTGCCTTTCTGCTTCCAAAGGCTGCACAGGCCAGTGCCTGGTGCACTGCTTATCTCCAGGAAACGGGTGTTGGATCAATGGTCTACACATGATGCAGAAAGAGACCAAGGAAGATGTGGTTCCTATTCTTAGGACGGGCAGTCACCAAAGAGTGAGTAGGCACCATCTTCCAGGCACTGGCAAAGCTCCCGGGGTTCAGCGATGGAGAAGACAGCAAGTCTGACCCTCTGCTTTCATGGAATGGATAGCCTTGTCCCAAACAGAAAACTCCCAACCATTAGCTCTTCCTCCAGAGATCTTCACTCAAAGCCCTACTCACAGGTCACGCTTCATCAGAAAGGGCTTCTCTCACCACCCATTTCAACGGTCTCTCCTCGCCTGACTGGTGTGGCTCAGTGGTTGAGCGTCAACTTATGACCCAGGAGGTCACGGTTCGATTCCCAGTCAGGGCACATGGCCGGGTTGCAGGCTCGATCCCCAGGAGGGGGTGTGCCGGAGGCAACTGATCAATGATTCTGTCTCATCATTAATGTTTCTATCTCTCTCTTCCTCTCTGAAATCAATAAAAATATATCTTATAAAATAGCCGAGCCCTAACCGGTTTGGCTCAGTTGATAGAGCGTCGGCCTGTGGACGGAAAGGTCCCAGGTTCGATTCCAGTCAAGGGCATGTACCTTGTTTGCAGGCACATCCCCAGTAGAAGGTGTGCAGGAGGCAGCTGATCGATGTTTCTAATTCTCTATCCCTCTCCCTTCCTCTCTGTAAAAAATCAATAAAATATATTTAAAAAAAAAATACCTGGGTTGCGGGCACATCCCCAGTGGGGGGTGTGCAGGAGGCGGCTGATCGATGTTTCTCTCTCATCGATGTTTCTAACTCTCTCTCTTTCTCTCCCTTCCTCTCTGTAAAAAATCAATAAAATATATTTAAATAAATAAATAAATAAATAAATGGCCTCTCCTCAACCACTCACTATCCCTTTGTCCTGATGTTTTATGACATCTGACATGTCATGCCTTTCATTGATAATACTAGAGGTCCGGTACACAAAATTCGTGCACTGGAGGGAGGGTCCCTCAGCCCAGCCTGTGCCCTCTCGCTGTCTGGGAGCTCTCTCTCCTTACCGTCCGCCTGCTCACTGCTCCTTATTGCTCAGCTCGCTGCTCCTTAGCTCTGCCTCAGAGGCAGGAGAGAGGCTCCGGCCACCACCACTGCGCTCACCAGCCCTTGGCCCGGCTTCTGGCTGAGCGGTGCACCCCCTGTGGGAGTGCACTGACCACCAGGGAGCAGCTCCTGCACTGAGCGTCTGCCCCCTGGTGGTCAGTGCGCATCATAGCGACCGGTTGTTCTGGTCATTCCGCAGCAATAGTCGCTTAGGCTTTTAGTGTATAGATTATTTTCACTGTTGGCCTTACATCACTGGAGTGTAAACGCCACGAGGGCAAGGACTTGGTTATGCTTACTGCCGACTGCACTGCGTCTACAACAACTGTACCTGGCACATAGTAGGCACGCCATACCATTGGCCAAATGAACGAGCGAATGACAAATTAGTAATCAACTAACCACAAGGTGGGAAAGTGCGTGGAAGCTGAAGTACAGTGTGCTAAGGGGATGTCCAACAGGGCCACTGGATTGAGCCAGAAGTGGGGGGTGAGGCTGCTCTGGGGAAATTCAATTGTCAAGGATGTGTAGGCATCAGCTTGGCAAAAAGCTGGAAGAAGAGCATCCCAGACGGAGGACAGGCCATCCAAATGCCCTGAGACAGGAGAGCCCGCCCGTGTGAGGGACCCGAGTGGCTTACGTGTGGGTGGGGGAGGGGACGGTGGTGTGGAAAAGGAGCCCCCATCCATCCGGCTGTGTCAGGGGCGGGGAGAGACAGAGCCCACTTGGGTGCCCCTGACAAGGACAGCACATGCCTCTTGTCTGCAGCTTGGAGGGCACGAGGGAAAGGGGAAGGACCGGGAGATGACCTGGAGTTTCTTCGCAGAACCAGCGGGCTGGGGGGAGGCCTTCCAGGGGGCCGGGAGAGCAGGGCCTTACCGGGCGGAGGGCGAGAGTGTGGGGACGGGGCTCAGGCATACTCACAGGGGATCGGAAGGCCCCGCGGCAACTTTTGGAAAGTCCTGGCTGCGTCCTGGAGAGGAATCCGAGGGAGACATGGCTGATTGGAACAAGGATGCGCTCCGGGAAGAAGGGGTACTGTGGCGTGTGGGAGGAGCGACGGGGCAGTCGGGGAGGGGGCAGATATGCTCCCGGGGTCAGAGGAGAGATCCCCGAGGAAGGGGAGATCCCGAGAGGATGGCGGGTGCGGAGGGGCTGGTGGGGGTCTCTGGAAAGTGGGGAGTCGGGAAAGGGATGTGAAGGGATGAGCTTATCCCCTGCTATCCGCTCCTAGCCCACCTCCTGAGTCCTGGGGTCCGGGGCCCCCGTTGCGGGGGGGTCTGCAGTGCAGGAGGGTCCAGGTCGGGGGCGGGAGAGCGGCCTCTCAGGTCCGCCAGGTAAGCAAAATCCTACGATGGAGACCCGGAACCGCCACACAGCGAGCTGCGCGCGCAGCCGGCGAGGTCGGGCCCCGCCCCCCGAGGTGGGCGGAGACAGCTTTCATTGTGACTCCGCCTGTTCCTCCCGGCCGGAGGCGGCCTGGCCACGCCCCCTTCGCTTTCATCTTTCTCATAGACCAGTGATATTGAAGCACTAAGGCCACGCCCACGCAGCTGCTGCCTATAATCGCTCTGATCCCTCCTTTTCAGCTTCTATCGCCAAGATGCGCGGTGGCTGCCGGAAGCAATTCCGAGGTGGTTTCCGGGATCGCGGTGATGTGGCCCCCCCGTCTCCCTCCCCTTCCCGAGATGTCGGAAGAAGTCCGACAGAAAAAATTGGCGGAGGCCAGGAAAAAGGTAAAAGGCGCCGAGTCGCGGCTCCCCGACTTAGCCCAAGGTCCCTTGACGGCCGGACCGTGGTCAGGGTCTGTGCTGCCTCTAGAGGCACACGGGGCCAGACCCCGGGCGCCCCTAGGCGTCCCCCCCGAAAGTCTTCTCACCAGCCCCGCCCCCCCACCCCCGCAGCCCAGCTCCCGCCCTCGCTTGTCCGCCCCGGGTGACTTTGGGCTGGTGACCCCCGAGGTTCCCGGCTCCAGGCTCGGCCCTCGCCTCCTGCCGCCCAGAACCGGACCTCCTGGGCTCCCTGGGCTCCCAGGGCTTGCTATCTCCAGGGACCCGGATCCGGGCCCGGCGCTCCCTTCCCCCAGCGCGGAGCGGCGACTCGGGCGCGTCGGTTGGGAGGAGTGGAATGTAGTTATGTCACAATCCCCCTGGAAACTGTCATTATCGCCCTAAGCCCCGTGTTTGATGTGACGACCCAGTCTCCTAGTGTTTTCATCCCCTTTCCGGTTCTCTGGTCACGGCCCAAATTTCCAGCTTCAAGGGGACTCGGGACTATGGGACTTATTAGGTCAGAGAGGTTTCAGGCTCCCTGACTCCAGACTGTACGTCATCCGTAGACACTGATAGCGTGAAAAGCCTGCATTGCACTGGTGAGCTTGAAACGTTGACATCTCTGGGTGTCGATGGGGAGAATGTCTTTTGTTTAGTTTGGTTTTCTCCCAGGTTTCTAACTCTCCAGAGAGACTTTGAAATTTTTAATCTGAATTCTCGTAACTCATGTTCTAATTCCCTATGATTCTGGAATCAGATTGGCCCGCAGTCAGTGCTCTTCGGAGTGAGATCTGCTTATCCTCTGTGGAGCCCTGCACTTCCCAGCTGGGAATCTTTCCCAAGCCTCATCTCAACATGGAGTGCTCTGAGTGCCGCAGGAGAAATAGCACCAGTTTTGCTGGATTCTCTTGAGAGAGGAAAAGCCTTTTAATACTAGAAGCCCAGTGCACGAATTCGTGCACGCATGGGGTCCCTCAGTCTGGCCGCCAATCAGGGCCAATCGGGGTTATGGGAGGTTGGCCGGCCTGTGGGGGGAGGGACCGTGGGAGGTTGGCTGTGGGAGCCACTGACTACCAGGGGGCAGCTCCTGCATGAAGTGTCTTCCCCCTGGTGGTCAGTGTGCGTCACAGTGACTGGTCGACTGGTTTGTTCGGTTGCTTTGGCTTTTATATATATAGAATACTTAGGGATGACATTTACGTAGATTTGTAAGATTATAATAGACTTCTCTGAAATGGTGCTTGGGTTGTCTTATTTCTGTTACCATCCCAGATTCTCTAGGGGCGCGCCTTCACTGCCTCCTGCCATTAAGCTACACTGGTGCAAAAGTTTGAGAAGCAGTGGTGCACATCTCCAACAGATGCATGAAGAAGGGCCCTTATGTCTGATCACTTAAACGATAACCCCTTCTACCTCTGGTTTTGTCCCCTGGCAGCTACTGATTTATGGCGTAACCCCCTGAACTCAGAGTCAGAAGACTTAGTTTAAATGCTATTACTGCCTTTAAAAAAAAAAAAAAAAAAGCTTTATTATCAGTCCATTTCTTCAGTCATTAGGGAAGAATTGCAACACCTTGTAGGGTGGTTGTGGCATTAAATCAGATGGTGGATATGAGTATTTTTTTAAACTGTGAGATGTAAATCCAGGGGTTTGTAGCTGTCATGAGTCTCACCGCTTTTCCTTTTTGCAGTTGAGAGAATTCCAGCAGCAGCGAGGCATTGGTGCTCCGTCAGGAGCTAAGAAGAAAAAGAAGGTTAAAAATGGCAGTAGCCCCGAGACAACCACTGCTGATGGTCACTCGCCTGAGGATGTGAGTCTTGGCTTCCGGGGGTAGGGTGCTCAGAGGGCAGTAGAGGGTAGAGGTTTAAGATTGTGGAAGGAGTATCTAGTACTGGTTAAGAATTCTGAGTTTGAATTCTTTTTATTTTTAAATTAATTTTTATTGTTGAGGGTATTACAGATGTCCCCCATTTTCTCCCCTTTGTCCCCCCTTTTTAAAAATTTTCACCCGAGGACATGCTTAGAGCGAGGAAAGGAGAGAGAGAAAAAAACATCTGTTGGTTGCCTTCTGTATGTGCCCCAATCAGGGATTGAACCTGCAACCCAGGTATATGTCCTGACCAGGAATGGAACTTGCAAGCTTCCATTGCACAGGATGATGCTCAACCAACTGAGCCACTATGGCCGGGCTTGAATTCTTAATTCTCCCCCTCCTTCTGCTAGGAATATGGTTTGGGGCAAATTGTTTAAGCTATTTGGGCCTGTGTTTCCACATCAGTAAAATCAGGGTAATATTGTCTTACATTTATGAAGCTTAAATGACATTGTTTTTTTTATATTAATCCCTTAATATAGGGCCTGGTGTGGGGTAAAGATCCAGTAAAGGGTAGTTGCTACTGGTCCTGCTTATCTGGTGGTTTTTCTCATCCCCAGTCTCCAGGGGAAGCCAGGCTGTGAGAACAGCCAGCAAAAGAGCCCCAGGGTACAGTGAGGAGCCCCAGGGTACAGTGAGGAGCCCCAGGGTACGGTGAGGAGAGCCCCAGGGTACAGTGAGGAGCCCCAGGGTACAGTGAGGAGAGCCCCAGGGTACAGTGAGGAGCCCCAGGGTACAGTGAGGAGCCCCAGGGTACAGTGAGGAGAGCCCCAGGGTACAGTGAGGAGCCCCAGGGTACAGTGAGGAGCCACAGGGTACAGTGAGGAGAGCCCCAGGGTACGGTGAGGAGCCCCAGGGTACAGTGAGGAGAGCCCCAGGGTACAGTGAGGAGCCCCAGGATACGGTGAGGAGCCCCAGGGTACAGTGAGGAGCCCCAGGGTACGGTGAGGAGAGCCCCAGGGTACGGTGAGGAGAGCCCCAGGGTACGGTGAGGAGAGCCCCAGGGTACGGTGAGGAGAGCCCCAGGGTACAGTCAGGAGCCCCAGGGTACGGTGAGGAGCCCCAGGGTACAGTGAGGAGAGCCCCAGGGTACGGTGAGGAGCCCCAGGGTACAGTGAGGAGCCCCAGGGTACAGTGAGGAGCCCCAGGGTACAGTGAGGAGAGCCCCAGGGTACAGTGAGGAGAGCCCCAGGGTACGGTGAGGAGCCCCAGGGTACAGTCAGGAGCCCCAGGCGCTGGATTCGGAGTCTTGAGCCTATCTCTGGGCGGCCTCAGGAAAATCACTTCCTCCACCTGGCCTCAGTTTCCTCATTTGTGAGATGATATTATTGGATCAGATTAGTGTCTTTCAAACTTATTTTTAGCTGTAATCCCTTTTGTTCAATCAACCCTTTACTCGGAAGCCTGGTTTTTAAAGTGGAGGTGGGGGTCTGGAGCCCTGCCAGATTCGTCCCTGGCATCCTGGGCCTGAGGAGAGGGTGTGATGGGCGTATTCAGAGCTGCACTAGTCGGGTGACTCCACTCTATGTGACTGCCTCGCTCAGGGGGCTGTTGTTCATGTGCGTTGATTTCTGCCTGTGGCAAGGCAGCAAGTGTCTGTCTGGAAAGATGGCGCCGGCCATGGTATTGATCCCCTTCTCTTTCTGTAGCATTTAATTTCCCCGAACCCATCTCTTCTTCCTTCCCTGACTCTCTTGCCTCTCTCTAAGCCACTTTTCTCTTTGTCCCCCGCCCTTGTTTTTGCCTTTTCGCTTCCTGTAGATTCAGGATATTCTGAAGGTGTTGGTGTGCGACCTTAACCATTCCAATGGGGTAGCGCTCTCCCCATTGGACGATTGGAAGGTGAGGCAGTGCTGAGCCCCGCTCTGGCGTGTTCCCTCCCAGCTGTGCATGTGCCCGAGGCTTCTCTGGTTTGGGGGGTTCTTCACTCTCTGTTGCTCTCATTAACCCTCGGCCTGTCCGTGTCTGCTTTTCCACCTGCTGGGTTGACTGGGTTTGTTTTCTTCCCCCACCTCTTCTATCACCTTGGAGCAGGTGAGATGCACCTTGAAGGTTAAAGGTAATTTGGGAATAGCTTCCAGAACAGGTGTGTGGGTTTTGAGTTTTTTGACCTTCCAAGTTTTTGAATGACCAGTGGTGCTCTCAGACTAAGAGGTTAAATAAAACCAAACCTTCAGGTCTTGCCCTGTGGGCCTCTGTTCCCAAAAGAGCAATAGACGGCAGAGCAGTTTGTAATTTTTCAAGTTGATTAATTTTGGTTTGAGAGTCAGCTATCTAGGGTTAAGAGAAAGGGAGTAAAAATCAAATATGGACACAACCATATTCAGTGGGCCCCGAGGAAGAGAGGGGAGGAACCAGGTAGAATGCCCGCTGAGGGAGGCAGGCTGTGCTGAAAGGGGCAGGCGAGAATGTGGCAACATTCCACATGCTCAGCTGAGAAGAAGTTGGTTTTAAATGGACTTGAGGCTGGAGGGGGTGGCATTTGGGTCTGGTTTGAAGATCCTGAGGTGGGTCACATCCATCCATATGGAGAAGGGAAATGGAAGTTCCCGGCCAAGGGTGTGGTACAGGTAACGGCCAGGATTATGAGCGCACAGAGCACATTCCAGAAAGGCGGGGAGCCTGGTGTGTACCGGGCCAGGAGGTGACGTCCTCCGGGTGTGATGCTGGCACTTCCTCCTTAATTGACTTCCTTGGGGGACTCTGCCAGGCCAGAGGAGCAGGGCTGAAATGGGGCCAGGTCCTGTTGGAGGGAGCATGGGGTGGAGGGCTGGGACTCGCCCTGCTGGCGGGTGGTAGAGTATTTCAGTCATCAGGACTACTCACGCCCAGTTGGTCAGGTCTCTCCAGGTGCTGTGACTCACCTTGTCAGCTCGAGTGGCATGGGGAGGGCACACAGGCCTAAAGGAATCCTGAAGCTGGGATTCACATGACCTGTGCCCACATCCTT
The DNA here is from genome assembly GCF_963259705.1 of Myotis daubentonii. Lineage (NCBI taxonomy): Eukaryota > Metazoa > Chordata > Mammalia > Chiroptera > Vespertilionidae > Myotis > Myotis daubentonii. The sequence continues at coordinate 76,803,104 of NC_081850.1, read as the reverse complement.
CTGTCCTTCTGGAAATGAGGATGCAGATTCCCATAGTCCCTTCTTGCTTTTTTTTGGTGTGTGTTTTTTAAAATATTTTTATTGATTTCAGAAAGGAAGGGAGAGAAAGATAGATAGAAACATCGATGATGAAAGAGAATCATTGATCAGCTGCCTCCTGCATGCCCCCTAATAGGTATCGAGCCCGAAACCCGGGCATGTGCCCTTGACCGGAATCTCTTCAGTCCATAGGCCAACGCTCTATCCACTGAGCCAAACCAGCTGGGGCTTCTTGTTTTTAAATCCTCTCTTTATCAATTACTGTTTCCCACTTAAGTTTTCTACTGCAGTAATGCAGGCCTGTGATTGCAGTATCCGGGCAGAAATACAGCATTTCCAGAAATGGGGAATAATGGAGAATTAAAAAAAAATGTTTTTAATGGAATGGGACGTTTGAGGGGAGTAGATAATGTTTTGTTTTCTTTTTTTAAAATTGATTTTAGACAGAAGAAGGGTGGGGGAGAGAGAAAAACATCTACGTGAGAGCCAAATACCCATCGGCTGCCTCCTGCATGCCCCACACTGGAGATCGAGCCCAAAACCCGGGCATGTGCCCTGACCCGGAATCAAACCCACAACCCTTCAGTGCATGGGACGATGCCCAACCAACTGAGCATATTCTTTATATGGACTTATATCTCCATACTTAGCTATAAGACTTAAAATTGTGAGATAACTTGGTGGCTCACAAATAGTCCAGTTGTATATATTTAAGTCTTTAGAAAAGTACCTTTTCTCCTCTGAGCTTTTTTGTGTCTAATGCTAGGGGTGAGTGGGAATCCAAGATGCCAGGGGGGACCTAGACCTCGCTGGGGCCCATGGCTGGGAGGGTGCCCACCTCCCCCAAAGCCTTCTGTCCGGTCAGCTCAGAACCCCTGTTCTTACATATTAGAGTCAGTTGTATAGGTTGGCAAGGCAACACCATGTTCCAGGGCCAAAGGTCACAGAGTGGACAGTAATGCAAATAACTGGACTCCACCACAGCTCCTCCAGGTTCTGCAGCACTTGCTCTAAGGAGGGTGGCAGGTTGGGACTTTCAGAGGCCAGAGCTGAGGTGTCCAGAGAGCAGGCACAGCTCCCCCCGCCCCCCCCCCCCCCGCCCCCAAGCGGTGCAGCGTCTTCCTCTGGGACCCAGCTTGGCGGGACAGCTCATGGCTCCCTAGCACTGTCCTTCCTCAAGCTTCAGCTTGTCACCCATCTTCCTGTCTCTTTGCCCATCTGGCCTCTTAGCTCTCTAGAGCCAGAGTCTTGGACCAAGTGTCGGGCCTGAGCCCGGAGAGAGGCAGGTGGGGCTCTGGCCAGGCAGGTGGGGCCAGCTGGGGAGAGAGAGCGGCTTCTCCATGGCTCCTGGTCAGTCCAGGGTTGCTGTCCAGGAAGCCCGCCCGCGGGTGGATATCTTTCCTCTGCTTTCTCAGGTGGCTTCTTGGTTGGGTAGTTGTGTTGGAGCTAGGAGGTTGGGGTGGGTTTACTTTCTACCCCCAGGAACAGGGAGAGGCCTCTAGCTGGAAAGCTTCATTCCCAGAAAAGACCTGAGTCGGGCGAACGCAGCCAGTGGCTGGTGGGAGGAGGGGAGGGCGGGGAGGAGAGTGAGAGGAAAGCGGTGTTGACCAGCTGTTGATCCGCTGCTCCATCACTGTGCCCTCTGCCCAGCAAGGACCCAGGGTGGGGGTCACTGAGGCACAGGCAGCCTTCCCTCCTCCCTGAAGGGCACGCCTTCCTTCCACCTGCTGTGGCTGCCACAGGTCGGAGCCTGGTACTGTCTTGCTGCGCTCCGGGGAACAAGGCCTCTGTGTTCTTGAACGTCTTGCAGTCCTGCTTTGAGCTCTGGCCGGCCAGAAGGCTGCAGAGTGGCCCGAGCCCTGGGGGAGCCCTGGCCACACCCCAGAGTGGCTCCCAGCATGTGTGACTGTCACTCCATTGCAGCTACACCTGTCCTACCTGCTCCGCACCCCTGCATCCATGGCAGCGAGAAGCCTTTCCCGCATGCCCCCTAACCCCCTGCTCTTTCCTGTGATAGGCGCCCAAAGACCACCCGGCCCCTGCGGCCCTGCCTCCTGATGACACCGTGTCGCCTGGCGGTGTCCTTTCCCCCAGCGCTGCTTCATCTGCTCAGGTTTGTGCCCCTTCCCCCTCTGCCCGCTGCCCCTCTGCCTTCACCCCTTTCCTTCCCAGAGGACTGGCCCTCGTGGATTCCCTCCTTTCTTCAGGCGGCTTCGTTCCAGGAGCCAAGCGCCCTTCCTGAGGACTAGGGTGGGGGCGGCCAAGGCCAGGTTTTCCCTCAGTTTGGGGAGCTGGAAGGTTGTCAGAATGAGCTGGCTCACCGCACCCCTGGCTTGTTCTCACCTCATGCGTTTCTTCCCGAACAGAATTATGATCCTGAAAATGTTCCTTTTGTCCTGTCTGAAAGCACGTGAGTGTCTCCTGTGGGGGCAGCAGTTGCTAGGCGGAGGGAGTCGGGGCAGGCCACTGCCCATGACCCCTTCTTTCCCATCGAGCCTCCTGCACCCCTGACTCCTGTGTTCACCCCCAGATTCTCTTCTACCGAGAGCCTGCGTCAGCTTTCCCAGCAGCTCAACGGTCTCGTATGTGAGGTACCCCAGAACCGGGAGCCCAGAGGGATCTGGATGGGGAGGAGAAACTGATAGAAATTGAGGCAGAGGTTCCCAGGAGGGAGGGGAGATGCTGGGAGCAGGCACTCGGCCGGTGAGGTTGAGCTAGTCGTTCCTTCGCTGGGCCTCTTCTTTGAAGCTCTGCAGATGAAGGAGTTGGACCACGAGATCAGTTACCTCCTTTCATCCTGCTGCAGGAGGCACAGGATGAGAGCTGCTTGGGAGGGGTGGGTTGAGGGGGAGAGAAGAACCAGGAGAGGTTGGCACAAAGGGGTTATGGGAGGAGGGGGCAAGCTTAGGAGGCAGAAAATAAAATTTTGCCAGTTGCTGGGGAAGACAGGAAGTCGGAGGCTTAGGCGTGGAGCGGGACAGAGAGCATCTCTATGTGAGCTCTTTCATCTCTCCTAGTCTGCATCCTTCGTCAATGGGGAGGGACTAGCATCTTCTGCTAATATAAAGGCTCTAGAGGTGAGTGGCCCTGGACTGTGGCCCAGTGACCCTGCAGGCCAGCCTCCGGACCCCAGCGGAGGGGGCCGGGTGCCCTGCTGCCAGCTGAGACCGCCCGGACACCCCCAGCCCTAACGATTGCTCTCTCTACCTCTCCCCCCACCCTCCTCCAACTCCTCCTCTCTGCATGCGCCTCAGAGCCGGTACCAAGAACTATCTCTAGCCCTGGATTCCAGCAATCTAACAAACAAACAACTCAGTAGCGAGATAGAGGAATTGGTAAGAGTCCAGTGGGGTCCCCTGATTCCACGCTGCCAATCTGGGGCTCTGAAGAAAGGGGCCGGGAGCCCTAGTGCCAAGGAGAATGGGGTGCGGGGGGGCCTAGGCCTCAGCTGGAGGGACCCCAGGGTGCGGAGCATGTGGCATGGCTCGCTCTGTGGCTGCCCTCTTTGCCTGCTCTCTGTCCTCCGTACACCCCTGCTTGTCAGGCCTTCTCCACACTTGCCCTGGGGACACTGTTCAGGGAAAGAACTAGCTTGGCTGTTGTGTCCTGGCCCTGACTCTGCCCCTAATTTGCTCTGTCTTTGACCTGGAACAAGTCACTTCTCTCTGGACTTCAGTGTCCTGAGGGTGTAGAAGTAGAGGGTTTCTAAAGTCCCCTTTAGCTCAGAACACCCAAGATGGAAAGGTGCTTGTCATTCCTGTATCTGCTATTGACGGAGCCTGTCCCGTGGGCTGTGCTCCGGAATATTCGGTGCGTGAGTGAGTGAGTGCCCGGCCACACCACGAGCTGGCAGGGGGTCTTTCCCTCTCAAAGCCCGTGGCTAGAGCTTTATGTCAGTGTCCTCAGGGACCCAGGGAGCAAACCACCTAGACTCCAAGTCTCCCTTTAAAAGCCATTCCTGGTCCCTGTCATCCCTCCTCGGTCCGGGGAGCATAGTAAAAGGGACAACCCTGGTCACCTTCCTTTGATTCTTTCCACAGAAACGGCAGAACCAGGAAATTGCAGATCAACTAGAAAAAGTAATGTGATTTCTTTGTCTGCTCATTACACGGCTGAGGGGCTCGGAGGAGGACTCAGCCTGGAAAAATAAAGGGCCCACCCCTCCCGCCCCAGACCCTCCCCTTCCTCCCCCACTCCTGCCCCCTGCCAGCCTGGCCTCATTGGTGGGCTTGTCCTGGGCCATCGGTGGCACCTGGGGCAGGTTCTCTGCTGTTTCATTCCTCCTCCTCCCAGTCAGAGGTGTTTCCTCTCTCACCGCAGGAGAAGCAGGAATATAAGCAAAAGCTTGCGAAGGAACAAGGGGCCCTGAGAGAGCAGCTGCAGGTGAGCCAGGCGGAGCGTGTCCCCCATGCTCCCTAGGTGTGTGTGTCCCTCTTAGCACTGGTTTGGCTTTTCTTCCAAAGGTTCACATCCAGACCATAGGGATCCTAGTGTCCGAGAAGACAGAATTACAGACCGCGCTGGCCCATACTCAGCAGGCAGCCAGGCAAAAAACAGGTGGGAATCCTCGCCCTGCCCTGCTTCCTGCTTCAGCCCGGCACACGGGCAGGCCTCGAGGGGCCATCCTTCTTCGGACTCGGTGTCTGTCCTTCCAGGAGAGGCGGAGGATCTTGCTGGTCTCCTGCAGTCTTCCCAGCAGCGCGTCGGAGACCTGGAGCGGACGCTGTGTGCCGTCTCCACGCAGCAGAAGCAGGCGGACAGGGTGAGCCCGGCCGCCCACCCAGCCACTGGGGGCGCAGCTTCTCCGGGGTGGGAGTGAGCCTCCAGTTCCCTTTTTTAAAAAAATGTTCTTTTTTTTCTTTTCTTTTAGTCCTCACCAAAGGATATGTTTTCTAATTTATTTTAGAGAGAGAGGAAGGGAGAGGGAGAGGAACATTGATTGGTTGCCTTCTATGTATGTGCCCGACTAAGGGATCAAACCTGCAACCTGGGTATGTGTCCTGACCAGGAATCAAGCCCGCAACCCTCTGTGCACAGGACTGCGTTCCAGCCAACTGAGCCACACTGGCGAGGGCCCAAGGCCCATTCTGTAGCATGGAGGGTGCTGTCCGCAGGCAGCTGGGTCGTTTCCCCACTGCTTTCAAGTTGTGTGGGCTGTTAGAAGCAGCCTGTGGATGAGTTGGTTGCTGTGGTTGTTGGGCGTGTACTGTCCAGAGCGAGCACTGGATTTGGAGCCCAGAGCCTACGTGCCAGCCCTGCCCTTAACTGGCAGTGGGCCTTGGCCAAGTCCTAGGCACAGAACAGTATTTTTAATATGTTATCCTGTGTGTAGAAAGGGGAGAAGTGTGTGTGTGATGTACGTCATATCTGAAAGGACTCATACAATCCCAGGGGGAGAGGTACAGGGTGGCTGGGAGACATGTCACTTCTGTGCCTTTTGAGTTTGGGGCTGAGTCAGTATCATCCATTAAAAATATGAAAGATTACAATAAAAATTTAACCCCCCCCCCCATAATGTGCCCCCACCCCAGACCTGAGTGTTCAGCCATCATTCTAAGTGATTTTAGGCAAGTGGATTAACCTCTAATGCTCCGTGTTGCTCGCCTGTAAAATGTGAACAATAATAGTAACTGTTTCTATGGTGATTGTGAGGATTCAGAGTTTAGCACAGCGCTGGGTAAAGTGCTCAGGAGGGTTCAGCGTGGCGAGGCTGGTAGTAGTACTGGCAGCACTACCCGCTCTCCGGGCCTGTCAGCCAGCTGTGACGCTCTGCCTGCCTCTTCCACCCTCACCAAGGTCTCACTAAGCAAATGAGAACATGGGCTTGGAAGAGCTTTGGAGAAATGGAGTGCGACTCCATGTGAGAAAGTTGCTGTTACTCTTCGTCTGCCAGCCCACCTGACCTCACCTTTCTATTGTTTGCAGCACAACAAAGAACTCACCAAAAACCGTGATGCCCTAAAGCTGGAGTTATACAAGAACAAGTAGGATGGGGCGCGGGGCGGGGGGTGCTGGGGGCGTGCCGGGGGCCTGGGCCGGGTGGTGTGCTGGGAAGCGGGAGGGACACGCAGCACCGCGAGGAGGCTGTCCAGGTTGGACACGGGCAGCCTGCTCTAGTCCCTGCTTTGCTGACTCAGTGCTTAACCTCATGCAGCTCATGTCCTTCTCTCTGGCCGGTCATTGTGACTTTGGATCCTGGGGTCCCTTCCCATGCCACTAGTCTGTGGTCCTGTGGTGAGGGCGGTGGTGGGTTGATTGCCACAGTGACCCTTGCTGTTCTTTATTCATGCCTTTCTCCACTGCCTCTGGCCACAGCAAAACGAATGAAGACCTGAAGCAGGAGAACTCGGAACTGCAGGAGAAGCTTCGGGTCTTGGTGACCGACAAAGAGGCCTCGCAGCTCAGGGTGGAGGAGCTGCAAAAGAAGCTGGAGATGTCAGAGCTGCTGCTGCAACAAGTGAGGGGCTGGGCCCAGGGAGTCCCCGCCCCCTCCAGCTGGGGCCTCTGCGGTCCTTGTGGGTGACCCCAGCCGGGAGCTGGAAAACTTGGATCCTTGCTCTGGTCCTGCCAGAGAATCCTGTAGATTTTGATAACAATCTACAACTCGGGGCCCTGCCCTGAACTGTGGAATCAGAATCTAAGGTTTAGGGATGTTTCGTTTTTGTTTTAAAAGCATCCTGTTTGAAAACCATTGTTTTATAGATGATATTGATCAGGCTGCCCCGAGTCTGTTTTCTCCCTCTTGGGGGACCGAGCCACCAGGTAGTCAGGGTGCCCGGTCAGAGAGCGCCTCCTCTTCAGTTTCTCCACACTGAGCAATACTCCGCCTTCATGGAGCTAACGTCCTTCCCCTGGGTCTGTCTGCCCTCCGGAGCAACACAGGAAAAGCCTCAACTCTTTGCCAAGACAGACCTGCAGACACTTTGAAAGGGGGTGTGTGTGAATCCCCGTCTTTCCTCAGATCTTTTCTGAGCTATACACCCTCCTGATTGCTGTGTCCTGGATGTGACCTGGTTGTCAGGGACCCCAGAGTGAAACACCAGTCTCCAAATTTGGTCCGGCCTGGGCAGCAAGCAGACTGCCGTTCCCGAGATAGGCAGCTGACAAGTGGCCGGCTGGGGATAGGAGACGTCAGAGCCTCAGGGTGCTCTGGTTCAGGTGGCTGCTCCTACTTTTCACCCAACCACTCCATTTTGAAGGCCAGCACCGGTGTGTAATCTCACTTGCTACAGCCATCTGAAAGGCCCCCAGGAAGGGTACGACGAATGTATGCTGTATTCATATATTCGACTACTGTGCAGCCATTACACAATTAAATATATCTTGTATGCAGCAAAGTGAAATAAGTTGCAGAACCATATGTGACTGAACCCCAAGACAACACAGCTGTAACAGGCACCCGAGACTGGGAGGACTGAATCTGGCGGGAAGGTTGGGAGGACTTGGAACGCTCACTGAATCGCTGACAATGAGAATTGAGTAAATATAAACCTGTGGACGTGGTACTAATAAAGTGAGGCTAGAGTCCTTTACGGACCCTGAGTTGTTCAGACCCTTTGGGGAGCATTCTGTGGAACCGCCGGGGCTCCGCCGATCTAACCTCATTTCCCACCGTCCAGTTTTCCAGTCAGTCTGAAACCCCCGACAGGAAGGAGCAGTTACAGCAGGCGCTGGAAGAGCGGGCGCAGCTGGAGGCACACGTGGAGCAGGTGAGGCTTTGCAGAGGGAGGGGTGAGGAGAACGGCTCCAGGTGACCCGGCTGACTCTGCGCCCGCTCTTCCAGCTGAAGGAGTTGCTGAAGCAGCTGCAGATGGAGAGAGACCAGTATGCAGAGAATCTGAAAGAAGAGAATGCCATCTGGCAGCAGAAGATGCAGCAGATGTCAGAGCAGGTGAGCTGTGACCTCGGCCCCCACCTGAGGTCACTTGCTCTTTCTGGGCATCTGTGGAATGGGAATCATACCACCTGTGTGTGCAGGGAGATGTGTAACGTGTTCTTTTTTTAATTTTTAAAAATTTTATTAATTTGAGAGAGAGAGAGAAACATTGATTTCCACTTATTTAGGCACCATTGGTTGATTCTTATATGTGCCCTGACCGGGGATAGAACCCACAACCTTGTCTCATAGGGACAATGCTCTGCCCAACTGAGCCACCAGCCAGGGCTGGGCGTGTGTGTTTGTAGGTGGGGGCAGAGAGGGAGATGGTCGCGTGGCCATGGCTCCATCCCCTCCCTCCATACTCTCCGTGCTTTGGGCAGGTGTGCAAGCTGAGGGAGGAGAAGGAGCAGAGCATGGGTCAGGTGCAGGAGCTGGAGACCAGCTTGGCCGAACTGAGGAATCAGATAGGTAAGCTGAGGCTGGTGACCTGGGAGCAGGACTCATGTCGGGGAGCTGGAGAGGCTGGCTGGAATGCCCCCGAGGAGGGGGGCAGATGGAAGGACATTGTGCAAAGGGGAAGAGGTGTGTACCAGGAGCTGCCGAGTCTTGCAATCTCTCTGAGCCTCAGTGTTTCCATCTGAAAAAAGGGGTGGAGTGCCCACTGTCAGCCCAGAGTTGTCTTGAGCATGAAAATGTAGAGAACTCTACTCAAAGTGTCTTGAAAGATTGAACATCATAGGAGTGGGGATTAGTAGCAGGAAGCCAAGATTTGGGGTGAGGAACCCGAATTAGCTGTGGACCAAGAGGCGAGAGGCCCTTATCGTCTGCTTGCCTCCTCAGCTGCCCCCCCACCCCAGGAGCCCCCGGCAGGGCCCTCGGAGGAAGAACAGCGGCTACAAGCCAAAGCGGAACAGCTACAGCAGGAACTGGAGGTCCTGACAGGGCAGCTGCGGGCCCAGATTCAGGACAATGAAAGTCTGAGTCACCTGAATCAGGAGCAGGGGCAGCGGCTGCTGGAGCTGGAGCAGGAGGCCGAGCGCTGGGGTGAGCAGGCGGAGATGCGCAAGCAGATCCTGGAGGACATGCAGAGCGACCGCACCACCATCAGCCGCGCGCTCTCCCAGAACCGCGAGCTCAAGGAGCAGCTGGCTGAGCTGCAGGACAGCTTCGTCAGGCTGGTGCGCAGCCCTGCTTGCCCAGCCTGCCCCCTCCCCTGCCGGGCAAGACGCTCAACCCCTCTGGGCCTTTGTTGTCCCACCTTTAAAATGGGGTGGTGTGGTCCTTACGTGAAATGGAGCCTATGAAGGCATCCTGTGACCCGGGGAGCCCATGTGGATGAATGTGGGGAAGCGGGGAGTTGGGGGATTCCCTCCCTGCTTCTACCGTCTTCTGAGCTGGGTGGGGAGGGGGCGTGGACATCAAATTCTGGTGTCTCCAGCTGCATTGGGTGGCCGCAGATTGCTTCTCTCTGTCCAGACCAACGAGAATATGGAGATCACCAGCACGCTTCAGACGGAGCAGTATGTCAAGAAGGAGCTGGCCAAGAAGTTGGGCCAGCTGCAGGAGAAGCTGGGGGAGCTGAAGGAGACGGTAACGCTGCCCAGCTGAGAAGGGCTCAGAGTCGGGCACTGGCCTCTGGGGCGGGAGGCATTGGGCAAGGATGAGCTGTTCTTCAGAGCCTGTGACTGCATTGCCCCCTGCCCGCTGCCCTCTGACCTGTACAGGTGCGTAGCCCTGTGCTGTAGGTCATCATCTCCAGTGGAGGCATGGAGCTCGCTTAGAGGGGAAGAGACGTGGTATATGGTGGGTGGCTCTTTGCAGTCAGCCCTGGCTTCTAACCTCAGCCCCCCAGTCCCTATTCACGTCCCATCTCTAAGCTCAGCTTCCTTAACTTTAAAGGGAGATTAGCACTTTCCTCATGGGGGTCTGAGGATTAAATGAGAATCGTGCATGTAGAGTATCAGGCCTGTAGTGTGCAGCTTAGCAGATACTGGTTGGCGCTCTGTGCTTTTCCACGAGCCTGTGGCCTAAAGTGAAAATAGAAAGCAGGTTGTTATGAGGTATGAGCCTGGTGAAGGCGGCATGGGACTCTGGACAAGGGAGGCAGTCACTGAGGCCCTGGAGGGAGGAAGCCAGGGGCCTGGGCAGAGGCCTGGGCAGAGGCCTGGGCAGGAGGTCTGTGCCGATCTCAGAAGCAAGCCACCACTTGCCCTCACACCCAGGATCTTCCCGCAGGTGGAGCTGAAGAGCCAAGAGGCCCAGGGTCTGCAGCAGCAGCGGGACCAGTACCTGAGCTACCTGCAGCAGTACGTGGCCGCCTACCAGCAGCTGGCCACGGACAAGGAGGCCCTGCAGAAGCAGGTCCTGGTGCACTCCCAGCTCATGGAGCAGCAGCAGCAAGAGGAAGTTCAGGGCCAGGAGGAGGCCAAGAAGGCCCGCCAAGAGTTGCAGGAGACCCAGGTGAGGGAGTTGGAGTGCTGGGCCCCTCAGCCCTGAGTGGGAAGGCCTGCAACTTGTGTCCCTTCTCACGCTCTTTCCTGGCCCCTTAGGGGCTCCTGGAAGCTGTCAGCCAACAGAACCAGCAGCTACAGGCCCAGCTGAGCCTCATGGCTCTGCCTGGAGAAGGTAATTGGAACCGCCCAGAGGGAGAAGCCAGAGCCCGAGGGGGAGGGGACTTTTAGCAGCAAAGAGCTGAGTTAGAAGCGACCTTTAGGACAGCGGGGCAGAGCTGGGTCCCAAGCTGTCTTCTTGGGCTGCTCCACCTCCCTTTGGGGTTGTCTGAGGCCCCTTTGGCTGCCCCCAACAGGCGATGGACTGGATGGAGAGGAGATGGAGGAGGAGGCTCCGCGGCCAAAGCTGAGCATCCCGGAGGACCTAGGTAGCCGAGAGGCCATGGTGAGCTGACCTCCCTGCCCTTTCCTGTCCCACCTTCCTGCTTCCCTCTGAGGTCCCTCCCGGACACCCTCGTCACCTCTTGGTTTCTACCCTCTAACTTCTCTTGATTCCCAACCTCCCCTGGGAGCCAGTGGTCAGACACCACCCCATCCCTGAACCACAGATGTGTGTCCATAGAGGCCCTGTGATGGGACGGTCCTCTCTGCCTTTGTGCCTCCCGCTTGTCCTGAGCATTCCCCCGCAAAAGCACACACACACCTCTTGCCCGCAGGTGGAATTTTTTAACACGGCCTTAGCCAGTGCTGAGGAAGAACGGGCACAGCTGCGCAGGGAGCTGAAGAAGCAAAAGCTACACTGCCGGCACCTGGCACAGCTGGCAGCCCCATCCCAGCGCAAGCTAGAGGCGGAGACCCCAGCCCCGAGCCCCGAGGGGGACAGCGTGCCTACGGACACCCACCAGGCCCTCCAGGTGGCCATGGACCAGCTGCAGGTGAGTGAGTGTCCCCTGGCCAGGGCCAGGGAGGGTGGGGATGGGCAGGGCAGGCGGCTGCTGAGCCCTGACCCTGCTTTGTGGTTGCAGAGCCGCTTTACAGAGGTCATGCAGGAGAACGTGGATCTGAAGGAGCGGGTTGAGGAGCTGGAGCATCGCTGCATTCAACTGTCCGGAGAAACAGATACTATTGGTGAGCGGAAGGCCAGGGCCCAGGGCAGGGAGCGCGGTATGGCGGGCGGGGATCCCCAGCAGCTGAGCCCTCCCCGCTCTTCGCAGGAGACTACATCACCCTGTATCAGAACCAGAGGGCAGTGCTGAAGGAGCGCCACCGGGAGAAGGAGGAGTACATAAGCCGGCTGGCTAAGGACAAGGAGGAAATGAAGGTAGGCCCCTGACCACCTCTGTGGGCGGGGCCAGGGCCGGTGTGGCTGCTGAGTGCCTCTCTCTCCAGGTGAAGCTACTGGAGCTGCAGGAGCTGGTGGTGCGCCTGGTTGGTGAGCGGAATGAGTGGTATGGCAGGTTCCTGGGGGCTGCCCAGAACCCTGCTGGGGAGCCCACGACAGCGCCCCCAGCCCCCCAGGCAACTGGAGCTGCTCATAGCCAAGGTGGTGAGTAGAGCTCTCGGAGAGGGTGAGTGGGCAGGTGGGGGGGCGGGGGGGGGGGAGCTCTCACAACACTCAGAACCCTGCCCTTCTCAAAAGATCTTCACGAGGTGAGCCTCGCGGACGGTGTGGAGCCGGGCCCCGCTGCACTTGAGAACTCCACCGCACAGCAGATCATGCAGCTGCTGTGTGAGCTGCAGAGCCCCCAGGAGTACCCAGGCTTGAGCAGGAATCCCTGCATCCCCTTCTTCTACCGGGCCGATAGCGATGCTGGCGTGAAGATCATGGTGATCTGATAACTTGACACTACCCCCGGAGAATTATAATAGGGGCGGCAGGGATGGGGTGCAGGGACTGCGTGGGGAGAGCCCACCCAGTCCCTGCACCCCATCCCTGCTGCTCCTATTATTATTATAATGCAAGAATAAACTTATTTATTGATAACATATGACAGAGGAAGGAGGTGGGGATGGGGTTGATTCGACTCTATTTGTTTTATTTCGGAATAAATGGATTTAGCCATACTGCCTTGTGTGTTTATTTTTAAAATATGTTCTTACTGATTTCAGAGAGAGGGAGGGAGAGGGAGAGAGAAACATCAATGAGAGAAAAACACTGATTGACTGCCTCCTGCATGCCCCACACTGGGCACGGAGCCCACACCTGGGCCTGACCAGGAATCGAACCATGACCTGGTTCATAAGTCAGCACTCAATCACTGAGCCACGCCAGCCAGGTGCCTTGTGTGTTTCTGTTTCCGGCCACTGGTTGGTTCTGTGCCTGGGTACCGAACAGGAAGTGGGGCCTGCTAGCAGAGGGCAGGCTTCTGCGTTGTGTGGAGCCCCAGGGTGTCTGAGCATGTCCAGTGGGGATGTTAGAGATCTGGACCTGTCACAGCCTGGGGGACCCCCGGGGTCAGCCACAGGGCTCTAAGGGGCCTGAATGGCTGCCAGACTCCGAAGACTGATCTAACCCTGAGGAGGGAAAGCAGCATCCCAGCACCCGAGAGAGCCGACTTCCAGGCCAGCTGCTTTCCAATCCATGATCCTGCCCTCCCGTGGCCTGTTTGTTCAGTCCCTCCACCCTGCCGGCCCACACCCCACATCCTCCCTCCAGGCTGATGGTGCTCCTGCCCCCTAGTGGTCAGAGCAGGATTCACAGGATGAGGACCTGCAAATATCCAGGTGCTTTCCCAGTAGCCGTGGAAAGTGTGGGGCCTGGGTTTTGTTTTCGTTTTTTGAAAAATATATTTTATTGATTTTTTACAGAGAGGAAGGGAGAGAGATAGAGAGCTAGAAACATTGATGAGAGAGAAACATCGATCAGCTGCCTCCTGCACACCTCCTACTGGGGATGTGCCTGCAACCCAGGTACATGCCCTTGACCGGAATCAAACCTGGGACCTTTCAGTCTGCAGGCTGACGCTCTATCCACTGAGCCAAACCGGTTTCGGCGTGGGGCCTGGTTTTTAGCATTCCTGACAGCACCCTAGCAATGGCTGGGTCCTTCCCACCCCTGCACCCCAATGTTAAACCCTCACCTCTTTCAGTGCCACAAACACAAGCCAGCAGAGGACACACTTTTCCCCATTGTCCAGAAATGGGTTTTATTTATTCTCAGCCAAGAGACAGTAAGACTGGTAGCAGTCAGAGAATCACGCAGCTGCCAATACAGCACCCCTGCGCAGGAGGAGGGAGGGGTGGGGTGGCAGCAGAGGGGGCTGGCTGTCACAGGCTGGGTGGGCATGACAGGGAAGCTCATCGGAGGTGGCACGCTTTGGAGGAGGATGTCAGGGTGACTGTGTTCCCTTATAGTTGGGTCACAAGACTCCTCAAGGACAGCACGGTAGTTCCCAGCACTAGAGGTGAGACTGTGGCAGCCATGTCTGTGTGCATGTATATATATATGTATAATATATGGTTATTTATAGTTATTTATAGAACGGAGCAGGAGAAATACCACAGAGGGGCACAAGTTTCACCAACGTCACGCTGGGTGTGTCAGCTCACCGCTACAACAGACTAAGTCACAGATGAAGGGGGAGGCTTTGGGGCTGGGGAGCCACTGTCAAGTCACAGAACAGCCGTCCAGGAAGGCTTGGAAAGAGAAGTCTCCGAGGAATAGAGGGATCTGGTTAGAGGTCGAAGGGGGGCCTGGGGCTCTCAGGACGGGATGGACTTGCCTGACCCGATCGGCTGGCAGTTGGAGAGGAAACAGAACAGGAGAGAGGAGGGAGAGAGCTGGTAAGGCAAGGGCAGCTGAGCCCACAGGCGTGTGAGGGGAGGGCAGGGGAAGAAGATGCAGGCGAAGGTGTGGGCAAGGATTCTGGAAGAGAGGGGAGAGACAAGAAAGGGAAGGTGGAAGGGAGGAGCTGGAGATGGGCGGGGCCAGAGCTTTGTGGGGTCTGGGCTGGAGGCTGGGGTGGCCCTCCCCCGCCACGCACGCTGGTCTCTCACACACCACCAGGCAGTGCACCCATAGCTCCAGACACATGCTCAGCCCCCTCTGGCTTCCTTCTTCTGTGGTTCCCTATCCTCAACCCACTGGCCCAGGCCACCACTAGCCTCAGGGAGGATGGGGCTCTGAGCCCCAGGCAACAGCCACCAGGCCTGATGGAAAAGACAGGAGAAAGAACACTGTTTCAACCAGGAGGGCAAAGCTAAAAGGATGGCTGGAGGGAGCCCTGGAGGCCTCTGGGTGGGCAGAAAGCTCAGGAGTCCTCTGAAGGGACCCTGGGGAGTGGAGGACAGGCAGCTGGATGCCAGTGGCCACAGGCTTATAAGTCTAAGAGGGGAGCCTCAGGTGGTCGGGGGACCGCAGGTCGCGTAGGTGAGGCTGGGCCCTTCCTGCTGGGGAAAAGCAGAAGAATGAGAGTCAGCGGCAGGGACAGAGTGGCAGGCGGGTTCGCTGGGCGAGTTCTGCGGCCCAGCCGGGATGGAACTCAGAGAGGCTGGCCTGCCCAGGTCAGCAGACACTGCCGTCCCCCTGGCTGGAAGGTGTGGGCCGCCTCTAGGAGCAACAGGCCCAGGTCTGTGAGCCCTGGGGCTGAGAACGCTGCCTTCAGTCGTGCACTCCCAGGCGTGACAACACCAAGGAGGCGGGGGAAGGGGCTGCGGGAGCCTGCCTCGCCTGTGAGGTGTGTTCTGGGCTGATGGTGTGGAGAGGACCCCGAGGCTTTCAGAAATCATCCACCAGCCAGAGCCTTCTCCCCAGATCACTGCACAGTAGAGGTGGGACTCTGCCCTCTGGTGGATTCGGGTCCTGTTGCTCCACGGCTGCGAGCTGGCCGTCCTGCCCGAGCACGGCTCAGACTGGGGAGCTGGGGAGCGAGTATGGCCCCCCAGGGTGAAGTTCCAAGGCTGCCTGAGCCCAAGCTCCCTGCCCCTACACCCTAAGCCACGAGCTCTCTGCCCTCTGGCCGTGCTGGAGAACACCCATGTCTGCCAGCTCGGGTGCGGAGCCTGTCCCAAGAGCCCCCCCAGGCTCAGCCACGGAGATCCTGGCCAGTGGCACTGAGTCCCGAGGCTCGCTGAGAAGGGAGGTGAGAGAGCAGCTGGCAGTGAGGACAGAAGGAGGAAAGAATAAGTCTGGAGCTGCAGAAGGGAGAGGGCGGGAGCCGGGCCCTGCAGTCCTAGGTGTGCCCCCCGTGTGGAGCTGGTGCAGCAGGGGCAGACACACCACTCATGCAGCAGGCCAAGAGGCATGTACCTACCGTGGCTGACGCTCCTCAGGGGTCACTGATAGTGATTCTGAAAGACAGCACGAAATCAACATGGCAGTTCACACGCACGGACAGGGCAGGCCTGGGGGTGGCGGACACGCTCACACACACGCACGGGCGTGCACACAATGCTGTGAGGCCCCACAGCCCCGCATGCACACGCTGACACACATGCCCACAAACAACACGCATCCACCTCTCCCACCTCCCACTGCCCAGCACCCGCGCTGGCTGGCACGTGCAGCATGGATCCAGGGCATGCAGCCACTTGGCACACTGAAGCACGCGGTGGCCCGAGTCACAACACAGAAGCTCGCCCGCATACAGGAGGCATTTGCACCAGCTCCCTGCACACTCATGCCTGGCGTGCTCAGAGGGCCGTCTGCAATGCTCCATAGGAACAGGTTTTGCTTTCTGAGGATCCAGTTGTCATTTCTCTGCTCAAGAGCCTTCCATGGCTCCCTGTTGCCCACCGTGTTGAGTCCTAACAAGTCCAACTTTTCTGTGGACTCTGAGGGTTCTTCAAGCTGCCCCGTTGTGCCCAGGGCAACCTTGCTTATTCTTCCTCATTCTATCTGCACTCTGCTCCGGCCAGCGGCTCTCCTCAATGCGCCCCACACCAAGCCTTTGCCCACACTGCCGCTCCCTACCCAAATGCCTCCCAACCCTGATGACCCGAGTCTTATCTCAGTCAGCACCGTGACCTCACTGAGGTCAAGCTGCCCTGAGACGCCCTGAGACTGCTCTCGTCCCTGAGGCAGGACCGTGATCTGCCAAATGTTTCCTGCGTGTTAGCAAAATGGGAGTTAGAGCAGGTACCAAATCTTCAAGTTCCCGTATGTCAGACCTCAGCACAGACCTGGGCATGTCAAATACCCTGAAGAATCTGAACTCACGTTGGAAGTTAGCCAAGTGCTCGTAGAACCACCTTTGTGGTTAAGGAGGCATCCCTCTAGCCACTGTCTCCCTTGAGCCCCACACCAACCCTGGGGAAAAGGCAGAATGTTAATTCTCACTTGGTCGAAGGGAGACTGAGGCCTGGGAAGGGAAAACGACTTGCCTACAGGCCAGAGTGAACTGAACTGCTCTTGATCGGTACCGTGCTGCCTGCTTTGCCCCATCTGCTTTGACCACAGGTCACCACAGAGCAAGCATTTCGGGCTCAGGAAGGCTGGACCCATGACCCTACCCTCCAGCCATCTGGAAACATAAATAGACGCTGTTGGTCTGATTTGTGCTTCCTCAGACATGTCCAGTGGGAACAGGGCAGACGGTTAGCTATCAGAGTGAGCTTCCTTAAAAGAGGGTCATGGATCGAGAAGCAAAGCCAAGGGATGAAGTAGAATCCTTTTCCCTGAAAACCTCTGGGAAAGGGTCAGCCTTCACCCACTCCTGTCCCACACTCACCATGTTGGCCCAGGACAGGCAGGGCCAGAGGCAGGGGAAAGGAAGAAAGCCATCAGATTGTCCCATGGCTCCCAGGCCCTTTCCCAGCTGCTCCATGTCCTACCCCTGGCCTGGGTGCCATTCTCACACTCTCACACCCGTGTGCACGCCCACACAAACATCACACACCTCGCTGGTCACAGTCACAGCCTGGCCTCTCTCCTGTGAGTCAGAGGCGGGACACCCTCCTGGGACAGCTCAAAAGAGTCAGGACTGGGAGGTGGGGACATCAGGGTAGCCCTGCGTGTAAGTGAACAACATCAACACATTCCAGGACGTCCTGGGTTCAGATCCTCAGACCTGAGGCAGGCTCACTAGGGACTGGGTGAGAGAAGTGGAGGACAAATGGAGAAGGGGAGGAAGGAGGAATGCAATATGTGACAGATAGAGTGGAAAAGGAGGGAAGCGCCATGCAAGTGCTGGAAAGAAGGGGGCAGGTGGGAGGAGCCCCACCGCCCCCTCCCCAGAAACGACCACCTCCGGGACTCAGCGCTCCCTAGGGGGCAGGCTCCGCCAGCCCTCGGCCGGGCCACACCTCCGGGCTCTGGCACCCTCGAGGGCGGGCTCTGGCGGCCAGGGCGGACGCTGCAGAATCCAGCCACATCTCCCTCCCGGCCACGCCCGCCCGGCGGTCTCTTCCGCGGCTTTCAACCCCTACTCACCTGGGGACCCCGGGCGGGGCACGGTTGGGGCGCGAGGGCACCTGGGGGGGAGGACCGAAGGGGTCAGGGGAAGCCCCCGGCCTGGAGGGCACGGGGGGCGCCGCCCCCAGGGCGGACCCAGCAGGCGGAGGCCCAGGAGCAGGGCCCCGCGACCCGGGCCGGGCTGGGGGCACGGCGGGGGCTCGGCGCTGTGGCGTGGGGCTGGACGTGGGTGACCTGCGGGCGAAAGGGAGCCGAGGACAAGAGGCGAGAGATGAGCGGCTCCGCCCCACCCGAAGCCCCGCCCCAGCCCGTGCAGGCCCCGCCCATGCACGCAAGCCCCGCCCCCGGTGGTCGCTGGAGCGTCAGCCCCGCCCCCAGGGGCTCCCACGTTCCAGCTCCGACCCGCCCCGCAGCCAGCGCTCCACGGCAAGCCCCGCCCCGCGACAAGCCCCTCCCTCTCTAAGACCCGCCCCTCGCTCCAGTGGGAGCCGCCCCGGTGACGCGGGCGCGCCACTGCCCGGTCCCGGCCCTCCTCCCGCGGGCCCCGGGCTGGGGGGCTTTGGGGCCGTGGGGGCCGGCCCTGGTACCTGCGTCCAGCCGGTACACTCTGCACCTGCAGCCAGGAGTCGTCCACGGGCGGCGGCATGGGCGTGCTGACAGTGGTCGTGTTGATGTCGCCGATGATGCTGAGCGCCTCCTTCAGTGCGTGGTACATGCGCAGCATCTCATCCCGCCGCTGAGCTTGCTCGGCTGACTCCTCCATCAGTGTGTTCTGGTCCCCGCATGAGTACAGGTTGGCCAACAGCTCCGAGAAGATGAATTCCTTGGTCTGTGTGCAGGCAGGCGAAGAGAGGAGAGGGGTGGGACCTGACGCCTTCTCTGCCCGTGGGGCCCTGCTATGACCGTACCCTGGACTGGAGGTTTTGGGGTGGAGGTCTCTGCCTAAACTCTGAGATCTCCCCAGTTCCCCCTTCCCCCCAGCCCTGGTCCCTTGCCCTTTTCACAGATGATCAAGAGAGGAAAAGTGACCTGTTCAAGATCACAGATCTGGGAGGACACTCAGGGACCATCATGCAGCTAGGAAAACCCTTTCACAGCACTTTTCAGTCCCACTTTCCTCATCTGTAAAATGTGCTGGTTAAATCCTTTCCAAGGACTTTCATGCTCCACTGGACCAAAATAAGGAAGATAGTTTTAAATTTTCTGAGCCCTGGAGTAACAGGTATAAATGTGTTTGGACTGGGGGAGAGGTGAGTCCCGGTGTGTAGGGAAAGGGTACCTGGCCTAGGCTCTGAGATATTCATGGAGAGATGCTGAGTTTTTTTACATCATAGGCCTGTGTCTTGTTATTCAAATATATGTTGAACAGCTCCTACATGCCAGGCACTGTGTTGCTATGCACTTTATATTAATTTACTTCTCAACTCTATTATTATCCATATTCTATACAATAAAAAGCTAATATGCAAATTGTCCCCTCCACTGGGAGTTCCACCAGTTCGACCAGGGGGCGGGGCTGGCCAAACTCCCACACCCGGGCCAGATCGGCCCCTACCCATGCACGAATTCATGCACTGGGCCTCTAGTTTTACATATAAAGAAACAGGTTCAGAGAGGGTAGTTCAATTGCTCAAAGTCACACAGCAAATCTGTGGCAGGATTCAAACACAGTTCTAATTCTCCAGGGTCTACGCTTTTTCACCGAGCCACAGGTGGTAGTGGTTCTATGGAGTGTGTATTTTAAAACATGGTCTGGGTGTTCTCAAAAGATGCAGATTCCTAGCCCCTCCTGAAAAGCTTTCAAGCATGTTTGGAACAACTTAGGTATGTGAATCACATTACACGGTTTTCCACTAGATGGTTCTGGTGTGGACCTAACCCTCCCTTCTCAGGCTAACCTGGCTGCCAGCCTCCCTGGTCTCACAAGAGCACCCGCCCCCCACAGGTGGGGGCGTGCACCCACATTGTTAATCATGAGGTGCATGATGGTCTTCGGCATAAGGTCGCGCACGGTCTTGTTGACGATGGCCATGTACGAGTCCACCAGGTTCCGGATGGTCTCCACCTGCCGCTCCAGCTGGGGGTCCATGGAGTGCATGAAGTTGTCTGAGCCATTCTCCTCCGTCTCGTTGGCCTACCATTGGGAACAGAGGGCATCAGGGTGGCTGGACCCTCAAAGCCAGGTTCCAGGCTCCCCAAGGTCTCAGCCCCTCCCCTCCAATGGTACCTGGAACACTGAGGCACAGAGAGAAGCAATTGGCCTGGACACATGGACACTAGCTCCCCCACATGCTCTGGGTCCCTGGGCTCTGCCCATCCCAAAGCCCCTCAGGACCCCAGACCCTCGTTTAACCTTATCTCTCTGACTCTAGAGCAGCCGTGGGCAAACTACGGCCCTTGAATAAAACTAAAAAAAAAAAAAAAAGACCGTACCCTTTTATGTAATGATGTTTACTTTGAATTTATATTAGTTCACACAAACACTCCATCCATGCTTTTGTTCCGGCCCTCCGGTCCAGTTTAAGAACCCATTGTGGCCCTTGAGTCAAAAAGTTTGCCCACCCCTGCTCTAGAGCTTAGAATTTGCCTCCGTTTCCCAGTCCATAAACTGGGAAAGGACATCTCTAAGGTCCTTTGGTGATTCTAAAGACCTGGCCAGAGGTCATGCCAGGCGGGAGACACATGGCAGAAGGGGAGGGAGGGGCACACTCACTTTCTCCTTGTCCTGGGAGGCCCACACCAAAACCATAGAGGTCACCACACCAGCATTGCCACCGCCAGCGAGCACAGCCGAGACAGACGCACAGAGGAAAGGGGGAAGGACTGAGTGAGCCCAGGGCACTGTACCCCAACTCTAAGGCAACTGGAGACACTGCCACAGTGAAAGAGGGGGGAAGGGAAGGCAATCACAAGAAACCACTACCACGTGACGGGGTTGCAGGACTGTGGCCGAGGAGGGGACACACAAACCCGCTATTGGAGGAGGGCGGCAGGTAGCGGAGCGATGCCTGTTATGTTTTAGCTCAGCGAGGGCTCGGGAACATGGCGTCACTGAGGATGGGGCCCCGGACTCCCCATTATAAGCAGCTTGCCCCTCCCCGCCCTGCCCTGCCACTCACCCCAACACGCTCGGGGTACACGCCAGCCCTCAGGAAGGAGGCCTTCCAGCTATCCACCTCCTCCTGTGTCTCGCAGGCCAGTTCCAGCTGCCGATAATCTTTGTAGACATTCCTGCAAGACGGGGCGGGCGGTGAGGGGACGGGCGAGGCCCATTCGCCCCGGCGGTTCGTGGCTTGCATGGGCTGAGGTCCTCACGCCTGGGGCCCAGTCCCGCTTCCTCGTTTCCCAGCTGGGTGACCCTGGGCAAGTCCCTTCTTCCCTCCAAGCCTCGGTTTCCTCATCAGGAAGGCAGGTGAACAAAGATTCCTGCCTCCTGGGTTAACGCGAGGCTTCAGTGAAATGAGCGCTGGTATGTTCAGTTAGAAAGGGACCGAGCCCTCCCTAAGGACATCGGTGACAGTGCAGCCCCTCCTGTGGGTCTCAGCCCCACTGGCTCCCTCTCTGACTCTCGGGGACTCCCCGATGGCAGCTATACTGAGCCCTTGTCTCTGAGTAGCACAGAGCCCATTAGGAGGTGAGAGGCCGGGACACTTACCAACAGGAGAAGGCATGACTGGGGCTCCCTTTTGTCCCAGTGCCTAGCAGAGTGTCTCATGCAGAGCAGGCACTGACAGAGTGAGTGTGTGAGGACAGGGGGAGGAGGGGGAGCGGAAGGGAGGAGGGGAGAGAGGAGGGGGTGGCGGGTGGGAAGATCTTGACAAAATGCCCAGCACAGAGTAGGGGCTCCATAAATATCTGTCAAATGAATGACTTGCTGTGGGGCTTGGGCAGGTCCCTCTCCTTTTTGTATCTGTGGCCCCCGCTTCTCCTCAGTGGGGGTGGTTTGGGGCTTGCCGGGTCCGGGGCCCCGCAGCCCTGGTGGGCGCAGGCAGGCACCTCTGCTCCGTGTTGAAGAGGGCGAAGATATGCTTGCTCGACATGAAGCCCTTCTCCACGTCCCGCAGCTTCAGGTTGTCCACGGACAGCATGTACTTCTTCTCTTTCTCCTGCGGGGAGAGCCAGGGGTGAGGCTGGCACCCTCTCTGCTACGCCTCACTCCCTGAGACAGCTCTACGCTGGGGGTGCCCTGGCTTCTGCCTCCAGCCCCCTCACACTGCTCAGGTGCTGTCTGACCCAAGTGCCCTGGGCTTGCTGGCAGCCCTGCTCCTAATGGCATTCAAGCCATGCCCACCACCTCTGCATACCTGCCAGAGCCCAAGCGCCCAGGGTGGCAAGGCTGAGGGTGGCTCCCAAATCCCTCCCCAAGAAAGCCCTGGAGGCAGGCCAGGCCAGCCCCAGCCAGGGACACCCCCCCCACACACACACACACCCTACCCTCCACCCCCACCCTGGAGCCTCTTTCGCCCCCGGCCTGGCTGCTGGGCCTGCTTTGGATAAGCCTCTGACTTCATTTCCTGACTGTAGAGACAGGAAGGGGGGCCACCAGCCCCTCGGCTTCAAAGGGCTGGCTCAGCCCCCTCCCCGCAGACGCCCATGTGTTAGCAATCAGCACACAGCGCGGGCTGGAGATGGCGAGTCTGTGTGCACACACATCTCCTCTCACCACCGTGGGCGTGCCCACGAGTCTGCGCTGCAGAGCTGTGTGTCTGAGGAGGTGCCCAGCACAGCCGCGTGTCCATGTGAGCATGTGTGTGTGCCCGTGAGGATGTGTGCACATTTACATAGATGTGTGTGGCAAGTGTCAGTGTCTATGTGTTGGCATGAACGTGACTGTAGGACACGGGTGTGCGTTCATGTGTTCCTGTGCACACAGCTTGTGTAGTGGGCTGGACGTGCCTAGTTTATCTGTAGTCGTCTGGGAGGAGTTACACGTATCCGTGGATGGGCATGTGAGTCCCAGGCCCACATGCACACGTGTGTGAGTCTGGTGGGGGCCGACATGTCTGGGGGATGCTGCATTAAGGGGAGGGGCCCAGAGATTTCTGGAGGGGGGACTCGGGGATGGGCTCTGGGAGGAGCGGTCTCTGTCGTGTGTAACCCACTTGCCCACCCACCGCCACAGGACCCACGCTGGGGAGGGGGAGGAGGTCTGCGTGGGTCTTGGGGACTCAGGACTTGGGCAGGGGCCTCAGCCACGATCTCAGGTGGGGGCTGGGTTCAGGAGAACCTTGCTCCCTGTCCTGGCCTCATCCTGCCCACCTCGCTCTGCCCCTGCACCCGCCTGGCCTGTCCAGCCACATAAAGCCCTCTTTATGCCAGGCGAGTGGCCCGGCGGCCGGGAGCCCCAGAGGGCGGCTGGGGGAGGAGAGGAGGAAGTGGCACATGAGGCCAGGGAACATCTGGAAGCATTCGAGGGAGGCCCCGCCGCCACAGCCCTGAGCTCTGGGGTTGGACACTAGGCAGGAGTGGCCGCCTCCCCCCACCCCTCCCTTCCTGCTGGCCGGCCCCCTCCCCAGGCCCCTCCTCCCCAGCCACAGCGCCTGCTCACCCCTGCCACGTCAAAGGAGGCAGAAGGGGAGCCGAGAGCAGAGAGGGGACCTGGGCTGGCTGGGCTGGGGCTGGGGGTCTTGGATCTCCAGGAGCCGGGCCGAAGCTCCCACCCGACGACAGCCGCCGCCGCCTGGATGGACCACTCCGTCTACCCAGTGTTTAGACTATCTGTTCAGGACTCGCAAATTGTACAGTAGTCTGCACATTGGTTAGGCTGGCTGGGTTAGACCCTCGGCGCCGCTGGAGACCTGGACCGACCGCCATCCCAGAGCCGGGCTTGGAGCTGGGGCCGGGGGCGTGGGGGGCAGAGGCTGGGCTGGGGGGAGGCGCAGAGGGAGGGGGTGCCATCCTGCTGTGGGATGGGGTGGGGGTGCTGAGGGGGGGTGAAGGGAGTCTGAGAAGATGGGGGAGTTGAGGAGGGCTGGGGATGTGGGTGGCTGTCTGCCCTGAGGGTCACCCAAATCCCAAAGACCCGAGGGCCGGCGGCTGGGGGAGAAGGGGGACAGATCCCTTTCCCTCAGCGGGACCACCTCCATGTCCCCAGATGTTCTAGTGCAAAACTCCACTCACATCCAACACATGCACCCCCCATCTCAGGCACCCCCACACCCCCGCACTTTAAATCACACATCCATGCCCCAAGCACAGTGCAAGCACACACACACACACACACACACACACACACACACACGGGTGAGGACACACGCATACACACACACACGGGTGAGGACACACACACACAGAGGTGAGGGCACACACACACCCACACTTTAAATCACACATCCATGCCCCAAGCACAGTGCAAGCACACACACACACACACACACACACACACACACGGGTGAGGGCACACACACACGGGTGAGGGCACACGCATACACACACACACAGGTGAGGACACACACATACACAGGTGAGGGCACACACACCCCCACACTTTAAATCACACATCCATGCCCCAAGCACATTGCAAGCGCACACACATGGGTGAGGGCACACACACACACGCACACACGCACACACACACGGGTGAGGCACACACACACATACACACACACCCAACGGAACACTGGTCCTCTCCCATCTTACATCCCAAACACATACATATTCTCAGACACTGCACACACACCCCCTCCCTCCTCAAGCCCCCCCCCACACACACACTTACACTGACACAAACAACACAGCACACACTCCCGAGTCATGCTTCAGGCACACACAGTCTGCCCCTAGATACACATGAGACCCTCATATACCAAACATAGATGCTTACACCCCAAACTCCCTCCCACAAAACGCCCGCACACAACAGCCACAGCCTCCCCTCCCCCTCCCACCACTCCCCCTCCCCCTTCTCCCCCTCCCCCCCATGTACACGCAGGGCCCGCTCCCACACAGCTCAACTCAAATGTCCACACAGAGCCCAAGAAAGACCCCTTTATACGCAGGTATGAGGACAGGGCCCCCGGTACACTCCCTTCACCCGCATGCAGCCGGTCAGCCCCAGGTCACATTGTCAGGCGCGGGGCCTGCAGTGGGCGCCCCCAGCCCATGGGAGCCGGCCTGGGCCACAGAGCAGGAAGCAACGCCCCCACACCCGCCTGCCACGCCACCTCACACTCCATCCCTTCCCTGGCCCCTGTGCTCGGGGAGAGGCCAGGCTTGAGGTAATGAGGTCCAGATGGCTTGGCGCCCCTGCGAGTGACGACAGAGGGTCCCTCCCAAGGTGGGGATGGGGCCTGTCCAGGGCGACTTGAAGGGGGCAGAGAGCAAGGGGGGGGACTGGGAGACCAAAATCACCCCCTTTGAGCCCTGCTACCCCACTGAGAGTGGAGGGCGCCCCCTTCTCCAACGGCCCCTCAGGAAGAAGAGGGTCCCCTCCCCCACACTGCAGCCAGCTGGAGTTCATTACCACAAGCCCCCCCCAGCCCTCCCCGCTCTCTCTGGTCACCTCTGGAATCCAGATGTGGAAGCCAAATAGGCTCATTCTTAAAGGAAACCAGCAGCGGGGGAGGGCGGTGGCTGGTGGGGGTGGTCTGTGTGCCCCACTGGGCAGGGAGGGGTTTTGAGGGGCGCCTCTGTGGGACCCCATCACTCCTGACCCCTCAGCCTGGAGGCGCTCTGGGCATGTCCCTTGGACACTGGGGCCTGGGGGACTGGGATGCAGGGGTTAACAGGGTGGCTGGCAGCTGGACTCTGTGTGTCATGGGTCTGTGGGGGCCACAGAAGAGGTGGCGCGCCCTGGAACAGGAGAACAGGACGGCTGCAGGGCCGGGGCTTGGGGTTAGGGGGGTGCCTAACACCCTCACCTACCCTCTTTAGGGTGCTCAGCCCAGGCTCCCCAGTCCTGCCACGCCACCTCTGCCCAGCCCCAGTGAGCCCCCAGGATTGCCTGCCCCTGATCCTTGAGGCCCAGCTCCACCCAAGGGTCTTTGATGGGATTTGTAAACCCCCCTGCTGGGCAGTCCAGTCCTGGCCAAGCCAGGGGTAGGCTCTGAGCCTGTTTTGGCCGCCAGTCCAACCCCGTTGCTCACCTCATCATCCTTGTACCAGGATAGATTCTCGGCCGTCAGCACAAACCAATACTCCTTGGAGCCCCCCTTCATGATGCCAATATTGTTAATGGTCAGCCAGCCCTTCCGGATGACCTGCAGGGTGAGGGGGCAGGAGGTCAGTGGGCAGAGTCCAGGCTTCCCCGGGGAGGTGGGGGCAGGCAAAGAGAGGCACTCGAAAGCCCACCCCTCCCCCAGCTCGTGGAGGCCTGGCCGGTCCGGGAGGGTGGGGGCCAGACCTGGCCTGGTTTGAACCCCCAGTGACCAGGTTGGAGGACAGAGGGAGGCCGAGCTCAGGGTAAAGAGCCTTCTGACCATCAGAGCCACGTGCGCCGGGCCCTGCTGGCCGGGGAGGAGAGGAGCCCCCACCACTGACAGTGCACAAGCCGAGCTTAGGCGGCCGACTGGGCAAGACAACGCTGAGTGCCTTTTCAGCTTAAGATCCGATTTATTCTAAGGCTTGTTTCCGACCTCAGGGACTTTGCACGTGCTGCTCTTGCCTCTACCTAGAGAGCACCTCCCCTCCTGTGTGCCTGGCAAATGCCTACTCCCCCTCTGTGTATCGGCTCAGAAGTCACATTCATTCTCAGGCAGGCCCTCTATCCCCCCCCGCCCAGTAAAAGTCAGGACCCCCATTATAATCTTTTATCACTCTCTTAACTCTTCTACTATGACAATAACTGGGACCTTGAATTAACGTGTGTGTGTGTGTGTGTGTGTGTGTGTGTGTATCCGTTGATGTCAGCCTCTCTTGCTGAGCTGTCAATTCTCTCGATCATTGTATCCCAGCACCTTGCAGAGTGCTCAACAGACAATAAGTGATGAATGAATACACGTGGCCTGAGTGCTACAATAGTAGGGCCCTAAGGGTCTTTGGCCCCAGTCCCCAGACACAGGTTGGGGTGGTAGGGAGTGGGGGAGGGGGAAGGGGCTGAGCATGAGATGCCCAGGCCCCTTCTCCCTGGGGGCAGCTCGGGGTTGCAGGCAAAGGTCTCCTTCCACAGCAGGAGGCAGCAGTCCTGAGCCATCGGCACAGACCGGGACCCCTGGATTGGACTCCAAGGGCAGAGCCACGGCCCAGACCCTGGTGGAGGCCCAGACTGAGAGGACAGGGAGCTGCTTCTCCCTCCCTGGCTTCTCTTCTGAGCATCCACAGAAGCTCCCAGGATCCTGGGGCCGGTGGGAAAGTCCTCGGGCAGGCCCACTTCTGAGACCCTCGAAGCCCTCCTTACCCTCTCCGGCTTCCCCAAGAGTCTCGAAGAGAACCCAAGTCACATGGCGGATCAGCAGCTGAGTAACGGCCTGAGCCATTAACAAGGACATGGCAGCCAGGTGCCCTGTGACTCCTCTCCCACCCGGTCCCCGTCCAGTGAAGATCCACTCAGTGTCTTGTCGCTGCCTTCGGAGTTGAGTCCAAATGCCACACCCTGGCATTGTGGATCTCAGCATCTGACCAGCAGGCTTTGTCGCCTGGCTCCGTGCCCTCGCTTGCAGTCTTGGTCCTCCCTCGCCACCCCCAGCCCTGCCCTCCTCCCTGCTCACCCAAACCCCTCTCCAGAGCCCCCACACCAGGACCGCCCATACTCCCGACTCCCACCCTGCCGGGGCCCTGCCTGCAGGCCGGGTCTCCGAGGTGCAGGGCCAGGGTCTGCCTCCTGTCCAGGGGCCAGCACAATGTAGGCCCCAGTGAGTGTTCGCTGAACCGAACTGCCCTGGGATAACCCATTCATTAATTACTTATTCTACTGAGCACCTATCGTGTGCCAGGCACAGGGCTGGGCACTGAGGATTTACCGATGAACAGGACAGACCCAGCCCTTCCCCTGCTGGGTTTGGGAGGGAAATAATCACATAAACACCTCGATTATTACAAAGAAACTCCAGCCTCTGGAGCAGCCCGGGACTCTGGCTCGTGTGTACAACTGGGGTAGAGAAGTGATGTGTCCACCGAGATCTGAAGGACACACCAGATGAGGAGGGACGTGTCTCATGACATGTCACTCATCGCTTTATTTCCTGGTAGAGGTGGCTAGCATGCTTCTTTCCCATCCGTCCGTCCATCCAACAGACATTTAAGCAGCACCTACTAAGTGCCAGGCCCCTGCCAGGCATTTGCCCCCACCCCAGCCCACATGGTCTGCCTCTGCCTGAAGTAGCACTTAGCTCACGTGCATTGACGGACAGGTTGCTGGGACCCTGTGTGTGGCGAGGCCTGGCCTCTGGCCTGAGAGCATGTGTGGGCAACTGTGCTGGTGTGTGCAAGCCGCTCAAGCCAAAGGGTCCCCGCTCGCCCAT
Organism: Myotis daubentonii; assembly: GCF_963259705.1. Taxonomy (NCBI): domain Eukaryota; kingdom Metazoa; phylum Chordata; class Mammalia; order Chiroptera; family Vespertilionidae; genus Myotis; species Myotis daubentonii. Next base: position 76,774,988 of record NC_081850.1, on the reverse strand, counting down.
CCCCACTGCAGTAGGCCCCTTCCTCCCCCTCGCCACACAAGCCAAGAGCCCCAGTCCTGGTACTCACCAGAATCTCATCCTGCAAAGAGGTAACCATATCAACCGTGAGAAGCATCGGGAGAGAGGAGAGAGGGTTACTGAGGCAGAGCGGGAGGCTTGTGGCTGGCAGCTGACAGGCTCCCTGGCCCCGTGGGACCCTTCCCCTGGGGGAGGGGACTCTCAGAGCTTGGCGTCCATCCGGCACCCTCCATCCCTCGGGCTGGGGCCCTGGGGCTCACTCACCTGGTTCCCTGAAGCCTTCTTCTTGTTCATCTGGCTGCTCCTCTGCTGAGCACTGAAGGGGAGAGAGGGAAGAGTCTCATCTCTGAACTTCTCCTTCCAAGAGGCCCAGCTCCACTGCCACTGCTCAGTGGGCGCCAAACACAGAGCGTTAACCCAGAAGGCCTGGATGTCTCTCTCTCTCTCTCTCTCTCTCTCTCTCTCTCTCTCTCTCTCTCTCTCTCTCACACACACACACACACACACACACACACACACACACACACACGCACACACACACACACACAGAGTCACCTTCTCTGCCCAGGGAGCACTCACTTGGCAAAGCCGATGAAGTCCTCATGGTTGGTGTTCATGTAAGCCAGCTCAATGTCGATGAGGAGCATGACCTTCCAGGACACACCGGGCAGGAGGCAGGTGGGAAAGACACCACAAAGTGTTAAAATGCATGACATCCTCACAGCACTACAGGGTCCACAATAAATACATCCACAGTCTATAACGAGTGAATACATACACACATAACAGCACCCGTAATAAATGAAGCGTTCCTACACAAGAAGCACAAATCAAAATGGTCAAGAATGGGAATGGGTAACTCAGAGAAGAAATACAGATAGCCAATAAGGATACCCCCAGTAATAAAGAAATGCAAGCTAAAACCACGAGGCCCCTTTAAGCCTATCAGTTTAGTGCTAAATATTGATAATGACCAGTGTGGGCATAATTGTGAAAAGATAGATTCTCCCATCAACTATTGGTGGAAGTGTAAATTAGGATCGAATTCTTGGAGGGCAATCGGGTAATATTTAACACTAAAATGTACAGATTCACTTCTAGAACTACATCTCATAGATAAACTCATCAAGTGGGCAAAGATACATGCACCAGGGTGTTCAGTGTGGTGTGGTTTGCAGTAGAAAAAAATTGGGAACAGGCCAATGGCCATCAGAAGGTGAAATAGCCTGGCCAGTGTGGCTCAGTGGTTGATCATCGACCAGGAGGTGCCCAGGTTGAGGGCTCCATCCCAGTAGGGGGCGTGCAGGAGACAGCCGATCAATGATACTCTCTTATCTTTGATGTTTCTCTCTCTACGTTCCTCTCTGTATTAAAAAAAAAGGTGAAATAGATGATGGTACCCTCTAAACAATAAAGCTGTTCAAAGGATGAGGACAGTGTCTAGGCTCCGGCTTCGGAAGATCCTCTTTGTAAATGACGGAGACTGATGGATTCCCAGCTGGGTCGCGATGAGAGTGTCATTGCTGATGCACCTGCTGCCTCCTGCGAGCCTGGAGCCTGTCCTCGCCGAGCCTCAAGTTCCACAAAGGAATTGTTTCCGCTTCGTAGGAGCGGGGAAGACGCCATGAGATGAGGCCGGTGACATGTCTGACATGTAGTAGGTGTTCAACCGACTGTGGTTCTCTTAGAGTCGGATGGAACCCGGAATCTGAGTGTGCCAAGGAAGAATGCTGGGAGGGGACACACCACGCTGGTGATAGTGGTTATTCTGCCCTGACCGGTTTGGCTCAGTGGATGGAGCGTCAGCCTGCGGACTCAAGGGTCCCAGGTTCGATTCCGGTCAAGGGCATGTACCTTGGTTTCGGGCACATCCCCAGTAGGGGGTGTGCAGGAGGCAGCTGATCGATGTTTCTCTCTCATCGATGTTTTTGACTCTCTATCCCTCTCCCTTCCTCTCTGTAAAAAATCAATAAAATATATTTTAAAAAATAGTGGTTATTCTGTGGGAGAAGCTGGGAGCAGGGAAGAGTGATGGAGGGACACTTACTTGTAACTAATCACATCTATTTTTCCTTGAGTGTTTATCACTCTTGTAATTAAAGAGACCAATAAGAATTCATAAACGACATCAAAAACAAAAATGGGAGGGGGTGAGGACAGGAAAAGGGAGGTGCGAGGATAGAGGCTGGGAAACGGGAGGCAGAGGCGGGCTTGGGCAGGAGGATGCGAGAGGGACAAGGAGAGAGGGCTCGCCTGGGAGGTTCCTGAGGGCCCCGAGGAGGGCCTGCTCCTCTCTGCTCAGCGACGCATTCAGTAACACGTGTGTGAGTAAATGGTTGAATGAATGTTTGATTAATGACCACATGAGAGGAGGAGAGGTGGCTGGGACAGGTATGGGTGACCCAGAGAAACCGCAAATGGAGAGAGGGGCCCAGAGAGAGACGGCCAGAGGACAGACTGCCAGGAAGTTGCGAAGCAGGTGTTGGGGTGTGTGTGTGTGAGCTGGAGGGGGATGTAAAATGGTACAGCTGCTTTGGGAATCAGTATGGTGGTTCCTCAAAAAATGATCATACATAGAATTATACAGAATTACCATCTGATCCAGCAATTCCATTTCCAGGTATCTGCCCATAAGAATTGAAAGCAGTGTCTCCAAGAGATACGTGTACACCTATGTTCCTAGAAGAACTACTTGCAATGGCCCAAAGCTGGAAACAACCCAGCTTGGTTTACCCAAACGGATGAGCCAAATGCGGTGCATACCCACAATGGCACGTCATTCAGCCTCCGAAAGGCAATGCTGACGCGTGCTACGACAACATGGGTAAACCTGAAAACATTATGCTAAGTGACATCAGCCAGACACAAAAGGACAAATGTCGTACGCCCTCACTTATGCGAGGACCCTCGAGTTGTCAAATTCCTAGAAACAGGAAGTAGAGTGGTGGGTGCCAGGGGCTGAGGGGAAGGGGAGAGGGATGGGAGCTAGTATTTGTGGGGACAGAGTTTCATTTGGGGAAGATGAAAAGTTCTGGGAATGGATGATGGTGATGCTTGCACAGCAACGTGAATGGATTGCATCCCACAGAACTGCACACTGAAGTAGTAAATTCATATAGACATTCCCGCAATAAGAGGCAGAGGTTTGGTCTGAGGACAGGAAGCAGGCGGAAGGCTGACACAGAAGAGACAGCCGAGGGCCAGGGTGAAAGGCGAGGGAAGAGGCGCTGTGGCTCACCTGCTCCTTGGTGCGCCCCTCGCGCTCACGGATATGGGTGGTCACGATGCGCTCCATCTCCTCGCGCAGCCGGGGGTACTGCTGGAGCTGGGGGAGGGCGGGGGGAGAGAGCCGGTACACAGGGGGCACGGCAGGAAACACCCCAGCCCACCAGAGTCCAGGGGCCCGGGCGTGGGGGGGAGGGGTGGGGAGAGACCTGGGGCCCAGGCAGCCCATGGCACCAAGCCACGGCCACCCCTTTCCTCCGGGTGCGGGTTCCAAGTGGCAATTCCAGGGTCTCCCTGGCTCCAGGCCTTCACCCCTGTCCTACCGAGGCCCTCGGATGGGAGGGCCTTTCCAGGGGCGGAAATGCCGTGGGAGTCAGCTCGCTCCCTGGCCCCATCTTGGAAACAGACATGGGCCGCTGGGGCCTTTGCCTGGGGGACTGTGAGCTCCCAGAGCTTTCACTGGCCCTCGGGGCTGCCCCTCTCTCGAAGGTGTGGAGGGACAGCGAGGAGGGGTACCAGGCAGGGAAGCGCTATCCAGGAAGGAGCTGGGGAGGACAGGGCCCACGGTGCCTCCGGAGTCAGGCTGGGGACGGGCCATGCGCCTTGTCAGAGCCGGGAGGCGGGGAACCAGCGGTCACACATGCGGGAGCCACAGGCACGGACATGCGAGGACGTGGGGGGCATGCGGAGGGGGGCAGCAGCATGAGCAGTACCCCGCGGGGGCCTGGCTGGGCCCCTGGCCCTCCTGGTAGAACCCACCCGGTGTGCCCCTCTCTGCATGCTCCCGACTGGCACCGACATCCCCAGCCACGTCTGTCTGGCTCCGAGCTGGCCGGACAACCTGTCTCTACCCTCCCCTTTGGGGTTAGGAGCTCAGCAGCACCACTTCCTCCCAGTTTTTATCAACGGAGGCTGAAGGGAAAGTTGCTCCAAGCCTGCCCCTCTGCCCGTGAACTCTGCCCTCAGCTTAGCTGGGCTCTGGACCAAGCCCAGGGTGACTCACTCTCCTCAGGACACTGTTGGATGTCCCCTCCATCAAAAGCCTGCCCGGCCACCCCGAGCTGGATTGGGGGTCTCCCTGTCATCTCTCCTCGTCAAACAGTATTCTAACCGCCCTGAAGGCGGGGGCGGGCAGGCGCACCTCCAGCGCTGGGAGAGGGCACATGAAGGAATGAGGGGATGAAGGAAGGATGGACTGCTGCCCTCCTTGCCAAGGCGCAGGGACACGGCTCCTCTGCCCTCTGACTCTGACCCTGCGCCGCCTCGGGGAGGGAGACTCTCTGAGCTGCTGACGGTGGGGGCTCACCCACAGGGACCTCCAGTTCTGCTCAGTGGCCCTCCCCACTCAGGGCCACATGGGCCAAGTAGGCAGAGCTAGAGCCACTTGTTGTCCCTGGGTCAGGGCACTCAGGTGGGGCCCCCTATGTGGGAAGAGAGCTGGACGTTAGCATGACTAGGTCCCGGGTGGTGACTCTGAGGGCGAGATGGAGGTCAAGGAGATGGCGGGGGTGGGGTGGGGGGGGGGAGGGGGGTGCGGCATTGGAGAGGCAGGAGGATGGGGAAGGAAGCAGCGCCCTGGATGCCAGCCCAGGGAGGCAGATGTGAGCTGTCACATCCTCCCACCCTCACCCCCACCCCACTGTCCAGGGGCTGTGCCAAGGGTGTGACTGATGTGGCCAAGCCCAGGGGACGTGGGGGAGGGGCAGCCGTAAACCAGGGGCTTAAAAACAAACTCCTGGAGAGGCCATTGGACCCTGCTGCCCTGAGAGGCTCCAGGGGTGGTTCCCACTCCTTCTCCAAGTTGGAGCAGGGATTGGGGACTGAGTCACCACACCCGCAGGCCTCCTCTGAGGTGGTCCCCAGGGCTCCCTTCCCGGGTGGGGTGCGGGGGAGTGGGGGAGGGTGGGCGAGGAGGGAGGAGGAGGGAGCAATTTGCCAAAGAGCATGACCAGTCCTCCCTCTAACCGCCTGGATGTTACGTGCGTCAAGTTTTCCACGTGTCACACACGGCGGGGCAGCCTCAGCCCCTGGAGTTCTCTCTTCCCTTTGAGCATCTTTTTCCGTTCCCCTGCCTCTGCGCCTTCCCCGAACTTTTAGCCAGTTTTTAAAAACGGAGCTTTTCTCTCTCAGACCCTGGCTGAGCAGGGTGGTCAGCTGGAGCCCACCCGTGGGTGGTGAGGGGCACAGGCCCGGGAGCTACACGGCTCTGGGTTCAAAGCCAGCCCCTGCCCTGCTGGCACTCCTCGGCAGACAGCCTCTATGTCTGCTGGGTGAAGGGTGGGAGATGGCGCCTTCCCTTAAATTTTTTTTCTAATTTGTGAGGGTTTTGGCCTGCATGCCTCACACTCACTCTAGATTTCATCCGGGGAGGAGAGCTGATCCCCGCAGGGCTGGGGATAATGACAGTTGACTATTTTTCAAGTCTCTGCCAGGAGTTTGGACGCTGGGACATTTGGGGAGGGCAGAAAGAAAAAAAAAGGGTGAATTTTGCCACGTAGAGAAAAAAGAATTATTATCCGTGAAATAAACCAAAAGGGAAAACTCTTTTTTAAAGTAATACAAAAGCTTTCCTTTGTAAATTTGTTGATCATTTCTTTCTGCTCACAAAAATCATAGACTCACTGTAAGAAATTTGAAAGTGATTAAAATGTGTGCAGTGAAAATGGAAAAATTCCTACGTTCTTGCCCTCTCTTAAAGTGATAGCTAGCAATTTGGTGGATATATCTTTGGAACTTTGTCATTCATATATATTGCTCCCCTAAATACTATACATTCTTTTCTGAAACTTCTCCCCCCTCCTCCCCACAGTAGTTGTGGAGGGAACATGTGAAAGGAAATAAGTATGCATTGCCCTTTAAGCAGCTGTAGGCATACCTTGTTCTATTGCACTTTGCAGATGCTGCATTTTTTACAAATTGAAAGTAAAACCCTCCACCAGCAAAAAGATTATGGCTCTCTGATGGCTAGATGATGATTAGCATTTTTTAGCAATTAAGTATTTTTTTAAAAAAAATTTTTAATTTCAGAGAGGGAGAGAGAGAAACATCAATGATGAGAGAATCATTGATCAACTGCCTCCTGCACGCCCCCTACTGGGGATAGAGCCTGCAACCCTGGCATGTGCCCTTGACCAGAATCAAACCTGGGACCCCTCAGTCTGCAGGCCGATGCTCTATCCACTGAGCCAAACCAGCTAGGGCAATAATGTTAAGGTATGTACATTGCTTTTTTTGACAGAATGCTATTGCATACTTAACAGACTACAGTATAGTGTAAACAGAACTGTTATATGCACCGGGAAACCAAAAAAAGGCGCGTGACTCGCTTTATTGCGGTATTTCCTTTACTGGCAGAGGTCTGGAACCAAACTCCCAGCATCTCCAAGGTAGGACTGTATCGTCTTTGTCTGTGTGATGCTTTATGCAGTCAGTCTCCCCTGGATGGACTTTTGGGTTGTTTCCAAAATGTTAGCATTTACAGTAATTACTTTCTCTTTTGGAATTCAATTCAGCAAAGAGTGCCCTGGTTTTTAAATGTTTATATCCAGCAATCGGTCTTCTAGGAATCTATCCTAAGGAAATAATTCTAGAGAAAAACATAAAATTCTTTATAACAAAGATGTTCCTTGCCAGGTTATTTTATAATACTGAAAAACTGGAGGCAATTTAAATGTTCACCAATCGGAAAATGGTTAAGCAAACGGTGCTAAATCTATTCAATGGAATATGATACTGTCATTAAAAATGTTTATGTAGGCCCTGGCCAGGCAGCTCAGTCGGGTAGAGCATCATCCTGATACACCAAGGTTATGGGTTCCATCCCCGGACAGGGCACATACAAGAATCGACCAATGAATGCATTGGAACAACAAATTGATGATTCTCTCTCTCTCTCTCTCTCTCTCTCTCTCTCTCCCTCCCTCCCTCCCTCTCTCTCTTTCTCTAAAAGCAATCAACTTTAAAAAAACATATTGGGGATTAATAAGTACAAAGTGGTAGTTACAGAACCATCACGGGGATGTACTGTACAGCGCAGGGAACACAGTCAGTAATATTGGGATGACTATGTTTGGTGTCCGATGGGTACTAGATTTATCGGGGTGATCGCTTCATAAGTTACATACATGTCGAATCACTAGGGTGTACACCTGAAACTAAAATAATACGGTACGTCAGCTGTAATTGAAAAATAAAAATTATTTTAAAAACTTTAGTTATGTCTTGACTTCTTGTGTAAAGGGATTTGAGGCAGCGTTTTCAACGTTTGACAAAAGATGGTGTTGCCTGGGACTCGCGATGCTCTGGGCTTGTGACCTAGATGTCACAATATTACGGAATGGCAGAGCCCAGTCCAGCTTTTGTTCCACCTGCACCGGGCACTGAAAAGATGCTAATTTGCTTAGTCTATCCCTATTTGACTCAAAAGCGGGCTAAAAGGAGACGGGGTTTGTGAAAGGAGTGCACGTGACTAATTGCGTGTAAGCCACGAAAACTGTGATGCCTATTTGAAAAGGGAAGTTAAGGCAGATGGCCCCACCTCCCCAGCGTAGGGAGTTTTTCAAATACAGGCCAAGCTGGGCTCTTCGGCAGGGATTCCGGCCCAGCCTGCTTGGAGGGGGCAGCATGTGTGTTCTAGAAAGGCCCCCCCGGACAGCGGATGCCCAGGCACTCCCCTGGGAAGCACTGCTTCAGACACTCTGGCTAAAAGTCCTCAAAAGGCTTAAAAGCAGACAAATGGGAAAAAGGCATCTAAAAGGTCACAGGGGACTCCAAAGAGGCTGACCCTGCCAGATGCGTATGGGTGAACGTACAATGAGTCATCCGATAGGCTTTAAGGCAAATTGGTTTTGAGGGACCGGGACAGCTCCCTTACCCCAGGATGCCCTGATCCCAGATCTCTTCCCTCCGCCTCCCAAATCTGAACCCCCCTCTGCTTTTCCTTACGGAGACTCAGTGTCACCATCTGTAAAGTGGGGAGAACACTACCACATCTTAGGGTTGCTGAGAGGATTAAGTCAGGTAACAGGCAAGCTCTTAGCCTCGTGCTTGGCACATAGCAATTGCTCAATAAATAGCAGCCTGTTCCTTATCATCAACGTTACTGTTACTCTTATTGGTGGGAGAGGCCACTGCACTGGGGATGCTTGGGTTGGAGCGAAGTCTTCTGGGCGAGATGGAGGCCTGAAGGGATTGTGAGCGCACGTAGACCCAGGGTTATAAACTGGCACGGGTCCCCAGGCCAGAATCACCTGGCCAGCGTGGGCATCCACGTGGGCGGCTGAGAGGCAGCCAGGCCTGCCCAGCAGATGGTTCTGCCCACGGGAGGCCGTAGCGGTGAGGAAGGGGGGCCAGGCCCCGCCCCGCCCAGGTGGCCGCGTACCTTTTCACTACACTTTCTGATGGTGGACGTGAGCTCACTGACTACCATGTCCACACACTTGATACTGGGCTCTTTGAGCTTCTGCACCTGCTTTTTCACTGTGGCTTCAAAAGCGAGGTCAGGTGTGAAGAGGCCCGTCCTGCACCCAGGGAGGAGGAGGGGGGAAGGGGAGGAGCAGCCACAGGTGGGCGGGGGTGGGGGGAAGGGAGAAGGAGGGGCGTGAAAGCCAAGCAGGACCAGGGTCAGGGTGGAGGATGGCACAGGCATGGGGAAGAGAGAGAGACACCGACACAGAGAGAGAGAGAGAGAACAGAAGACAATGTGAGCGTGGGACCCGGCCCTCCCTACCGCCACCCGGTTGGCGCCTCCCAAGTGCTGCCAGCATCCCCCAGGCTCAGGAGGGGGGGGTGCTTCTGAAGGACCAACCCCCCTGCTCTGTACAAGGCCCCTGGGTCCCTCGCTCCTCAGCTGCCCTGAGCCTGCCCCCTCTCTCTTTTCAGTGCCGTCTTGGTCACAGCCTAGGGTCCTCCTAAGGGGCTGACCAAGGCGAGAACATGCCCACCCATTCTGTTCAATTCCAGGTTTCCCAGCACCTCCTGCATTCACTCCACCTTGACTCCAGAGCCCAGCACGACCCTCTACTTCCACCAGGGGTGCTGCAGCCGGCTGCCCAGGCTGTGCCCTGCACAACTCCAGGGGGCTCCACGTGCATGGCCATGGCCAAGGTGCAGACGGTGCCCCCTGGAGTTGCAGTGTAGCTGCCTGACCTCCACGCTCAGCTCCCTGCTCTGCTCCAGCCCTCCCCTTTCTCCTCCAGGGGCACCCTTTGCCTTTCCTCCAAAGGGCCTGGGGAGCTCCGAGAAACAGAAAGAGAAGAGGAAAGACAGAAAGAGTGGAGGTGGTGATAGAGAGGGGCCAGGGCGGCAGTGGGGGGAGGAAGGGAAGGGAGGTTGGGGGGTGGAATCGAATGAGCACTGGACTTGGGGTCCAAAGCCCTGGCTTACAGTAATAGCTCTGCCACCTCCTAGCTAACATGGCCTGGATCTCCTGAGCCTCAGTTTTCCTGTTGTGAAATGGGTGCCGTCCTCCCTGCCCTGCCCTCCTTGGGTGGTTCTTCGAGGCTCAGATGGCATAGCAGATGGAAGGGGGCGCTGTCTCTGGAAGGAGATGTGATGGAGGGGAAGGCAAAGGTCCTGAGTGGGGTCCTGCGTGAGGGCGGGGAGGGAGGGGAGGCTGAAGGACAGTGGGAGTCGGGGTACCGGCTAGACCCAGGTCCACCGCACCTCTCTGGCTGACCAGGCCCCTAGAGCAGCACCCAGGAAGGTCCTGTCCCTCAACTGTCTCCAGGGCCCAGGCTTCCCCAAGACCCTCCCTGGAGCCCCCAAAGATGGCCCACCTCTGAGGGCAGAGGGGGCTCAGGGTCCCCTCAAGCCCTATTCTCCTGAGCTGGGAGCTCTTGGTGGCTCTCAGGGTCAATAGCCACGATCACTGTCATCTCACAGCGTCTAATCCCTTGGTGTCCTGGGCCCGGGGGCCAGGAGGGTGGGTGAGGCCCCCTCAGAAAGCCCCCCCCCCGCGTCCTGGTCTCTGGTGGCCTGCCTTTCTCCCCCCGCCGAGGTCTGGACATGCTACCAAGGAGGCGGTGGGGGCGTGGGGAGGGGCGCCTGTCAGCAGTGCAGGACGGGGCAGAGGCGGGGCTGGCGGGCTGCTGGTTACCTTCTTGGTGCACTGTCTAACGGTGTTGATTAGCTCCGAGATAACCATGTCCACACACTTGAGACACGGTTCTCGGATCTTCTTCACCTGCTTTTTCACAATGGTCTCAAAGGCCATGTCTGGGGTAAAGAGCCCCGTTCTGAGCGCCCGGAGCGGGAGAAGGGCAGTGTCACAGGCCAGCTCCTGCCAGGAGGGCCCCACACCCCTGAGCTCTGCCCTCGGGTCCCCCGACCCCTCTCTGGGCCTCAGTGTCCCCATCTGCAAAATGGGCAGGAGGGATGCTAAGGAGGGACTTGCAACCGATGCTCTCTGGGACAAGACAAGGTCTGCCGTATCTGCCTTCGTGCCTTGCTTCCTCTTAAGAATCAGTTCATACACAGGTTCTGTGGCCGGGAGCCGTTTGGAAACTGCTGAACTGAGTTCTCTTAAAGAGCCTTTCCAGGAATAGGGCGTTTTATTTTGGGACTAGGAGAGATTTCTTTTTTCTGTGCCCCGGCCAGTGCAGTTACTAGTGTCAGTCTGTGCATCACCTGCCAAACCTGGAATTGAACCTGCTTGAAAGCAGGGGCATCTTGGCCTCTCACTGCCTGGCACATAGCAGGTGCTTCCAGTGACCTTGTGTAGATCTGGGTCCCCGAAGGGGGTCTAAGCCTTAAAGGAAGTCTATTTCCCAGGCCCCCTTCCGGCTCCACAGGCCTTGGGGTTCGCTAGAAGGCGAGAAGGTGAGAAGTGGGGTAGAATGGGACCCACGTGGGGATCCGAGGACTATGGAGGAACTGGAGGGTGAGAGGCCCCCTTCCCTCCTAAAAGGACACGGGCCAGTACCGGGATGCTCCGCCCCAGGGCCTACCCACTGCTGGGCAGCTTTGTGCAGCCGCCTGGAGAGAACTGGGGTGCTGCCTCACCCTAGCGATGGGCAGGGAGCCCAGGCCCAGAGGGTGCTCCGCCCAGCTCGTCCAGCCTCCAGGCCCTGCTCCCAGGGACAGCAAAGGAGGGCAGCAGGCTGCAGGGAGCAGGTGGCCCAGGCCTCCCATCCACCTCCCCCGCCCAGAGCCTGTCAGAACTGGGAGCCAGAAAGTCGAGGTTGAGGGGAGAGGGGACCCGGGCTCTTGGTCTTTCCTGAGGGAGGCTCATTCATCACTCCCAGTGCCTCTGCACTAGACCCCCTGCCTTCTGGGGTTCGGCCCCCCTCCCTGGTCCCAATACGTGCCTAATGCCATGGATATTCTTGATGGCATAGCTGATCTCCCTTCGGAGTTCCTTCTCGTCAAACTCCATCTGTGTAGGAGATTGAGAGATGGCCCGTCAGGGCCTGTCCCAACACCTGGGAGGTCAAGATGGGGCCCGCCCCACTCCCAGGGCTGGGCACCAGGACCCAGGTATCCATGGGAGAGGCCTGAGCCCCCCACCCTTCCCCCGGGGAGCCCGTCCTACCTTGACCAGCTCAAAGGGGAAGCGCTCGTGGAAGATGCGGTTGATGCGAGCTCCCCCCGACAGCTCATAGGTGTCGATCTGGTCCCCTGAGCCCTCAATACGCTTCTCAAAGTCCACGGCGAACTGCTGGACCATCCTGGGGGGAGAGTGGTGTGGCCTGAGGGGGTGCAGTGGAGGGAGCCCCAGGAGAGGAGAGGCTGGGGGGAGGCGCACTCAGGGATGGGGAGTCGAGAGCTGGGGAGACCCTCACTGCAGCAGGGCCTTGGTCTTGCGCGCTGGGTCGTCAGGACGGAAGTTCTTGTACTCGTCCACCTCCTTCTCGATGGACAGCAGCTGGCTCTGCAGCTTGTTGCGCAGCCCGGGCAGCGTGTCTCGGATGTGGTTCGTCAGTTGCTGGGGGAGGGGATGAGACAAGGGTTAAGGCCAAGGTCCCAAGTCACAAACCCCAAATATCCACAGGGCCAGGCAGGCGCCGGAATGCCAAGGGGGGCTGTAGATGTGGTGAGGTGGAGGGCTCACGAGGGGCCATGGCCCTGCCCAGCAGAACAAAGGCTGTCCGAGGGCAGGGCCTGGCACACAGCAGTCCTCACAGAGGTGTGTTCATTGAATTAATGAGTGAGTGACTCAATTTTCAAAGAAGCAGAAATCTAGATTTTTATTTGAGAGTACCTGCTTTTTGACTAATTTAATATTTTTATTTAAAAAAATATTTTTATTGAATCATCCACTAAGGATCTATTGAGCCCGCAACCCAGGCATGTGTCCTGATTGGGAATCGAACCTCAACCTCCTGGTTCATAGGTCAACACCCAACTGCTGAGCCACAACAACCAGGCTTGACTAATTTAATATTTTTAGATACCACAAGGGCCACATAAAATGTATTAGGGGCGCCCTGGCTGGGTGGCTCCGTTGACTGGAGCATTGCCTCATATACAGGAGTGTGGAGAGCGGCTACGGCGTTTGGACAGGTTCAAGCCTGGGACTAATGAGAGGGCACGATCCTCTCGTGGCAAAGCCACGTGCAAGTCCCAGCACAATTATAGGCAGAGGCTGAGTTGTAAGCTTGACCTTATGGTCCGAACCTGTGGTCCCACGTGGGGAGGTGCAGCAAGTAAACAAAGCTTGATCAGGTGCATGTAACTGAGTAGATTGGAAACCCACAAGAAGGATGTAAACATCTTGATCACGCCCTTACTTTGCCTGTGGAATCTCGCTATAAAAATAAAGACTGGGCTTGCAGGCCGTGGCGCTGCCTCTCCATCAGAGGGCAACGTCCCACCCAGCCCCAGCTTTATTCTCCTGTCTGTCATCTCCATCCGTCACCGCCCCCTCTCAGGTTTGCTCATGGCCGTGCCAGCTCAGCACACAGAAGGGTCTTGGGTTCAATCCCTAGTCGGGGTGGTTACATGGGGCAAGCGATCGGTGTTTTTCTCTCACATCCAGGTTTTTTCTCTCTCTTTCTCCCTCTCCCTCTCCCTCTCTCAAATCAATGAAAACAACTGGCCTGTGTGGCTCAGTGGTTGAGTATCAACCCATGAACCAAGAGGTCACTGGTTTGATTCCCGGTCGGGGCACATGTCAAGGTTGTGGGCTCCATCCCAAGTAGGGAGTGTGCAGGAGGCAGCTGATCAGTGATGTTTCTATTATCCCTCTCCCTCTCTCTCTCTAAAAATCAATAAAAACATATTTTAAAAAAATCAATGAAAGCATATCCTCAGGTGAGGATTTTTGAAAAATGCAGCAGGGGCAGGGATGACTGGCAGGCTGCCCCTTCTCAAGGCCTGGGGCTTGCTCTGGCTAGGTCCTCACACACACACCTCCCTGAGCCTGCACAGTGACGCGGTGAGACAGGGTCTGATCACCATGACACCATGTACAGATGCAGGATAGGGGCTCAGAGAGCTGGACAGAGTCTCGGTGGATGGGTGACAAAGCTGGGATTGGAACCCAGGTCTGTGGCCTCCAGACTCCCAAATCCTGCCCCAGGCCACCCTGCATTCCCCACTGCCTTCCTCCTGTCAACACACACACACGCTTCAGCTCCTGAAGTCCCAGTCCAGATGGCGAAACATCCTAGGAGCCCCTGGGATCGCCACCCCCATCTCCAGACCAGCCTCTCCCCGTTTCAGAAAAAACCAAGCTCTTCAGCTCGAGTCCATGCCAATCCTGGCTCCCAACCCAAGCCCTGGCCAGTGCCACCCTCCACACAAGATCTTGGTCTTCTCTCCATCCTGGGGGTTCCAGGGCTCCCCTCCCAGGCCCCAGACAGGGAAAGGTCAGTAAAGCTCTGTTGCCACCTCACTGTGAGACTGTGGGCAGGCTCCTTTGCTTTCTGGGTCTCAGTGTGTTTCTCTGCATAATGGGGATGCTAGCCTCTGCTGTCACCCTCGGCAAGCACACTTAAATGACTCTGTTCTCAGGCTGCTTTCCCCGTCTCATTCTGGCCTGAGCCCCTACCTGGTTGAGGACTTTCTGCAGGTAGGGCGTGCCCATGCGGTCAGCCAAGTGGCGGTAGGATGGGTGGGAGAGGAAGAACTTGCGTTCGGCGGCCAAGGCAGCCGTGATGTCCTTCTTGCCATCAATGTCCTTCTGGCTCCGGTTCACCACCCCAATGTAGCCTGTGGGTGGGGCCACGGTCAGGGCCAACCAGCCTTATAGGGCAGGCGGGGGTGGGGGGTGGGGGGCGACGGGGGAGGGCGGTGAGATGAGCAGGGGTGTGGGCGGACTACCTCTGCGCAGCGGGAGCAGCTTGTTCTCCAGCACATCGCGGGCGTCTGTGCCCTCGTCCATCAGGTCCAGCTTGGTGATGACCCCGATGGTGCGCTGACCTGGAGGGCAGCGATGAGAGGGTTGTCTGCACCGGCACTTGCCCTCCATGACCCCACTCCCTCCATCGCCCACTGCCTGCCCCATTTATTCTCCACAGAGTGGCCAACATAATGTTTAAAGGGGTAATTCAGAGCCCCACCCCCCACCCCCGCCCAGGCCTTGCGCCTGCGCTGGCTGTGGGTGGGCACCTACCCTGGGGGTCCACCTCCTTGGCGATCTTGAGGGCATCTGAGTTGGCCAGGTCAGAGTTGGCCGGGGACACGGCCAGGATGAGGCAGTTCTCCTTGGTGACGAACTGCATGAGCATGTCCCGGATCTGGAACTCGATGTCTGCAGGTTGGTCCCCCACCGGGACCTTGGTCATTCCGGGCAGGTCCACCAGGGTCAGGTTCAGCACTGGACAGGGCGGTTAGAGCGCGGGCTCAGGGCGAGTGGCTGGGCCGTTGGGGGGCCGATGCAGGAACAGGGCCAGGCCGGAGAGGACCCCCAGGGGCGCGTGGCCGGGGTGGGCGGGGTTAGGGAAGGTGCTGGGCGGAAGCGCGGGTCCGGGAAGGTGTGGCCGGGTGGGCGGGGCCACGGCTGGGCGGGGCTTGGGGTAGGCTGCTCAGAGGCCAGCTGTGGGGGCGGAGTCTGCGGAGGGGCGTAGCCAGCAAAGGGGTGGGGCCAAGAAATGGTCCTCAGGGGCGAGGCTGAGCCAGGGAACCCCAGAGGCCGACCCGCAGGCCTTCTCACCATGCGGCGAGTAGACTCGGAGGTTAATGGGCACCGGCGAGATGCCTTTGTTGGTGCCGGTGACCCGGTCGGTCTCAGCCTCGATCTCCAGGCGCACCTCCTCGAAGTCGGTGAATTTCTTCCCCTTGCAGTGCAGGAACTCGGCATATTCTGCTCCAAAGGCAGGGGGTGGAGGTGTTGGAGAGGGAGCGGGATTGAGCATCATAGCTCGGAACCCACCCGGGTCCCACCTCCCACCTGGAATAGAACCCCAACCCAAACACGGCCTGCTCCTCCCTCCGCATAACAACGCCTCCTGCCCATTATGCATGGTCAACCCCACTGTCCAGATGGGGAACTGAGGCTCCAAGAGGGGGGCCCTGCCCACAGTCCCCGGGCAAGCTAGTCCAGTGGTGATGCTGGGCCTCTCCTTGGGGAGGGGGTGGGGGCTGGAGAGGCCAGCCTGGCTGAGGAGGGCACCTACCTGTGGAGGCATTGACCAGCTGCAGGACCAGCGGGCGTCTGGTGACAATGCCAGATCCTCGGGGCAGGAAGTCTCTGCAGTGAATTAGAGGTGAGAGGAGGGTCACCTGTCCTGCCCCTCGGAGCTCCAGACATCCCCTAGCGCTCCCTACCGCACCTTAGCCCAAGGGCCTCAGGTCGCTAAGGGCAGATGGCAGCTGAGGAAGGTGGAACCGCGTTATAGTAATCATTATGGTACTTAATATTAGGACCTTAGAATGTAAGGCTTAAAGCATGTAACCCTGCGTGGACTGTTACAGTAATTAATGTTAGGTATAGGAGTACTGTGTGAGACCAAGAATGCACCCTGGTAACCCCACTAGTCCTGGTAAACAACCTCTCTGATGGGAACGCCCAAAGCCTGTACACACCCATAGACTAGCAGACCCCAGGTGGAGCCACACATGGCAGCCGCTGATAACACACACACCAACAAAGACCACGCCTACAGAGGGGTTTATCACCAGACAGTCTGATGGACCCAGCACATAGCTCTCCTGTCACCAGAGCGTGAGGGCCTGTGAGTGCTCACGTCTCGGTTTCCAGCACGAAACTCTGCCCAATTAACTGTCGATCGAGGAAAGAGCCAGCAGCCAACGGCGCCGTCTACCCCTGTGTGTGTGTCAGCGAGCATCGCCGGGTGGATCCTTCCCAGCGTCTGAGGTCCATCAGGAACTGGTAAATAAAGCCCTGTGTGCTTGCATCTAACCTGTTCGTCTGTGTGTAATTGCTCCGGCTCGGCTCAGATCTCGGTGCTGTCTCTGTGAACGTGTCTGACCAGAAGGTACTGGCGCAAGCCTCAAGCGGATGGTCCAGATCACCTGTGCACGTCCCACTTAGGAGCAGCACCTATATGGGAACCCCCCGCACCTCGACATAGGTGACGGGCCTTAAATATATAAGAAATAGAAGCTATTTGGGACAAACAGAGCTCCCCAAGTTCCCCGGGCCACAGAATTTATGCATCTGAGCTGCCAGGAGACAAGACCAACAAGTCCCCAGGCCTGTCGCAGGTCAGCCCCACCCAGCTACTGCCATTCAAGCCAGAGAAACGGAGGCACAGGATGCCCGCGTGCATAAGTGCCCAGCGGCCACAGAGTGGATCCCAAGGAAACGGAGCCACACCTTCTCCCTTCCCTTCCGCCGTGGGGATGGGCAGCGTCTCACTTCCCCTTCCCGGGCCCTATCTGGCTGGGCTGAGGGCGAGGGGGATGGGAGGAAGTAGGAGGCAAGGAGAACTCATGCTTCTTAATGCCTACTGCATGCCAGGCTTTTTGTGGGCAATCTCTCATGGACTCCACACAATAGCCCTGTGAGTTTGGTGTTCTTATTATTCCCATTTTCAGATGAGGAAACTGAGGCTCAGAGATGTTCAGGTCGCACAGCTCGTATCTAACAGAGCAGACCCTGGACCCAGGTCTGCAGTGGAAGCTCCCTGCCCTTCAGTCCCAGGAAGACCCAGCTCCCGAGAAGAACTGGACTGAGGGGACCCCAAATCACCCCCTGCCCCCAGACCGGATGTCTGTACCACAGGCACCTGCCTGTGCGCATGTCAATCTCCACAGTCCTTTCCGCTTAGTCTCATGGGTGCAAATTCACTCTGTCCGGTCAGCTCTTCTCATCCCTGCCCTCTCCACCCCATGGCCCCACCCAGGCTGGCACAAGCATGAGGGTGGAGGCCTCTCAGGGATCAGGCTGTTGGAACCCATAGTCATGGCACCCCCAGGGCCCCCAAAAGGGGGTAACAGCCTGGAACCTGAGGGACTATGTTCAGCCCCCACATTCATGGAGAGGCACATAGAGGCCCAGGAAGGGGAAAAGACACACTCAAGGTCATACAGGGCTGGGGCAGAGCCAGAGAAAGAACCCCAGTATCCTGCCCCCCCAACCCAGAGCCTGACCTAGATTCACCCAGCTTCCTGCACCCCAGGGTTGGGGCAGAGAGTTCTGGGGAAAACAAAGTAGGCCCAGGCTCCTGGGTTCAAGGCCTCTTCTTGGAGCCCTGGGGAGGGCCTGTCCTCACCCTGCCCCTCCTCTGGGGAGATTAAAAGCTACTGGGGAGGAATCAGCCACTTTAATGAGGAAGAAGAAGGATGAGAAATCCTGCACTTATTCATCATTTCTAGGTGCCAGGCAAGTACTTTTCACTTTTGCAAACCTGAGCTTCAGAGGGCAGGGCTTGCACGCTTCGTTGCACACTGTACCCCAGTGCCCAGGACAGGCTTAGCACAAGGAGGCTCTTCATATTGACTGAAACTGCAAGTCCCCAAAACAGTGCTCTGATATGGAAATTATCATTTAAAAAAATATTTTTTTATTGATTTCATAGAGAAAGGGAGAGGGAGAGATAGAAACATCAATGATGAGAGAATCATCAATCGGTTGCCTCCTGCACGCCCCCTACTGGGGATGGAGCCTGCATCCCAGGCATGTGCCCTGACAGGTAACCTAACGGCGACTTCCAGGTTCATAGGTCAACGCTCAACCACTGAGCCACACTGGCTGGGCAGGAAATTATCATTTTGCAGATGAAACAACTGAGGCTCAGAGAGGTGGAGTGACTCGTCCCAGGTTACCCAGGTAGGGATGGCGGAGCTAGGATTCAAACCCAAGTGTCTGTTGGACCCCAGAGCCTGGGAGCTTCCCTCTCAAACCCGGTTGCTCACTGAACTCGAGGAGCCAGGCTTGGCTTTTTATGTAATTCAATTCGGTTCCATCTCGGACATATTTGAGAGCAGCTGCTCTGTGCCAGGCCCTGTGCTGGGCCCTGGGGATGGGAGATGATGAGTCAGACAGTTCCTCCTCCAAGGAGCGCGCACTGTGGTGGGAGAGACAGACGAGTAAACAGATAATGCAATGCAGTGTGATATGTGCTGGAGCGAAGGTGCGCCAGGCAGCACAGAGAAGGGGTGATTAACTGGGGTGGGGGGGGGGGGCGGGGGCTTCCTGTCTCTATCTTTCCCTCCCCTTACTGACTCCTGTGGGAGGGTGACCCCCTAGTATTTGGGATCTCCCAGGGTCGTGAAGATAGGACATCTATTTTTACAGAGCTTAGGGTAGGTAGCGGGCCTGGGGTCCACCATCTTCTGCACCAGCTCTGCACCCAGCAATACCATGGCAACAGTAGTTGCCATGGAAACTTCAGGAGGGGCTGGAAAGGATGGGACTCCCCACAGAGAACCCCCCACCCAGAGACATGGAATTTCCCTGGAGCTCTTCCCTGAGAGGCCTCACCCTACACAGATGGGCCCAGTAAGCCCTGGCAGGCCTGAGGGGTAGGGGGCCTGAGAAGAGCCACAGAGAGGGTGCAGGGAGCCCCGGGCTAGGCTGAAGGGGGTGGTCAGGGGTCTGGGCCAGGCTGCCCAAGTCACTGGCTCCCCAGGGCTGCTTAGAGGACAAGCAGCTTATGGGAGAGATTAGAGGGCAGGGCCGCGTGTGGGAGCTGAGCCCCTCTGACCAGCATCTCCAGGGCCGGGTGGGGATGGGGGTGCCTGGGTGCGGAAGGGCCCCAGCTCTGCCATGGGCCAGGCTCTCTAAGCGAGGCCCTCTCCAGGCCTGTATCAGGATTCCCTGGGCAGCTTGTTAAAATGCACATTTCTTAGACATGCTGGGTTAGCATCTTCTGGGGCGGGGTGCAGGGGAGGGGAGGAGAGAATCTGGATTTTAAACACGGTCCCCCCCACAAATAAACACAATCTCCATGTGATTTTCATGCTCCCTTCCAAGGTTAAGGATCGCTTGCTTAGTGGTTAGGGGCCAGTGCCGGGCAGAAGCTCTGGGTTTAAATTCCGCTTGGCCATTCCCGAGCCTGGTGAGCCTGGGCAAGTTGCTTCACTCTCTGGATCTCAAGTCCTCAGCTGTGAACCAGTATTATCTAAACCGGGTGTCGTGCACTACCCCCCGTGGCTGCGGGGGTAAGATGAGTGGCTAAGATGGGACCCCAGAAGCCTGTTTCTCAGCCCCACCTCGACGGGCAGTGGAGAGCACCTGCTGGCTCCCATGTCTAGACTGAGTGCCTTGCTCCCTGCCGGATTCCCTCGCTAGGCCCAGGCTCAGCACATAGTAGGTGCTCTGGCAACACGCGAAGGAGGCAGCACAGCTGAGGCCCAGCAGCTCCTCAGCTCCAGACTTTCACCTGGACACACTGCCCCTGAGCTCTCTGCTTAAGAGTCCTCCATCACACCCGGCCGGTGTGGCTCAGTGATTGAGCATCGACCTGTGAACCAGGAGGTCACAAGTTCGATTCCCGGTCAGGGCACATGCCCAGGTTGCAGGCTCAATTCCTGGAGTGCGGGGGAGGGTGTGCAGAGGCAAGCGATCAATGATTCTCTCTCATCATTGATGTTTCTATCTTTCTCTAAGATCAATAAAAATATATATCGCCTCCTGCCTGGGGACTCAGGCCTGATCCAGCCTCCAGCCAGTGCCGCCCCTGCACCTCCCACCCGACTCCTGGTTCGCCTGAGGGAGGACAGAACAGGTGCCCAGAGAAAAGTGTGTGGGCCCACCAGCCTCGTGGCCGTGTGGGCGGGACGGAGGGTGGCATGCCAGCTCTCCCTGCTCATTCTGGGCAGATGGTGGTTTCCCAGGGAGGCCTCGCCTTGCCATCTGCAGCGGCGCCTTCAAACCTGAAGCACCTGGAGGGAGGATGAAATAAACCCTCCCAGGACCCCCAGACGCCACATGCTCCCTCTAAATCGGCACCGCCATCTAAGAGGGGTCTGGAGAAAGCGTGCGAAAGGTACCCCTACTCCGGTGCCTGAGATCTGGGCCCAGAGCTCAGGGACCCTGGTTCTCAGATCCTGCTGAATGCAAACTGTGCCAGAGAGCACCATGGTTGGCCTGGCGTGGACCCAGTGGCGGTCATTCTGAAAGTCTCCTGTTTCCCGGGCTCTGATGTCAGACAGGCCTGGCATTGAATGTCAGAGCTGCCACTGAGGAGCTGTGTGGTTTAAATGACCATACCTCTCTGAGCCTCGGTTTCCGCATCAGTAAAATGGGTTGCTGTGAGGCTTATGTAAGATAATGCCTGATAAATGGGAGCTGTTAGGACTATAAAGTATGAGAACTTGCTGAGAACACAGGCTGGGACCCCACCACCAGGTCACCAAATGGAGCGGCGGAGGGAGCTGGCAGGCGGGGCTCCTGGGGGCTGGCTGGAAGAGTGGGCCCGGATATTTCCAGCCAAATTGGCCCCAGGGAGTGGGAGACAAGGGGTCCAGCAGGCTCTGAGGTGCCCTCTAAAGCAGGGAGCTAGGGTGGAGGCCAGGGTGGAGGTGGGCCAAGAAATACAGTTGGGAGGAGGTGGGGCTGCCTCGGGGGCAACAAGTCCCTCTCTGTTCCTGCTGCTCCGGGGCGGGCGCGCCCACACCACACAGCCCTGGGTTTCTAGCGGAGGCTTGAGCATTTCAGGGCAGTCCTGGCTCTGGCGTTCCCTGATGTTCTGCTGTCCTGAGAGCAGGGATGGGGCTGGTCCTGTCTGCCAACATATCCCCAGCACCCGGCACGGAGCCTGGCATATCCCGGGCACTCCCAGCACCCCTGTTGGCTGAAAGAATGATTTGAAGATGAGCTCCTCCAGTTTTCCCACCATCGCCCTCATTGTACGATGTGGAAACTGAGGCACAGAAAGGAAAGAATGGAAATATTAATGTTTACTGCCTGTAATATTATTATATGTAAGATAATTTTTCTTGAATAATTGGTGTTTTTTGAATGTAACATTATCATATTTAAAGTCATTTTTCTTGAGATATTAATGTTTATTGCATGTAACATTATATTAAGATCGTTTTTCTTGAAATATTAAGGTTTATTGCATGTAACGTTATTATATTATATTTAAAATCGTTTTTCTTGAAACTAAAAAAAAAAACTGGGGGAAAAGTGTTGCCCAGGATCATAGTGCAAGTGGTGAGAGGGTAGGACTGGGACCCAGGGCTCTGGACTCCAAGTTCGGAGCTGTCTCCGCAACAACCATTTTCTCTATTAAAGAAAATCTGTGATCTTTCCTTCCACTCTATCTTTCTATCCTTCCTGCCTTTCTTCATTGCCTTTCTTTCCTTCCTTCCTTCCTTCAAAGTATTGATGACTTTATATTTTCAAAATGGAAGTAGATTTCTCTTTTGCCCCTCCTTTTAAAAATCTTATGTTCTCCCTTTAAAAAATACTCAGCCGGCCGGCGTGGCTCAGCGGTTGAGCGTCAACCTATGAACCAGGAGGTCAGGGTTTGATTCCCGGTCAGGGCACATGCCCAGGTTGTGGGCTCAGTGTAGGGCGTGCAGGAGGCAGCCGATCCATGATTGTCTCTCATCATTGATGTTTCTATCTCTCTCCCTCTCCCTTCCTCTCTGAAGTCAATAAAAAGATATTTTTAAAAAAAATACTCAGAAGTGGAGATAAATGGTGATGGGAGGAGACTTGACTTGGGGTGGTGAGCACACACTACAATACACAGATGATGTGTTATAGATTGTGTGCCTGGAACCTATATCATCTTATTAGCCAATGTCACCCAATCAAGTCAATAAAAATATTCACAAAATATATAAAAATGTTTCAAAATGACTAAGCAACCATCACCCCCACACCCGGAGCCACCACTGTAAGCAGGTTATCACTGCGGATAGCAGCCATGGCAAACGCCGATGGGTGGCTGACTGCCGGCCAGGGATGCTGCCGGGGGCTTTCAAATCCACATCCTCACGAGGTTTTTTCCTGGGGTGATGGAAGTGTCTAAAATTAGATTGTGATGATGGTTGCACAACTCTGTAAAGATACTCAAAGCCCTTGAGTTGTGCACTAAAACGGGTGAATTTCCTGGCATGTGAGTTCGACCTCAGTAAAGCTGTTTAAGAAATCTGCACCCTCTTGACTGATGCTGGCAGGGCTGTGAGAGGCTGGTGTAACCAGGGTCCCTGCCTTCAGTGGGGAGAAACTGAGGCTCAGAGAGACAAAGTCAGGGGCCCCTCACCCGCCCCCCCCACACTGGGCTCCTCTCCACACTTAGGTAGCAGCCATCACGACATTTCCCGTCATTCAACCCAGAGCTCCATCTGGGTTTTCTTATCATTAGCTCCACCACTAAAATATTTCCCCGCTCCAAACCTCAGTCTCCCCATCAGTGAAATGGGCACAGGGCACCGAGCAAGAGACCCCAGGGGGACCCCCTGCACCCCTCCTAGGCCACACGAGAGCCCTGGCATCCCCTCTCTCGCAGTCTCAGGCCATGGCAGCATCTGCCCGTATGCTGTCCTCACTGCCGGGAGGCAGTCCCGAGGCCAAGCGGGGATCCTCTCTGGGGCCACGGATGGAGCTGGGATATGAGGGCTGGGTGTCCACCCGGGGCCCAGGAGGCCCCTTGTGGGACAGGATGGAGGGGGAAGAGACAGGAGCAGCCGCCATCGCCCGTCCCGGAACGCCGAGGGTCTAAATTCTAAATTCAGACCAGCCTGTGGGTTGTGATGAAGGCGTTCGGGTCAAGGCTGGAGGGCGGAATGCATTGTTCTGCACAGTTTGGTTGATAACTGGGATGTTTAGACCTGTGGCCCGCGGGCCTCTGCTTCGGCTCTTGTTCCACTCCTGACGACACCGTGTCCATGACGCTTCCTCCACTCCTGCCCTGTCCCTCTGTCCCCATCGGCTCGCCTGCGTCCTCTCCCCTGAGGCTCTGACCCTCTGACCCTGGCCAAGGCCTGGGAATTCTCCTGGCGCCAGGAACAGATGCAGAGGCTGATGGCGGCTGCCAGAGTCACCTTTCACATCCAGCTCCACTGGGGTGGGGGTGGAGGGGGGAGATGTCCTCTGGCCGGGCTGGCACAGGAGTCCAGCTCTAGGCGTGGCTCGGCATGTGGCAGGTGCATGCTCTGAGCACGGAGAGGCCTGAGCCGAGCGTGGCTGCCCCGCAGGCAGCAGCAGGGGCTCCCTGGGGCTTCCTGGTGCCTGCTCCCGGGGCCTTTGCCCAGGTGTGGTCACTCCTTTTCCTAACCAAGGCCTAATTTTTGCTGAGGCCCAGACTTCAATGTCAGATGCCTTCATTGGCCCCCTGATGACTCCCCTCCCTCAATACCAGGCTCCTCGCGTGTGCTTTAGGGTTTGTCTGTCCTGCTTGGCTGTGAGCCCCCGAGGGCAGGGATGGTTGGGCTTGCTCAGAGCTGTGCCCTGAGGGCCTGGCATGCTGCAAGTGCCAAGGAGACGTCAGTTCCCTCTGCCCCCTACCGTCAGTGACTATCTACCTATAATGTTTCAGTTATCTCCCCATTTCTCTTTGGCCTCGGTCTCCAAATCTGAGAAATGGGACCACTAAGGTCTATTTCAAAGTAGTGAGGATGGGCTGTCCCCAGTGGGAAGGGCTGGGCTAACCAAGACAGGGGCTCTCAGAAGCCAGAGACTGTGCTGGGCTGTAATGGGATGAAGATGTGGAGGAAGGGGCAAGGGCATTGGTAGGAGGCGGCACCTGAGCAGGGCCGGCAGAGTCACCAGAAGCCCAAAACCTTGCCTCCCAGGCTGCCGCTTGGGCTCCAGGCAGAGGCTCCCTCCCCAGGCCCCCTGCCACACACCCTGGATGGAGATCCCCACCCCCACTCTGGCCCCCCTCTGCCTGCACCTATGCCCAGGCAGGAACAGAACTGGCACCTCCTCTCAGCCAGGTCTTCCCTGGAGCACTTCCTGGGCCCTATCCCAACACTCCCCACAATCCCGTGGGGGAGCTGCTAGACTGTCCCCATTTTACAGATGAGAACATAGCGGCTGAGTGGGCTCAGCTTGCAAGTGGAGAGCTGAGCTGCAAACCCCGGTCTGATTCCAGAGCCTGAGCCCCCGGTCCTTCTGCCACATTCCCACGGTCTTGGTCTCCCCAGGGGCCAAGCGGGCAGGGAGGGTGGGTCCTACCCATTTGTCGACCTGCCTGGGCACCAGAGTGAGAGAGACCTGGGCGCTGTAGCCTGGAAGTCTGTCCAGGACACCCCACTCTTGGCGCTGCACGGGCATCTGTTCATGAAATGCTGGGGTGTCTGGGGGCCCACGCACACTCCTCCGTCTGAATATCCTCAAGATGAGCTCATCTACTCGACAAGAATGACTTCCAAATTTATATTCCCAGCCCCCTCCCCCCCGAGCTCCGACTTGCATTCCCACACTGCCTACCCCACACCTCAGACTCAACATGTTCAAAACCAGACTCCTGCTCTTACCCCGCTCCCAAACCTGCCCCCCCTGTACTCCGTTCATGGCACCAACACCCACCCGGGGCCAACGCCGCCGAAGTCGTCTTTGATCCCTTTTCCTCACCCTCCACATCCCACCCATAATCAGGATATGTCCTGAACCCCACCTTCCCCCTCTCCACTGCCAAAGCCTGGTCCAGGCCCCGGCACCTCTTGCCACTGCAGCAGCCTTCTCATCTGTCTCCCGCCCCTCTGCTGCCCACTCCCCAAGTCACACACTTGCTGGAATCAGCTCAAGTTACTCCACTTAAAAGCTTCTGGTAATAATGGAAACAAACCCAACTCCTCGCCACAGCCTAAGGGCCTCGGAAATCTAGCCCCCGCCTCCTCTCTGAGGCCGTCCTCTGCGCTCACCAAACACCAGCCTGGCTCCTTCCTGTGCTTCAGACACACCACATGTATTCCTGCTCAGGGCCTTTGCATGTGCTGCTCCCTCAGCATAGAATGCTTCTCCGGGGTTAGCCACATGCTTCTCGTCCCTCAGGGCACATTCCAGATGCCATCCCCTCCTGGAGACCTTGTCCGATTCCCCGGGGACAGCGGCCCTGCCTCCCCCCCCAGCGTTGACCACATTCTCCAGTTGTCACGGACATGCTTCCGTGCTCACGACTTCAGCTTCCTGTCTGGAGTGCAGACTTTTGTCTTTTCTGCCATAGGATCCCAGCAGGGAGCCGTGTGGACACTCCATGAATGTCGGCTGCATGACGGAGCAAATCAGCCTCAGTTTTCCCTTCGGTAAAAAGGGATGAAGAAATAGCACAGAAACACCCAGACAAGTCCGAGCAGGGTCCCGGGCGGCTGCCGGGCCACCTCCATTACAGAGCTGACAGCAGGGTCCTCCGCCTGCCAGGAGCCTCTGCTTCCTCTGATGTGCTTTCCACTTCCTCTCCGTGGGGGGTTGACCCCTGGGGAGCCCCAGGAGGCAGAGCCGCTGTTACCATGCTGACGGGTCTGGGGACCCAGCCCTGGAAAGGCAGGGAGCCCATGAGGGAGCAGGCCGGGCTGACTGGGGGCTCCACGGAACCTCGGTTTTCCATCTGCTCTACCTGGGCCCGCATCTGAACACCTGTGCATCCTCCGGCAGGACCGCGTTCAAAGGGCACTGGGGCGCGGAGGGCAGCGAGGGGGCCCCCGCTGCACCAGTAAACCGCGGTAGCCAGGCTGGCCTGCGTGCTGCCAAATGCTGGCACCTCTCTCTGCTGGACGGTGAACTCTGAGAGGGTGGCAGATGGGTCTGCCCTGGCACACAGGCACCCAAACCTACCTGAGGATCAACACCCCACTCTGATGTGTTTACAAAAGGGCCTTTACACACATGGACTCACTGCTGCCCCGCAGCCACCATCTCAGGAAGGTGGGTGGCAGAGCAGCTGTCAGTGTCCCCATCCTACAGATGGGGAAAACGGAGGCCCACACTTGCCCAGCCTGTGCCCAGTGCAGGGCTTGGCTCTCTGAGGCTGTGCAGGGCCAACACTAGAAACTGGGCTCTGTAGTCTAATGGTCACTGTCCTTCCTGCGGTGTGACCTTGGGCAAGGCACCTAGCCTCAGGGTCTCCGTTTCTTCATCTGCAGAACGGGCACCATGGCACCTGCCGCGTGGGGCTGTGTGAGCCATCCTGTGCAGCAGGGGTGGGCACATGGGAAGGGCGAGTAGGTGGGAGCTGAGCCCTTCCCCTCCATAGCCCCTGCCCAGAGCCCACAGCCTGGCACAGAGCAGGCGCAGGGCAAACATTGAGTGGATGGAAGGCAGGGATGCGGCTTGAACACTGCAACGGGCTGGGTATCCGTGAGTGCCATTTCGTGCAGGAGGGCTTCAGGGCTTGATTGTCTCAGGGTTCCCCTGGCCCCCCACTCTGACTGCTTGGCCATGGGCAGAGGCCCATCTGTGTGTCCCCTGCCTGTGTCTCTGCAGCTCTTAGGGTCACGTGAGCAGGAGGAGGGTTCTTGGGAAGCTGATCCCCAAGAGACAGACGGCCGCCCCCTCTGCTGACCAGATGGGCCCAGCCACCCCCACGGTGGCTCTCCAGCATCCCACAGATACACTGCGCTGGTCAGGGCCCTTCTCCCTGTCCCTCACAGTGGGCACTGCGCTTCCCAGGTCACTCACAGGAGAGGAAGGAACCACATCCAGTCCAACTGGCCACGTTAGGGATGGAAAACTGAGGCCGGCGCAGAGAGGGCAAGTGACTGGCCTGAGGTTTCACAGCAGAACCTGGCTTGGACCCAAGATGTCTCTCCCCAGATGGAGGGAGGGGCCTCTGCCTCCCTCTCCCACAGGCCATCTCTTCCTTGGCCATGAAGGTCATTGGAAGGAAGCTTGGGTTTCTGAAGGGGAGGGAGGGAGGGAGGGAGGGAGGTCAAGATCGATTCTCGTGCCTTCTCCCTCAGGGAGCCCAGCCCCACATCCAGCTCTTCAGCACTGGGGAGAGCGTCACCCTCTCTCTTTCCTTCTCAGCACCCCCAAAAGCCCTCTCTGCCTCCTCCTTCTTGGGGGAGTCTAGGGTCATGACCCTGCGCCCCTCCAAACCCAGGACCTTCTGTCTTTGCGGTGGCCCCGGACTCCCAGCCACCTGGCCCTCCCAGCGCCTCCTGGGATCAGAGGCAGGAGCGGGATTAGGTTCTGCAAATGGCTCCCCCCTCCCCGGCACCCTGCTTCCCTGTCTTAGTCATCTCTGTCCTCCGCCTTCTCCCTCCATTACCATCCCTGCCGGGCCAAGGGGAGAACGACACTGACCGGCGCCCTCCACCCAGGGGTGGCGGTGAGCAAGGGCCCTGCTGGTCAGGAAAGAATCAGAAGCGGTTTCCCCCCACCCCCTTCCCTTCCTCCTCCTGCAGCCCGCGCTCCCCCCGCCGCCACCAATGCTGCGCACGGATGGAGGCCGGAGCCGCAGAGGTGTGTGTGTGTGTGTGTGTGTGTGTGTGTGTGTGTGTGTGTGTGTGTGTGTGAGGGAGGCTGTGCCTGGTCCGCGATGCCCACGGGGCTATGTCCTCTCCAGGGGGCTGTGACGGGTGTCCCCTGCCCCAGCCCAGGAGTCCCCATGGTGGGAGGGAGCTGTCCTCCATGGAGCCTAGGGGTGGGGGGCACTGCCCCTCCAAGGGACTCCCGGAGTGGAAGCGAGGCGCTGAGTAATGCAGGCCCCTCAGTGCCCATGGGAGGCGGGGGGCAGCCCTGTGCAAGGGTCTCCTGGCGGAGCGCGGTCCTCCCTAAAGGATGGGCGGAGGAGGGGGCGTGATACCGCGGCGATGGGCTGACGCCGGGTCGGACAAGCTGGGGGCGCTGCCTCCCCTGAGGGACCCCCGCGGAGGGTGAGGGCCGCCTCCCTCTGGCTGGAGGTGGGGGGCGCGCGGTCCGCGGGTGCAGCGCCAGGGGCTTCGAGGTCGTGGCGCCGTCAGGGACGGGGGCGCAAGTCCAGGGGACTCAGGTGTCTGAGTCCGCGCTCCGAGGCGCGCCGCTCCTACCTGCCCACGAAATTCTCCAGCACCGAGCTCTTGCCCGCGCTCTGGCCGCCCACCACGGCGATCTGCGGCAGGTCGAGGTCAGCGTTCTGGCCGATGGCGGAGAAGGCGTCCTGCAGCCGGTTGACCAGCGGGATGAGATCTTCCATGCCACGGTTACCCATGGCTGCGGCGGGCCCCGCGGGCTGCGATCCGGCCGCG
This sequence comes from Myotis daubentonii, assembly GCF_963259705.1. Taxonomy (NCBI): domain Eukaryota; kingdom Metazoa; phylum Chordata; class Mammalia; order Chiroptera; family Vespertilionidae; genus Myotis; species Myotis daubentonii. Next base: position 76,746,269 of record NC_081850.1, on the reverse strand, counting down.
GCTCCCGCTCCCGGCTCTGGCTCCGCCGCCGCAGCCGCGCGCTCCGACTGCCTGCGCCGCTGCCCGCCTCCCCTCCGGGAGCGCTGCAGCGATTTGCCGCCAGAGGGCGCCCGCGGCGGCGCAGGCGGGCGGCCGTGCGCAGGCGCGGTCAGCGGCACTGTGGGGATTGTAGTTTTCTCCTTCTGCGGGTTTCGGGGCGCTTGTGTAGCGTCTGGGGGCGCGGATGCTGCACCAAAGATACCATTTCTGGGAATGGTAGAGGGTCTCACGCCAAGTACCGGGCCTCTGGGACAGTAGTCATGACTGCCTCACTCCATCTTACAGATGGGGAAACTGAGGCTTGGGGGGAGGATGGGCCTCCTCCAAGGTCACAGTCTCCTGAGCACCTACTGTAAGCCAGGCCTGTCCTGGGCCCTGGAGGTACAGCCGTGAACAAGACTGTCCTAGATCTCACATCCAGGTGGCAGGCAGACAGTAAATGACCAAACAGGTCAATGAAAGAGTAAAAGTGAAGATAGTTTATCCTAAGAGCCATGGAGGAAAGAAAGAGGCTGTGAAAAGAGGTACCTGTGTGGGTGCACAAAGTCCACGTCAGCCTGGGAGGAGTGTTTGGGGGGGGGGTGTTCTCGGAGGAGGTGACTTTTGAGAAGAGACCTAAATGAGGAGAAGACACAGCTACAGGCAGATTGGGGGAGAGCATGCCAGGCTGAAGGACCAGCAGGTGCAGAGGACCGCCCGCCACTTAGAAGGCCATTCTCGGGAGAGTTGGGACTTCCTGTCCTGCCGGGGTCCACCCCAGCGGGTCCAGGGGTTCCCAAAGGCGTAGACGGAGTCGGCGAAGAAGGAATGACACGGAGACAGTGTTCAGTTGATCAGCAGCCCAGCCAGGATCTCCAGCCAGGATCTTTAGCCAAGTTCTGGTCTGGATCTCCAGCTAATTTCTGGTAAGGATCTCCAGCGAAGTTCTGGTTAGGATCTCCAGCCAGGTTCTGTATCCATGTTCTCTTGCTAGGTTCTCCAGGTTCTCCAGCCAGGTTCTGTAGCCATGTTCCCTCGCTAGGTTCTCCAGCCAGGTTCGGTCGTCAGGTTCTGTAGCGGGGTTCTTCAGCCAGGTTCAGTCACCAGGTTCTAGGCAGGCTCCCCTGCCAACCTCCGCAGCCAGGTTCAGTCCAGGATCTTTTGCCATGTTCTCTCGCCAGGTTCCGTCTCCAGGCTCCGTTACCAGTTTCTGTCGAGGATCTTTTGCCATGTTTTCTCCAGCGAAGTTCTTCTGTCTCTAGGTTCTGTGTAGGTTCTGTCTTCTTGGTTCTGTCTTCTAAGTTCTGTGTTCTGAGTTCTGTCTCTCCTGGTCTTGTCTTCTGAGTTCTGTCTCATGAGTTCTGTGATCTAAGTTCTGAGTGCTTCTGTCCTGCCACAACCGCATTTATACCAGTTGATTCAATCCTATCAATCTCTATTACAAAGGTTAGGGCGTTTCTTATCTCCATTCCAGGGAGAAAAGATTATGTAGTTTAAGCATGATTGTTCGTAGTTAAAGGGATCAATTACCCGCCTGGCACTTAGTTGAGGGGTTTTATTCCCTCCCCAACTTCAGGGGAAAATCCCCACCTGGGGATTCAACCCCTCTCGGAGAGGTGACCTTGGTCAAAACACAGCGCCAAGAAGGTGAGCAAACACATTAAGAACCGTATGCCATATATGCCAGGTCCCTTGAAACAGCAAGGATGGACCGGCTCCCGGCACTGTCCTGAGAGGAGTAGGTTTTGCCCCAACTCATCATCGTGGTGGTAAGACAGTGGGATTTGAATCAGGGACTCTTACAACCCTACCTGTTTATTCCTTTCACACAAAGAGGCCGCGGGGCCCCAGGCCTGGCCATCACCTCTGCATTTGAGGAACCTAATTTGGACTCCCTACAAGGAGGCTAGGAAAGGGAGGCCAGCCTACCCTGTGCTGTTGGGGGTCAGTGGATCATTTCCTATGCATAAGCTAGAGGCCTGATGCACGAATTTGTGCAAGGGGCTCGACCCTCGCAGCCACGGTGGCTGCCTCGGCCCTTGCAATCCCAGTTTCGGCTTCGTCTGGAAGGACGTCCAGAAGGTCGTTCGGCTGTCTGGTCTAATTAGCATATTACGCTTTTATTATTATAGATAGGGCAGGGACAAAGTGGGGAGAGCAGTGGCCTCTGAATCTGAGTATCATTTATTCATCCATTTAATAAATTTTTATTGAGCCAGGCAATATACTGGATGCCAGAGATAAAGCAGGGAGAAAAATGGACAAGAAGTCCTTACTCACATGTGGCTTATAGACTAGTGGAAAAAGAGAAACAAAACAAATAAGCTAATGAACATGACTTTGTCACGTGGTGCTGAGTGCGTTGGGAAGCAGGGAGCTGGGGGAGGTTGGGAGCAGTAGTGCTGCTATTGTGTGATCAGAGGGTCAGAGGAGGCCTCTGGTATGGTAAAAGTTGTGTCTTTTTTAAAATAGTTTTATTGGTGAGGTAAAAGTTTGAGCAGAGGCCTGAGGAGATAAGCAAGTGACACACGTGGGCATGCCGGGGAGAGATTTTTCTAGGCGGGCAGAGGGAAGAAGCAGGCCCTCCCCCAGGAGCCTGCTTGGGTCTTAGACAAGCTGTATGATGCGGTCCCTCTAGGTCTCCAAGCCTCAGTTATCTAATCTGGGTAATGGGGATAAGGATAGATCTGAGTGCCTGTGACGGGCATGGCCCTGGCCTGGCGCTGAGGAGACTCATTACACCGCTGCTTTGAGGATGCCAATGATGACAGCCCTCCGGCCAGCTGGGGCATCAGCTACGCACAATGCACATCCTGAGCAGCCGCTCCCAGCCAGCCCGTTATTATGCTCCGGGAACCCGAGAGCAGAGATGAAGCCTGGGGCAGAGCCGTTCGTTTGGGGAGGGGGGCGCAGTTTGCAAATGCCTGCCTAGGGGGTGCCATCATGGCTGGGTTGTTTTTCCTAATGAGGATAGTGAAGCTTCTTGTAAAAATCAGGCTTTACACAGTGTTTGAAAGCTTCTGATCGTCCTCCCACCCAGAGGTGACCACTACTATAGTTCAGTGTTTCTTCTCTGTTTTTCATATGTATGCAGTTTTTACAGAAGCAGGATCACACCACATTCCCTGTACTGCTGCACCACTGATGTCACACCAGCAGCCCCCTGAGTCTGTCGGAAATGTAGGATGACAGGCCCCACCGTGACGTGCTGGGTCGCAGCCTGGATCTACTGAGAACCAAGTGCCCAGGAGGCTCCTGCTCTGCCTGCCTCGCTGGTGCAGCTCTTTCTGCAGCCGAAGAACAGCTAGAACGCCCCGTTCCTCGTTCACGGCTGCCTAGTTTCTCACTGTTTCTCCCTCCTCTGCTCAGAATGGTTGTGTTGAGTTGGAAGAATCGATGAATAAAATGCCACGGTGGAGTGTAGAGGTGGCTGATGTTCTGGGCAGAGGAACCAGCATACTCAAAGCCGGGAATCAGAAAGGAAGTGACCCTGAGATGCACCCTGGCCTCGTTGCCCTGAGCTGTGGGTGAGGCCTGAAGGATTGCAGGCGGTCTCTCCAAGCACCGAGTAGCTGGGCCCCGGGGGCCATGAATTCAGTGGGTCACAATGGCTTGGAGTCTCCTGTGAGCGCCCAAGGGGAGAATTCTCTCTGGAGCCCCTGCAGCGTTATCATCAACGGTGCTGGCAGGTTAACACCAGGCAGCTTGGCTGGGCCCTTCCTCCTGGCCGGTTCCTGCCTGGGAGACCCACCCTCAGGAGGGAGGAGTTCTTCTCAGCTCCTTTTGACAGATGAGGAAATCGAGGCACAAGGAGGGCGATGAGGAGTGTGTCTAGAATCATTCCTTCATTCCTTCGCTCACTCATGTAACCGACCTTCCCCAGGCAACCGCAATGTGAGGCGCTCTGAGCTGGGTCCCAAGGACACGGGCCCAGTCAGCGGCTGCTTTCTGCCACCCGGGGGCACGTGCCACTCTCGAGGGCAGATGTAATGCCGGGTAAGGAGGTGGCAGGTGACAAGACAAGGACACCGTGATCCAGAGCCGGTTGGGAAGTGACAATAGCCACCACCCCGGGCAGGTGCTCGATGAGGAAACTGGGGAAACCCTAATGCCACCCAAGGCTCCAATCGATGGAGACGTTCACCCCGCCCTTAAACGGGGACACTCAGGGACGGTGCCAGCTCTTCTCCACCCGAAACACACTTCCCACCCCACCAGCAGATAGTCTGATGGGAGATTTTTTGAGGGAGGAGGAGAAGATGGACACAATCATTCTATAGTTTATCTGAAAAAAAAAAAAGGTACAAGATTGAGAATTGGCAAGACATTCTTTATAAAGCATAATAATGTCAGGGGCTCGTGTTGTCAAGCATTAAGATATATTCCCAAACTGTAATAGTCACACTACATGCTGTCGTAGAGACAGGCGGCCTCCTGGAGCAGAGTAGGTCTGGACATAGATCCCCACGAGCAGGGCTTATTTCCTGATAAAGATGTGTCTCAAATGAGAGGCAAGGAAGAGGCTTCGGGCTGATGCTGTCACCTCAGACTTCACTTGGGATGCACAGAGGTGGGGCCTCTCGTCCCCCCAAACATATCCCTTCCGGCGGGGCCTTTGCCTGCAATGGGATTCATCACAACACGCGTCTAGCCCCAGACAGTGTCCCCAGAGCTTTCCTATCCACTTTCCCATCTGGTCTTCAAGGAGGCAGCACAGGGTCACATGCATTCTTGAAAACGCTCCCTCCTTCCCCATGAGTCATTCAAAGCAATCATAGCAAATTGCGGGGGAGGGGGGGGGAGAAAGGGAAAAACACCCGTGAGTCCACTAGACAATATATTTATTCTTTCCAAACCGGGATCATAATGTGTATGTGGTTTTGTCACCTATTGAGTTCACTTCACGTCGTATTGGGAGTGTTTAAGTAGCCTTTGAAAACACAAAGTCTGATGGCCGTATGCTCTTCCTTAAGAAGAGCTCTCGCGTCCCTAAGTCCATACCACCCTGGCTGGTTTGGCTCAGTGGATAGAGCGTCAGCCTGCGGACTGAAGGATCCCACGTTCGATTCCGGTCAAGGGCATGTACCTGGGTTGCGGGCACATCCCCAGTAGGAGGTGTGCAGGAGGCAGCTGATCAATGTTTCTCTCTCATCGATGTTTCTAACTCTCTATCCCTCTCCCTTCCTCTCTGTAAAAAAGAAAAGAAAGAAGCAGATGCCATGCCCTGGCCGGTGGCTCAGGTGGTTAGAGCTTCATCCCAATACACCAAGGCTGTGGGTTCCATTCCCAGACAGGGCACACACAAGGATCAACCAAGGAATGCAGAAATAGGTGGAACAACAAACCAGTGTTTCTCTCTCCCGTCCTCTCTCTCAAATGAATAAATAAAAAATTTGAAGAAAAAAAAGCAGACGCCATGATTAATTTAGTTGTTCTCCTAACGTTGGTGATTTGCCAGACAGCTACTACAGCTGATGTTCCTGTAAAGGACCCGCTGGTTTTAAGAACGCCCCTTTCTCTTATTTCCTTGGACTAGATTCCTCCACGTTACCAGGCAAAGGGCACAACACCTTGGTGTCTAGATGGAGACTTTGCCAATGGCTTTCCAGAAAGCAGGAAACACAGGCAGCCGGCCCAGTCTTCCCCCCTTCACCCCTCACCAGCATGGACATTATTTTCAGTGGTTTTCTTTCTTTCTCTCTTTTTTTACTTAGGCAATTTGCTAGACTCGGTGCCCGGTGCCAGTGCTAAGCATTATGTAACACCCCCCTCCCCCACCCCAGAGTGGGAACATCCATTTTCTAGGGGAAGAAGCGGGTCGGAGAGGACTCCCCCGGTGGCCAGGGTCGCCGAGGCACAGGCAGTGAGCCCCGATTCAAGCCCGGGCGTCCCCAACGCTCGCGCCCAGATCAGGTGTCAGCGCGCTTGCACCTGGTGGGCAGCCAGGGCGATCTCCGCGCGCCTCTCCTCTCCCTGCCAGGGCCCGGATTTTCTAATCGGAGAGAACGTAATGCTGTGGCACCTTCCCTAGCGCTCCCGGCCCTTCGGGGGTAAAGCCCTACCCCCCAGGCCCACCTTCAAAGCCACCCGCCTCCAGGTTGCGGCTTCACTCAGTGGCGCGATGTCTCCCCGCCCCCGGCCTGGCTCGCGCGCTCTCGCGTCCCTAAGTCCAGGCGGAGTTAGGCACCTGTGCGCCCCCCCTCCCCCCCCCCCCCACGGCCCCGCGGGGTTGCGGTAGGGCGGGTCCTGAGCCTTAGGCATCACCTGTCACCTGATGAAGACGGCTAGGCACCGAGGTCTCTCCCTGGACGCGCGGGGCGGCCCAGGTCTGCGCGTCCCTAGCGCCACCGCGCGCCCGCCGCACAGATCGGCGCTCACCGGGCCGGGAGCGAGACGCCCGGGGCGGGTACCGACCCGCTGAGCACCAGCAGCGGGAACGGGGGTTGCTTTTGGCTCAGTGACTCCGTCTAGGGACAGAGGGGAGGGGCGTAGGGACGGGGGACAGAGCCGTAAAGAACCCCTCCCGGCAGGACCGTTTCAGGGCCAGGATGAGTTTTTATCATTAAACTCAGCCCTCCTCCCGCGCTCCCGAGTCAACACTTCCAAATGGACAGCGGCTGGCTGGACAGTGGGCACATGCCTTCCCCGGGCTGCGCCGCTCGCCCCATTCGGCTCCCGAATGTCCAGCCGTCGGCTGCAGCCCCCTCCCCTCCCGGCCCCGCGCGGGGCCCCCGGATCGCGGGACGGTGGCGGCCGCGGGGAGGTCGGTTGGGGACGGTCCTCCTCGAAGTCGCCCGCTGTGTCCTTCCCGGACCACAGACCCCTCCGGGCGCCAGACGGACCTGGGGCTCACAGCTGCCCCTTCCGGATGCGGAGGACGCGGGTCGGAGGGTCCGCGCGGCCCCGGGCCCCCTCGCAGCCCCGAGTCGCGCCCACCCACACGCGGGCGCCAGGTGAGCGGGCGCCGCCCCGCAGCCGGATTCGCGCGCGGAGCTGGGTCTCGCGACGCTGCCCGCGGCGCCGGAACCTCCGGTCCTCCAGAGGGCGCTGCCCGGCCCGGCCCGCTGCCCGGCCTTCCGAGCCGGCAGCCCCGGGCGGACTTGCGGGAGCCCGGGAGCCTGGAGTCCGAGCCGGCCGGCGCGCGACCCGCCCTGCCCCCGGGGGAGGCGCGGCGGCGGCGGTGCGGGTGGAGGCCGTGCGGTTCCCGCGGCCAAAGCCGCGCAGGGAAGCGAGGTGCGCGGGCCGAGGACGGCAGCGGGACGGGCGGAAGTCTTGGGGGGACACTAGAAAGGAGGTTCGGGCTGCGGGCAGTGGGGGGCAGCGGGGTCCCGGGCGGTGCAGGGTAACGCTGCCTGCTGCTTCCGCAGAGGAAGGGATAGCGGAACGGTGTGTGGGGGCGGGGGGGGGGCGCCCTTCTACTTTGTTCCTGGGCGCGAGGGAAAGGCTGGGGCTCGGTGGGGGAGGTGCTGCTGTGATTGACACCAAGAGGCACAGCGAGAGGGTGGGAGTGTCAGAGGGGCTGAGTGTGTGTGGGGTGGGGCGGGGGGGAGGGGGGCGCTGGCCTCCGCAGAGAAAGGCCGCAGCGGGTGGTGTATTGGGGTCGGGTGCTCCCCCTGGACCCTGAGAGTTGGAGAGATGGAGGACGGGTTGGGCCTTTGAATTGGGGGCTGTTGGCAGGATTTGGGGGAAATTGGCGGGAGGTGTGGTTGGCTCCTGCTGTTGGGAGAATTGGGGGTGTGATGATGGGGCGGGGAGCAAATGTGGGCGGCCTGGGCAGGACTGGGAGAGCACAGCTCAGCTGGCAGTATTCGAGGGCCCGGGTGGGGGCGGGTGACCATGGACGGAGGAGTGCTGGCCGGGCCTGGGGTGGGGAGCCCAGACTTCCTCCCCTTCCTCCCCAGCCACCATGTTCAACCAGCTCCAGCAGCAGCAGCTCCAGCAGCAGCTCCAGCAGCAGCAGCAGCAGTTGCTGCAGCTCCAGCAGCTGCTCCAGCAGCCCCCACCTCAGGCCCCCCTGCCCATGGCCATGAGCAGGTGAGTTCCCGGGGAGGGGTGGCTGCTCTAGCCCGGCTACTCAGACCCAGGCCTGAGAGACCCCTTCCCAGCCCTTCCTCCCAGAGACCTGACTGTGTGAGTCCTGCAAGTCATCATTTCCCACCCCCAGGAGGGCAGAGAATGGAGGGGAGGGTCTCGCTCCAGAAAGAGGCTCTCCCGGTGACACTGACACCCGCTCTCCACACACAGGGGGCTCCCCCAGCAGCAGCCACAGCAGCAGCTTCTGAACCTCCAGGGCACCAACGCGGCCTCCCTCCTCAGCGGCTCCGTGCTGCTACAGCGAGCTTTGCTTCTGCAGCAGCTGCAAGGTATGGCCACAGGCCCTCTCACTGCGCCTTAGTGCCAGCTTCCCAGCAGCCCCCCCAGTCCCACCAGATCCGCAGCGTCACCCTGAGAGGGAGCTGCTGGCGGCGTCCTAGTTTACAGGCGGGACACCGAGGCTCCAGGAGGCGCAAGTTGCTCAGCTGCAGGCGGGTCTGTCTGACCTCACCCATTGTGTGCCCTTGGCCATGTTGCTGGCTCTGTGGACAGCACTCAGCACATTTACCTGACCTTCAGGTTACATGAGATGCTGGATGGAAAGACCTGTTTTGACCACCCTCCTGTGCATCCCGTTTGACAGATGAGGAAGCTGAAAGTCCAGAGAAGGGAAATCATTTGTCCTGGGTCACACCGCACCAACAGTGGCCGAGCTAGACCAAGGCCTGAGCCTCCTGACCCCCTGGATCTCTGAGTGGGCGCTTTAGGTCTGTGCCCTGGCCTCAGTTTCCCCATGGGGAGAGCAGTTTTTCAGTCTCCAGAATGAGGCCCAGAAACCAGGATTTTAAAAAGATTCCCAGGGGATTCTAATGTGCGGCCAAGGTTGAGAACCACTGCGCTAGACTCTCCTGCCCCCCAGCAGGGTTTGCAGCCAGGGCAGATGTGATGGTTGTCACTCTTCAGCCCTGCCAGGGCCACCTGGGTGTGAATGGTTCTGGGAGCTTACCTATAAATGACAGACAGCCCTGGCTGGCGTGGCTAGGTTGCTTGGATATCATGCCATGCATGGAAAGGTTGCTGGTTGGGTTCCCTGTCAGGGCACATGCCTGGGTTGCGGGCTCGATCCTCAGTGGGGGGTTTTTGGGAGGCAGCTGATCAATGTTCTCACATCAATGTTTCTCTCTTCTCCCTCTCCCTCTCCCTTTCCCTTTCTCTCTCAAAAAAATCAATTAAAAATCTTAAGAAATGATAGATAGAATTGTACACCTGAAATCTATATAACTTTATTAACCAATGTCACCCAAATAAATTTCATTAAAAAAAATCAACAACAAAAAGAAAGAAAGAAAAAAATGACAGATAGATGAGTGGAGAGATAAAACCACACACAGGGACCCACAATATATGCATATATTTCCCCCCATTTAAAAAGTTACACTCTTCAAAGACAAGTGAAAAGAGCATTTTTAAAAGAGGATAAGAAAACCCAAATTATTGTCTGTAGCCTCACTCACCTCCTGAAGAAAAGAACCACCTGTCAAGGTTTTGGTGTGTTTCTTGCCATTTTTTTCTAGATACAACCGTGGGGACTGGTAGGTGATGGTGGTTATTGACACAAGTGAAAGGCTGGATCTTGTTTCTTTCTCACTGAATAGAATGGCATGATCATTTATCGTATGATTGGACAGCCTCTGATTATGTGTTAGTAGCTGTTTAATATTCCATTGGAGGGATGTGCCCTTGCTTACCTAAACCTTCCCAGCCATTTCTTTCTTTCTTTTTTTTCTATTTTAAATAGCAGTGGGATGAATATCCTGTTTGAGACTATTTTCTTAGAATGGATTCCCAAGAGTAGAATAACTGGGAGGGTGGGGGATGGGTATTTTATGGCTCTTGATAAGTATTGCCAAATTGCTTTCCTAAAGGACTGGACCAGTTTGCAATGTCACCAGCCACGTATGACAGTACCGGTCTCACCATGCCCACAGCAACACTGGGTATTATATGCTTTTTTATATATATATATACACGTATATACATATAACTTACTAACTTGGTTGGCAAAAAGCTATATTATTGATGTTTTCGTTTACATTTCTTGGAGTGCTAGTGCAGTTTAACATTTCATAATGGTCTGTTAAGCGTTTGTATTTCTTTTTGTGACTTGTCCATGTCCTTTGCCATTTTTCTTTTTTATTTATTTTATTTTTTTGCATAATCCCTTCACTTTTTTCCATCCGCTCCCAAATCCCACCCCCTGACAGCTTTCATTCTGTTCTCTGTATCTATAAATTGTTCCTGTTTTGTTTGTAGTTTATTTTGTTCATTCGATTCCACATATATGAGTGAAATCATGTGCCTTTGCCTTTCTTTGACTGGCCTGTTTCACTTAGCGCAATGCCCTCCACGTCTGTCTGTGCTGTTGCAAAGAGTAGCATTTCCTTCTTTTTTACGGCCGAGTAGTATTCCGTGTGTAATTGTACCACAGCTTTTTTTTTTTCATGATGAGATATAATTTTAATTCAACATCAGCTTTGTTACACACAAAAATTATAGTTTAGTTACTCTGTGTTTACATTAAAAAGTTGTAAATTGTAACAGCTACAGCTTCTCTTCAATTGATAGAATGTAACAGAGTTTATGAATATAAAATAAATCAAATGCATCACAACTAATTCCAAAAATATTGCGGCGCCATAGTTTTTTTAATTTACAAAGAACCTAGTTTGTACCACAGTGATGAGTTCCAACGAACATTGTATTCAGCTCTGTACCACCGCTTTTTTATCCATTCATCCATCTCCTGATGGCCACTTGGGCTGCTTCCAAATATTGGCTATTCTTATATAATAAAAGGGTAATATGCAAATTGACCACACTGTGAAATGACTGGTTGCTATGATGTGCACTGACCACCAGGGGACAGATGCTCAATACAAGAGCTGCCCCCTGGTGGTCATTGTGCTCCCACAGAGGGAGTGCCGCTCAGCCAGAAGCTGGGCTCATGGCTGGCGAGTGCAGCAGCAGTGGTGGGAGCCTTTCCCAGCTCTGCAGCAGTGTTAAGGATGTCCCACTGATGGCTTAGGCCCACTCCTGGTGGGGAGCAGGCCTAAGCCGGCAGAGGGACATCCCCTGAGGGCTCGCAGACTGTGAGAGGGTGCAGGCCGGGCTGAGGGACACCCTCCCCAGTGCACGAATTTTGGTGCACCAGGCCTCTAACTGTAAATAATGCTGCAATGAACACAGGGGTGCACATATCCTTTTGAATTAGTGTTTTGGGTTTCTTCGGCTACATACCCAGAAGTGGAACCACTGGGTCATAAGGCAGTTCCGTTTTTAATTTTTTGAGGAAACTCCATACTGTTTTCCACAGTAGCTGCACCAGTCTGCATTCCCACCAGCAGTGCACATGGGTTCCCTGTTCTCCACATCCTCGCCAGCACTTGTTGTTTGTTGATTTATTGATGGTAGCCATTCTGGCGGGCATGAGGGCTCTGTCATTTTTCTTTGGGAGTGTGCCATCTTTCATCTCACTGTAACAGCTGGTTGGCGTTCTGTTCTCTCCCTGCACATCTGTGTACATGTATTTGTTTTAAAGCCATGTTAATTGAACACTTACTATATACAAGGCACACTTGTATATCTCATTGGATCCTCCTAATAACTGAGTCAAGCACTATTATTATCCCCATTTTACAGATGAAGGAACTGAGGCTGAGAAGGGGGAACTGATTTGCTCAGGGTCACAGAGCTTGTGCTGTCGAGTCTGGATTTGAATAAGCTGTCACAGCACATCTGACACCTGCCCTGAACCCCTGTGCTTTTCCTCCAAGCCTTGGGGCAAGACTTGCACTGTCCATTGTGGCTCAAATACTCCCCAAGCACTGGGTTGCTGAGCCTGATGAGGTGTTCCCCGGGTGGTTGGGTGATGGGCAGTGGGAAGTAGACAAAGCAGTTGTGCAGCTGGTCCTGGAACAGGCAAGCTCGAGGCCCTGGGGCCTGAGAGAGGCTCCGGGGAAGCCTCCAGAGGAAACACCTACACGGAGACCTGAAGTAACTGGGAGGTAGTGGGGGCAGAAGGTCCCAGGCGGAAGGAACAGAGGCAGGAAGAAACCAGGCTTGTTTGAGGGATACACGGGAGCCTATAGCTGGAGTCTAGTGGGGGCATGTGTGGGGCGAATAGAAAGAAAGGTTGTCAGGGAGGAGGGCAAGGCGGAACCTGGCACCATGAGCAGCAGGGAGCTATGGAAGGGTTTAGACGGGGGAAGGGCGAAGTCAGAATGTGGTTTTTGGAAAGATCACTCTTTGCTGCTCTCCAGTGCAAACCTGGCTGACGTGCAGGGATGAGGTGGCGTTGGAAGGGCGCTGGGAGTGGAGCTAGGAAGGGGAGTCAGGCTGGACTGGGAGGGGGGGGGGAGAGGGTTGGTAGGGTTTGGTGCTGGCTTGGTGGGGGGATAAAGAGAGGGAGGAGTCAAGACGACCTCCCGGAGACCCTGGATAAGTCCTCCGCTTCGTGTCTTTTGTGTCATCAGTAGAAACAGTATCTACCCTGCTGATGGCTGGGCCTAGTGACTGGGGCCACGCATAGAAAGCTTAGCCTCTACCATCCAACCAAATGTGAAAGTGCCGTTAACTTTTCTGCAAAGCACTGTGTAACATGAAAGCGCGAGAATGTCCGCCCGCAATGTGTTATAATCCCTCTTCTCCATCTTCTTGCCTACAGGTAACCTTCGCAGCTACAACCTGGCCACCCCGAACCTGACAGCCCCCAGCCTCACACCCCCCCAGATGGCCACCCCAAATCTACAGCAGTATTTTCCCCAGGCCACTCAGCAGTCCCTGCTGGGCCCCCCTCCTGTCAGGGTCCCCATAAACCCCTCCAAGCTCATCCTTGCAGGGCGGAACCCACAGAAACAGTCCCGGACCACCCCTGATCGCAAGGTGAGTGGTGGCTGGGGGCAGAGCAGGCAGGGATGGGAGAGGGCTGGCCTGGTTATCAGCCAGCTCCCCACTCTGGCTCACACTGGGCAGGCCACACCCCTCTTTATGCCTTAGTTTCTTCACCTGTAAAGTGAGCAGGAGGTAAATTGGACTTGTGTAGTGTTTCTCAAACTTCAAATATTCCTGAACCCCTGATGGGATTTTGCCATGTCCACATATCATCAGTATTATTATTTACCTAAAATTTCTCTCTTTTTAAAAAAAAAATATTTTTATTGATTTTTTACAGAGAGGAAGAGAGAGGGATAGAGAGTCAGAAACATCGATGAGAGAGAAACATCGATCAGCTGCCTCCTGCACACCCCCTACTGGGGATGTGCCTGCAACCAAGGTACATGCCCTTGACCGGAATCGAACCTGGGACCCTTCAGTCCGCAAGCTGACACTTTATCCACTGAGCCAAACCGGTCAGGGCTAAAATTTCTCTTTTTAAAAAAATTAAGCTGTGCTCGCTTCGGCAGCACATATACTAAAATTGGAACGATACAGAGAAGATTAGCATGGCCCCTGCGCAAGGATGACACGCAAAAAAATTAAGCTATAATTGACACATAACACTATATTTGTTTTAGGAGTTCTTAAAATCGGCACTGCCTGATGGAAATAAAATGCAAGCCATATATGGAATTTAATTTTTTCTAGTAATTATATTAACAAAGCAAAACAAAACAGGTGAATTTGATTTTAATTAAATATATTTTATTTAATCCAATATATTTAAAAATTATCATTCCAAAATGTAATCGATATAAAAAATGAGTGAGGCGTTTTACATTTCTCTCTCTCTCTTTTTTTTGTACTAAATCTTTAAAATCTGATGTGGATTTTATACCAAAATCTCAGTTTGGCTTTCCACGTTTCAAGTACTCAAAAGCCACCCATCTGTGGCTAATGGCTTCTGCCTGGGATAGGACAGCTTGAAGTGAACTGGACTCTGCTCAGTGATTGATTGCTTGATTGATTTAAGAGAGAGAGAAACATCGACTTGTTGTTCCACTTATTTATGCATTTATTGGTTGATTCTTGGATGTGTCCTGACTGGAGATCGAACCCGCAACCTTGGCACATCAGGATGATACTCTAACTAACTGAGCTATCTGGCCAGGGCCTCTGCTCGGTTATTTAAACAGGAAACATATTATATCACTACCTAAAATAAAATAAAATAAATAAAATAAAATAAAACAGTAGAAAAGAAAGGTAATGGAGGTGAAACCATATTATAAAGCCCTGAACTCCACACTGGCCATCCGAAGGTTCTGAGCCGGCACCCCGGCTCCTCCCCGTCTGAGAGGGGGTGAACGCTTCAAAGGGAGGGTCCCCTGATAAGCAGAAAGACTCAGAGACTGGCAAAGGGAATAACGAACTCCCCGAGACTGTCCTGGCCCTGAACGTCCCAGCAGCTCCTCACACACACTGTGCTCCTCAGAGAGGATCCTGGGGTGGGGGCAGCACCCGCTCTCTGCCTGCTCCCAGGCAGCGCCCCTCTGGGGGTGAGGCATTTCCCTCCAGAGAGGGGTCCTGGCCTCTGACCTTCCAGTGGGCCTCTCCTCACAGGCTTGTCTCTGATCACCCCACCCCCATTTTACAAATGGGAAAACAGGCTCAGAGGGGGCTGGATGGAGGTTTCCCTGGGGGAGAAAGACCCAGAGCTGGGCTTCCTGACTTGAAGGCCTGTGCCCATGTCCTGTGGGTCGTTGCTGCAGGGCACGGAGGCCTGATGTGGTGGGCGGTCCGCCTAGTACTGGTTCCCAGGGGAGGTGCAGCCCTGGGTTTGGCCTTCCCCCAACCAGAGGCCAATGCCTTTCCTTTCCTTGCTCAGCTCCCCTGAAGGGTTCCTGTAAGAAGTGCGTTTGGGGCTCTGGAAAGGCCTGGGGCTTTGGGGAAAGGGCCTTGGCCTCCAGCTTGGAGGGGTGGGTGTGGGGGCAGAGGTCGTTTTGTATAGGAAGGAGGGGAGGTGGTGTCAGGCTCGGGGTGAAGAGAGCACTCTGGGCTACGAGAAGTCACGGGGGTGGGGGGGGGGGTTCGGCCTGAAAGAGATGAGACGTGTGATCAGGTGTGCATTTGAGGAGGGTCCCTCTGCGCTGCTTGCAGGGAAAGGGGGGACGTCAGGACGCAGCACCGTGGCCAGGAGAGGGCTCATGGCCCCCAAACCTGGGTTTACTTGACGTCAGCAACCAGATGGAACGCCTTGGACACGATTCCTGGGGAGTTTAAGGTCATCTCTTGGCAGCTCTGGGGCCAGGCCCACCAGAGGAGAGGCCCTAGGCCCCTCATCTCCTGGGATGGTTGCCGCTGCTCTTGGGCAAGGATGTATTTGCAAGGTGGGCGGTGGGTGTCAGAAACGGTTTCTGAACGGGAGCAGGACTCTTCTTCTCAGACGATGCCTGTGGGAGACGAGGCAGACCCCCCAGAGGGGTCTGAGGACGCTGCGGAGCCCCGAACGGACACACCAGGTGAGGGAGCTGCTGGGCCTTCAGAGGGGCTGGCGGTTGGGGCAGGTGGGTCATGGAGGCAGGGATCTTGGTGCGGGTGAGCCCAGGCCTTACCTCCTAGAGATGGTTGGTGCTTGACCTGTCCCTTCCTTCTAGACCAGGATTCCCCTCCCTGCCCAGATGACGTTGCTAAGGAGACTTGCACTTCGGCACCTGAGCCAGAGTCCTGCGAAGCGCCTGGGCCACCAGCTAAAAGGTCAAAGAGGTAACTGATGCTGAAACCCTGCCGGGGGCCCAGGAGGCCTGTACTCTCATCCCTGCAAAGGCCAGGGGGCGTGCGGGCGGGCAGGGGGCGGCAGGTGTAGGCGGGGAAAGGACTCTTCAGGGGAGTTGGAACAAGGACAGGGCATTGGCTTTTGGCTTGGAGGAAGGTCAAACCTAATTCTGCACCTCACTTGGGAAGGCCCCAGGCCAGACAGACTGATGTCTTCACTGACCGAGCCCCCTGGAGACAGACGAAGCGGCCAGGTTGAGGGGTGGAGATGTGCATCTGGGACCTAGGGTGGGCAGCTCTACAGGCCTTGGTTGCATATTAGCAAGTTGTGGGAGGTGGGAGCAAGTGATCCTCCCAGTTTGTTTAGGCTGAGAGCCAAAGGGGCTTGCCCAAATGCCCAGCTCGAATGTGTAGAGTGATGACTGGAACCTGGGTCTTAGCCTTACTAGGGAGCCGGTTGGAAGACATGAATCTGATCTCCTTTGATCCTTCCTAGCTCAGAGAAGGCCACAGAAAAGGGACCCCCAGAGCAGCTGCAGGCGAAGGTCCAGCCACAGGCCCGGAGGACAGCGCCGAAGCAGACGCAGACACCCGAGCTGCTGCCCGAGCCACTGGAAGCCCCAGTGCGGCCACGATCCCAGCCACGGGTCCTGCAGATCCAGGCCCAGGTGCAGCCGCCGCAGCAGAAGCAGGCACAGACACAGACCTCCCCAGAGCACGTAATGCCGCCGCAGGCACAGCCGGAGGCAGAGCCGCCGACGCAGGCGCAGCCACAGCTGCAGGAGCAGGCACAGACCCAGACATGTCCACAGGTCCAGGCAGGAACACAGCCGCGGGCCCAGCCAGGGGAGCGGCCACCAGAGCAACCTCCGGCGCAGTTGCCAGTGCAGCCACCCGACCAGACCCAGGGGCAGCCTGCGACGCAGCCACAAGTGCCGGCATCAGAGCAAGCACCAGTTCCGGCTGCTTCCCCTCTGCAGGAGGCACCGCCCAGTGCAGTAGAAGCTGAAGCAGGTCGGTGAGCACTGGCTCCCAGCCGGCCCGGTGCTGGGACAGCTCTGTCCAGACCCCTCTGTCCTCCCCTGACACCGTCCAGCTCTGACCGGGCGCTGCCTGGGACCAAGGGTTGGACCCAGAACAAGGGTTTGGGGCCATTCACACCAGAGGCTTAAAGGCCTTGACGGTGAGCACAGAAGGTGGCCCTTGGGCCCAGGTCCCTCTGGGTCCGGTGGGAGATGGGCCCTGGGAAACGGAGCCCATGTGTCATTCCAGGCCTGGAGGAGGCCTCACCGGAGCCGGTGGCGGCCCAGGTCAGCATGGAGGAGAGCCAGGAGGAGCTGACCGGTGGCCTGGATGTGGGAGAATGTGAAAAAAGAGCAAGAGAGATGCTCAGGGTGGGTAGAGCTGCTAATGTGGCAGCGTGAGGACCACAGTGCCCAGCGGTGGGAGGGCCTCTTTCTATCCCAGGCCCCCTCGGGGCCCCCTCGTGTTTCCCCACCTGGGACATGTGCCTGCAGCCTGGGCTTGTGGGCAGAGCGGAGTGGGTTTGACTATGGTTCGTCAAACTCTTCATGCTGTCGAGCTGCCTTCACACGCGCCTTTGCTCTCAAGATCTGATGCTACTTTGGGGACAGGAGTCCCTCCCAGCCGGCTCATCCCAAAACTGGAGCGTCTAGTCCCCTCCCATGAGTAACGTTGCTCTTTAGAGAGAGTGGAGTGTCAGCCCGTGCCAGAGGTTCGGGGCCCAGCTCTGCTGCACAGTGGATTGTGGCCCAGCCCATTCCCTCCTTTGTGTCTCACTTTCTCCCTGTTGTGTATGAGGAGGGGGTGGACCTGGCTTTAGATTTAGGGGGGCCTGGCTTTGAATCCTGACTGCAGTGCTTCCCAGCTGTGTGAGCTTGGACAATCCTCGAACAGCTTAGAGCCTCAGTTCCCCCATCTGTAAAGGGGGCTGTCGGAGGCCCGATGAGACCACGCTCAGAGGTCTTTAGCACTGGGGCTGGCCCGCCATGCGCGTCCAGCTGGTGGTAGCTCTGCTCCTGCTCCTGGCGCAGGTGTGGGGTGCCGGGGGCTCCCTGAAGGTCACCATCCTGCAGAGCAGTGACAGCCGGGCCTTTAGCACTGTATCCCTCGCGCCGGGGCCACCTTCCAGCGACTCCGCCTCCGCCACCCCTGCTGCCGCCAGCGTGCCCTCCAAGCAGGCGCTGCAGTTCTTCTGCTACATCTGCAGGGCCAGCTGCTGCAGCCAGCAGGTACTGCCACCCTGCCCTGGGCCGTGGTTCGGTCGGGGGGAGGGCCTGTGTGGGGTGCCCAGCCTGCCCGGTCCACGGCTGCCTGCGTGGCCACATGGGGCCCCCTGAGCCCCGGTTCCTGGCAGCTGAGCATCGCTCAGAGCACATGTTTTGAGCAGCCATGAAGGCAGGCTTTTACAGTCAGGCCGAGCTGGTCTGAATCGGCCCTGCCCAGCCCTGCGGACCTCGGGAGGGAATTCACCCTTTGTGCCTCAGTTTCCCCATGCGTCAGATGAAGAATCATGTAGAACCCACCACATCAGGTAGTTCTGAGGATTCAGCGACTCGACATTGAAGTCATGAGCCCCAGACCCGGCCTGGAGCGAGCATAGCATTCATAACAGCATTAGACTCGTATTACCACCCCGGGGGCTGTAGTCACCCGCCACTCTGTGCCTGGTGGAGCGGAGCCAGCGGACCTGAGAGCTCCTCAGACTGCTCCTGGTCTTTGAGGCTCACACAGGCTCCAGGAGGAGCGGAGGCTCTGGCTGCTGTGTGCTCGCTCTGTGCCTCAGTTTACCATCCTTCTGTGGCCCACACAGGGTTGCTGTAAGAGAAATGGCCTCTCAGTGGTGTTGGGGCAGCCATGAAAGCCAAGGTTGGAGGCCTCCTCCCTCGGCCCAGCCCTGACCGCCTTCCGGGGCTCAGTCCTTATGCCCATCCCTCCCTCCCTCCTGTCGTAGGAATTCCAGGACCACATGTTGGGGGCCCAGCACCAGCAGCGGCTCGGGGAGATTGAGCACATGAGCCAAGCCTGCCTCCTGTCCCTGCTGCCCGTGCCCCGGGATGTCCTGGAGAGACAGGACGAGTGAGTGTGGGATCTCGGAGGCCCTGTGTGGGGGCTGGGCAGTCTCCCAGGCCAGGCCAGGCTGAGACAGGCCCTGATTCTACCATCTGCAAGGTCTGCCTTTGTATTAAGCATTTCCCGCCCCCAGAGGCCTCTTCACACCATTCACTGTGTGACCTTGGACCTCAGTTTTCCTTGTCTGTAAAATGGCCTCGTAAGGGGTGTAAGGCAGGAACTCATGAACTAAACCCTTTCTCAGGGCTCCAATCGGCAGGAACACGTGACCGTCCACCTGGGAAGGACGTGGGTTGTGGGGCTGCTCCCCTGGCGCATGTGCCGACCCTGCCTGCCACAGGGGCATGGTGGTGAGGGGCAAGAGCAGCTCTGGGGACCACGGGGCATTAAACTGAAGGATAAAGAAAGGTTTCCAACGCCAGATATCCTCGGTGCTGTCACTGTCCTGGTGACCCTCTGGCATCCCAGATGCTTCTAAATCTCATTTCTCTCCCAACTCTCCTTGTTCACATTCTCATTTAAGTATTCTTCCAGGTGAAGTTCCAAACCCTTCTGTTAAGTTTCCCAAAGAGCTCCTGTTGGAATGGCCCTGTGTTTACAGAGCGCCTGGGAGAGCGCCCGTCTTTCCGGGAACGCGGGGGTCACACTGCCCTTGTTTTGCTTGTCACCATTCAGAGAGCCGCCTCTGAGGCGCTGGTGCCACACCTGCCGGGTCTACTATACGGGGGACCTGATCCAGCACCGCAGGACGCAGGACCACAAGGTGCGAGGCCTCGCGCTGCCACGGCCCTGGATGTGCTGTCTCCAGGCCGAGGGCTGGGAGGGAAGGAGTCCAGGCTGGAACGGAAGTCCGTGTCAGTCTGTCTCTGCGTGGCCGTCACACGGAAGTGCGGCTTCTCAACGCCTCAGCGCGTTTCTTCTCTGGGCTTCAGGTTCCCCATTTGTCCGGCGCGGGCCAGGCACCATCTCGCCCTGCCGTTGAGCCGTGGGGCTCGGGGGCTCCTCCCAGCGCGTGTGCTCTCTCCTGTCTCCTCTCTGTGGCCATCGGCCATCCCATCTCGGAGCCAGTGGCACAGGCGAGGGACGTGCTTGCCCGTGCGCTGGCACAGGGGCTGAGATTGCAGATGTGGTGGCCGGCAGGAGGGAGGCGAGGCCTCACTGGCACTGCCAAGCTGCGCCTGGAGACACTGCCCGCCACCCACTTGGTCTGCCCTCCTTCCCCCCAGATGGCCAAACAGTCCCTGCGACCTTTCTGCACCGTTTGCAGCCGCTACTTCAGGACCCCCCGCAAGTTTGTGGAGCACGTGAAGTCCCAGGGGCACAAGGACAAAGCCAAGGAGGTAACCCCGGCTCCCTCGGGGGACAGGCTCAGAGAGGTGCAGAGTCGTGGCCAAGGCCGCACAGCAAGTTGAGATTTATCCCAGCCTGAACTCATAGCAGGTCCAGGGCGATTGGGAGACCAGGGTGTGTGTGTGTGGTGGGACGGGGTGTGGCACCTTGGCCACCCAGAGCTGACCTGAGCCCTGACCCACTTCCTGGGCAGATGAAGATGTTCGAGAAGGAGATAGCTGGCCAGGATGAGGACCACTTCATCACGGTGGATGCCGTGGGCTGCTTTGAGGACGATGAAGATGAGGAGGAGGAGGAGGAGAATGAGGAAGAGATGGAGGTTGAGGAGGAACTCTGCAAGCAGGTGCTTGGGGGGAGGAAGGAATGTGGGAGGCAGGCTGGAGGCTGGACTCCCAGCCCAGGAGGGACTGCGCCCCACCCCCCGGGGCCAGGAGGCACTGTGCTGGCCTTTACAGGCACTAATGCTCGCTACAACGTAGTGCTAGCACTAACGATACCCTGTAGGACTGTGCAAATACACCCGGGTGACTGCAGGGGGGCCGTGAAATCTGTGAGGGCCTCGAAGCCTGGCTGCAATGCACACACAGGAAAAGCCAGCGTAAGATGCTGCTAATGCTGACAGCTAGCGCAGTCGGCGCTTTTAGAGCACCTACCTGTATACCAGGCATGTGCCAAGCACTTTCCTGGCAGAACCTCACCAACTTGGATGCCAGGCTGTGCTCAGAATGCCCCGCTACTCTGCCCCCCGGGAGCGAGGAGCTAGAGAAGCGTGGACTCTCTTCAGTTTAACAGATGTTTCCGGAGCAGCTGTTCCGGGCCAGACCCTGGTGCTGGGATATGTGGGGACAAAGGCCTGGCCCCTGGCAGACCTCGCCCGTTACAGCCCAGGGTGGTGATGGGGCAGCAGAAAGGACGCAGAGGGACTGTGGATGGAGGGTTGCAAGGGTGGCCTCCGGCCCCAGGCAGGTTAGGGGTGAGGCTGGCCTTGCTATTCAGAGTCAGAAGTGGTGTCCTGGGCAAGCCCCTTGGCATCTCTGAGCCTGTTTCCTCTGTTCAAATAGTCCCCACTCGGGCTGTGAGGGTGACAGCCCCGGCTGGCAAACGGGAGTGGGTGTCACTCCGAGAAGCCGTGTTTGCTTGCCTGGTGTGTGGGAGGCACTGTTGGGCATGGTGAGGCTGGCATGGCGTCAGGTGGCCTCATCTGGAAGGGGCTTATGGCCAGGTGAGACGAGGGGTCCTAGGTCACCTGAAACCCATCCCCCAGGACTGAGGTCACTGCAGCATCAGGTGGGAACTCATGGAGCTGGCAGGGGGCTCACGGTCAAACGTGAAAGCAGGACTTGGGGCCTACCAGGGTTTACTAACCTGGCTCCTCCCTAAACCAGCTGACACCAGGCAAGTGAGTTAATGTTTTCTCTCTTATGTAAAATGCGTGAACCATAGGTGTTGGTGGTAAGGGTTCAATGAGATGACATGTGTGATGTGTCAGGCACACCTGGCATGGTTATGGCCACTGTGGGAGCAGGAGGGCTTCCTGGAGGAAGCGGCTGATTGAGCTGAGCCTAGGAAGTATAGATTGGGAAGGGTACTGTGGGAGGCAGGATTGGCTGTGCAAAGGCTCAGAGAATGCCACCCACAGCCTCCTCAAAACCAAGGGGACTGTGTTTAAGAGCATGGGTGGGTTCCAGGGCCCCCCACCTGCATTCAGGTTTGGGGGGCTCTGGGGGAAGTCAGACCTGAGGCCCACACTTGCATGTTTCCAGGTGAGGTCCAGAGGGATAGCCATAGAGGAGTGGAAAGACCCAGAGACCCACAGCTCCAACACTGCACATGGTAAGACCTCAGCTCTGACCTCAGCCTCCAGGTGACCCCCCAGGTCCCGGCCACAGCATCCTGGCCAGGCGGCCCATCCTCTCGTCCTTTTCTCCCACCTGGAAGGTGGGGGGATAAATGGACCCCTAAAGAGGGAGGCACACCTGGCTGGTGTGGAGGAATGAGTGCCCAGAACCCGCTGCCCCACAGGTGTGGACTTCATGGTGCCGGTGATGGGCTACGTCTGCCGCATCTGCCAGAAGTTCTACCACGGCAGCTCGGGGGCAAAGCTCTCCCACTGCAAGTCCTCGGGCCACTTGGAGAACCTGCAGGTGAGCTGGGCCTCCAGCCCCACCCCACCCTGCCCAGGACCCACTCCATCCAAACTGGGAGCGATGGCCACTGGCCACCTCCCTCCTGTGTTTGACCTCAGCTCCCAGACACACACCCCAACAGGGAGGACCTGCCCACAAAGGGCGGGGCGGGGCTCCTTCCGCTTTTGTCCTGGGGAAGAGAGGTGCCTAGGGCCAGGCTGGGGGCGCCAGAGCTCAGGCCCAGGGAGGCTGAGCGCAGCACAGAGGCGCACCGCTCGTCCAGTGCCATCTCAGCCGGGCGGGGGAAAGCAGCTGCCGGCAGGGAGGGCCCTGCCTCATCTGCACCCTCTGTGTCCAGAAATACAAGAAGGCCCAGGACCCCAGCCCTGCCGCCAGGCCCGTGAGCCGCCGGTGTGCCATCACTGCCCGCAACGCCCTGACTGCTCTGTTCACCTCCAGCGGCCGCTCACACATCCAGCCCAGCCTCCAGGACACAGCCAAACCCCCCAGCAAGGTGACGACCCAAGCTCCCCAGCCCCCGCCATTCCGGCGCTCAGCCCGCCTCAAATCCTGATCGGAGCTCCCCCAGCCACCTGGGGCGGGTCCGGATCTGTGCTTCCTGGGGGTCTGCATGGAAGCTTGATATGGTTGGTGTTTTTACCCAGAAACCCAATAAAAGAAGGTAGCTTGGTTGTCTAGTCCCCACCAGCGCTCTGTCTGGGTGGACAGGGGGAGGGAGGCACCCAGCCAGCTCTCCGTCTCTCTAGGCTCAGTGTGGGGGCAAACCAGACAGCCACACACAGGTTCCCAAACCAGGGATCCTGGGATCACAAGGCGCTTCGCCTCTCTGAGCCTCAGTTTCCCTCTTCATGTACGAGGGCCAGGAAAATCTTCAAGTGAGATCTCATTTAATCCTCACAGTGACTCTAGGAGGGTGGTCTTATCACCCCCAAACTATAGATGAAGAAACTAAGGCCTAGCAAGGTCAAGTGGCTTGCTGAAGGTCACACACCTGGTGAGTGGCCAGGATTTGACTCCCGGCCTGAGCGCTGGGCCCCAGCTCTCTCCAGCCGGATTCTGTGGGAGGGGAAGTACAGGGAGGGGGAACCTTGCTGCTCCTCCCGTTCCGAGCTCGTGGTGCACTAACGGTGACCCTGCCTTCTCATCAAGTGACCTGCGATGAATCGTCAGTGACTGGAGCCCAGGCTGAGTTGGATCTGTAGTTCTGCTATTTCCCCATTTGGAAAGACCCTTACAGATCAGACAACCAGACCAACCGTACTGTTGGCCAGCTGGGGAGACTGCGGCCAAGAGCGGGAGGGTGGTGCCCAAGGGGGCACGGCATGCCTTGGTGCTGGTTGTCAGTGAAAGCCCTCGTACCCAGAGGAGCTAAGTGCATCCCACGGGGTCACGCAGCATGTCCAGTGCTGTCTCAACCTGGCGGGGAAGCACTGCCGGCCAGGAGCATTCCAGCGGGGGAGGAAGTCCCGACCTCACCTGTACCCCGTGTCCAGAAATAAAGAAAACAGGAACCGCCCCCCTCCAGGCCCATGAGCAACGCCCTGACTGCTCTGTTCACCTGTCGGCCCCCAGGGTTCTCATCCAGGATCCAGTCAGAGGCGCAGTGCGACTGCAGACATGTTTAATGTGGACATTCAAGGCCTGGGCAGAGCGGAGCGTGCCCAGGAGTGGGACAGGCAGGCAAGGTGGGGGGGTTGCAGGCCCACACCTGACGCCAGGAGGGAAGGCTGGGTGGTGGGAGGTGGCCCATACACGCCGAGGGGAGAATCTGAAGAGCGGCTCAGGCAGGCATAGCCGCCAGGGGACCTGTAGGCCAGCCCTTGAGAAGGCATCTAATCGGGTGGTGAGTGCCCAGGCTGGAGCCTGGCCCTGGAGGCAGGGTGAGGGCTGCCTGGAGGCTCCTGGAGCCTAAGTGCTGGCATCGTAGTCGTAGTCGTAGTCGTCATCGTCGTCGGGGTCCTCCCCCAGCTGCTGCTGGAACTCCAGGCGCGTCTGCCGGTTGGACTCCAGCAGCTCCTGGAGGCGGGCGTGGAGGTGGTCGTTCTGCTCTTCCAGGTGGTCCAGGCAGGAGTTGATCTGGTCCAACATGGAGTTGATGGCAGCGTATTCTGGAGGAAGGGAAAGAGAGCCAAGATCCCAAGTCTCCTCAGCGCTCAGACACCCCTCACCCCCAGCCACCACCCCCAGCCTGACTCCACAAGGGCTTTGGCAAGTCTGTACTCCTTCCTGAGCCTCCGCGTCACTGTGGGGAAAGTGGGTGGGTAGAAAAGAGGGAAGGCTTTGGAGAGAGAATACCTTAGCACACCAGGCTCAGCCAGGGTCCTGCCTGGGAAGTCCCGCCTGATACCAATCTCCTTTCCACTCCTTCACCTGCCGAGAGGCCAGAGCCCACATTCCTGAGTGGGGCCATCCAGGCCTGTCCCCAGGCAAGTCCATCCTGCCAGCTCTTCCATGGCCTTTGCCCCCACGATAAGGCACCCAGATTCCAAGACCCCACTCTCCTCTCACATCTGCCTTTGCCCACCTCAGGCCCCTTGAACACGCTGTTGCCTCTACCTGGAGTGCACCGTACCCCCCTCCTGTCTCCCTCCCTCCTCCTGGATGAGTCCTACTCATGCTTCAAGTCTCAGCACGGCTGTCACCATAGGGAGCCCTCCCAGCACCCGAGACGAGATCAGGCCTCTATGGCCGATCCCCTTCCGCACACCTCGGGGGCCCTCCCTCCGGATGTGATCATCTGTGCTGGTCTGCCTCCCCGACCAGACCATAGAGCTCCGTGCGAAGTGTTCACTGCCGTTTCCCCGAGGCCCTCGCCGACACACAATGAACATTTGTTGAATGAGTGAATGAATAGAGGAATGAATGAAGCCTGTAACTTTCCAGTCCTTCTGCCTTTGCTCGACTGCCCCTGCCACCCAGAATACAACAACAGCCATTTAACAACTAGCTCAAAACACCTCTTCTGAGAAGCCTTCCCTGATCTCCACCAGAAATCATCACTCTCTCCTCCCCAACCACTTCTGACCTGCACCCAGCAGCACAATGTCCCTTAGGGCCCAAGGTCTGGGCCTGTGCCCACTGCGGGAGCCAGTTCTGAGCCAGCCCATGACTCAGATACACTCCGCTGCCAGCTTGGGACCAAGGGGAAGTGGCTGGCAGTGTTTGGAAAAGGCCAGCGCTGGAGGGTGTCTGGGATATGGATGCAAATGTGTCTGCATTCTGGAGGAAGAGCGCCCATCACCCAGAGTTGGCACACCTCAGAGGCCAGAGGCCTGGGAAGTCTCTGCTGGGCTTTACAGTCCAACCACCTTGTGGTACAGGTGGGGAAACTGAGGCCAGGAAGGAAAGGACTTGCGCAGGGTCCTCCAGCTAGTCGGAGGCCGGAGCCAAGACGCAGACCTGGGAAGTGGGGCACCTGGGCTTCAGCCCCAGCTCTGCTCCATCCCAGGAAGTTGCTGCAACCTTTCTGGAAAAGGGAGAGACAGTCCTGGTGGCTGTGAGGACTCAAGTATATCAAGAACTCAGACAGGGTCTGGCCGCAGCGAGTACTTAATACTTGGTCATTATTATCAACGTTGCACATTCTGTGTCGAGAGACACAGCCAGGGAAGGATGGGGGCGGCGGTGTCTCCACAACACTGGGGCCGGGCTCTATCTGTGTCAAGGGTGCTTCCCATTCCCAGCCTGTGCCTCCCTCCTCCCCACTGTGCTAAGTGCTGTGAATAGGCCGGCGACCACTCAATGTGACTCCTGGGAGGCCTGTCCTGATACAGCTTAACACACACATCTGGCCACCGTTCAGGGCAAAGCAGCCAGCTCACCACTCTTCCCGTGCAAGGTCTACCTCTATTAAACGCAGGCCCTGGGTGATGAGAGTGTTGTAAAACTATTGAGGCGATGCCCTCGCTGGTTTGGCTCAGTGGATAGAGCATCAGCCTGCAGGCTGAAGGGTCCTGGGTTCGATTCCAGTTAAGGGCATATGCCCAGGTTGCAGGCTTGATCCCCAGTAGGAAGCGTGCAGGAGGCAGCTGATCAATGATTTTTTATTTTTATTTTATTGATTTTTTACAGAGAAGAAGGGAGAGAGATAGTTAGAAACATGAAACATCGATGAGAGAGAAACATCAATCAGCTGCCTCCTGCACACCCCCACTGGGGATGTGCCCGCAACCCAGGTACATGCCCTTGACCGGAATCGAACCTGGGACCCTTCAGTCCGCAGGCCGACGCTCTATCCACTGAGCCAAACCGGTTTCGGCAATGATTCTTTTTTTTTTTTTTTAAATATATTTTATTGATTTTTCACAGAGAGGAAGGGAGAGAGATAGAAAGTTAGAAACATCGACGAGAGAGGAACATCGATCAGCCGCCTCCTGCACACTCCCCACTGGGGATGTGCCCGCAACCCAGGTACATGCCCTTGACCGGAATCGAACCCGAGACCCTTCAGTCTGCAGGCTGACGCTCCATCCACTGAGCCAAACCGGTTTTGGCTCGGCAATGATTCTTTCTCATCATTGAGGTTTCTCTCTCTCCCTTCCTCTCTGAAATCAATAAAAAAATATTAAAAAAAAATAAAACTATTGAGGTGATAGATGCACACTCTGGATACTGTGAAACCCACTGAATTGTACAATTTAAATGGATGAGTTGTATAGTATGTGAATTATAGCTCAATAAAGCTGTTACCAAAACAAAACGCAGACTCCACACCCTACATTTACTAAGTCCTGCACTCTAATAACCCAATCTATTACACTAAAGAGAATAATAATAACCATTTACTGAACACTTGCATTTTGGAACCTTCTGAGTATTTCTCATTCATTTTCCCATTCAATCCTGACACATCTCAATGCCTGAGGCACTAATCATTGTTATTTTACAGATGAGGAAACAGGCTTCCGAGGGTCAGAAGGGAGTTGACGGTTCTCTCTCCACACCTCACCCACCTTCCATCCTCCGCAGTGCCGTGCACACAACAGGCTGCTTTGTAAACAGGTCACATTCGCCAGGGCTCCAGGCCGCACCAGAAAAGATGGCTGGGGCTGCTGACTTAGCAAGGCGCGCGCCCACCCGGACGGCCCTTGGGCTGGGCCCGAGCGGCCTGCCATCCCCACAGGGGCCGAGCTCAGCACTGGAGCAAACCCCCAAAGCGCGAGCATCTCTGCAGCGGCCTCAGTTTCTGCAAAATGGGGCCCGCTGCCCACAGTTCTCGAATGCTGGGGTTTCCAGACACCCACTGGCAGGTGCCAGGAACCTGCAACCCACCCAGGAGCGGGGGATGGGAGGGCTCCTTCCTTCCACACCCCTGTCCGGGCCGCCCCCTCCCCAGGAAGGTACCCGGAGAAAGCAACGGTCGCTCAGCAGTCCCCCCGCGTCACCTGCTTCCCCAAAGCTGTCATCCTCGTCTTCCGTGCTCGGTACCACCGGCATTCCCATATTGGGGCCCGACATCGCGGGCTCGGGCGCCGCAGAGGCCACGAGACGCTGAAACGCCGCGACCGTCACGCCGTAGCCCGCGCCGGGCGGAAGGTGGAGGGGGCGGGCGTCGCGCGGGGGCCGGAAGAGTGGAGCCGCGCAGAGGAACGCAACCTGCGGACTGGGCAGCCGGGACCCCGCCCACAAGGCAAGGAGCCCCGCCCCAACCATAACCCCGCCCCGCTCGCCAGCAGACCCCGCCCCTCCCACAACCATAACCCCGCCCCGCCCGCCGCCAGGTCCCGTCCCCAGCCGAGCCCCGCCCCGCCCGCCGCCAGGTCCCGCCCCCAGCCGAGCCCCGCCCCGCCCGCCGCCAGGTCCCGCCCCCATTCGACCTCCGCCCCGCCCGCCGACAGGTCCCGCCCCCAGCCGAGCCCCGCCCCGCCCGCCGCCAGGTCCCGCCCTCAGCCGACCCCCGCCCCGCCCGCCGCCAGGCCCCGCCCCCATCCGACCCCCGCCCCACCCGCCGCCAGGTCCCGCCCCCAGCCGAGCCCCGCCCTCTCCGTCGAGCTCCTCGCTCTCTCCCGGCCCCGCCACCCCCAGGCTGCTGGCCGGGAAGCCCAGGTGGTGGAGGCTCCGGCGAGCGAGTTGGGTGGAGGGGCAGCACAGCCTGGGACCCCGCCTCCCCTGTTCTATCCCCATTCCGCCCCTCCTGCCGCTGGCGACCTGTGGGTGGGCCAGCAGCGCCTCCGCGTGGGCGAAATCTGAGACGCGTGGTTTCTAAGGACCCCCCTAATCAATGGCTTCGGAACATTTTCGTTCACAGCCTCCTGGAGAGTCACGGTTGCCGGAGTGCTGCGTGTGGCTGTCGCTCAAGAAAGGCCGTGGGATACGCCTGGCCCAGCTGCCATCACCCCCACCCCTTTGCCAGCTGGGAAAGGGAGCCCTGCTCAGTCACCAGCCAGCAAGTGTCGCTCCTGAGCGGGACCCAGACGTGTGATCTCCAGCTGAGAGTGACTTGCATACGTCAGTGCCACCGCCTTCTCTCTGAACCACGGTGAGTGGAGGTGAGGCCTCAGCTGAACCAGTCCCTCACCCAGGCCAGCTGACACCACCCCCACCCCCACCCCCACCCCGGACTATAAAGTGGGGGCATCCTTTCTCCTGTCCCCCAATCGGCCACCTTCCTGCCAAGCCTCCACTCCTCCCTACTGGGGGCCGGCACACCCTCACAGCCGCCTTGAGAAGCACCTGTGCCCCTGATGGAGCAGGTGACAGCACTTGGACCGTTCCGGGAGAGGGAGGAATCTTTGGGTCCGAGAGGGTGCTAGGAGCGTGCCTGGGGGCAGCTGGGGGCCTTGGGCATGGCTCCATCCCTCTCTCAGCCCAGGCTCCACTAAACTCATCTTTCCCTGGAGTCTGGCCCCGAGCTACAGCGGCATCTGGTTGGGCCTGGCTCCAGGTCAGTCCTGCTCTCTGCTGGCTGAGGCTGGGACTGCTCACAGCTCCAGTACCTCCCCATGCCCCTGCCAAGGGCGAATGGGACAGGTGTGCAAGTCTGTGAGGGGGAGGAGCCGGGATTCCTTCGGAAGCCGGCCTCCTCGGGCCTCTGGCCTTGTCAGGGGAGAAGAGGCAGGGAGGGAGTTCCCGTGTGTGGCACAGGTGAAGAGGGGCTACAGCTGCAGCCCGGGTGGGCAGGAGCTTGTCAGGCCCCAGACACAGGCCCCACCAGTGGTGGTGCAGGCCTGGGGCCCTCAGGTCTCTGGAATCTGGATCCCAGGCAGCATCTCCCCCTTTTCGCCTCCCCCAGGCCTGCCCCGGGGCGTCCAGACATCATCATAGAGAAGAGGGGTGGTTGAGGGACAGTGCTCTGAATGGGGTTAGCATGGGTACTGCCACTCACCAGTGAGGGCAGGAGGGCGAGCACTGGACCCACAGGAGGCTGGCAGAGGTGCAAGGGACTACCCTGGTGACCCTCTGTGCCTGGCACAGCCTCAAGCTGGGCATTCCTCTGTCTCACCTACTGTTGGCTGCCATCCTCTAACATCACAGGGATTCTGGTGAGTTGGAACCCTGGTGAGGGATCCAGCTTCCCCTGTTCCCACCAGCTCCCCGGCCCTGGCAAGGCCTTTGTTGTAGAACCTGTTGCAAGTGGCTGAGTATAGACATGAGGTGTGACCTCAGTGTTTCCATTGGCCTGGGCACCCCTCAAAGGCAAGGACATGTGAGGGCTAGCATTGGCTTGGGGGTAGACCCAGGATTGGGACTTAGGAGGAGTTCAAAGATGGACTCAAGTTCTGTGACCTCCATCCCTCACTGAGGGCCTCAAGGCGGCCTGGGAGTAATGCTGAGAGCCACACTTTGCCCTTTGCCCTCCCAGATGGCCCAGTGGGCAAGGAACACAGACTGGGGGGCTGGGGCATGTGTTTATTTAGCAGTCAAGGAGCAACTCCATCAGCAGGGTGGCCTGGGAGCAGTGCTGGGCCGCACTGTGAGAGGGTCCTGGCTCTCAGTGGTGTCCGGCTCCTGGGGGCAGCTGGGTGGCACCTTGGGCGGAGGCGGAGATGAAGGCAACGGGAAGGAGGAAGAGGAGGCACCTGAGAGGCACGCAGGGGAGTCACGATGGCGACAATGCCGGGTAGGGGAGCAGCAGGCTGCTGCCCTCACACTCCCATCAGCCCCCTCCCCATCCATACTCACCACCTGCTCACTGGTCATCGATGCACTTGTCTGTGGGGGAGACAGTTCGTCACAATAGGCAGGGATGTGTGTGTGACCCCTGACCACCAGGACCCCTGCCCTGCCCGCCGGCTGCCCCAGGTCCTAGCCTGGCCCAGGAGCAGCAGATCTAGGGGCTCCCTTCAGGGCTGGGGCAGCAGAGGGGCAGATGATGGGGGAGGGGATCTAGAGAAAGGCCTGAGAACACCTGGGCGTCACTTGTTCTCAAGGACTCGAACGAGGCCCAGCCACCTGCTGGGCACAGCGGTCTCCTGCCCGTTGACCTGATGAGCCCTGGCAGCCCCTCAGCCTTGGGGAGGCCGGTGGCTCTGTGAGTGGCCTGGGTACAGCCCCTGCCTGGCCAGGCTGACCTCCCAACTCAGTGGTGAGCAAGCCCCAGGGGAAGGAGAGGGGGGAGGTGGCCCAGAACTGCAGGACCTGGGCTATAGGGGGAGGGGGCTCAGGCAATGAGACTGGGAAGCTTGGCCCGGCCTGAACCTCTCATCTGGGTCGGCCCAAGTCATCTCTCAGGGAAGAGTCCTTGGGACCCAGACCCCCGGGGGCCCCGCAGACCCTGGGCTGGGGCATGGTCTTTCTGAACCCAAAGTGGCTCCCAGGGGCTCCAGGGACTAGAGGGGAGCGGGCCTCCTCTCCCCGTTTCCCTGGTGGGACGTCATCAGGCCTGGTCAGTGCCAGACCCCCCTCTCCTCTCCCCAGCTGGCCGTTACCGATGGGGACAGGGAAGACGATGTGGTCATCGGTGAGGCCCAGGGATTTGACAAAGCGGATGAAGTTCTCCTTCAGCTCAGGGGGCAGCTCCTTGGTCCTTCCTGTGGCCAAGATGGCCGGCGAGTGGCCGGGAGACACTCCATGAATATTGTTGAATGGATGAACGAGCCTCAGACCCCTTCCTCGTGGGGGGCCTGCGGAAAGCCCTCGTTCCCTGGCCTCCCGGGGACTTGGGGCAGAGATAACGCTGGAGGGGGCCTTGGGGGGTGGTGGGGATGGGCCCTTCCCTCCCTCGGATGGGACAGGAGCGGGGTCCCCCAGGGTGGCTGAAGGCCCACCGTAGAGGGTGATCTTGAAGGACTTCTGGTTTTGGGAAACATACTCGAAGAACACTGTGGCGAACTGGTTGTAGTCGGTGGCCGCCACTCGCACGGTGTAGCTCTGCAGTGGAGGGTAAGCTGCGGGGTGGACAGCGCGGGGTCAGCCCTGGCTGGTTAGACAGAGCAGCTCCCTGCTCCCCCACCCGCAGAGGACGGCCTCTGTGCGGAGGTGCAGGGAGGCCGGTTCCCCCTCTGGGAGGACCCCACGCCTGGGACCCCAACCCCAGGGCCCGCATCACTCAGGACTCACCCTTAATGTTGCCCAGGCTGAACTGGCCGGGCTGGGAAGTTTGGACAAAAGTTCTGACAAAGTAGTCGCAGCGCTGGTTCCTGTGGGAGTGGGAGAGAGGTGTGGGTGAGGGGAGACGCGGGCTTGGCCCCCTGGGCTGGATGAGGTGGGAGCCAGGGTTGCCGCTGGAGGGGCTGGGATTCCACAGCCCTGGGTCCAGCCCAGTCCGTCCCCGCTGCAGCAGGTGGCCTGGTCTGTCCCTCTGTGCTCTCCCCGCTGCCCTGCCCAGGGCCCTGCCTCCAGCACCCACTGTCCTTCCGTCTGCAGGGCTGTCTCCCCTCGGCAGCTTCCTGTACACAGTCCTCCGCACCCTGGGCTTGGTCCCCTCCTCTTGTCTTGCTGTTTCCCTCTGTAACCCCTCCCGGGCGATTCATCTCGCCATGTCCCTGGCACCCGAGAGCCGATCTCTCCAAACCTGTCCTTCTTATGCCCCTTGTGCCCAAATACTCCAGCCCCCCCGCCTCCAGGTACCAGAGCCAGAAACCCACAGGAGCTGGTGAGCCTGGCACCCCACCATTCCTCTTCCCCCTGCAACCAGAGGGGCCCTGTCTCCTCGCCAGATCCCTTGGGTGCCGGTGCCTGAGGCCCCAGCAGTGTGGTGCCCACCCCGGCCAGGCTGCTCATGGCTCGCGGCTGCCCGAAGGAGCGGCTGTCTCTTACTCGGAGTCCCCCAGCCCCTGCCTTGAACCCCGTGCCCCTCCTTCCAAGGCAGATCGGTTCCCCCAAGGCCCAGCCAAGAGGCCACCTCCCAGGAAGCCCCCAGTGAGGTCCTGGCGGGGTTCCAGGCTGGGCCCAGGGACCCTCCTCCCACTCCGGACTCCCCTGCTCTCTGCCTTGTTTCCTGAGGACTGTCCGTGCGCATCCCTCCTGCTGTCTGTGCGCACAGAAGGGACCAGTAAACGCTGACGTAATGAAGGAAGGAAGGAAGGAGGACACAGGTCTCTGAGTCCAGTGCTGAGGAGAGGAGGAGTGACTGCCTGTCCGCTTGGCCGTGACATCAGTCTGTCTCTCAGAGCCCCTCCTCCACGCAGCCCCCAGGTTCCCATGCTCCCGGGAGGGGGGGCTCTCACCTGAGCAGGGTGGAGGTGACATTGTAGCTGCGGTCTTCTTTCAGCTCGTAGTTGGTGGTGTACATCTTAAACCCTTTGTCTTCCTTTGAAATGATATTCCCTGCCAGGCCCACGACGTACCACTTCCCCTGGAACTGCAGGGGCGGGTGACAGGCCGAGCTCTGTCCCTGCACCCATCTCTGGGCGGCTGGCTCAGAACCAGGAGCACCTCTACCAGGGCCGCAGGACTCCTCATGGGGTCTCGGGTCTGCACTGGGCCTACACTGGGCCTGCACTGGGACTGCACTGGGCCTGCACTGGGCTTGCACTGGGCCTGCACTGGGCCTGCACTGGGACTGCACTGGGCCTGCACTGGGCCCGCACTGGGCCTGCACTGGGCTTGCACTGGACTTGCACTGGGCCCGCACTGGGCCTGCGCTGGGCCCGCGCTGGGCTTGCACTGGGCCTACACTGGGCTTGCACTGGGCTTGCATTGGCCCTCACTGGGCCTGCACTGGGCCTGCACTGGGCCCGCACTGGGCCTGCACTGGGCCCGCACTGGGCTTGCCCTGGGCCCGCACTGGGCCCGCACTGGGCCCGCACTGGGCTTGCACTGGGCTTGCATTGGCCCTCACTGGGCCTGCACTGGGCCAGCACTGGGCCTGCACTGGGCTTGCACTGGGCTTGCATTGGCCCTCACTGGGCCTGCACTGGGCCCGCACTGGGCCTGCACTGGGCCCGCACTGGGCTTGCCCTGGGCCCGCACTGGGCCCGCACTAGGCCCGCACTGGGCCCGCACTGGGCCTGCACTGGGCCTGCACTGGGCCTGCACTGACAAAGCCAGCAGGAGCTGGAGGCTGTGGGCCAGAGGGAGCCCGGAGTCTGGCAGGGATGGAGTGACCGTGGGCAGTGGGACTGAAGATGTCCCCACCTGGCAGGGACTGTGGAGATTACGGGAGAGAAGGTGGACCTAGGCAGGTCAGCCAAGCTGGGTGGGGGTGGGGGGCGGCTGGGGGGAGCATGGTTTCCATCAGGAGGCGTAAGGGCAGGCTGAGCTGAAACCTGGGCCCATCCTGTCCTAAACGTTCTCTAAGACTCGGCCCTTCTGCTCCCACTGTTCCGGGGGCCTCCCCACAGCTGCCCCCCAGGTTCCGTACCTGGTCATCTTGGAAGTTTGGCTGCAGCGGGACCCTGGACAGAGGTGGGGCTGGAATCAGGTTTGGGGTGGAGTCCTGGGCCTGGGTCTGCAGGGCCCCCAGTAGGGTTAGGCCCAGCCACAGGAGACCGCGGGGCATGGTTGCAGGGCTGAGGCAACTGGGCAGCTGCTGAGCCGGGCAGGTGGTGAAGGAGGAAGAGGCGAGTGAGGAGGCTGGCCTGGGGGCCCTATTTATGGTCCCCGCTCTCCCGCTCCTGCCGGGGCGGAGTGGTATGTCCTTTGCCAAATTCAGGAAGGGTGACGTAACTGCCAGCAACTCCTCTACCTTACGGACCATTCGGTGAGATTTCTGGCCCTTTCCCCATGGTCAGGATTGTGCAAGGTGGAGGGGCAGGAAGGCCAGGGGGGAACCGGGGGACTTTCCCCAGAGCGCCACACCTCTGCAGGGACAGGGGCCCCTGGCACACTCTCCTGCCCTTCCTCCACTCTGTTTGTGTTCAGTGGCCCCGATCTGTCACCTCTGACCTCCAAGAGTCCCTGCTTGGGCCAAGGTGGGGGGGCGGTGGTGTGTGTGTGGGGACAGCTGGAAAGTGCGGTGAGATCCTCCGCACAGTGAATGCAGAGGAGGCCCTGTTTCCTGGTGCTCAGAAGGTGCAGGGAAGGGTGGGGCAGCTGGAAGTGAACATTCCTGACAGGGAAGGACATAGTGTTCTGAGCGCTCAGAGGCCTCCCCCTGCCAGCCCTGGCACAGGGGAGACCCCTTCCTCAGACGCCCATCTGGAAGGGCCCCCACCTTGAGTTGCCCCTCCCCCTCCGTGCCCCATGTGCAGGAGTGGACCCCCTGTGGGCCCCGAGACCCCAAGCCAGTCGCTCCAGCCACACATGGAGCGGCTCAGCTGCACCGTGGAGCCGGGACAGTGAGGGTGGGCACTGCTGGCCGGGGCTGGGCCTGAAGCCGCTCTCCACCTACAGCTCTGACCCCTGGAGCTTCGGCTCCCAGGGAGTGCAGGACTTGGCCTCACCATTGAGGGTCGCTGAGACCACCCACCATCTCTGGCCACAGCCTTGGTCTGTGCAGTCCCGTGGCCCAGGCCTGGGTCCCCAGAAGTGTTCCTGCCATGCTGATCCCGCTCCGTCCTGGCGAGCAGGCTCCTCCCTGGGGCTCTGGCTGTCCCTGGGAGAGGTGACGGGCTCAGCCCCTGGGCGATGGCTCTGGATGCCACTGTGAGGACAGAGGCTGCCTGCAGTCTGACCTGAGGGGGATCTGGGGGTGTCTCAGGACACTGACAGGGACCCGGGGCTCTAGCTGCCACCTGCTGCTCTGGACCCAGCACCCCCAGCTGGGCTCGGGGCAGCAGTCCCAAGAGAAGGGGCTTTGAGCGGGTTCTGAGCTGGTGGGTGGGCTGCAGCCTTGGCCATCCTGACCGAGAAGCCCCTCAGGCCCTGGCCGGGCTGCCCATCTGGGTGAAGAAAGGGCAGGAAGTGGAGATGAGCAAAGCTTCCACGATGTGGCCACCAAACCCGCGTGACCTCCAGGCGCTGTGCCCCCCCCCGCCCCCCCCCTCTCCTCCTGCCAGCGGGCCAGGCTCCACCCAGCCACTCTCTTTGACCTTAAAAGGGATCTTTGAACCTTTGGTGACTGTTGGATGTGGGAGAGACTGACAGTAGAGCCCCAAAGAATTTTAGGGAGGGGCAGTGCCCTGGATCAACAAGGAGTCACTGGGTAGACTTTTTTTTTAAAATATATTTTATTGATTTTTTACAGAGAGAAAGAGAGAGGGATAGAGAGTTAGAAACATCGATGAGAGAGAAACATCGATCAGCTGCTTCCTGCACACCCGCTACCGGGGATGTGCCCACAACCAAGGTACATGCCCTTGACTGGAATCGAACCTGGGACCCTTGAATCCGCAGGCCGACGCTCTATCCACTGGGCCAAACCGGTTAGGGCTGGGTAGACTCTTAAAGCCAGGGAGTAGATGGCCCATGCTCCCTGGTATGAATTATGAAGGGGTAGGACAGGGTCTGCAGCATGAGCAGGCCGCGGCCAGGTGCCTGCAAATCTCTGCCCACCCCTCACCCCCCTCTGCTCTCTGCCCACCCCTTGCCCCCTGTGATCCCTGCCTACCCCTCACCCCCTGTGATCCCTGCCCACCCCTCACCCCCTGTGATCCCTGCCCACTCCTCACCCCGTCAGTGCAGCCTTGAGCGCCCTGTGTTACTGACCCTCTGATGGCATATGTGCCTGAGCCCCGTGAAGGCCTCTCTATAAATAAGATTCTGGCGGCAACTGTGGAGCTCTACTTGTCTTCCCACGCCCAAGACCAGCCTGGTGAGTTCCCTTGCTGACTAACTGCACCTGCCCAGCTGGAGTGGCCTCTTTCCTTGCCCTCTCCTTGCCCTCCATGTACGGGGACCCCTTTGGGAAACAACAGGGTCCCAGGACAGTCATGGCCGCCACTGGGGCAGACTCAGTGCTGGGCTGGTTGGACTGGAGGGCAGGGGACCAGCCGAGGGTGCTTCTTGCTTCTGCCTTAGGAAAGGCAGGGGCCCTGCAGGCGGGCGGGGTGAGAGTGGAAAGCTGTGCCACCTCCTCAGAGTCATCAGGGCTTTCGGGGCGGGGTCCGCTCAGCAGGCACCCGCCTCGCACAGCTGTCAGCACTGGGGGCTGGGTGAGGGGCGCGGGGTAGACTCCTGTGTGGGCACAGGCTGACTCCCAGGGCTCCAGGCCAGACGGGACCCTGGAGGCCCCACTCCCCGGTCACCCCTTCCCACTGGGCCTGGGCACCTGGTCAAGGAGGGAACTCTCAGGTGCACCCTGCCCAGAGCTGGGGCAAGCCCTAGGCACAGGGGCTTCCAGAATGGCCTGCACCGCTTCCCCTTGCCCATCACAAGCCGCACGGAAGCTTTTGGGCCACGGCCAAGTCCCACTCCGGGTCCATTTAGCAATGGCAGGAGCTACACACCGTCTACACGTGGGTTTTTCTGTGGCGAGAAGCCAGGAGAAATCTGGTGGCTTTAGACACCCTCCCACCCGCACTGGCTGGCAGGTGGCCCTCCCCTCTCCACAGGCCCAGGATGCCAGGCTCCCACGGACACAGTGGCCTGTTCTCCCAACCGCAGGGCCCAGGCCCCGGGCCGAGTCTAATCCCTTCCGGGAGGCAGCGAGTGTTCCCTGTGCTGACTGCATGTCAGGAATCCCATCTAAGCCCTGGACTGGTCCCGGGAAACGTGTGAGCTGCGTTCAGCCACGGGTGGTTGGGGAACAACAATACCCCCTGATGTGCCTGAGGGCTGGGCAAGGGGTGCCCGGGCAGCGGGTGACTAGTGAGAGTTTTATAATAAGAAAAGGTCATGAGTAAAGTGTCCAAAGTAAAAAATTTAGAAAAGAAACTACAGAATAAACCCAAAGAAAATAGAAGGCAGAAGTAAATGAAGAGTGGAAATTAATAAAAGACAAAGATACATTAGGAGTATCAAAGCCAAAAGTTGACTCCTGAAAAAGACTAATAACATAAGTAGAAATTTGGGGGGGAAATTATTCTCAACACAGAAAGGTATAAGACACAAATAAACAGAAGTAGAAATTTTAAAATCTATAACTAGGTTTTACAGACATTAAAGGGTAAGACAATGTTATAGGTAATGAAATGGGAAATACTCAAACTTGTGGATTCATGAAGTAAAAGAAAGAGAGGCCCTAAAACAGCCACAGAGTTGGCAAGTTATTAACAAATCTTCCCACAGAGAGAACAGCAGCCATGCAATGTATTCGGAGAGCACAATTAGGCAAGTTTTAAAAAAATAAACTCTGAATTTTGTTTCAGATTTATAGAAAAATTGTGAAAATAGTTTGCAGAGCTCCCATATATCCTGCATGGTTTCCCTTATTTTTAACATCTTCTATTAGTGTGACATGTTACAATTAATGAACCACTTTTGATACATTCTTAACTAAAGTCCATACTTCATTCAGATTTCCTTGGGGAATTTGTACATAATGTCCTTTTCCTGTTTCAGGATCCCATCCAGGATACTATGTTGCTTTTTTTTTTAATGACCAGACAATTACATATGAGAATACACACTTTAAAGTATATATATATATATATATATATATATATATATATATATATATATATTTTATTGATTTCAGAGTAGAGAGAAGAAACATCAGTGATGAGAATCATTGATTGGCTGCCTCCTGCAGCACGCCCCCTACTGGGGATCGAGCCTGCAAGCCTGGAAGGTGCCCTTGACCAGTACCTGGGACCCTTCAGTCTGCAGGCTGAGGCTCTATCCACGGAGCCAAACCAGCCAGGGCGATCCCACGTTCCATTTAGTTGTCATGCCTCATTAGGCTCTTCTTGGCTGTGACACTTGCTCAGTCGTTCCTTATTTTATTGATTTCAGAGAGGAAGAGAGAGGGATAGAAACACCAGTGATGAAAGAGATCATTGATTCGCTTCCTCCTGCACACACCCTTCTGGGAACCGAGCCCTCGATTCCCGCATGGGCCCTGGCCGAGAACTGAACCCTGACCTCCGGGTTCATAGGTCGATGCTCAAACACGGAGCCACACCAGCGGCAGCCATTCCTTGGTCTTGATGACCTTGACAGCTTTGAGGGGCACTGCTCATGGATTTTGCAGAATCTCTCCCTATTGGGACTTGTCGGGCGTTCTTCTCAGGATTAGACCGGGGTTGTGAGTTTTCGGAGGAAAACTACAGAGGTCAAGTGCCATTTGTTCCACATCGCATCAGGGGAAGACGCTACCCACGGGACTGATCACTGCTGGTGATGACCTGGACCGCCTGGCTGCGGGGTGTGGGACAGGATCGCGAGCACTGGACCTACAGGAGGCTGGCAGAGGAGCCAGGGACTACCCTGGTGACCCTCTGTGCCTGGCACAGCCTCAAGTTGGGCATTCCCTATCCCACCTACTGTTGGCTGCCATCTTCTAACATCACAGGGATCCTGGTGAGTTGGGGGTGAGTTGGGGGTGACAGCACTTCAGCTTCCCCTGTTCCCAACAGCTTCCGGGCCCTGGCAAGGCCTTTGTTGTAGGACCTGTTGCAAGTGGCTGAGTATAGACATGAGGTGTGACCTCAGTGTTTCCATTGGCCTGGGCCCCCCTCAAAGGCAAGGACATGTGAGGGCTAGCATTGGCTTGGGGGTGGACCCAGGATTGGGACTTAGGAGGAGTTCAAAGATGGACTCAAGTTCTGTGACCTCCATCCCTCACTGAGGGCCTCAAGGCGGCCTGGGAGTAATGCTGAGAGCCACACTTTGCCCTTTGCCCTTTGCCCTTTGCCCTCCCAGATGGCCCAGTGGGCAAGGAACACAGACTGGGGGGCTGGGGCATGTGTTTATTTAGCAGTCAAGGAGCAACTCCATCAGCAGGGTGGCCTGGGAGCAGCGCTGGGCCACACTGTGAGAGGGTCCTGGCTCTCAGTGGCATCCGGCTCCTGGGGGCAGCTGGGTGGCACCTTGGGCGGAGGCAGAGATGAAGGCAACGGGAAGGAGGAAGAGGAGGCACCTGAGAGGCACACAGGGGAGTCACGATGGCGACAATGCTGGGAAGGGGAGCAGCAGGCCGCTGCCCTCAGGCTCCCATCAGCCCCCTCCCCATCCATACTCACCACCTGCTCACTGGTCATCGATGCACTTGTCTGTGGGGGAGACAGTTCGTCACAATAGGCAGGGATGTGTGTGTGACCCCTGACCACCAGGACCTCTGCCCTGCCCGCTGGCTGCCCCAGGTCCTAGCCTGGCCCAGGAGCAGCAGATCTAGGGGCTCCCTTCAGGGCTGGGGCAGCAGAGGGGCAGATGATGGGGGAGAGGATCTAGAGAAAGGCCTGAGAACACCTGGGCGTCACTTGCTCTCAAGGACTCGAACGAGGCCCAGCCACCTGCTGGGCACAGCGGTCTCCTGCCCGTTGACCTGATGAGCCCTGGCAGCCCCTCAGCCTTGGGGAGGCCGGTGGCTCTGTGAGTGGCCTGGGTACAGCCCCTGCCTGGCCAGGCTGACCTCCCAACTCAGTGGTGAGCAAGCCCCAGGGGGAAGAGAGGGGAGAGGTGGCCCAGATATAGGGGGAGGGGACCAAGGCAATGAGACTGGGAAGCTTGGCCCGGCCTGAACCTCTCATCTGGGTCGGCCCAAGTCATCTCTCAGGGAAGAGTCCTTGGGACCCAGACCCCCGGGGGCCCCGCAGACCCTGGGCTGGGGCATGGTCTTTCTGAACCCAAAGTGGCTCCCAGGGGCTCCAGGGACTAGAGGGGAGCGGGCCTCCTCTCCCCGTTTCCCTGGTGGGACGTCATCAGGCCTGGTCAGTCCCAGACCCCCCTCTCCTCTCCCCAGCTGGCCGTTACCGATGGGGACAGGGAAGACGATGTGGTCATCGGTGAGGCCCAGGGATTTGACAAAGCGGATGAAGTTCTCCTTCAGCTCAGGGGGCAGCTCCTTGGTCCTTCCTGTGGCCAAGATGGCCGGCGAGTGGCCGGGAGACACTCCATGAATATTGTTGAATGGATGAACGAGCCTCAGACCCCGTCCTCGTGGGGGGCCTGCGGAAAGCCCTCGTTCCCTGGCCTCCCGGGGACTGGGGGCAGAGATAACGCTGGAGGGGGCCTTGGGGGTGGTGGGG
Organism: Myotis daubentonii; assembly: GCF_963259705.1. Taxonomy (NCBI): domain Eukaryota; kingdom Metazoa; phylum Chordata; class Mammalia; order Chiroptera; family Vespertilionidae; genus Myotis; species Myotis daubentonii. The sequence goes on along the minus strand of NC_081850.1, from coordinate 76,705,528 downwards.
ATGGGCCCTTCCCTCCCTCGGATGGGACAGGAGCGGGGTCCCCCAGGGTGGCTGAAGGCCCACCGTAGAGGGTGATCTTGAAGTACTCCTGGTTTTGGGAAACCTTCTTGAAGAACACCATGGCGAACTGGTTGTAGTCGGTGGCCGCCACTCGCACGGTGTAGCTCTGCAGTGGAGGGTAAGCTGCGGGGTGGACAGCGCGGGGTCAGCCCTGGCTGGTTAGACAGAGCAGCTCCCTGCTCCCCCACCCGCACAGGACGGCCTCTGTGCGGAGGTGCAGGGAGGCCGGTTCCCCCTCTGGGAGGACCCCACGCCTGGGACCCCAACCCCAGGGCCCGCATCACTCAGGACTCACCCTTAATGTTGCCCAGGCTGAACTGGCCGGGCTGGGAAGTTTGGACAAAAGTTCTGACAAAGTAGTCGCAGCGCTGGTTCCTGTGGGAGTGGGAGAGAGGTGTGGGTGAGGGGAGACGCGGGCTTGGCCCCCTGGGCTGGATGAGGTGGGAGCCAGGGTTGCCGCTGGAGGGGCTGGGATTCCACAGCCCTGGGTCCAGCCCAGTCCGTCCCCGCTGCAGCAGGAGGCCTGGTCTGTCCCTCTGTGCTCTCCCCGCTGCCCTGCCCAGGGCCCTGCCTCCAGCACCCACTGTCCTTCCGTCTGCAGGGCTGTCTCCCCTCGGCGGCTTCCTGTACACAGTCCTCCCCACCCTGGGCTTGGTCCCCTCCTCTTGTCTTGCTGTTTCCCTCTGTAACCCCTCCCGGGCGATTCATCTCACCATGTCCCTGGCACCGGAGAGCCGATCTCTCCAAACCTGTCCTTCTTATGCCCCTTGTGCCCAAATACTCCAGCCCCCCCGCCTCCAGGTACCAGAGCCAGAAACCCACAGGAGCTGGTGAGCCTGGCACCCCACCATTCCTCTTCCCCCTGCAACCAGAGGGGCCCTGTCTCCTCGCCAGATCCCTTGGGTGCCGGTGCCTGAGGCCCCAGCAGTGTGGTGCCCACCCCGGCCAGGCTGTTCATGGCTCGCGGCTGCCCGAAGGAGCGGCTGTCTCTTACTTGGAGTCCCCCAGCCCCTGCCGTGAACCCCGTGCCCCTCCTTCCAAGGCAGATCGGTTCCCCCAAGGCCCAGCCAAGAGGCCACCTCCCAGGAAGCCCCCAGTGAGGTCCTGGCGGGGTTCCAGGCTGGGCCCAGGGACCCTCCTCCCACTCCGGACTCCCCTGCTCTCTGCCTTGTTTCCAGAGGACTGTCCGTGCGCATCCCTCCTGCTGTCTGTGCGCACAGAAGGGACCAGTAAATGCTGACGTAATGAAGGAAGGAAGGAAGGAGGACACAGGTCTCTGAGTCCAGTGCTGAGGAGAGGAGGAGTGACTGCCTGTCCGCTTGGCCGTGACATCAGTCTGTCTCTCAGAGCCCCTCCTCCACGCAGCCCCCAGGTTCCCATGCTCCCGGGAGGGGGGGCTCTCACCTGAGCAGGGTGGAGGTGACATTGTAGCTGCGGTCTTCTTTCAGCTCGTAGTTGGTGGTGTACATCTTAAACCCTTTGTCTTCCTTTGAAAATGCATTCCCTGCCAGGCCCACGACGTACCACTTCCCCTGGAACTGCAGGGGCGGGTGACAGGCCGAGCTCTGTCCCTGCACCCATCTCTGGGCGGCTGGCTCAGAACCAGGAGCGCCTCTACCAGGGCCGCAGGACTCCTCATGGGGACTCGGGCCTGCACTGGGCCTGCAGTGGGCTTGCAGTGGACTTTGCAGTGGGCCTGCACTGGGATTGTACTGGTCTTGCACTGGGCCTGCACTGGGCTTGCACTGGGCTTGCACTGGACTTGCACTGGGCCCGCACTGGGCCCGCACTGGGCCTGCACTGGGCCTGCACTGGGCTTGCGCTGGGCCTGCACTGGGCCCGCACTGGGCCTGCACTGGGCCTGCACTGGGCCTGCACTGACAAAGCCAGCAGGAGCTGGAGGCTGTGGGCCAGAGGGAGCCCGGAGTCTGGCAGGGATGGAGTGACCGTGGGCAGTGGGACTAAAGATGTCCCCACCTGGCAGGGACTGTGGAGATTACGGGAGAGAAGGTGGACCTAGGCAGGTCAGCCAGGCTGGGGTGGGGTTGAGGTGTGGGTGGGAGCATGGTTTCCATCAGGAGGCGTAAGGGCAGGCTGAGCTGAAACCTGGGCCCATCCTGTCCTAAATGTTCTCTAAGACTCGGCCCTTCTGCTCCCACTGTTCCGGGGGCCTCCCCACAGATGCCCCCCAGGTTCCTTACCTGGTCATCTTGGAAGTTTGGCTGCAGCGGGACCCTGGACAGAGGTGGGGCTGGGATCAGGTTTGGGGTGGAGTCCTGGGCCTGGGTCTGCAGGGCCCCCAGTAGGGTTAGGCCCAGCCACAGGAGACCGCGGGGCATGGTTGCAGGGCTGAGGCAACTGGGCAGCTGCTGAGCCGGGCAGGTGGTGAAGGAGGAAGAGGCGAGTGAGGAGGCTGGCCTGGGGGCCCTATTTATGGTCCCCGCTCTCCCGCTCCTGCCGGGGCGGAGTGGTATGTCCTTTGCCAAATTCAGGAAGGGTGACGTAACTGCCAGCAACTCCTCTACCTTACGGACCATTCGGTGAGATTTCTGGCCCTTTCCCCATGGTCAGGATTGTGCAAGGTGGAGGGGCAGGAAGGCCAGGGGGGAACCGGGGGACTTTCCCCAGAGCGCCACACCTCTGCAGGGACAGGGGCCCCTGGCACACTCTCCTGCCCTTCCTCCACTCTGTTTGTGTTCAGTGGCCAGATCTGTCACCTCTGACCTCCAAGAGTCCCTGCTTGGGCCAAGGCGGGGGGGCGGTGGTGTGTGTGTGGGGACAGCTGGAAAGTGTGGTGAGATCCTCCGCACAGTGAATGCAGAGGAGGCCCTGTTTCCTGGTGCTCAGAAGGTGCAGGGAAGGGTGGGGCACCTGGAAATAAACATTCCTGACAGGGAAGGACATAGTGTTCTGAGCGCTCAGAGGCCTCCCCCCGCCAGCCCTGGCACAGGGGAGACCCCTTCCTCAGACGCCCATCTGGAAGGGCCCCCACCTTGAGTTGCCCCTCCCCCTCCGTGCCCCATGTGCAGGAGTGGCCCCCCTGTGGGCCCCGAGACCCCAAGCCGGGCGCTCCAGCCGCACATGGAGCGGCTCAGCTGCACCCTGGAGCCGGGACAGTGAGGGTGGGCACTGCTGGCCGGGGCTGGGCCTGAAGCCGCTCTCCACCTACAGCTCTGACCCCTGGAGCTTCGGCTCCCAGGGAGTGCAGGACTTGGCCTCGCCCTTGAGGGTCGCTGAGACCACCCACCATCTCTGGCCACAGCCTTGGTCTGTGCAGTCCCGTGGCCCAGGCCTGGGTCCCCAGAAGTGTTCCTGCCATGCTGATCCCGCTCCGTCCTGGCGAGCAGGCTCCTCCCTGGGGCTCTGGCTGTCCCTGGAAGAGGTGACGGGCTCAGCCCCTGGGCGATGGCTCTGGATGCCACTGTGAGGACAGAGGCTGCCTGCAGTCTGACCTGAGGGGGATCTGGGGGTGTCTCAGGACACTGACAGGGACCCGGGGCTCTAGCTGCCACCTGCTGCTCTGGACCCAGCACCCCCAGCTGGGCTCGGGGCAGCAGTCCCAAGAGAAGGGGCTTTGAGCGGGTTCTGAGCTGGTGGGTGGGCTGCAGCCTTGGCCATCCTGACCGAGAAGCCCCTCAGGCCCTGGCCGGGCTGCCCGTCTGGGTGAAGAAAGGGCAGGAAGTGGAGATGAGCAAAGTTTCCACGATGTGGCCACCAAACCCGCGTGCCCTCCAGGCACTGTGCCCCCCCCCCCCCCCCCCGCCTCTCCTCCCGCCAGCGGGCCAGGCTCCACCCCAGCCACTCTCTTTGACCTTAAAAGGGATCTTTGAGACTTTGGTGACTGTTGGATGTGGGGGAGACTGACGGTGGAGCCCCAAAGATAACTTGGGAGTGGCAGTGCCCTAGATCATGAAGGAATCATTGGGTAGACTTTTTTTTTAAAAATATATTTTATTGATTTTTTACAGAGAGAAAGAGAGAGGGATAGAGAGTTAGAAACATCGATCAGCTGCTTCCTGCACACCCGCTACTGGGGATGTGCCTGCAACCAAGGTACATGCCCTTGACTGGAATCGAACCTGGGACCCTTGAATCCGCAGGCCGACACTCTATCCACAGGGACAAAGCGGTTAGGGCTGGGTAGACTCTTAAAGCCAGGGAGTAGATGGCCCATGCTCCCTGGTATGAATTGTGAAGGGGTAGGACAGGGTCTGCAGCATGAGCTGGCCACGGCCAGGTGCCTGCAAATCTCTGCCCACCCCTCGCCCCCTGTGATCCCTGCCCACCCCTCACCCCCTGTGCTCTCTGCCCACCCCTCACCCCCTCTGCTCTCTGCCCACCCCTCGCCCCCTGTGATCCCTGCCCACCCCTCACCCCCTCTGCTCTCTGCCCACCCCTCACCCCCTCTGCTCTCTGCCCACCCCTCACCCCCTGTGATCCCTGCCCACCCCTCACCTGCTGTGATCCCTGTCCACTCCTCTCCCCATCAGTGCAGCCTTGAGCGCCCTGTGTTACTGACCCTCTGATGGCATATGTGCCTGAGCCCCGTGAAGGCCTCTCTGTAAATAAGATTCTGGCGGCAACTGTGGAGCTCTACTTGTCTTCCCGCGCCCAAGACCAGCCTGGTGAGTTCCCTTGCTGACTAACTGCACCTGCCCAGCTGGAGTGGCCTCTTTCCTTGCCCTCTCCTTGCCCTCCATGTACGGGGACCCCTTTGGGAAACAACAGGGTCCCAGGACAGTCATGGCCGCCACCGGGGCAGACTCAGTGCTGAGCTGGTTGGACTGGAGGGCAGGGGACCAGCCGAGGGTGCTTCTTGCTTCTGCCTTAGGAAGGCAGGGGCCCTGCAGGCGGGCGGGGTGAGAGGGGAAAGCTGTGCCACCTCCTCAGAGTCAGCAGGGCTTTCGGGGCGGGGTCCGCTCAGCAGGCACCCGCCTCGCACAGCTGTCAGCACTGGGGGCTGGGTGAGGGGCGCGGGGTAGACTCCTGTGTGTGCATAGGCTGACTCCCAGGGCTCCAGGCCGGACGGGACCCTGGAGGCCCCACTCCCCAGCCACCCCCTTCCCAATGGGCCTGGGCACCTGGTCAAGGAGGGAACTCTCAGGTGCACCCTGCCCAGAGCTGGGGCAAGCCCTAGGCACAGGGGCTTCCAGAATGGCCTGCACCGCTTCCCCTTGCCCATCACAAGCCGCACGGAAGCTTTTGGGCCACGGCCAAGTCCCTCTCCGGGTCCATTTAGCAATGGCAGGAGCTACACACCGTCTACACGTGGGTTTTTCTGTGGCGAGAAGCCAGGAGAAATCTGGTGGCTTCAGACACCCTCCCACCCGCACTGGCTGGCAGGTGGCCCTCCCCTCTCCACAGGCCCGGGATGCCAGGCTCCCACGGACACAGTGGCCTGTTCTCCCAACCGCAGGGCCCAGGCCCCGGGCCGAGTCTAATCCCTTCCGGGAGGCAGCGAGTGTTCCCTGTGCTGACTGCATGCCAGGAATCCAGTCTGAGCCCTGGACTGGTCCCGGGAAACGTGTGAGCCGCGTTCAGCCACGGGTGGTTGGGGAACAACAATACCCCCTGATGTGCCTGAGGGCTGGGCAAGGGGTGCCCGGGCAGCAGGTCACTAGGCTTCTAGGCGCCCGGGACCACGTGGAGGAGACGCCGATGCCCCCGGAGGCCAGTCACAGCAGCGGGGACTCTTGGTGTCCACAGATGGGCCCCCCTTGCCACTGCAGGTCCAAACACCCAGGAGGGGGAAGGCCTGCTCCTCTCGGGCCTTGGCTGGACTCTCAAGTTTCTAGAAGCAGCTTTCCAGCCCCCATGCCCATCTCTCAACTCGGGACTCAGCTGGGCTCACGTGAGCATTTCCTGGCTCCTGCCCCTTCCAGGTGTTGGGGTCCCTGTTTATGGAAAAGCTCTAAAAGGCAGCCCCTCCCACACCCCCGGCCACAGGCCCACTGGATTCCTCCCCATAGAGGGGTCCACGGGGCAGGGGGCAGGGGGCAGGGGGCAGAAGGCTCTGCCACTGGGTCCGGGTCCAGGGCGGTCTCCTGCTCCTGGTGCTCGGTGCCTGGCCCAAGCATGTCCCTTACCCGGCCGCTCCTGCTGTCTCTCTGGGGCCTGGACTCACGCAGGTGAGCGGACCCATGAGGACCAGGATGGGGACCGGAGGCCACGGCTCTGAGCAGGGCCCGCAGTGGGCTGCAGGCATCCGGCTGGGGCGGGTGGGTGCTGGGCTCCGTGGAGCTGGACAGAGTGCCGGTCATGGCCTCTGCTCCTCACAGCTCTGCACCGCTCCTGCCTGGGCTGTCGCCCCAGCACCGAGGGGAGGGCACCTCCACCTCGGCTACTGCCAGGTCGCTCCCTGCTCCCTGCTCCCTGGGCCCACGCTGGGCGTCTGTTGGACACCAGCAAAGGTGGCTTGTGTGGGGTTGGATCTGGCTCTCACGAAAGGCTGTTTCTATCTGCATCCTCCGTGCCCAGGACGCACCAGGAGAGTGCCCAGCCTAGGGGGCAGGTTAAATGAGAACTGACATCTGCCCCAGTGCCCCTTCCCCCTCCCCATTCATCTCAGTGGTTGAGGAAGTGGGGAGGGGTCCCAGCTGGGCTCCTCCTCCTGTTGGGAACCAAGTGTTTATTTCAGATGTGGTTGGTTCTGTGGCTGAGCCTCTCCCTCTGGGGGAGAGGATCCTGAGCAAGGCTGTGACCGGCAGTGAGGACAAGGTCAGGCTCCCGAAGGAGAAGGGGCCTACCTGGGCCAGTGGAGTGGGGCGAGGGCCGGGCTGGAGAGCAGAGAGGGGGAGGCTGCCTGGAAGGGGTGCTGCTCCATACGGGCAGGCAGGGAGGAGTGACTGGTCTTTCCGTGGCCTGAGGGGTCTTGGGGAGGATCCATCTGAAAAGCAATCCTGGCTGCACAGTAGTCTGGACACTCTGAGCCTCCCCCCCCCACCCCCCCGGCCCTGGCCCAGAACACCAAATCTAGCGTGAAACAGGCTCTTAATGCCTTGTTGGGCTCACAATAAACGAGGCACATGCACAGCCTTAAGTGTGTGTTTTATAATAAGAAAAGGTCATGAGTAAAGTTTCCAAAGTAAAAAATTTAGAAAAGAAACTACAGAATAAACCCAAAGAAAATAGAAGGCAGAAGTAAATGAAGAGTGGAAATTAATAAAAGACAAAGATACATTAGGAATATCAAAGCCAAAAGTTGACTCCTGAAAAAGACTAATAACATAAGTAGAAATTTGGGGGGGAAATTATTCTCAACACAGAAAGGTATAAGACACAAATAAACAGAAGTAGAAATTTTAAAATCTATAACTAGGTTTTACAGACATTAAAGGGTAAGACAATGTTATAGGTAATGAAATGGGAAATACTCAAACTTGTGGATTCATGAAGTAAAAGAAAGAGAGGCCCTAAAACAGCCACAGAGTTGGCAAGTTATTAACAAATCTTCCCACAGAGAGAACAGCAGCCATGCAATGTATTCGGAGAGCATGATTAGGCAAGTTTTAAAAAATAAACTCTGAATTTTGTTTCAGATTTATAGAAAAATTGTGAAAATAGTTTGCAGAGCTCCCATATATCCTGCATGGTTTCCCTTATTTTTAACATCTTCTATTAGTGTGACATGTTACAATTAATGAACCACTTTTGATACATTCTTAACTAAAGTCCATACTTCATTCAGATTTCCTTGGGGAATTTGTACATAATGTCCTTTTCCTGTTTCAGGATCCCATCCAGGATACTATGTTGCTTTTTTTTTAATGACCAGACAATTACATATGAGAATACACACTTTAAAATATATATATATATTTTATTGATTTCAGAGTAGAGAGAAGAAACATCAGTGATGAGAATCATTGATTGGCTGCCTCCTGCAGCACGCCCCCTACTGGGGATCGAGCCTGCAAGCCTGGAAGGTGCCCTTGACCAGTACCTGGGACCCTTCAGTCTGCAGGCTGAGGCTCTATCCACAGAGCCAAACCAGCCAGGGCGATCCCACGTTCCATTTAGTTGTCATGCCTCATTAGGCTCTTCTTGGCTGTGACACTTGCTCAGTCGTTCCTTATTTTATTGATTTCAGAGAGGAAGAGAGAGGGATAGAAACACCAGTGATGAAAGAGATCATTGATTCGCTTCCTCCTGCACACACCCTTCTGGGAACCGAGCCCTCAATTCCCGCATGGGCCCTGGCGAGAACTGAACCCTGACCTCCGGGTTCATAGGTACATGCTCAAACACGGAGCCACACCAGCGGCAGCCTTTCCTTGGTCTTGATGACCTTGACAGCTTTGAGGGGCACTGCTCATGGATTTTGCAGAATCTCTCCCTATTGGGACTTGTCGGGCGTTCTTCTCAGGATTAGACCGGGATTGTGAGTTTTCGGAGGAAAACTACAGAGGTCGAGTGCCATTTGTTCCACATCGCATCAGGGGAAGACGCTAGCCTCGGGACTGATCACTGCTGGTGATGACCTGGACCGCCTGGCTGCGGGGTGTGGGGCAGGAGGGCGAGCACTGGACCCACAGGAGGCTGGCAGAGGAGCCAGGGACTACCCTGGTGACCCTCTGTGCCTGGCACAGCCTCAAGCTGGGCATTCCCTAGCCCACCTACTGTTGGCTGCCATCTTCTAGCATCACAGGGATCCTGGTGAGTTGGGGGTGAGTTGGGGGTGAGTTGGGGGTGACAGCACTTCAGCTTCCCCTGTTCCCACCAGCTCCCCGGCCCTGGCAAGGCCTTTGTTGTAGAACCTGTTGCAAGTGGCTGAGTATAGACATGAGGTGTGACCTCAGTGTTTCCATTGGCCTGGGCACCCCTCAAAGGCAAGGACATGTGAGAGCTAGCATTGGCTTGGGGGTGGACCCAGGATTGGGACTTAGGAGGAGTTCAAAGATGGACTCAAGTTCTGTGACCTCCATCCCTCACTGAGGGCCTCAAGGCGGCCTGGGAGTAATGCTGAGAGCCACCCTTTGCCCTTTGCCCTTTGCCCTTTGCCCTCCCAGATGGCCCAGTGGGCAAGGAACACAGACTGGGGGGCTGGGGCATGTGTTTATTTAGCAGTCAAGGAGCAACTCCATCAGCAGGGTGGCCTGGGAGCAGCGCTGGGCCACACTGTGAGAGGGTCCTGGCTCTCAGTGGCGTCCGGCTCCTGGGGGCAGCTGGGTGGCACCTTGGGCGGAGGCGGAGATGAAGGCAACGGGAAGGAGGAAGAGGAGGCACCTGAGAGGCACGAGGGGGAGTCACGATGGCGACAATGCCGGGAAGGGGAGCAGCAGGCCGCTGCCCTCAGGCTCCCATCAGCCCCCTCCCCATCCATACTCACCACCTGCTCACTGGTCATCGATGCACTTGTCTGTGGGGGAGACAGTTCGTCACAATAGGCAGGGATGTGTGTGTGACCCCTGACCACCAGGACCCCTGCCCTGCCCACCGGCTGCCCCAGGCCCCAGCCTGGCCCAGGAGCAGCAGATCTAGGGGTTCCCTTCAGGGCTGGGGCAGCAGAGGGGCAGATGATGGGGGAGAGGATCTAGAGAAAGGCCTGAGAACACCTGGGCGTCACTTGTTCTCAAGGACTCGAAAGAGGCCCAGCCACCTGCTGGGCACAGCGGTCTCCTGCCCATTGACCTGATGAGCCCTGGCAGCCCCTCAGCCTTGGGGAGGCCGGTGGCTCTGTGAGTGGCCTGGGTACAGCCCCTGCCTGGCCAGGCTGACCTCCCAACTCAGTGGTGAGCAAGCCCCAGGGGAAGGAGAGGGGGGAGGTGGCCCAGAACTGCAGGACCTGGGCTATAGGGGGAGGGGGCTCAGGCAATGAGACTGGGAAGCTTGGCCCAGCCTGAACCTCTCATCTGGGTCGGCCCAAGTCATCTCTCAGGGAAGAGTCCTTGGGACCCAGACCCCCGGGGGCCCCGCAGACCCTGGGCTGGGGCATGGTCTTTCTGAACCCAAAGTGGCTCCAGGGGCTCCAGGGACTAGAGGGGAGCGGGCCTCCTCTCCCCGTTTCCCTGGTGGGACGTCATCAGGCCTGGTCAGTCCCAGACCCCCCTCTCCTCTCCCCAGCTGGCCGTTACCGATGGGGACAGGGAAGACGATGTGGTCATCGGTGAGGCCCAGGGATTTGACAAAGCGGATGAAGTTCTCCTTCAGCTCAGGGGGCAGCTCCTTGGTCCTTCCTGTGGCCAAGATGGCCGGCGAGTGGCCGGGAGACACTCCATGAATATTGTTGAATGGATGAACGAGCCTCAGACCCCTTCCTCGTGGGGGGCCTGCGGAAAGCCCTCGTTCCCTGGCCTCCCGGGGACTTGGGGCAGAGATAACGCTGGAGGGGGCCTTGGGGGGTGGTGGGGATGGGCCCTTCCCTCCCTCGGATGGGACAGGAGCGGGGTCCCCCAGGGTGGCTGAAGACCCACCGTAGAGGGTGATCTTGAAGTACTCCTGGTTTTGGGAAACCTTCTTGAAGAACACCATGGCGAACTGGTTGTAGTCGGTGGCCGCCACTCGCACGGTGTAGCTCTGCAGTGGAGGGTAAGCTGCGGGGTGGACAGCGCGGGGTCAGCCCTGGCTGGTTAGACAGAGCAGCTCCCTGCTCCCCCACCCGCAGAGGACGGCCTCTGTGCGGAGGTGCAGGGAGGCCGGTTCCCCCTCTGGGAGGACCCCACGCCTGGGACCCCAACCCCAGGGCCCGCATCACTCAGGACTCACCCTTAATGTTGCCCAGGCTGAACTGGCCGGGCTGGGAAGTTTGGACAAAAGTTCTGACAAAGTAGTCGCAGCGCTGGTTCCTGTGGGAGTGGGAGAGAGGTGTGGGTGAGGGGAGACGCGGGCTTGGCCCCCTGGGCTGGATGAGGTGGGAGCCAGGGTTGCTGCTGGAGGGGCTGGGATTCCACAGCCCTGGGTCCCGCCCAGTCCGTCCCCGCTGCAGCAGGTGGCCTGGTCTGTCCCTCTGTGCTCTCCCCGCTGCCCTGCCCGGGGCCCTGCCTCCAGCACCCACTGTCCTTCCGTCTGCAGGGCTGTCTCCCCTCGGCGGCTTCCTGTACACAGTCCTCCGCACCCTGGGCTTGGTCCCCTCCTCTTGTCTTGCTGTTTCCCTCTGTAACCCCTCCTGGGCGATTCATCTCGCCATGTCCCTGGCACCCGAGAGCCGATCTCCCCAAACCCGTCCTTCTTATGCCCCTTATGCCCAAATGCTCCAGCCCCCCCGCCTCCAGGTACCAGAGCCAGAAACCCACAGGAGCTGGTGAGCCTGGCACCCCACCATTCCTCTTCCCCCTGCAACCAGAGGGGCCCTGTCTCCTCGCCAGATCCTTTGGGTGCCGGTGCCTAAGGCCCCAGCAGTGTGGTGCCCACCCCGGCCAGGCTGCTCATGGCTCGCGGCTGCCCGAAGGAGCGGCTGTCTCTTACTCGGAGTCCCCCAGCCCCTGCCGTGAACCCCGTGCCCCTCCTTCCAAGGCAGATCGGTTCCCCCAAGGCCCAGCCAAGAGGCCACCTCCCAGGAAGCCCCCAGTGAGGTCCTGGCGGGGTTCCAGGCTGGGCCCAGGGACCCTCCTCCCACTCCGGACTCCCCTGCTCTCTGCCTTGTTTCCTGAGGACTGTCCGTGCGCATCCCTCCCGCTGTCTGTGCGCACAGAAGGGACCAGGAAACACTGACGTAATGAAGGAAGGAAGGAAGGAAGGACACAGGTCTCTGAGTCCAGTGCTGAGGAGAGGAGGAGTGACTGCCTGTCCGCTTGGCCGTGACATCAGTCTGTCTCTCAGAGCCCCTCCTCCACGCAGCCCCCAGGTTCCCATGCTCCCGGGAGGGGGGGCTCTCACCTGAGCAGGGTGGAGGTGACATTGTAGCTGCGGTCTTCTTTCAGCTCGTAGTTGGTGGTGTACATCTTAAACCCTTTGTCTTCCTTTGAAAATGCATTCCCTGCCAGGCCCACGACGTACCACTTCCCCTGGAACTGCAGGGGCGGGTGACAGGCCGAGCTCTGTCCCTGCACCCATCTCTGGGCGGCTGACTCAGAACCAGGAGTGCCTCTACCAGGGCCGCAGGACTCCTGATGGGGACTCGGGCCTGCACTGGGCCTGCACTGGGCTTGCAGTGGACTTTGCAGTGGGCCTGCACTGGGATTGTACTGGGATTGTACTGGGCTTGCACTGGGCCTGCACTGGGCTTGCACTGGGCTTGCACTGGACTTGCACTGGGCCCGCACTGGGCCCGCACTGGGCCTGCACTGGGCCTGCACTGGGCCCGCACTGGGCCTGCACTGGGCCTGCACTGGGCCTGCACTGACAAAGCCAGCAGGAGCTGGAGGCTGTGGGCCAGAGGGAGCCCGGAGTCTGGCAGGGATGGAGTGACCGTGGGCAGTGGGACTGAAGATCTCCCCACCTGGCTGGGACTGTGGAGATTACGGGAGAGAAGGTGGACCTAGGCAGGTCAGCCAGGCTGGGTGGGGTTGAGGTGGGGGTGGGAGCATGGTTTCCATCAGGAGGCGTAAGGGCAGGCTGAGCTGAAACCTGGGCCCATCCCGTCCTAAATGTTCTCTAAGACTCGGCCCTTCTGCTCCCACTGTTCTGGGGGCCTCTCCACAGCTGCCCCCCAGGTTCCTTACCTGGTCATCTTGGAAGTTTGGCTGCAGCGGGACCCTGGACAGAGGTGGGGCTGGGATCAGGTTTGGGGTGGAGTCCTGGGCCTGGGTCTGCAGGGCCCCCAGTAGGGTTAGGCCCAGCCACAGGAGACCGCGGGGCATGGTTGCAGGGCTGAGGCAACTGGGCAGCTGCTGAGCCGGGCAGGTGGTGAAGGAGGAAGAGGCGAGTGAGGAGGCTGGCCTGGGGGCCCTATTTATGGTCCCCGCTCTCCCGCTCCTGCCGGGGCGGAGTGGTATGTCCTTTGCCAAATTCAGGAAGGGTGACGTAACTGCCAGCAACTCCTCTACCTTACGGACCATTCGGTGAGATTTCTGGCCCTTTCCCCATGGTCAGGATTGTGCAAGGTGGAGGGGCAGGAAGGCCAGGGGGGAACCGGGGGACTTTCCCCAGAGCGCCACACCTCTGCAGGGACAGGGGCCCCTGGCACACTCTCCTGCCCTTCCTCCACTCCGTTTGTGTTCAGTGGCCAGATCCGTCACCTCTGACCTCCAAGAGTCCCTGCTTGGGCCAAGGTGGGGGGGCGGGGGTGTGTGTGTGGGGACAGCTGGAAAGTGCGGTGAGATCCTCCGCACAGTGAATGCAGAGGAGGCCCTGTTTCCTGGTGCTCAGAAGGTGCAGGGAAGGGTGGGGCAGCTGGAAGTGAACATTCCTGACAGGGAAGGACATAGTGTTCTGAGCGCTCAGAGGCCTCCCCCTGCCAGCCCTGGCACAGGGGAGACCCCTTCCTCAGACGCCCATCTGGAAGGGCCCCCACCTTGAGTTGCCCCTCCCCCTCCGTGCCCCATGTGCAGGAGTGGCCCCCCTGTGGGCCCCGAGACCCCAAGCCGGGCGCTCCAGCCACACATGGAGCGGCTCAGCTGCACCCTGGAGCCGGGACAGTGAGGGTGGGCACTGCTGGCCGGGGCTGGGCCTGAAGCCGCTCTCCACCTACAGCTCTGACCCCTGGAGCTTCGGCTCCCAGGGAGTGCAGGACTTGGCCTCGCCCTTGAGGGTCGCTGAGACCACCCACCATCTCTGGCCACAGCCTTGGTCTGTGCAGTCCCGTGGCCCAGGCCTGGGTCCCCAGAAGTGTTCCTGCCATGCTGATCCCGCTCCGTCCTGGCGAGCAGGCTCCTCCCTGGGGCTCTGGCTGTCCCTGGGAGAGGTGACGGGCTCAGCCCCTGGGCGATGGCTCCGGATGCCACTGTGAGGACAGAGGCTGCCTGCAGTCTGACCTGAGGGGGATCTGGGGGTGTCTCAGGACACTGACAGGAACCCGGGGCTCTAGCCGCCACCTGCCGCTCTGGACCCAGCACCCCCAGCTGGGCTCGGGGCAGCAGTCCCAAGAGAAGGGGCTTTGAGCGGGTTCTGAGCTGGTGGGTGGGCTGCAGCCCTGGCCATCCTGACCGAGAAGCCCCCTCAGGCCCCGGCCGGGCTGCCCGTCTGGGTGAAGAAAGGCAGGAAGTGGAGATGAGCAAAGTTTCCACGATGTGGCCACCAAACCCGCGTGACCTCCAGGCGCTGTGCCCCCCCCGCCCCCCCCCTCTCCTCCCGCCAGCGGGCCAGGCTCCACCCAGCCACTCTCTTTGACCTTAAAAGGGATCTTCGAGCCTTTAGTGACTGTTGGATGTGGGGGAGACTGACGGTGGAGCCCCAAAGATAACTTGGGAGGGGCAGTGCCCTAGAACACGAAGGAATCATTGGGTAGACTTTTTTTTTTTTTTAATATATTTTCTTGATTTTTTACAGAGAGAAAGAGAGAGGGATAGAGAGTTAGAAACATCGATGAGAGAGAAACATCGATCAGCTGCTTCCTGCACACCCGCTACTGGGGATGTGCCTGCAACCAAGGTACATGCCCTTGACTGGAATCGAACCTGGGACCCTTGAATCCGCAGGCCAACGCTCTATCCACTGGGCCAAACCGGTTAGGGCTGGGTAGACTCTTAAAGCCAGGGAGTAGATGGCCCATGCTCCCTGGTATGAATTGTGAAGGGGTAGGACAGGGTCTGCAGCATGAGCAGGCCGCGGCCAGGTGCCTGCAAATCTCTGCCCACCCCTCACCCCCTGTGATCCCTGCCCACCCTTCATCCCCTGTGATCCCTACCCACCCCTCACCCCCTCTGCTCTCTGCCCACCCCTCACCCCCTGTGATCCCTGCCCACCCCTCACCCCCTGTGATCCCTGTCCACCCCTCACCCCCTGTGCTCTCTGCCCACCCCTCACCCCCTGTGATCCCTGCCCAACCCTCACCCCCTGTGATCCCTGCCCACTCCTCTCCCCGTCAGTGCAGCCTTGAGCGCCCTGTGTTACTGACCCTCTGATGGCATATGTGCCTGAGCCCCGTGAAGGCCTCTCTGTAAATAAGATTCTGGCGGCAACTGTGGAGCTCTACTTGTCTTCCCGCGCCCAAGACCAGCCTGGTGAGTTCCCTTGCTGACTAACTGCACCTGCCCAGCTGGAGTGGCCTCTTTCCTTGCCCTCTCCTTGCCCTCCATGTACGGGGACCCCTTTGGGAAACAACAGGGTCCCAGGACAGTCATGCCCGCCACCGGGGCAGACTCAGTGCTGGGCTGGTTGGACTGGAGGGCAGGGGACCAGCCGAGGGTGCTTCTTGCTTCTGCCTTAGGAAGGCAGGGGCCCTGCAGGCGGGCGGGGTGAGAGGGGAAAGCTGTGCCACCTCCTCAGAGTCAGCAGGGCTTTCGGGGCGGGGTCCGCTCAGCAGGCACCCGCCTCGCACAGCTGTCAGCACTGGGGGCTGGGTGAGGGGCGCGGGGTAGACTCCTGTGTGGGCACAGGCTGACTCCCAGGGCTCCAGGCCAGACGGGACCCTGGAGGCCCCACTCCCCAGCCACCCCCTTCCCACTGGGCCTGGGCACCTGGTCAAGGAGGGAACTCTCAGGTGCACCCTGCCCAGAGCTGGGGCAAGCCCTAGGCACAGGGGCTTCCAGAATGGCCTGCACCGCTTCCCCTTGCCCATCACAAGCCGCACGGAAGCTTTTGGGCCACGGCCAAGTCCCTCTCCGGGTCCATTTAGCAATGGCAGGAGCTACACACCGTCTACACGTGGGTTTTTCTGTGGCGAGAAGCCAGGAGAAATCTGGTGGCTTTAGACACCCTCCCACCCGCACTGGCTGGCAGGTGGCCCTCCCCTCTCCACAGGCCCAGGATGCCAGGCTCCCACGGACACAGTGGCCTGTTCTCCCAACCGCAGGGCCCAGGCCCCGGGCCGAGTCTAATCCCTTCCGGGAGGCAGCGAGTGTTCCCTGTGCTGACTGCATGTCAGGAATCCAGTCTGAGCCCTGGACTGGTCCTGGGAAACGTGTGAGCCGCGTTCAGCCACGGGTGGTTGGGGAACAACAATACCCCCTGACGTGCCTGAGGGCTGGGCAAGGGGTGCCCGGGCAGCGGGTCACTAGGCTTCTAGGCGCCCGGGACCACGTGGAGGAGACGCCGATGCCCCCGGAGGCCAGTCACAGCAGCGGGGACTCTTGGTGTCCACAGATGGGCCCCCCTTGCCACTGCAGGTCCAAACACCCAGGAGGGGGAAGGCCTGCTCCTCTCCGGCCTTGGCTGGACTCTCAAGTTTCTAGAAGCAGCTTTCCAGCCCCCATGCCCATCTCTCAACTCGGGACTCAGCTGGGCTCACGTGAGCATTTCCTGGCTCCTGCCCCTTCCATGTGTTGGGGACCCTGTTTATGGAAAAGCTCTAAAAGGCAGCCCCTCCCACACCCCCGGCCACAGGCCCACTGGATTCCTCCCCATAGAGGGGTCCACGGGGCAGGGGGCAGGGGGCAGGGGGCAGAAGGCTCTGCCACTGGGTCCGGGTCCAGGGCGGTCTCCTGCTCCTGGTGCTCGGTGCCTGGCCCAAGCATGTCCCTTACCCGGCCGCTCCTGCTGTCTCTCTGGGGCCTGGACTCACGCAGGTGAGCGGACCCATGAGGACCAGGATGGGGACCGGAGGCCACGGCTCTGAGCAGGGCCCGCAGTGGGCTGCAGGCATCCGGCTGGGGCGGGTGGGTGCTGGGCTCCGTGGAGCTGGACAGAGTGCCGGTCATGGCCTCTGCTCCTCACAGCTCTGCACCGCTCCTGCCTGGGCTGTCGCCCCAGCACCGAGGGGAGGGCACCTCCACCTCGGCTACTGCCAGGTCGCTCCCTGCTCCCTGCTCCCTGGGCCCACGCTGGGCGTCTGTTGGACACCAGCAAAGGTGGCTTGTGTGGGGTTGGATCTGGCTCTCACGAAAGGCTGTTTCTATCTGCATCCTCCGTGCCCAGGACGCACCAGGAGAGTGCCCAGCCTAGGGGGCAGGTTAAATGAGAACTGACATCTGCCCCAGTGCCCCTTCCCCCTCCCCATTCATCTCAGTGGTTGAGGAAGTGGGGAGGGGTCCCAGCTGGGCTCCTCCTCCTGTTGGGAACCAAGTGTTTATTTCAGATGTGGTTGGTTCTGTGGCTGAGCCTCTCCCTCTGGGGGAGAGGATCCTGAGCAAGGCTGTGACCGGCAGTGAGGACAAGGTCAGGCTCCCGAAGGAGAAGGGGCCTACCTGGGCCAGTGGAGTGGGGCGAGGGCCGGGCTGGAGAGCAGAGAGGGGGAGGCTGCCTGGAAGGGGTGCTGCTCCATACGGGCAGGCAGGGAGGAGTGACTGGTCTTTCCGTGGCCTGAGGGGTCTTGGGGAGGATCCATCTGAAAAGCAATCCTGGCTGCACAGTAGTCTGGACACTCTGAGCCTCCCCCCCCCGGCCCTGGCCCAGAACACCAAATCTAGCGTGAAACAGGCTCTTAATGCCTTGTTGGGCTCACAATAAACGAGGCACATGCACAACCTTAAGTGTGTGTTTTATAATAAGAAAAGGTCATGAGTAAAGTTTCCAAAGTAAAAAATTTAGAAAAGAAACTACAGAATAAACCCAAAGAAAATAGAAGGCAGAAGTAAATGAAGAGTGGAAATTAATAAAAGACAAAGATACATTAGGAATATCAAAGCCAAAAGTTGACTCCTGAAAAAGACTAATAACATAAGTAGAAATTTGGGGGGGAAATTATTCTCAACACAGAAAGGTATAAGACACAAATAAACAGAAGTAGAAATTTTAAAATCTATAACTAGGTTTTACAGACATTAAAGGGTAAGACAATGTTATAGGTAATGAAATGGGAAATACTCAAACTTGTGGATTCATGAAGTAAAAGAGAGGCCCTAAAACAGCCACAGAGTTGGCAAGTTATTAACAAATCTTCCCACAGAGAGAACAGCAGCCATGCAATATATTCGGAGAGCACAATTAGGCAAGTTTTAAAAAATAAACTCTGAATTTTGTTTCAGATTTATAGAAAAATTGTGAAAATAGTTTGCAGAGCTCCCATATATCCTGCATGGTTTCCCTTATTTTTAACATCTTCTATTAGTGTGACATGTTACAATTAATGAACCACTTTTGATACATTCTTAACTAAAGTCCATACTTCATTCAGATTTCCTTGGGGAATTTGTACATAATGTCCTTTTCCTGTTTCAGGATCCCATCCAGGATACTATGTTGCTTTTTTTTTTTAATGACCAGACAATTACATATGAGAATACACACTTTAAAGTATATATATATATATTTTATTGATTTCAGAGTAGAGAGAAGAAACATCAGTGATGAGAATCATTGATTGGCTGCCTCCTGCAGCACGCCCCCTACTGGGGATCGAGCCTGCAAGCCTGGAAGGTGCCCTTGACCAGTACCTGGGACCCTTCAGTCTGCAGGCTGAGGCTCTATCCACGGAGCCAAACCAGCCAGGGCGATCCCACGTTCCATTTAGTTGTCATGCCTCATTAGGCTCTTCTTGGCTGTGACACTTGCTCAGACGTTCCTTATTTTATTGATTTTAGAGAGGAAGAGAGAGGGATAGAAACACCAGTGATGAAAGAGATCATTGATTCGCTTCCTCCTGCACACACCCTTCTGGGAACCGAGCCCTCGATTCCCGCATGGGCCCTGGCCGAGAACTGAACCCTGACCTCCGGGTTCATAGGTACATGCTCAAACACGGAGCCACACCAGCGGCAGCCTTTCCTTGGTCTTGATGACCTTGACAGCTTTGAGGGGCACTGCTCATGGATTTTGCAGAATCTCTCCCTATTGGGACTTGTCGGGCGTTCTTCTCAGGATTAGACCGGGGTTGTGAGTTTTCGGAGGAAAACTACAGAGGTCGAGTGCCATTTGTTCCACATCGCATCAGGGGAAGACGCTAGCCTTGGGACTGATCACTGCTGGTGATGACCTGGACCGCCCGGCTGCGGGGTGTGGTCCCACGGGGCTGAGCCAGGTGGCGGGTGTGCACGCGGCGCCCGTTCCCCGCGCTTCGGTAAACAGTTCTCGGTGTGAGGCTTCCAGAGACCCACTCGCAAGAGCTCACCGAGACGGGAGTCTGCAGCCACAACCCGCCCAGGAGCGAGGGGTGGGAGGGCTCCGCGGTCCCTCACAAACCCCTATCCCGCCCCGACTCCTCTTCCCAGGAAGGTGCCCCGACAGGTCGTTCCTGCAGTCCCCCTGTCACCGGCTTCCTGAATCCGCCTCCACCGGCAAGCCCAGGTCCCCGAGGGGGCTCTTCCAGGACCGCGCGATGATGGAACGCGGCGACCTCGTGCGGACCGGGGGCCCTGGTGGAAGCTGAAACGGTGGGACCTCGCGAAGTAAAGCGGGGGAAGCCGCCCGGCCCGCTCCAGGGCCCGGAACCTTCAGGCCCGAGCCGAGCCGAGCCCCGCCCCGCCGCCAAACTCCACCCCCGCGCCCCTGACCACGCCCCCTGACAGCGCTACGCCCCCTGACAGCGCTCCGCCCCCGTCCAGCCTTGTACCAGCCAGGCTCTCGCGCCTGCACCGCGAGCAGAGCTCCTTGCTGTCCCCACCTCAGACCACGCCCCTTCTCACCCATTACTAGTCCTGCCCGCAGACCTTGGCCGCAAGGCGGGGCCAACTCGGGTCTGCCCGGGGAGAAGCCTGGATGGTGGAGGCTGGGGCCCCCAGCAAGGGCGAGCCAGCCCGGCAGAGGGTTGGTGCGGACTGGGACCCTCATTCCTCCCCCATCTGCCCCATCCAACCTCTGGGCACTTGCGGGTGGGAGAGTCGGCGCCTCCGCGTGGGCGAAATCTTAGACACCTGGTTTCCTAAAGGTCCCAATATGTAGGGAAGATTTTATGGTTCAAGCCATAGGAGACATGGTGCAGCGGCGCGGGAGGGCAGAAAGAGCTGCGTATCTGGCGCCCTCCTGCTGTTAGTCGATGTGGCGGTTTCGCGGCCCTCAAGGACCCGAAGCCGTGACTCCCTGACACTCCGAAGGGTTCAGTCTCTTTCGATTGGGTGCATGAGGCAGAAATGACTAACTACATGTTACGGCCAATGTTGGGACTCAGAGGCCACACCGGGAGCTGTGTGGCCGAGCAGAGGCTGGCGCCCGGGTCACCACCGAGAACCATTTCATCTACGTATTGAGGAGCCGGGGCACTTAGCGACTCCCAGACACCCCCGGAGGTGTTTCCGCGGCTCTGCGAAGAGTATGAAAGCTGGGCCCAACCTGCAACGGCTGTGCCTCTGCCTGCTCGCTCGGCGTCACTGTTGCCCCGGCAACCTGCCGTTCACCAGACACCCGGCCCTTTAAGGGAAGCCTAAGCCCGGCGGTCTTGGTTTCGCGCGCCCGCCCGCGGCGCCGGTAGAGAGAACATGGCCCAGGCTGCACGAGTGCTGTGGCCCCGCGGGCGCGCTCTGGCCTGGAGGCTGGGCGGTAGCCCGGTGCCCCGACTCCCAGTGCAGAGCCGGGCTGGCTTCGCAGGGGCGGCGGGAGGTCCGGGTCCCGCCGCCATCGCCCGCAAGGGGAGCCGGCGGCTCCTGGGGCGGGCGGCTCTGGCCCTGGGGGGCGCTGTGGGGCTGTACTACACCGCGCGGTGGCACCTGCGCGCCCAGGACCTCCGCGCCCAGCCCTCCGCCGCGCAGGTAAGCCGGGCTGCACCGAGCTCCGCGCCGGTAGGGGCGCTGGGGTCAGCGCGGAACTGCGGGACTTCGGAAGCGGCCGGGTCAGGAGCGCCTCCGCTGTCCGCTCGTGACCTTGGGCCAGGGACTTAGTTTTGTCTCCAAGTCCTCAGCGTCCTCATCTGTGAAATGGGGCCGCGACTGCTGCCCGCTAACTGGAATTGTCTTTGTCTTAAAGTTGTGTTTCTAACTTGTTTAAAGACTTTATAATGGGGAGATTTTGAGATCACAGAAAAGAGAAAGAGCCTCTTTCAGTTTATCCCATTCCCAACATTTTCTCGGCCCCCATCGTCGTCAAATCCTAAGGTGGTGTATTTATTTACTGACTAGAGGCCCAGTGCACAGAATTTGTGCATGGGTGGGGTCCTTAGGCCTGGTGAGTGATCAGGGCCAATCTGTGGGGTTCCTGGCAGGGCGGCCAGCAGGGCAATCAGGGGGCCCCTGCTGGCACCCGCCTTGGCTGGCTGGGGGCCTGTGGGTAGCTCCTGCATTGAGCGGCTACCCCCTGGTGGTCAGGGTGCGTCATAGCAACCCGTCATTCCACCAGTTGTTCCTTAGTTGGGTCGATTTGTATGTTAGGCTTTTATTATATAGGATATTATTTTATTTATTTATTTTTTTAAATATATTTTATTGATTTTTTTTTTTTTTACAGAGAGGAAGGGAGAGGGATAGAGAGTTAGAAACATTGATGAGAGAGAAACATCGATCAGCTGCCTCCTGCACATCCCCACTGGGGATGTGCCCGCAACTAAGGTACATGCCCTTGACCCGAATCAAACCTGGGACCCTTGAGTCCGCAGGCCGACGCTCCATCCAGTGAGCCAAACCGGTCAGGGCAGGATATTATTATTAGCATTTTTTATGGAACCGATGACCCTTAGATTCCAGGTCCCAAGACAGGAAGGGACATGGTCGTGTTTCCCCCAGCCAGGTGGTAGCCCAGCTGCCCTTGCAATCCTTTGTACATTGCACCAGCACAGCCTTTCTCTGCTGTGCCCCCCTTCCCCCCGTCCCCATTCACCCACATATTCCTGCACCCAGGGTGTCGGGGGGCGTGGGAGGGGAGTAGAGTTCTCTGTATCTCCCTGCCCACTTCCACGGGTCCAGCCTCAGTTTCCCATCTGAGCACTGAGGGCCGTGGACTGCAGCTGTGACTTTCAAAATATGCAGCAAGCTCACATGGTGCTTTCCTGCAGAACGTGCAGGATCCAGATCCTGGCCCAAGGCCCCGATACAACCCTTCCCCTTAGAGACTGGAGGTAGACCCCATTCTGGCCACGCTGGGGAAGGGATGGGGGGCCCACTGGATTGAGGCTGAGCCTCCAATGTTCATTCCTCCCTGCCGCCCCCCTATTCCTCCCCATTTTCTCAGGGTCATCTTAGAAGGCTCCTCTGGGAAAAAAAGTTTGCTTGGGGCAGGGCCTGGGTTTGGGGGCAGGGCCTAGGAAACAGGCCTCAGAAGCCCCTGTCCCTCTGCCCCCTCCCCATCCAGCTCTCCCTGTCCGACCGCCTGCAGCTGACTCTGTACCAGTACAAAACGTGTCCCTTCTGCAGCAAGGTCCGCGCCTTCCTCGACTTCCACGCCCTGCCCTACCAGGTGGTGGAGGTGAACCCTGTGCGGAGGGCGGAGATCAAGTTCTCCACCTACAGGAAGGTGCCCATCCTGCTGGCCCAGGAAGGAGAGAGCCTGGTGAGCTTCGGGACCCCTACCATGTCCTGGGGGGTCCTGGGGTCCTCCCCGAGTCAGCCCTGGAAGGAACGCGGGCTCTTGGCCTCAGCTGAGGACAATGAGGGGAAAGTAGCTAGTATACAGTAGGTGCTCAGCAAATGTAGGCTGCCACCCTTCCCCACCAGCACCAGACACCAGCCTGGTCTACGGGATCCAGAGCACCACAGAGCTTAGCAATGTGGGTTCTGAAATCAGTGAGGTCTGGGTTCACGATGTGGCTCTGCCCTTCCCCGGCTGTGTGACTTGGGGCCAGTCACTTAGCCTCTCTGGGCTTGCTTCTTCATCAGTCAACAGAGGACCATACTCTCCAGGTTGTAGGGAATGCCTGGCTCCTAGTATGTAGCTTCCGGCATCCACCCTGCTCCTCATGCCCTGGAGGCCAGGTAGGTGGAGCAGGCAGGTCCTAGACCCTGGGTCCTCCCCACCCCCTCCTCCCCATTGCCACACTTGGGTCTCCCTTCTGATCGGCTGCCTTGAGTGGGGGAACTGTATCCCGGGGGTGGGGAGAGCTCAGTGGACATGGGTTATAGGGGTAACCCCCCAGGAGTGGACCAACAGTACCCTGGTTCCCCCCGGCCAGTTTCTGAGGAATGCCTGGGCACAGTGTTGCTTAGAGCCCTCCACCCCCATCCCCCCTCCACCCCCATCCCCATCTAAATCACCCTCTTCTCCTCCAGCAACAACTGAACGACTCCTCTGTCATCATCAGCGCCCTCAAGTCCTACCTGGTGTCGGGGTAAGGAGCTCCTTGGACGCTGTCTCCAGGGAGGCCTCACCTGAGTCCTGCATGGGGAGGGGGGGCTGCTGCTGGCATTTCCAGAATGGGTCATGGGCGTCCCACTCAGAGCCTCCCCCGTCCTCTCCTTCGCACATCTCCCCCCCGTCAGGGAAGTGCTCCGATGTCTGCCCAGATCCCTCGTGCTGCACTTTTATGGGTCGGTTCCGGCTTCACCCCGGGGCTGGGTCAGGCCGGGTGGATATTCACCCCAAGGAGGCGAGGGCTGGGTCTCCTGGAGGAGGAAGGAGTTGGGTGAGACTCTGGATGTCTCCTGAAGGCAGCCCCTGGATGTCATCCTCACCTACTATCCACCCATGAAGGCCACCAATGACCAGGGCAAGGAGGTGACTGAGTTCTGCAACAAGTACTGGCTCATGCTAGACGAGAAGGAGGCCCAGCGCATGTATGGCGGGAAGGAGGCCAGGACGTGAGTGGGGCTGGGGCTGCCCGGGAAGGTGGCAGGGCGGGGGGGGGGGGGGGCGGTCTTCCCCAGAAGGGACCGGGCTGATGAGATGCTGTGCGGGGTGAGCAGCGAGGGAGGCCACCAGAGCTGGGCTGGGCCTCTATAAGGACCTGCTGCCTAGGCCTCGGCTCCCATCGTGCACTGGGCGGGCTGGATAGTGGGCCTGCCCCCCACCTCCCAGGCCCCGGCTGAGGAAGCCCCCCTGGCCAGCCCCGTGCCCTGCTTCCCCGCAGGGAGGAGATGAAGTGGCGGCAGTGGGCGGACGACTGGCTGGTGCACCTGATCTCCCCCAACGTGTACCGCACGCCCGCCGAGGCCCTGGCCTCCTTCGACTACATTGTCCGGGAGGGCAAGTTCGGGGCCGTGGAGGGCGCCATGGCCAAGTACGTGGGCGCAGCTGCCATGTACTTCATCAGCAAGCGGCTCAAGAGCAGGTGATGGTGCATGGGCGCGCGTGCGCGATGGCCTTTTCACTGGCCTCACCTGGGCCTGGGTCGGCGTTTCCTGATGGACCACCCCTATCCCTGCCCAGGCACCACCTCCAGGATGATGTGCGTGAGGACCTGTACGAGGCTGCCAACAAGTGGGTGGCAGCTGTGGGCAAAGACCGGCCCTTCATGGGGGGCCAGAAGCCCAACCTGGCCGATCTGGTGAGCGTGGTGGTGGGAGGGGTGCCCAGACTGAGGGTCCCGTCGGTGGGTCGGGAAAGCCCAGGCAGGGAGAGCCCAGGTGCAGGCAGTGCTGCCTCTCCAGCTCCCTCACATCGGAGGCACCGGCTCCGTTACCAGGGGCGTAAGGAAAACCAGCTACAAGGAGCCGTCTTGGTCCCCATAACTGACGAGTGTAATGGAGGGGTTGGCTTCAGGCCCAGCTGGGTCCCGGGGCCCAGGTGGTGTTACCCTTGGAGTTGACCTCAGCCCAAGGCCAGCCTTTGTCCAGTGCCCCAGGCTCCCCCAGCAGAAGTCCTGGCTTCCACGTCCACGGTGAAGCATCCCTGTAGCCAGCGTGAAACATTGATTGGCAGACCCAGCAGGCCCAGCGCTGTGGGGGAGGTCCCAGGATCTGAGAGTGGGGGGAGGCGTTTTCTCAAAGGAAACTCTGGTGGGGGGTGTTGTCCAAAAGCGGGGTGTGTGTTGGGGGCAGGCCAAACCTACAGTTACCCCCCTGCTTCGTTCAAAGCCCCGCGGCCAGTGAGCCCTGCAGTGGGTTGTGGAGCTCGCAGCGCGGGGAGCGGGCCCCAGGGCACGCAACTGGCAGGTGGCGGGCAGGTCTGGATGCCCTCTGTGCCCACCCCAGGCGGTGTACGGTGTGCTGCGTGTGATGGAGGGCCTGGAGGCCTTCGACGACCTGATGCGGCACACCCGCATCCAGCCCTGGTACCTGCGGGTGGAGAAGGCCATCGCCGCCGAGGCCCTCCAGTGAGGCCCCCCCACCCCACCCCCGGAGGAACCGGGGACCCAGGAGACGCAGCTGCCGGCGCCAGGGCCACCGAGCCAGCACTCGGCAATGCTGTGCAGGGTGACGGTCATTCTACCTCTTGTCCACGCCCACCCCACAGCATTCTAACACTGGTCACCTGCGGGGGCCCTGGGGTGCTGGGGGACACAGCCCCTGAGGGGCACAGGGAGGCTACCTCCCTCCTCCCGGCCCCGGGCTCTCAGCGGCTGCCCTGCCTAACCCTGTGGGCGGGAACTGGGTTGGGCCCCGCCCTGGACAGGGAAGAAGGGACATCCCGGGTGAGGGAGAGCCCCCTCCTTGGCTCCTCATGTTCCCGCTCTCCCTATGCATCCCCCGCTCCCCTCCCCCACCTACCCACCCGGACTCTGTCTGTTTGAAATAAAAAAATCTGCTGTGAGGCCACGCCCAGCCCTGTTTGTCCAGTGTTTCTAAGTGTCAGGCCGGGGTGAAAGGCTTAGTGGCTTCATGTCACATGATCCCTGGGACACCAGAGGTGGCCCAGAGGCGGCCCAGCGTGTGGTCGCTGACTGACTGGGACTCTGGGTGGTGCCCCTCTCTGAGCCTCAGTTTCCTCGTCTGTTAAATGGGCATAATGGTCATCCCACCTCAGAGGGAAGTGGGGAGGGTTCGATGACAAGATGCAGGTCAAGTGCACAGAAAGTACCGGGCTCAGGAGGGGCCGGAGGGCCTCCAGTCCTGCCCTACAGACCAGACTCCCAGGGCCCCTGGCAGCAGTGGCCGCCCCGGGCTTTGCTCCCAGGCCTGGGACTTCACAGGGATGGACGCTGGGACGGGGTCTATAGGGAGAAGCCAGCTCGGAGTGAGGGGGGCTGTGGGTGGAACCCCGTTCTGAGCAGGGTGCCCTGGGCCGGGGTCTTCGTTCTGGCTGATGAGTGGCCCGGTGGCGGCCATGGCAGCCCTCCCGAGGCCAGAAGGGTGGCTGGTGTACCCAGTTTCACCCCCTGGGCCCTTTGTTGGCGTGGGGGGTGATTGGGCAACCCTCCCAGGCCCACTCTGGAGAGTCTTGAAATTTTATTCTTTAAAAAAAACAATGCATGCTCCCTATAACAGCTTAACATTTGAACGCGGTGGCCTCAGTTTCTCCCACGGGGCATGGCTGCCCCAGCCTGTCCTGGTTCCCGTGGGCATCTGTCGTTGCCACGCCTGCTCCTTCCTGGCTGCTGAGGGCTGCACTGCACGTCCGACCACAGCCCACCAGCCAGGCCCATGTGGCGTATTGGGGTGGCCCCCCTCCCGGTCCCCCTGGGAGTGTTGCGCGTGCAGGGCTGCGGGAGAAGGGAGAGAAGCCCAGCTGAGGCCACGGCAGCCTGTGGCATGAGGAGCCACAGAAGCTGCCTCTGAGGGCCAGTCGGTGTCACGGGCCCCGAGCTGCCACTGTGTCCAGAATTCCGTCCCCGCCTCAGTGGCCAGACCTCAATCTCAAGGGGCCTTGGCTCCAGGGGCCCAGGGCGCCTGCGGACCCCAGCCCACCCTCCCTTCCCTCCCAGCCAGCCTTTTCCTGCCTCTGCAGACCTCGCCGGGCGGCTTGGTACCTTCCGGCTGCTCAAGAGGGCACTCACCTCTCCGTTGCCTCAGCCCCGAAGGGAGCATCGGGTGTGCCTGGCGTGGGACAAGGTGTCCGCCTCCCGTCCATGACGTCGTGGCCAGGGCATGGTCTCACCGCCACAGCCCACCCTGTGCTCCCAGTCCTTTCTGCCCCTGCTCAGCCCAGCGATGTCTCCCAGCCTTGGCTTCCCCTTGAGGCCCAGACCCACTAAGGAGGCTCGGGGGCGGGCGGGGTCCCTGCCACCAGCCTTCTCCCCTCTCCCGTTTCCGTATATCACAGGCGCTCCTCCGTCTCCCCGTTTCCGTATGTCACAGGCGCTCCTCCGTCTCCCGTTTCCGTATATCACAGGCGCTCCTCCGTCTCCCGTTTCCGTATATCACAGGCGCTCCTCCGTCTCCCGTTTCCATATATCACAGGCGCTCCTCCGTCTCCCGTTTCCGTATATCACAGGCGCTCCTCCGTCTCCCGTTTCCGTATATCACAGGCGCTCCTCCGTCTCCCGTTTCCGTATATCACAGGCGCTCCTCCGTCTCCCGTTTCCGTATATCACAGGCGCTCCTCCGTCTCCCGTTTCCGTATATCACAGGCGCTCCTCCGTCTCCCGTTTCCGTATATCACAGGCGCTCCTCCGGCTCCCGTTTCCGTATATCACAGGCGCTCCTCCGGCTCCCCGTTTCCGTATATCACAGGCGCTCCTCCGGCTCCCCGTTTCCGTATATCACAGGCGCTCCTCCGGCTCCCGTTTCCGTATATCACAGGTGCTCCTCCGTCTCCCCGTTTCCGTATATCACAGGCGCTCCTCCGGCTCCCCGTTTCCGTATATCACAGGTGCTCCTCTGTCTCCCCGTTTCCGTATATCACAGGCGCTCCTCCGGCTCCCCGTTTCCGTATATCACAGGCGCTCCTCCGGCTCCCCGTTTCCCAGAGGAGGCTATGGCTGGTGGCTAAGCCGTGCTGGGGCAGGGGCCCGACTCCTGACTAGAGCTCTCCCCGGGGCTGCTGCAGGCACATGGAACACGCCTGGGTAAC
This sequence comes from Myotis daubentonii, assembly GCF_963259705.1. NCBI lineage: Eukaryota > Metazoa > Chordata > Mammalia > Chiroptera > Vespertilionidae > Myotis > Myotis daubentonii. The sequence continues at coordinate 76,677,811 of NC_081850.1, read as the reverse complement.
ACGCCTGGTCATCCTCACACTCACTGAATGGTCACCTTGATGAGCAGTCTCAGGACTGTGCCAGCTAGACCCCGTCTCTGGGCCTGGGGCTGGAGACTGGCTAGTCAATCCAGGGCCACCCTGGGGCACCAACTGAGCCGAGCTGCTTTCACCAAGTATCCTGCCCTCCACCCGCCACAACTCTGCCTCAATTTCCCTGGGTTCCTAGGCCTGGCCCCTGGGCATGTTTTCCCATAACCACCAGAGGGCGGTCGAGGCTGCGAAGCCCTGTAGGAGATGGAAACCAGGTCCGGTGCTGCCACCTTGAGGCCAACTCTCGCATTGCACCTTCTCTGGGCAATCTTCATTATCCAGGGACTCCATTTGCCCTTCTGTAAAATGGGTTTAGCACTCAAGGGTCTGAAGATGGGCAAGTAGAAAAAGCCACACCTCCCAGGAATAAGGGGCTCAAGCCAGTAAACCCTGCCCCATCTTGGTCATGTTCAAGTTCCCTGTGGCCTTGATGGTAGCAGAGGGCCTGAGGTGGGAACCCTGCCACTGCTCCCTGTGACCTTGGGCAAGCCCCATCCTTGCTCATCCTCCAACAAGCCCCTGGAGGCCAGCTAACCTCCATGGGGTTGGCACCATCAGAGTCAATGCATCAGGAGTCAACATGTGAGGGGCGTTTTTATGCAGCCAGGGGGTCTGCTGTCTGTTCTCAGAACACACTCCCTGCTCTGTTCCCAGCCAGGTTCCCAGAGCTCATGGTCAAGAGCTTCAGGGAGCAAAAATGGGAGCGAGTCCTGAGAGCAGCGAGAGCTCTTCTCCCTGGGTGTCAGAGGGCTCCCTGGGTGTCAGAGGGCTCCCTGGGGAGGGCCAGCCACAGCCCAGGCTTTAGAAATCGGGAGGTTCTAGCTTATTTGTTTGTTAGATTGTTATATTTTTAAATTTCATCTGGATTTATGCAAATAATTAATGTTTTCTGTACATAAATAGAACTGGCAGATAAGTAAAAAGATGTACCAACTGTTACCATCCCACCACCCAGAGATATAACCACTTAACATTTTTTTGGAGTACGGCCTTCTAGCTTAATTTTTATGCAGGCTACATAGAGCACACATATATATTTATATTTTATGTTATTTATTGCTTTTTTTTATTGTTGTTAATCCTCACCCCAAGGATATTTTTTCCATTGATTTTTAGAGTGGAAGGAAGGGGCAGAGACAGAGAGAGAGAAACATCAATGTGAGAGAGACATATCGATTGGTTGCCCCCTGACCAGGGCACCCTGACCAGGACCGGGGATGGAGCCCACAACCAAGGTACACACGCTTGGCCGGAATCGAACCCAAGACCCTTCAGTCCTTGTGCCGATGCTCTAACCACCGAGCCAAATGGCTAGGGCTGTATTTACTATATTATATGTAATATATATCTAACAGTTAAATTTGGTGGCAAGCACTGTTTTAAGTTCTTCATACATATTACCTCATTTAATTCCTACAACATCCCTATGCAGTAGGTTAGGTACAAATATTTACAGATGAGGAGACTGAGGCATCAGAAAGGTTAAGTGAATTCCCTGGAATCACACAGCAAGTGGCAGAGGGAGGGTGTGAACCGGACCTCCTGGCTCCGGAGTGTGACCTTCAGCACAGTGTCACACTGCTCCTCTCTCTCTAGATAAGTTTTTCTTTTATTTTTTAAAAATATATTTTTATTGATTTCAGAGAGGAAGGGAGAGGGAGAGAGAGAGAGAAACATCAATGATGAGAGAGAAGCATCGATGGGCTGCCTTCTGCTCATCTCCAGCCCACAGTCTGGGCATGCGCCCTGCCTGGGAATTGAACCATGACCTCCTGGTTCTTGGGTTGATGCTCAACCACTGAGTCACACCAGCTGGGCAGTTTTTCTTTATTTTACTAGTGAATAAAAATTCAGATCACACAGGAACTCCTCAAGTGTTAACCTGTTTCAGATTAGACACTGTTCTCCCTCATCATTGTTGATGATGGGGTAGAATTCCATCCCACAATGTTCCATTGGATGACTGTTCCCTGGTTAATGTAACCGGCCGAGTGGGAGGGGTTTTGTTGGGTGGCAGTGTCTAGTGGGGAGCAGGCGTTGTAGTGGCCTGAATAATGCCCCCAAATATACCCAGGTCCTAACCCTGGAACCTTGAAAGTTACTCATGTGGCAAAAGGGAATTTGTAGATGGAATTAAATTCACGACTTTGAGATGGAGCGAGCTTCCTGAATTGCCTATTCCTCAAAGGTAACCAAGGGTGTCCTTAGAAGAGGGAGACTTGACTGCAGAAGCAAGAGGCTGGGGTCATGGGAGGAGGCAGTCACAAGCCCAGCATGCAGGCCCCCCAGCAGCCGGGAGAGGCGAGGCATCGGTTCCGGCAGGAACCTCCCTGCGGACGCCCTGCTTTCCGCCAGGGAAGCTGATGGGACGCCTGGCCTCCAGCACTGACAGAGAGCGCACGGGTGTTGTTTTAAGAACCACGTTTGTGGTGATTTGTAGCAGCAGCCAGAGGCTCCAAACACAAATGGCCCTGGGAAGAGAAACCGCTACAGCAGCGGTTCCCAACCTGGGCTGCACGTTAGAATCACCTGGGAATCTTTTTAAAATCCTGATTTCCGGGCCCCATCCTCCGGAAATTCTGTTTCTTTGTTACTAACGTTGTGGCCCCAACCCCATAACAAAGACACAGAATTTCCGGAGGATGGGGCCCAGAAATCGGTATTTTAAAAAGATTCCCAGGTGATCCTAATGTGCAGCCCAGGTTGAGAACCACTGCGCTACAGCAGCCTGACCCCGACCGACCCTGGATGGGCCAGGCCCCCCGCCCGGTCAGTGTCCTCTGTAAAGGGAGGGGGTGGGGCTCCTCGGCAGGTGCCGGCGAGGCCAACGCCCTCTCTCCTCAGCCTCCAAACTCGGTGGGGACATAAGTGCCTCCTGGGCCACAGGGGCTGAGCTGGTGGGGACAGCAAGGGGTCAAAAGTGGCCATCCCTTTGTGGCCACTACCTGGCCGAGAGCCAAGAGCAGGCGGCCTGGGTCTATCTTGCTCCCCCGGGGGACTGGGCCGGGTCTCGCTCGCCTCAGTTTCCTCATTCTCAGCTCCTCCCTGCCCTACCGCGTCACCCCCCTTCTGCCCTTCCATCCAGCCCTGGAGGCCTCTCCGGCCACGGGGACTGGGCCTCGCCGGTCTGCTCCAGCTTCCTCATCCGCCCGGAGGCCAGGGAGCAAGGTCCGCACCTGGGCAGCGGGCCGGGCTCAGGCTGCCGGTCCTCTCACCCTTCCCCTGCATTCCAGCCCGATCAGACCGGGGAGATGGGGCAGCCCAGCCAGGAGCTGAGGTGGAGAACATGGCCTCAGAGTCAGCAAAGCTGGTTTGACTCAGCTCAGCATTTTCCCGGCATGAACCTGGAGGAGTCCTTCCCTCTGAGCTGTAAGGAAGGTTCTGGGCCCCTCTTGCTTGTGAGGAAACTGAGGCTCAGAGGGCATGAGATCTGCCCATGACCCCACTGCCACGGTGCCAGGATTGACTCATGTACAGGTGCCCCCCCCACCCCCCAGGTTCTCTGCAGCCGCCTGGCACGGGAGAGCAGCCAGGGGCCAGGGGCCCCTCGGGGAAGGTCCCCAGAAGTGGACCATGGCACCGTCCCAGCCCCCATGCAGCCCCCTGCCTTCACCCCAGGCATGCAGCACACGGAGGGAGGGACATGGTGGCCAAATTACCTCCTAGAACTGCCAGGGGCTAACCCAGCTGGTGCTCCATCAATGTCATTCCCAGGAATTAGAGGTGACCTTTGACCTCTAGCTTCCGGAAGGAGGTTGACGTGGCTCCTCCACCCCCAGCCATCCCACTGGCTGGACTCCCTTTCAGAGGCCAGAGATCCCAGGCCCATGTGAGGCGCCTCGCTGGGAGGCTGGAATGAAGAGCATTTCGGTGGAAATGACTAGTGTGTCTGGAATCCTGGAGGGGAGGGAGCTGGCAGATGAAACTGCTTATTAAGGACCAGACATTTCCACTCCTCAGTCTCCGCTGACTTTCCAACAGGCAAATCTGGAGGTCAGGCCTGCTCACGGGCTCGGCTCCAGATGTCAGCACGCAGCCTTCCTCCTGGACGCTCCAGGGTGGAATCTCTGCCTGGCCTTTCCCAGCTCCGAGAGGCGCCTGCAGCCCTGCACTTGTGGCCCCGCCTCCGTCCTCAAAGCCAGGGACCTGGGCAGAGCCCTTGCCTCACCTCTGCCCTCTCCCGCCTCCCTCTCGCACCCAAAGATCTTGTGATTCCTCGGGGCCACTCAGGTAACCCAGGCTCATCCCCCTATTTTAAGGTCAGCTGGTTAGCAACCTTAACTCCACCTGCAGCCTTACTGCCCTTGGCCATGCCACCTAACTCCCTCGACACCCTGGGGAGGGGGCGCCATTCTGCCTACCACACCATGAAACGTCTGGATGGGTTTCCGTCAACTAGTAACTGCTCATTCGCACCAAGTGGGTGCCCAGCACCTGCTGGGAACAGCAGTGAAGAAAGCCAACACCCAGCTCTCACGGAGGAGGCAGACGCTAAACCAAGGAGAGAGAGCAAGCAGTAGAGTTGGTGGTGAACAACTAGGGAGAAAGCTAAAAGGACGTGGGGCTGGTTGGGTGGGGGAACAGGTTACATTTAAACAATTGTTTTTTATTTTATTTTTTTAGAGAGAGGAAGGGAAAGGGAGAAAAACATTGATCAGCTGCCTCCTGAACACCTCCTACTGGGGATCGAGCCGAAACCCAGGAATGTGCCCCGACTGGGAATCCAACGATGCGAACCATGACCTCCTGGTTCCTAGGTCGATGCTCAACCACTGAGCCACACCGGCAGGGCCAAAAGGTTACCATTTTATTTTATTTTATTATTAAAAAAAATACGGAACGCTTCACGAATTTGCGTGTCATCCGTGAGCAGAGGCCATGCTAATCTCTGTATCGTTCCGATTTTAGTCTATGTGCTGCCGAAGTGAGCGCCAAGAGGTTACCATTTTAGATAGGGAGCTGAGCGAAGGCGCGGTGAGAAGGGACATGCGAGGAGACGAGCGAAGGAGGGATGAAGGAGACGACTGGAGGAGGCAGGCGTGGTGGGGCTCAGAGCTTTGGCCACGTCAGAGCAGCTCCCGAGGTTAACTTCTGAGCTTGAGAGAACTGAGGAGAGCGGGTTGGGGGGCGAGGGGGCACCAATTTGCCAATGATTGGGAAATGATTTATGCCTGTAACCCTGACCACAGCTGAGGCAAATGGCATATTAGTTTCCTAGGATTGACAACTCACCACCCAGTCGGGGCCTAAAACAACAGAAAGCCATGCTCAGAGCTCAGGAGCTGCGGCCTGAAATGCAGGTGTCGGCAGGCCCGTGGCCGCCAGCGCGGGATCCTTCCTGACGGCGCACCGCTCCGGCCTCTGCCTGTGGTCACGGGGTGTTCTCGGTGTCTCCGTCTGTGTCGGAATTTCCCTCTTCTGTGACACCAGTCACTGGGTTGGGGGCCCACCCTAAGGTATGACCTCATCTTAACTGGGATACTTTGCAAAACTCTAGTTCCAAATAAAGCCACATTCTGAGGCTCCCAGTGGACACACATTGGGAAACAGATGCTAAATCAAGGAGAGCAAGACACACTCTCCAGCCCCGTACGAGTGCTCCATGCCAGCTCACCCGGGAGCCCACGTCTGTGCCTCCCCACAGCCTCTCGCCACTGTCCCGACCCATGGCACCCAGGCTATCGGGGTCAGTGTGGACCGTTATTTAATAAGCATTTTATTGAATACTTTGTGCATTGGGCACTCTCCTAGGGCTGCAAATACAACCCCGCCCCCAGTGGCTCATCCTCTCCTGGGGTGACAGGCAGAAAGCAAATAAAGCCAGGTGGGGCCGCCAACATCTCCAAGCAGGAGACGGCAGGAACCAGGAACCAGGAACCGACTGGGAGGCTGGGGAGGGGCAGCCGTGAGGGGAGCAGGTGGAGGCTGGAGCCGCTTCAAGCAGGAGGGAGCAGCCAGCTCTGCAGGAGAGGGGCTGAGTCAGCGGCCCTCAGAGCACCCCAAATCCAACGAACACACATTTTAAAGGAGGTGCATCTCTGAGAAACATGGGGGGGGGTTGGCTTTCTTGTTTTTTATGATGAAAAAATTGGGCTCATTTTCTAACATGGGAACACCCCCACACCACCCAAGCCCAGATCAGAAAAATCATGCTCTGTCACCGGCTTTCAAACGACTTTATTAGAGGCTGTTTTGAATGACAACTCCCAATTCTTCTTAATTTGCTTTTTCACAAATTCCAGTTAGAACTATGTTTATACAGGACAGTCATTTTTGCATTGATCTTTGCGTCCTATTTAAACTGCCCATCGGGCCATTCTGGTAGAATGAAAAGTGCAACTGTGAGGCTGCAGGTTGGCCAGCACTACTGAGCAGAGGCGGCAGGGGCGGGGGGGGGGGCGCGGGGGCTGCGAGGGAGAAGCCCACTTCACAGGTGGGCGGGCGCTGCCACCCTCTCCTCTAGCCCCCCAGACTCACAGTGATAGGCACCTCGCTGCCTTGTCATTCAGAAAGGGCGAAATAGAGACCCTCCTGGTCCGAAAAAGGGTTTGGACTTCCATCTTCAACGGAATTGAGGTTTCTCCCACCCTTCCCATCTGAACACTCAGGTCCTAAGGCGTCTCCCCAATAGGCCAAGGACCCTCTCTGGGAGCAGGGCCCCCCCTCCGCTCCTGGCCCCTTTCCTGTCCTTGGACAGATGTGACTCCGGTGTGGGCAGTGGCAGGAAGGCCACTCCCACATCCTCTCCTCACCCCACCTCTTGGGTGTGGGAAGGTACAATCAACCATGAACATAAATATGAATAAAAAATGAACTTGAAAATGACAGGTTATTAATTAAACAAATCTATAAAAATAGTTAGGACATGACTCTGTTCAAATAAATACGAAATAAATAGGCTCGGAGCAGAGATCCGTGGCATCAGTGGAATGTGCGGCTGGTCCCACCGCCCCAGCTGGGATTGGACAGGAATCCCGGGGCCTCAGGAACAGACTTTAATGCATCAGCCAAGCTCTCCACTCGCTCTGACTTCCCTCCGGAAGCTCAGGGCTTGCACATTTGTCCAGTCTGTCTTTCTGAACAAAACCCTTTCCTCAAAAATACCTAATTAAGGCCCTCAAGCCCTTTTCCTTCTCAGGGCATGCAGACATGGGGCAGAAACCTCCCGTTACCCCACACCCCACTGCCTCATGCCAGAGCAGGGACAGGGAGCTGGATCTGAGCTGGTGCCAGTCCCGACAGAGCCCGGAGCCAGCTCAGAGCACCAGGAGGCCCCAGAAGCGCAGGGCAGAGGCCTCTGGGCTCCGGGGAAGCCATGCACCCGGTGCCAGGCAGCCAACGGCGGGGCGGGGCCTTGCCCCTGCATGCATTGGCGCGGGGGGGGGGGGGGGGGCGGGTGGGCACACTCCCAGGCTCCTTCCTTTCCCTGCACAACCTAGCCGGGCGTGAGGTCAGGTGGAAGCACCTTCCCCCGCGGACTGAGGGGGAGGAGCAGGCGGGCATGGGAGTGGGCTGGTGGCCCTCCTCCTACTATATTCAAACAGCAGTGAGGAAGAGGCAAAGTGGGCACAGGGCAGGTGCCCAGCAGGCCAGAGGGCAGGGGCCCGTGGCCCCCGGTCTGGGTGGGAAGAGGAGATGGAAGAACTAAGCCGCCTCCAAGCCCTGCTGTCTGGCAGGCCCTGCAGGAAACGTCTGGTCTCTACTGCGCATCAGCCTGAGTCCTGCTGACCCCTGGACCCGAGGGATACCCACGGGCCTTCCCTGGCATGGACATGAGGGTGGGCCATGGTCAGCAGGACAAGCCCAGTGGGCCTGCCAGCGCCCCCACCCTCCCTGCGGTGCGTCCCAGGGGTTTCACAGCTTGGCTTAAGTCAGCTTAGTGTCGGCACATTCACAGAATGAGATGGCTGCACATCCCGGGGCTGCAGCCCAGGATCAGGAGTCGCCGGCGGGCTGTCCTCCCTCCGTCACCGGGACTGCACGCCCAGGGTGATCTTCAGGTTCTCGTACACCACGTAGCTGATGCTCACGGCTGGGATCACCTTCATGAAGTTGGGGGCCAGCCCCCGGTACAGGCCAAAGGCTCCCTCGGTCCGCAGGATCTGTTTGAAGAGGCTGCTCATGGTCACCTCTGGAGCGCCCTCAATGGAGGCTGCAGAAATAAAGAAAGGTCGTCCATCAGAGGCCTTTCGCCGGCTCCTCCCCGGATCCCAGTCCGCCCAGGGAGATGGGCCCTTGGGGACCGGCCTAGGACCAGCCTTACCTTGGGCCTGCATCCGGGTCCTGACCAGGGCCAGTGGGTAGCTGGCCAGCTGGCCACAGGTGCTGGACATGGTGCCACAGGCCAGGAGCACAAACACTCCAGGGTCTGCGCTGTTCACGGCATAGCGCTGCAGCCAGGCATTCTTGAGTGTCTGCGAGGGGAAGGGCGCAGGGATGAGCCAAAGTGCCAGCGAGAGCTTGCGAGGCCGTGAGAGGCCGGGGTGAGGGGGGAGAGTGATGACATTACTGGACCCCATCACATGAATCTGTGAGGCCACTGTAACCCGATTCGCTTGGCCTGGGCTGGCTGAGCTCCTGGCCCGCCTGCCTGTGTTTCTGCTGTCCCTGGGGATTCCTGGGTCAGACAGGAATGGGGATGAGGCAGAGGCAGCACGGCCTCGCCCACAGAGAAACTGACTTCTGTCGCCTGGAGTCTGCTGGGGCCCAATGAGCCCCCAGGGCACTGTGCTCTGGGGATCTGCCTGCCAGGCACCTGGGGCGGAACTCGAGGCTGCAGGGGACCCTTGCCATGAGTCTGAGTGGATGAGACGCTCTTTGGTGCTGTCCCTGTCCCACCATCCCCAGCGGTTGCCAGGCATGGAGACAACAGGTGGGGACGTGTGAGGAGGGGGTTTCTGAATCTCTCCTGCCAGTTCCAGGGGCCTGAGTCCTCTAGCGCCTCACCTCGTAGACAGCCAGGTCTATCCCAGCGTAGGGGATGATGCCCAGCATGTTGGGAACGTAGCCTTTGTAGAAGGCGGCCATCCCCTCTCTGGCCAGGATCTTCCTGGCACAGTCCAGCATGCCCGAGTACTGGCCTGTCTTGCGCAGGGCCATCCGGGTCTTCAGAACCTGCAGAACCCGACAGAAGCGACAGAGGGTGAGCACGGCCCACCCCTCAGCCTCATCCCCACGTGCACTGCCCGCCCCATGGCACCTTGGTCCGCCCAGGACCGAGGGGGCCCTCACCTCCATCGGGTAGATGCTGCTCTGAGCGATGGCCCCTGCCAAGGCCCCTGCCACAAGTCTCTCATGAATCCTCAGCGTCTCCTGGTCACTCCCAACAAGACGCTTGATCTACAACAGGGAGCAAACAAACTGATACACCCGAGACCAGGACCCCTCCCGCCCCACCTTCCTCACGGAGCCAGGCAGGCTTAGCCCAGACATGGTGTCCCTGGCCCGCTTGACGCTTCCCAGAAATAGAAGGAACTGGCCCACAGCGGAAATGGCAGCAGAGACGGGGTCAGACCCAGGCCCTCCCCCCACCCCCCCACCCCCGCTGCCCCTTGCCAACTGACAACACCACCTGGGGGGCGGGTCCTCACCTGCTCGTAGGCCATGAACTTGATGGCCGATTCGGGGGCAATTTTGATGACGTTGATGCCGTTGCCCCGCCAGAGCGACCTGGCCCCGCCCTCGCGGATCATCTGGGTGAACCCGCCCACGATGCACATGTTGTTGCTGCGGGAGGCGTGGACCTGGAGCGGGAGGGACGGGGTCAGAGAGAACTCGGCCATCGTCCGTCCGACACAGCCTTCTCTCCACGGCCAGCCGTCACGGCGGGCAGGCAGGCTCTTTCCTCTCGTGTTCTGAAGCCTAACTGAGCCTGAGAACCAAACAGCCATCCCAGGCCCAGCTACATCTCCCCGTGCCACACCTACTGTGCGCCAACACTGCTGAACACCTCCACAAGGACCACTTTTTAAAATTTAAAAAACTGAACTGCCCTGGCCGGGCGGCTCAGTTGGTTGGAGCGTCATCCCGTGTACCAAAAGGTTGCGGGTTCGATTCCTGGTCAGGGTGCGTGCCTAGGTTGCAGGTTCAATCCCTGGTTGGGGCGCATAGGGAAGGCAACCCATCGATGTTTCTCACATCGATGTTCTCTTGCATCTCTCACTCTTCTGCTCTAAGAGCAATAAAAACATCCCTGGGTAAGGATTTAGAAGAAAAAAGATCGAGCTTGAGCTTTTTATTATGGAAAGATTTCAAATATGTACAACAGTGCGGAGAATTATATAATGAGCTCCCATGAACCCTTGATCAGCTTCCACACGCATGCAACCACAGCCAATCTGTTCCCGCACTGCCCCACCCCTGCTGGGTTACTTTAAGGTACCCAGTAGGACTGTGTCATTTCACCCAAGTGAAATGCTTCCAATATCTACAGCATCCCTGGGGATTCGTGAAGAACCCTGACAAGGAAGGCAATGTGTCTCAAGCCTCTTCGGCTCAGAGCAATGAGGTCCTGGGGCCAAGTGACTCGCCCGAGGTCACACAGCTCCAGGCCTAGATGGGGTCAGACTCCAGGCCTAGAGCTCTTCTCCCTGAACCACTCCACTTCCCTGTTTCAGTCACGTTATTCATCAACAGGCTCCAAACGCAGGCAGGCCCAGGAGGGCAAAGGGGAGGGAGAGGATGACGTCTTCTCTGAGCAGGAAGGTGCCAGAACAAACAGGGGGACAAGGAGCGACTGGCCACTGTTCAGAAGACGCCAAAGTCCAACAGGGAACGCTGTGCAGGTTGATGCTGAAAGCCTGCCCCTGACGTCGGTCTAGCTTATCTCTGTCCTCGTGGAGTCAGGCCTCTGGCCATAATGGTGTCGGGGCCAAGTGACCACCTGCTCACACCTTCCCCCATGCGACACCTACACAAGACGTCCTACAGAAAGGTTCCTGCCACACCCCATCCTCACTACTTCACCAGTCACATTACAGCCCTGTAATGTGACCCTGGCTCAGGGCCCCCAATAAAATTAGATCAGCTACATGCATTGCCCAGGCCTGGCTCTAATGTTGCCCTTGTCTGAGCAAGAATTACAATTTAACTTATTGGGAGAGAAAAAATATGGGTGCAAAGGGGCCCCAGACAAGGGAGGGGAGGGAGACCAGCCCACCAAAGCAGCCCAGGGGTGGACACCAGAGGTTTGGGGCTATTTCCCTGCGTACCTGCATGAGCACCTTGAGTCTGTCCAGGGGGGCCGTGCAGGTTCTGGATACGGCCCCGGCCCCACCTCCAGCCACAAGGTGTCTCCACCACATCCCCGTCTGCCTCTCCTCCACGGTGAACTCATCGGGAACGGTCAGATTCTCTCCCACATCAAAGATCTGCAGGGAAGACCAAGGGATCAAACAAGCAGGCCCTGACGGGTGTGGCCAAGCTGCTGCTGGACAGCAGGTCCATAACCTTCCACCGTCTAGAAGGGGCCACCCAGGGGGTAGATTGCCAAGGACTCTGGGCAGGAAACTGATGCGCCAGCCTAGTCCCCCTCCCCCCTCCCCCCCGCCATGCGAAGGTGGCAAAGCTCTGGTCCCTGCCTGTGGCCTCCGGGAGGCCCGGGTGTGCCAGGTGAGAGCACAGCTGGGAGGGAGCAGCTACAGAACCCCGCAGGCAGCCTTCCAGTGGCTGCCAGGGAGCTCCTGCAGGAACAGCTTACACAGGCGTTTGAGCGGAGGATCGCCAGGCTGGCTGTACTGAACCCATCAAGCCAGGGGTGAAAATTCTCTTGCAACCTGATGTGTAATCAGACCGCGCTGGCAGAACATTATGCAAGGCCTCAGCAAATACGAGGGGGTGCGATGCCTGCGCGTCACCCTCTCTTCTGGGTGGCATCCTGGCTGGTCAGACAGAGCCAGCTCTGCTCAGACCTGGGCTGTAGGCCAGACCCACGGTCAGCAGCCCACATAACTTCACCCAACAAAGATGCCAGGTGTCCCGAGGGTGAGGCCCCGGCCTGGGCACTGCAGGAGACTGACCAGGAGGATCACCTCGGCCTCCGCTCCCAGAGCTGACAGCCTGGGGTGGATCAGACTAACATCGAGGGGGTGCTCAGCAAGGACCAGCAGAGAGGGCCGCATCCCGCATGCAGGAGGCCCGAGGGCAGGGAGTCAGTGCGGCCACTACCAGCGAGGACAGCTCTGACGAGACGAAAGAGCATACGTGCGGTGGTGGGAACATATTCTTTTGTCACAGAGAGAAACAGCACACAAGATGGGGCAGTGGGGGGAGACACCTAACAGCGGTGCCATTTGTTCCCGGGAGAGAGCCCCGCCCAGGAGGCTCACACTGGCTTTGGGAGAGCAAGTGCGATCAGGGGAGGGGTGAAGTGGGCCTTGAGGAACAGGCAGCCCATAGGGACAGACGGGCACCGCTGGCAAAGGAGCCCATGTTTGGGGAACGGTCAGGCCGTCCAGGGGGCAGGCGTGTGGGAAACGGAGGAGGCATGCGGAGGGCTCTGTGGGGCCGGCAGAGGAGTGGACAGTCACGCTGTTGAAGGGGAGGCAAGCTGAGACTCCCACTCCCATCCCCGCCCCGGGATGGGGACTGAGGCTGGGCGAAGGGACCCGTGAACGGACAGGGAGAAACGGCCCCAGCTCCGGGCACGGGGCTCACCGTGGAATGCTTCCAGTACAGGATGATCTCGGGGATGTTCTCCACGGGGTGCAGGAGGTGATAGTCTCTCCACTCGTTCCAGTCAATGGTCATCGTGCCGTTTTTATCCATGCTGCAAGAGGACACACGGTTGCCCACGTGGAAACGGGCCCCACCTGTCAGCCGCACGTCCCCTTCCCGGTGAGCCAAAGGCAGGCACACGGCCACCGAGGACACCACGGAGGGTGCCTCTGCCCGAGGAGAAAAGGCAGGGTGGCTCCACACTTCACTTGGCACAAAAATGGGCTATCATGACCCACAGGAACCCCATTCTGATCGGGCACAGAGGTTCAGGAGGGAGGCAGTCACCAGGGTGACACGGATACTTACTAGGTGACAGGGCCCCAGAAGTGGCCCGTTCGTATTCTGACAGACAGACAAAGGAGGATGCAGAGGAGAGAGGAGAAACAATACAAGTAAGTGCTCGAGGAGATGTCACTGAGGCAGACACACAGCACAGCACAGCATGAGGATGCGCCCCCACAGCAGCCGGGGAGTGGGCACAGGATGGGGAGAGGCCCAGCCAGGACAGGAAGTGCTCCTGGGGCTCTTCTGTGCAACTTCCCGGCACAGCAGCAGCTCTGCTACCCCCAGGACCACGGCTCACCTTAGACCCATCTCCCGGGGCAGCGCATCCGATGATGGCGTCAAGTCCACCTTAAGTGGAGGGCTGCCAGTGAGCCCCTCCCCTTCCCACCAGGCAGAGAAGGGTGCTCCCTGCTGCCTTTCACCTACTTCACCCCCCTCCCCCACTAGTCTTTTTCTCTGGGGTCACTGTGAACAGGCACACTTCCAGGTGAACAGGGATTCTTCAGACCAGTGCTGACTAGCAACCTGGGGAAGGGTTACTCATTCATCCTTTCAAACTACCAGAAGCCAAAGTTCAGAGAACAGGGTTAGCACAGTGAGAGCCACCAGAGTCAGCCCAAGAACGTTGCTTTCGTCACACTGTGTTTGAAGTGGGCCAAATGCAGAGACGGGCTCAGCTCTCACCTCTTGAGAATCTTTTCTGCCTGCTGCTCGGATATCTTGACGCCCAGGTCCCGCAGGGACTGCACGATCTCCTGAGAGTCGATTCGCCCTGCAACAATAGAGGCCGTGAGTGGGAGCCAGGCCCACGGAGAACCCACGGCGGCCAGCCACTGGCTCCGGAGGCAGCACTCACCATCATTCTTTTTGTCCAAACTCTTGAACACTAGCCTCAGTTTCTTCTCGTGATCTTGGAGGTAATGGACGAACTCTTCAAAGTCCAGCTGCCCATCAAGGTCTTTATCGCCAGCTTGTACAATTTTCTATGGAACAGAAGTAAAGCTTTATCCTTTAGCTCATGCACCAGCTTGTCCCTCGTGACGCCGTGTCCCCAGGAAACAACTGCACTAACCCGTGAACAGAGGTGGCCCGAATGACCCAGAGGCGACCCAGAGGCTTCCCAGAGCCCAAGAACCCACCTTGCAAAGAAAAAAGGCCCCCCCGCCCCCCCCCCCCCAAACACACACCATGAGGAGCCCTCAGGCAGAGGCCAGCAGTGACAGGCTTGGTGAGTTCTCATTCCAAGTGTTTTAAAGACCAACTTGCTGTACCGCCAGGGTCAGCTGCTTGGCTCCCCTGTAGCGCTATCCCCTGGCGCCAGGCCTCAGCCACATGCTCTCTGCCCAAATGTGTGGCTAGGCCCGGAGCTCCAGATTCCACCAGGAACGCCGCAGCTAGCTCTTTTTTCCCTACAGTGACAGCGGCCCAGGGACAAGCGGGTGGCCAGGGTGAAGGTAGGAGGCAGAGCTGGCCCCTGCCAATGCCTACTTGACACAAATACAGCCAAGAGAATTCTGGAGAAGCAGTAAGAGCCCCCAGGGAGCTATTTTGGGGCATATGCTTGATGCCACGGCCAGTCTCTGATCTCAGGGGGAACTGATGATATAACCAACCTCAGCTCCCTCAACCAGGTACTGAACAAGCGCGCTGCTTAGCCTCGTGACCCAAGAGGCTTGAAGAGACCCTGAGGTTCTAAGCCATGGGTCCTGCTAAAAGCATGACCTCTAGTGACCTGCTGAGTCCTCACAAACAGCTCTAGGAAGGAGGGACTATCATTCCCCCACTTTACAGAGAAGGAAACAGAAGCTCAGAGAGGTTAAGTCATCTATCCTAGATCACACAGCTAGGGAAGTGGCGGGCAGCATTCAAGCCAGGTTTGTTGGACGCCAAGGCCACCTCCCTAGAGATCGTGCGCGTTAATCTGAAGAAGGTGGAGCACATACATGAGTCACCCCAACCCAGCAACACCCCAAACTAGGAAAAAAAAACCTCCCAGGGAAAATGGTCGTCTTCCTGTACTGCCCAATGCTCTTAGTGCAAGCATGTCAAACTCACGACCCACAGGCCGCGTTTAATTGGCCCGTGTTAGCCTTTGAGTTTGACATGCTTGTCTTAGTGAGAATCCATTCACTATCCACAAACCAATACGGGTTTCCAAGTCTTTTGACCAATGGGTTTGGAAATTGACACTTCACTGGCTAGCTGGCGCTCTCCAACGATTACAATCAGTCTCTGAAACCACCTGATGGCTCTTGGTGATTGCTCAGCCACCACGGGTGCTAGGAGAAGGCCTGGGCAGATCCCAGGAACATCGCAGTGGGTGTGGCTGGGATGTGAAACCAATGCTGGTATTTTATCTACTATCTGAAGTTATGCTAACTTCCTGTAGACTTCTGTGCTCTTAGCCAAGAATTACGTATAGGATTGTCACTGTAGATTTACGGCAAGAGCGGAAATAGAATCTACATAATCTACATGACATTTAGGGAGGAGGTGAATGGTAGGCATGAAGCTCTTTGGTATCTGGCTGCTCTGCCACCAACGCAAACCATGTGCCTTATTGGGGTGGGTGCCCTGATTTCAAAATCATCTCCCAAGTCCTTGCTCCCACCTCAGAACCACTGGGCCTACTTTCTGTCCCCTTCCCAGGATATGCTAATCCCCACGCCCTGCACACCATCTGACCTCCTCTGCCAGCATGAGTGCTGGGGACAGCACGGGAGAGGATTGACAGAGAAGTTGGGGTACCTCTTGAGGATGCAAGCAATCGCCACGTCTATGGCTGCTTCCCCATCTATAAAATGGTAAGGGCTTCTGCTGCCTCCCTGCTCCAAAGGGACATCTGGCAGGCTTCCCTCACCACACACATTGGCTGGTCCCACCCAGGCACAGCCTGCAGCTGCAGCCTGGGTCTCCAGTGAGACGCCTCTGCCTCTCCCTCCTGTGCCCTCCTGGCCTCTTCCCTCCAGCTCAGAGAAACAGCCCGGCAGCAGCTGGACCGCACCTCCCTTCTCAGGGCCCCCCTCCCACCCCTCGGCAAGGAAATTCCTTTGCATTCCTCCCACAAGTGCCTTCCCTAGAACTCAAGCCTTCCTCGGAAGTCACGTGAAGGCCAGTCATGCCTGTGAAGTAGCCTTGTCGCTGGCTGCCGCCACATGACAACCGGGGGGAAAACTCGCCCGTTTCTCGGGTGTCACCACTACCAGCACCCATCCCTTCACTCAGCCAACACTGATGAAGTGCCCGCTGCCTTTCCCGGCCCCCATACACACCTGCTTCCACTGGCGGAAGGTGGAGAACTCCTGGGAGGGGATAAAGACACTGAGTTTGAAGATGGACTTCAGCTCAGAGGGAAGCCCCTTGGACTCGAAGTACTGGAACTCGGTCTGAGCCTCCCCGATGACCGGTACATACAGGCACAGGCAGAGCATGCTGACGGGGAGCGCCGCGTTCAGCTGCCACCCAAGCAGCTCTGGGGCGCGGAGGACGGAGAATGCTGCCGGCCGGCAAACTAGCGCAAGATATGCCGGGCGTGGCTGTCATTGGCGGCTCCAGCCCCGCCCTTTGACTTAATTGAGAAAAAGCCCGCCCACTCTACGTCCTGCCAACAGCCAATCAGCACAGAGCCCTAGATTGCACAAGAGGCGGCGTAAAGATCAGCACTGGCGTCACCGCTCACCGCTCACCGGGTTAACTCTTCCAAGACAGGCAGGGTCCAAACAAACCTTCGCCCTCCGGCTGCCGACCCCTCCAAACGCACAAACAGCCGTCAGCCTGTTCTTTCACAAGGTCCCCAAACACGTCACACAATACAGTGACTTCCCCCCGTAGCCAATCATTCCCAACAGAAAAATAAGTGGATATAGCGATTAAATCAATGCTCACTGACAAGGGGCCCAGTTTGGCTGTGAGAGTAAAAGTGGGGCGTGGGGTGGCCGAGGTCCCGAGCCATCCACGACGTGGCCACACCTGGGCTACAGGGCAAGCTAGGCACAGCTCTGATCTGCTCCAGGGACCTTTTCCAGGCCGCTCCGCTATGTGAGCACCTCAGGGCCCACCCACCCCCCTGCAGGCTTCCCCAGGGGAACCCACAGCACTGAGGCGCTGCCGTGATGGGGACAGGAAGAGGACACTCAAGTTCGTTGTGCGAAGGGACTCCCAGCAACATCAATCTGGGGCCAGCCAGGGCCTCACTGAGACCCGTAAGGTGGTGTTCGGAACCCAGCTTCACTCGGAACACTTGACACGTTAGTGTAATTGCAGCTTTCCAACTTAACTGTGCTGTTCAACATGGACGTTGTTAAACTTTAAATTAGTTGAAATGAAATGAAAAATCCAGTTTCTTCGTGGCATAGCCACAGCTCAAGTATCCATAGCTGCATGCACTCAACTTAGCACATCCACCATCACAGAAAGCCCTACTGGGCAACGCGGCTCTAGAATGCCGCTTGGAGGTGGGGAGGAGAGAAAAATCTCGTCCCGCAAAGTCCCGCTTTTATTTTTATCTAAGGACGATCCTATTGAGGCCAGCCTGCAATCGCCACCTCATCCTTCCCCACAGTGTCAGGGCTGCGTGCTGCGGAGGAAGGAAGCACGTCACAGCGATGAAACGAAAGCTGGTCTCGCTTGCTCCTGCTCCAATGTGCCACTTCCTAATATAGACCCGATCGCACCACCAGGAGGGATAAAAATGGAGATCAACAAAAGTAAAAGGAATTTTAACTTGCTAAAGAGCTTTTTGTGAGGAACTTGAAAAAGGGATTTTAAAATAAGATGTTGAAGCTTACATATTACATAAAACAGATTTTATTAACTTATATGCCATTTCTGCCTTTCTGAAAGAGATCTGGCTTCAATTCACTAGGGTGCATCCAACGAGCTATTCAGAGGCAGCTCAGGACAATCCACATTCCCACTTAGATCCCATGACACTCAGCTGTCTCTTAAGCTGTCCAATCCAGAATGTTCTGCTTTGAGGTTATTTTTATCTCTACTGTTGGGATCCTTGAAGGCAGGAGGCTATTGTTTCAAACGTTTGTGCCTCCTGGTGGGAAGAAGCCCTGGCCTTGACCCTGGCAGGTGCTGGATATAAGCAGTTCCTGAATGAATGAATGAATGAATGGGGGCTGGCAGGCCTCTAAGGCCTCAATCTCACCCACCTCAACAAAATAATGTATTATTATTTTTATTTTAAAGGAGGTTCACATCTATAATAAAAGCATAATATGCTAATTAGGGGCTGCGAGGGAAGACTGGGTCCCGGGTGCCTGCCGGAGGCCGGAGGGAAGGAAGGCCTACTCTTGCACAAAATTATTAAAATATTAACCAGCCCTGGCTGGTATTCTCCAGTGGTTAGTGTCAGCCCACACACAGAAGGGTCTCAGGTTTGATTCCAGGTCAAGGGCACGTATCTGGTTTGCAGGTTCCATCCCTGGTGCCTGTGGGAAGCAACCAATCAATGTGTCTCTCTCACCACCCTCTCTCTCCCTCCCTAGCTCCCTTCCTCCTTTCCACCCTCTCTAAAAAGCAATGGAAAAAATATCCTCAGGTGAGGATAAATAAATAAATATGTTAAAAACATTAATCAAATAAGTTCAACTATTTTCTAGAAAAAAATAATGGAATTACCCTGATTATAACAAAGCTCATTACTTGACAGACCAATGGTATCAGGCATGTGTTTGCCAAGATGTTATTTTACAATGTTAACATTAATTCTATTCCAATGTTATTTTTAAAAGGGGCTATAACTTATTTTTATTTTGCAATTGTGATCAAGTCCAATAGAATGTCTTCACTGGACAAACTTAAATTGGCATTTAACCACCTGTCCTCGTGAGTTTCCCAGGTCATGCAGAACTCCATTTTCACAGAAACTGGCTGGGGATTCTTTCCAAGTAAGCCCCTCTCCAGGCACCTAGAGTCCAAAGTTAATGCTTTATCCCTGGACTTACAGATAGGGCCAGAGGGGCTCTGGAGTCATCCCCTAATCTCTGAGATGAGCAATAGGCCAGGAGAAGTTGACCAGGCCCCAGAGCCTGTAGATGGTGGGGCTGAGCCTCACCAGGACCTGGCTCTTATTACAACAGCCATTTAACAGCGCCCAAACCAAACCCAATGCTGCCAAAAGGAGACGCAAAATTAGTTTCCAAAGAATGCTTGTTCGGCTGCCATTGAGAACTACTGCAAGCAGTACCTCAAACTGGAAGGTGGCAGGTGTGTGGGAAAGCTGTAACCAGAGCAAGCTTAAGCTTAGCCTTCGCTGAAAACAACAACAAATGTATTTGTGTTACTGCTTCTGAACACATGAAGAAACACAAATAAGGAAGAAGACGGCAGCAGGGCTCCTGCTCGGTCCTGATGCTTCGCACCAGCAGGCTCTGTAAATCCCTGTACCCGGCTGTCTCCCCTTCTGCCCTCTTATCCTAATTTTGTGGCCCAGATCTACTTGTGCTTCTCCTCTGAAACAATGAGCATGGGGAACAATGACAGCAACTCTAAAGCCCGTGGAATTCAGTGGGATCAGATTTCACCTACTCTGTCAAGTCCAGTCCCTCCCAGAGCATCTTCTCACCCTCAAATGGGCCAATGCCACCACAAGCTTTCCTTGTTCTACCACTCCGCTTCATGCCAACAAAACAGGTGCTTCCCGCACCAGGTAAGTGCCAAAATACCATGAGTAAGACCAGGGCAGGTAGACTACTTTAGGGAGTGCGGCATTAGGTCATGAAGTGCTCCCCCTCCTCTGCAATGACTCAGACCAAGCCCGAAGATTAATATGCGAAGGAGCCTCGCCAGCTTCCGGCTGCTCTAGCCCCACCCACCCCTGGGGCTCTAGAACCTCATTTGCTGCTGTGGCCACAGTGTCATTTGATGATCAGGTTGCCATGGCAGCCCAGTGTAGCTGAAACCTGCCTACACTGCCAATCAGACACACAATAAGCAGAATTCTCTGGGCTTCTGAGAAGACGGCCCCTCAGGATCTGAAAGCTTGGATGCGGCTGAGGTCACCTCCCTCTCCAAACTAATGGCTTTCCGCTCCAACAGCAGAGGAACTGTCAGCTGAGGATAAAGGGGAAACTGGAACAGGTCCTAGAATAAAAGCTCAAAGGGACCTGACTCATGGGCAGACATATTTAGACAGAGGAAGTGAGGGCCAAAGTCGTGCTGCTGGGAAACTGAGAAGCCTGAGAACCAACCTGAACTTCTAAGGTTTCCATAATGTTTGGGGAGCCTCTTCCTGAGAGAAACGGTGAGGCCAGGCCCAGTGGCCGCTGCTCACAAA
Source organism: Myotis daubentonii (assembly GCF_963259705.1). Taxonomy (NCBI): domain Eukaryota; kingdom Metazoa; phylum Chordata; class Mammalia; order Chiroptera; family Vespertilionidae; genus Myotis; species Myotis daubentonii. The sequence goes on along the minus strand of NC_081850.1, from coordinate 76,657,452 downwards.
CCCCAAAGCCTACCTTCAGGAGCAGCTGCACGGGGAAAGCACGCGATGCAAACGCTCCCGCTGTTCCAATACTCAGTTTATCTGCTTTTCAGAGTCCACACCACCTAGGCGTGCTTGCTTTCTTGCTTCAAACCAAACCGGCTGATCCATCTCCTTCTCAGGGCCTCCACCACCCTCCAGCCAGCTGATCTGTCTCCCTTCTGAGCCGGTGAAAGGGTGGGTCTCAGGTTCAGTGCCCCTCAATCCTGACTCTGCAGGCCACGGACTAAGCTGTTCAGAACAGAGAGTCCCGATGCCAGGCCACCCTGGGAGAGGGCTGGCAGGAGGTGCCAGTATGAGTCTAGAAAATGGAGCAGTTAATTATTAAAGTCAAAAGTAGGTGACTTTAAAAGGGAGCCAGCCAACCCCTTATTTCCTTGGCCTCAAGGCAAGCTGGCCTGTAGATAAATGTTCCTCACAAAAGAGAGTACCGCTGCCAGTTCTGAGCTCATCTAAAACAATCAAAAGGCAGGACGTGGCGCCTTCGGAGCACACCGCAAGCATGCTGCAGACTCGAGTCCCTGCCGGCCAGGACCAGCTCATTAGTCTAAGGGTTCTCCTCAATGCTTAATCTTAAAAGATTGCGAAAGTTGCTGCATCAAAGGTCCCTGCCACTTAGCAAAGGAAAAACGAACATTTATTAAACATAGCAATTCAACGAACATGTTTCAGGAATCTACAATGTGCCGGACACAGGGCACAATCTCCTCTCGCTGATTTTTATCCTGAGAAAGGAGAAAAGATACCAAATCACCAAAGCTCAGGAAGTGACAAGGTCACTGCTACTGCAGCAGGAGACATCTCAGCCAGACGGCACTTTCTGTTCTAACCCTGAGAACTCCCCTGGTCCCACTGGAAACTGCTTTTTTTTAAAAAATATATTTTATTGATTTTTTACAGAGAGGAAGGGAGAGAGATAGAGAGTTAGAAACATCGATGAGAGAGAAACATCGATCAGCTGCCTCCTGCACATCTCCCACTGGGGATATGCCCGCAACCCAGGTACATGCCCTTGACCGGAATCGAACCCGGGACCTTTCAGTCCGCAGGCCGACGCTCTATCCACTGAGCCAAACCGGTTTCGGCGGAAACTGCTTTTTTAAGGGGAAGGGAGACAATACAGGGTGAAGTTCCAGGCTGATGTGGGTGAAGTCTCGCCTCCACCCCTCCTTCATTGTTTAACCCGGGCAAATTACTTAACCTTTCTGCACCTCAGTTTCCTCATCTATGAAACGGGGATACCACCACTTACCCTGGCTCTTGTGTAGATCAGATAACCCACATTCAGGGCACCAGTTGGAGGGAAGGCCCTGGCACTCAACAGACCCGCAGAACCCAGAGAGGCACAGGCCTCTGCACCTGGACACTCCAGCCTCTCTTCTGACCACTCCCTCCTCTGAGGCCCAAAGGCCCTCCGCCCGCCAAGGCCAGGGGTCTGACCTTCGGGACGCAGGGCAGGCTGGCCCTGCCCAGCTCCAGGCTGTTGGTTCAACTTCAAGGGTGCACTCTGTAGCTGACTTCGCTCGTGCGTCCCTAAATTGTTCAGATACGCTACGATACAAGACACACTCTAGTCACTTGTCTTTACTTTCAAATGACTTTCTGGAGCCAAACTGACAAATCGAAGGCAAATCTTCTATTGCAGGCAACCTCCCTCCCCCTAATGGCCTCACTGAAGTGGTCATAATAGGGTAATAAAGCTTTTGCAGTGGCCGCAAAGATTCCAGCGTAAGATTGGGGTTTCTTTATTGTCTGACACTCCTCCCCGGCCCCCAACACCAAACTGATGGACTTACGAGTGCTCGCTTCCCCCCACGCTCCAGCTTTTTTCAGGAAAATGTTCCTAGACCAGTCCCTGAACTCGGAGGTCGTCTCGAGGTTGCCATTACCTTAGGAAACTGCTCTGCAGGTCCGACCACCAGCAAGATGGTGGGTCTCTTTTCCCGGGCCTCAGCCCTGCCGTCTTGTTTCCCCAAAAAGCTTGACATCGGGTCTCCCCGAGCAGGAGCTGGGGTGCCTCGGACTTCGTTATCGCTCCCCTCTGTGGGGCCTTGGCACCCCGCCCTCGGGAAAAAGCTGCACAGAAAATGCCACAGCACCTGCAGCATCACGGCTTTCTCCCGGCGGCGCTGACAGTGACCGGTCACTTCTCGGGAGGAATGTGACCACAATACCGAGGGTCGCTGGCTACACGGCTGCCGGGAAGACTGGCCTGGGAGCGGTCAGGCTGGTCGCTCTGCATGCAGCGGCGGTTTCCTGCTTTCAAATCTGCGAGCACCGCTGCCGTGCCTGGCCTGAGAAACAGCTCACTCCCAGAGCCCGCGGTGCTGGCAAGCGCAGGGAGCAGCGAGAGCTTCTTCAGGAAAAGCTCACTTCTGCAGGAGGGTGGTTCTCAACCGTCTGGCTTTTTAAAAAGAGGAGAAAGCAATAGCCCAACAGACCTCTCCCGGAGGCAGAAGCAACTTCGAACTCCCAATTATTCATCTGTCCTCGCTCAACTACTGATCCCACAAGCGAGGACCTGAGCATCCAGTCTGCATTCTCACTGCAGCAGGGCGCGGCCAATCACCTCTGCCGACACTACCAAGTTCATTATCCTAACCCACAACATCCCTCCAATCACAGGCGGCCGATTCCCTGCCTGCAGCTCAGCACTTCTGCAGGGAGGTGCCAATGGCAACCTACAGGCCCGCTGAAGGCACCAGCGCTGGCTCATCCCGGGGAGCCCAACTTCCTCCTCTCCACCTGGGTTGCTTCTGGGATGACATTCGCCATCAAGTTTGACATGATCAAGAGTCCCTGATAAGAGAGCTAGCAGCACGCTTCCTTGTTCCGTGATCCCATTCTCTCCAACCATGCGTAACACTACGCACATCGTGTCCCAGCTGCTTCTTCTCCCATGCCTCCCTGCACACGGTGAGCTGCCTGGGGACAGGGACCAAGTGACAGATCTTTCCACCCCTAGCACCCAGAACCAGGCACAGATTAAGTCTGCAGCCTGAACTGAGTAAATTACTAAGAACACAAGGGAATTGGTCTTTGCTCATTTGATTCTTAATTTAATAGCAGATAAATACAGGGACCAACTACTGCCACCCCTCACAAAAGTGGCCCTTTGATACAGTGTTCATAATCATTATTTTAAAAAAAACATGAAAAAAGTTTAATAAATGTTGGGAAGAGTACGGGGAACACCCTCATATGCTGCTGTGAGCGTGCGCATCAGGACAACTTCTTTGAAGAGCAATTTAGTCACAGCTACCAACATTTCAAAAGCACAAACCCTTTGTCATAGCAACTCCATTTAAGCAATGTATCCTGTAGATACGGTTGCACATGTGAGAAGTTACACACACATGTGTATGATATATGTGTGATACATATATGTGATCAAACATAAGGATATTTTTTGCAGCCTTGCTTATAACAGTACAAGTTTGGAAACACAGTGCTGTAAAAGGGAATGGGGGATAAATCACGGCGCATCCACACAGTGGGACCCTATGCAGCTGTTCAAAAGAATGAGGCAGCTCTTTACCTCCGAAAGAAAGAATATAAATGGAGCCACTTCAAGATGGAGGTGGAGCTGCCCTCCCAGAGGAACTGCCTTGCGGACCTTACTCCTCAAACCTTTGTAAATTGGGCAAATTAACCTTTAGACCGGGCCTGAAGCAACATTATATTCCAAACAACTATTTGTTCTGACTACCAGACTGAAAATTAAAGACATCTTTAGACTTAGCTTGCAAGCTTATCTGTAGATATACAAGTTCTCTCCTTGGCTTATTGGTGCCCATAGAAATCCTTCCTTCTATTCATGTCATTATGCCCCTTCCCTTTCTCATAAATGCCCTTGGCTTTTACCTCTGAATCAGGTCACTATTTGGGTTTCTGCCTGAATCAGTGCTTCCTGAATAGCTGTGCTTTTGGATCTTAAATAAATACCATATTTTCCCCTGTATAAGACACTATTTTTATTTCTCAAAATCCAGGGGCATCTTATACATGGAAGTTAGCCTCAGCCAAGGAGGGAGCCGTGCAGGTGTGTAGCTGCCCATACCTTGTCAAACAGGCTTCCTCCAATCTCGACCCTTATTGTTACTGACGTCAGCTGATGCTGAAATTGGAGGTGGAGGTGGAGGTGGAGCGTGCACAGATGCAACAGGGACCAGAGCGTTCTGAGCCCATAAAGATGTCAAAAAATAAGAAGATAAATACCGGTAAGCGATGGTCTTACTCTGCAAAATTCAAACTGAATGTAATCAGCTATGCAAGAGAGCATGGAAATAGAGCTGCAGAGAAACAGTGTGGACCTCCTCCCCCGAGTGTATGATCAGACAGTGGAGAAAACAGAAAGAACAATTCCTGAAAATGCCAAAAAAGAAGGCCTTCAGAGGAAAACCAGAAAAATGTTTAAAATATTGATTTCTTAATTTTGGGTTGGAAAAGTGGGGGTGGGGGGCATCTTATACATGTGGGTGTCCTACACACGGAAAAATACGGTACTTGTTCTTCTCACTTTGGCTTTTATTTTTAAGTTAACACTCGTATGGAATGATTTGAAAATATCTTGCTAAACGAGAAAAGCAAGGTGCAGAAGAAAGGGGACAGTATGCTGCCATTTATTTCTAAGCTTGTATATGTGACGAGTATCTCTGGAAAGACACTAACTAAAATTGAAGAGCTCACTTAGCGAGCTCTGTCCGTTGTTCTTACATCCAGGAAAACATCCCTTGGAAATGTCAGAGTGATTTTCGTTTCCAGTTTCCTTGGAGGCACAACCACTGGCACCAGAGCACGAACCACAGAACACACCCCCCCAATATTATCGTGTTGCCCGCATACTATCTCTATGTGCTGTAAACATTAATTATTAACTATCCTGTATCCACCAAATGTAAAGAGATGGTTTGGGGCAGGGAGGGAACTTGGGGGTTTGAGTGGAGAAAGGCAGATGGGAGATTACTTTCACTGAACATCCTTATATCATGTGAAAACAAATCATGAGCCTATACGACCAAGCATACATACATACATATACATACATACAACAATTATTTAAAAAGAAAACACAAGAAGGGACATCAAGATGGCCAAGCTAAGAATGACTTTATCTAGAAGCAGTTTTGTATGTTGATTAAATGTATAGTCTCTGGAGCCAGACCCCAGGTTCAAGTCCTGGCCATGACTTGTATGATCTTGGTCAAGTTACTTTTAGCTCTTTGAGATTTATGCTTATGTGCAAAATAAGAATAGTAATGGAACCATATTGTTAGTTCACAGAGTTGGTAAAGACTAAATTAGATAATACGTAAAGCTCTTAGAACAGTATATAAAGCATTGTGAACAAAAATGGGGCTATGTAATAAACCTGACAATCTCAGTGATCAAAAGTAACCACATTCCCTGATAAATTTAATCCTATATAATAAAAGGCTAATATGCAAATCGACTGAACAGTGGAATGACTGGTTGCTATGATGTGCACTGACCACCAGGGGGCTGCCCCTGGTGGTCAATGCGCTCTTATAGGGGGAGCACTGCTCAGCCAGAAGCCAGGCTCACGGCTGGCAAGCGCAGCAGCGGTGGTGGGAGCCTCTCCCGCCTTCGCGGCAGCGCTAAAGATGTCCGACTGCCGGCTTAGGCCCGCTCCCTGTGGGCATAAGCTGGCAGTCAGACATCCCCCAAGGGCTCTCAGACTGCAAGAGGGTGCAGGCCAGGCTGAGGGACCCCCACCTCCAGTACACGAATTTCATGCACCAGGCCTCTAGTAAAGAAATAGAAGATAAGGTGAAAAAAGTAACCACACAGATGGTCTGAACATAAACATTCCTAACTGGGCATGCATGGCAGGCCGTCACATCCCAGGACTAGAACTTCCTTAGCAAGGATTAAGCTTAAGCTTAAGCGAGCTCTGTCCGTTGTTCTTACATCCAGGAAAACATCCCTTGGAAATGTCAGAGTGATTTTCGTTTCCAGTCCCCTTGGAGGCACAACCACTGGCACCAGAGCACAAACCACAGAACCCCCCTCCCCATTATTATCTTGTTGCCCGCATACTATCTCGATGTGCTGTAAACATTAATTATTAACTATCCTGTATCCACCTAATGTGAAAGAAGTATGTGTTTCTCCATTTTGCTTCTTGTCCAATCCTAGAGGTTTCCTTGCTTGGCTTTCTCCTGCCTCCTTAATCTACCCCAGTGTTTTCAGTGTTTTTCGTGTAACCCTCTTTAGGTCTTTGCCTTTGACTGGTGTATAAAATAAGCTGCAAAACTGCAATTCTCCCAAGCATTTTCTCAATCTGTTGAGACCTTGCTTCCAGACATGTCCCCCAAAATTTGACTCAAATAAACTCTTACGAAACTTTTCCATAGGTTTGGACTTTATTTCATAACTACTAGCTATTTTATTACCATTATCTAGAAAATGATTGTGAGCTCATGCAACTAGTTTTGCTTCCTTTGTTTTTAAATTGGGCACTGTCCCCATTAGCCTTTATTTGTGGTCTGCCCTTAATTTTGTAATCTTTTCAGGTGTTTTTTTCCTTCAGTTTATGAGTGTCTCAGTGTACTTACGTCTTCTCGGTGTACTTACGTCACTGGCTCCTTTAACAAAAGAAACCCAGAGGGATCAGAAAGCACAGTGGGCTAGAGGGAAGTAGTTTTAATACTGTTAAAGAGAAAACCCACAGGCCCTAAATGGTGTCCCTCATGCTAGAAGCCCATGACACTAAACCTAGACTTAATACCTGATCTAACTGCAGTTTAAGCCTCTCCCACAAACATAATCTTTCGTAGTCATCCAGTCTGGAATCTTCTGATCAAGCACTAGTAAGTACTCTGTCACGTGGGTCCTCTCCATCCCCCATAGGAAGAAGAGGCAAGAGACAATCAGTAGATCAAATCCTTGCCTGACACCCCCCACCCCTGCCAGCCCCACCCTTGCCTCAACCTTCTTCCTATAAAAGCCTTCCATCTTGTACAACCCCCCGGAGTGCCCTTCTAGTTGCTAGATAGGACATTTAATAAAGCCAATTAGATCTCCAACTAGATCTCCAAATGTGCTTGGTTGAATTTTGTTTTTTTTTTTTAAAAATAGTAAGAACCCATCCAGAGCCAAAACTAAACAAGTAATCCTTTCATGAAAATGAATCTTGTTTTTATGCACTGAAAATCTGGTGAAATGGAGGAGACATAAGAGAAATCTCATATTTGGTTGGTTACTGGCTTTTAATTTAACGGACTCCTACATACCACAGAACTGAGTTATAAACTCAAGATGGAGCTACCAGGACCAATTCACCTTCCTGCCAAAACAATTAAATGTCCAGACGAAATATATAAAACGATGGTTTTCAAGACACTGGACTTCAGGTGACAAAGGACAGTGACTCCTGGGAGATCTATACAAATGAGCTGAGCCCACGATTGCCCCAGCTTGCTGGCTGGGGTTTCCAGGCTACAGTGTAGAGGATGGGTACAAGCAGAAGAAAGAAAATAATAAACTAGGTGAAGAAGAGACGGCGTTTTATTTATCCTAAAACCTCCCTTGTTCACCATTTAAGCCAGAGGTCAATGAAAACATGTGCAATTGCACACTTTGCTAATATTTTTATTCTAAAGCCCCTTTTCTTCAATCTTTGATTTCCTCAAGGGTGAGTACAGTATATGTCTCTTTCGTTACCACAGCATCACCTAAACCAGCAGCACTGAGCAGGCTGTTAGTTTCTTTTGGATTACGTGCAGTTACTACACTACAACCCTACCAGGCTCAGCTTTCTTAGGGTTGAGGGATCACCCATGTCCAAGGACAGAGTGGGCAAGTACAACCCTCCTGCAAGTGAGCTTATAAACATCAACAGAAACTGGTTAATATGAGGCTAGTCACCTGCAGAAGTAGCCCACTCATCTAAGAATCTAGAAAATAAGAGACTTGCTGAATAAAAGCGAGTCACAGTATCTCCCATACTCTTCAGAGAAACAACAGGTTGTACTGGGATGGACCCCCAGAGGGAACCCACTCCACATTAACCTGATAAACTGCCCAGGGGATAAGTGCCCCCAGAGCATCACCCGGAATCTTATTAAACCAGGCAGAGAGCTCTCCCACGACGCACTCCAGGGCAACGCTCCTCGTCGCACGTCCACCAGTTGAAGCACTTACTACCTGTCTATCTTAGAATCGCTCTCTCCAGAAGCCCTGCTGTCAAAGGGACCACACTTTTTTTTTAAACTGAGAAATGAAGCCAGGTTTGATTTGACAGAAAACCAGACTGATTTGATTTGAAAGTGAAGACTGGTTGGGCCAATTAGGTTATGTGGAGGGCACTTTCCATAAATTGAATGAGTCAAATCTGCAAAACTAAGGTTTTGAGCAAAACCAGATCCAAAACTGACAATTAAAAACATTTAAAGCAGATGTATAATATGCCAGTAATTATATCTCTGCAGCCATTAAACTTATGTCAACTTGAATATGTTCAAGGGGGTACCTGCTTTCTAAATTCTTTTAGGACAGTATAGGAGCAGGAGTTTGAAGGATCTCTTTTATATATTGTTATGTGGTAGCGATTTATTATTTCAGAGGCACAACTGCAGCAGGTAACCATCCCTCTCCTCTGCTAGGAATCAACAGGAGAATGTAGATGCTGAGATGCTACGTGCGGTCCTGCACAGCCCTCTGGCAGCTGGGTTTCTGGATGCACTGTAGGACTATTGAACACCCTTCTGCCTGTGGCTCAGTCCACAATTAGACAATGAAGAGGAGCAGGGCACTCGCATCTAATTTGGCACAAATGAAACCAAGGCATTGAAGGTGATGCCTGCCATGATAAAAAAGGTAAAATCCTCTTAATCTATTTCCATTTTAGGAAATAAAACCAGAAATTCTAGCTTTGGCAAAAGCTCCCTGAAAAAAAACTCCTTTAGATGAGGAAGAGGAAAAGTAGTGTATTACAGAGAAAAAAGATTCTTGACAGCTTCTGTTTACTCGTGGTGAAAAGCCAATCTCCATCGAGTCCCAAGTTCAAGGTCAATGCCTACTAACAAAGACTTTTTTTCTTCTGTCTAATAGAAAGTTAGGAGTGTACAAAATTAGTCCAAATTTAGTTGGGTTAAATGTAGGATTTTGAGGTGTAGCATGTAAACTAAAGTTCTGCAGAAGCAAGAAGAGACCACGTAAGAGTTTGATTCTCCTTCGCTAAACATGTTCCAAGAATAAGGGGCAGGGGGTGAATATGGTGTTGAGGCTGGCATGTAAAAACCCAATCACCTAAAATGATCAGAATCTGTTCAACTGATCCAAAATTGATCAGTGGGAGCCACAACACTGGCCCACGTTCAGGCTGCTTGCTGCAGCCACTTTAATCTTATTCATGCCTTCCCTTCTTCCACAGGAAAAGGCGAATCAGCAGGCTCATTACTACAAGTAACACCACATGTTTTCAGTTTCTTAAAAGCGATTTCAGAATCACAGGCTAAAACTGAGACTGTTTGAATGAATGCGAACAGCTCTCAGCAGCTGCTTGCTCGGGACTCAGGGCCAGGACAGGGGTGTGAAACCCACCAACAGCTGCCCTCAGGGTGAGAAGGGCAGGCCGGAGAAGTCTGTGTAACAATAACTGCTTTAGCAGGAAAACGAGACATATGTAATACTTTCAACAATAAAGAATTTATTTTAAAACACACACACACACACACACACACACCCCACTACATTTCATACACACACACACACACACAAAAGAATAACTAGTTTACACCAAGCTGGCTCTTAGAAACAATTCAGGTAAGGCTCTTTTTTAAAAAAATATATTTTACTGATTTTTTACATAGAGGAAGGGAGAATAGAGTTAGAAACATCGATCAGCTGCCTCCTGCACACCTCCTACTGGGGATGTGCCTGCAACCAAGGTACATGCCCTCGACTGGAATCGAACCTGGGCCCCCTCAGTCCACAGGCCGACGCTCCATCCCGAGCCAAACCGGCCAGGGCAAGGTAAGGCATTTTTTAGCTATAAAACTATTTACCATATACTATCTTTACCTTTGATATAGGCTAAAGAGACTCTAGCAAAAAGAATATACCCAAGATATGAATAAAAAAGGGAAAAAATGTACTGTCTATAAATGTAAAAGGTCAACAGGTTGACGAAGGTGCGCACAACTGGCTGGTTTTAACCAACAGGACTATTCACTTGTGTCAGACCTACAGACAAGGATGCCCCCCCCCCCCCCTGCATTTCTGTGGTTTTTGAGAGCTTTCTCAACACTGTAAGTGGCTGGTTTTTTGTGTGTTTTAGTCACACATCAGACTCCAGTGGAGGAGGGTGGGCTGGGGGAAAGAAGGCATGAGGCCAGGGGTTGATGGAATGTGGAAAGCTTCATAAAGCAGCAGCAGGAACAGGAGCAGCTACCCTCTCCAGTTTCCCCTTTGACCTTGGGGAATTCAAGCTCCACGAAAGCTGTGCCAAGAGTTGAAAGCAGATAAGAAGCTCCTTATGTTCTACCTTTATAATTTATTTATTTCAAAGAAAGGTGCATCTTTAAGACAACAAAGCCTTTCTTTTAGGCATGCGTGGAGTTTTTCATATCCCATACTTAGCGAGAGTGTACCTATCAGTTCAGTGGCTGCTTCCTGAGCACCATCAGAGGGTCTTACAATGCTAGCTGGCCCGGTCGGCGTGGCTCAGTGGTTGAGCGTGGACCTATGAACCATGAGGTCATGATTCGATTCCTGGTCGGGTCCTGGGTTGCGGCCCCGACCCCTAGTGTTGGGCATGCAGGAGGCCCCAGTGATTCTCTCTCATCATTGATGTTTCTCTCTCTCTCCCCCTCTCCCTTCCTCTCTGAAATCAATAAAAATACATATATTTTTTAAAAAGCTGAGCTGGTGTTAGGCACAGATATGGCAATGTCATAAACTGTGAATATCAACCTTGCCAAATTTTAGGGGCTAGTGAAGTATCTATAGTGATAGTAGGAAGCAGTGTATGTTGACCTAACTTGAGCAAAGTCAAAATCCTGGGTTCTGCTACTAGCTTTGCCTTCAACCAACTGGAAGGCTAAGCCACAGCCCACTTCTGCAAAATGATGCAGTTAGTGAGGTAATCTCCAAGGGTGTTAACTAAGCTCTGCTTGAAGCTTCCATTTTCACATCAAAGTGAACTCTGCATTAAGAAAATGGCCCATTTCCATCCAGGGAACATACGGGTGAAAGACATTGTTATGTGTTGAGTGACTCGACCACTTCAACAACTTTAAGAAACCTCCCAACACCAGGGTTTCTTTTTTCTTTTTCTTTTTTTTACAGTTCCTGCCGCAGGTTTATTTGTACAAATAGCACAGGAAGACACCAGCCCCACGCAGACAGTGGTCCAGGGACCATATCAGGCCTCCCATCCTCACATCAGCAGAGACCTCTACTGTGGAGCTTTCGTGGGGGCCTGGGCACCTTTGGAGGCCTGAGCCGGAGCTGCAGCTGGAGCCTGGGCTTGATTTGAGGCTTGGCCTTGGCCTTTGGCCGGCAGAGCCTGAGAGCCTTGGCTATGCGGCACGATCACGTTTCCCAAGCTTGGGGTGAGTGATGTAGGCAAGTCAATTGAGCTTGTGGCTGTGCCCTTTGGAATGTTGGGCTTGGTCTCCTTGGGCTTTACAAGGGCCTTAATAGCCTGGGCACATGCACTCATGGCCTTGGCATTGTGGGCCTGCATCTTCTTTAGGCCCTTCTTGTTGGGCCTCTTGGCAAAACACATGTTTCTCAGGAACTTAAGAAATTTGTATCTTTGTGATCCGGGTTTCTTGAAGCCATTTCTGTGCCTGGTTGTGCATGGTGTGGCTCTTAGATTTGGCCATAATCTGCACTGAAACCTGTGGTTCCATAAACCTCTTTTTAAAATATATATATACATATATATTTTATTGATTTCATAGAGGAAGGAAGAGGGAGAGATAGAAACATCAATGATGAGAGGGAATCATTGCCTCCTATATGCTCCCTACTGGGAATCGAGCCTGCAACCTGGGCATGTGCCCTGACCAGTCCACCGTGACTGCTTGGGGTTATTGTGAGTACAGCACTTTATGTCGGACTGAAGTCTGCTTGTACCTGCTTCCCATGTGCCTCAAGTTTACCTTCAGGAGCAATACACAAAAGTGACCCAAGGGCCCTTTAAGTATCGGAAAACTATCTTACCTTACAGTCTCCGCTGCTAAAAAACTGCGTTTTATCATGCACTTCTCACACAATAAGCTGTCCACACCTTTCATAGTCCCTCCTCGGAGGCAATGCCACGGGAGTGAGGAGGACAGCCCTTCCTTGGAAATATTACACCAAGTGAAAGAAGCCAGTCACAAAAGGCCATATGTTATATGATCCGTTTCTGTGAAATTCCAGGATAGGGAAAGCTGGAAACTGAACCTAGATTAGTGGTTGCCTAGGCCTGGGAAGGGAGGAGAATGGAGAGGAAGGAAGGTGAGGGTTTGGGGGTTCTTTCTGAGGTGGTGAACGTGTTCTAAAGTTGATTGTGGCGATGGTCGCACATATCCTGGGAGGGAAACTGCTTCTGGCCCTCTTATGCTCCAGGCCATCTTGTGAGGGCCGCAGCCTGACCTCTCCCGGCGACTGTGCTAGCTGGAGTCACAGTGGGCACCGAACTGTGTCTGCAGCCATTGTCTGTCCTCCCCGCATCCCACCTTCCTACTCATTCCAATACACCGCCTTCAGATATCCCACTGCCTGGGTCTTTCAGGGGGTTTCTCTATTGAGCGGGCGATCCTTGTGGAGTTCTGGTTGTCTGGCTTGTAAATTTAAGGGGAGAAATGAAGTCTTCTCACCCCACCCTGATGTGGCTATCACTTCCAAAACTGTTTTTGTTGTTTTTAAATCTTTATTGTTGAAAGTATTACATATGTCCCTTCCCCCACACACACACCCATCATTGACCCCTTCTAGCCCATCCCTGCCCTTCGCCCCAGGTCAGAATGTGTTTGTTTTTTATAAAACAGTACAGTATCGACTTTATGGTGTAAACCGAGGTTCAAATATTGTTTTTGCAACTTGCTAGCCTTGTGACCTTAAGCAAGTTACTCAACCTCTCCAAGTCTGTTTTCCTTAACAGATACATGATATGAATACCTATTTCATCAGGTTGTGGTGGGGATTAGATTAGATAAAGTATATAAAGAGCCTGACACTCAGATGTTTAACACAAAGTGACATTTTCCTCCATTGAGTCTTTGAAAAGAACATGCCTACAATTGGTCTTAACCACCTGCATTTTTCCTGAATTACTTAGGTGGAAAGTGCAATAGAAAGAAGTGGAAAGTCTGGGATGTCTGTAGGAAAGGTGTGTAGCACCCAGGCAGAGCGCAATCTATTGTCAGCTGACAGGACCTTCAGCAGTTGAGGGAGGAAGAATGTAGGTTGCAGAGAGCCTGGGCCCTATAGACATTAGGAAAATTAAAACAAAAAAAGAGGCTTCCACTGGCTGGTGTTACTCAATGGTTGACCCATGAACCAGGAGGTTACTGTTTGATTTCTGGTCAGGGCAGCTTTGTTCACTGAATTCAACCTGCGGCTATACTCAGCTGGACTAGAAATGAATACCAGCAAAATATTTCTTTCTTTCATTCTCCTGTGGTTTCGGTGAGACTTCAGCAATTAATGACTCTTTCAACATCAAAGGAATTCATCCAACTGAAGCTCCAGGTCAGGCCTACTTAGGCTGTATCCTCATTTTTCACCTGGTTTTAGATCAGGGAACTTGATCCCACCTTTCCAAATTATCAACTAATTTTTTTAAGCTTCCTTAAAACACACACACACACACACACACACACACACACACACACACACTTTTTTGTTTGTTTGTTAATCCTCATCCAAAGATATTTTTTTTCCATTGACTTTCAGAGAGAGTGGAAAGGGGGGGGGGGGGGAGGGAGAGAGGGAGAGAGAGAGAGAGAGAGAGGGAGAGAGAGACATCGATGTGAGAGGGACACATTGATTGGATGGATCCAGCCGGCAACCAAGGTAGGTGCCCTTGACGGGAATTGAACATGTGCCCCTTTAGTTCTAGGGCTGACACTAACCACTGAACAACTGGCCAGGGCTTAAAAAAAAAATCATATCTTGATGATAATTACTTCGAGCAAGGAACCAATTTTGCAACAATATAACAATCAGGTTAATATAGGAACCTAATCCAAGCTGCAAATAGCATTTTTCTTTTTCTAACGGGCTATTGTATTATACCAAATTATATCTATTCCTTTTCTATGAAAAAGGCTTCTTTTTCTGTAGACTGTCTTATCTAAGTCTAGCTTCCCCCTCAATGACCACACATTTAAATATTTTTACATATGTTTTTATTGATTTCTGAGAGAGGAAGGGACAAGAGAGAGAGTTAGAAACATCAATGACGAGAGAGAATAATGGACTGGCTGCGTCCTGCATACCTCTACTGGAGATCGAGCCTACAACCCAGCTGGGAATCGAATCGTGACCTTCTGATCCATGGGCCAACACAACCACTGAGCCACCCCAGCTGGGCCAAATGGCCACACATTTAATAGGTACACAGTTTAACAGTACTGTCTGGTTAAGCAATACTACCAACCTGACCTTAACGATCTTCCATTCATTGTTTCAAGTCAATAGAGACTGCCTCTTGCACACTGCCCAGGTCAAGGAGAGAATTAGGGCAGGGTGGATTCTCATTCTTTGACAGGATAATCTTGGAACCTACTTTGGGAAAAAACAGATGTGGTTCTAAATTGATCCCTCCTCATCTTTCTCAAGTTCTCCCAAAAGCCCAGGTAGGGGCTCTCTTCATGTCCCTCAGAAACAACTGGTCTAGTTAAAGAGGAGTGGAGCTCAAATCAGAAGTTGGTTCCAGTTCTTGCTCTGGTCTAATTCCTTAGTGGTCAAATGAGTTTTGAGGTTGTTTTATCATCTTTTTCAACCTCTGTTCCTCCCTCTGTAAAATGGGGGGAAATCCCTGTCTTGCCTATTTCACAAAGGTATTGTGAGGCTCCAACGAGCCGGTGCATATGCATGTCTCTAAGTCAGCAAACCACTCCACCTTCTAAAACCCTCACCTGCATTAAACTCCAGCCCCACAGCCTCAGCTATAGGGACAGTTTTTACATCTAACCCAGCTTGCCTTCTTCCTCTAATTGGAATCTATGTTTTAAATCTGTTTTAAGACAAAGATTGTGTTTGGTCACATGAAAATGCCTTAAATAGGCAATGCTATAATTGGCTCCAGCTGAAGAAGCCTCATTTCCTCAAGTCACTACCGCTGCCTGCCGTCATCTTTTTTCTTTCTTTAATAAACCCTTCCCCCCAAAAATAAAATAAATAAACGCTTCCCTTCCTTGTCTCAGGACGGGCTTCTTGCTCACATGTCCTTTACAAAGGAAATTTCCCTGGCTGGCTGCCCGCTTCCATTTTAAGTAATTTTTCCTCGACTGTCCCAATTTCTTCTGGACAAAAAAAAAAAAAAAAAAAAAAGGGCAGATGCCAAAACTGCTGGTTCATTTCTAAAGAAAACTTGACCCAACCTGTTGTAAAGCTAGCAAGAGGCTTTGATAGTCACATGGCTGGGTTCACCCAGCACCCACTGATAAGCACTCAAAGCTGATTTCTGAGCAAACCCTAGCACTTCAGACTGGTCCGAAGGGTCACATGAAGCGGCTGCCAAAGTTTGATGTACTTTTCAGCGCCTATTCCCGTGAATGACGACCCAATTCTAACCCAGGGGCCCCCACCTTCTCTCTTGGCTTTTCGAGTTCTGCAAAACTACAGCACTACTTTTTCGGTTCGTAACTAACACTGATATTATTTCAACAGGAAGTGGTATGGGGGTTCATGCGGCAGGGTGTCTTCCTGTTGCCTGGTTATTTACAACGAAGTAGATTTTCTCTCTTAATACTTAAACCATTCGCCAGAAGACTGGCATGTACTCCTTTATGGGTAATAAATACAATTCAGAATTCCTAGTCTCAACCCTGTATAATAATTTAACTTATTCAAAGGCCAAAAGAGTTATAGAAATAGAGTCCATACTAAATCCCCACACCACAAGAATAAAAGAGGGTCCTGGCCCTAGCTGGTTCGGCTCAGTGGATAGAGTGTTGGCCTGGGGACTGAAGGGTCCTGGGTTTGATTCTGATCAAGGGCACATGCCCAGGCTGTGGGCTCAATCCCTAGTTAGGGGTGTGCAGGAGGCAGCTGATCAATGATTCTCTCTTATCATTGATGTTTCTATCTCTCTTTCACCCTTCCTCTCTGAAACCAATAAAAATATATTTAAAACAAACAAACAAAAAAAAGAGTCCTGGCCGGGTAGCTCAGTTTGTTAGAGCATTACCTAATAAGCTAAGGTTGCAGGTTCAATCCCCTGTCAGTACACATACAAGAGTCAACCAGTGAATGCATGGATAAGTGAAACAACAAACTCAAGTTTCTTTCTCTCCCTTCCTCTCTCTCTCAAACCAACAATAAAAATAAAAAATATTTTAAAAATAAATAAAAATAAATAGAACTTAGATCAATCACAGAATCAAAAATCTTAGAACCAATGGGACCAAGGGGCCAGGCAACCTTTGGTTAATCAGAAAGGTTTCTTTCAACGCTCGAAAGAAAAATGATCCCTTTCTCCTTATTTGCCCTTAGAAATTTAGTGCCAGAAAAATGGATCAGGATCAATGTCAGATGTGCCGTGAATCACAAGAACATTGTGACTCTAGTTTAGCACTGAGCATAGCGTCAACACTGAATACCCTCCCACCGCCAGATGCCCTCGGTGTGCCTGCAGCGTATGCCAAGTGGGTGCAAAGAAGCAGAAAGGTAAAGCTGGGCCCATAAAGCCTGACAGACTCTGAATTTAGCCACACGATCTTCCCAAGTGACTTATGCATCAGATACGTACGGGACAACATCAAGCTCACACTACTATTTTGTGTAAAACTCACTTAAATTTTATTTTTGTTAATCCTCACCCGAGGATATTTTTCCATTGATTTTTAGAGACTGAAAGAGAGAAGGAGAGACACAGGGAGAGAAACATCGATGTGAGAGAGACACATCGGTTGGTTGCCTCCTGCACAGTCCCAACCAGAGCTGGGAATGGAGCCTGCAAACCAGGTATGTGCCTTTGACTGGAATTGAACCCGGGACCCTTCAGTCCACGGGCTGACGCTCTATCCACTGAGCCAAACTGGCTAGGGCTACTTAAATTTTTTTAACTAGTCTCTATAAACCACTTGGATTTAACCCATTGATTCTATTCTTACATAGTGTTACCCTTGGTCTTCTTCCCAGGCAGATCCTAAGTAGGTTAAATACCTTAGATGTTAATCCAAGATATCTTGGACATGAGTTAAAAACACTTTACATACATACCTGGCCTATCAAAAAATTGGTTTAATTCTCTGGTATTCTACCAGATTTCTTCATACTTGGCTGTGAGATTCTGTACAAATGGACCAAATAAACTAACTTAGAAGAAAAACAGGTTACTAGGTACACAGTGGTCCTCCCCCTGATTTTTAGGGCTGAAAATCAGGCTAAGCCACATGTAAATGAAACATTCGGAAAGGGAAGCGATAGCCACAGAGTCAGATGGAAAAACGTATCTTGAGAGAAGGGGGAGAAAGAGCTTCTGCCTGAGGTTCTTCTAAAGAGAAGACAGCGCTGATCTTTCCGGCAGGCCTGGAGATGGGCCGCTCTCCGTACCCCTTCCCCCTGGCCAAGAGCCCACTCCTCAACAGGAGTAAGATATTCCCTCCAGGCATGCAACACCCTCACTTTTAGGAAGTCTTGCCCCCTCCATTATTTTATCACCTGCAACGCTGCAAGGGATCGTCATCCCATCTCCGGGATAGCATGTCGATAGGAATGAGCCTACACCGACAGAGCTGCTGGTCCTCACCACCCACACCATCACAAATCTGCCTAAAACCCCAGTTCCCTTTTTTCCTCCCCCCAACTCCCACATGCTCTGAGAGGAACCAGATCCGGGCCAATGGCTGGCATGGAAACCAGAGGGGAGGGAGGGGGGCGCTGGAGGAGGATGGATGAACTTGTCAGCGGAGGGTAGGGGGATGCATCAAGCTTAGCCTTGAGGTCAGGGGGTGAGGAAAGGCAGACTTCTGAGTCCTGGCCTCTACTCTGGGGAAAGCCGGAGCAGGAAGGGGCTTTTCGCCCATCAGAGGCTCCCAGAGGGTGCCCACCTGTGCCCACGCAGAGCACTTCCCTCTAGCTTAAGCGCCCACAGCGGTCAAGGTGCTCCACTCCCACCAGCACGTAAAGAGGGGACCCATCAGTCACTCGGGGGTCCCACCAAGCCCAAGGGGCCATCCAGCTGACCTGCTACGCTCCAAGGGGCTGCCCCATAAGCCAGGGCGTTCAGACCTGCCCCCCAGTCCCCTCCCTGGACCTCCCTGGAGTCTGGGACACGCAGGGGGCCCCTTCCCCGCCCGCGCGCACGGTGCGCGCCGCCTACCCGGAGTTCGCCCTCGGTGCGGTGCAATCCCAGGCGTCGCAGCCCCACGGCCAGGTCGTTGACACACAGGCCGCCGTCGCGGTTGACGTCGAGCGTCTGGAAGAGGCTCCACAGGCGCAGCCTGTGGTCTGGGCCCCCGCAGACGGCACCGCCGCACGGGTCCACAGACGCCGGCGACGAGGCGGACGAGGCGGCGGCGGCGGCGTCCGGCGGCGGGGAAGCCACGCAGCGGCACAAGACACTGCTCACCATCGGGCGCGAGGCAGGGGCGCCGGGCGGCGAGGAGAACGCAGAAGACACGCGAGTATCCTCAGACTACGAGCGCGGGTTCCGAGATGCCGGCAAACGGGCGGGAGGGGCCGCTTCCGGGAGCCCCGCCTCTCTGGCCACGCCCCCAGCTCGCCGCCGACTAGTCACAGGCCGGCACTGCCGCCCGGAGGGGCGGGACCTCTCCGAGGACTGCCCACATCGTCCTTGCCGGCCTGGATCAATAGAGTGGGCGGGGCGATTCCGGCTCAGCCTGGGGCCGATTCAAACTGAGGGAGGCAGGGATTGGCTGAACCGGGCCAAACAGAGGAAATCGCGCCGCTATAGGCAGGAGTCATGTGATTGGCAGGCGGGAGGTCCCGCGTCCAGTTTCCATTGAGTAACTCTGTTTGGACTTCAGAATCGTAAGGATGGGAGGAGAGGTCGTGTCTTCGGTGGGAAATAGGATTTGTGTGAGGAGTAATTGTGAGCTGCATTTCAAACCAGTTTGCGCCCGTGGGTGGAATTATAAATTAATTGGCCAACGGTTCAAGCTGAAAGCACTAGGGATCCGCAGGAGGCCGGGTTTTGATAATCTAGCTCCCTAAACCAATAAAATAGCTGAATTTAATAGGATAATATTCGTAATACTGCTGATTGAACGACAACAAATTTCCAATGGAAGTTAATAAAGACTCGGTGAGCGGAGCACTCTGTAACGACAGGCATACCTTTAGACCAATGATCAAGTCGATCCCGGTAAGTGGGCGTGCTCTGTAGCTGAGCGACAGGTCCAAAGAACCAGTGAGTGTCCTGATATTGAGCCGCGACCAACCGGGAGGGCGGGTTCCCCCGGAGCAGCGCTGGGAGGCGGGAAGAGGGGAAGTGGGCGGATCTCCGCACACCCGAGCGGAAGAGGCAGATTCAGGAAGCCATTACGCCGCTGGCTGGCAGCGGCTGGGCCGGTCGGCGCCGGGCCCTACGCACTTTGCGTAACGGGGGGGTTACCAAAGGCCTGGTACTTGGCCTTGGCAAACTCGGCCTATCCCATGTAGGGGGGGTGTGCGAGGGGCGAGGCTGAGGAAGAAGAGAAGGGAAATTGGGCGGTTGAAGGGATTATAATTTCTTTAAAAAGAAGGGTAGGGAGAGGCCATGGCCGTCCCAGCCAAGAAGAGGAAGATGAACTTCTCGGAGCGAGAGGTGGAGATCATCGTGGAGGAGCTGGAGCTGAAGAAGCACCTGCTGGTGAACCACTTCAACGCCGGGGTCCCGCTGGCTGCCAAGAGCGCGGCCTGGCACGGCATCCTGAGGAGGGTGAACGCCGTGGCCACCTGCCGCAGGGAGCTGCCCGAGGTCAAGAAGAAGTGGTCTGATCTCAAGACCGAGGTCCGTCGCAAGGTTGCCCAAGTACGGGCGGCTGTGGAGGGTGGCGAGGCCCCAGGGCCCAATGAGGAAGATGGAGCTGGCGGGCCAGGGCCAGGTGGTAGCAGTAGTGGCGGTGGCCCAGCGGTAGGCCCCGTCCTGCTCACCCCCATGCAACAGCGCATCTGCAATCTGCTGGGTGAGGCCACCATCATCAGCCTGCCCAGTGCCACAGAGATCCACCCTGTGGCCCTTGGACCCACGGCTACTGCAGCCGCAGCCACGGTCACCCTGACACAGAGTGAGTGACCTCTCCTGCCCAGTCCAGCCTGCATAAATGGGAAGGGCAGCCTGGGGAAGGTTGACTGTAAAGGGTCAAAGGTCAGATAGGAGTCTTGGAAGACCATGAGACCTTCCAAGAGCTCCGCAGACAGAAATGATCTTGTTCTCTCTGGGGCTTCCTCAGCACACAGTCTGGGCTTCTGATGAGCTGGATTGCTCTCAAGTGCGTTTTGCCACCCTTCGTGTCCATGACTGAACTGTGCGGTCCTTGCAGACAAAGACCATGTTTCTATCCTCACAGGACTTGCCACAGGGCCTGGCACCTACGAAGCAGTCAGAATGTGTTTGTTCGATGAGTAGATAGATGGGAATGGCCATGCCCAAGCCAAACATGGATTCTGGACAGAGAGGCAGTCTGGGTTTTCGGTGTGGCAAACGTTCGTCAGGCACAGTGGAGGAACCTCATGGTTCCTGGTGTTGATCTATTCATTCATTCACTCATCAAACATTAGCATTTATTCTGTGCCAAACCCTGTGCTCGGCACTGGGATTACCAAGGTGCGTAAGACAGAGCCCAATTATAATCTAGTAGCGCAGTGCAGATAAGACATAACTGAGTAGCTGCAGTGTCAGTTGGGAGAACATAAGAACTCAGAGGAGAAGGGGGGCTTCTTGATTGGTGGGGACACACAGTTGATGTTGGCATTGAAAGGTGGAGAAGATTCACCCTTCCTCGACGCAGGGAGGCCCAAACAGCCCACCTAGAATCCTTCCAAAGGCTCTCAATGGAGGTGGCTTGGGTTGAACTTTGTAGTTCAGATAGGTTCGCACTGGGATCCGTGAACTGCCTCTTTGTGCTAGGTTATACACTGCACTTCACATCAGTGATTCTCAGTGGGGCTTTGGGGATTGGGTATATGTGAGTGCCGTCCCTTGCAGTGTCATATTTCTCAAGGGTATTGAGGTAGGAAAGAGGATCCGACACTGGCCTAAATCAATTGCTGTTCTGGAACAGGAAGAACTCCTAGGTATTCCATTGACCAACGTGATCAGAAGACAGGGAAGCATTTATTGGACACTTTGCCAGCCCCCTCCCATCTCCTTTTCCGCTTGGCCATGAGAGACTAGTAGTCAAGAAGGCACTGAAGGAGGTAGGACTAGTGTAGCTACAAACAGCTCATGTAGAGGTGCCCACTCCAGACACCTGCTGTGTACCGGTGCCACGGGGAACATGTGACCAGGCCTTTATTAGCAGAAGCAGCCGATGGGGTGGAATTGAGCACTATGGACTCTGGTGCTGGGGAGACCTGGGTTTGTTTCCTGCACCTGCTGAGCAAGCTGTGTGACTTCAGGCAAGTCACTCCATGTTTCTGAGTCTGTTCATTCTCATCTCTGAAAATGAACTTGACAGGACTTACCTCTTGATATCATGAGGATTTGTTGAGCTAATGAGTGCAAAGGGCTTAGTACAGTGCCTGGCACATAGCAGGTACTCTAAATTTTTTGCTAGCATCATTATTAGCATCTTCGCTTTTGCAGGATCTGGGACTGACCCTTTGGTTACCAAATAGATTAAGATTCTAAACCTGGTACGTTCTAGATTTAGTTAGGTATTTATATAGCTATACAGCCAGAGGAGGCCTGAATTCCCCAGAATAGGGCTTAATATGGCCCATCCCACATAACCAGCTTCCCTCTTTCTAGAAAGTGACCTGACACTGCCTTTGCTCTGTCCACAGTCCCCACAGAGACCACCTACCACACGCTGGAGGAGGGGGTGGTCGAGTACTGCACCGCTGAGGCCCCCCCGCCCCTGCCAGCGGAGGCCCCTGTGGAGATGATCGCCCAGCATGCTGACCCCTCAGTCAAGCCACAGGCACTCAAGAGCCGCATCGCCCTCAACTCAGCCAAGCTGATCCAGGAGCAGCGAGTCACCAACCTGCACGTGAAGGAGATCGCCCAGCACCTGGAGCAGCAGAACGACCTGCTGCAGATGATCCGCCGCTCACAGGAGGTGCAGGCCTGCGCCCAGGAGCGCCAGGCTCAGGCCATGGAGGGCACGCAGGCGGCCCTGAGTGTCCTCATCCAGATCCTCCGGCCCATGATCAAAGATTTCCGCCGCTACCTGCAGAGCAACACATCCAACCCTGCCCCCGCCCCTGACCCTGGACAGATGGCCCCGAATGGACAGCCGGACAGCATCATGCCGTGAGGGGAGGGGTCGAGCCAGCCTTCTGCTGTGATTGGATGACACCAGGTGGTCTTGTAAGTGGGTTCTGTAACTGGCCTTTGGCTAGGGCCGGCCACACGGACAGCCCCCTCTTTAATAGGCACACAGGAGGTCCACTATTTCTGAGAAAGAAAAGAGACTGGGAAGAGGAACTTGTTGGGGTCCTGAGACCCAAACTCTTACCCCCACCACTGGAGCTGCCTTGTTAAGAACCTTGTTAAGACTGGTTAGCTGGGGGTCAGGCACTGGGGGGGTGGGACATGTGTTGCCATGACCCTGGGCTCTTGACATGACCCTGGGCTCTTGACATGACCCAGACTCGACCTGGGACCCTTGTAAGGAAGGCTGTCCCTGGGGAATGATCACACAGCCGGGGTTCTGTGCTCAAGTGCCCCACCCTCAGGTACCATCTTTTCAGTAAGATATTGGCAGTGGTGCTGGCAGCAGCACAGTGATATCTTCTCCCTCCCTCGGGAGGCAGAGTGACAGAGAAACCCCACCCTTTCCTCCTCACTGCGCCTCTGTTCTCAGGGGACTCTAATGCCATGCTCTTCCCCACCCACTCTGTGCACAGCAGGGGCCTTTGGTAGTGCCCTGGGCTGCCTCTGCGACACACCTAGGATACGGTCCACGGGGCTCAGGAATGCTGTGTGTGGTGGGGATGGCTTGGCCACCATCTGGTCTTCCACGGCATCCAGGACAGCCCTTTAGTGATGTGTCCCAAGAGCTCTTGACTCAGCTCAAGCATCAGGCTTTGGTGCTGTAAAGTTTAGAGAAAGCAACCCAGTGTGGACATTGTTGCACCACTGCAGTGGGTCTGTGGTGACCTGTTGGCTCCTTCCAGAAGGTTTGCTTCCAGCCAGTTCTGTTTATTCTGTCCATGAACCCCTCCTGGGAAGACCTTCAGGACCTCTGAGGGCCACCCTGGCCACGCCCTTCCTTCTTTCCTCTCTACTGACTGTACATTTCCAAAACCCTGCAAGAAAACCTCTCAGCATCACACCCTGGACTCCCTTCACACACTATTCAGAGCCTTGAGTTCTTTTGGGAACCCCAGTGGCAGGCTGGGTGAACCCGCAGGCCTGATTGGCCCTGAATGTGTGAGGTGGGAGCATTGCTGACCTAAGATGTGGGACCTTTGATGTCTGTGCTTCGTAAGGGCAGACAGACCTCGGAGTCCTGAAGGAGGTGGTGTTCCCTGCTCTGCTTTCTCCCGTTTGTAAGGAGTTTACCCAGATGGCATTTGTCTGTTTCATTTTCAGAATGAAATCTATTGAATCGATTACTGAGACCTTGCATTTTTTTCCAGATCGTTTCCCAAGTGTGCCATCTTGCTGCTGGTGCCTTGACCACACATGACTGATGGTTACAACTCAAGGCTCCAGATAAACAACGAAGGTGCTGCCCTTCTGGGCATGTGCATTCAGAATTGCTCGGCTCCACTGTTGCAGTCACAGGAAGGTGCCCCCACAGGCAGTTGGGAGGTGACTCCTGTGCCGCCAGCCTCTCCGTGGAGGACATGCAGGGCCAGCTACAGAGCAATGCAGAGGAATCGGGCCTGTGAGGGGGTTGGGTGGTGGAAGAAAAGCTCTTCTCAGTGTGGCTGGAAAGCAGTAGCCCCTGGCAACCTGGGCACCCTCCCTCCCAGGAGCCTGAGGGCCCCAGCAGGGTAGCTGCGGGGACTGCCTGAAGATTTTTTATTTTGGTTTGGTTTTTCTCTGGGGTTAGCAACCTGAGCCAATATTGTGTCTGTTCCAATTGGGTATAAAGAGGAAAGCCTGGATCACTTAAACTGACTGGTTCATTCCAGGTCATAATTTTAAATTAAAGAAATATCACTTTTTTTTTTAATACCCATGTCTGTGTCTTTATTGGTTATATATAGGAGAGATATGTGCTGGCAGAAAGCAGGGGCTGGCATACCATGGCCCACAGGTCAAATCTGGCCCCTACCTGTCTTTGTAAATAAAGTTTTATTGGAACACAGTCACACCCCCTTCACTTATTTTATGTCTTTGGCTGTTTTTGTGCTGCAGTAGCAGAGTCGAGCAGTTGTGACAGAGGCTTTTGACCCACAACGCCCAAGTATTTACTCTCTGGCCCTTTACAGAAAGTCTGCCTACTCCTGGTGTGGGGCAGTTTAGACACTGAGTGAGAATTGCTCAAGGTGTTTGCCTACCATACCCAGCCCTTGGCCTCGTCCCAAACCCGGAAGAGACTCCTGGAGAGAGAGAGCTCTAAGAATATTCGTGGTACATAAGCTCTCTGGGTGATTCTGATGTTTCCTGGAGGTTAAGAAATTTGGCTCAGAGAATGGAAGAGTTAAACTCGGCTGAAATGGGAATCATGCCCCAGGGAGAGCTGCTTCTCAGGAGTTTCTCAAGCAGAGATTCTCATTTAAGATTGGCCTTTATTCTGGAGGGATCCCAGCCTCCCTGGCCATAGTCATCACTCAGTCCGGTACTTAGTAATAAAAACTGACAGTCATCCAGCCCTACTCTCCAGGTCTTCTCAGCATGACCTCATTGACCCCTTGCAACAGCCCCATGAATTAGACACTAGTATTGTTCTCAGTTTGCAGATGAGAACACTATGGATCAGAGAGGTTAAACAGTTCGCCTAAGGTGACACAGCTACCTTATTCCCTGGGGTGGTCCATGCTCTTAACTACCGCTCTCACCTCTTAACTATTCTAACCTTGCAGCCTGTGGAGGGAAATCAGCTAGAAGTCATTTGAGCCTGACGCGGAGGAGTTTCTAAGTCAAAGGAGGAGGCCGAGGAGAGGGTTTATGTTTATTATTCTTGGCACTTGAGAGGGAACACCGACCTCTCCTACTCGCTGCAGGCTTTGGACTTACGCATATTTAGAGAGAAAAGGGGAGCCTGGCCAATCGAACCTTTGAACCAGAAGGTCAGGGTTCGATTCCTGGTCAGGGCATATGCTCTGAGTGCAGGCTCGATCCCCAGTGTGGGGCAGGCAGGAGGCAGTCAATCCATGATTCTCTTTCATCATTGATGTTTCCATCTCTATCCCTCTCCCTTCCTCTCTGAAATCAATAAAAATACATTTAAAAAGAGAGAGAGAGAGAGAAAAGGGTGCCCTGGCTGGTGTGGCTCGGTGGTAGAGTGTTGGCCCGACCACTGTAGGGTCCTGGGTTCAATTGCCAGTCAAGGGCATGTACCTGGGTTGTGGGTTTGTTCCCTGAAGGGGCAGATATGGGAGGCAACCAATCGATATGTCTCTCTCACATCCATGTTTCTCTCTTCCTCTGCCTCTCTCTCTCTCTCTCTCAGCGGTTCTCAACATGTGGGTCGCGACCCCTTTGGGGGTCGAACAGCCCTTTCACAGGGGTCGCCTAAGACCATCGGAAAACACATATATAAGTACATATTGTTTTTTTGAGTAATCACTATGCTTTAATTATGTTCAATTTGTAACAATGAAAATACATCCTGCATATCAGATATTTGCATGACGATTCATAACAGTAGCAAAATTAGTTATGAAGTAGCAACGAAAATAATTTTATGGTTTGGGGTCACCACGACATGAGGAGCTGTATTAAAGGGTAATGGCATTAGGAAGGTTGAGAACCGCTGGTCTAGAGAGTCTTTTCTGGAGATTACAATGGAAGTTTTGTCACAGATGGTTTGAGTCAGTTTACAATCACCCTTTTCTCTCCCTCTCGCTCCCTTCCACTCTCTCTAAAAATCAATGGAAAAACTATCCTCGGATTAACAAAAAAAAAAAAGGAGAGAGAGAAAGAAGGGTAATTTAACAGAATTAAACCTACCAGATCTTGGTGTTGGTGAAGAAGTGTCACTTATATTGCTGAAATGTGGAGTTTTATATTGTTAAAGAGAAAATTACAGGCCCAAAATGGCGTCACTTTTGCTAAGAGCCCATGATACAAAGCTAGACTCAATACCTGATCTAATGGCAGTTTCAACCTCTCCCAGAAATGTAATCTTAAGCAATCTAGAATGTTCTGGTCAAGCATGGGTAAGATCATCTGTCACCTGGGCCCTCTCCATTCCCTGAAGCCACCCAGAAAGAAGAGGCAGCCTGCCTGATAAAAACCCTGCCATTCCCTCCCCCAAAGATGTTCTAGCCTGGAAATAATCCTTTCTCTTCTTTTGTTACTCGCTCCCTGGCCTCCGCCTGGTTTCTATAAAAACCTCCTCTTGTGTACAACCCCTTGGCGCACCCTTCTAGTTGCTAGGTGGGATGCTGCCCTCCTCATGAATCACTCAGTAAAACCAACTAGATCTCCAAATGTATTTACTCAGTTGAATTGGGCTTTTTCATAACGTAAAAGAAAATCCTCTAAGCCATTGAAGCTTGCTATTTCAAGCATTGAAACCTTTTACATTTCAAACTACTTTGATGGACGTCTTTCAAAAAGATGTCCTTTGTGAACTGTATTTGACCCAGCGGCTTCTCATTCAGCAGAGTTTGCACAACAGGCCTGAGAGGCAGTGCTGCCTCGTGGGGAGCTAGTGGGCTCAGGCAGGTTTGGGCTTGAGATAGGCTCCACCTATTATTCACTCTCTCAACATTTCGGGGCCCCCGTTTTCTCGATTCCAAAATGAGGATGATGGATAACAGTACCGACCTGCCAGGGTACAGAAGCACTGTGAGGGCTGGATAGAAATAGGTCCCATGTATCGAGCGATTGCTACGCCCATAGCAGGTGTGCAATAACTACTGGCCGCTCTCCTCACTATTCCAGTGGCTGATACGCCAGGGAGGAAATAGGAGTCTTTTCTGGAGATCACAATGGGAGCTTTGTCACAAGTGGTTTGCATCAGATTACAAAAGCTGTAACCCAGGAAGTAGAGGGTGCAGGGGCCCAGGGAACAGAGACGGATTCAAGGCCGCCTGGGGCATGGGAGCCCAGGCCAGCACAGGGAAGAGCTGGACACTGGGAGGCTCTTGCTACAACTGCTCTTTTTTAAAAATATATATATATTTTTAATTGATTTCAGAGAAGAAGGAAGAGGGAGAAAGAGATAGAAACATCAATGATGAGAGAGAATCATTGATCGGCTGCCCTCTGCCCACCCTCCACTGGGGATCGGGCCCACAACTCAGGCATGTGCCCATGAGCGGAATCGAACCCAGGACCCTTCAGTCTTCAGTCTGACGCTCTATCCACTGAGCCAAACTGGCTAGGGCCAAAAAGAGGTGGGTTGCGCAAGTTGTCAGAAGCTGACCCGCCACCTGTCACAGCAGTCCATTAAGACAATAAGCCAAGCCTGGCCGCTGTAGCTGGGTGGTTGAGCATCCACCCATGAACCAGGAAGTCATGGTTTGATTCCCAGTCAGGGCACATGCCCAGGTTGTGGGCTCGATCCCCAGGAGGGGGCGCACAGGAGGCAGCAGATCAATGATTTTCTCTCATCGTTGATATTTCTTTCTCTCTGAAATCAATATAAACATAACTTTTTTAAAAAGACACTAAGCCAAAATGAGAGTAACACACAGGCCTGTGATCACTGACTGTGATGCCATAAGCCAGAGGAGAAAGTGCCAGCTCCCTCAGTGTCCACGTCCCCATGGCACAGCGCCAGGCAAGGGTCAGATGTGTTGCGGGTGGGGAGTCACTGCTGAGGGAACCCCCAACAAAACACGCCTGCTGTTTTCTGGACTTGGGTGCGTGTTGGGGGTGTGGAGGGGGGAAGGGCTAGGAGTGGAAAAGTACTGAGTAATGAGTCAGAGCAAAGTCTCCCCACGGCTCCCAATAAGTAGGTCTTGGCAAAGGGACCTGGGGAAGGCTTTGCATGGAGGCACCTGGCTAGGAATGCAGCTGTGAATAAGAGCGTGGCCAGCCACGGGCCTCCTCCTGGACTGCAGCTCCCCTCCGAGACTGCAGAGCCCTGGCTGGGCCCCAAGGCTGTGTGGAGAGGGCAGTGCCCCGCTGTGAGGCCTGTCATGTAAAACCTCTGTAGCGGCCTATGGCCTATGGCCGGGCCTGAAAGATCACGAGTAGGTTTGTGCCAGGAGCTGGACTTCTCACAAGTAAGTGCCAGGTCTTTGGAGTCGGCCGGCTTCTTACTTCCTGGCTGTGTCCACAGCATGGGGTCATATAATTTCCCCAAGCCTTGGCTTCCTCATCTAGGAATCCCTCTCCAATGAGGCCGATGTGAGAAGTGAAGTCAGTGCCTACAGAACACTTGGCACGGGGCTTGGAAAGCTCTCTGAAAAGACTGCCTGAGCCTGGAGAAATTCTAGAGAATTGGTGGAAGGTGGCCAGGGGGCTGCTAAGAGGACAGGCAGGGGCACACCCACTCTTAGGTTAGAGCTGATGAGCTAAACGTGGTAGGACATTTACAAAGAGGGATGGGGTTCGGAATTGGCCTGTCCAGCATACGCTCGTGCTGGAATGTGCCAGTTCTCGCCAACTCAGGTCACTTTCTCCGCCCCGCTTCTTGCCCCTGGCCAACTCCTGGGCAGCCCTCAGGGCTCAGCCTGGACATCACTTCCTCAAAGCCTCTCCCAACCACCCGCCAGCCCAGGTAGGCCCTCCCCTGTGGGGCACTCACACGGCTGCTCGAACCGTGTCTCCCTCTCATCCCACGTGGACTTGCTTGGTTTTTAGCTGATCCCCTCACTGGGAGAGGCGTGGCTTCAGTGACCTCTAGCCCAGCTCTGTGAATGGCATCTTCATTCCCCAGTTGCCCAAGCCTGAAGCCCACTGTCTCACCCTCCCCCCCACATCCACTAGTTGTTAAGACTCCTCCGCCTGCCCTAGCTGGTTTGGCTCAGTGGATAGAGCATCAGCCTGCGGACTGAAGGGTCCTGGGTTCGATTCCAGTCAAGGGCACATGCCAGGGTTGTCTAGCAGGGGGCATGCAGGAAGCAGCTGATCAATGATTCTCTCTCATCATTGATGTTTCTATCTTTCTCTTCCTCTCCCTTCCTTTCTGAAATTAATTTTAAAATATACATTTAAAAAAAGACTCCTCCTCCTGATATCCCTCAAATCGCTCCCCACTCGGTTCCTTCTTCCCCTAGTCCAATCTCACCCACAGCAGCCCCCTCACTGGCCTTGCCTGCCCCCAGGCCCTTCTGAGGGAGGTCTTCAGGCCCCACTCCCTGTTGCACCCCTGGAGGGGGAGGTGTTACTGGCATCCAATCTCTTGAATCAAAGCTATTGAAAATGGAAGTAGCTTCAGTGGGTTCTTTTTCAAAATTTAGGGGAGGTGCCAAATTTCGCTTGCCTCCTGATTGGTGGACTGGAGGGCGTCCTCATGCCCCCAGTGACTTCCCTTATGTCTCAGGGTGAAGTATAGGCTTTTGAACGTGACCTACAGAGGCCTTTCATTCTTCCCACCTTGTTCTCTGGTCAGCCACACAGAAAGTTTACTTCCTTGTTGATTATATCAATAAAACTGGAGAAAATTTCCCAAAAAAAGAAAAAAAAATAAAGTTTACTTTCTTAAAGATGTCAGGCTCTTTTTCTACCCTCCAAATCTTTGCCTTTGCAGTTCCCCGTACTGAGAACAACTTTCTTCCTCATCACTTTCCTAACTCGTATTAATCCTTCACATCAGCTTGGGCATCACTTCCTCCAGGAAGCCCTCTTGGATCACACCCTGTGTTTCCTCTCTCACGTGTTCATCACACCCTACTGTAATCACATTTAAATGCCTGGATCCTGCTATAGGAGGGTTTCTCAGCCTCAGTGCAAGAATCCTCTGGGGGCTGGATCATTCCTTGTCGTGGGGGCAGTTGTAGGATGGTTAGGAGAATGGCTGACCTCTATACACTGGATGCCAGGAACACTTCCCCCTCTGGTTGTGATGATCAGAAATGTATTCAGACATTGCCTATTGCCCCCGGGAGGTGGGTATAATCTCCCCCAGTGAAGAACAAATGTCCTATGGCAATAGCTTCTGCCTTTTTAATTTTTTTAAATATATTTTATTTCTTACAGAGAGGAAGGGAGAGGGATAGAGAGTTAGGAACATCGATGAGAGAGAAACATTGATCAGCTGCCTCCTGCACACCTCCTACTGGGGATGTGCCTGCAACCAAGGTACATGCCCTTGACGGGAATCGAACCTGGGACCTCTCGGTGTGCAGGCCGACGCTCTATCCACTGAGCCAAACCGGTGAGGGCAGCTTCTGTCTTTTTTTGTAGTTACTTTCCAAGTGCATAGCGCAGTCCCTGAACAGGTAATTAATACCTTGCATCGCGGCGTTGGTTGAATCGAGCGCCACCAGCATTCCTGGAAGATGTTTTTCATTTGCCCCATTTGACAGATGAGACTGATGGTGCTACTCACTTGGCGGCAAAGTCATTTGTAAAGACCGGAGCTGGGAGTCTCCCCCAGGTGTGCTGGCAGCACAGCCTCCTCTTTGTGAGTCAACCTCCTGTGACCGTGAGCATGAATCAGGCTTCCAGAGCTGTGCCTGGACCCTGGACCTGTGTCAGGGCCTCAGGGGCCCCACCCTGGGTGCTCTGCCTCGCCGCAGTGCTGTGACCTTGGGCAGGTGTGTCTCCCCTCTAGACATTGGGTGTCCCCCCCCACCCCGTTTCAGTCCTTGCTTCTGAGGGTGCAGAGAGGATCAGATAAGATACATGAAGTAGATGAGTGATGTGAGGGGCTGTGCCCAGGTGATGGTGACGTGGAGCCCAGAGCCACACACAGGGCCTGGCCCCAGGGCAGGTAATGCATATGAAGAAATGAGGAGGCAGGATGGGGCCCACCTGAGGATCCCCCACAGCACATTCTCCAAAAAGTCCTGCTAATCCTGACGTCACAAACCACAAACTCAAATGCCTGCAGCCTTCAGCCATGCAGATAAGAGTCCCTCGGCAGATAAGTTATCCCCCCCACCCCCCCACCACCTCCCAGCCCAGCATCTACACAAGGTTGGCAGGATGGAGGCTGAGCTAGGCTTCAGGAAATGCTGACAGTCAGGAATGTGGGCCCGGCCTGCCAGATATTCTCTTTTTACAAAAGTGGCCAGAAATCTGGGCTTTTATGTAAGATGTCCCAGTTTAAACATATTGACGAGTAAATATTTGCAAATCTTGTGCAAGCCAAACAAAACACACCTTGGGCTAGCATCAATCCGTGAAAGGCAGCTGGCCGGCCCTGTACTTAAGCTTTTGGGGGCCGGTTTGAACCCCTCAGGAGGAGGCAGAGGTTGGGAGGCAGGAGGCCTGGGTGCCAGATGCCTCTTTCTCTTGCACCTCGGTCTCCCCATCCAGATGGTGGGGTTGGCCATCCTGGCTGGATTGGTCCCTGGCATGGGTGCCCCTCCTTCGCTCAGGCCAGGCCTGACTCACTGGCAGGACCTGGGCTGGGTTCTTGGCTTTGCCCAAAGCTGAGTCAGTCTTGACAAAGGTGGCAATGATACTCACATGCCACCCACCACAGGGGACCCCACGGAGGCAAGGCTGGTAGAAGCACTGTTTCCAGGCAGGCCTCCAACAGGGTCCTGTCAGGGTGGGGGTTGGGCCAGAGACCTCCATGGTCTCTGCGGACTGTCTTTAGTGCCTGCTCAGCACCCAGGGCTCCTCCTGGCTGTGTGGCACTCCGTTTTTGTTGGAGGAACCACCCTTTCTCCACACTCAGTCCATGCAGTTTGAGGGAGGGATCCCAATTCTGGCTTCAGCGATAAGGATGAGGCCCAGGAATCTCTTTAAAATTCAGAAGTGGAGCCCTAACTGGTTTGGCTCAGTGGATAGAGCGTCGGCCTGTGGACTCAGGGATCCCTGGTTCGATTCCAGTGAAGGGCATGTACCTTGGTTGCGGGCACATACCCAGTAAGGAGTGTGCAGGAGGCAGCTGATTGATGTTTCTCTCTCATCAATGTTTCTGACTCTCTATCCCTCTCCCTTCCTCTCTGTAAAAAATCAATAAAATATATTTTAAAAAATTCAGAAGTGGGAGCTGTGGTCCTTGGGTGGGTCTGGCGGGGCCCAGTTGTCTGTATTTTTTATAGTTTTATTGAGGTATAATCAGCATACAATTAACCCCATATATTTAACAATTTGATGCGTTTGTAAGTATATCTGTGAAGCCATCACCACAATTTATGACGATGAGAATGTCAGGAAAATCTCCTTCACTGCCAAGTTTCCGGGTGCTATTTATTCATTTATTTATTTTGCTGCAAAAAGCTTTATTGTTTTCATTCGGTCTGAGGCACGGGAGAGGGATGCCGGGTGGTTAAAAGGATGCCTAGTCACAGAGAGAGGCTCAGGCAGAAGCCAGACACCAGGAGGTGGTGGAGGGGCCCCTCAAAGGCCTCTGAGCTCCACAGTCTCCTGGTCGTGCTTGAGGATAAGCTTTTCGAAGAGCTACTCGCCCATCCAGCCTGGAGGCCGGAAGCCTGCAGAGGTGAGTCAGGTGTCGCCCATGTTCTCGATGAGTTTCACCTGCTCATCCAGAAAGTGATTCTCCAGGAAGTGACAGAGCTAAGGATCTGTTTGGGCAGAACCCAGGGCACACAGATCCAAAGGGCCCGGTTCAGGTTCTTCTCCAGGACCACGGCGCTCCCAGGGCACCCTGAGTTTCACCCCGCTCATTGGTCCAGCAGGTCTGGAAGAGGGCGAGGCCGCTGCGCTGGTTTTACAGCTTCCAGCGCCTTCACGCTTCTCCTTGGCCAGCTCTCGGAGGAAGTGGCCCACGCCCTTCAGAGCCACATCATCGAGGTGGAAATAGAAGCCCAGAGAGAGGTAGGTGCGGGAGGCCTGCAGATAGATGCCGGTTGAGCAGGCGGTGACGGGGCCTCCACCTGGGTGGAATAATTCTTATGAATTTGAGAGCTCACGGTTGCTCGGCAATAAGGAGCTGAGCTCTCGGAGGCCGAGGATGGCTGAGATGGTTCTGAAGGTGGCCGGGTCTGTTCTGTCCAAACACTGTTGAAGCGTGAGACAGATTAGGGGACAGCTGCGGGCACCCCTCTTGGTCCCTTTGTAATCTCCCCTGCTTTCTTGCTCTCCCCCCGCTCTTCCTGAAGCGACCGCTGGTCTACCTTCTATCACTGTGGGTCAGTTTGTATTTTCCAGAATCTCATCCCCATGAAAGCATGCCGCATGCACTCTTCCTTTGCCTGGCTTTTCCTCTCAGCCTAATTATTTTGAGGTACATCCCTCTGGATGCGTTTATCAACAGTTCACTCTTTTATTGCTGAGTAGGATGTGCAATCATTTGTTTACCCATTCAATCACATATGGATGGCTACGTTAGTCATTTCCAGTA
The DNA here is from genome assembly GCF_963259705.1 of Myotis daubentonii. NCBI lineage: Eukaryota > Metazoa > Chordata > Mammalia > Chiroptera > Vespertilionidae > Myotis > Myotis daubentonii. Next base: position 76,623,559 of record NC_081850.1, on the reverse strand, counting down.
TTTGGCTATCACAAGTAGGGCTGTTGGAACCCGTGTGTATAAGTCTTTGTGGGGACAAATGCTTTCATCCCCTTGGCTAAATACCTAAGAGCGGAATGGCTGGATGATACGGTTGGTGTATGTTTCACATTTTAAGAAACTGCCAATAGTTTTTCAAAGCGGCGGTATCATGCTGTGTTCCTTGCCACCAACAGGGCGTGAAAGTCCCGGTGGCTGTACATTCTGGCTGAGATTGGGTTGGGTTTTGATTTTAACATTCTGGCAGGTGTGGAGTGGTATCTCATTATGGTTTTAATTTGCATTTCCCTAAGACTAAAGGTGTGGTGATTTGCCATCTGTGGATCTTTGATGAGGTGTCTATTCTGTTTAAATTGTCTTCTTATTAATATGTTTATATACCTAGGGACAAACCCTTTGCCAGCTGTACTTTTGCATGCATTTTCATAACAAACACCATCGATTACTTTGATATACATTGAGTCTGAGAACCTCCCTTCAATGACAAACAGTGAAACAAATAAACAAAAAAACCAGGAGCAAGAGGTGCTGGCCCATCTGACTGGCAAAAATAAAAAGAGGGCCTTTGCATGATTGGTGACCCCGGGAGAGAACACTCCTCACACTGAGCACATTCCTAAAGGAGCAGAAACTGATGCAAAATCCTAAGATGACTTGCTGATAGTTCACTGAAATCTTTTTTTAAAAATATATTTTTATTGATTTCAGAGAGGAAGGGAGAGAGAGAGAGAAATATCAATGATGAGAGACAATCATTGATCAGCTGCTTCCTGGATGACCCCCTACTGGGGATCGAGCCCACAACCCGGACATGTGCCCTGATTGGGAATCGAACCGTGACCTCCTGGTTCATAGGTCGATGCTCAACCACTGAGCCACGCCGGCTGGGCACCAAAATCTTTCAATGTGGGTTCCTTTGACTCAGCAAGTTCAGTTCTAGGCATTTTTCCTTAAAAAATAAATACACTAGAGTCCTGGCCAATGTGGCTCAGTTGGTTGGCCATCATCCCATGCACCGAAAGGTTGCTGGTTCGATTCCTGGTCAGGGCACATGCCCTGGTAAGGGTGCATGCAGGAGGCAACCAATTGATGTTTCTCTCTCACATCAATGTTTCTCTCTCTCTCCCCCTCTTCTGTCCTCTCTCTCTAAACATCAGTTAAAAATAAATAAATATACCAGAGCAGTAAATTGTCTGTCCCAGGATCTTTGGTCCTGGTGTTGTGCTCATGGGAGAGAGAGGCAGATGCCCCTGGCTGGACCACATGGGATCTTGGCGCTGTGCCCTTACATGCTCAGAGCCCTTTTGTCCTAAGGCCTGGGTGAAAGGCTCAAGGGACTGGAATTTGATCCATCCCCAGCAGGGTGGCCGGAGGGCCGTGCAGTGCAGTTCTCGCCGGACTGCATCTGAAATCTGGCTCCATCTGAGCCTGGCCTGGCCGCGGAAGGCTCTAACCAGCCAACACCAGTGTAAACTGGGAACCTGGTACACTTGTCTGGCACAGCTACCCGGGACCTAAGAAGGGACAGCCCTTTGCCCTCCACACACCAATAGTCTCCCTGGAGGTGGGGCCTTGGCCAAGGTCAGGCCAGAACGGCTGAGCCTGGGTGAGAGAAGGGAGCTGGTAGCCTGGAGACCTGGGCTCTAGATTAGCCCCTGGCTGGCTGTGTGACTGAGGGCCAGCCTGTTCCCCTTCCTAGGCCCCGATCTCCTCAGCTGGACAGTGAAAAGGTGAACCAGATAGCCAGGCCCCTCCAGTGAGGATGGAAAGCGTGGGTACTGGAACCAGCCAGACCTGCGTTCCATTTCTGTCTCCATCACTTTCTGTTACTTGGCACGTTATTGAGCCTCTTTGTACCTCAGTTCCTGTCTCAGCTCAAAGCCCGGCAATGGTTTCCCATTAAGCTTTGCAAAAAGGCCTCAGGATCTTCCCCCTCCCACCTCTCCAGCTCCAGTTCCTGCCAATCTCCCGTCATTCATCATATGCCAGCCATACTAGAACCCTCAACCCTTCCCCAGGCCCAGGGCCTTTACAGGGTGCTCTTCCCTCTCCCTAGCACATCTTCAGCCTCTCTCCCCAGCTACATCCATTCATTTATCAGAGGTCAGATGCCACTTCCTCAGGGAAGCCTCCTCTCCACCCAGACTGACCTTCTGCTGACCCTTCCCACAGCCCAACAGTGCTCATGAAACAATTGTCTGTGCGATTATTTGTTTGATGTCTGTCTCCAGGTGGCACTGTGAGCTCCCTGCCAGCAGGGATGAGGCAGCCTTGTTTGGGGCTGTGTCTCCTGCCCCCTGCACGGGCTGGGCAGAGAGTAGGCACCCCAGTAACTTTGTTGAACAGCAGTTTCCACCCCACATTTTAACATTTCTGGAATCAGGATGTATTTTACATCTGCAGGGACCAGGTAGCAACCATGACATATTTGTGAATACCTGCAGGTGTGCATCAAAGCCTGCAGCTTGGGCCCTGGCTGGTTTGGCTCAGTGGACAGAGCATCGGCCTGTGGACCAAAGGTTCCTGGGTTCTATTCCCATCAAGGCTGCAGGCTCCTCCCCGGCCAGAGCCTTGGTCAGGGCGTGTGCAGGAGACAACCAATCGATGCCTCTCTCTCACATCGATGTTTCTGTCTTTCCCTCTCTCTTCCACTCTCTCTAAAAATCAATGGAAAAATATCCTCGGATGGGATTAAAAAAACAACAACTTGCAGCTTGGGAGGACATCCCTGAGACAAGAATGCTTACTCCGAACAAAAGCTCTTTGACGACACAGGACAACACTGTCTGGAAGAACAGACCTTAGAGACTCCGAATAAAGGCGTGATGCAGTCAAGTCAGACTCTGCGTGTGCAGAAGTTTCAGGAATATCTTCGCTAAATTATTTTGGTCATAGTTTCCTTTTTATGTATGCACCATAGGGATAGATGATAAAAGTGTCCAAGTTTAAAGGAACGCCTTCAATGAGTATAAAATAAAGTTTCTAAATGATAAAGAAGTGCTGCGTCATATTTTACTGGGTAGTGCCTTTTTCTTTTTTCGTGGCACAAACATAAACGATGCATCTCTCAAGTGAAGGCGTCTTAGATTTGGTTCAATACTGTAATTCCTGCCTTAGTGGGGTCGTGGGGCCGCCCCAGGGAGAGAGCCGCGCGGGGCGCAGAGCTCTGGGCGGCCACAAGGGGCGCTCCGTCCACGGCGGGCCTTTCCAGCCCGGAGTTTCAGGAGTCTGGGCTCAGAGAAGCCGTGCGGCATGTCGTTCTCCCTGTGTCCTGTAGGTGGCGCGAGACGACCACAGCCAGGAGCAGCCTGAGCACAACCCAGAGTGAGTGAGGCTGGAGGGTGGGGATGGGTGAGGCCGGAGGGTGGGGATGGGTGAGGCCCGAGGGTGGGGATGGGTGAGGCCGGAGGGTGGGGATGGGTGAGGCTGGAGGGTGGGGATGGGTGAGGCCGGAGGGTGGGGATGGGTGAGGCAGGAGGGAGGCCCGGAGTGTTCTGCCCTGCCGCGGAGAAGGCTCTTTCGCCACCCCAGGGAGAAGACGTGGCCAGTTCTACCAGCCCGTCTAGCCCGGAGGCGGCGCTGGGTGTGGAGAGAGCTTAGGGACATAAATCAGGGGCCCTGCCCTGCTGCGTGATTCTGGTTCCCCTTCCCTTTCTGGCCTCAGTCTTCCTCCCAAGCAGTGATGGTGTGAGATCCGGTCAGACCTGAGCCCTGAGAGTAAAGGGCGGAGGTGGCTGAAAGGCCCCCACCAGCTGCCCCCAAAGCCACTGGCTTCCCGGGGAGCCCAAAGCCCTGGGGCAGCCCCCTCTTTCCCTGACCTCGCCACTTCCCCCTGCGGGCAGGACATTTCCCTTACTCCCTGGATTGGGAAACTGAGGCCCCAAAAGCTGAAAGACTTTCCGAAGGCTATAGCCTGTGAGGGGTTGGAGCCAGGAGTGAAAGCGAGCAGGGCTAACAGCATCCGCTTGCTCTGGCGACCATGTCCCTGTGACTTCCTGTGGCGGAAGGGGATGCAAAACAGGGCGGGAGAATTTCCCACGGAGGAAACCGAGCTCGGAGAAGCTCCTTGGTGAGATGGTGGACTAACCACACATGCCTAATGCAGCTCCCTACTGAAGCTGCAGTGAAACGATTTTTAAAAAGCCACTGCTTTCTTAGGACACACAAAGCACAGACTATGAAAGAAAAACGACAAATTGGACTTTATCAAAATTTAAAACTTTTGCTCTTTAAAAGCCATGGTTAAGAGAATGAGCAGTCAAGCCGCAGAGAAATGTTTGCAATCTGTTTCTCTGACAAAGGACTTGTCTCCGGAACACACAGATGATGTCTACGCTCAATAATAAGACAAATAGCTCCATTTAAAAATGGGCAAAATATTTAAACAGTTACTTCACAGAAGAAGCTCTATGAATGGACCATAGACACATAAAAAGATGCTCAATACCAGTAGTCACAAGGGAAGTACAAATGAAAACCACAAGGAGATAAACTACCATGGTAACCCATTGGAATGGCTAAACTTTAATCTCAGGTGTGAGTGAGGGCAAAGAGCAACCTGAACGCTCATATCCTGCTGGTAGGAAAGTGAAATTGAACAATTTTGTAAGTTTTTTTAATTTAATTTTAATTTTTATTTATTAATTTTTTAGAGAGAGCTAGAGAGAGAGAGAGAGAGAGAGAGAGAGAGAGAGAGAGAGAGAGAAACATCAATTTGTTGTCCTACTTGTTTATACAATCATTGGCTGATTCTTATATATGCCCTGACTGGGGAACAAACCCACCATCTTCGTTGCATTGGGTCAATGCTCTAAACAGCTGAGCTCTGGTCAGGGCCTTTTGTAGTTCTTACAGAGTTAAGCTTACACTTCCTACACACCCAGCAAATCTCCTCTTAGGCATTTACCCCAAAGGAATGAGAACAGGTCCACCTGAAGACTAGTTCAGGAATGTTCATAGCAGCATTATTCATAACTAGAGGCCCAATGAATGAAATTAGTACAAGAGTAGGCCTTCCTTCCCCCGGCTGCCAGCACTGGCTTCCCTCTGGCACCCAGGACCCAGGTTTCTCTTGCAGCCCCGGCTTCGTCCGGAAGGTTGTCTGTTCTGATTAGCATATAAGGCTTTTATTATTATAGACTAGAGGCCCGATGCACAAAAATTTGTGCACTTGGGGGGGAGGGAGGGTCCCTCAGCCCGGCCTGTGCCCTCTCGCAGTCTGGGACCCCTCAGGAGATAATGACCTGCTGGCTTAGGCCTGCTCCCGGGGGGCAGAGGGCAGGCCCAATCCCTAGGTGTAGCCCCTGGTCGGGCTCAGAGCAGGGCCGATTGGGAGGTTGTGGCCCCACCCCCTGTCACACACAGAGCCGCAGGGCGATCAGGGGGTTTGGGCACTGCCCCCTGTCATGCTGATCCTGGTGCCCGGAGGCCTCCCGGCTCCGCTGATCCTGGTGCTAGGAGGCATATTACCCTTTTACTATATAGGATAGAGGCCTGGTGCATGGGTGGGGGCCGGCTGGTTTGCCCTGAAGGGTATCCCGGATCAGGGTAGGGGTCCCCACTGGGGTGCCTGGCCAGCCTGGTTGAGGGGCTGAGGGCTGTTTTCAGGCTAGCGGGTAACTGAAGCTCCCAACTGCTCTTTTTTTTTTTTTTTTATTCTGGGCCAGCTTTAGCTCTGGCTCCAGCTCTGAGGCCTCTGCTGCTGAAAGCAGGTATCTGGTTTGGGTTCTATAATTGAAACACTGTATCAACTCCAGCTCTGAGATCCCAGCTCGCTGAAAGCAGGTTTCTGGGGTTTTGTTTAGCTTCTATATTTGTAACTATGTTTCAAACTGCAAGCTCAGAGGCCAGCAAGGCAGGCAGGGAACGTTGGTTTCCTCCGTCACTGAAGCAAGCAAGCCTCATGTTAGTTTCAAGCTGCCTGGCTGCCGGCTGCCATCTTGGCTGGCAGTTAATTTGCATATCACCCTGATTAGCCAATGGGAAGGGTAGCGGATGTACGCTAATTACCATGTTTCTCTTTTATTAGATAGGATAGGCAAAAGCAGCTCAAATTTCCATCAACAGGTGAGTGGTTGACAAACTGGTGTGTCCATACCACAATCCTTGGCAATAAAAAGCAGTGAACTATTGACATGTGAACAATGTGGATGAATCTCTAAATACATAATAATGCTGCGTGAAGGAAGCCTGACAAACACAAGTTTATGCTGTGTGATTCCATTTGTAGAAAGTCCCAGAGAATGCAAACTAATCTCTAGTGACAGAAAGTAGATCAGTGGTTGCCCAATGGGGTAGGGTGTCCGGGAGGGTGGAAGGGGCATGAGGAACTCCGGGGAGTCAGGGATCTAGTCACTCTCTGGGTTGCAGTGGTGGTTTCATGGGTGGTCATGTATGTCCATACTTACCGAATGGCACATGTTAAATACACGCAGTTTACTCTTCATTATATCTCAATAAAGCTGTGGTCAAAACTAATTATTAACTTCAGGAAAAACAATAACTAAGAAAGGAAATGCATGCGCAGCCATGAATAATATTTACATAAGAAAAATGTGAACCCGGAAGAGTGAATTTTTAAATTGAGGTATTGAGTATTTTCAGTGAGTTGCATAAAGAAGTGTACAAACCTGAAGTGTGACTAGATCTGTACTAATTACAATATTACGTTCACGGCGGGAAGATGGAGGAGAGGAAAGGGGGGTGAGGCAGGGGCACTAAATCCTCCTTTATCACAACTGGCCCATAGTGTAGACAGGTAGAGCAGGTAGGAGATAACTGCTAAACAAATGTACCAAAAGCTAGCGCTGTGTGCTTCTTAGAAATAGGAGATGTGTGAGGAAAAACCAACTGGGGAAAAACCAACTCAGAGTTGAAAATAGTTGCCGGTGGGCCAGGGCCGTGGGGAGCCCAGGGTGGGGCAGACAGGAAACCGCCAGGCGTGTTATCTTCCTCTCAGCGCAGGTGGACTTGGCGCTCCGTCCACACATCACATTTTACCAACTCGAAGATGCCCATTCATTCCCATTTCAACACCTTTAAAATCAAGATGCATCTATTACAATCTGTGGTGCACCTGGCAGCTATACTTGGCAGTGTGTTTGATGGTGCATGTTGCCATTGGTGATGTTCTAGATTCACTGAAGTGTGGCATCCTTTTGGTAAAATATTTATTTTAAAGGAAAAGATGAGCTAATTGGAACAGCTTCTGTTTATTGAACTCCTATTGTAGGTCAAGCACTGTGCTCCTGGCCATGTTTTTTTCTTTTTTCTTTTCATTTTTCCTTTCTTTTTATTTTTTAAATAAGTTCCTATTTATTTTAGAGAGAGAGGAAGGGGGAGAGAAACATTGATTGGTTGCCATTGGGTGTATGGGAGGCCCTGAGCCACCCAGCCAGGGCCTGAGCAGCCATCTAACCAGCTCTCCTAACAGAGGCCCAGAGAGGTCAAGCCACATATCTGCAGCCACACAGCTAGGAGCCTGGCTGACTCCAGAGCCTGTGCTCTAACACTTGGCAGCACTGCCTCTCCCACAGTGTTCAATGTCTCCGATGGGGCTTGTCCTTCTGGGGCACAGCCCCTTAAAGGGGAACCCACATCCTGTTTCTGGTTCTGCCTCACAGATATGAATTCTTGATAATGGGGCATCACGAGCTCATCTCTGACGTGAGGCCCTGCCTCCTCTTTCCTTTCTCTCTCCTCTGGCCCCGCTGGAGCGGCCCCAGCAGCCCCCAGCCTGCACATGGCCGTGGCCTGCCTGTGGCTTCTGCAGCATTTTCATACCTTGTGTCTTGGAGCCTCACTTTCCTCTTCAAACGGGAGGAAAAAGCGAGTTGACCTCATCAGGTTCTTTGGAGACTGGCTGAGCTGACCTGTGTTCTGTGCCCAGCACTGCACTGTGGGAACCTGAGTCAAGGGACATGGGGTGGCTCCTGGTCTGTCACTGACCACCTGTGCGGCCTGAGACTCTCCACCTCTCTGAGCCGCAGTTTCCTCATCTGTGTATTGGGGGTGGGGGTGGGGGTCCTGCCCCACCTTTCACTTACCTAAAGCAAGTCCAGGACGGAGACTGGCATTACTGTGGTTCATGGCCATTCTTGCTGCTCAGCCGGAACCACCCAGCTGGGCCACTCCCGGATTCCGGACCCTCAGAATCTCTGAGATGATAAATGCTTGTTGTTCTAAACTGCTGAGCTTCAGGTAATTTGTGATACAGCAGTAACTAACGAACACAGGGCCCTGTGAATTCCATTTAGTGTACACGTGTTATAAGATGCCAGGTCCAAGTTCAAGGGCATGAGGGGGACCCCTGTGTCCACACATGGAAAGTTGTCAAAGCACGCTGCAAAGGAGAGGAAACCGTGCAGAACAATATGTACCGTGTGCTGCTTTTTGTATAAAAATATGCTGTTATTGCAGAGCAAAAAAAAAAATCTAAAAAAATCTATCCAAACTCTAATCCCGGTTATCTCTTGTTGCAGGAGCTGGCAGGGAGCATGGGGGACCGCCACTCATTTCGGTGATGTTTGAACTTTTGACAGATGTATCTGTCTTAGTTTGCTAAACTGGTGGAGAAGTACAATACTTTTTCAAAGACTTGCCCAAGATGAGCCTGATTAAAAAAAAAAAAAAACCATCGTGCTAAATTGGCTTCAAAACCCGATAACCCTTAAAACCTCAGTGTTGAACAGATTAGGTGTTATTTCTCAGGCTTGTAAAGCTCAGTGGGCAGCAGAGAGGAACGGTGGCAAGGGCTGTGCTGGGAGTCACGGGCAGCTGGCTGACGGAGGCCCTGCTCTGTCACAGGTGGCTTCCCAGTGGCCCTGGGCAGAGATGTCCAGCTGGCAGGTACGGGGAGAGAGAGGGTTGAGGATGAAGTGAGAGACTTTTCATGGGTCAGGTCTGGAAATGGGGCAGAACTCAGTGACCCTCTGGCCGTGACAGGACCGTGTCCCCCTCGGTCTGAGGTTCACTCTCCACTTCCATTGAGCTCTCCTATCTGAGAGCCTCAGCCACAGGAATGTCAGGACAAGGTCCTCCTGCTGCCCCCAGACGCTACGGCCACCCGGAGGAAGGAAGTGCTGGTGCACCACATTCTAGAAGCTGTTAACTCTCCGCTGAAGAGGCCCAGCCTGTGTGGTGTGGTCCCTCAGTCAGGAACACAGCCTTCCGACCTGGTGCTCCCTCCTGCCTCCCGCTCCCAGGGGCAGGGCCCATCACTGGGTGGGGCTGTTTGAGGCTGAACCAGGAGGTCATGGAGCCCCAGGAATTGTTTGCAAACTGCCGTGTGCATCCGAGTGCATCCGCAAGCCAGCGGCGCCAAGGTCAGGAAGTGTGGGGCCCGCTGTGCCCTGTGCCCTGTGCTAAGGGCCTGCCCTGCAGGAGGGGGGGACCCTCCCAGTCATTCTCTGAGGAAGCTCCCAATAGGGAAACTGAGGCTTAGGGAGGTAACATCACTCATCCAAAGCCACACAGGTCCTAAGGGGAAAGGCTGAGAAGAGAGTGCAAGCTTGTCTGTCTGACTCTAAAGCCAGTGTTCCTAATCCTACTCTATGTCATTCATTCATTCATTCATTCATTCATTCATTCATTCATCTATTCATTCAGTGTTTGTTTACCCCTTACTGTGTGCCAGGCTCTGTGCTCAGGATAGAGTAGTGAGCAAAACCCCAAACTGATTAAGTCCTTTCCCTTACAGAGCTTATGTTTAGGGGGGTGGGAAACAGAGAATAATAGTATAATAATAATAACAACAACAGCAGCAGCAGCAGCACACATATATGCAGGGCACTTACAATGTGCCAGTCATAGGCCAGGCACTATATATATTCTTTATGTTCTCCCAGCAATCCTAGGATGCAGTGTATTATTATTCCTCACAGATGAGGAGACTGAGGCCTAGAGAGACAGATAACTTGTTCAAAGACAGAGCTAGTTATGTGGCAGAGGCAGGATTTGAACCAGAGTCCAAGGTTCTTAGCCATTACACTCACTGCCTGCCTGCCTAACAACAAACCAAGATAAAAAACACGCAATAAATAACCAAGATCATGTCGGCTAGTGATCAGTGCTAGGGAGAAACGAAAGCAGGAAAATGTGGCTGAGATGCTGGGACACAGGTGTAGGGGGATGGATGCTCAGGGTCAGTCTGTCTCAGTTGATGACATTGAACCGAGACCTGAATGATAAGGAGCCAGCAGCCGTGGGAAGATGTGGGGAAAGACATAGGCAGAGAACATGGCATGTGCCAGTGTCCTGAGGCAGGGACAGGGAGACCAGTGTGACGAGGCGTCTAGGGAACAGGGGGAGGGGAACCATGGAAAATGGGCTCAGACAGTGGATGGAGGCACCCTGAGGGGCTTTTCCGGCACAGTAAGGAGTGTGGATTCTACTTGAAGAACAGTAGACACCATTGGAGGACGGAAGCAGGGGAGTGATAGTTCTCAAAGTGTGGTTCCTGAGGTTTTTCAAGTTTTGAATTTTTATTTCAATAACCTAGTAAAATCGCCAGCCTTCGTACGAGGCCACGCGGAGGCTGGAGCCGCCCTGTGTTAGCATTTCTGCTTGTGTCCGAGGCCAGTAGGGCTGTGTCAAGGGCCCCAGTTCCAAAGAGAAAATGACAGAGGAGAGAGGGGAAGTGTGGGCGTTATCTGTTGCCTAGGAACACATTGCCCCCAAAACTCAGCAGCTGGAAACAATACACATTTACTATCCCACAGTTTCCGCGGGTCAGGTCTCTCACAAAACTGAAATCAAAGTATCGTTAGGGGGCTGGGGCCCCATCTCAAGGCTCAAGTGGGGGAGGATTTGCTTCCAAGCTCACACACCTCCTGCTTAGCAGCATTCGATTCCTCATCGCCCATAGGACCAAGGGTCTCAGTTCCTCTGTGGCTGTTGGCCGAGGCCTCCCTCAGGCCCCTGCCACGTGGCCTCTCCATCGAAAGGCTTATTACATGGCAGGTGGCTTCCTCAGAGCCAGCAAGTAAGAATGCAAGAGAGGACAAGCGAGGTGGACGCCAGCGTCTTTTTGTGGCCTAATCTTGGAGGTAATGTCCCATCACTTTTTAAAAAATTTATTTATTTTTACTTATAGTTGACATACAATGTTATATTAGTTTCATGTGTACAACATAGTGATTAGACATTTATATGCCTTATGAAGTTATCACTACGCTAAGTCTAATATTTATTATAATATTATTGACTATACTAGAGGCCCGGTGCACAAGGCTCGTGCACTGGATGGGGGTCCCTCAGCCTGGCCTGCACCCTCTCGCAGTCCAGGACCCCTCAGGGGATGTCTGCCTGCCGGCTTAGGCACGATCCCTGGGATCGTGCCTAAGCCGGCAGGCAGACATCCCTTTTGCAGTCCAGGGTTCTTGCCGTCTGGAACCCCTCGCTCCTTACCACTCGCCTGCAGGGGAGGTGGGAGAGGCTCCCGCCACTGCTGGCACTGCGCTCGCCAGCCATGAACCTGGCTTCTGGCTGAGCGGCGCTCCCCCTGTGGGAGGGCACTGACCACCAGGGGGTAGCTCCTGCATTGAGCATCTGCCTCTTGGTGGTCAGTGTGCATCATAGCTACCGGTCATTCTGCCCATTGGGTCAATTTGCATATTAGCCTTTTATTATTTAGGATTCCTTATGCTGTAATTTACATCCCAGTGACAGTTTTTATAACTGACCATTTGTACTTCTTAATCCCCTTCACCTTTCCCCCCCCCCAGCCCCACCCCTCCCATCTGGCAACCATCAATTTGTTTCTGTTTTGTTTTGTTTGTTAGGTGTTGTTTTTTAGTGAGCTCATGTGGTATTTGTCTTTCTCTGTCTGGTTCATTTCGCTTAGCATCATACCCTCTAGGTTCATCCATGTTGTTGCAAATGGCAAGATTTTGTTCTTTTTTATGGTTGAGTAGTCTTCCACTGTATATGTGTACCACATCTTTACCAATTTGTCTATCAGTGGACACCTAGGTTGCTTGCATATCTTAGCTATTGTAACTAATGCTGCAATGAACATAGGGATGCATATATCTTTTCGAACTAGTGTTTTCAACCGCTTTGGATAAATCCCCAGGAGTGGACTTGCTGGATCATATATTTGCTCTGTTTTTAACTTTTTGAGAACCCTCCATACTGTTTTCCACAGCGGCTGTGCCAGTTTACATTCCCACCCACAGTACACGAGGGTTCCATCACTTTTTTTTTCTTAATGAACTTTCTTATTTTGGAATAATGTTAGATTTACAGAAAAATTGCAAAAATAATACAGAGTTTCTGTACACCCCTTACCCAGTGTTCCCTTACTGTTAGCATCTTAATTTACTATAAATATTTGTCAAGAGAAACTGACTTTGATACATCAGTATGAACTAAATTCCAACTTTTATGCAGATTTCACTCGTTTCTACACTCACGTCCCTTTTCTGTTCCAGGATCCAGGCCAGGACACCACATGACCTGTTGCCATGCCTCCTTGATTTTTATCTGGCTTGTGACAGTTTCTCAGTCTGTCCTGGCTTGTCATGACCTTGAGTTTTGAGGAGTCAGGCCAAATATTTTGTAGCATGTCCCTCAGTTTGGGCTTGCCTTTGTTTTTCTCACGACGAAGGTGGGGTTATGGATTTGGGGTTAGGATGTAATAGAAGTGGGTGAGGGGCCTCCTGCTACATTATATCAGCGAGTGCATGGCACCCAGGGGACGTTACCTGTGAAGTGATCCTTCCCTTGGTTGCCATGGTGCCTGACAGGCTTCTCCGTGGTAAGGCAATGATTTTTTTCCTTTTCCATACTCTGTTCTTGGGAACAGATCACTAAGTCCAGCCCACACTTAACGGGTGCAGATTCAAACTTCACCTCCTAGGAGGAGAATCGAGATTATTTTGAATTCTTCTGCGAGGACGATTTGTCGCTAATCTCCCATTTATTTATTTTTATTCAACCATTTACTAATATCAGTACGGGTCATGTATATTTTTTATACTTTGAGCTGTCATTCAATACCGCGTGGTTTGTTTTGTTGCTGAAATTGGTCTGGCTTTGGCCACTAGGCGCTCTTTCAGGCGGGCTCCCGTGTCCCTTTGACATGCCCTGTCCTTTTGTCTTTTGAGCATTTCCTGGCTTTCTGACCCTGCAAGATGCTCCCGGCTCTTCTTCTATTTTCCCTGTCTCAGCCTTAGAATCGGCCTCTGCTCGAAGGAGCCCTGGTCGCCTTTATTGGAGCGTGGTATTTAGAAACCAGGATGTGGGTGCTGGGTCTTAGTCGTCTGTTGCTACTAGGGTGTCACATAGGCCCTCTCAGCCACCCCATGACTTTCACTGTATCTCTTCACTCAGCGCTAGTCCTGAGATCCAGCGCACGGTCACGGGCAGGGGTCCCGCCGAGGCATGAGTAGCAGGAGGTGGGACCGCCGGGGCCATCGCAAAGGCTCCCTGCCACAGTGACTGAGAACACAGTGGGCAGCTGTGAAGGTGAGGACCACTGCTCACGCGCATCGCCGGGGCCAGGCAGGAACAGGACGCGCTGGGAGCAGGAATGAGGAAGTCCCTTCCTTCCTGATGGGCCACCATCACCAAGATTCTCTGGAGCGGAGCCACGGGTGCGGTGTCAGGCTTTTCTTTTTTAATGAGAGAAAAACAGAATGCGTATTTCTATTTGCAAACACTGTGTCTGGAAAGACATCCAAGAAGCTCAGAACACTGAATTCTCAGGGAGACAGGGAGACCGGGGCGGGGGGGGGGGGGGGGGGGAGGGGGGGCGGGCGGGACACAACAGTATATCTATATCTATCTATTTATATATAATTTTAAAATGTTTTGGAACAATGTGAGTCTATTATCTGTTCCAAATATTAAATTTAAAAATAGGTTAAAAGGTGCCATTATGGTAAACAAAGGACACAACCGGATGGCTTCCCTGTGGTCTGGAAGGAGCAATGCAGTGGGCAGCCAGGGCCCCGGGGAGCACCCACGCTGAACTCATCGTGGTGAAGGGGCGGCCTCGTGCCCTCAGAGCAGCCCACTGTCACATTCAGTTTGTGTGGTTGTTTGGAGGCTTGGGTTGGTGCTTACTTTGCAGCTGTGTGGTGTAGTGGCCACGGAGGCAGGACCCAGGCATGTGCCTGCGTGTGTCCAAATCCTGGCGCTGTCTCTTCCCAGCGCGGTGACCATGGACAAAGGACTCACCTCTCTGAGCCTCAGTTTCCCCTTCTGTAAAATGGAGACGATAGTAGTCCCCACCTCCTAGGTGATGGTAAGGATTAGGTGAGTTAACCCACATCAGGTGCAGAGCAGGGCCTCAGTGAACAAAAGTTAGTATGGTTATCAAGTTCATCCATATTTAGGGAGCAGAATAACTGAAATAATCTGTCACCTCTGGGGCTCTGTGAGGTTTCCCCCTTTTAAGTGGGTGTTTATGTTATTCGAGCTGCAGCAATGTTGAGTTCCCATGTGCATATGGCCCATGCTCAGCCCAGCACTGTTCACATGTGGACTGGCATTGTCTGCCCATTCCCCATCATCCCACCTTCCCCAACCCAACATCTATGTAAGATGATATTTTCTTAAGAACATGCATAATTTATTTTTTTGTTATTTTGTGTGTTTTTAAAATATATTTTATTCATTTTTTACAGAGAGGAAGGGTGAGGGATAGAGAGTTAGAAACATCGATGAAAGAGAAACATCGATCAGCTGCCTCCTCACACCCCCCACTGGAGATGTGCCCGCAACCAAGGTACATGCTCCTGACCGGAATCGAACCCGGGACCCTTGAGTCCGCAGGCCGACACTCTATCCACTGAGCCAAATCAGTTAGGGCTGTTGTTTCGTTTTTAAGTGCTAAATGTCTTTTCTTTCTTTAATTTATTTTTATTTTATTTTATTTTTTTACTTATTGACTAGAGAGAGAGAGGAGGGGGGGAGAGAGAGAGAGAAAGAAATACTGATTGGTTGTTCCACTCATCCACGCATTCATTTGTTGCTTCTCGTATGTGCTCTGACGGGGATCAAACACTCAACTTTGACTTAGCTGGATGATGCTCTAACCAACTGAGCTACCTGGCCAGGGCCAAGCATTTTTCACTTATTGACTTATTTAATGCTCACAACCCTTGGGAGGTAGAGGACATGCATAGTTTCTTAATAAAATATTATCTAATCCTATATATTGTGCTAGATTGTTTCTATAACAGCCCCCAATGCATCTTATCTCTCAGCATCCATGCCTTGGTGTAGGCCCCTCTCACACTGGATTTTCCCCCTTTATTTTATTATTATTTTTTCCATCACCATTTATCCCCCATATACCCTCTTCCACTTCCACCCACTCCCTCTCCTCACAGTCACCACTCTTGTCCGTGTCCATGAGTTCTTTCTCTTTCTTTTTCTTTTTTGCTCAATCCCTTTACTTCCCCAAACTCCACCCCCCCATCACCAGAGTCACATTGACAACCACCCCCCCCACCCCCCCCAATCACCAGAGTCACAGTGAATTTGACTTGTGACTTCCCTTGGCCAAGGGGAGATTAGCAAGCTCAATGCAAGCAGGGGCTCTGTAAAGGTGTTTTCTCTTAAAATACCCACGCCTGGGACCAGCCGCCATGCTGTTGGGAAGCTCAGGCCAGACTGCGGCACAATTAGAGGCCACGTGGAGGGAGGCCCTGGAGGAGCAGCGGCCACCTGGGAAGGTTCAGCTCCGAGTGAATGCAAGCACACGAGTGAGCCCAGCGATGCCTGGCCGGGTGTTTGTTACTCAGCAATAGGTAATGGAAACATAGATTGTTCTGCAACTTTTAAAACATCTTCATACAGACCTATATCACGAACAGCCTCCCATGTCCGTTCATGTTGATCAGTTCATTCATGTGAATGACTGCATAGTTTTCTATGGGGCCAATGAAGCCTGATTTACTTATCCATCTCCTACGGACGGACATGAGGTGGCCCCCAATTCTTCATGACAAACAGTGCTGCCTCCTTGTGTGAATATCATTGCCAGCTGACTTAGAGTGTCTTTAGGATAAATTCCCAGAAGGAAAATTGCTGAGTCAAAGGGGACACACGCTAAAAGTTCTCACAGATATTGCCAAATCACCCTCCAAAATGGTCTTACCAATTTGCTCTCCCACCGCAGTGGCTGAGGGGGACAGGCTCCCAACGCTGTCCACACCTGGTGTGACCCTGTTGGAATTTTGAAGAGCCGCTTAAACAGCAACGTCGGCCAGAGCGAGCATGTGAAAATGTTACAGAATGGCGGGTGGGGTGAGGGCCCGGACTGTAGGGAAGATTTGCTGCCACTGCAGGGAGCAGGGTCTGGGGCCCCAGGCCGCCCCCCCCCCCCCCCCCACCGCCCTTGTTCCTTCCTCTTCTGCCTGGGCGGCTGTGCTCAGCACATCCTCTTTCAGAGCTGCCCTTGAAGGCGCTTCCCAAGCAGACCTGCCTCACGGACAGGCCCAAGTTCCTCCAGCCTTGACCCCCACTCACAGTGACCCTCTGGCTCCAATGGGCCCCAGCCCCGGGTCCTGCCTCCAGCAAAGCGAGGAGCCTTCCAGGTTCACCTGGCGGCTTTGCACAGACCTGTGATCGGCCCTAGCTGGTTTGGCTCAGTGGATAGAGCATCAGCCTGCAGACTGAAGGGTCCCAGGTTCGATTCCAGCCAAGGGCACATGCCTGGGTTGCGGGCTCCATTCCCATTGGGGGGTGATCGGCTACGTCCTGCACACCCCCTACTGGGATCAAGCCCGAAACCCAGGCATGTGCCCTGACCGGTAATCGAACCATGACTTCCTGGTTCATAGATCGAATGCTCAACCACTGAGCTACGCTGGCCTGGCCTATAGCTGCTTTTGAAAAAATGTGGATAACAATATTAACCTTTGGACTCTGTTGCTATTCCTTCAGCAAACAGCCTGTCTATCTATCTGTCTATCATCTATCATCTATCTATCATCTATCCCTTCAGCAAACATCCTGAAGAGGCATTCTGGCCTCTTGGCCCCCATGCGCTAGTGCAGTGATGGCGAACCTATGACACTTGTGTCAGAGGTGACATGTGAACTCATTCTTTTGGTTGATTTTTCTTTGTTAAATGGCATTTAAATATATAAAATAAATATCAAAAATGTAAGTTTTTGTTTTACTATGGTTGCAAATATCAAAAAATTTCTATATGTGACACAACACCAGAGTTCAGTTAGGGTTTTTCAAAATGCTGACACGCCGAGCTCAAAAGGTTCGCTATCATTGCGCTAGTGGGAGGCAGAGATCAATCAGGTAGCCACAGAGATGTGTATTTTTATGAACTTATCTGTGGAGATACACCATCTGAAATCCAGTAAGAACACAGGAACCTGTTTAGGTGGAGGGCTGGGCAACTAGATGGCCATGGAGCTGACACCTGAGAGCAGAGGAGCGATGAGGGTGGAGAGCTGGGGAGCTGCCTTGCGGGTGGGTAGAACGGCTTGTGCAAAGGCCCTGAGGTAGGAGCAGCTCCTCACATTCCTTTCTGGGACGGAAAGAAACTGAGTGCAGGGAGTGAAGGGGAGAGGGTCTGAGATGAGGCCTGAGGGATCAGCAGGGCCACACCTTTCAGGGCCTTGTGGGCCACAGTGTTGATCTTTTTATATTTTTTTATTTTTTTAATTAATTAATTAATTAATTAATTTATTTATTTTTCACAGTGTTGATCTTTATACTAAGAGCGCTGGGGAGCCATTGACAGGATGGTGAGTTTATTTATTTATTTTTACATTTTTATTGATTTCAGAGAGGAAGGGAGAGGGAGAGAGAGATAGAAACATCAATGATGAGAGAGAATCATTGATCAGCTGCCTCCCGCACACCCCCTGGATAGAGCCCACAACCCAGGCATGTGCCCTTGACCAGAATCGAACCTGGGACCCTTTAGTCCGCAGGCGGACGCTCTATCCACTGAGCCAAGCCGGCCAGGGCAGGATGGTGAGTTTAAATGAGATAACGTCATCCAAAGTTCTCAACCCACAGTTAGTGCCCTTGTGATTC
Organism: Myotis daubentonii; assembly: GCF_963259705.1. Classification (NCBI taxonomy): domain Eukaryota; kingdom Metazoa; phylum Chordata; class Mammalia; order Chiroptera; family Vespertilionidae; genus Myotis; species Myotis daubentonii. Next base: position 76,605,526 of record NC_081850.1, on the reverse strand, counting down.
CTCACTGGGCCACCCAGTCCAGGCTCATCCCCTATTCTAAGGTCAGGTGATTAGCAACCTCAATTCTCAGGTAACCTACCAAGTTCACACTAATCCTGGTATGCGGATACCTTTGGGGCGGGGGCGTTATTCTGCCCGCCAGCCTCCTCTCCCTCTCTGCCTGGGGCCTGCCCTTCCTCACCGCCCTCAGGGGCAGGGTGAGCCCTGGAGGAAGTGTGAGCCACCCACCTTTCCAGAGAGGAAACAAAGCCTCCTCACACACATCTTCAAGGAATGTTTTCGAGTTTGAAAGGGCTTTCACGTCCCCGGAGGTCAGTATTATTTGTTGAACTCCACGTCTGAGAAACTGTGGTGAGAAAAGAAAGGTCAAGTGGCTGGCCCAAGGTCACAGGGCAGGAGTGACTATTGCTGGGTTCACCCTCCTTCCCCACCCCTCCCTGAACATCGTCGTGATTTTCCAAGGCCACCCTGTGGCCAATTTGCCCTTATTTCTGGCTTCTGGCCAAAAGTCATGGGGTCACACTTGAAAGACTTCCTCAAATCCTGCAAGTCATCACTCCGGCGATTTCTGCCTGGATCAGAAGCACAGACCAAAAGGTCGCCGAGTTTGATTACCAGTCAGGGCACATACCTGGGTTTCTGTTCAATCCCTGGCAGGGCATGTACAGGAGGCAACCGATCTATGTTCCTTTCCCTCTCTCTCTCTTTCCCTTCCTCTTTTTCTAAAATCAATTAAAAAATTATCCTTAGGGGGAGGATTAAAAAAAAAAGACGGATTCCAACAGTACATGCAATCTGATTTTCTTTCAGGGAAAAAAAGCGTTTGCATGTGTATATTTTCTGGGTGATGGGATCAGAGGTGAAGTAGACTTTTTTTTAACATTTCCTGCATGTGCTTAATGCTTTTTAAACAACCACATGTCTGCATTTATATTTATAATAAATAAAGCAATTTCCATTTGGCAAGAGGAAAACCAAACAAGCACCCTAAGAGGGCCTCAGCTTCCCCCCTCCCTGCGCATCCTCTCCAGCATCCTCTCCAGAGGCGGGAGGTGACCCAGCCTCCAGGGCTTCCTGTAAGCTGGTCCCCAAGCGCAGCGGCCCCCAGGGCAGTGACGAGAGCAGCCCTGCAGCTGCTTCCCGGAAGGCGGAAGGCCGGGGGAAGGAGGGGCCGTCAGCCTGGGCTAGACCAGTCAATCACCCGTGGAAGGGGCCCCAGCGTTTCCTCTGCAGAATCAGGGCCAGCCAGGAGGGGGAATGTGTGCAGGGTTTGAATGAGTCGGGAAATATAGGAGGAGGCAGTGCGGCCCAGCTCCCAAAGGACAGAAACAAGGGCCTGGAAAGCCAGGACCCTCCTCAATTCTTAGAGCCTTTGGGCAGATGGATGTGCCCATGGTGGGTAGTTCAAGTGCCAATGAAGACTAGTTCTGAGCCAGATTCCCAAAATAGAACCTGATTGGCTCGTCTTGGATCATGTGGTACCCAGTCAGCAAATGCGGGGATGGGCAAATATACTAGACTAGAGGCCTGGTGCACAAAATTAATGGGGAGTGGGGAGGCCTGGAATCCCCTCAGCCCAGCTGCACCCTCTCCAATTCAGGAGCCCTCAGGGGATGTTCGACTGCCGGTTTAGGCCCGATCCTAGAGATCAGGCCTAAACCGGCAGTCGAACATCCCTCTCACAATCTGGGACCCCTGGCTCCTAACTGCTCACCGGCCTGCCTGCCTGATTGCCCCTAACTGCCCCCCCCCCCCCGCCAGCCTGATCACCCCCAACTGCCCCCACCTGCCGGCTTGGTTGCCCCCAACTGCCCCCTCCCATTGGCCTGATCTCCCCCAACTGCCCTCCCCTGCCGGCCTGATCACCCTTAATCGCCTCTGCCTCAGCCCCCACCACTGTGGCTTTGTCCAGAAGGCAGTCAGATGGTCGGAAGATGTCCAGTCTCCCGGTCTAATTAGCATATTACCCTTTTATTAGTATAGATGCCTTCTAAAGGAGTTCTCAAGGGATTCTCAGAGAAGGAGCTGGGTTGGGCTGATTCTCTCCCCAAAGGCTGGCCACTGCACTCTGCAGAGCAAATCTGACTGCAAGGGTTAGCCTGCAGACAGCGTGGTGGCCTCCTATGTGGCAGTGGGCCTGAGGGCCCCAAGAATTCACAAACCAGCCTGGTTCCCCACCCAGGTCTGTGCACGGCGCGCCCCTAGTGACAGCAGCTCAGACCCCTGCCCTCGGGCAGCACAGCTCTGCCCCAACAAGGATGGCAAGAGCCCTGTGAGGAACCTGAACTAGGTTACGGGCGGGGGGGGGGGGGGTGGGGAAGGCCAGCCTTTGCCGGTAGGAGCAGGTGGGAAGATACACACAGAGCGAGCGGACAAGTGAGCAGAGGAATCCGAATAATGGTGATTCTGAGGGGCTTTTCATCACCCTCACCACAGCTCCCGTCCACGGCGGAAACACTGACACAGCCGCCACAACAAGTCACAATAGAAAGCATGCTTTTTATAATAAAACGACAGGATAAGCAATTTCCACGCAGGAGGATGCTGAGCATGCAGACACCAGTGCCTGCTCCAGATGGAACGCTAGAGAACCTTGTCTAACCAGCAGCACTTAACACTAATGTTCGTGCTGATCCAGCACCTTCTAAGGGTCAGGCATCCATCCAAGCATCTCACATATCTATTCACCCATGAAACTCTCCTCACAACGCCAACAGGTAGGCACTAGCATCTCCATTTTACAGATGGGAAAACTAAGGCGCAAAGAGGCTCAGGAACTTGCCCGAGGTCGCAGAGGTAGGATTCAGAGCTGGGCAGCCCAGCTCTGATGTCATGCTCCTAACCACTGCCCCCTACGCGCTGGTGTTTGTTTCAGGCACAGGGGTGCAGACCAAGACACACGTCTTGAGGGGGAAGGTATCCATCAACAGCAATAACCCACATCGTGAACTGTCACTGTTACTGTAAGTGCTGCAAGCTTGGTGCTCTAAGATGATCTAGAAAAGGGCCCATCCTTGCCTGGAGGGGTCAGGGTCAGGGAGGACTTCTCTGGGGAAGTGATGCTGAGGTCTAGAGCGTGATAAGGAGTAGGCAGGCAAAGCAGTGAGGGCAGCGTGTGAGGAAGAGGCCCAGGTGAGAGGGAACGGCATGTACAGTGTGATCCAGATAAGGCGGACACTTTGCTGAAGGTCACCCCAGGCGAAGGTGACCCTGCCCTGGCCTCCAGGTGACTGTGTGACTCTGCCCTGCCTCCCCGCCTGTCCTCACAGCTGAAAGCCGGCAGCTCTCTGAGGCAGCAGCAGGACAAACCTGTGGGTGCGGGAGATGTGTGCTCCCAAGGGACCCAGAGGACACTCATCACTTTAGTGCCCGTTTGCAGGAGTCACGATGATTCAGGGAAAAAGCCCTTCGCTGGATTCTGGAAGGGAATTCAGCCGGCCCGGCTACCCAGGCGTGGAGATGCTAATCAGAGGCCTGGGGAACTGCTCACCTTGAAAGTGGAGCCTGGTTCACGCAGACCAGCCCTGGCTTCTCTCCAAGGCCTTATTTGGATGCAAACACTGAGGGTGGAGAAGTGCTTTGGCCTCAGCCTTCTGATGGATATTCTTTTTTTTTTTTTTTTTTTATAAATATATTTTATTGATTTTTTACAGAGAGGAAGGGAGAGGGATAGAGAGTTAGAAACATTGATGAGAGAGAAACATCAATCAGCTGCCTCCTGCACACCTCCTACTGGGGATGTGCCCACAACCAAGGTACATGCCCTTGACCGGAATCGAACCTGGGACCTTTCAGTCCGCAGGCCATCGCTCTATCCACTGAGCCAAACAGGTTAGGGCCTAATGGATAGTCTTGTCAAGAATCGTCAATTTCTGGATCCCAATGGCAGTCACAAGAGGCTGCGTCATGCTCCAGGGGCAGGCCCCATGCAGCAGGGCAAGACAGCAGTGGAGGCTCACACGGGCGGCTGGGCGAAGACGGCTGCAGGGCAGCGAGGATAAGGGGAACTGACCCTCTCTACCCTTGGGTCAAAGCAGGTTTTGCCCTTCTAGAGGGAACCTTCATGTTCTTGACCTGTAGCCCCGCGGTTCTACGTCTGCAAATATCCCGCCACAGACGCCCCACAAGCACACAGCGTGCATTTACAAGGCTGCTCCCTGCAAAGTGGCTGGAAATAGTTAAAACCTGCAAACGCTCCAAGCATATCCTGCATGGGCGCCCTCACCACTGACAACTAACTGGGCAGCCCAGGAAGAGAACGTCCCAGCGAGACACAGCCTCTGAGTCCCTGTGAGCTTAAAACAACATAAAAGGGAAAAAATAATGTGCATTGTATTATTCCTCTTTTTTTTAAAGATACGATTACTACAAGCTTTGAAAAAGCTATCCGAAGCATCTAAACCCCACTGTTAACAGAGGTTCTGTCTGGGGAATTTCATTTTTCAAACTTTCACATTTTATAGTGTAAGATTGTGCAATGCTTGAATTTTTAGATGATAAGCATGTGTTATTTTTGCTTGAAGATCTTTTTAAAAAATTCTTACCCAAGGATATTCTTTTCACTGATTTGTAGAGAGAGTGAAATTCAGGGGAGACAGAGAGAAACATCGATGTAAGAGAGACACAACGACTGGTTGACCCCCGCACTTGCCCCAGTGGGGATAGGGGTAGGGTGGGGAGCAAACTTGCAACCGAGGTACCTGCCCTTGACCAGGAATTGAATCCACAACCTTTCAGTCCGAGAGCTAATGCTCTAACCCAGCCGTGGGCAAACTACGGCCCGTGGGCCAGATCTGGCCTGTTTGAAATGAATAAAACTATTGAAAAAAAAGACCGTACCCTTTTATGTAATGATGTTTACTTTGAATTTATATTAGTTCACACAAACACTCCATCCATGCTTTTGTTCCGGCCCTCCGGTCCAGTTTAAGAACCCATTGTGGCCCTCGAGTCAAAAAGTTTGCCCACCCCTGCAAGTCTAACCACTGGCCAGGGCTGTCTTCCTTTTTCTAATGTGAGCATTGACCGCTATACACTTCTCTCTTTGTCCTGCTTTTGTACATCCCATAAATTTTGTCTTTGTTAAAAAAAAAAATTGTCTTTGTTTTCATTTGTCCTCCAGATATTTTCTAATTTCCCTTTGACCCATTGGTTGCTTAAGAGTGTGTGTTTAGCCCTGGCTGGATGGCTCAGTTGGTTGCAGCAGCAACCCATACACCCAAAAAGGTTGGGGGTTTGATCCCTCATCTGGGCGTGTACAGGAGGCAACCTTTCCCTTCCTTCAATACTCACTTGCTGGATCCCCCTACCGTGCTAGGCCCTGGGAGGGGCAGACATCAACTCCTCTGTGAAATGGGGATAATGATTGTCTTAGTCTATTCGGGCTGCTGTAACAAAACACTATGGATTGGGTGGTGTATAAACAACATTTATTTCTCAGGGTTCTGGAGGCTGGGAAATCTAAGATCAAGGAGCTGGTAGACTGGGGATCTTGTGAGAACCTGCTTCCTGGTTCATAGAGGGTTGTCATCTTGCTGGGTCCTCACATGGTGAAAGCAGGGAGGGAGCTCTCTGGGGTCTCTTGTAAAAGGGCACTAATCCCATTCATAAGGGCTTCACCCTCATGACCTAATGACCCCCCCCCCCCCGAAAGGCCCTCACTCCAAATACCATCACATTGGGGGTTAGGATTTCAACTTATGACTTTTGGGGGGACACAAACCTTCAGTCTATAGCAATGATGGCATCTGAGGAGATCTCAGGAGCACAGTGCTCACCCCAGGGTGAGATCCGTACCGAAAATGTTGTTATTTAGAGAAAGAGAAGTGACAACACCTTCAAGGCCTTCTTTAAAGCCAACCGCCTGGTCTTGGGCTGTGTCCCTGGTGCTGATTTCTACCCACACCCAACCAATCCTCAGGCCTGTTGTGAATGTTTCCACTTGTATCCCCAGTGCTTATAGCAATGCCAGGCACATAGTGGGCACTCCGCTTTTGTTTTAGTCAAGCTGGCACTACTCTAAGCACTTTACGAATGTCAACGCATGCACTATGCATAACATCACTGGGAAGTAAGTGGTATATTCCCATTGTAGAGATCTGGAAACCGAGGTCACACAGTCAAGGGGCAGAGTCAGAATTTGAATGTTGAGCCATGTTTGTTGAAGGAATGAAGGAAGGAAAAGCTGAGGTGCAGGGTCTTGGGTCTCTAGGGCCCTTAGCAACCCCACCCTCACTCCCCCTGTGGTTCCACAAGTGAAAAGTGGGGACTGAAACTGGGAGGATGGGACCCAGGCCAAATAGGACATGAAAATTCAGGGTCCCCAGCTCACAGCCCCATGATCCCAGGCAGTCAGGAGTGTGGGATGTGTCCGAAAGCCCAAGTGTCACGTTCCCTACTGTCACTGAAAAGAAGTCCATCATGAGTTGAGTACAGGGACAGGTTACAACACAGAGTGTGATGTTAATAGTCAACGTTTGATAGGCACTTCCCATGCGCCAGGTAATTTACAAAGCTCTTTATATACATTACCACCTCATGGAATCCTCAAAGTATGGCCAGCCCTGGGGCTGGGTGGCTCAGTTGGTTGGAAAGTCATCCCATACACCAAAAAGGTTGTGGGTTCGATTCCCGGTCAGGGCACATACCTAGGTTACGGGTTTGATCCCTGGTTGGAGCAAGTATGGGAGGCAATCTATCAATGTTTCTCTCTTATACTGATGTTTCTCTCTTTCTCTCTCTCTCCCCCCTATCCTTCCTCTCTCTCTAAAAGTCAATTTTAAAAAATATCCTCCAGTGAGGATTAAAAAAAAAGTTTGGTCTTAGCTGGTTTGGGTCAGTGCATAGAGCGTCAGCCTGTGGACTGAAGGGTCCCAGGTTCGATTCCGGTCAAGGGCATGTACCTCGGTTGCAGGCTCCTCCCCGGCCCGGGCACGCGTAGGAGGCAACCAATCGATGTGTTTCTCTCACATCGATATTTCTCTCTGTCTTTCCCTCTCTCTTCCACTCTCTCTGAAACTCAATGGAAAAATGTCCTCAGGTGAGGATTAAAAAAAAAAAAAAAAAGTTTGGCCACTAAACCCATTTTACAGCTGTAAAACTGAGGCTCAGAGACTCCAAGCAGCTGGCTCCAGGTCACAGAGCTAACAGGTAGGTGGAGGAGGCTAAGACTCACATGCCGGTTTGATTACTGTCCCAGCTGCTCCCTCTGGCCCCCACATTGCCCCCGATGCCTCACCACTGATGATTTTCATGTTTGAAAATAATAGCTGTTGCCGACAGTAACAGGAGGGACTGTGACTAAGAACTCAGAAAATCAGCAGAGCTCAGCAAGGGCTAAAGGGCTGTGTGTGTGCCAGTTCCTGGGAGGACAGGAGGTGAGCTGGGAACGTCAGGAAACACGGCCCTGAGCACTGGGTGAAAGGTGTCGGGCTCCTGCCCGCTTATGTAAGCTCCGTGTCCACCTGCTGACTCCTGGCCCACTGGGTGTGTGTGTGTGTGTTGGGTGGGGGGCAGGGTGGGGTCCGAGAAGGTCCAGAAGACCGAGTCGAGCTCAGAAGGTCTCCTAGCACATGGTCAGGCTGCCGGAGAAAGGCCTGAGCCAGCCCTTCCCTCCAGCCCAGGCTGGGGCTGGTGGCCGCAGGGGCCCTTCCGGGAAATGGGCCGCCCCCTCCGGAAGGCGTCCTTCAGGAAGCCCCTCCACGGTTTTGGTCTGACTTTGCACGGAAGGAATTCCACTGGACTCCGCTTCCTCAGTGGCTCTGTGCCATGTTCTCTTCTCTCACAATGTGTGTAACTGGGCAAGGCTGTCATTACCTCCACTTTATGGGTGAGGACACTGAAGGTGAAAGAAGAACTTGCTTGAAGCAAGAGGGCCAGGGAGCGGCAGGGCTGGGAGTTGAACCCAGGTCATTTCAGGCAGAAGGAAGGCCCTGGGAACCTACGTGCTCGTGAAGTTATCTGGAGACCCAGGGGCAGGCTGAGAAGGGAAAGTGGAAGGGGGTAAATTCCTGAGTCTTACCAGGAGGCAAAGGTCAGGTAGGGAGCTGGCCTAGAATAATTACACCACCCTCTCTCTGTACCTTCCATGGCTCCCCATTACCTTTAGGATAAAGCACAACATCCTTTTTTTAAAAAATATATTTTATTGATTTTTTACAGAGAGGAAGGGAGAGAGATAGTTAGAAACATCTATGAGAGAGAAACATCAATCAGCTGCCTCCTGCACACTCCCCACTGGGGAAATACCCACAACCCAGGTACATGCCCTTGACCGGAATCGAACCTGGGACCTTTCAGTCCGCAGGCCGACGCTCCATCCACTGAGCCAAACCAGTTTCGGCAGCACAACATCCTTAACATGGCCTGCAAGGCCCTCCTGTGGGCCTCCTGCAGATCCCGGGCTCTGCATTCTCTCAGCTCAGACTTCCCCTCCGACTCCCCTCTGTCCTGGCTGACTTCTACCCGCTCATCAGGCTTGGGCTCACGTGCCTGTTCCTCGGGCTAGCCTGCCCTGACCACACACACCAGGCCAGGCCCCTCTGTGTTCCCCCTCATCCCTGAACCACAGCCCCAGGCCCAAGGCAGATGGTGTGAAAAACATCTGTCAGTCAAAAAGGAATGAATGGCCCTGGCCGGTTTGGCTCAGTGGATAGAGCGTCGGCCTGCGGACTGAAGGGTCCCAGATTCGATTCCGGTCCAGGGCATGTACCTTGGTTGCGGGCACATCCCCAGTAGGGGGCGTGCAGGAGGCAGCCGATCGATGTTTCTCTCATTGATGTTTCTAACTCTCTATCCCTTTCCCTTCCTCTCTGTGAAAAATCAATAATATATATATATATATTTTTTTAAAAAGGAATGAACGATGTGAACGAATGAAGTGCTTGGCAGACCTTGGAAGGCTGTGGTAGGAAGCAGACACAGGGCTGAGCTGTGGGCCAGAGTAATGACAGTCCTGCCAGGGTAGGGCCAAGGTCTCAGAGCCAGAACACTGAAGTTTGGACTTTGTTCTGTCAGCAATTTGGAGTCCTGAGCTGAAAGCAGGTGGGAGCCGAAGCGCTGCATTAAGAGGGTAAAGCTGGCCTGAAGCCGTGGCGGGAGACAGGCTGCTCTGGGGGAAGCCGCCCGAGGGTCTCTGGACACGACGGAAATGCAAGAAACGCACCTGAAATCGTCTGATTTTGCACAGCATTGGGTTGGGCATTGGGCCTCGGCCTTCACACGCTCACTAATCAAATGTGCTCAATAGCCCCAGGAGGCAGGGACTGCTGTGGGCCCTGCTGGACAGATGGGGAAACTGAGGTCAGAGAGGTTGAGTGATCTGCCCCAAGTTATACAGGGACTCTCCATTTAAATGGAATTTAAAACTCAGTTCCTCCTGGCCTGGCTCGCAGCTCTGCACCCCCACCCCTGGCTGCCTTGTGGGAATAAAACATACAAATTGGAAAAAAAATAAAAATAAATAAAACTCAGTTCCTCACCCACATTTTGTTTTCTTAATGCTCACCAGAGGATATTTTTTTCATTGATCTTTAGAGAGTGGAGGGGGGAAGGGAAAGAGAGAAAGAGAGAGAGAGAGAGATATGAGAGAGAGAGACATCGATTGTTGCCTCCCACAATGCACTTCTCACACATGCCCCTGCAACCCAGGTAGTGTCCTTGACCAGATATCAAACCTGGGGCACTTTGGTCTGCGGCCTGATGCTCTAACCACTGAGAAAACCTGGCCAGGGCGCTAGCCACATTTTGAGTGCTCACTACCCAAGTGGCTAGCAGTTACCACTGGGCAGTGCAGCTATGGGACGTGGAAAGTTCCATGAATAGTGCTGCTCTAGACCACGGAGGTGGACAGGACCTCAGAGACCATTTAATTCAACGCTCTTCTTCAACAGGCGAAGAAAGAGAGGTCAGGAACTGGATCAAAGTGACACGGTGAGTCAGTGACAGGGTGGAGCTCAAAACCCAGGCTCCTAACTCCCAGTCTAGTGCTCACTTCACTGAAGTAGGCGGGCTCCTCTGAGCTGGGGCTTGATAAGGGGCTTCTGTGAGGCAAAAAGACACCATAAGCAAAGTGCAGAGACAACTAAGTGGAAGAAATGCTTTAATATAGGTAACAGAGGGTGATATTCACAATATGTATGTAATAAGCTACTACAAACGTATAACAAAAAAAATGAGTACTTCAATTTAAAATATTGGCAAAGGCCTGGCCAGTGTGGTTCAGTTGGTTGGAGCACAGTCCCATATACTGAAAGGTTGTGGGTTCAATTCCCCGTTAGAGCACCTACCTAGGTTGCGGGACTGATCATTGTTTCTCTCTCTCTCTTTTAATTTTGTTTTGTTTTGTTGTTTCTCTCTCTTTCTCTCTTTCCTTTTCTCAAATCAATGAAAGCATGTCCTTGGGTGAGAATTTAACAATTAAAAATAAAATGAAATATGGACAAAGGATAGGGCCAGGCAATTTACAGAATAAATTCAAACTGCCAAAACTATGGCAAGGTACTATAATGCCAATGTAAGACATGCAAGCACCGCAGCATGGCTTTTTTTCTTTTTCATCAAACAGATTGGAACAGATGGAGAAAGTGGGGGAGCAGGCACTGTCTTTATACCGTTGGTGCGAGTATAACTGGGTCTGACCTCTTTGGAAGGCAGTTTGGCAGCATCATTCAACAGTAAATATGCAAATACCCTTTGACTCAGTAACCCCTGGGTGGAAACACCGGGCCGCCTGACGCCGGATCCCGTGTTCTGAACCATGACTACCCTCTGTGATGGTCAGGCTTGGGTTGGAAAGGGCAGAGTTGGCCGATCAACGGGGAGACTTGTGGACTTGGCCGTGGGAGGTTGAAGCAGGACAGATCACCATGGGCGACTTGTTTGGAGCCTTTATCTCCTTGTGTGACTGGCTCAGATATTACCCAGAAGCCCAGCACAAATCAATAGCTCCTTGGTCAGCTGCTGGGGCGGCCCGGCTGCCATTCCAGTTCTGCAAATAGCTGGAGCCCCGTCACCGGTGAATCAGCACCGACCGCCCTTGGCAAGCAGGGCTGGGAAGGCAGCGTGGCGTGGCGCTCTGTGCTGGGTGTCAGGTGACTGAGAAAGCGGGCCAGCTGGGTAGCTGTCTTCAGGACGATTTGGGCGTGACATTCTCCACCCCTACCTCAGTTTCCCCTTTCTCTGTTTCTTTCCCGTTCCCTTCCTTTCTTTCCTTTTTTCTCCTTCTCTCCTCCTGCCCTCCCTCCCTCTCTTCCAAGGAGTGCCAAATATGCACCAGATATTGTGACAAAAAACAGAAGGCCAGGCACCCTCGTTTTCTCTGCAAACAGGTCGTTGGCAGCTTGGGGGCACAGAGGAGGGAGTGAACATTGTGCCTGATGTGGAGGGACCCGGGTGGAAGAGGGTGCTTGAGCTGAAGTTTGACACTTAGTAGGTGTCACCAGGCGGGCAGGGGAACAAGGACAGGACCTTTGGGCAGGCCTGCAGGAGCCCAAGGGAAGCAAGCAGGGAGGGGCTGAGCTGCTGCTTACCGAGGGGCCTGAATGCTAGACTAAGATACTTGGATTTTATCCAGAGGGTGATGGAGAAGCATCGGCTTTTGTTTATCATATTATATCCATCTATCTAACATATGTTATTACATTATAAATACAATTCATCATACTATAAAAATCAAACAATACCCAAGAATTTTTATTAAAATAGAGTAAAAATTGCCCTCTAGTCCTGGCAGGTGTGGCTCAGTGGATAGATCCTCAGCCTGTACACTGAAAGGTCAAGGGGTTTTGATTCCCAGTTAAGCACATGTCCCTGGGTTGCAGGTTCAATCCCCGGTCAGAGGAGAAGGCAATTGATAGATATTACTCTCTCACATCAATACCTCTCTCTCCCTTCCCCTCCTCTCAAATCAATAAGCGTGTCCTCAGGTAAGGATTAAAACACACAAAAACAATCCTGGGAATATTCAAAAGTCTAACTGAGTAACTGTTATCATTGCACAGCACGTGCTGAGCGCCTCCTCTGAAATGTGTGCCCTTTCTCTTCCTGTCGCCCTGGCTCCACTCTGGTCTGAGCCACGATCTCCCGCTGGGATGCTTATGATACCCACCTTACCCGGCCGCCTGCTTCTGTTCGTGCTCCTGACAACCCATTCTCCATGGAGCATCCAGAGGGAACTTCTAAAAAGGCATTTTGGATCTTGTCACTAGCTTGCTTACATCCTCCAATGGTGTCCCCTTGGGCTCAGAATAAATTCTAAACTCCTAGGCCCACAGGCTCATGTGAGCAGGCTCCTGCCAGACCTCATGCCTCTTTCCTCCCTCTACTCCCCTTCAGTCACACTGACTCCCCAAAAACATGCCAGCTTCTGCCTCAGCCCCCGGAGCTTCCTGTGCTTGGGTCCCCTTTATTAGTTAAGTCTGGGTTGAGATAACATCTCATAGAGACCTTCCTTGACCATCCCATATCCATCAGGACCCTCAACCCAATCACCCTCTCTAACACTTCCCTGGGGCTTCTTCTCTAGACCAGTTGTCTGATTATCTTGTGAGGCACTGGTCTCCTTGTATGTCTGATCAGGGTCTCAGGGAGGGAGGACAGGCTATTCTTGGGAATTAGGGTAGGAGGGGGGTGGTTGGAGAAGTATGGAGGTGCTAGCCTGGAGTCCCTGATGACCACTCCTTCAGATCCTTACAACCCTCCAGCCTAAGCCGCTTACAGTCTCTTGAGGCCCTTCACGTTTCCTGGAAAGGTTGGTATTCAGTGCAGTGGAGCTAGGACTCTAGCCCAAGCTTGTTTCACACCGGATGAAGCATCCTATTCTGATATCACACTCTCTCCCTACCCCAGGCACCATTTGGGAAATGAAGGAAGGGAAACTTCCTGGGTTCCCAGCCCTGAGGTTGCAAAGAGATGAATACCCACCAGAGCTAATCCTGGCAGCCAGGCCCCCACCCTGCTTCCTGTTAGAGTGGCCCGGGGTTACTCATGGTCACAGCTGAGGAGCCAGCCAGGTCTTGGGACATCGTTGGCTGGCTCCCTCTTCTGAAATCCCCTCCTGGGGTCAGGTAGCCATAGGCTCTTGCCCCGTGGAGCAGGCCCGGCCAGGATTAATGAGACACACCCTCCATGTAAAGTCTCCAGACCCCAACTTCCTTGGCTGTAAATGGGGTACATAAATGGGAGCTGCTAATATCATTATTCTTCTATCTGGTGTTCTCTAAATTATGGGATAAACTGGAGAGAAATACAGGGTGGGGCAAAAGTAGGCTTACAGTTGGGAGTATGCAAATCAGTTTATTCTTATATTCTTATTTATTAATTATTGTACTATTGTCCATACAAACAACTGTAAACCTACTTTGCCCCACCCTGTACAGGTTGACACCCATTTTTCTGGTTGGGAAGCAGGAAGAAACCAGAAATCTGAGTTCTCAAGTTACATGTATGGACCTAACTCATCTCCAAATCTAATCCATCTGTCTCTCAGATTCCCCTCAGACCCACCCTCTCGTTTCCCCCCAGCGCTGAGGTTCCACCATCATCGTCTCTTGCCTGGATCACAACAGGCCCTTCACCTGTTTCCCACCTTCTCCCCTCCATTCTACCTGCAGTGAGAGTAAGCTCTTTACAACAAAAATATTTGTCTGAGTCACTCTCCTGCTCAAAATGTGCGAATGACTCCTTTCCTTACTGTGGTCTACAAGACTCAGGATCCAGCCACTACAGACTTCCCAGCCCCATCTCTTTTAAAATATATTTTTATTGATTTCAGAGATGAAGGGAGAGAGAGAGAGAGAGAGAGAGAGAGAGAGAGAGAGAAACATCAATGATGAGAGAGAATCATGGATGGCTTCCTCCTGCATGCCTCCTACTGGGGATCCAGCCCACAACCCGGTCCTGTGCCCTGACCTGGAATCCAACCGGGACTTCCTGGTTTCTAGGTCCACACTCAACCACGGAGCCATCCCCATCACTTGCCTAATTGCCCCCCCCCCCCGGCCCCCCTACTGCCAAAGTGCAGCCAGATGGAGGTACTCACAGCTTTCTGGGGGCACTGTTCTCTCTGGCCGCTGGGCCCCTGGAGGCTCCCTCCGCCTGGACCCTGTCTAAGCCAGCGCATGCATCCTGTGGGTGGCTTGGATTATTTTGTGTCAGAAGCCTTCTGAGTTCCCATTCCCACCACCCTGCCTCCACTGAGCACCCCCAGTTCCCTGTAAGCCCTCTATTACAATCCTCATCCGCCAGATTTGTCGCTCGCTGTCTGCTTCACCTGTTCTTGCGCTTGGAGAGGTTGGAGAGCGCAGGCTCACCAGACTCACTGCATTTGTGGACCGAATGAATGAACTACGTATGTCCAAGGCCTGGGAGGTTCAAGGCTCCGGAAGCGGTCTCTGCACCTAGGGCAGTAATCTAGTTAGTTTCTTATCTAGTCAATGACAAAAGGCTTTAGGTAGCAGTTTGGGATGGAAGAAGCTGGGTCTATCACAGGTTGGTGGCGAACAGCTCCAAATCAGCCCCTCGGCGAAGCATTTGCAGACACTTGTCTCCCCAGAGCTGTAAGACCTGCTTGGTCTAGTCCCCCCACCTCTCTGGTGTGTTTTCTTGGGGGGTGGGGGGGAGGATGGGACTTGCTACCTTCTGGGTCTAATTAAATGGTCAGCGAGCTCAGGTCGCGGGGGACATCAGAGGGCCATTCTAGCCATGGTGTTCACATTGTTTCTTCTCTTCATTGTTTCTTTTTTTCTTCGCTCTTGCCCTCCTCCTTGCTCCGCCAGCCCCGGCTTCCCGCCCTGCGACCTCCCACTGCCTTCCCCCCGGCCCCTCTCTTTCACTCCGCTCCGCCCCGACCGAGGAGGCGAGCCCAGCCTCGCGGCGCACCAATCCAAGAGCCCCGTTCCGTCTCTGCCTCTCCAAGTCCCGCCCCACGACGCCAACTACCAATCACACTCCGCGCCCGCTCCGCCGGCCCACCCAATCGCGGACGAGCTAGGCCGCCGGCGCCCCGCCCCTCCCGCGCGGCCGCGGCTCCGCGGGCGGCGGTGCTGGGCCTCGGCATTCTCGCAGCGGCGCCGCGCAGCATTGGCTTTGGGTCTCGGCGTCGGGAGCGCGGGCGCCGGCGCTGCTGCTCGCAGGGCGCTGTGTAGAGGCGGCAGGCGAGGCGGCGCCGCCGGCCGGCCGGAAGGGCGCCTCAGCTCCGCCGGGGCCCGCGGTGCGGGACCCAGGACCGAGAGGAGGCGGCACCCTCCCTGCCTGGGGCCGGGCTCAGTGACGGCCCGGAGGGGTCGTGGCCGGACGTTTCCAGCCCGGAGTGTCCCCAGCGCGCCTCCCGGAGAGGCCGCCCAGAGCTCCCGGCCGCCTCCTGCGGGTGTCCGCAGCCTTCTCCGACTCACCTGCGCCGGCCGCCGGGCACCCGAGTGCGGGGGCGTGTGCAGCGAGGGCGCCTCCCCCGGCCGCCAGCGAGGCGGGGGCGGGTCCGCCCGCCGCCCTCGGCCTCACCGGTCCGCCTGCTGCCCTCAGTCTCACCGGTCCGCCCGCCACGCTCCGCCGCGCGACGTGAGCTATTCGGGGACCGCGGGTCGGGATGCTGCCGGCCAGCGCGGCCACTCGCGCGCCGCGCGCCACCCCCGTCCGTGCTTCTGGGGCCAGGTCCCGCTCTTCCCGCGCCGGTGCAGCCCCGGGCCCCTCCGAGCCCCTGCGAGCCCCAGCTCCCCGACGGTGAAGCCAGCCGACCCGCCAACTGGACCGGTCGCTCCGACCGGGGCCCTCGGACTCCGCTCGCTGCCTGCTCGGCCGCCTCCGCCACCATCTGGGCGGGATCCGGCTCTGGTGTTTTGAGGAGGGGGTGTGGTGTCGGGAAAGGAATCCTGGGGATTTCTGGCTCTCCCCCTTTTTTGGCCTTCGGGGCTTCAGACTCAGGGAACTCGCTCATGGCTTTCTTGATGAAGAAGAAGAAGTTCAAGTTCCAAACCACGTTCACCCTGGAGGAGTTGACGGCGGTCCCCTTCGTGAACGGGGTCCTCTTCTGCAAGGTCCGACTGCTGGATGGCGGGGATTTTGTCAGCTTATCGTCCAGGTAAGGCGCTGGGGCAGTCTCGCCTGCAGGGGGGTGGGGTGGGGTCGGGGGGGTGATAAGCGACATCTAGCCACTTGGCAAGTGTGGATGCGTCCCTTGGGGCCCAGAGAGCCCTGAAGGTTATGTGTGTCTGGGACAAGTTTGCACAAGGCAGGTAGGGCTGCACGATCTGGGAGGTCTGGGCCCGAGGGATCTGACAGGGCGCCCGCACCCCTGTGCAGGGGGTCTATTTTTCAGCCCTCTCTTGGGGCCCTACCTGCAGCCTGCTGGAGCTCCATTCTGCAGACCTGCACAGAGCCCAGTGGGTTTGTGCCATGAGAGGCCGAGTGGGGAGGATTGTTCCAGGCCACCTTGCACCCAGATGGCCACTCAGGCTGTCTGTGATTCAGAGCCCGGGGCAGCCACAGTTTCCCAGGCACTCCCGGCTCTGGGAAGGCCAGACCCCAGGTACACCCCGTCTGCCTGGAGGGAGGTGGCTGGATTGTGGCTTGCCCAGCCCCCTCTGAGTGACAGTCCTGGTCTAGCTGGAGCTGGGCTGCTTTGCATTGCAAATGCCCTTGTCAAGGAGGTTGCAGCCCTCTCTGAAAGAGGCTTGATCAACTTTGGTTTTGTGAGGCTTGATCAACTTTGGTTTTGTCGTCCCCGTCCTGCAGGTCCAGCTGCCCAGCTCACTGATGAGGGCAGCTGAGCTCCCCAGCTGCACCCACTGACTGGGCCACGTAGTCCTGGCCCGCCAGGGAGAGCGCCTCGGAGTTTGACAGAGAGGGGTTTGCGTCCTCGCTGTGTCACTTTCTGGGCCCAATACAGGTGGCTGTGCGTGTTGTGGAGATGTTTCAGGAGATAGAAGGCGGCGCAGGGCCTGGCCCAGTGCCTAGGACACGCTGGCTCCCTTCCCTGGTCTGTCCCTCTGTTCCTTGGGCCTCCTTGTGGACCCAGTTTGCTGGAGCTGCACCACGGTGTTCTGAGATGGGGTGCTTGTTAACAGAGGGAGAAACTGAGGCCCAGAAAGAGGAAGTAAGTGGCTTGCCAGGGACTTGTCAGTAGGCAGTTGTCAGCTGAACTTGGCTTGTTTGGAGACCTGTTGGATGTATCTGGTGGTTGAATGTTCTGTTGGGAGGAGAGCCATGCAGCCTAACCCAGATTTAGGAATCTGTGGTGTGGACAGGGTGGGGTGCCTTTTTGGTGCATTTGGGATAACCACTCAGGCCTGGAGGTTATCCAGTCTACTGGGAGCTGCTTATCTGAGGAATTCAGACAAGAGCTGCCCTTTGTTGAGGGGTGGGTAGTGGGAATGGGGTGGTGGATATACGGTTGCTTAGGAAGCCTGTGATCCCGGGGCCACCCACAGCCCAGGGCCTCAGGGAAGGGGCTGTGCTCAGAGCTGGGGCCTGGGGTTGACCACTCACTGGCTGGGTGTCTTTGGGCGTTACCTAACCTCTGTCATTCCAGCAACCAGCAGTTATTGGTGCTGTGCTCTCCATTTTACTAGCACCTTTTGCTTAGCTCTTTGACCACGCCATGGGACAGGGTGGAGGTTGGGCTCGGGGTGGGACTGTAGGATTATTATCCCCATTTTGTTGATTGACTGATTTGAGAGAGAGAAACGTTGATGTGAGAGAGAAACATCAATTGGTTGCTACTCAAATGCTCCCCGACCAGGGATCCAACCTGAAACCTGGGGCGGGTATGTGCCCTGACCAGGAATCGAACCCACCACCATTTGGGGTACAGACGATGCTCCAACCAAGTGAGCCACCCAGCCGGGCTATTATCTCCATTTTATAGAGATGGAAACTAATGCTCAGAGAGAGAGTGATTTGCTTGAGTTAATACAGCAGAGCCCAGATTCAAACTCAGGATGTGCTTTTAACCATTACCTGTTCTGCCTGTGAGCCTTAGTTTCCAATTCTGTGAAATGGGAGAGGTCACACTCACCCCTAGAGTTGTGAGGGGGAATGAATAATGTGTATGCCCTGTTTGGCTCAGCAAATTGTTGCATCAGTTGTTTCTATGGCAGGGGCCCATCCTTAGCCCCTCCCAGGTCTAGGGGGACCAGCTAGAGTCAGCAGGAGGCCTCCATGTGAGCTGGGGGTCTGGGATCCTCCTGAGGAATTGTTATTCAGTCCCAGGCTGAGGTCTCTCCTGGCTTCCTAGGCTCTGGGGCCACTGTCACCCTACCTGTCTGCCTTTCCATTGCTCTAAAACCTGCCCCCTCATCCGGGAAAATCTGGAAAGTTCCAGGTCTCAGCTCACAGCTGCTGGGTTTCACCTCTGCCTTCCCTTCTTCCCTCCTGGCAACGGGCCATGGATTCCCTGAACCAGGCCCAGCCCTAACAGCCTTTCCCAGCCCTCATTGTGGATGAAACCTGAGTGGGGCTGAGGAGGGAGAGGCTGACACTGAGCCCCCCAAAGCTGGACTCTGGGTGCCTGTTTGCTGCTGTGCAGGTGTGGCTGGAGGGGGCAGATATCAGTGTTGGGATCTGAGGCTGCTTTAGAGCTTTGGATTTTGCTCAGGAGATAGGGGTTGCTGGTGTTTGGGTGTTGTTTTTTTTAACACCCCCCACTCCAGTCCCACCCACGCTGGTCTGCAAGCTGAGAGCCCCACCTCACCGCCTACCCCTCCAACAAACAGGCTCCAATGTTTCGGAGTTGGGGTAGGGTTAGGGGTGATGAGTCTTGCTTAGATCCTGGACCCAGATCCAGCAGCACACTCGCCTCAACGCCAGGGCCCCCTTACATAGCCCAGAGACTGGTGGCAGCCGCAAGGTGGTGTCTGAGAGAAGCAGGCTGGAGGCCCCACCCATGCAGCACCCGCCTTCCTACTTGGAGTGTTTTCCTATGTGCTGGGTGCCATAGCAACAGCCGGGTACACAGCTCGAGCCTGACCCATTTTGAGCAGGTAGAACAGGTGGTTTGTCGCACTGTTCCCAGCGTCATCTTTCTGACGCCTCCTTACGAACCATAGCCCTCACAGCTACCATGTTCTGAGTGCCTGTGCTGTGCGCCAGGTGCTGTGCTGAGAGTCATAGGGCAGCTGCCAAGGTCCAATTGCTGAGTTTGCAAATGGTAGGTCCGCTAATCCTCTAGGCCATCCAGAGAGGCACCCAGGCCAGAGAGGTGAAGCCACATGCTATAGGTCACTCGGCTGGTAATTAAATTGGGAAAATAACCCTTTTATCATTAGGGTTTAAACTGCCTTTGATTGTTCATTTACCGTATGCCAGGCACCTGCTGAGCACATCCAGTGCATGATCGCCAAACCACCCCATGAGCTGATGAGGAAACTGGGGTCAGGAGGCCTAAAGTGATTGGCTCATGTCACTCAGCCAGGGAGCAGCAGAATTGTGATTTAAATTTGGGCTGATCCAGCGAGAAAGTCCTACCTTGCCTTGGTGGCAGAGAACTGGAAGCAGCTCTGGCCCCATGTGATGTCCCCAGACCTTTGAAGAAGATTCTTTCCAGTGGGTTGGGGTTATAGGAAAATCCAGATAGGGATAATTTTGAGGCACTGAGCTCGATCCTGTGAGATCTGAGGATAAGGGGCCCTGGGGACATAGATAGGGGTGGGACTGAAGTCACTGCCATGGATTTGGGGCCAGGCACAGACTGGCACCGTGGTATAGTGAGCATGTGCCAAGGACCCTGCCCGGAGGGAGGCCTTCTAAGCAGGTGCATCCAGATGGCATCTGGGAGGCTTTTCCAGGGGTTTCCAGCGGGTGGGGAATATGCACAGGCCCCAGCCAAGTCTGGCGAGTCTAGAAGCAGTGGGTTGGGCTGTGGTCTCCTCAGGGTGGGCTGGGAGCCAGTTTCCAGCCTCAAGCTCGTCTGTCCTTCAGGCAGGCAGAATCCCAACCGTCTTGAGAGGTCCCTGTGTCCAGCTGGCACTGGTCCTGTGGCCTGCCCCATGCACGTGGCTGGTGGTGTCAGAAGAGAGTGAGAGGGAGGTGTTGATTTACCTTACAACAGGTCCTCTCTAAAAGAGACAGGCAGAGTGTCTCCTCAGCCAACAGATGAGGAAACTGAGGCCTGGGGCAGAGAAGTGGCTTATTTGGGTCACTTCATGGCAGGAGCTAAGCGTATTCTGGTTTGGCCTGATCTCTGTCCCCGGTGCCTCAGTACCCCTTTTTGCATGAAGGGGACAGGGAGGACCAGAAAGAGAGGAGGGGCCCCTCCAGGGGCTCTTTCTGCTCTGGACTTGGATGCCAGGCTGTCCAAGAAGCAGACTGTGTGACTTGGGGAGATACCTCCCCCTTCCCTTCTTTTGGGGCAGCTTTGAATCTTCAATTGTCTCTTCAATAGGGTTTTTATTTGGGCAACCTGTTGAAAGAGGGCACTGCCTTCCCTCCATGGGCCAGGCTTTGAACCAGCTGGAATGGGAGGCCTCAGGGGGATGCTTGAGATTTTGGGGGCATGAAGAAGGCCTTGGACAGGTCAGTTCTGCAGCTGGAAGCCTGGTGCCCAGGTCTGGCCAAGCCAGGTCTTTGCACATAAACCACAGGCTTGGCCAGGCCTCCGATTCCCCGAGGCTTCCTCTCCCTCCCTTCTTGGAAAAGGCTGCTGAATGCCACTGGAATCTGCTCGCCTGAGATGCCTGCTCTCACACATCTTGGTGGGGAGGGACACGGTTTGTGAGGGGCGGGGAGGTGGAGATGCTGTGGGATCTCAAGGAGGGCAGGGCATTCATTTTCTGTCACAGAGCAGGAGCACTGGAGACTGAGTATGGAGAGGCGGGAAGAGGCCACGTTTCTTGAGCACCCCCTTGGTGTCCTGGCCTTTCAGAGATAAATGGGACCAGACAGCCCTGCTTCCATGAAACTCCCCATGGAGGGGGAGCAGGTAGATCTGGGACAGGTCCTCCCCAGAATTCCAGTAGATTCTGGTGGACCAATTGGGGAAGGCATTTCTGTGCGGTCATCTGTCCATTTGTTTGACAGGTGCTGATTGGGCACCCACCCCAGGCTGGACACAGTCCTTGACTTCATGGAGCTCATGATTTTATGGTGGGGCACATCATTGCAACGGGGAGGAGGGCGTCCGTGAGTAACTGGCTCTTTAGAGAACCCGGAAGGCCAAGGAGAATTGGATTGGAGAGGTTGGGAAGAGCCATTAGGGTCAAGGCCCTTGGCTACAGGGCACTCGGTCAGTGGTCTGGGCAAAGGGCTGGCATGGTAGGGGTGCAAAGAGGGCAGGAAGGGGATGGAGTGAATGAAGATATGGGGTGGAGGAGGGCTAGACCGTTCCTGACCTTGGGGATCTCGCCAAGGGACAAGGAAGCAGTGTGGCCTGGTTTGCCAGTTAGACTGATGGCTCTTGGCTGCTGGTGGAGACGATGAAGGGGGAAGGCCTGACATACCCCGTAAGGGACCGCTGAGTTGGCTGGGCAGTGGCAGACAGAGTGGGCAGGTGGGTATCCTCATCTTGAAGTGCTTGGCACCACATCTAGCACTTGGTAGGTGCCGGAAGATGGACGTTCAGAGGGTGCACAGTAGCCAAATGTAGCCGGGCTTTTTTTGCCTCATACAGTGCTCTAATAGTTTTTGCAACGTAAAAATCCAGACTTTAGGTGTCTTTTAAATCGGAGATTCTGGCAGTTTTTGACCCAAGGGGCTTTGCAGCTGCCTCCTCTGAGGGCTGCCTGCTCTAGGCTTCTCCTGACCCCACTTCCTACCCTTAGATCCTGACCATGGTTTTGCCTCTCATTTTACTTGGGCCAGCCTGGTCGCTGGGGTCCCTGTGGAAGGCCTTCCACGTGCAGTCGGGGAGGCATGAGGAGGTGGACCCCTGTGGAGAGAAGTCCTGCTCGCAGGCCACAGAGGCCACCCTTGCCAGCAAGGCGGTGGCATCAGGCCAGCTACTGGTTTCCCTTGGGGCCAGACCGTGCTGCTGTTGCCCATGGTGAAGCCTGAAGCTACCCAGCCTGTGCCTGGCCTTGGGATCTGCTCCTCAGACCTGGCCTTTGCAGCCACTGGCCACACCATGGCAGGTGCCAACGTGGCAGCCCCTGTAATCTGCCCTGCAGCCTGGCACTGGCAGAGGCCTGACCAAAGGTGATCTGACTCTGTGGGGTCAAGGCTATTCCCTGAGGCCTGTCCAGGAAGTTCCTCAGGCCAGGGGTTCTTAGTTGCCTTTGAACTCTGCTTGTTCAGTACCTGGAAGTCCTGACTTACATTCAGGAAGTTCTGCCTGGGCCTTGTGATAGCTACTAGCGTGTCTGTTCTTGGCCTTAGGAGTCTGGGGACTCAGTGTGTGGTGTCTGGTGACTGCTGTGTGGTGAAGCCTGTGGTCACTCGCCTGTTGCTGGGGCTGGCCAGTCTAACACCCATGGTAACCAGTGTAGGTTTATCCTCATCTCACCCAGGCAGCCACAGAAAGGCTTGAGCCGGGGAGAGACATCAGGTTTGCGTAGAAAGACCCCGAACAAAGGTGGGGGGCGGGGGGGGGGGTATCTCTCTTCATTAAGGACCTTGCCTGGCAAGTGCTTTGGGTTGTGGGGATACCAGACCTGTCCCCCGGGCCCCGATGTGCTCTGTAACCTGAGGTCTGTGACTCCTACCTCTCCACGAGGTCACACTATGCTATTGGTGGCCTTGGCGAGTGAGGCCTGAAGCTGCCCAGCCTGTGCCTGGCCTGGGTCTCTGCTCTGAGCGTTGGCATCCTGTGCTTGGAACACGTCTCAAGTGCAGGTTGGAACCGCCTCTCCCAGATATCAACAGGTAGTAGCCAGCCACAGGCTCTCTAGTCAAATCATTCTAGCACTAGGAGCAAGGAGCTCCAATGGAGGACTTCCTGCGTATTCAGACAGGCAAAATGTTCCCATCCTCATCCTGCCGTTGCTGCCTGTGTGACCTTGGGCGAGAGACTTAGTCCCTAAGCCTCAGTAGCCCTCCCTCCCCAGCAGGGCTGCTGGTGCCTGCCTCCCAGTGTTCTTGGAGGTCACAGTGAGATAATGCCTGTCAGATAGCCAGCTGGGCTCCTGGCACATGGTAGGAGCACGATACTCACTGCAGTTCGTCCTCTCGTCCCTGGGCTGAGTCATGGCAGTGGGCTGGATGGTGCCCCTCAACTGCCCCTCCTTGTGGGCCAGGACTGACTGGGGTGTTGTGGGGAGAGGGTACTTCCCCAAATGGGGCTCTCTCTCTGCCCTCTGGAGGGGTCAGGCAGGTGAGGAGCACACCTCGTGTCCAAGGAGCAGGGGCCTCAGCTGGAGTTCAGGGTCCCAGTGGGGTCTGTTGGCACCCCTTCCCTGCCCTGCCCTGGGGTGCATGGCTCTGAGCCTGTGAGAGCTGGAGTGTTCCCGCTGGGTGGGGCTGGGCTGGGCTGGGGGAGGCCTCTGCCTGTGAGAAGGGGCCCTCTACACATTCAGCTCTGGCACCCACTCTGGCAAGCAGAAGATAGCTCCCCACATGAGGTGGAGGGCAGGGGAGCGGGTGAGAAAAACAGGGGTCCCTCAGTTGAGGAGAGGCCCCTACCCCTCTTGGCACTCCCCTTCCTTCCACCACACCTTATACTCTTATTTTGGCTTTTTCGGTAGCCTTGTCCTCAAGTTCCCTACCCCTGCTCCATCTAGGAAGCCGTCCCTGGCTACTTTTGGCCTTGCACACTCACTGTGGGCCCTCATCTCCGGACACTGCAATCCCCGCTCCCACCTCTTAGCTCCTACCCCAGACCGTGGCAGGAGTAGCCTCTGTTGCATCTTAGTCCTGGTGCTTCCTGCCACGGGTGGGCCAGTGCAGGGCTGGGACAGTCTTCCCTTGGCGCTGAACCAGCATGGGCGCTGATGGTGCTGTACTGTGTGCCGGCTACTGCCAGCTGCTGGGGTCCAGCCCCTCCTGTTGGTGCCAGAGGTATCAGTCTGTGTCAGGAGCAGCCCTCGCCTAAGTCCAAGGCAGCTGGGCACCACTGGGTTGTATTGGATGGACCATCTGTGGGTGATGGGGAGGAGGAGGGGGCTGGGCTGCCCCAGGCTCTGCAATTGGACCTTGGCTGCCCTATGACTCTGTGACCATGGCCAAGTGTCTTGTCCTCTTAGCCTTGGGTTCCTCCTCCAACAAGTGGGGTGCAGGTACTCATCTAGAGGCAGGAAAGCTACTTGAGAGCAGGGCACCTGTTCCCCAAGGGCCAGGCACCTGGCAGCTGAAAACAGACTAAACCTGCTGAGAGGTTTAGCTGGGTGCTGGGGAAGGAACTGGGGAGGGCGGAAGTCTGGGTCCTGTTCGCACGCAAGGCGCCCTCACCTCCCACCACTTCCTCTCTGACAGTGCTGGACTTCTCTGCAGACCCAGGGCAGCACACCTGTGGCTCCCCCAAACCTTACTCCCTCAGGGGCAATTTCCTGAGCACTTCTATATGTAGGGCCCTGCTCTGGTTCCTGGGGACACAGCCCTGCCCCAGCAGGTCCCCTCCCCAAGAATGATGCTAGGCTTGGTCCCAGGATCAGTAGGTTAGTGGTTGGTGGGAGAAGAGCAGCCCAGGGCAGATTAAGGCAAAGGCAAGAGTGCTGAGCAGGGAAGAGCCAGTGGCCTGGGGGCTTGGAGTCAGGGAAGGCCATGGGAGGGGGCGGGACCTTACCTGAGGGCAGACATAGAAGGTGTGAACCAGAATCAGATTTGTATTTTAGAACCGCCAAGGGCAGCCAGGGGGGTGGTGACCACTTGGAGCTCCTGGTGGCAGAAGGGGAGATGGCTGTCATCTGAGCTGGGTGGCTTCCCACCTCTGCCATCATGGGACGATTAAAAACAAAACTGGAGCCTGCTGCGCACAGTGGGAATGAGCAAGCCGCTGCCCCTCACACAGCGCCCAGTGTCACCCACAAGGTTGAGGAGAGGAAGCTGGAGATGAGAATGTGCGGTGGATGCCATTTGTATAAAGTTCAGAAGCAATCCGCTAAAAGCACCCATCCTGGTACAAGTCAGGATGATGTCATCTTTGTGGGGGTGGCAGTCATGTCTGGAAGGGGCCTTTAGGGCCTGTGAAGTCCTGCTTCTTGGGGGCTGGCTACACGAGACTGTTTGACTATCTGCAAGCTGTGCACTGATGCTGTTTGCACATGTCTGTGTCAGAAACGGCCTGGAGACGCCCACACCTGTGCTGGTGCTGGGTGCCAAAGTTCTAGACAAAAGTGAGAATCCTTGGGTGCCTAGAGGCCTGGAGGAAGTCCTTGGGCCTTTCCAGGGTCTTTCTGGCAGGGCAGCCTAAACCATCAGACCTGCTTATGAGACCATAAGTCATCTCGGCAGCTGCCAGCCGTCTCCTTTGGCTGGGGCTCTTCTGTCTCTTGCAAACCCTGCTGGGGCTGTTGGGCTGTGGAGCTTGGCCATTCAGAGAGTGGGCGGGCTCCTGAGGCTGCCAGACCACAGGACCTGTCTGAGCCTTGCTTTCCTCATCTGTGAAATGGGGTAATAAGCCCCTTCTTGGTGCTCGGATTGAATGAGTTAACACCCATTATGTACCCAGCATAGCCCTGGGCATAGAGTACGTGCTCAGTAACGGCTGGCAGTGGTTGGTATCAATCTAGGGCAATTATTGGAGGGGATCCAGTGGTGGAAGCAGAAAGGAAAGGTTCACGTTCTTCCCTCTCTGCCTTTCATTGTTTCTCTTCTCCCTTTCTGTGGTTCACGCACTCAGCAAACATTTGTGATTAGAGCCAGGCTGCTGCCCTGCAATGGGCCAGCAATGGCCAGTTCAGCCGTGGTCTCTGACTTGGGGCCCATGACCGGGGAGACCATTAGACACATGAGCTCTCTGAGAGGTGCTGAGCACAGCGGGGAGGGGCATCAACCTCTTCTGCCTGCTCTGGCCCTGACCCTTTACTGTGGGGATGGCCTTTGGCTGCCTGGGTACTCTCCCTGCTTGCCAAGAGAAGGCCTGACCCTGGGTTCCTGCCCCTCTCAAGGGTTTCGTGTCAGCTAGTGAGGAATCAACATGGACCTGGGTGAGAATGGCCACACCCATTTTGGATGCAGGCAAGACAGAAACCCAGGCTTAATCTGGATGTATTCCCAGGGTCCCCACTGAGGCCTGGCTTGTAGTAAGTGCTCCGTTTATGTGTGTGGGGTAAGTGAATGACAGAAGCATCATCGGCCCAGGGTTGGTCCGTAAGTCTGCAGGAGAATCAGGTGTCCAGGGAGAAGGTAGAGCTTAGTAAGTCAGCCTCATGGTCCCACCTTACGCTGAGCCCTTTATCCTGTGGCTGGAATCTCGGAGGATAGCTGGGAAAACAGGCCTGAGTCTGTGCTGGCTCTGTGAGCTGTGACTCTGGCGATTTCCTGGTCACCTGGGAAGTTCAGGGAGCCATGGGGAGTGCTGAGTGGAGCAGTGGGAACACCTGGGGGTAACTCCAGATAGCGGTGACCCTGGACCCCTCAGACTCTGCAGAGAGCTAGAGGGCATGGCCTGATCTGGGCTGGGAGGCTCCTTTCCTGGAGGTGGAAATATCAGTGCAAGGTCTAACGCAGCCCTGGTAGAGAGCAGGGCTGTGAAAGTCACTGAGTCATCAGATACTTACTGAGCACCTACTATTTGCTAGACACCATCCTGCAATAAGCAAACAAAGGCCTCTAGGACCTCTGTGCTCTGGGACACAGGAGCCCCATTCTGTTCTCCACATCCCTAAGACCCAGGCCCAGAAGAGGAAGTAATTTGTCCAGCCGCAGAAGCTGGGTGGAGGAGGGCCTACGGAGTTGGGAAGGGGCTAAAGAGAACAGGGACATCCCGTGACTTGCCTGAGTCTAGCTATTTGAGGAATATGGATCCCTCCCTTTGGTCTCTTCCTTTCCTGGGGTGATTCAAACAGCACCCAGGCGTGAGTCAGCCAGGAGCGGCACAGGCACACCTAGGCCACCTGTTAGTCCACCTTCCTGGACGTCCCAGCCAGGTTCAAGGCCTGGGGGAATGTCCTGATCCAGGGTCCTGGGATGGAAAATGGGGGCTCTGTCTGGGCCTTGCACGCCTGGCTTCCTGCTGGACCGTCTGTCTCAGAGTCACTTCTGACGGTGGTGGCCATGTGCCCATTCAGCACGAGTCCCCTTTGGGTATGCGCCTGGCCTCTCTTTCATTAGGCCTTTCAGCAACCCCATGAGCTAGGGCAGCGTAGTGACTGAGGCCCAGAGAGGTCAAGTGTCCAGTGGGTGGCAGAGACTGGCCTTGCTCCCCCACCTCTCTGTTTCTCACATGCACGATTTGTGAGGAGGCCTGCTGGGAGTCTGAGGGGCTCCGGAAGGGCCATTCCCTGAGTACAGCCAACCCCGAAGCTCTGTGTTTTCTATAGTCGTGTGTCCTGGGGGAGGGGAAACTTGCTACAGCTCAGCTGTGTCTCTTGCTTTGAATTTCTACCCTCCAACCTGACCCAACTCTGGCATGGGGCCCAGTTTGAGATTCTGGGATAGGACCGCGATGGGTTCAGATTACAGCCCTCTCCCAACCAGACGTGGGGCAGGTGGCTTCCACTCTCTGAGCCTCAGTTCCCCCACTTACGACATGGAGATGATGGTACCTACCTCCCAGGGTTGGGGTCTGGATTCCAGGGGGTCAGGCAGGGAGAGCTCTCAGTTAGGTGCCTCATAAGAAGAAAGTGCTCAGGAGGCGGGAAGCTGATGCTATTAACTTCTACAGGAACATTTTCCCATTTCTCCCTCTGGTCCTGGATTGACCTAGCTTGGTCCCTGACACCAGCAGGTCTTGATGGATTTGGCCCAGTGCCATATCTGTGACCACACACTCTGACCCAATCACCGCGCCTCCTTCAGTGTAAGTCTGGTCTCAAGGCTGCCTCTTCCCTGGTATTGAGACTCGTAGTGAAGGGTCAGCCCACAGAGCACAAAAACATTGATACCACAGGCCCCTGAGAACGGCGTCTATGTCTTGGCGCATTTTCCCAGCCATCCTGCAGGACAGGGGAGGGTGCACATCTCCCCTTGCCCCCTGGGTTGACCTGTGGACTCCCTGAGTGTCAGTTTGCTTATCTGTGAAGTGGGTGGTGGTTGTGCCTGCAGAGAGTTAATGCTTCAGCAACACCTGGCTCATGGGAGGGAGCCTGGGAAACAGGCGCCAGGCTGGGCCACATGATGTGGGGGTGGGCTTCGCCGGGTGCTTGGGGAGGACCCGCACTTTGTTACAGCCAGCAGTTTACTTCGGTTCTCTTCAAAGGCCTGCTCTGCTCTTGGGCTGTGAGAGCAAGAGAGGGTACCCATTGGCATCAAGTGAGAAGAGCACTCATGCATTCCCCTGGGTGGTGGGAAGCTGCCTCATAGGCTGACTCTGGGTGCCGAAGGCAGAGCAGGGAGGCGGTGTGCCTCTGGAACAGGAAGCTGGCACCTGCCCACTGTGGGTTTTTGATCCGTCTCAAAGTTTCTGGGCTGGTGAGTTGCAGGATTCGAACCTCTGTGCATCTGGCTCCAGAATCCTTGATGCTGCCCCACCAAGCCTGCGTGAGCTTAAGTCCTCGGTGTGCTGCCCACTCTGTACTTCTCAGGTCACTTTGCTGCCTCTAGCCTTTCCTCCCAGCCCACCTGCCAATCCCCGGGCCACCCTCAGGGCTCACATTTTTGACAGGAGAACAGAGAAGGATCTTGGGGCGCCCGGTGGCTCCTCTGAGCCCTTCAGTCTCCAGCACAGAGTGGTTTGGCTTCTAGGAACGTCTTGCTGCCTCATGGTGTTGCAGGAGGGGGTGCTGGCTGTGTCAGAACTGCAACAAGCTGCTTCCCCTGCACACGGCCCTGAATTCCTGGCAGGAGCCAGACACTGCTGAGCTGCCACGCTGGCCACGTCGCCGGGATGAGGCTCTACTGCCCCGCAGCCCCTGGATGGACGCCTAGGCTGGTCCCCGGGCGGGCCCCTCCCCAGGCGGCTGTGCTTTCTTCTCTTCGGGGAAGCACAGGCAGATGTTGTCAATTTAAATTGTTTCCTTATTAGAATCCTGCCTTTCCGTGGCTGAGTTTCATCAGCTGGGAACTTTGATTGCATCATCAGGACCCCTCCCTTCTCTAGGAACCTGGCCAAGGACTGGGAGATCACAGAGTGGGCGTGGGTTGGGGAGGGGTTGCGGGCTGGATGCTGTGGTAGTCCCCCAGGACCCACCAGCCGGGAGCAGGGACTCCTAATGCAGCCTTGTTCTGGTTCCCTCTCGTTATAGGGGCCGAATGGGAGGAAGCAGGGACCAGCCTTCTGAGGAACCCAGGAGCACAGCTGGGGCTGGGAGGCCCCTGGGGTCCTACTTAGTTCTGGTGGCTATACCCTTTCTTAGCCAGGTGCCCAGCCCCTGCTTCAGTCACCTGGGAGCTTGTTTAAAACGTTTAGTGAAAGGTCTGCTTCACTGGTTCTCTACCGGGCGGGGAGGGGGGGTTGGGAGGGTGATTCTGCCACCACCCCTTCCCAGGGGAACATTGGCAATGTCTGAGACATTTTTGGTTGTCACAGCTGGGGTTGTGCCCCTGGCAGGGTGCTGCTAAACATCCTGCAATGCATAGGACACCCCTGGAAAAACAAACAGAATTATCTGGTTCAAAATGTCATGAGCACAGGTTGAGAAACCCTGCCCTACAGAGTCTCCCTTTCTGGCAGGGCCAAGGACTTTTCACTTTTGGCTTTAGACCAGCGGTTCTCAACCTGTGGGTCGCGACCCCTTTGGGGGTCAAACGACCCTTTCACAGGGGTTGCCTAAGACATATATAATTACATATTGTTTTTGTGATTAATCACTATGCTTTAATTATGTTCAATTTGTAACCATGAAATTGGGGGTCACCACAAGATGAGGAACTGTATTAAAGGGTCGCAGCATTTGGAAAGTTGAGAACCACGGCTTTAGGCCTTTAGCCCTGCCAGGCCAGGGCTCTGTGCTGGGCAAGCATTGATGACTAGGCAGACATGCAGATGAGGACTTAGCCGGCAGCGGGGAAGGTAGGGTGCCAAGTGTGGCTGTGGGGCCTCCTGTGGCTGTTTCCTGGGCTGCCCCACTGGGTTCCCTTCTCCTGACCACTGCTTGCCACGCTGAGCCTTTGCTCCCAGGGAGGGGCCCTGAATGATCCGTCTGCCAGGACCTTGTAGGGGCGTGGCAGCCCGTGGCCAGGAGGTGGTTCCCACTCTACTGACCCTTGTCACCTGCATGATGGAGCCAGTGCCCACAGTGTTTGTGGAAGCGGAATGGAGGCCCTGGTCTGGGGCCATGGAGCTGCAGGGAGTTCTGGCCTGAGGATATTGGTCTGGTGGGGTGCTCTGCTCTATTCCAGGACAACCTAGAAATAGCTGAATTCTGCCACTGTGATGGCCACCATGGCCTGCGGTGGGTGGGTGGAGGGCTCACCCTGCCTCTCTGGTATTTGGAGTCTAATTGTATATCTTAAAGCTAAAAACGAGACTCCCCTGAAGCTGCCCTGAACACCCAGGCTCTGTAATTACCTGCCCCTGGCAGGCAGCCCGGAGCTGAAGGCTCAGGCCCTGAAACCCCCAGGCTAGGGAGTGTCGGGGCTTCCTTCATCTCTTCCCGGGGGGAATCCGGTGCTGTCCAGAGGGCAGGGCGAGGGTGGGCCCAGTCCTTGACTCAGGTAGGTGGAGGTTCAAATTCCTTTTACTTTTGACCAGCCCTTCTAACTTCACAACCTTTTTTCATTTTTTAATTTAAATTTCACTTACAGAAACAGTTTTTGGACAGAAATGAAAACAATGGCCCTGAGCCCCCTCACCCCAACTTAACCTTGCGCTGCTTCCGAGGGTCTCTGCTGCTCTGGGAGTCCGTCCCCTCGGTAGCTTTTTGGCCTCTGACCTCATTGCAATCGGAGGACTCCAAGAGGAGTTGATTTCCTCCCAGGCATGCTTTAAGCAAAAGTCGCAACTGATACTTCCAGTTCAAAAAGAAAAGAAAAGGGTCCAATACTCCTCCCCCACTAGATCCTCATTTTTTCTCTGTTCTTCCTTACCTGCCTGGGCACATGTGGACGCCCGGGTTGCGAGCACCTCCATACGGCCCCTTTGTAAGCCTTTTGGGGCCAAGATTCCCTCCCCAACCTCACTTCCACCATTCTCCCCCTCACTCACTCTGCTCCAGCCACACTGGCCTCCTTGCGCTTTCTTAAGCACAGCTCGGACATTCTCACTTCAGGGCCTTTGCACTTTTTGTTCCTCATGCCTGGAGCACTCTTCAAAATTATCTGCACAGGCCACTCTCTCACCTCCTCCAGCTCTTTGCTCAGATGTCACCTTCCCATTAGCGCTCCCCTGACCATCTATCTCTTCCTCGTTCAACCTACACCTGGACACTGCCTGCCTCCTTCCCCATTCCTTTTCCTTAATAGCACTTACCACCATCTGATGTGTCTGCCTCATTTTGTCTCTCTCTTACCCACTGCCAGACTATAAGCCCCTTGAAGGCAGGACTTTCTGTCTGTTGTGTTTACTGTTTATGTTCCTAGGGCCTTCAGCAGTGCCTGGCACTTAGTAAGTGCTTAATAAAAGGTTTTTTAGAGAATTGAGTCTCTGAGATTTCCTCAAACCTGGCCTGGCCAGCTCCCACCCTGGGCTCATGGCCAATTGCTTGATATCCTCATGCCTGCCTTTTATTATGAACATCTACCCCCCCACCCCCGAATCCCTCCTCATTATCCCTGTCTTGTGCCTGGGACCCCGTGCCACCTCACTGGGGGTGCTCAGCTCCCTCTCTCCAGAGGGGCCCTGGAGGAGGTTGCAGGGTTGAGTCCTGGCTGTGCCATCTCTGGCTCACAGATGGGCCTGGGTTGAGACCACACTCTGCTCACAGTTCTGAGTGACTCAGCCTTTCCAAGCCTCACTTTCCCCGTCTGTAAAGTGAACCACGATAACACCCAGCTTTCAATGTTGAAGAGTTCCAGATGGCACACAGTAGGCCCTTGGGAAATGGCCACTACTGGGGTATGTACGTTGCCCTTGCTGTGACCTGCTGGGGTAGGCCCAGGCAAGGCTGGGAACGTCTTCCCGTGGGAGTGGTGGCATTTACTAGTGTGTTTCAGCCCCGTGGATATAAGAGGGAGGCCCAGCACCTGATCCTGTGAGCCCTGCCCGGGAAGACGGAAGACGCCTGTTACCTGAGCCTGGGAGGGCTCCACGTGCCTTTCTCTGGCCGGGCCTGCCAGGAATCACTAGGGGGCCCAGGCTTCCTGGCTGGGTGTTCCCTTGGCAGACTCACAAAGGGGAAGGGAGAGAGCCCACAATTTGATATCAGTTTTTGTTCCAGACACTAATCCTAATTCCTCTGGGTGTTTCAACACGCCCAGCGTTGTGAGCTTCCTCCCGGGTCTCCAGCAACTGCGTCCAACTCCTGGGCTGGGTCCAGCAGAGGGGGTGGGAGGAGATCTGAGGGTCCGCGTGGGAGCTGTAGCCCCCAGCTTCCCCCCTTTTAAACTGGGGCCTTTGGCTGCTTAGGACGTGTTTCCACTCTTTGCCCTTCCACCCACTCCACCAGGGCTGCTCGAGCCTAAAGCCAGACTCCATAGTGGCAAGACAGAGCCGCTGTCGGAATATGATTCAGTCCTCACCATGGCCCCGGAGGGCCTGGCCCCTGCTCCCTTGCCGGCCTCATCCCGTCTGTTCTCCTCCCCAGTCCCTTTAGCTGCTGGCCTCCGTGCTGCTCTTCCTCTTGCCAAGCATATGTCTACCTCAGCGCCTTTGTACTTGAAGTTCACACTTCTGGACAGCTCTTCCCCAGTTTTTGCTTAGCCCTCAGCCTCATTTCACTCCAGGCCTTGCTTAGAAGTCACTGCCATAAGGGCTTTCCCTAACTACCCACCTGAAGTAGCAGCCCCCACCTTCTCATCTCTACCCAGCCCTCCCTTCCCACCACCCTTTCCCTGATCTGTCTTCTCTATTTTTCTCTCTTTATCTGACTTACCACGTGGGTGGGAT
Source organism: Myotis daubentonii (assembly GCF_963259705.1). Lineage (NCBI taxonomy): Eukaryota > Metazoa > Chordata > Mammalia > Chiroptera > Vespertilionidae > Myotis > Myotis daubentonii. The sequence continues at coordinate 76,572,585 of NC_081850.1, read as the reverse complement.
TTTTTTTTATCAGTTTTTTTTTAAAGATGTAATTCACGCGCCACATAGTCCACCCATTTAAAGTGGGCAAGTTAGTGATTTTTAGTATATTGAGAGTTGTGTGACCATCAGCACAGTCAATTTTAGAACATTTCATCACCCCAAAAAGAAACCCCATACCCATTAGCAGTTATTCCCCATTTTCTCCCTATTGCCCCATCCCCCAGCATCACCAGTCTACTTTGTATCTCATAGATTTGCCTATTCTGGACATTTCATTAAATGGAATCATACAATATGCAGTTCATTATGACTGGCTTCTTTCACTTAGCATAATGTTTTCAAGGCTAATCCACATTGTAGCATGTAAAGCGATTTTTATTACGGAATAAGATTCCAATACATAATCCATTAATCAGTTGATGGACATTCGGGTTGCTTTTACTTTTTGGCTATTATGAATAATGCTGCTGTGAACATTCATGTACAAGTTTTTATGTGGATGTAGGTTTTCTTTTATTTTTTTAAGGTTTCAGATTCAATTCTTTTATATATATATACACACACATATATATTTTTTAATTGATTTTTTTTTTACATAGAAGAAGGGAGAGGGATAGAGAGTTAGAAACATCGATGAGAGAGAAACATTGATCAGCTGCCTCCTGCACACCCCCTACTGGGGATGTGCCCGCAACCAAGGTACATGCTCCTGACCGGAATCGAACCTGGGACCTTTCAGTCCGCAGGCCGACGCTCTATCCACTGAGCCAAACCGGTTAGGGCGTGGACGTAGGTTTTCATTTCTCTTGGCTACATACCTAGGAGTAAAATTGCCGGGTCATATGGTAACTCTATATTTAACCTTTTGAGGAACTGCCAGACTGTTTTCCAAAGTGGTTACACCACTTTACAGTCCTACCAGCAGCGTCTGAGGGTTCCAGTTGCTTACACTCTTGCTAGCACTTCACTTGTTATTATCTGTTGATTATAGCCATCCTAGTGGGTGTGAAGTGTAGCTCATTATAGTTTTGATTTATGTTTCCCTGATGACTAATGATACTGGGCACCTTCTCATGTGCTTACTGGCCATTTGTATATCATCTTCAGAGAAATATCTATTCTGATCATTTGCCCGTTTTTAATTTGGTTTTTGTCTTTTTATTGAGTTGTAAGTCCTCTTTTTATATATTTTAGTTACAAGTCCTTTATCACACATGTGATTTGCAAATATTTTCCTTAATATTGTAGGTTGTCTTTTCACTTTCTTGATGCTGTTCTTTGAATCACAAGCATTTTTTAAAAATATATTTTATTGATTTTTTTACAGAGAGGAAGGGAGAGGGATAGAGAGTTAGAAACATCGATGAGAGAGAAACATCGATCAGCTGCCTCCTGCACGCCCCCTACTGGGGATGTGCCCGCAACCAAGGTACATGCCCTTGACCTGAATCAAACCTGGGACCCTTCAGCCCGCAAGCCGACGCTCTATCCGCTGAGCCAAACCGGTTAGGACGAATCACAAACATTTTTAATTTTGATGAAGTTCAACACGTTTATATCTTTCTTTTGTCACTTGTACTTTTGATGTCATATCGGAGAAACCATTGCCTAAGCCCACATCACAAAGCATTACCCCTGTGTTTTTGTCTAAGAATTTTATAGTTTTAGCTCTTAAACATAGGTCTTTGATTCACTTTGAGTTAATTATTTTATGTGGTCTGAGAAAGGGGTCCTACTTTGTTCTTTTGCATGTGATATCCAGTTGTCCCAGCAAAAGACTGTTTCCCCCCCACGGGCACCCTAGTTGAAAATCAGTTGGCCATAAATGTGAAGGTTTATTTTTGGACTTTCAGTTCTATCCTATAGACCTGTGTGTCTATCCTTATGCCACAGCCACACTGTCTTAATTATTGTTGCTTTGTAAAAGTTTCACGGTCCAGACATGTGAATTCCTTAATTATGTTCTGCTTTTTCTACATTGTTTTAACTATTCTGGTCCTTTGATTTTCCAATGTTTAGGATCAGCTTGTCAGTTCAGATTTTTTATAATGATTGTGTCAAATTTTTAAATCAACTTGGGAGTATTGTCTTAACAATTAGTATTAAACCTTTTGATCCATGATCGCAGGATGTCTTTTCATTTATTTAGGTTTTTTTGGTGCCCTTTACGACCACCCCCCCCCCCTCCTTCTGGTAGCCACCATACTGATGTCTGTCTGTGTCTTTGAGTTTCAGTTTTATATCCCACATATGAGTGAACTCAGATTGTCCTTAGCTTTTTCTGACTGACTTATTTCACTTAGCATGATATTCTCAAGGCCCATTCATGTTGTCGCAATGGCAATATTCCATCCTTGAGGAACCGCCATACTGTTTTCCATGGTGGTTGCACCAGTTTACATTCCCACCAGCAGCGAAGGAGGGTTTCTTTTTCTCCACAGCCTCTCCAACACTTACTACCTGTCTTGTTGATTGTAGCCTTCGAACAGGTGTGAGGTGGTGGATCACAGTTTTGATTTGCATTTTCCTAATGGCTAGTGAAGTTGAACATCTTTTCACATATCTGATGGCCGTTTGTATGTCTTCTTGGGAGAGGTGGCTATGCAGGTCCCCTGTCTATTATTTAACTGGATTGTTTGGTGTTGAGTTGTATGAGTTCTGTATATTTTTTGGATATTAACCCCTTGTCGGGAGCTACTGTTTGCAAATATCATCTCCCATTTGGTTGGTTGCCTTTTTGTTTTGTCGTTGATTTCTTTTGCTGTGCAGAAGCTTTTTCGCTTGCTATAGTCCCATTCATTTATTTTTGCCTTTACTTCCCTTGTCTTTGGGGTCATGGGGTCAAATTCATAAAATCTTCTATACAACCAAGGCCCATAAGTTTAGTATCTCTGTTTTCTTCTATGTAATTTATTGTTTCAGATCTTATATTTAGGTCTTTGATTCATTTTGAATTAATTTTTGTACTAGATTACAGTTATTCTTTCGCACATGGCTTTTCAATTTTCCCAGCACCATTTATTGAAGAGTCTTTCTTTTCTCCATTGTGTGTTTTTGGATCCTTTGTCAAAAAAATATTTGCCTATATACCTGTGGTTTTCTTTCTGGGCTCTCAGTTCTGTTTTATTAAAGGTCTGTGTGTCTGTTCTTCTGCCAGTACCATGCGGTTTTAATTATCATTGCTCTGTAGTATAATTTGAAGTGAGATAATGTGAAAACTCCAGCTTTGTTCTTTTTTCTCAGGATTGTTTTGGCTATTTGGGGTCTTCTGTGGTTCCATACAATCTGACAGTTTTTTGTTCTATTTCTTTAAGAAATGACATTCAGATTTTGATGGGAATTACATTAAATCTGAATATTTCTTTGGGTAATATGGCCATTTTAACTATGTTAATTCTTCCAATCTAGGAACATGGAATATTTTTCCATTTTATTGTGTCTTTTTCAATCTCTTTAATAATGCTTTGTTGTTTTTCGTATACAGGTCTTTCACATCCTTTGTTAAGTTTATTTCTAGGTATTTTATTCTTTTTGTTAATTGTTAGTATATAGGAATACAGTGGATTTTTGTACATTGATTTTGCATCCTGCAACTTTACTGTATTTGTTTATTGTTTCTAATAGTTTTTTGGTTGAGTCTTTAGGGTTTTCTATATACAGAATCATGACATCTGTAAAAAGTGACACTTTTCCTTCTTCCTTCCCAATATGGATGCCTTTTATTTCTTCCTCTTGCCTGACTGCTCTGGCTAGGACTTCCAGAACTATGTTAAGATTGATGAGAGTGGGCATCCTCACCTTATTCCTGACTTAGAGGAAAAGCTTTCAGTTTTTCACCAAGAAGATACAAATCCCTATTTAGATCTTGAATTTTTTTCAACAATGTGTTATAATTTTCCAAAGTATATGTTTTATACTTCTATTGTTAAATTTATACCTACATATTTTATTCTTTTTAAATAAAATATTCTTCACTTTATTGTGGATATTTGCTAGTACATAGAAATAGTAGATTTTTTTATATTGATCTTGTATCCTGCAATCTTGCTGAACTCTTGCACTAATGGTTTTTTGGTGAATTCCTTAGGATTTTCTACATACAAGACCAAGTCAGCTGCCAGTAGAGATCGTTTTCGTTCTTCCTTTCTGCTACCATGTATTTTTCTCATTTGTTTGATCCTCACCTTTCTGTTCCCACTAGAGTGTAAGCTGGTCACCGCTGTAGGGCCGGTGCATAGAACAGGCACAGGCACAGAACTGGAGCTGTTATTTGATGAGTGAACGAGTGAGTGCAGCTGGCATGGCTGATGCCCCAGCCCCGGGCTCCTGCTTCCCTTGTGGCACCTGCTTCCTGAGGGCTCATGCCCATGTCTGTTGGGAGTTGGGGGCTTTTCTTTCTTCCCTCATCTCTAGCCCTGACCTTTCTGTTTGTCCCAGTCTGGGGCTGTGGGAGGTGCTGGAGTTCACCCTCCTCACCAGGTTGGAGCATTCTGGTGACTGAGTCTCTCTAGACCCCGAGTGTCTTCATCAGATAAGACACATCTCATTGACGGCACGCGCCCCCCCCCTCCCCCCCCCCAGGTCCTTGCAGAGCTCGCATCACTGAATGCTCCCAGGTGCCCATGAGTGAGTGGCTGGTGCACCTGTTTTACTAGTGAGGGTGGAGAGGTCGAGCCCCAGCCCGAGTTGCACAGAGAGTGAGGGCTGTGCTCCCAAGACGGCTTGCCCTGAGTCCTGTTGCCCCTTGTCACAGACCTGGCAGGATGTGGGACAAGCCTTGGTCACATCCTCAAGGCCTTGTGGAGCCAGCAGGGAGCTCCTCACAGAGGCTCTGCTCAGAGGCTTGCATCAGCCAAGGAGACCTAGAGCACGCCTGCTTCTCACACAGTCTCTTCCCTCCGCCTGGAACTGTCTCCCCACTGGCTACTCCTCATTCTGCAGTTGGGTCTGAGCTTGAATGTCACCTCCCTGCAGCCAGTCACCTTCCCTAACTCCCCTCCCCCTCTCCGGGTGACAATGAGTCATCACTGTCAAATGTTGGTCTGTAAGTCCACTGCAGGGCCCAGTCCCTGCCAGGCTTTCCGGGTTCCGTGGCCTATGAACCCAGGTGTGGCTCATGGCTCTGCACTCGGACTGTCCTGGGTTTGAATCCTGCTTTGTCAGTCACTGGGGATGTGATCTGTTGTTGCCTCAGTGCCCTCAGCTGCAGAAGGGGTGGCATAGAGCCTGCCTGCCAAGGTTGCAGTGTTCAGGAGATGCACATCCTGTGCCGACCCTCCACCCTCGGGCCCCAGCCTGGCAAGTCACCCGCACTCCTCAGGTCTGGGGTGTGGCGCGGTCACTTCCTCGCTGTCTGCTGTCCGCTGGGCCACTCCTGTGAGGTGGGATGAGCCTGGAGATAATGTCTCTCCTGCCGGCCCCTCCCTTCCTGCGCACAGGTTCTGCCAGACAGGCTGTGGGGGACGCGGGGATGCTGCACAGGGGTGCAGAGCTCATCTCTTGACATGTGCCGCTGCCGCCGCCCCCAGCTCCTGCCAGGGCCCCCGCAGCAGCTGGGAGAGGCTCAGATGAGCTGCTTCCCCCAACTCCCACTCACTCCCAGGGCACAGAGCGCTTTCCTCTTAAGTGGATTCTGAATTTGGGGCTTGGTCATGCCCCCCAGGCCCGGGAAGAACTCGGGGGTTGCAAGGACAGACCCCAACTTAGTGTCAGGAGAGCTACGGGCCCCGAGTAGTGTCTTAGACCTGGGGTGGTGAGGGTTTAATGTGTGGCACCTGAGCCAGGCTGCTTGGGTTCAAGACCCTGGTCTGCTCTGCCATCTGTGGGCCTGGGGCTAGGGTCTCCGCCCCAGAGTTCTGGTTCCTTTGAATGTGGGATTGGATTAGTGCTGCCCTCTGGGAAGGGCTGGCGTGACCATGGCTGGCTGGCCCTGGTTTGTAAAGCACATGGGACGTGCTGTGGGAGCATTAGCTGCTACTGTTGTTACTGGTGGTGAGGAAGGGGACTCTGGAGCCAGGTGGGCCGGGCTTAGGGCCTGCTGCTTCCTGGCTGGGTGGTACCGGGCAGTTTACCTAGCCTCAGTCTCTTCACCTGTAAAATGGACCGGTAGTCCAGCCTGGGAACACTGCTGGGTTACTTGACATGGCCAGTGGGAGGTAATGGCAGCGGAGGAGTCACCCCAGGCCACAGAACAAGGGGGTGGGCGCACAGCGCTGGGAGCAGAGGGAGGGGGCAGCTGCCCCCAGCCTGACCTCGCCCGCCTTGTGTTTTTCCTTTTTTATGGCATATTTTTGTTTTTACAACACTTACACAAACACATTCTTGTTATGAAACTGCAGTCACTTTGTGATACAAAGTGAAAAGCGAGAGCTCCCCTTCCTTCCTCTTCCCCTCCCGTCATCGCCTCCCTAGAGGTGAGTCCGGTCCCTCCTGGTTTGCTGAGCGTTGACCTGCATCTGTGCTCACCTGTCTGTCTGGCCCGCAGGGAGGAGGTGCAGGAGAACTGCGTGCGGTGGCGGAAGCGGTTCACCTTCGTGTGTAAGATGAGCGCCAACCCGGCCACTGGCCTGCTGGACCCCTGCATCTTCCGGGTGTCGGTACGCAAGGTGAGGCTGGGCTTTGGGCCGGGGCTGGGGGTGTGGGCCACTGCTCTGGTGGCTGTAGGCCCATCCCCTGGCTTGTCCCCCTCAGAGATAATGGGTCGCTCTGCTTCTTTTCTTGTCCTCCTCCACTGGCGGTCACTTTTGGGAGGATTGGGGAACTGGGGAGACATATGAGGTCCCTTGGATTTCCTACTCACCCTGCTGCTTATGTCTGTCTCCCTGTGCAGGAGCTGAAAGGTGGGAAGACTTATTCCAAGGTGAGTGGAACTGTGTGAAGGGCTGGTGGGATGGGATGGGGGGACAGGCATGAAAGAAGCTCCCAGAAGAACCTCCAGCCCCATTTCTGCCCAAACAGGAGACACTCCGCCCTACAGGAGATGTATTGTTTTTTGGAAATGTCCTCTATTGACCGTCTTTACACTTCACAGACACACAGCATGTTTGCTGGCGTCCATAGAGTGCAAAGGCTAGTTTATGTCCCCTTCCTCTCCAGGCCCCTCCCCCATCCCAGCACTGGGATTCCTTAGGACTGTTCCAGGCCTTTTAAGAAAAAAATGTTATGAAATATATCATACACACAGAGCAGTGAGTAAAGTGTTCGATATAGTTTAGAGAACTGTAAAATGAGCACCTTACATGAGTCCTGTGTATGTGCAGGCAGTGTGGCTTTTAACTACACAAAAGGGACCTGTTTTAACTACACTAAGTGGATTCTGCAGCCTGCTGCTTTTCTCGCCAATATGTCACGGGCATGTTTTCATGTCATCACAAATTCCCTTTTGCTTTAAGAGCAGCGGTGTCCCTTTGTGTGGCTGGGGGACGGGTGACTCAGCCAGTCTCCGTGTTGCATGTGTGTAGTTGCTAGGCTCTCACTGCGCCCACAGAGAGCTCAGCCCCCACATTACAACCTTTTCCACTGGGAAAGGCAGGAGAAGACGGGTTACCTCTGGTCTTGAATAAGCTTGCTCTGCCCTTAAAGCCCCTTCCCTATGGGGACTCACAGCCCACCCTCTGGGGCTCCCCAGGGAGGTAGCATGTTGTGGGGGGAGGGGGGAGACTCAGTCAGGTCGGAGGGGAAATGCCTTTGCCTCACCTCACCCTGTGCACAGGGCGTGTTCCTTCCCACCAACCAGAGTTCAGGAAGCTCTGGGCTCTGGGCTGTGCGCTCTGCCCTGGCTGCTCGCTCATGTGCCTCTCCAGGGGCAGAGGGCAGGGTGGCCAGAACCGGCCTGTGGAAGGCATCAGAGTGGAAATTTCTCCTCCTGTTGATTCACGTGGGTGAGGACAGCTGGCCAGCCAGGAAAGAAACTACCAGCAAACAGCTGGAGCATCCTACGTCCACCCGGCAAATGTTTGTCATGTGCTAGCACGCGTCAGACCGGCCAGGCCCTTCCCTTCCTGTTCTCCCATCAGCCGTCCACACTGGCTCAGCACCTGGGCACAGAGGAGGAAACTGAGGCCCAGAGAGGTGGCAAGACGTGAGGCTGGCCAGGCCTCGTTCAGGCTGGTCGTGCTGGTTAAGCCTCCTGGGGCCCTGCCCATGTCACTTCCTCTCTGAACCCGCTTCCTTGTCTGTAAGGTGGGGGTCACGGAGGTGATGGCGGGACTGGAATTTGATTTTAGTCCTTGATTCTGGCACCCGTGCCCCAACGTCTGCAGGAGAGACTTGCACGCAGCAGGTGCTCAGTAAACACCCGCGTTGGTTTGGTTGTCCCCTAAGTTCTAATCCCAGCATCCCCTCACCTGAGCCTCTGTTGCCCCTCCAGGTCTGTCAGAATTGGCTTCCATCTAAAAGGCCTGAACTCACAGACCCTGTTCTCGTACTTTCTCCACTTCCTTCCCCATCCCTGCTCCTCTCTCTGTATCTGAGGACCCTCACTCCAGCCTCCAGGAGGGGCTCCTGCGCACCCTGCAGAGGGCCCCCACCCCCATCCCAACGCCAAGTTCCCACGGGATTTCCCTCCCCCTGCCCACTGTCCTGGCAGCTCCCACAGCGCAGCCTTGTTTCCCAGGGAACAATGTGTCTGTGTCACAGACAACAATGTCCTTTCATCTCAGGCGCTGCCCCGGTGCACTCTGGGACACAGCACAAAGGGCGCTTTGTGTGGCTCAGGGATGTGAGCTCCTGGCTCTGCCCCGGCCCCCAGCCCGGCCTCTGTCCTTGGATGCAGGTTATGCACCAGGCAGTCTGGGCTGTGGTGTGTCCCAGGGGCTTTGCCTGCCTCTCCCCCTTCGCCAAGTTAACCCTTGTGCTGCCAGCCCGGCACCCACACTCCCTGCAGCCACCCACAGTCTCCTCTCCTCTCTCCCTCCCAGCTGGGCTTTGCCGACTTGAACCTGGCTGAGTTTGCAGGCTCAGGCTCCACCGTGCGCTGCTGCCTGCTGGAGGGGTATGACACGAAGAACACCCGCCAGGACAACTCTATCCTCAAGGTACTGGCCCCACCGCCTCTTCTGTCCCCTCTCACCCTGGGACCGGGCAGCCCTGCTCCTCACCAGATTCCCTGGAGGGTTGTTAAAATACAGGTTCTTCCCCTGGACAGCAGTGAGGGAGACTGGGAGGATGTGGGTCCTGGGTCAGGAAACCACCATCCAAGGCCTGGGTCGGCCACGGCCTCAGTGTCCCCATCCATAGTCGGGGGCTAGACCCCAACAGTCTCTCTAAGGGTTCGGTGAGACCAGCCTTGCTGAGTGCTGCCACCTCTTGTCTTGTGATGCCTGACAACAGCCCGTGGGGTTCGGGGTGTATTATTAGTCCCCGTTTTGCACAGGAAGCAGTTGAGGCACAGGTGAGATCACTAGCCCGGGGTCACGGCAGAGCTGGGACTGAGACCAGTCCGGTCCTCCCATTGCCCCACATGACATGAGGCAGCCTGAGGTGAAGCATCGTGACCGGAAGGACCTGCCGCCCCTCCACCTGGCAGGCTGAGGGCGGCTGCTCCAGAGACCCACGTGCAAGTTTCCGGTGGCGGGGCAGCTCCCTCCCCCCGAGCAGCTGCCTCCTTGGCCTCTGGGGACAGAGCTATCTGGGCATCTGCCACCTGCACACCTCTCTTCCTTGTCTCCACGCCTTCCACCTGGCTGAGAAAACAGCCTTGCCCTAACTGCACCTCTGCCGGCCGACCCAGTGGGAGCATGTGGTGCCAGGGCAGAGCTGGGCCAGCAGTGGTGGGCAGAGGCTCTGGGGTCTCCCAGACCCTGTGCAGAGGGACTCGGAGGCACCGAGAAAGTATAGGCTAATTGTGGTGGGAGCTGGGAGCTTTCAGCCTCGCCCCAGTGGGCCCATGCATCTCAGGCCAGATCAAGGGCACCTGAGGGGCAGGTGGCCTTGGCTTCAAGGCCTCAGTCTGTCTCCAGGGTCTTGAGCAGTCGCATCCTCCGAGCCTGGGTCTCTTCCCTCCGCTACAACCTGGCACCGTCACCTCCTTTGTAGGCTGCTATCGTGGCCAAAAAAATAATCCATAAATTTTTTTAAAAAGCTCCTCAACCCAGTCGTCTTCTTCTTTTTGTTGGTGGTGGCTGGGATCTGAGCCTCTTTCCCACCTGTCGTTCCATCTCAGCCCAGATTTGGGAACCCAAACATTGCCTCGTTTGGGCCATTGCCAAAATCTTTGCCCAAGTGGATGTTAAATTCTTAAGTTTCTAACAGGTTTTTGCTTTATTTCACTCAAGAAACTTTCACTAAGCCCCTGCCCTCCGTGTTGGACTATGAACCCCCTTCTCACTGGCCCGGCTTCTCCAGCCTCCTTCCTTCCCGCTCCCACTCGGAGCCCTGGGCACTGAGGGTGGAGAGTGACTGTGCGGTCCTACCGTGACGGCTCCCAGTCTGGCTGTAGTTTTAAGTAGTGGTAGCTGGCTTTTGCTGCTCAGTCGCTCCCAGCCAGGTGCTAAGCCAAGTGACCCTCATCTCCCTGCATCCTCTCCTCTATCCCATGAAGCAGATGTCAGGCTCAGTTCTGCCTTCTGCATAGCTTCCCCAGGGCCAGCAGGGGGCAGAGACGGGATCAGACTCTCAGCCCTGTCTGAAGCCGGAGCAGGGAGGCCCAGGAGTCCAGGCGCCTGGGCTGAGTGAGTGGACGTGGTATGGCTGACTTCTCCTTGTCTCACAGGTCACCATCGGGATGTTCCTGCGCTCTGGAGACCCCTGCTTCAAGACGTGAGTGAGGGTGCAGGGTGGGGGGTGGGGGCTCAGCTGGCCCCAGGACTGGGGCACACAGTCATACCCCTCTCTGCCCTCCCAAGGCCGCCGTCCACTGCCAAGTCCATCTCCATCCCAGGCCAGGATTCCTCCCTGCAGCTGACGTGTAAGGGAGGCGGGACCAGCAGCAGCTGCAGCAGCACCACCAACTCCCTGACAGGGTCCAGGCCCCCCAAGATCCGGCCCACCATTCTCGGCTCAGGTACCGGTCCTTCCTGCCGCCTTACCCTGCGCCTCCCTTTACCTCCGAGGTGTCCATGCTTCCATTAGGCAGACATTGTGCAAGCCCCTCCCGTGTGCCAGCACCGTGCAGTGCCCTGGACAGAGACTGACGTGGTGTCCCTGACCCCGTGGCCCGCCCCATCTAGCAGGAGAGACGGGCGTCAATCAGACAATAACTAAGTCAAGGGCATGTCTACCTACAGAGAAAGAGCTGTGAGAGAGACACGGAAGGCATCTCTCTGGGGCCAGGGAAGTCTCCCTGAAGTGATGGCATTTGTGCTGAATCCGGGGCGTGGGGCACAGTGTTCCTGGCAGAGGGACGTGTGCTGTGAGCTTTTGTTCTCCCCTACCTGCTGCGTAACCTTGACTGGCCATGTTGCCTCTTGGGCCTCAGTGTCCTCCTGTAAAATGGGATCAGCAGTAGTAACCACATCTTGGGTTGCTTGGGGGATGAACTGAGCGAATGTGTGGCCTTGCCTGAACAGAGTATGTACTCTGTGGATGTCTACTCAGTTATCATTATTACTGATGTTATAAAATTTCAGACGAGCCTGCATTCCCAGAGGAGAGGCTTGGCGATTAGGAGAGGGAGTGCCAGCAGGAGAGGAGGCTCTGGCAAGGCGGCACGTGGTGGCCCTAGTTTGTGTCGCAAGAGCAATTAGGGCATGGTGCCCGGGTGGCTCAGCAGATGTTTGCTGGTTTCTGCCCTCGGGGGCTGGCAGCAGGGAGGGACCCCTGATCTCAACGGTCAACTCCCTCCACTCCCACTTTTCCTGGAGACCCAGCCAGTGAGCCCAGAGTGGAGAGCTGGGGTGCTTGCTGGCTCAGCCTGGGCTTGCACTTGGGAATGCAGGCTTCCTAGCATTATTACTTTCTCCAGCTTCTGGGTATGTGTCCCCAGAGCAGAGATCTGGGGAGCAGGCCACCCCAGCACAGATAAGGCTTTTGTGCAGAGTAGCAGAGATGCCTCTCCCAGGCAGCGTGGGGTATGAGCCCCAAATGCCTCTGTGGCTGGCTTTCTCTGCCCCTGACCCCCTCTGCAGAGACCCTGTTGGGGGCTTAAAAAGCCGCTTGACTTTGGGTGGGGACACAGGCCTGGGGTCCAGCTGGTGGCCTGGCTGTGCTCATCTCCAAAGAGGGGCTGGGCAAGCCCTTGCTTCCTGTGTTTACCGCAGGAGGCCTGGTGGGTGGTACCCACGGCCCTGGGTGGATCCCCCTAGCTCCCCTGCACCTCCTGCGGGGGAGTGCTGGGATGTTCGTTTCGAAGTTGGGCCTCTGGGTGACTTGGGACGGGGCTGTCAGCCAGCTCCCCCCCCCCCTGGTTTGCGTTATTTTAGCCGCATTGACCGGAGGCCCTTTGAAGCCTTATCTGCCGTGCTTCCGCCCACGCCTCCTGATGGTCTCACAGTAAGGCCACTGCCGCAGAGAAGCCCTCCCTGATCTCAGGCGGGCTCAGACCCACACTGCTCTGCACCACTCACTGAAATTGTGGGTCATGTTTGTTAAATATTCTTCCTCCCCAGGGGCCTGTGACAGACACCCTGTCTCCTGTTCACAGCACCCAGCAGAGCACCCTGCATGGAGGCGGACCCTGACAGATATTTGTAGAATGAATGACCCTGGGTTCAGATGGTGAACGGTGGCTTGGAGCAAATTGCTGCTCCTACTGACGTCAGTTTACACAGTGTCCCTCCACCCCACACCCCGGCAGACGCAGTGAGGGGATGGGCACCGCTGGTAACCCCTGCCCGCTCCCTGCCTTCCAGGGCTTCCAGAGGAGACAGACCAGAACCTGTCCAGCCCCGAGGAGGTGTTCCACTCTGGCCACTCCCGCAACTCCAGCTACGCCAGCCAGCAGTCCAAGATCTCTGGTGGGTGCCCGCCTGGCCCATGCCCCTGGCCTTCCATATTGCCCGGCTCCCTGGTAATGCACGCCCCTCCCACCCAGGCTACAGCACGGAGCACTCGCGCTCCTCCAGCCTCTCCGACCTGACGCACCGTCGCAACACGTCCACCAGCAGCAGTGCCTCTGGTGGCCTCAGCATGACGGTGGAGGGCCCTGAGGGTGGCGAGCGTGAGCACCGGCCCCCCGAGAAACCACCCCGACCTCCCCGGCCCGCACATCTGTCAGACCGCTCGTTCCGGTGAGTCTCACTGCTCAGCAGTTTGGAGAACAGACCCCGCCCGGTGGCTCCTTGAACCTTTGCTTCTTTGCCTGTAACACGGGACACTAGGGTCCCTGCCTCAGGGTTGGATGCTGATGACTCAACCAGTCGATGTTCATGAGTTAGCCCTGACCTAACTGGCGCGTGCATGCTCGTCAGCGGTGCTGTGTATGACTTAGCGTAGCTTAGGTCCCTGCTAGGCCTCTCAGAGCCGCTGCGTCCTCCTCTGTAAGACCAGGTAACGCGGCACCTGCACAGCAGGGCTGCATGCGGTTACGTGAATACCATGTGAACAAGCTTCATCCTGAGCGATGTAGGTGGCCGCTGCTGTCATCGCTGTGCCCGTTACTCCCCTGACTGTGTGGCTCTGCCCGCCCTGCTCCAGGCGGAAGAAGGACTCGGTGGAGAGCCACCCGACCTGGGTGGATGACACGCGGATCGATGCAGATGACATCGTGGAGAAGATCATGCAGAGCCAGGACTTCACCGACGGCAGCAACACTGAGGGTGAGCGGCCCACGCCGGGCGGGCTGGGGGGCCAGTGCCGCCTGCTCCAGGGGCTCCCGCCCTGCTCAGCCTCTGTCTCTCCTGTGTTCCCGCAGACAGCAACCTCCGGCTGTTTGTGAGCCGCGATGGCTCCACCACGCTGAGCGGCATCCAGCTGGCCAACAGGTAGGGATGAAGGCTCGGGTGGCCATGGGAGCGTGGTGCTGACCTGGCTTGGAATGCCTGCTCTTGCACCACAGTGTGGCCTGGGGCCAGCACCTCTCTCTGAGCCTCAGTTTCTCCATCTCTCGAATGGTGTGGACCTGGGACAATGCTCCGGGGTTGGCACTGAGGGTGTCAGAGGCAGCCTGGAAAGTGCCTCGCACAGAGCTGGGCACAGGGCGGCAGCTTAATAGTCTTTATTTTGGACCCTGCTTTCCCTTCCTCCTGGGTCTGGGAACCCCTCAACAGTGATGATGTATTGGACAGGTGTTTATTGAACACCAGGCACTGAGTGAGGTGCTGGGTATAGTCACAGATGGGGGGTGGTAGGATCAAATGTTGCCTTGAACTCTAGTTTATAGAAGGCCAGTGCCCTTTTAACCATTTATTTATAGTGCGCCTGACTCACTGAACGAACGAGTGGGTGGAGGAGATTCCCACGTGCAGGGTTGTACTGCAGGCTCTTCCCCCTGTTCCTGCGGGCAGGGTGGGAAAGTGCCCATTTAACATCCAGAGCCAGAGCTGGAGGAGAACTTGGCTGGGCTGCCCAGGGCCCCAGACCTGCCCCCTGGTGCTGCTCTGCTGACCCCTGCTGCCACGGCTCAAAATTGCACCTGCCATCTCCCCCTGGCCTCCTGGATGAACTGATCTCTCTCTTCCCACAGGGTCTCCTCTGGGGTCTACGAGCCAGTCGTGATTGAAAGCCATTGAGGAGCCGGTGTCCAGGCTGGGGAAGGGCCCTGCCTTTGCGGGTGTCCAGATCCGTGTCATTCCACGAGGGTCCTTCCCCTTTGGATCACCATCCACTCTGCATCTCATCTGTGCCTCCTCCATTTACTCCGGCCCACTCCTGCCCCAGTGCATCATTCCATTGTCCTCCCATCCCTGCTGGGACCTTCCTGGCCTAGGGCCTGGGCACCACTGTGAATATTCTTCTCTGAACCACTAGAGGGCAGGCCCATGAAGTAGGTGGGCAAGGCCAAGATGGCCAGGACGCCCTGCTGGAGCCCCATCTGGCCCCTCGATGAGGACATGCAGCTGCTCCTGCACACGCGGAGCTGCTTGTGGCCGAGGGGCCTCTTGCCCTGTGTCCCCACTCACTCTAGGAGCACCAGCTCAACCATGCCCTGGCAGGGCTCTGTTCCATTGCCCCCTTGCCCTCGGGGGCCAGTTCACCCCCAGAATCCTGCCACTGTGGCCCTCTGACTGCTTAGTGCTTCAGCTATCCCTTCCTTGTGCCCTGGGGGACCCGCTGGCGGCCTCCTCCTGGGAGCCAAGACCTCAGACCCCTCCCACACTCCAGTTTGAGACTCCCTCCCCCAACGAGTGTCCTCCTGCTGCCTGGGCAGCCTGCACTTTGCACATGCTTGTGTCCAGCACAGCCCCACCGGCCCTCGCCTGCCCTCCCTCTGATCCCTTCCCAAGGATTCCTGGGCACTGCCTGCTGTGCAGCCAGCGGCCCAGCCCTAGCAGCCCGGCTGGAACGTGGCGCCACCTATCCTCCCTCCAGTTCGCTGCCACTCAGGCCTGAGAGCCATGCTGAGAAAGGTCTGAGCCTCGAAGATGGTTCCCCTCTGCCCAGGGCTGGGCCCTGAGCAGCTGGTTTCTTGTAGAAAGCCAGGAAGGTGCCTCCCCAGCCCTTGGAGGTCTGGGGCTTGGCTGGGCTGGGCAAGCACCACCCCTTCTCTCTCCCCTCAGGATCAGCTGGCCCAGCTGAGGCCACTGCTGGAGGGGCAGATGGGCTGGGACTGGACCAGCTGGAGCTGGCTTCCTGGCCCCCAAAGCCTGAGCCCTCTGAAAGCTCCCCCTCTCTGGGCAAGGGGTCCTTTATGGGGGTCTCTGGTGGGGAGCAGTCTGGCCCTGCCCCTGCCCCTCACTGAGCCTCTGCTCTGAGCACTTTCCTCCCTGTCCTCGTTACTTGCTTGAAGGTGGTGCTGGCTGCCAGCCAGGCCCGGACAGATCCCCTGCCGCTCTTAATTTCACCCATTTTTGTATAAACCCAGCAGGCTGGTGTTTACCCTACACTTCTTTTTTTCTCTTTTCGCCCTTCCTTTTTTTGGGTTCGAAGTTAGGTATTTTTCCTCCTCCAGGTGAGGGGAGGTGGTTCTGTTCTCTGCCCCGCCCACTGGCTGGTCCCAGCAGTGCTGGTGATCTGGACGGGGGCGGGTTACTGCTGCTCCCTCTGGTAGGGGTGGGAGTGAGGGTGTCCTCCCCAGGCTGGGAGGGTCCTTGTCCTTCTGCCCCAGCTGGCAAGAGTTGGAGTCTTGGTCTTGGAACGTCCCAGCATTGGGCCAGAACATTTCTAGGATTTTGTTGTTTTTAATCACCTAACCCTTTCAGAAAATGAATGTTAGACGGTGCCTGCCGAGGCAGGATGGAGCGTTTGCTCTGGCTGGAGAAGGCTCTGGTCAGCTCTGTGGGTCCCTTCCTGTCCCGTCGACACCCGGCACTTTAAAAGGGGATTGGCTGCACTGTCTCCACATGTAGTGACCCCCAGAAGATGGGGTACCGCCCTTCCCCCCTGTGTCTGCAGGACCTCAGCCCAGTGGGAAGGTGTATTTGGTGTCTGATTCAGTTCTGGGGCTTTTGGGCATAAAACAGCTGGCTTCGGTGCTGGTGGGGAGACTCCCCAAACTAGGAACCCCAGCCTCACTCCAGATGAGGTCTGAACTTGACAGTCACCCCAGGAGACAGAGCCTGCCACATCCTCCCATGCCGGGCCTTGGGCCAGGGAAATTGGACTGCGAATTTGGCTATAACCAAATTAATGTTGGCTGGAGCTGGAGGCCTAGAGCCCTGGCCCCATCCCCACGTGGGAGCCCTCCGGTCCCCTCAAGCTCAGTGACTTCCCACTAGGCGCCCACAGCTCCTAGACTTAAAATTCTATAGAGAGAGAGAGTGAGAGAGAGAGAGGAATATATTAGAGATATTTTTGGAAAGGAATTGGTCTATGCAATGTCAGTTTGGAATCTTGGAAGACAGTTTAACGTTTTTACTGGGAGATTTAAAGAAAATAAAAATCTACAATATTTTTAGGTTATTATTTTTGGTCACCCCACAAACTGACCACATGGCATGATCTGCCAGGATGGAGAATGTCCACGTTCTTCTCTTGAGGGAGATGGGGGGGGGGGGTGTCTTTTTTTTTTTTTAATTCCCCTCTTTTCTAACAGAATGTTGCCACCACCACACCCTGATTCAGTGGGCTGTGTTTGTATCTCTGTCCCAGCTTCTACTGTAGAACATAACATTGTAAAGGGAAATCAGCCTAGTGTCAGTGTCTTGGTTTGGGGGGATAATTAAATGTTGCAGTTTTGTTTATGGCATATTGGTTCTTATTTATTTGTTTTGTCCACTTGACTTTGGGGTCAAAGACAGCATCAGATGGAAGCCAAGTGTGATGCTTTGGGGGATGGAGAAGAAGTGGCCAGGCTTCCCCAAGTCCTGGCTGAAGTCACGATTATTACCACCTTTATTACACCAGAGTGCAGGGGAGGGAACTGAAGCCCACACGTGTGGTTTCTTGCCAGTCTCAGGTCTAGTAAGTGGCACTCTGACCTCAGAGCCCAGTTCTAACCACTGCTCTACGGGCCTCCCGGCACTCGGCTGTCCTCTAGCAAGTGTGCCCGAAGACAAAAAGCTATCCGTTTCTCAGCTGCAAATGAGGTTGTGGATCAAATGAGAAAGTTGGGTGTACGGCATGACCTATGGGAGGTCCCAAGCATGTCCCCACCCTGTCTAAATTTCCAGGCCTGGGCCCCTCGCTTCCTGCCCCGGTTTAAAGTTACAGAGGAGTCTGCACAAGCCTTGAGAAAGACAAGGCATCCTGGACCTTTAATGAGCTCAGAAGTGGCAGGAAACCTCACTGGCTTTGGACAGGCCAGGAGGAACCGGACTACCAGGCCTCATCCCTGCCACTGCACTATCCCCACCCCTTCTCAGGGCTGATGCCCAGGCGTAGCCCCTGTAAGCTGATTCTCAGTCCCCTTCCTCCATTCAGTGCACACCGGGGGAAGGAAACGCTGGCGCTCAGCTGAGCCCAAAGTCTGTCCTGAGACAGAGAGGGAAGAATTGGGCTCTCGGCCAAAAAGGGTCGCTCCTTTGGAACACAGTTTGCTAAGTGAAAAATGAGATTGCTCCTGCCAGCTTTGGGGGGGCAGTCCCCGTAGTCAGAGATGGGCTCGGACAACCTAAAGAGACAGCTGCTGCTAGAAGGAACATGCCCGGTTCAGGCCATGTCTCTAGGTGCCTCACCCCCACCTCCCCGATGCTGTATTCCAAGGTCCAAACAGCCACAGAATCTTAAAGCCGGTTGGCTGATTCAAAGCTGCTTTGTGCGAAGCCCTTTTCTAGGCACTGGGGATACAGTAGTGACCACAGACTACCCTCAGGGAGCCCAGAGTCAGGGGGGCCAGATCAAGTTAATCGGATAATAAAAATGTGGTGACAGCCCTAGCCGGTTTGGCTCAGTGGGTAGAGTGTCGCCTGCGGACTGAAGGGTCCCCGGTTCGATTTCTGTCAAGGGCACATGCCTAAGTTGCGGGCTCGATCCCCAGTAGGGGGCGTACAGGAGGCAGCCGATCAATGATTCTCTCTCATTGATGTTTCTATCCCTCTCCCTTACTCTCTAAAATCAATAAAAAATATATTTTAAAAAATTTTTAAATGCGGTGACAAGAGTCATCATGGAGACGCATGGGGCTGTGGAGCACAGAGGAGGGAACGAGCCCTGTCCACCTGATGAGTGCGGAGCAGCTAGCCCCCGAGGTGTGGGAAGGCGGAGTTCCAGACCCCAGAACTGGAGGACGCCGCAAAGATCAAGGATGAGGCCCCACCTCCCCCTGCACTCGAGGAAAGGGCCTCCAAGCCTGGGCGGGGGGCTGCAGACGCTGCCGAAGATCTGTCTGGGCTGCTGCTTGGCGGTCACGACACCCAGGAGAGGCGGGCGGTGAGGAGAGGGAGGGTCACCCTGCCTCATCCCTGCAGCGAAGGGAGGATAGGGAAGCCAGGGGGCCTTGATGGGGGTTTCTGGCCGGGAGCAGTCTGGCCCGGCCCCTGCCCCTCACTAAGCCTCTACTCCGAGCACTTCCTCCCGACAGCCAATCGAAACCCTCCCCATCCTCCCGACAGCCAATCGAAACCCTCCCCATCCTCCCGACAGCCAATCGAAACCCTCCCCATCCTCCCGACAGCCAATCGAAGCCCCATCCGCGGGCTCGGGCCAGCCCTTCCTCCTCTGGGGAGTGACCGTTCTCTGTATCCTCCCTTCCACAGACTAGTTAGGGTCCCGGGACCAGGAAGTAGGGCCCTAGGTTCCGGTGTTGGCTTCGCCTCCGACTCGAACTGTGATCTCCTGCAAGACCTCGCCCCTCTCTGAGTCTCATTTTCCCCACCTGAAAAGTGAGACTTCTGCGCGCCCCCCCCTTCCATCCCGCTCAGGCCTTGGGACTTTGGGATCTTTAGAAATGGACTTTTCTTCTGGGGCGGGTTCGACAGGGCTGAGGCCACGAGTACCGGTCAGTCTGGATTCTCAATTCGGTCCCTACCTAGGAAGATTCAAGAACAACTTGTCCCACCACGCTCTTGAGAAACTACATTTCCTGACATGCAAAGGGAAGAGGCGGCGCCTGCCTTTCTTGGACATTGTGGGCCTGGGCCGGCGTAAGGACTACGATTCCCGGCATGCCATGCGGCCGAAGGCCAGAAGGGCCCGGATCCGGAACCGGATGTGGCTCGGTGCTCCGGCGTGGAGCGCGGGGCAATGGTGAGCCTGCGGTGGGATGTCGGGGTTGGGGATCCCAGGTCTGTGATGGAGACGGGGCTTGGGCCATCGAAAGCCGGATTGCTCTCCCGCCGGCCCATTGTACGGATGAAAACGCCGAGGCCCGGCACTCTGTGCCAGCGTAACAGGCTGCGACGCCCCCTCCGTTAGTACACCGAAGTGGAGTCGCTTCGTCAATTGAGCCCTTCCTTTTCTCCAGGCCACGGGGACGGACCAGGTGGTGGGACTCGGCCTCGTCGCCGTTAGCCTCATCATCTTCATCTACTACACCGCCTGGGTGATCCTCTTGGTATGTGTACTTACCGCCCCCTCTCGCCTCCATTCATGGATCTTGCAGCTATTGTGTGTCAGGAACGCCGCGAGGTGCCTTACCCGAATAGCTCATGAAATCTCCAGAGTAGCCCTACAAGGAAGGTGCTAGTGCCGTCCCCGTCTTACAGATGAGGAAGCTGAGGCCAGGGCCATGTCCTTAACTGCTACACCGATCCTGATCACTGATCCTGATTGGCTCTGCCTTTGATGGGAGGGCTAGTCCTGGTTATCCTGCTGGCGCCTGGGCATGATGGGTCCCCATGGATTTTGTGAGGGCCTTAGGATTTGGGGGGGGGGGGGTGTTACTGCTTAAGAAGGGCAGTGCGTTTGGAAGGCAAAGTCTTGCAGAACTTGGTATCCTTTGGAGAAAAATGTTAGTAAAGAAGAGCTTGGAGCCCAGGTTGGGAATCACTCCAGGCTTCCTCATGTACCCTTTTCCCCCGTTAGGCTGTGAGGGCCTGAGAGCAAGCCCTTTATCCTGTTCCCTGCCAGGTCCCCACCACTAACTTAGGGCAAGTGCCCAGTAAACAACTATTAAATAAATGAAGGAAGGAAACGACCCAAGGCACCCAAATGGCCATCGTCTTAAAGAAAAGCAAATGCTGTCCCAGTGGTTAGAGTGCGGTCAGCCCTTGAGATGGGGGAGGTGGATGGTTGGGCTTGGGGGTGCTGGGCAAGGCGGGGAATGCTCACCAGAGCTCTGCCCTGGATGCCAGCCATTCATCGACAGCCAGCATGTCATCCACAAGTATTTCCTGCCCCGAGCCTATGCTGTTGCCATCCCACTAGCTGCTGGCCTCCTGCTGCTCCTGTTTGTGGGTAAGTCATCATTCCTGTGAACAGGGCATTTGGGGGGTGGGATGGTGGGGGGGTCATGATCCTCTCCCACCCCTGACCTTGCTGGACATCTACTTAAGGCTCCTCGCCTTCACTTCACCCTGGGGGTTTTCCCGTCCATCCCTCAGGGCTACAATCACTCTTCCAGATGCCTGGGGCTCACTGGACTCTACTGGGATGTCTCCCCTTTTCCTCCTCCCTCCACTGCCACCATCATTGCACTGCTCACACCTTAATCACCTCTCACCCCCTTGTCACCCTGGCGCGTGATTCCTGCACCTCTCTTGTCTCCCCTGGTTTAGAGTTTGGGCGTGCTAGGACTGTGTCTTCATTATTACTGTGTCCTCAGCTTCTACATAGGCCATGGCACTAAGCTGGTGCTCAAGAAAGTGGTTTAGATGGGTCAACAATCACATGACTGGATGATGGAGTGGGTGGGTGAGTGGAAGCTGGATGTTGAGTGGGTAGGTGGACAGGTGGTCGCTGGTGAGAGGGAGAGTTGGGCGGATCTTGTATCCTGTAGAATCTGAAACACTAAACGCAGCCAATGGCTGGTGGTAAGCACTCAGGGATGTTTGTTGAATGAATGTGGGCGGATGTGTGGTTTGATGGATGACTAGGGAGATGACCAGGTGGCCTGGAGGGTGGTTGGGGAGGTTCTTGACCCCATGTATGGGTCACTCTGCCACGCCGTGCCCTGGATCTTACCTGGCCTTTCTGATCTGTATATTCCAGGGCTGTTCATCACCTATGTGATGCTGAAGAACCAGAAGGTGACCAAAAAGGCTCAGTGAGGGCCCGGCAAGGGTGCAGCGGCCTCCCTATGGTGCATACCAAGGGCGGGCCACACAGGACCTGTGCAGGCACTGCAGCCCCTCAGCATGGCTGCCGTGCAGACACCCTGGGGATGGAGCTGTTCAGGACTCCCCCTGACTGACCAGAACCCCCACTTCTCTTCTGCTCACTCTTCCAGAGCCAGGAGGAAGTACCTGGAACTCCCTCTCTCCCCATTCTGCCTCAGGGCCTGAGAGATACTGGTCCTCCCTACCTCACTTTCAGACCCCCTGTCACTTTTTCTTCTGGGTTCCACCCTCTTGCCTCAGTTTCCCTCCTGTCACAGGCTCATGTTGGAATTGGCACGTTTTAAGGCATCACGTGGCCTCTCCCGCCACATGTCCTTTTTCTCCGCGAAGGCAGCTTTCTCGGGTCTGACACAGCCAGGGGCTCCCCAGGACTTCTTGACCTGGAAAGCTTAGGGGGAGGACCAACAGGCCTTGGGACCACTGGGCACACGGGGTCCCCAGATCTCATAGGGTCCCAGCCCCTCAGCCCTAGCACTGGCCCACTGGGGAGAACGGAACAATAAACATTGATGGTGTGTTTTGCTCTGTGCCATCCCTGACCAGGGGAGCTGGGCCCTGGGGGCTGGAGAGGGGCTGGGAGCTGGTCACTGCATCGGTCTCAGGTCAGGAGACCCTGGTTTGTGCAATGAGTACCTCAGTGCCTCCTGGATCACCCCTGTGCTGGACACACGGTAAAGCTGGAACTGGGACAGGTGTTCCAACCCCTGCAGCTCGCAGCTGGGGAGCCGTGGAGGCATGGCCACCTGCCAGACCCCACAGCAGCCTTCAGCACACCTCCCCTGTGTCAGCCCAGCCAGCACGCACTAGTATTTTAGGGACCCTCAGCCCAGTCCCCTAAAAGCCCAAACCTATTGTCCATCTCTCGTACCAGCAGCCCAACTTAGTGTAGCGCTGAGCCAGGGTAGAGCTGGTTCCCCTGTGTTCAGGTTGATTAATCTGACACAGGCTCTGCCCTAGCTCCCCAGCAATCCCTCTGGACAGCCAGGTCTCCCAGTCACAGTGCCTAACGTAAGCCTCCATCCATCACACCCTGAATGTTCACTCTTCCTCCAGTTAGTGGTGGTGTCGTTTTCAGAACAAAGGCCAGCTGTAGGCTCACCTGTCCTGCCCTCTCCATGTCTCCCAGACCAGGAAGAGCTGCTCACCTGGCCCCTATGTACTGCACATGCACCAGCCACCCACCTAATGTAACCATCAAATGTAGTGGCACCTCAAATTCATCCTGTCATCGGAATTCTCAGACACCCAACCCCAATCTGGCTCTCCCCGCGCCCCCCCCCCCCCATGCCCTGCTCCCTCTCATGACTGTCATCCTGTGTTCCTGACCCCAGCCAGAAGCCTTGGCTTTCCTCCCTGCCTCCATCCACAAGACCCCAAATCCTGTCAATTCTAACACACACCCAGCCACCTTCTGGGTGCAAAGCCACCACTGCCCTAAATCACGGAGGGCTTCCTTGTCCTCTCTACCCCCCCCCCCCCCCAGATTGACTGAATGACAATCAGTGACCTTTTTGAGACACCTGAGCAGCCCTGGGCAGTATGGCTCATTTGGGCATCATTCCATGCACCAGAAAGTCGCCAGTTCGATTCCCAGTCAGGGCACATGCCCAGGTTGTGGGCTCAATCCCTGGTGAGGGGTATGCAGGAAGCAATTGATGTTACCCTCTCACATTGATGTTTCTCTCCCTCTCTCTCAAGATAAAAACTATTCTTAGAAAAAACAACACTAAAAATATTTGAGCATCTTTCTCACTCAATGCTTCTCCGAGCCCCCACCCCTCTCCCTACATGGCCAACAAGAACCTGCATTGCTTGCTCACTCACTCCACCCACTGCCATGCTGGCCTTTTGTTTCCTGGGACTCACCGAGGCCCTTTGCACATCCTACTCACATTGGTTCAACCTAAACTTATCAAACACCATGCCTGGCGCTGGTACCCACTTCTAGGAGGAGATTTAGTAAACAAACGAACAAGACAATCTCTGACAGAAAATAAACAAGGTCATGTGATCAAGAATGAGGAGGGGGCCCAGCCGGTGTTGCTCATTGGTTGAGGGTCACTGTTCAACTCCTGGTCAGGGCACACACCGGGTTGTGGGCTCGATTCCCAGTAGGGGGCACACATGAGGCGGCCAGACAATTATTCTGGTCATTGATGTTTCTGTCTCTCCCTCTCCCTACCTCTCTGAAATCAAATATATATATATATATATATATACATATATATATATATATATACATATAATCTCGACCAAGGTGCAGGAAGGAATACGGAAATGGAAGTCTGAGGAAAAGGATTTCAAGCAGAGGGAACAGCCCCGAGGTGTGGAAGTTTTTGGTGGCCAAGGAAGAGCGGGAATCCCTGTGGCTGTGCAGTGGGTGGAGGGAGAATATATTGGGGTGGGGCTGGAGAGTGGGCAGAAGGGCCTGGGACCACGGGGAGGGGTGATGGCTTTAAGCAAGGGAGTGACATCACCCAATTTTATGCTTTCAAACATCTCGCTGGCAGCTGTGTTCCTCTCATTCACCACTAAACCCCGGGCCTAGCACGGCTCCTGGCCCATAATGTGTGACAAAACACATGCGTTGGATAAAGGCATGCCCCAGGCTCCGTGGGTGACCCCGAGTGCTGGTAGGCATTCTCTCTCTAGGTTGATGGGAATTTCACGCCCGAGTGGGTAGGGGGACTGTATCTAGCTCACCCCCCTCCCCAAGCGGCGCCCGAGTCCTCCACCCCTGGGGAGAAGGGGGGTGTCCTCCCTCCCGGGGACCTGACACCGCGTCGCGGCCCCAACCGCCCTGCACCGCTGGCCGAAGGATGCTGCAGCTCCGGGGGCGGGACCAGCAGGCGACTGCCGGAGACTCCAGCTCCGATTGGGTGCCGCCGTGAACGGCAACGCGCGATTGGTCGATCCAGAAGCAGGGGCGGGGCCTGGCTCCTGCAGCCGGGTGGCGGGGCAGCTGGGGATGCGGCCAGAGCCCGGGAAGCTGCTGCGGGGGCCATGGCCGCCCCGAGCCCGGGGCCCCACGAGGTAGGTGCGGACCCGAGAGAGGAGAGGAGAGGGTTAGTGAGTACGAGCCGGGCCTCCCCTCTCCCGGCGGGGTGGACACACCCCCATCCAAGCTCAGGAGGGGTCCACTGGGCGGCGACCAGGACACGCCCCACGTGGGAACCGCAGGTATGAAGGGAAAGTCTGGCAGGGCTCCCCCGAGAACTTGTTCAGTTTTTTCGCAGGGAAAATGGAGACGATAGTAAAAGCTTCTCCTTCGTAGGGCTGTTAGGAGGTCAAGCTCTCAGCCGGGGCTGGTCACATGGTGGGTGCCCACTACGGACGGGTCAGCGGCTGATCTCAGCTTCGTGCTGATCTTCCGGGCTGGCCTGGAGGGGCTCAGCATCGATGAGTGGAGTACTTGGTGCTTGGCTGAATCCCGTGGCATCACGGCTCCTATCAAGGGTCCCTGTGCACAGAGCTCAAACCCAACAGTAACCGCAGCTAATATCTGCCGCGATGTTATAGTTCTCGTTCTGCAGATGAGAAACCAGGCCCGAAGGTTAGGTGACTTACCTGAGGCCACACAACTGGTGAGAGGATGTCTGGGGCCCGGTCTGGCTGCAGAACTGCCTGCTCTGACCTACGGCTAATGATAACCATCACTCTGTGTTGGATGCTGACTGCACGTCAGGGGCTGCGCGGCCCCGCATAGCACCTAGTGGGCTGGGTACCAGCATTAGCCGTGTTTTACAACCGAGGAAAGTGAGGCAGAGCGAGCTAAGAGGAGGGCTCAAAGTAGTGGAGGTGGCACTCATACCCATGTCTTTCCCCTCTGCGATGCTGCCACATGCTCAATGCTTCTTGTGCCTTCTGCCACCAGGTCCTGGCCCCCTCTCCAGAGGCGGGAGGCAAAGCCGTCACCTCGCGTTCTGGCCGCCGGGGCCTGCTCTGGCGTCTACGAGACAAGCAGCTGCGCCTCGGCCTGTTTGAGATCAGCCCGGGACATGAGCTGCACCGGCTGACGTGTATGATGCAGGCAGGGCTCTGGGCTGCCACACAGGTCTCCATGGACCACCCGCCCAGGGTGAGTGGCCAATCTGCTCTATGCACCGATGGCAAGACCGGACCGCGGCCCTGTTTTGCTACTGAAGAGTTGGGGATCGGAAAGGCTATAGGGGAGGAAATCAGGGGTTTGGTGCAGGGAGGGAGGGACAGTCTAGGCTTGGGGCTGAGGCCAGGAAGCCAGAAAGTGCAGGATGTGTTGGGGATGTGAGGAACACCCTGACCCGGGTAGTAGCTGTGTAACTCTAGGTGGGCCTCTCCTCTCTTTGGGCATCAGGTCCCCATCTGTGTAATGTATAATGACTTTGGGGGAGGGGGTTGTATGCCTTAGTCTCTGAGGCCCCCACCTCTGCCAGGGTGTATGGTTGAAAAGGGACCTCACTCCACCTCACCAGCATGGCCCGTCCTCCCCAGAGCTCAGGCTGGGGCCAGGCTGGCTCAGCAGAAAGCGTTGCCCAACTGCAAGCTCAGCAGCTGGACAGGCCCAGTGAGCATGTGTGTTGTTTGTGTGTGTGCGCACAGTGTGACACATCCCATAGGCACAGGGACCTAGAGGTCCAGGGGGAGTATAGGAGCCAGAGGGCATCTTCTAAATCTCATCCTCTGCTGAAAATCACAATCTGACCTCAGTACCTGCTGAAAATCTCCCACGGCTCCCCAATACTCATCATGGCCTCGGGATCGACTGTCCAGCCTCATTCACCCTCCATCCCTCCCTTACTCAGTTAAGCCGCCCGGGCCCTCCTTCCCTTCCTGGTGACCACCAGCGCAGTTCCCACTGCTAGGAGCACCCTCCTCCTCCTCCTCTCCACTGCCCGTCAGATTTCAGCTTGCAGGTCACCTCTCCCAGGGAGCCCTCTCTGATCCTGCCCCTCCCAGGCTGAGTCAGGCAGGCCCCTGGCCTTCAAGGCCATCACCTTTTATTCGGATGACATGCAGCTGCACTCAGCCAGGGTGTGTGTCTGGGCGAAGGTGCCAGGTGTTGGGGACCCAGCTGTGGAGGAGTCATACCCGGGACCTGCCTCAGTCACTCTCTCATCCTCCTGCAGCCTGAGAGGGTCTGCAGCCCCCACCTGCACAACTCAGGGGGGGGGGGGGCGGCTGGGACTTGCTCTGAGCCTTCTGCCCCTCCCTGCAGGGTCTGCCCACTGAGGACGACTTCTCCGAGGTCCTGACCCAGGTCCACAAGGTAGGAAGCCTCAGGCTGTGCAGGGAGGGGCGGATGCCATCTTAGTTCCCTCTCCTCAGTTCCCCCATGTATGGAGCCTCACGGCCTTCCAGAGGGTGTGGCTCCCTTGACCGTCCCGCACCAGGGCCAACTGCACACACCGGGACCCCGGTGGGCACTCTGGGGCTGCTCTTCCTCTCCTGCAGGGCTTCGAGCTGGGCACCCTGGCTGGCCCTGCCTTCGCCTGGCTGCGCCACTCCCTAGGCCTGGCCGAGGAGGACTATCAGGCCGCCCTGGGGCCCGGGGGCCCCTACCTGCAGTTCCTCAGCACCTCCAAGAGCAGCGCCAGCTTCTTCCTGTCGTGAGCGGGCAGCAGGGGTGGGGCAGGGTGGGAGTGGTGTCCCAGGGTGGAGGGTGGCATTTGGGGAGAGATGGAGGGTGAGGGCCTGGCCCTGGGGAGACAGAGCCACACACGGACAGGAGGGTCAGGGAGCCTGTGGGACCCTCCAGCCTGGCCTAGAGTGACCTCTCCCTGCCCCCGCACCAGCCACGACCAGCGCTTCTTCCTGAAGACCCAGCGGCGCAGGGAGGTGCAGGCGCTGCTCGCCCGCCTGCCCCGCTACCTGCAGCACCTGCAGCGGCACCCGCACTCGCTCCTGGCGCGGTTGCTGGGTAGGACGGGCCAGGGACCTGGCACTGGGGGGGGAGAAGGGGGGAGGCGAGGAGGGAAGGGGTTCAGGGAGTGGGGATGTTCCAGGGGTGTGGGGTACCGGAGCCTAGCCAGGTGGTTGGGCCTGGACTAGAGGCGGATCCGACTGCCCGCAGAGTTTGGTGCAAGGCGGTAGGGACAGGGAGTGGGCAGGTGGGGCGGCGGGCGGGACCCAAAGGGTGGGATTGGGGTTGGGATTGGACAGTCCTGAGCAGGGCATGTGGGCGAGGCCAAGCCAGACCCGGCATCTCTGGGGCTGAGTCTAGAGGTGGATGGAGTCCGCACCACCATCCAAGCTGAGGAAGGGGTCTGGGGGCGCAGCTGGAGGGACGGGCTCGGGATACGACGGCACTGAGGAGGCGTGGCCTGGAGCTGGGACCAGGGCCCCAGGGACCCCGGACGGCAGAGTTTGGGGCCCCTCACCTGGCGCCCTGTCCCCTTCCAGGAGTGCACAGCCTGCGGGTGGCCCGGGGCAAGAAGGTGGGTGAGGCCGAGGCAGGGGCCGGGCCGGAGGGGTGGCTGTGGGGGAGATCCTGTTCTTCCTCACTCCCTACCCCGTCCCCAGAAATACTTCATCATCATGCAGAGCGTCTTCTACCCCGCCGGCCGCATCGCCGAGAGGTGAGTTGGCCTCGCAGGCCTGGGTCCCGTCCTGCTGGGAATGTGCCACCGGAGGCACCCACACTCCCCAGGTAGATGGTGACGCCGAGGCCCAGGGAGAGAGGATGGGGTTGTGCTGCGGATCTGGACAGTCACCAGTGGAAGCTCCTGTCTTGTTATGACCTGGGAGAGTCCCCGTGTGTCCCAAGTCTGTGGAAAGCTGAATTCTATTGTGTCCCCCAAATCCTTGCCTCCAGGTATGACATCAAGGGCTGCGAGGTGAGCCGCTGGGTGGAGCCGGCCCCTGAGGGCAGCCCCCTGGTCTTGGTGCTGAAGGACCTCAACTTTCAGGGCAAGACCATTGACCTGGGTGAGCCATGGAGCCCTCACTGCCTGCTCGTCCTCCGTTCGGGGTGAAGTTGGAGGGTGTCCTTGGCACAGCCCCCTGTCCACGTTGTTAAGAACCCAGATTCGGGTTCAAATCCCGGCTCCACAATTTAGCAGCTAATTGGCCAAGGCAGATTACAGAGGAGTGTCCTCATCGGTGACATGGGGCAGTAATGACACCTACCCTTTGGGGCAGGTGGGTGTGGAGCCTCAGCACTGCCTGGCACACGCCGGGCACTCAGGCGGTGCTGATGCTCCCTCAGGGCCCCAGCGGAGCTGGCTCCTCCGGCAGATGGAGCTGGACACCGCCTTCCTCCGGGACCTCAACCTGCTGGACTACAGCCTCCTGATGGCCTCCCAGCACCTGCAGGAGGACGAGAGGGGCCCAGGCAGCAGCCTCATCTTCCGCACAGCCAGGTGGGCCCCCACAGGGACACCGGCAAGAGTGAGGTGATGGGAGATGGAGAAACAGACAGGCAGTGGGTGAGGTGGGGGACAGAATAGGCAAAGACTTGAAGACTGGGAAGTGCAGTGTGTGTGTGTGTGTGTGTGTGTGTGTGTGGAGGGTGGCGGGTGGAGAAGCCAGGCTGGCAGGTGTGATGGGCACAGGTGGACCACAGCAGGAGAAAGAACAGGTGAGGGTCAGTTGGACAAGGGCTTCAGTCTGGATTCGAAGACTTCGCCCAGTTTTCAGATTTCAGACCAATTTAATCGCCTCAGAGAGAGCGCTTAGCTCTTCACCCAGTCATTCCACTTCTAGGGGCCGAGGTCATCACCATTGGCACCACCATCATGTTGACCTTCCTTTGTAATAGTAACTGTCACTCCTTGCATGCTGACCATGGCCTCATTAAAGTGGGCTTATTGCCATTTTAGAGATGTGAAAACGGAGGCTCAGAGGAGGGAAGTGACGTAGAACGACTTCTGAGGGTTCATATTAGTAATTGGCTATTTTTTTAATTCTTTATTGTTGGAAGTATTACATATGCCCTCTTTTCCCGCCATTGACATCTCCCAGCCCGCCCCCACCCCCTAGCACAGGCCTTCACCATCCTATTGTCTGTGTCCATTGATTATGCTTATATGCGGTACTGGGCTGTGTAATTGGATTTCAATCCAAGACTCACTTCTGCGGTTGAACAGAATTATGTAGGGTTAAGACAGGCACTTTAAGGTAATAAGTTCATTGATCTGGTGGGTGGAAAAGAGGAGTGAGAAAGGACACCCACTCGTCAGCTTCTCATCCCCACCCCTTACCTTCGATGGGTGAGCTTGAGCAGAATCCAGGATAAGGGCTCCCCAGGCCCTTTGGCTGGGCTGGGCACATCTTGACAAGAGTGTGCAATTCCTGCCAGACCCCCCACCCCCCCGCCCCAAAGTCTGCCCATCCAAGCTAGATCAGCTTCTCCCTTGCCCTCTACCTCCAGCTGGTACTTAAATCCCAGCTGTATTCAACCAGTAAGTCCGAGTTTGCATATAATGGTTGTTATATTGAAACATTCTGTGCTGGCTGGTAAATAGCCATTGTCCCAGCCCCAGCCCGCCCAGTTCCCAGCTCCTCATTCAAAATACCTGCCCCCACACGGGCGTGCCGGAGGCAGATGATCAGTGATTCTCTCTCACCATTGATGTTTCCATCTCTCCCTCTCCCTTCCTTTCTTAAATCAATAAAAATATATTTTTAAAAAATACTCCTCCCCCCCCCCCCCCCCCATCTCCATCTCTCCATCATCCCTATTACCTTGGCACCGCAGAAGATAGCGGCGCCCCGACTGGGCTTCTAGACCGCTGAGTTCTGATTGGTCGATGCCTGGGCGGGACTTGCCTCTCATTGGCTTATTTCCCAAGTGGCTACTGATTGGCTAGTGCAACTCTAGCCCATTAACTACATTTTACTCAGTTGATCGGACCTCACGGGCCTGGCGCTCAGAGGTGTGAAAATGAGCAAGGGAAGCGCAGGGTTAGGGCAGAGCGCCACCCACGGGCAGCCTGGCCACGCTTACAGCGTCAGTTGGCTGGAGCCCCTGAAGGAGGTGGTGGCCTCCCCCCTCTGTCGGCCCCTAGGTCTGTGCAAGGGGTACAGAGCCTGGATGAGCCGGGAGCGCAGAACCTTCGGCTGCTGCCTGATGGCCCCAACGCCCTTCACATCTTGGACGGCCCGGAGCAACGCTATTTCCTGGGCCTTGTGGACCTCGCCACCGTCTACGGGCTCCGCAAGCGACTGGAGTACCTGTGGAAGGCGCTGCGCTACCCCAACCGGGCCTTCTCCACCGTCAGCCCGGCTCTCTACGCCCGTCGCCTCTGCCAGTGGGTGGAGGCGCACACCGAGTGACTGGCGCGGGGCCGCGCTCTCCCCATCTGGACAATGGGCACAGGCCCGGAATGCATGTGCCAGCTTGGTCGGTCGGGCTCCCCCAGCCTGCTGTTCCTCCAGCGGGCCTCCAGAGGGCAGCCTTCTCCAACTAATATGACAACCTTATTTAATGGCGATGCTGTGCCTGGCTGGTATTTTGCCAGGGACTCGCCATATTAGCTCATTTTATCCTCAAAAAAAAAAAAAAAAAAAAAAAAAAGCTATTATTCTCTTTTCACAGACCATGAGATGGAGGCTCATGGGGTGAAGGGACTGAGCAAGATCACTCAGCAGTAAATGCTGGAACCAGGACTCGACTGTGCCTTTTGGACTCAGGAGCCTGTATTCTTACCAGCTCCCACAGCCCTGTCCTCATGCTCTCAGAAAGAGGGGAGGCTGAAGGCTCCAGCCCAGGCCCTTTGTCATACAGATGGGGAAACCGAGGCCCAGAGATTTTAAGGGGCGTATGCACGGGTAAGTGGCAAGGCTAGCCCCAGAACTCCAGGCCTCCCTATCCCTTGCCCCTGGCTCAAGGAGGGCCCTTTAAGGATGTAGGTAGGAGAAGGTGGGGTATTGAGGGGCCTGCAGCTCTGGGGAGCACTATGCTGATCTTGAGTAAGTTCTGCCCTCCTCTGATAGTCACTTTCCTCATCTGAGAAATGGGGGTAGGGGTGGTGGGCAGACCAAGGGCCCTTGCCAAACAGACATCACCAGGAGCAGAGAAGCAAAGTGCCTGCATAGCCCCTGACCATTCCTTCTCCCTCCTCCAGGAGACTCCAGCCGGCCTCTGACCTCAGTCCAAGCCGACCATGCCCAAGCCGGCCTTTCCTCTAGTGCTGCTCTGGGGCCTGTGACCAGGGCAAGGTGTTAACCTTCTCTGTGCCTCAGTGGTCTAATCTGTAAGATGGAAGGATGAAAATGGACCTCATTCACGCATTAAATATTTATTGAGCATCTGCTATGTGACAGGCTGGGCTTTGGGGACCTGGGAGGGGAGCACAGATTTCACCTTCACAGAACTCACAGCCTGGGGTGGGGGTGGGAGGTGGGGACAGAAGTGGCCTGGTGTAACAAAGCCTTGTGAAGGACCATGGGGCCATGGGGCTCAGGAAGGGGCCCCCACCTCAGTAGTGGATGGGTGGGGTTGTTTCTAACCTCTAAACTGAGATGAGAAGAGTCAGCTGTCAGGCGCTGGGAGGGTCCCAGGCTAAGGGCACAGCAAAGGGCTGGGGTGAGAGAGTGCCTGACATCCTATGTAATAAAAGGGTAATATGCAAATTGACCAGGAATGATGCGGAACGACCGGTCACTATGATGCGCACTGAACACCGGGGGACAGATGCTCAATGCAGGAGCTACCCCCTGATGGTCGGTGTGCTCCCACCGATCAGCCAGAAGCCAGGATGTCCGACTGGGATATCCACGGGGAGTGGGCCTAAGCCATCAGTCAGACATCCCCCGAGCGCACCCAGGCTGCCAGAGGGATGTCTGACTGCCAGCTTAGGCCTGATCCCCTGAGGAGCAGGCCTAAGCTGGCAGGTAGACATCCTCCAAGGCAGTGGCTCTCAACCTTCTGGCCCTTTAAATACAGTTGCTCATGTTGTGACCCAACCATAAAATTATTTTCATTGCTACTTCCTAACTGTAATGTTGCTACTGTTATGAATCATAATGTAAATATCTGATATGCAGGATGGTCTTAAGCGACCCCTGTGAAAGGGTCGTTCAATCGCCAAAGGGGTCGTTTCCCACAGGTTGAGAACCGCTGCTCCAAGGGGTCCTGGACTATGAGGGGCGCAGGCTGGGCTGAGGGACACCCCGACCCCAGTGCACGAATTTTCATGCACCAGGCCTCTAGTTTGGAATAAAGAAACATTTCCCAGTGGTTGGTGTTGAGAGTGGGTGGGGACAGTATGGTGGGTGGGGAGCTGTGTGGGCCAAGAGCTGGCCCCCAGGACTGGATGACTCGGGGAAGCCGCTCAGCTACACCAAACACTGCCATTCCACTGGCCTTCCGAGAAAAGGAAGAAAAATGGCTGATGGGGGAGGAGGAGGAAAGGGAAAGCGAATGTTGCAGAACTGGAGTGTGGTTCCTGGAGGTATAGACATAGATCTAGATACAGATTCAGATATATCTAGATGTAGCTATAGATAGGTAATTGACATCCCCCCCTAGATACCTGGGTGGCCTTGGGTGACAACCTGCCTGAGCTAGCACAAGCCATGGAGAATTTCTGGTTCTGACTCAGCAGGAAGTTGAGACATTGGGTGTGTGCTGCTCATTGCCCTCCCGGGAGGTGGGCGGGTTGTGGAAACTCCTGGTGGTCGGGCAGCACAGCAGGAAACTGGGCCCACACTCCCCTGGGGTTTGTATCCACATGGCTGAGTCTGAGCCCCAGAGTCCTAGATAAGGATGGTTCAGCCCCTCACTCCCTTTGGGTCTCTGGCAACGAGCTGAAGCAGGGCCTGACGCTAGACAGGGAAATGACTTGTCCCAGATCTCTCAGGGCCCAGACTCTTGACTCCCCTAAGTTGCTCATTCAACAGACACCATAGGTGCTGGGCTCTGTGCAGGTGCTGGAAATGCCCTGAGGACCTGACTGGCCTGAGTGCTCACACAGAGCTGAGAGTATAATAAATAGGTGGGTAGACCATAAGCAAGAAAACCAGTTAACACACAGGATGATTTCAGAGTGTGCCAAGTACTTGAAAAAGATGAATCAAGGTGGGTCAGGAGGGATGGGGGTGCGGCGTTGGGTAGAGTGGTTGCCAAGGAGGCGACGTTTGAACTGAATGAGAAGGAGCTGGCCACGTGAGTAGAGCAGTCCAGGTAGAGGAACAGCAAATGCGAAGTCCCTGAGCTAGAAGAGAGCTCAGTGTGATTGGGGTTGGAAAGGTGACCGAGGTGGGTGGATGGTGATTAAGTGGGAGTCAGGAGTTCAAACTGCAGCGCCTTGGCCGGGTAAGGGGAGTAGGCTTCTGTCAAAAGCAAATTAAAGAGCTTCATCTGAAACTGAGGGACGGGATTCCCAGTGTCCGTCTGTAGATGTCGGGCCCTCACCTGCTCTGGGAGCCCAGGTCGTTTGGGCATGTCCCCGTCTCCACGTGGCCCTAGCGAGGAGGGAGTTGCCTCTTTGGGGGAGGAATTGTCACTTCACCAGCCAATGTGGGTGACGAGGGAACTTCTCACTATCGTCCCCTAGGGGTTGGGTCTATGAAAACAGAAACTGGACAGATGACGACCAGGGAGAGGCTGAAGGGCTCTGGTTTGGGGACTCGCTGTGTGCCTTGCCTTGTGTGAATGACAGGCCACAGAGAGAGACTGAACCTGGACCACTGCCCTAGAGGTGTGCCCAGGGCGAGGATGGGGAGCGACCCAGAGGCCTGGAACACCAGCTTGGAGGACTTGGCTTTGCACCCAGAGCAGGGGAGCCTTGAAAAGTTACTGAGCTGAGTGCAGATACCCAACGTGAATACCCTGGGTTGTGCCCACACCAGAACCTGGAGTTTGAAATGGGGCCAGAGCAAGAGCACAGGCTGGTGCCCAGGCCAGGCCCCGCGGAAGGTGGTGGGTATTGTGGGGATGGTAAGATGAGCTTCCAGGACCATGAAGTATTTTGTAAAAACAACACTTTAAATGGGAAGTATGCTTTCCACTTCACCACAGGCCCTATTGTCCCCTATCTGACCCCTGAAGGCACTTGGGTTTAAAATCTCTAAGGGACCCTGACTGAGCCTTCAGATGGGACACGTTTCAGCACCTGCAGGGGCCTGGACTGAGTTGTGTTGGATTCGGAGGCGCTTTGGGCAGTGAAGGTGGTGGTCAGAGCCCTGGATCTGGAGTGAGACGCCCAGGGGTGATCTGACTGCCACAGGCCGTCCTGCGCTATCTCACTAGGAGGGAGGCAAGTGCTATGACCCCACTCACAGAGCAGTCCTGAGGCTCAGGTGAAGGTCACACCATCAGAGACAGTCCACGTAGGGTTGCCACAGAAAATGCAGGACACCAGTGCCATTGGAATTTCAGATTTTTAACTATTCGTTGTTTATCTGAAATTCCAAAGAAACTGGATGTCCCATATTTTACTGACGACCCTACCAACCTGAAACGCAGGGCTGCCTGACCCCAAGCCCCTGTTTAATTTTCCTACCGACTCCCCAATTTCAGAAATGGAGAAACGCAAGTCCAGACGGCCAGGCAGCCACGATTGAGCGGTTCTGAAAGACTTTCCTCTGTGGGCCGCTCAGCCCGAGCTGGGCAGGAGCTTAGACACATGTGGCAGGACGGAAAGGATGGGGGCGGATGCTGAGCTCAGACACCACGCCGGGTGCCGAGGCCCGGCTCCCTCCCCCGAAGGCCTGGCAACTGGCAGCACAGGTCCCGCCCAAGCAGCGCTGGCCGGGCTCGTAGCCCCGCCCACTCCACCAGGCCCCGCCCCTCCACCAGGCCCCGCCCCAGTCCCCGCTCGAGATTTGCTGACCCCGCCCCCGCCGCTCTGGCCCCGCCCCGCCCCAGTCTCCGCCCAGGAGTCGCTGACCCCGCCCCCGCCGCCGGCAGCGCACTTTCGCCTTCCAGTTGCCAAAGCTGCGGCAGGGGCGCTCCCTGTGCCCCGAGGCCCGGGGTTCCAGCCCGGCTCACCCGGCCCGCGGGCCATGGAGCTCCGAGCAGCGGATCAAGAGCAGCCGGCGGGTCCCAACCTGCCCGCGCGGTTAGCGCTCGGCGGGGGGAGGGAGCGGTGGAAACGGGTAGAGGGGCGGAAATCCTCCTGTCTCTCCCCAGGCCTCTGCATGCCCCGCGGGTAGTGAGGTGGAGGGTGGGTGGGAGTCGGAGCGCCTGGCTTCTGGGTCCATCTGACCCAGATTCGATGGGTGACCTTGAGCCCGGGGTTCCCCGTCTCTGCCTCTCCTTCCTCTTTTGCACAATGGGATTTGGGTTGGTGGAAGTGTTCAGAGGACGGG
Organism: Myotis daubentonii; assembly: GCF_963259705.1. NCBI lineage: Eukaryota > Metazoa > Chordata > Mammalia > Chiroptera > Vespertilionidae > Myotis > Myotis daubentonii. The sequence continues at coordinate 76,536,682 of NC_081850.1, read as the reverse complement.
GACAGCGCTGCCTGGCGTTTGGGGATTTCGATTTTCACAAGATATTTGCCTTGACCCCGGCCAGTACCCTCCCCTGCCTCAGTTTCCCTGGGAAGTTTCCTCTGAGGCCTGGGACCCAGCCCTGAGTTTCTGGGTCTTGACAGGTGCCTGGCTCCCACCCCTTCCCAGCCCTGGAGACAGCAGCCCCCGTGCTGCTGAGCGGCAGCCACAGCATGAAGGCTCGGGTAAGTGGGAAAAAGGAAAGCTCACCGGGACTTGGGGGTGGCCCTGGCACAGCAGCCTCAGTAGCCTCGCACACCCCAGGCCTGACTCACTTCTGACCCACTGAGCTGGGGAGAGGGCAGACTGGCCTCAGGGCTGTGTGGCCCAAACAGGCGGCGTTCTCTCTCTGGTTTCAGTGCCTGGCCCCTCTCCCCTGTGACATGGAGATAAGAGTACTATCTCCTGTGCGCATCCTGGAGCTCACTCAGGATGGGAGTGGGCGATGGTGTGAAAGTTCCGTTTAGCTGGTCCTGACTTGATCCAGGAGCCCCCGGGTGGGAGAGAGCCCTGGATGTTGGGGGGTCAACCAGCACTGCCTGAAAGGAGGTCTCTGGTCCCTCGTGCACAGGGCACCAGATGCCAGGCAGAGCCTGAGGACTCAGGGGCTGGACATTCCCCACCCCATCCCCCAGCTGGCCACACGGAGATTTATTTTTAGAAGCTGATATGGTTTGTGGGCAGAAAAAGTTGTGCTTCATGGAGATAGTCCTGGGGGGGCGGGGGGGGGCTGCTTTCCCACCTCTGGTTTTAAAGAGCACCAGTCAGCTGTTAGGCGATTCCTGACAGGTGGCTGAGGGACCTGGGCCTTGGCAGCCTCGGAGAGTCCAGCGAGACACAGGTGGTGACCATGGTAGCCCAGTACAGGATGGCGGCCCTGGGTCATGACCCCCCCCCCCCCCAACCAAACGGGGCAGCCCCTCCTTGAAGGCTTGGTTGGGGCTTTCACCAATTCTGATGGCAGGGCTAGCCCCCCAGTAGGGCATCTTAGTTCAAGTGGCCTTTGGTACATGGTTTCTGGAGGCAGAGCCCCTGCACAGCAGCTTTCAATTATTGAATCTTTCTTTTTTTAAAAAAAAAAATTAAATCTTTATTGTTCAGATTATTACATTTGTTCCTCTTTTTTTCCCCCCATAACTCCCCTCCACCCAGTTCCCACCCCACCCTCTGCCCTCACTCCCCACCCACTGTCCTCATCTATAGATGCACGATTTTTGTCCAGTCTCTTCCCGCATCCCCCACACCCCTTTCCCCTCCAAGAATAGTCAGTCCATTCCCTTTCTATGCCCCTGATTCTATTATAATCACCAGTTCATTCTGTTCATCAGATTATTTATTCACTTGATTCTTAGATTCACTTGTTGATAGATGCATATTTGTTGTTCATAATTTGTATCTTTACCTTTTTCTTCATCTTCCTCTTCTTAAAGGATACCTTTCAGTATTTCATATAATACTGGTTTGGTGGTGATGAACTCCTTTAGCTTTTCCTTATCTGTGAAGCTCTTTATCTGTCCTTCCGTTCTGAATGATAGCTTTGCTGGATAAAGTAATCTTGGTTGTAGGCTCTTGGCATTCATCACTTTGAATATTTCTTGCCATTCCCTTCTGGCCTGCAAAGTTTCTGTTGAGAAATCAGCTGACAGTCGTATGGGTACTCCCTTGTAGGTAACTGACTGTCTTTCTCTTGCTGCTTTTAAGATTCTCTCTTTGTCTTTTGCTCTTGGCATTTTAATTATGATGTGTCTTGGTGTGGTCCTCTTTGGATTCCTTTTGTTTGGGTTTCTCTGCACTTCCTGGACTTGTAAGTCTATTTCTTTCACCAGGTAGGGGAAGTTTTCCGTCATTATTCCTTCAAATAGGTTTTCAATATCTTGCTCTCTCTCATCTTCTGGCACCCCTATAATTCTGATGTTGGTATGCTTGAAGCTGTCCCAGAGGCTCCTTACACTATCTTCGTATTTTTGGATTCTTTTTTCATTTTGCTTTTCCAGTTGGGTGTTTTTTGCTTCTTCGTATTTCAAATCTTTGACTTGATTCTTGTGCTCCTCTGGTCTGCTGTTGGGAGTCTGTATAATATTCTTTATTTCAGTCAGTGTATGCTTAATTTCTAGTTGATTCTTTATCACAACATCGAGGGTCTCATTAGATTTCTTGAGGATCTCACTACATTTATCGGCGGTCTCACCAGTCTTTTCGAGGGCCTTATTAAATTTATCAGCGGTTTCTAGACAGTTCTTTAAAGACCTTAAAAGTGTGGTTTTGAACTCTATATCCAGTAGTTTGCTTTCCTCCATTTCTGTCATTTGTGTCCTGTTTCTTTGTCTCCACATTTTTTTATGCTTTGCTGTGTTGATAAAGTGGTTTTCTGTGCTAAGTGTCCTCTAGGGCCCAGTGGCTCAGCCTCCCCAATTACCTGAGGAGGACACTCTTGGTGCACCCCCTTGTGGTCTTTGTGCACAGTCTTGTTGTAGTTAAGCCTTGATTGTTGTAGGTATCACTGGGAGGAATTGACCTCCAGGCCAATTGGCTGTGAGAATCAGCTGTGTCTGTAGTGGGAGAGCTTCTGTGCTGGAGACACCCCTCTGGGGCAAGACTTGCTTCAGTGGGGCTTTGGTACTCATTGGGTCTGCACCCTGAGTGTGTCCTTTAAGGGTCCGAGGAGGTGCAAACTGGATGGTCCCACTCTGACCACTGGGCACACTCGCTCCAGGATCTCTAGGGCAGTGCTAATCTAGCCTTTGCCTGAGGCTACCCAGCAAAAGCCTCCCTGCAGGGCTTGGGCGGGGCGGGTCTCATGGGATCAACAGGGCGGGGCTAGCAGTTATGGCTGCTCTCAGTCCTGCCCTCAGGGGCTCTGCTTCTCAGTGTCCCGGTAATCCCTGCAAGCACCTCCGAGAGAAAGCTGCCCTCGAGTTCTGACTGATGCCAGAGAGTCCCGCTTCTCCCGTATGAGTCTGGGTCCCCAAAGACTCGCCTGGAACTGGAGCTCAGAGCCTGAGACTCCCTCCCGATTGAAAACAACAACCGCACCCTCAGCCGCCAGCCCGCTCCGCGTGCGCCTCTGTACCTTAGTATTTTATCCCACACCGCACCTCCTCTGAGTCTCAGTAAGCTTTTCTCTTTCCTTCTAGTTGTAGAATTTCCACTCAGCCAGCCTTCCTGTGGTTCTGGATGATGTCTGTTCCGTCTTTTAGTTGTATTTTTGAAGTTGTTGTGCGAGGCAGCAAACTCTGGTGTTTACCTATGCTGCCATCTTGGTTTCCTCTTCCTTCCTTCCTTCCTTCCTTCCTTCCTTCCTTCCTTCCTTCCTTCCTTCCTTCCTTTCTTTCTTTCTTTTTCTTTCTTCCTTCCTTTCTTCCTTCATTTGTCTTTCTTTCTTACTTTCTTGATTTTTAGAGAGTGATAAAGAGAGAGAGAATGAGAGAGAAACGTTGATTTTTTGTTCCACTTATTTATACATTCATTGATTGATTCTTTTTTTTATATATATATTTTATTGATTTTTTACAGAGAGGAAGGGAGAGAGATAGAGAGCTAGAAACATCGACAAGAGAGAAACATCGATCAGCTGCCTCCTGCACATCTCCCACTGGGGATATGCCCGCAACCCAGGTACATGCCCTTGACCGGAATCGAACCTGGGACCCCTCAGTCCGCAGGCCGACGCTCTATCCACTGAGCCAAACCGGCTTCGGCGATTGATTCTTTTTGTTAAAATATATTTTTATTGATTTCAGAGGGGAAGAAAGAGGGAGAGATAGAAACATCAATGATGCGACAGAATCACTGATTGGCTGCCTCCTGCATGCCCCCTACTGGGGATCGAGCCACAACCCAGGCATGTGCCCTTGACCAGAATCGAACCAGGATCCTTCAGTCCACAGGCCAATGCTCTATCCATTAAGCCAAACCGGCCAGGGCTGATTGATTATTTTTTAAAACATCAATGATGCCCTAGCTACCTTGGCTCAGTGGATAGATCATCGGCCTGTGGACTGAAAGGTCCCAGGTTCAATTCCGGGTCAAGGGCACATGCCTGGGTTGCAGGCTTGATCCCTAGTGTGTGGGGCATGCAGACGGCAGCCGATCAATGATTCTCTCTCATCATTGATGTTTCTATTTATCTCCCTTTCCCTTCCTCTTTGAAATCATATAATATATATATATATATATATATATATATATATATATATATATACATATATATATATTTTAAATCAATGATGAGAGAATTATTGATCGGCTGCCTCCTGCATGGCCCCTACTGGGGATCGAGCCCACAACCTGGGTATGTGCCTTTGACTGGAATCGAACCTGGGACCCTTCAGTCCACAAGCCAAAGCTCTATCCACTGAGCCAAACCAGAGAGGGCATTGATTGATTCTTATATGTGCCCTTTCCGGGGATCGAACCTGCAACCTTGCATATTGGATGATTCTCTAACCAACTGAGCTACCCGGCCAGGGCAACCACTTCCTGAATGACACTTCCCACACATCCCTTCTTGAGCTCCTTACTCACCTAGACTGCTGACCCAGAACATGATCATCAGCCTGGCGGACTGCTACTGCGCAGTGGGTGGAGCGGGTGGAGGATGGCCATCCTGGCAGCCACAGTCCGGGGTCTGAAGGGGGCTGGTTGCACTGCTGACGGGCACTCTCCTGTCCTCACGTGCACAGTACTTCACAGCATACAGAGCACTTCCACCGCTGGAAGTTCACACTCGCCCCTATTTTGTAGAGGCGGAAAGAGGCCCAGAGAGGTGGGGAGACGTACCCCAGGCTGCACAGTGCACCTCGGCTTCTGCTTAAGAGCATGGGCTCTGCAGCCTGGGTTTGAGGTCTCACCACGCCAGCCGTGGGCAAACTACGGCCCGCGGGCCAGATCCGGCCCATTTGAAATGAATAAAACTATTGAAAAAAAGACCGTACCCTTTTATGGAATGATGTTTACTTTGAATTTATATTAGTTCACACAAACACTCCATCCATGCTTTGGTTCCGGCCCTCCGGTCCAGTTTAAGAACCCATTGTGGCCCTCGAGTCAGAAAGTTTGCCCACCCCTGCACTACGCTGTTTTCTTGCTGTATGGATTTGAGTTACACACTTCACTCAAATCCCTTTCATCTAGAACATAAGGCTTATCTCCAGAGCCTCTTGTGCCCTGAGCCTGGCAGCCCAGAAGAAGGCCTGGTTAATGGAGACTTTAGATTCTGCTGATGTTCTAGGAGCTACTGAGCTGGAGTTTGGACCCATGAAGCTGGGTGACAGCCCCCCTATAGAAGCTTCTAGGAACCCCAGGGACCCACATCCCCACCTTATTTATTTATTTATTTAAAAATCTTTATTGTTGAGATTATTATAGATGTCCCTCTCCCCCCCCCCCCCCATTGCCCTCCTCCACCTGGTTCCCACCCCACGTCAGGCCTTCGCCACCCTGTGGTAATACATATATGCATATAAGATCTTTGTTTAATCTCTTTCCGCCCTCCCACCCACCTTCCCTCTGAGAATCCTCAGTCTGTTCCATTTTCCATGCCTCTGATTCTATTTTATTCACCAGTTTATTCTGTTCATTAGATTTCTTATTTGTTTAATTTGATTTTTAGATTCACTTGTTGATAGATATGTATTTGTTGTCACTTTGTTGTTCATAATTTTTATCTTTACATTTTTCTTCTTCTTCCTCTTCTTAAAGAATACCCTTCAACATTTCATATAATACTGGTTTGGTGGTGATGAACCCCTTTAGCTTTTCCTTATCTGTGAAGCTCTTTATCTGACCTTCAATTCTGAATGATAGCTTTGCTGGGTAGAGTAATCTTGGTTGTAGATTCTTGCTATTCATCACTTTGAATATTTCTTGCCACTCCCTTCTGGCCTGCAAAGTTTCTGTTGAGAAATCAGCTGACAGTCGTATGGGTACTCCCTTGTAGGTAACTGACTGTCTTTCTCTTGCTGCTTTTAAGATTCTCTCTTTGTCTTTTGCTCTTGGCATTTTAATTATGATGTGTCTTGGTGTGGTCCTCTTTGGGTTCCTTTTGTTTGGGGTTCTCTGCACTTCCTGGACTTGTAAGTCTATTTCTTTCACCAGGTAGGGGAAGTTTTCTGTCATTATTCCTTCAAATAGGTTTTCAATATCTTGCTCTCTCTCATCTTCTGGCACCCCTATAATTCTGATGTTGGTACGCTTGAAGCTGTCCCAGAGGCTCCTTACACTATCTTCTTATTTTTGGTTTCTTTTTTCTTTTTGCTCTTCTGGTTGGGTGTTTTTTGCTTACTCATATTTCAAATCATTGATTTGATTCTCAGAATCCTCTATGCTATTATTGAATCCTTGTATATTATTCTTTATTTCAGTCAGTGTATGCTTAAATTTTTGCTTTTTTTTTGGAAATGGAAGATATTTGAAGTTTGTAGAAGATTCTTGGATAAACTTGTAACTGTGGTTTTGAATTCTATATTCAGTATTTTGCTTTCTTCCATTTCTTTCATTCATGACATGTTTCTTTGTCTCTGCATTTTGGCTACTTCCCTGTGGTTGTTTCTATGTATTGGGTAGAACTGCTATGTCTCCTTGAGTTGAGAGTGGCTTTGTGTAGTAGGTGTCCTATAGGGCCCAGTGGCTCAGCCTCCCCAGCCACCTGAGCTGGGAGCTCTAGGTGCATCCCTTTGTGGGCTGTGAGCCCAGTCTTGGTGTAGTTGAGACTTGATTGCTGTTGGTGTCACTGGGAGGAATTGACCTCCAGGTCAACTGGCTGTGAGGACCAGCTGTAACTGTGGTGGGAGAGCTGCTATGCAGGAGACACCCCTATGGAGCAGGACTTGCTTCAGTGGGGCTTTGGTGCTGAGTCTGCCCCTTGAGTGTGTTGCTTATGGATGTGTAGAGTTGTAATCTGGTATGGGCTGACACTGACCACTGGGTACACTGGCTCTTGGGTCTCCAGGGAGGTGCAAAGTCAGCCACTGCCTGGGGCCACCCAGCAGGAGCTACAGAGAGATCTGCAGATTCCTTCTCTTTGTATCAGGTTTGGAAGCGCCTGGATGAGGCCCAGCTGTGAAGCAAGGCAGGCTGATGCTGGTGCCAGGTCTTGGGCCTTTTATTAATAAGTTTGGCGCTCCCTGACCCAGCTGCAGCTTGTTTCAGATTTTAGCCTGAACAAGGACAGGCCATTCATATGCAAAAGCTGCTGCTTTCAGCTTGGGTGGGGTTATAAATTGGATGAGACGGGGTCTTAAGGAATCACCAGGGCAGAGGAAACAGAAATGGCTGCCAGTCAGCCCTGTGACGGGGAGGTGCCAATTTAGGAACAATGATCCCTGTGAGCACCTCCGTCTGGGAGAAAGCCGCCTCTGAGTTCCTGCCCCGATGCCAGACAATCCAGTTCCTCCTCGCATGTGTCTGGTTTCCCCAAAGCCTCGCCCTGGTGCTGGAGCTCAGAGGAAGCAGGACCTTGTAAGTTCAGTATGTGTGCCAACCTCTTAAGATGAACAGCTGGGTCTCCAGTAACCTCCGTGTCACTGAGCCCCAATCCACACTGGTTTTTACAGCCCGTAGTTCTCACTGCCTGTAGGGACTTCTTTTCCCAGCTGTGGAATCCTGGGCTGGAGGGCTGGTGCGGGGTTGGGACCCCTTGCTCCTCTGGGCAGCCTCTGCTGAGACAGTCTCTCTTCCAATGAAAAAAGTGGCACACGTGGGTGCCGGACCAGCCTGTTCTGCGCCTCTGCACCTCCTACCAGTCTCAGAGTGCTTTCTTCTTTACTTCTCTAGTTGTAGGACCTCCATTCAGCCAGCTTTCCAGCGGTTCTGGATGATGGTCGTTCTGTATTTTAGTTGTAAGTTTAATGTGGTTGTGGGAGGCGGTGAGTATGGGCGTTGCCTATGCCGCCATCCTCCTACTCTGCCTATATTGCCCACATCCCCACCTATGACCGCTGTCTCCCCAGGGTCGGCTCCTGCTCGTCATCCTGTGCTCTGCGGGCTTCTCCGCTGCCTATATCCTGCTGTGCTGCTGGGCCTGCCTGCCCTTCTGCCTGGCCTCCTGCCTGGGCCCCCACCTCTCCAACTCCAGGCCCACGGCGCCAGGGCCCCTGCACTTCAGTGGATATAGCCGAGTGCCAGATGGGAAGGTGAGTCAGCCAGGCAGCATGTCGGGGGCAGGCCAAGGATGCCGGGGGTAGTGAGACCTGGGCTCCTGCCAGGGCAGCCTGGACCTGGCTGGGCGCCTCTGCTCGCCAGCTGTGTGGTGTTGAACAATCACTTCACCTCTCTGAGCCCCAATTTCTAAGAGGAATGGATTTTAAAAAATTTTTTTTAAATAATTCTTTATTGTTGTATTACATATGTCCCCCTTTTCCCCCCCTGACCACCTCCAGTACCCCCCCTCCCCCAGGCCCTCACCGCCCCATTGTCTGTGGCCATGGGCCATGCATATACACATAGAAAGTTCTTGGTTGATTACTCCCCACGCACCCACCCTCCCCCGCCTTCCCTCCGAGATTCTGCACTCTCCTCCATGCTGAGGAAATGGGTTTTTTAATTCAACACATATCACCTGGCTGCTGTCAGCTGCGTGCTGGGGGTGGCTGGCCTCCTGGAGCTCCTGTTCCAGCGGGGAGACGGCAGACAGCTCAGCGTCCTGCTGAGAGGCGCACTGTGTGCGTCTTCACATTTACCCGTGGACACACAAGCCCCTCGTTCCACAAGTGTGTATTTGGCGCCTAGAATGTGCCTTGCCTTGTGCTGGTTGCTGCTGGGGATAGAGATGCCACAGGGAGAAGTCATGACAACCCAGAGCTGTCCCTCTCACGGACAGACAGGGATGCCGGAGCCCAGGTGTCCAGGTAGCTGTGCGCCTGCCCTAACCGCACCCACCTCCCCAGGCCAGCTCTGCCGGGCGGGGTCAGAGCACTTTCCACCCCTCACCCTGACTTCAGTGCCCCACGTGGTCGGTTTCTCAAAGGCCCATTTCTGAGTTGGAGGCCCTCTCTGAGTGTTGGTCGCAGGGAGGTGCGCTCAGGGACCCCGGCTTGGAGGAGACCTGTTTTGGGTCTTCGTTTCTTTGAGTCTCAGGTGCCTCCTCATCTGTAAAAGATGGTTGTTGCAGCTTCTCTCTCTGTAGGGCTGCTGTGAAGGTTCAGCTGGGTGCCCCTGAGGTTTGGCCAGGTGGGGGAGGGGGGCAAATGCTGGGGTGGCCTGGGGGGACTCTGCCAAGGTGGTGACCAGTGTTCATTTCAGACTCTCAGAGCTCATGGGGATGTGGCCTCAGGGTGGCCAGATCCTCTGGGTTTGTTCAGAGGAGCAGGAAATCCAAGTCTTGACTGTCGAGGGGGCTGGTCTTATAAATTAGGGAATAATTAAACATTTTAAAGACTGTGTGGGACAAGCGGAACACCCCCTGGGGCTGGCTGTGACCTTGGATCTGAACAGACCCCCGCTGTCAGGAGAAGCTAAACTGAGGGCAGAAGGGAGTCTGGCTCTTTAGGGCTGGGTCTGGAAATGGCTCTACGAGTTCTTAAATCAACATGTTAGACATGAATGTCCCTGAGTGGGATATGACAGTGTGTCTTTATCCACTGGAATTAATGTTCCATAGCCTTTACTGGCCTCCGTAAACCGCCTCCCCCAGCAGGGCACGGAGGCCTGGGGCGCGGAACGAGTCCTGCTCTGGGAGACCCCAGCCCTGACCCCACGTGAGTATTTGCAGGCTGATCGGCTCAGCTTCTGCCTCTTGGGGGATAATGAGATGGGGGTTGGGCCCTCATTGTGTCCTAACTCTGTGCCATAACTCTCTAGGCCAGCGGTTCTCAACCTGTGGGTCGCGACCCCTTTGGCGGTCGAACGACCCTTTCACAGGGGTCGCCTGAGACCATCCTACATATCAGATATTTACATTACAATTCATAACAGTAGCAACATTACAGTTAGGAAATAGCAACGAAAATAATTTTATTGTTGGGTCATAACAGGAGGAACTGTATTTAAAGGGCCAGAAGGTTGAGAACCACTGCTCTAGGCTATATATAAATATATATATAATTGTTATTATTAATAATTTCAGAGAAGAAGGGAGAGGGAGAGGGAGAGAGAGATAGAAACATCAATGATGAGAGAGAATCATTGATCGGCCCTGCCCCACACTGGGGATGGAGCCTGCAACCTGGGCATGTGCCCGGACTGGGAATCGAACCGTGATCTCCTGGTTCATATGTGGCTAGTCAACCACTGAGCCATGCCGGCCGGGCTCTCCAGGCATTTTTAATTGAATCCTCAAAACCTGGTCAAGTAGATGCTATTTTTATCCTCATTTTACTGCTAAGGGAATTGAGACTCAGTGAGGCAAAATGACTCGCCTAAGGCCATGCAGCTAGGTACAGGCTGAGCCAGGATTCAGGCTCAGAACCAGAGGTTCCCAACATTGTTGTGGACAATAAAGACTGCTTTAAAAAAATTTATTTTAAATTGACTTTCAGGCAGAGGGGAAGGGAAAGGGAGAGAGAGAGAAACACCGATGTGAGAATAGAACACGAATAGGGTGCTTTCAGCATATCCCCTATGCGGGATTGACCATAACCCAGGCATGTGCCCTGGCTGGGAATCAAACCAGCAACCTTTCAGTGCCTGGGATGGCACCCAACTAACTGCGCCACACCGGCTGGGGCTAAAGACTCTGTTTTACTTACGAAACTGGACACATGAGTGAGGCTCAGCAGAGGAAGGAGTGACTAAGAATGGTTTTGAAGAGTTGGAGTTTATATTTACTTGACAAACACATATATAACACCCAGCCTGTGCCCAGCTAAGTGCTTTATAAATATTTGCTCATATAACCCTACTAACGAATTCACGATGAAGAGCTCGGTGGGGCCTCAGCAGTAGGGACAAGGGCTGTGTGTGGCTAATGAAAAGCATAGGGCTCTGAACCAGAACCTCAGCTCTGCCACTTGCTGTGGGTATGCCCTTGGGAAAATCACTCCACCTGCCCAGCCTCAGTTTCCTCATCTGTAAAATGGGTTGATAAAATAATTTGATACTTTGATACAGAGATCAAGTGAGTTCAGTGGATGTTTCTAGGGGGAGGAAGCAGAGAGTGGAGGTTATGTGCCCTCACCTCTCTCTCTCTCTCTCTCTCTCTCTCTCTCTCTCTCTCTCTCTCCCCCTCCCCCTGCAGCCACTAGTCCGAGGGCCGTGCCACAGCTGTGCCGTGGTGTCCAGCTCCGGCCAGATGCTGGGCTCAGGCCTGGGCACCCAGATCGATGGTGCTGAGTGCGTGCTACGCATGAACCAGGCGCCCACCGTGGGCTTCGAGGCGGACGTGGGCCAGCGCAGCACCCTGCGCGTGATCTCGCACACGACCGTGCCGCTGCTGCTCCGCAACTACTCGCACTACTTCCAGCAGCAGCCCCGCGACACGCTCTACGTGGTGTGGGGCCAGGGGAGGAACATGGACCGCACGCTGGGCGGCCGCACCTACCGCACGCTGCTGCAGCTCACCAAGATGTACCCGGGCCTGCAGGTGTACACCTTCACCGAGCGCATGATGGCCTACTGCGACCAGGTCTTCCAGAACGAGACGGGCAAGAACCGGTGAGCGGGGCCTGCCTGCTGGGGCCTCCGTGGTGGCCGGGGTCAGCAGTGACGGAGGCAGATGTGGCCCTGCCCTCTCAGGGGGAGCCAGGATCAGATAGACGTCATTCATCAGATTATCACACAGCTCGAGGCGGCGGAGAGGGGCACTGACCGGCGTGGGGCAGTCAGGGAGCTCTTCCCTCTCCCCTGGCCGCCTCCTCCACACATCTGCTCCTCTCCCTCAGCCCCCTCCCCAGCTCAGGAAATACAGCTGCAGCGCCCAGGTTTCCACCCAACTCCCCTCCTTCCATCACCTGCCACACACAATGGGGTCTTGAATCTCTCACAGGTGCCACCGTCCCCCCGCCCCCACGCCCTTGCAGCACCTCCTCATTGGTGTTGCTGAATCCTCCAGCCACCCCAGCGAATTCACCCCATCAGTCACCTGCCCTCTACCTCACAGCAGCTTCGATTCCCAGGGAGAATAAAGTCCAGACTCCACCTTCTCCCCTCCCCTGGCCTACGAGCCTTGTATGATTTGGCCCCTGCCTGTCCTGTTCCAGCCATACTGGCCGTCTGCGCTTCCTACGTATCCACCCTGGTTCTCGCCTTCATGCCTTTGCATACGTCGTTCCTTCTGCCTAGAATGTTCTTCCCCCAAATCTCCCATGACTAACCTCTTCCTGCCATTTAGGCCTGTGTGGAATGTCACCTCCTCGGAGAAGCCCTCCCTGATCACCCCATCTGATGATACCTCCCACCTGATACTCTTTATTCCTTTGTTGCCTTGTCTTCTCAGCTGTTCTCTCCCAGCTGCCTCCTCCTTTGAGAGGAGGGTATGGCGGAGTCCAGTTTGAGTGAATGAACCACCTCATAATGCCTCTTAGAGGTGGAGGTGAGTGGCCCTCAGATGGGAGAGAAACCAGTGCTGGTGTCTGAGTGAGTGAAGGTCTTGTTCCGAGTTAGGTGAACTAGTAAAGGCATGGGAGGGCTCCTGGGCTGACAGTGTTCCCTCCCCATAGCCACCTATAATTGTCCCCATTTCACAGATGGGTCACTGAGGCTCAGAGAGGTTCATGAGCAAACCAGACACTCCAGAGCAGGTACAGGATTTGAATCAAAGACCATTTGACTCCAGACCACCCCCTTTCCCACTTTCAACCACTGCTCTGCTGCCTCCTGCTCTCTCCCCAGGCTTCGTCCCTTAGATCCAGAGAGGATGTGGCAGGGCCCCCTCCCATCTTCCGAAGGTTGGCTCACGCCCTGTGTGGGTGGTGAGGGTTGAACAGATCTGGGTTTGTGTCCAGCTCTGCCTGTTGCCCGCTGCAGACCTCGGGCCGGCTCTGTCCCCTCCCCGGCCTCCCCCAGGACCCCTCTGTGGGGGTCAAGGTGGCCTTCAGCTGGGAGGGTAGCCAGGGCTGTGCCTGGAGAGCGCCGAGGCGAGGGCCTCCACCAGCCCCTTGTTCTGACTGAGGGGAGCGGCCGCTGACTGTGCTTTCCCTGCCAGGAGGCAGTCCGGCTCCTTCCTCAGCACCGGCTGGTTCACCATGATCCTCGCCCTGGAGCTATGCGAGGAGATCGTGGTCTATGGGATGGTCAGCGACAGCTACTGCAGGTCAGGCCGGCCAGGCCGGGGCAGGAGGGGCGCTGGGGAGGCCGGGAGGACCGCGGGCCTCGCGCTGGAGGACTGGGAGCTGTGGGGCGCAGGGTGTGTGGGCTTCCGGGTGGGTGGTGGAGGCACGGACGTCCCTGGAGCTGGTGCCCAGGGGGAAGGGGCTCGGCCCCTGGGACTGGCTCGATGCCAGTCTCCACTCTGCCCGTGTGGCCTGAGGCCAGACACGCCACCTCCCAGCACCTCCATTTCCTTATTGTGACAGAGAGAAAACAATCACACCTTCTTCAGAATGTTATGCAAACATTTACAGAGAGAATAACTTCCAGAAGTACTTATTGCAACATTGGGGCCGAGTACATGTACGTGACACATTACGTCCGAGGTTTTACGTTAGATCTCATTCTGTTTCGGTACTATTGTAACTAGCAAGTCCAGAAAAGGCCCCATGCTTTCACCCTCCCTTCTCTTTGGAACTTATTTGTTGAGCACGTGGGTGAGTTGGCAGGAGCCTGTGTGCCCTATGCTGAGGCACCTGGGCAGAACACCTGCGGGCATGATGCCAACGAGTAGGTGGGTGGGTGCCACAGGGCATGAGGGGCTCCTTACCAGGAGCCTAGCACCAGCAAGGCACTTCGTAGTCGTCAACTCTTTTAAAAATATGTTTTTATTGATTTTATTTTATTATTATTTTAAAATATATTTCAGAGAGGAAGGGAGAGGGAGAGAGAGAGATAGAAACATCAATGATGAGAGAATCATGGATCAGCTGCCTCCTGCACACCCCACACTGGGGACTGAGCCCACAACCGGGCATGTGCCCTGACTGGGAATTGAACCGTGACCTCCTGGTACATAGGTCGATGCTCAACCACTGAGCCACGCCAGCTGGGCTGTAGGCTTCGACTTTTTGACCTGTGGACTCAGCAGGCAAGGTGGATATCACCGTTCCCATTTTACAGATGGCTTATGGAGGCTTATGGGGTATGCCTCTGCCCTCTAGCCAACCAGCTTGCAAGAGGCGGAGCTGGGGATCAAACGCTGGCCGTTGGGATGCATAAGCTGCCCTGCTCCTCCGTCTGTCCCGGCCTCCCCCGGGGCAGGAATGGGACCCCGGGAGCCTAGAGTACCTGGTGAGGGTGGCTGAGGTCAGTGCGGGGTCCGGCGGGAGGCCGGAGAGCTCTGGTGCCCACGCCTGTCCCTGTTCCCCACCCACAGGGAGAAGAGCCACCCCTCAGTGCCTTACCACTACTTCGAGAAGGGCCGGCTAGACGAGTGTCAGATGTACCTGGCGCACGAGCAGGCGCCCCGCAGCGCCCACCGCTTCATCACCGAGAAGGCCGTGTTCTCCCGCTGGGCCAAGAAGAGGCCCATCGTGTTCGCCCACCCGTCCTGGCGGGCCCAGTAGCGCCGCTGCCCAGCCGGCCGCGCCGCCTTCGCCAGGCCTCCGTTCCGTTCACTCAACCAGAACCTTTAATTTATGGATCCTGCCTCTGCCACATGCCCGTGGACCGAGGTTTCCTTCCTGCCCTGCCGCGCGGGGACACCTGGAGCCGTCTGGGGCCTCCAGACTTGAAGGGGAGGAGAGGGGGCCATGGTGACCTGTGTACACTCCTCCATCCCCCTCCCTGAATAAGCTGTATCTTTTTTTATTTTTAATATATTTTTATTGATTTCAGAGAGGAAGGGAGAGGGAGAGAGAGAGAGAGAGAGAAACATCAATGATGAGAGAGAATCATTGATCAGCTGCCTCCTGCACGCCCCACACTGGGGATCGAGCCCACAACCCGGGCATAACCATGACCTCCTGGTTCATAGGCCGACGCTCATCCACTGAGCCACGCTGGCTGGGAAATAATCTGAGTCTTAACTTTGGGGTTCATCCCACCGCAGCGTCTGTCCAGTGGCCTTTGCTCCCAGGGCTGATGGCCCCCCACTCACCAGCTTGGTGACCTTCAGCCTTGTACCAGCCCGGGCCCTTCCTCTCTACACGCCCCTCCCCCACCTTTGGTGCCACACTTCCCAAGCTGGTTGCCCCGGTCAGGGCAGCCCAGAGCTTGGTGTTTGTTGGGTGAAGGGGCCTTTGAACTGTGACTTGCCAGGGCCACCTCGAGTGTACGGGTAAACGTGTTTTCTGGAACCCTGTCTGCAGTGTGGTTATGTGTCTGGGGGTAAGAAGTGGGGCTCCTCGCCCTGCCACAATCCCATAACCTGTGGACGAGGGCAGGCCCGGTCCTGGGCCCCTCCCCAAACCCACAGCTGGCTGGGCTTCTGGTTTAATCTGCCTGCGAGTTGCTTCCCCAAGAGCCCGCCCCCTCCCGGCCAGGTCAGAGAGTCTGGCCCCTGGCTGCGCTGGCGTGTTCCGACCCAGAGGCTTCCCTGGGACGCCCGCCTGCGCCCAGTGGGCAGAGGGTGGAGAGTCGGGCCTGGAAGGAATCGACTCAGGGTGGGAAGGAAATTCCTCTACCCCACGCCACGCCCCTGGTCCAGGGTCACATTCCAAGGACGTGGCCAGTTAAATTCCCTATTAACTGGGGTTGGTTACACGGCAAGAAAGGGAGGCTGGGAGGGTGGGAGGGGCAGGCCCGAGGCTTGCCTTCTCCGAGCTTCACTCCCCTCACCTGGGATGTGGCGAGAGCCTGCCCACCAGCAAACAGCTAGCAAAGGCGTGCAGCCACCTGGCAGAGGGGCCCTGGGAGCCACTTCACAGAGCAGGTGAAGCCAGGATGGAGCCCCGGGTCTGAGAACTGAGCCGGACGTCTGGGCCCTGAACCAAGGGGCTGGAAGGGGCCACAGGGCTTCACACCCCTCCCTCCTTCCCTCCCACCTTCCTTCATCGGAGACCGGGAGACTGGCTAATGGAGGACCAGCTGGGATGGAGCCCGGGCTCCAGCTTCAGTTCCAGGAGTCGCCTCCTCATGGGATGTGACCGGAGGGCCCTGCGCTGGTTTAGCTGCCGCTGCCGACCTGAAGTTCCACTGAGTTGTGTGTGTTTTTAACAAGGAGCGGCATGTTTTCGTTTGTACCGGGCCCCACAAATTCTGCAGCTGGTTGTGCGAGGGAGTGTGGGTGACCTTCTCAAGAGAGGCTGCAGGCCTGGCATCTGGCCCTTTGTGCCTGCCTCCCCCTGCCCAGTGCCCGGCAGGCCCAGAAGGCCCTGCAAGCGTGGGAGGAGGGCGGAGGGCAGAGAGCCCTGAGCTGGGGGAGAGGAGGCTCTGTGGTGGGAGGGGCAGGCTGGCAGCTGGACCACAGCTGCTGGCCTGGCAGCGGTGGGGTCTGGGCAGGTGTCGGGCAGCAGGAAGGGGGGTTGTGGCCTGGCAGGCAGGGGGCTGGTGGAGGAACTGGGCGCAGAGGGAGGCCTCTGGAGTCAGACCTACCTCATTCTGGCGCTGCTTCCCGCCGTGGGATCCTGGCGGATTAGTGCCTCTCTCTGGGCCTGTTTCCTCGTCGTACAAAAGCCGCCCTTCCCTCCCAGTATGAATTCAGGGAGGTGGCTGTCCCAGGGCTGACATTTGATATGTGGGGGTCGCCTTGCTCACCCATCGTCCTTGGTGGTGACAGATGGGTGTGAGGACCCCCCCTGCCATCAATCCCCCTGCTCACAGCCTCGTCCTTGGGCTCCAGGGCCCAGGGCCACTGGTCCTGATGGACTCAAACTGACCCCCTCCCAGGCGGTCGCCTCCTCCCACTCCCTCCCCTGGAATACACTGGCTTCACCCTCGGGTGCAGGGACAGAGGCGCCTCTGTCCTGGCTCTGCCCCCAGGCGGGTGTGTACTGCTGGGTTGGTCCAAGTAACATGTATTTCTGGGCTTTGTGACCTGGCAGGAGCCACCCCAGCTACTTCCTCCAGGAACACTTCTTCCCGGTGGCTCCTGGACAGCCTGGTGGCCGCCAGCCTGCAGAGGGCTCGCTGGGGACCCGCTTCCCTCCACTGCAGCTCCTGCAGCTTCCGGGGGTGAGTTGGGGCAGGAGCCTCCCAGCTCTGAGGAGTGTGGTGGGAGCACCCTGGTGTGCAGCCCCTCTTCGGGCCTCTGTCCACATCCTGGCTCCTTTGTCCCCTCAGCAGGCCAGCTGGGACCTCTACTTCCTCCTCCTGGGGCCAGAGGGGAAGCCAGGTGAGCCTCACAGCCTGGAGGTGTCCAGGTAGGAACTTAGGGCCAGGCCAGGAACTCTCACCAAACCTCTCGCCAGGAGCGGAAAGGGACTTGGTTCTCGCAGGTTCTGGTCCGTACCCATGTCCAGGGCACCTGGGCCAGTCTGCCGGCTCCCATCTCTGCCCCTGAAGAACCAGGCACTGCCCTAGGGCTTGGGAACAAGAGCTGTGGAGCAGCTGCTGTGTGCGGGCCCTCGCCCCGCGGCTCTCTCGCGTCTTTGGAGGGAGAGACTGCAGTCCACTGCCTCTGGGCGTCGGGTGGTCTGGGTCCATGGCCATCCTTTCCTTATCCTTCGGGCATAAGCTGAGGGCTGTCTGGAGGTTCCGTGTATGTACAGGCATTGATGCAGGACTTAAAAGCTTAAATTCCCAGTAAAGCAAGAATAGAACCATTTCCTCATACCTCAACCTACTTGATTTTAGTAAGTAAGTTAGCAACCTGAGGAGAGCGGCTCCTCCCCTGGCTCCGCCCAGAACCCAGTGGGGAGTTTGGGGCAAGTCCTGTTCCCTCCATGGGTCCTGGTTTCCGTCTGTGTAAAGTGAGAGCGAGGGTGGCAGCTGAGGTCTCTGAGGACTCTTTCCGGGACCCCGTGGGAGGGGAAAATCCTAACCGCACAGATTGCTGAGTGCCAAGAAGGGAGGTCACGCCTGGGATCCCCACCCTGAGGCAGGAAGGGCTGAAACCGAGGCCATGGGGAGCGGCTCAGGGTGGGGGCACCCCAGGAGTGACCACAGCCACCCATCCGTGAAGTCCCCGGCCTGGGCGAGGGCAGGCCTGGCGCTGCAGAGCGGAACGGCTTGTGGTTAGTCATCCCCGGACCCGTGCACACTCTGAGCCTCGCTTCTCCCGAGAGTGGTGGTACCGGCAGCGCCCAGCTCACAGGCTGCATGAAGGATTCAGGGGGTTTGTTCGCAAAGTGCTGTCACAGGGGAAAGCACGTGACGCGTGGGAGCTGATGTTTTCTGATCCTTGTCGTTATTGAAGTGGTTGTTATTGTTCTTGGGCTGCCGGGCGAACTCAAAAAGAGTTTGGAGGCTTTGGCTAGAAATAAGTGATAAGAATTGGTTATTCAAGAGCCTTAGGGCTTGCAAACTGGGAAGACAGTTAGGCCATAGCCAGAGTGTTCCGAGGAAGGAAGGAAAGCTGAGGGTCCTTCAGTAACAAGTCCACTCCGGAGAGAAAGCACTCCTGCATCTCAGGCTGGCAGTGCCAGGTGTGATCCTCTGTGGCTGGCGCTCACCATGCTGGTCTGGGTCCATGGCATCCTTTCCTTATCCTTCGGGCACAAGCAGACGGCTGTCGGGAGGTTCCGTGTATGTACAGGCATTGATGCAGGACTTAAACGCTTAAATTCCCAGTAAAAGCAAGAATAGAACCATTTCCTCATACCTCAACCTACTTGATTTCAGTAATTTAGCAGCCTGACTAGAGTGGCTCCATTTTATTTCTTCACTCTATTCCTCAAGGCCCGGGAAAGGTGAGCCAGCCCCCACCACAGAGCCTCTTGGCGCGAGCCTGGGTCCCGAGACATGGCAGGCCTGAGGGGGGAGCTCCAGGTCCGGGTTTGGTCCAGGAGCTGGGCTGCTGCACCCTCATTTCCAGAGGCCATTGGTGTGGGTCAGGGAGAAGGGCTGACCACAGGATGCCCCACCCTAGCCAGCCTCCAGCCTGCCGGGTGACCTCTGGCAAGGGGCTCCCCCTTTTCTGAGCCCCAGCAGTCGGTTCATTAGGCTTCCTGCCTGCCAGCCCTGGCCCCTGCTCTGTGGTTTTCCATGCCGGCAGGCAGCCAAGCAGGGCCAGGGATGGGCTGAGGCTCAGGAAGCAGTTGGAAGTGACACCAGAGGGACAGGAAGCCTTGAACCCTTAGCCCTCTCCTCTTGTGCCCACTGCCTAGTGGCCATGTCTCCAGAGCCTGGACTCTGGACCTTGCCCCGCCCCCTTTTGTTTTAATTAAAAACAAAGTGATATTAACTCATCAAATTAGTCCAATGCAAACGACCTGGAAGTTTATAAAGCAGAGAGTGAAGGTAGCACCCACCCATCCCACCCCGAATCCGCTCCCCAGGGGAAACTACGGCCAGTAGTCCTGCTTAGATTGTCCCAGATAGCTTCTATGTGCATTTACAAGCACATGCACATCTCCGGATGTGTTTTGTTTTTTTAAAAAAGGAATCATACTATATATGCAGTTTCTTTTTAATATATTTTTATTGATTTCAGAGAAGAAAGGAGAGGGAGAGATAGAAACATCAATGATGAGAGAGAATCATTGATTGGCTGCCTCCTGCAGGCTCTCCCAACTGGGAATGGAGCCCGCAAGCTGGGCATGTGCCCTGACCGGGAATCGAACCGTGACCTCCTGGTTCATAGGTTGATGCTCAACCCCTGAGCTATGCTGGTTGGGATGCAGTTTATTTTTTATAAATTAAAAAATAAGTTTTCAGTATAACCATTGTGTAACCATTATCTTAAAATTTTTGGAAAATATAGTTAAGCCAAAAGAGAGAGAGAGAGAAAAAAGCAGCTCCTAATCTCACCATTCCAGAAATAACTACTATTAACACCTTCATCACTGTGATAGGCAAAAGGTATTTCCCTATTTTCATTTCTCTTATCTTTCTTTTAAAATACGGCGGTGCACAATGACAGCATTTATCATACCTGTAAGTTATAAAGCATAGTATAATGAACCTCTCGAACCCATGTCCCACTTAAAGACCAGACCTTTATAGAAGTCCACCCCCCAGTGTCTCCTCCCCTCTCCCACATCTCTGCCTCCCCAGCAGACAACTGTGTTCTTGACTTTTGCTTTGAAAACTCTAATCACTCTGATAGGCAAAAGCTCTCTCCTGTCCCTGGCTATGAGGAGTGGCCTGCTGCCGGCTATACGCTCAAACAATATATCGTGGAGCTCATTTGTCTTCGGAGACGTGTCTTTTTCATTCCTTATGTCTCTCAGATTCATCCTTGTAATCGTAGCTCATTCATTTCCCCCTGCTGTTTAATATTCCACACCGTGAAAGTACCGTCAGGTAGGAAAATTCCATTCTGCTGCTGACAGCTATATGGGCTGTTTCCAGTTTAGTATCATTTCAAGCAATGCTGCTAATGAACTTTGTTGTTGACATAGGCAAGAATTTCTCCAGGATATGTTTGTACTCCGTTGTTTTCCAAAGGGGATTATAGAGATGCAGCTCTTTGACTTGCTTTCTTCACTTAAACATCTTCTGCGCATCCTGGCCAACTCTTGTCAGTACCTATTGATCCACATCACTCATTTCAGCAGGCCTGCGCCTCTATCCCATAGGCCCCTATCATGGCTCCTGGCTCTTTTTCACTGTCACGTAAAATGATGGTAATCATAGGAAGTCATCACATTTTTAATCCTGACAACACCCTCGAGGGGGTGGTTCTCCCTGTACCCCAGCGGCAGGCCGGGGAAGGGGGAGTGAAGCGCCAAGGCTAACGCAGAGAGGGCGGCAGAGCTGCACTGGAACCCAAGGTGGACCCTGAGCTCACTCAGGGTGATCACGGGGTGCAGGCCTCCCGAGGCCCTGGGTAAGCGAGCCCAGCGGGAAACGCAGCTGCTCCCAAGCGCAGCGTGCGCTGGGACTCAGTTTCCCCGTTTCGGTCGTGGTGACAATAAAGTGAGATCGCCAAGGCGGGGAGGCTATTTTTATGGCCACTACGCGGCCCGGAGGGGAAAGCGAGGCCTCGCTCGCTTGGCCCGCGCCCCAGGGTCGCCCGCCCCTCACCCTTCGCTCGGGCGCCGCCCGGAGGAGGAGCCAGACCGCCCCCTCGCGGCTCCGTGCGCCTCGCGGGCCTGAGCCGAGCGCGAGCGGCGGCGCTAGGACCCGGCGGGCGAGGCTGCGGCGGGGCCTGGGCGGCCGGAGGAGAGGGGATCCCGGACCCGGCGCTCAGCCCCGGCGCCATGTGAGGGGCTCGGGGGCCGCGGGGGGCCGGGCGCTCCCCGGGGGAGGTGAGCGGGCGCCGCGGGGGCGGGCAGCGGGAGGGGGCACGGCCTGCGCCCGGGGGGAGCCGGAGCCCCGGGGGATGGGGTGATGGTGCGGGGGCCCGGGGGGCCCGAGACCCACTCTCTAGGCACCCGTGCCCGGAGGTCCCGGTCCTGGTGCCCAAGGGCTGTGGCGGGGTTCGCGGGGCCTCCTGCCTCTGTCCACCCCCTGGAGCTCGGGGACCCGGCCGCCCACCTCCCCCAGTCGGGCCTTGGGCTCTGGACCCCCCGGAGTGCGGGAGTTGGTGGGTCAGCGCCAGGGGGTGCAGAGGATGAGTCGCCCCCACCCCAGGTGGACCCGCGGGCACGGAGCTCCCCCGACCGGGAATTAGGTGCCCCTCCCCCTTCTCCTCGGAGCCCTCCTCCCACGCTGCTCGTGGGGGCGCCCCGACCCTGGGGGAGGACTCCCCAAGCTGGGCAGGCAAAGCCCCCAAACAGAGGGCAGGGTGTGGTCCCCGCGCTCACCCTGAGGACGCAGCCCTCCTGCAGGGCCCGCCTTGGGTCTGAGTCCACGCCGGCCCGTGCCCCGGGCGGCCGTCTTCCCAGCCCAGCCAGCGCTCCCCAGCAGGCCTCCCGGTCCAGGCCGGAGCTGGGCACACACTCGGGGGCCTCTGGCCCATTCCAGCCCTGGGTATCCTTGAGGGAGACCCGTCCACCGCAGCCCTGGGCTGCTCCCTGGAGACAGCCCGGCCAGGCACTTTGCCTCTCTGAACCCCAGTCTCCTCTCTGAATTGGGGGGTGAGAGCCCCTGCCATGCAGAGTGAGTAAGTGGGTGACGCTTCGCTGGCTCCTGTATACACCCCTGTTAGAAGAGTGAAGTCGCTGGGCCCGGGGTCAGAGGAGAGGGGATGTTTTGCTGACAAACTCCGTGAGCCAGGCCTCGAACAATGAATCACCGCCGGCCGAACGGCCGCTGGCATGGACCCAGCCCCTGCCAGCCCCGTGCCTCCCTTGCCACTCGGGCTTGAATCCTCCCAACATCCCCTTGAGTTACCTGCTCTTCTGCCTCCCATTTCACAGATGAGGAAACTGAGGCTCAGAGAGGTACATGGCTTGCCCTAAGGCCTCGCAGCCTGTAAGTGGTGGAACCGGGATTCACACTTGAACCTGAGATGCTGTATTGACCATGGCCTCCTCCAGAGCAGGATTGTGACGGGGCTGACCAGGGGACCATGGTCCTGGCCGAGGGCACAGCTCAGGCAAAGGTGGGAAGATTGGGGGGGCGGGGGTGTGCGTCTGGGACCTGGAGTGCTCTAGAGTGTCTGGAGCCAGGGGCATCTGAAGGAAAGGATAGTGAGGGAGGAGGCTCAGCGCAGAGGCCATGAAGGGCCTGGAATGCCAGAGGCGACTGACTGATGGGGGCGACCCTGGAATTCTGGACTCCCACCTTTTGCTCTATCTAATGGGCTCTGAGTCGAAGGACAGGCCACTCTTCCCTTCTGATGAGCCTCCGTTTCCTGATCTGTACCTGGTGAGAGTCCCCGGCCTCCCTGACTGGCTCTGAGGGCCGGCCTGGGAGAAACCCCGAAACCTGAAACCCGGCCCGGAGGCAGGCGGGGGTGGGGGTCAGAGGGGGCGTGGCAGATCGAGGCCGGGTTAGGTCGTGGGCGGAGCCAGGGCTTAGCCAATCAGGAGCATCGTGGTGTGTTTGGCCGGAGGTTCTCTGGCTATTCCTGGTGGCGGTGTAGGAGTAAACAGCAGCTAGGTCAGGGGGCGGAGATGGTGGCGGGAGCTGGGAGGCCGTGGAAGGGAGGACGGAGCTGGGGATCCCCGAGCCCCCAGCTTCTCCCTTTGCACTCTGCCAGCCTCAGAGCCGTCTGGACTTGAATCAGCTGGAGGCGGCTGGACACAAGTACTTGTTTCCGATTGACAGGTGGGGACATTGAGATCTGGGTCCTGCAAGGAGGGGCGGGGTGCCGGCGGGGAAGCGAGGAGCAGACCTGGGCGTGTTCCCTCACAGCAGAGGCCTCTGAGGCGGGGGCAGGAAGGAAGGGCTGCCCAAGGGTGCCTTGTCCCCTGAGGATCCCACACACCCTCAGGGTGGGGCAGTGATTGTCGCCAGTTGACAGATGAGTCTGTGTCCTTAACCCCTAAGATCTTCCCGTTAATGAATGAAATCATACAGCCATCCTCTGGCACCCATCCTCTCAGGGCTCTTGGCCGCACAGCAGAGGATGTGAGTGAGGATCTGTGAGAGCTCTCAGCCTCCTGGGGCGGTGACACTAGGGGAAGTTCCCGGCCCACCTTGGGCTTGGAGGATGAGTGGGCGTGAGCAGGGTGCTGGAGGGTGTTGCAGACAGTTTATGCAAGACCTGGAAGGGTGCAGGTGCAGAGGAGTTTGGGACCCACAAGAAATGTTGCTTTATTCCAAGGCCCCGGGGACCTGAAGCAGGGTTTAGAGTAGGGGTTTCTGCTGGATGGGGGGCAGGCCCCCAGCATGGGAGCCAGCTGCCTAGGAAAGCCAGGGTAAGGAGAGGACCCTGCTGAGAGGGCAGGAAGAGAGTCAGGGTTCTGCCACCACGCGGCCCTGTGACCTCAAGCAGTTTTCTGCCCTTTGGGGCTGTAGTGTCTCCATCTGCAAAATGGATACAGCCCTGAGTCTTGAAGTCAGGGGTAGGTAGGAGAGCTGGCAGGGGTGGTAGGGAAGGTGTAGCCTTTGACCAGCTGGACCTCCGGGAGGGCACTCAGGCCATAACCCTTTCTGTGACTTGCAGGTGTGAGCCCACATCCCTGCCCCCTGGGCCACGTGCAGGACGCTGGCTCCTGCCCCTCAGCAGACGCCGGAGAGAGATGAGTAGCAACAAAGTAAGTCCGTCTTCATTTCTTACTCCATCTGAACCTCTTACTTCTCTCAGTGAGATGGGTTTCTAAGGACCAAGCCACCACAAGTCTCTCTTCCTTGCCTAGATGAGGCTGATGCCCGGGAGGCCCTGGTTTGAGCCCTGCTGGACTACTGATCTGTGTGGCTTTGGGCAAACTCCTGCCTTTCTGGGCCCAGGTCCAAGGTGACTTGGAATGCTGTGCAGGGGTCAGGGGGGAAGGTAGAGGTGAGTGGGAGTCTGGGGGAGGGGGCAGAGGTCAGTCAAAAGTGACAGAATGTTGTGAGCATCCTTCTGAGGGTGTCCCCATCATCCACGCATTCATGCTTTCCTGAGCACCTGCGATATGCCTGGTCCTGCATACCCCCTCCCGAGAATTCACTGCAGCAGAGCCTTGGCAGAGCCTGAGGGTTGGGGGCAGGGTGATGTGGGCGTATCAGTCTGGGTCCAGTCGGCAGAGAGAATCCACATAGTAATTTTAATGTAAAGAGTTATTAACTATAATCGGGCAGGAGTAATGAGGGATTGGAACTCTAAGGAATACAGGAATAGCAGGTACAAGGAGCAGCCACCAGCCCCAGGGCTGAGATCCAGGCCTCCTGGGGAGGGCACAGCTATGGGCCACTGGATAGCAGAGAACCCAGTGTGGTGCCCTACTGGTGACGTTATCACAAGTCCACCCAGGAGGCACCCAGCCTCCATACAGAACTGCTCCAGGGAGGGAGCTGCTGGTCTCTGGATGTTGCAGGTGGTTGGGTGACTGACTGAGCTCCACTCTGGAGAGGTTGTGATCACAGCAGGATCAGAACTGCCTGAGGGCAGGTACGGCAGGTTCTGGAGGAATCTGGTGGCTGCTGGCTTCCTAGCAGGCCTGCTGGTTGGCGCTGGAGATAAGCACGTGCCTAAGAAGGCAGAGCATCAGAAGCAGGAGGTCAAGGCCTTTCTTCCTGCAGTGTCTCTCCAGCGCCCTCTCCCGACAAAGCTTAACATGCAGTGAGCTGGCAAGAAAAAACCAAGAGCCCAGATCCATTCTCACAGAGCTGCCAAAAAGGGTGGGTGAACTTGGAGCTGAGAAACAATACACGATAACCAGCACAGAGGGCTCCACAGGCCCAGCGAGCCTTGCAGACCCGCACAGATGGCTTCCCGTGGGCAGTTTGGATATGACCTTCCTGCCCTGTCATCCCCACGGTGGTGCACTCTCTACCCAGGCAGCCCAGTCCCTGAGCAGATCCCCTCCACGGGTAAAGGAATGATGAACATGTATGGAGAGTTGCTGTGTGGGGAAGGCCTGGGTCCTCTCATTTGACTATCCCATCTGTCTCCCAGCATCCTCCCAGCTGGAGGAAGCCTTCTGACCCCCACATACAGTCCAATCCGGCAGACCCTCCTTCTGAGAACCTTCTATGCTCCGGTCCCCACCCTGACAGCTGGGAAGCAGTGGGGAGCGAGACTGACCCAGTCCCCGCCGCGGAACTCATGGCAGCGTGATCCGTGCTCAGGGGGCTGCGGGAGGCCTTCCTGGAGGAGGTAGTGTTTGGGGTGAGGAGCAGGCGTTAGCCAGGTGTTGCAGGTGATAATGAGGCAGGGCGCCGAGCCTGCACGGTCGCTGGGACCTCACCAGTCCTCTCCCCTCTCAGGAGCAGCGGTCAGCAGTGTTCGTGATCCTCTTTGCTCTCATCACCATCCTCATCCTCTACAGCTCCAACAGTGCCAACGAGGTCTTCCATTATGGCTCCCTGCGCGGCCGCAGTCGCAGGCCTATCAACCTCAAGAAGTGGAGCATCACCGATGGCTATGTCCCCATTCTCGGCAACAAGGTAGGGCCGCCACTTTGGGAAACTCCCCAGGAGCTGGTCCTCCCCGTTGCCTGCCACCCCTGCTCCCTCCTCCTTTTCTCTCCACTCTCGCCATCCCTCCTAAAGGAAAGGGTGGGCCCTGGGAGTCAAGGCTCTGATTCAGAGAGGACGGGAGAGGAAGAGACAGAAACAATGATGAGTGAACATCATGGACCAGCTGCCTCCTCCACACCCCCTACTGGAGATCGAACCCGCAACCTGGATATGTGCCCTGACCGGGAATCAAACCATGACCTCCTGGTTTGTGGGTGGATGCTCAACCACTGAGCCACACCATCCAGGCCAACCATGAGTTCTCGAAGGCAGGAGTGGGGTCTCTTTTGCTGGTTGCTCTGTCCTGCGTACTTGACCATTAGCCAGCTTGCTATGAATGTTTGTTCAATGAATGGGCGTCAGTTTCTCTGTCTTTAAAATGGGCATAATTATTTTGGCCTCCTGGCGGCCTGACTGTACAGAGCCCAGGGCCTGGCGCCGAGAGTGGTTGTGACAAGTGTTGACTTTCCTTGCTCCCCCCAGACACTGCCCTCCCGGTGCCACCAGTGTGTGATTGTCACCAGCTCCAGCCACCTGCTGGGCACCAAGCTGGGTCCTGAGATTGAGCGGGCTGAGTGCACAATCCGCATGAATGACGCGCCCACCACGGGCTACTCAGCAGATGTGGGCAACAAGACCACCTTCCGCGTGGTGGCCCATTCCAGTGTCTACCGTGTCCTGAAGAGGCCCCAGGAGTTTGTCAACCGGACCCCCGAAACCGTGTTCATCTTCTGGGGGCCCCCGAACAAGATGCAGAAGCCCCAGGGCAGCCTTGTGCGCATCATCCAGAGGGCAGGCCTGGTGTTCCCCAACATGGAGGCCTACGCCGTCTCTCCCGGCCGCATGCGCCAATTTGATGACCTCTTCCGGGGTGAGACAGGCAAGGACAGGTACCAGCCTTCTGCCTGCCCCCTCTGGCCAGCCCTCTGCTCTTCGTCAGCATGCTCTGTGCAGAGGGCCTGTCGCTCCCAGCAAGCGCTGCTCTGAGGCTGTGGTCACTTCTCGGCCACCTCTGGTCAGGTTTCCTGGGGGAGTTCTCTTCGTGTTTAGCACGAGTCATTTCCAACATGCTCTGCATGACCCCATCTTCCCAGGAGGGCTTTCTCCCAGCACCCACTGTTCTGAGGGAAGAAGGGTTCCCAGCATGCTCTTCTCTAAGATTGCACAGTCATTTCTAGCATCTTTCTAGGAGAGCTCCCCGGAGCGTGCCTCCTGGAAAGTATTGGCTATTCCTGGCACTTCTTGCTTTAGGCACACCGTTGCTCCCAGCATGCTCTATTCTAAATATCCATCATTTCCAGTCCTGCTTTAGGTAAGCTAGGCTAGTGCCATCCAATAGAAATATAATGCAAGCCACATACATAATTAAAATTTTTATAGTAACCACATTAAAAAGGTAAAAAGAAACAGGTGAAACTATTATTTTTTTTTTTTTGAGCCTCATCAGGATATTTTTTCCATTGATCTTTAGAGAGAGAGAGTGGAAGGGAGGGAGAAAGGGGAGAGAGAGGAAAAAACATCAATATGAGAGAGACACATTGAGTGGTTGCCTCCCACACGCGCCCTGACTGGGTCAGGGATCAAACCCGCAACCGAGATATATACCCTTGACCATGAATCAAACCCGAGACCCTTCAGTCCATGGGCCAACACTCTAACCATTGAGCAAAACCAGCTGTGGCTGAAATTATTTTCAATATATTTTATTTAACTCAATATGTCCAACATATAATATAGATCCTGTACATATTTTGTTTGATTTATACCTAAATATTTAAAATTTTGGAACTAACGTAAATGACATTTTTTAAAATGTTGGTTCCCAATGATTCTTGCTAATATTTAGAAATATGATTTTTGTGTGGTGACCTTATATCCTGTAATCCTGCTAAACTTTACTTATTGGACAGTTTTACTCCTTCCTTTCTAATCTGTGTGCCTCATTTCCTTTTCTTGCCTTATTGCACTGGCTAGGAACTTTCAGTACAACGTTGAAATGTATTGGAAGTGACAAGAGTAGACATCTTGCTTTAGTCCCAGTCTCAGAGGGAAAGCGTTTAGTCTTTCATCATTGAATATGAGGCTGGCTATGGGTTTTTGAACCTATATTCACCTCTTCCAGGGTGAGACAGGCAAGGACAGGTGCCAGCCAAGTATTAGGTTGAGGAAATTCCCTTCGCGTATTAGTTTCCTAAGAGTTTTTTTGTTGTTTTTTTTTAAATCAGTACTGGATATTGAATTTTATCAAACATTTTTCTGCATCAATTAAGACTTTTTTTTAAAAAAGACTGTATTTTTTTTAAGACTTTTAATATGGTGAATTATATTGATTGATTTTTAAATGTTGAGTTAGCCTTGGTTTCTGGAATAAACTCCAGCTGGTAGTGGTGTATTTTTACATATTGCTGGATAGGATTTGCTAATATTTTGTTGAGATTTTTGTATCTGTGTACATGAGAGATATTGGTCTGTGGTTTATTTTGTACTATTCTTTGCCTGATCTTGGTATCAGGGTAGTGCTGGCCTCATAAATGCATTGGGAAATGTTTCCTCTTCTATTTTTCAGAAAAGATGGTGTAGAATTGGTGTCATTGCTTCTTTAAATGTTTGATAGAATTTGCCAGTGAGACTATCTGGGCTTGGAGTGGTGTTTTGTTTTGTTTTTCCCCCAGAAGATTTTAAACTATGAATTCAGTTTCCTTAATAGTTATAGGATATTCAGGTTACTTATTTCATCTTCGGTGAGTTTTGGTTTGTTTTCAAGAAATCATCCCATTTCATCTAAGTCAGCAGTTCTCAACCTGTGGGTCGCAACCCCTGAAAATCCATCCTGCATATCAGATATTTATATTACGTTTCATAACAGTAGCAACATTACAGTTATGAAGAAGCAACGAAAATAATTTTATGGTTGGGGGTCACCACAACATGAGGAGCTGTATTAAAGGGTCGCGGCATTAGGAAGGTTGAGAACCACTGAAAGTTTTCACGTATGTAGTTGTTTTTTGTGGCTTTTTTATTTTAAAGTTTTCAGGGTCTATGATGATGTTATCTTTCATTTTTGATATTGGTAATTTGTGTCTTTTCTCTCTCTCTCTTTTTTTTAAAATATATTTTATTGATTTTTTACAGAGAGGAAGGGAGAGAGATAGAGAGTTAGAAACATCGATCAGCTGCCTCCTGCACATCTCCTACTGGGGATGTGCCCGCAACCCAGGTACATGCCCTTGACCGGAATCAAACCCGGGACCTTTCAGTCCGCAGGCCGACACTCTATCCCCTGAGCCAAACCGGTTTCGGCTCTCTTTTTTTTTTTCAGTCTTGCGAGAGGTTTCTTTTATTTTCAAAGAACCACCTTCAACCAAGTAGATGCAAAATAATTTTTAGCTTCACATGTAATCAGTATAAAACATTATCAGCAACACATTCCACATTCTTTTTTCACACTAAGAAATCCAGTGTGTGTTTTACACTCACAGCACATCTCAACCCCGAGTCAAGTGCTCACACGTGCCCACATGTGGCCACTGTAGTGGACAGCATGGCTCTAGGCCAGCCGTGGGCAAACTACGGCC
Organism: Myotis daubentonii; assembly: GCF_963259705.1. NCBI lineage: Eukaryota > Metazoa > Chordata > Mammalia > Chiroptera > Vespertilionidae > Myotis > Myotis daubentonii. The sequence goes on along the minus strand of NC_081850.1, from coordinate 76,507,007 downwards.
CGTGGGCCGGATCCGGCCCGTTTGAAATGAATAAAACTAAAAAAAAAAAGACCGTACCCTTTTATGTAATGATGTTTACTTTGAATTTATATTAGTTCACACAAACACTTCATCCATGCTTTTGTTCCGGCCCTCCGGTCCAGTTTAAGAACCCATTGTGGCCCTCGAGTCAAAAAGTTTGCCCACCCCTGCTCTATGCTCTTAGCTACTTCTTCATGCCTTGCTCTGAACTTGTCCCTCCAGCATGACTGTCTGCTTCGTCTCCCCATGGGAGTCTGCTCCTGGCATGGGCACAGCTGCGGCTAGCATGCTCTGTGGTCACGGTCACTCCTGGCCTACCCAGGCCTGACCAGTGTCCTCAGAACTTTATTCCCACTCTGCCTTGTTCCTACTCTTTCCCTCAAAGGAGCTCTCTCCACACCCCTCACCTCTCCCCAGACAGCCCCCCTGCCAGCAAACCCGTGCTCCCCCGGTGGGCTGGATGGGGGTGACTGAAGTAGGGGGACGAGTTCTGTGAAACTGGGCGGTTGGCTGTTCCTCCCTGCCCGCCTCACCCCTGCCTGCCTGCCCCTCATCACGCCCCCTCTCTGCCTCCAGGGAAAAGTCCCACTCGTGGTTGAGCACGGGCTGGTTTACCATGGTGATCGCGGTGGAGTTGTGTGACCATGTGCACGTCTATGGCATGGTCCCCCCCGACTACTGCAGGTGAGCCCCTCCAGGACAGTGCCCAGCCACGGCCATGGGATGGAGCCGGGGGCCCGGAAATCTGGGCTGGGGGGCCTTTGAGATTCTCTGTTTGATGGTAGTCAGGCTGCTCTGCAGAGATGTCTGCTCCTTAGAGCTGCCTCAGCGCCAACCCCCTCGCCCCCCCCACACACACCTCAGCCAGTCCAGAGTTTGTGTATTAATAATAACTATTATTATTATTATTATTACTATATGCAAAGCCCAAGAGGTGACAGCTGTTCTTGATTGATTGCTGACCATGCCCCAAGCATGACCATATTATTCACTCGTCACAGTGATGCTAAGGGATAGGTATGTTCTTCTCCCTATTTCATAGGTGAGGAAAACCGAGGAAAGTTGTTTTGTGAGTGGTCTCAGGTCCCACAAATAGTAAAGGGTGGGGGTCAAGTTCCAGAGCCTTTACCTCTACCCTGCTTTGCCACCCTCTCAGGGACATGAAAAGATCCACAGCATTAAAAATGAAGTTTGGAAGTCAAAAACCTAGTCCACCCTATACCCACTTTACAGATGGGGAAACTGAGGCCCAGGGAAGGGCAGGTATTTCCCCACTAAGGTCCTATGGCAGGTCAGGGGCGGGAAAGGGCAAGGGCCCCGCCAGTGCCCACTCTGCCCTCACAGACACCTCTGCTCTGCCCCAGCCAGCGGTCCCGCCTCCAGCGCATGCCCTACCACTACTATGAGCCTAAGGGGCCAGACGAGTGTGTCACCTACGTGCAGAATGAGCACAGCCACAAGGGCAACCACCACCGCTTCATCACCGAGAAGAGGGTCTTCTCGTCCTGGGCCCAGCTGTACGGGATCACCTTCTCCCACCCCTCCTGGACCTAGGCCGCCCTGCCTGTGGGGCCCTCACACGGGACACCAGAGAAGTGGCTCTTGGCCCAGCCACTCGACCAAGGGCCATCTCCTGGCCGATGAAGGCTGGCTGGAGTGTCTTCTGGCCAATCAGGGCCTTGAAGAGGGTGTATCCTGCAGCCGGTCAGGGCCTGGGAGATCTCTCGGCCATCAGGGATTTGGGCTTCTGTGTGCTTAATCAGGGGTGTCAGGAACTTGTCCAGTCAGGGTCTGAGCACAGTCAATCAGGGTATTTCTGAGTAATATGAGGCCAAGGACATGTCCTTTCCCATGAGGCTTTGGTTCAGAGCCTCAGGATGGTCCCCAAATCATTTCCTATTGGCTGGGACAGTGGGGTCCTGTTCCAAGGACCTGGGAACTTTGTGTTGGCCCCTCACTTCCCAGAGCCAGAAAGAAAGGTTGCATGAGGAGTGGGAAGTGAATGGAGGTCAGGCTGGGGCAACTGGGGGCTGGAGGGTCCCGGAGGTGGGGGGCCGGTGTCAGTCTTGGCTCTGCCCTGAGTGGCCTTGGACAATCCCTTGTCCCCCTCTCTGGCATCCTTCTGCCCGTGTCAGGTTCTAACGTGGAGTCTTCGACCCCCTCCCACCTCTCCCACGACTGCCTTGGGTCCGTCCTCCATAACACTGGGCCCCGCCAGCCACCACCCCTTGCTGGGGGTCTCAGCCCCCTAGGGCCTGGGGTCCCCTTCCCCACCTCTTCCTGGAGATGAGGGTATTTTTGTGCAAACTCTCCCCGGTGAGGCTGTCTACCTGTTGGAGGAGCCTTTGGGGCTGAGACGGGGGGACCCCAGCCCAACTGAGGTTTCAAGCAGCCCCTTTGCCTGCAGCTGCTGGAGCCATCTGAGTCTCCCTCCAGCTGGGCCTGGGAAAGCTCTCCGGGGGGGCCGGGGGCTGTGTCGCCAGGGTCCTGTCCCCCCTCATTCTGTATCAGGCACTTTAGTGCTGGGCCTCAGCGGGGTGGGTTTGCCCCTTGCTCTTCTGAACCTGGAAGGGAAGACCAGAGGGCTTCCTGGAGGAGGTTGCGGAATGGGAGGGGCCAGGTAGAGGAGGAGGAGGCCGGCACAAGCCATTGCACATGGGGTGGGGAGTGGGGGGCTCCCCCAGACTTGGTTTTGTAATGATTTGTACAGGAATAAATGCACTTGAGCTCCAGCTCCAGCTCCCGTGTGTCCCCGTCGAGCGAGGCTCTCTGGCCCTGGGCTCTGGGCCGCCTTGGGACAGGGCCCAGGCCCTCCAGGTGGGGAGCTCACCCACAAGCAGGACAGCCAGCTTTTTCAGCTGGCCAGTGAGTCATGCACTTTGCAGCTTGGGCGGAGAGCTGGCAGCTCAGGGGGATGGGAAGGTGCGGGTTCCCAAGCCAAACCCATCTGGCTTTTCCAGTCCTGCCTCCCCCTGCTTCTGCGACCTTGGGTAAGTCACTTGCCCTCTCCGAGCCCAGCTGCAGGACCACACACTGCTCCCAAGGAGCTCAGGCCCTAGGGAGGTCACCCCGGGAGTCAGGGCTCCAAAGACGAGGATGCAGACGCTGGGAGAGGGCTTGCGGGTGGGTGACATGCTTCTGAGGCCTGGGAGATGAGGAAGAGTCCTGCAGAGTTTGGGGCAAGAGTTTCTGGGGGTGGGGGTGGGGAGGAGAGGAGGCCGGACAGGGTTCAGGAGGAGAGGGCAGGCGATGGGTCAGAGGTTGGCTCAAGGGCCTGGGGATGCTGAGGGCTGGGAGCCCACGTTTCCTGCAGGCCCAGCAGGCAGGAGCCAGGCAGGGCTGCAGCCCTGGGCGGGTGTGGTGAGCAGCAGTTGAGTGAAAGGCCTTGTTTACAACTCCAGGTTGGCAGGAGAAAGGGGGTCCGTGACTCTGGGAGATTACAACCTGTTTAGGCAGATAAGATACCCTTGGGAGCAGAGGCCTAACAAAGGGTGACTGTGAGACAAGGGCAGGCGGCCTGCTGGGGACGGGGAGAGAGCTCTCCCGGGCACCGGGCCAGCCGGGATGGGGGGCCGGGGCGCGGGGAGGAGAGAAGGGCGTGCTGCATTTGTCTCTAATTCACATACACATTCTAGTGAGCAGCCGCGTGCCAGGCGCTCTGTCAGGTGCGATTGAAGAGGGAGGGAGGTCAGGTGGGAAGAATGGCCCGAAGGATGCGCAGTGGGGGGACCCACAGCCTCTCCCGGGAGGCAGGGAGGCGGGAGCAATGGGAGAGGAGCCACTTGGGGCCAGATGGCAAAAGGCCATGAGTGCCAGCCCGAGTGGGCCCGGCTCCATCCCTCTTGCCTGGAGAGGTCATTCTTGCTTGGACGGCAGTGGGACAGGCAGGAGCTGGGACGTCAGGGGCCCACGGCAGTGGTGGCGGTGGGCGTGTGGGAAGTCATTGCATGGGGAGCCTCAGGCCTGCGTGGGGGTGGAGATGTGGAACACGGCGCACTGGCTCTGTGCAGAGGCTTCTGGGAACCTGGCTGCCCTCCGGTGGGCATGGAGGGAGGCCCAGCAGTGCTTCAAGGGAAGGTGGGTTGCTTGGGGTGGGCCCTCCGAAAGTTCGGTTTAGCATCAGGAGGTAGGACTTTGGTGAGGGCAAGAGGTCTGGGGCCTAGTCCTCAACTCCACAAACTCATCCCCTCGGAGCGCCCCCCCGGCCCCCCCAGGCAAGTATACTCATTGTCAGAGTTATCTTCCTGAGCCCACCTCATCACCGTCCTGTTTTGCTCTGAATCCTTCACCTGCTCCCCGCTGTGGCCAAGACAAAGCCGCTTCCACTTCCTCAGCTAAGGTCCAGAGCCCCGCTGCACTCCTGTGTCTCCCCCTCACCCCTGTGGTCCCCTCCGCTCCTTGGCACGTCTCCCACCAGCTGCAAACCCAGCAGGTGCTTCCCGAGGGGCCACTCCTGCTGCTTCCGGCAGATGCTCAGCAGCCCCGCCAGGCCCCCTGCGCCGCCCCTCACCTCCCTGTGACACTCAGAGTGAGGCTGACCCAGCTCTGTCCCCCGGTGCTGGCTCATTTTCTAGCCTGGGAGTTCTCTTTAACCAGAATATTTTAAAAGTGTTTTTAAAAATTGGTTTCATTTTATATGGTTATATTTTTAGGTTTTTTTTTTTTAATGTTATAACTTTAGCCATATAAATGATATAAGGTAAAAACAGAGGGCATCGCCCAGTCCTGTTCCCTGTTAACAGCCTAGGGCAGTGGTTCTCAACCTTCCTAATGCCGCAACCCTTTAATACAGGTCCTCATGTTGCGGTGACCCCCAACCATAAAATTATTTTCGTTGCTACTTCATAACTGTAATTTTTCAGCTGTTATGAATCGTAATGTAAATATCTGATATGCAAGGATGTATTTAGGCGACCCCTGTGAAAGGGCCGTTCGACCGCCAAAGGGGTCGCGACCCACAGGTTGAGAACCGCTGGCCTAGGGCATACCCTCCCAGGTGTTTCCTCCATGCGATTTTTTTCTTTCTCTCCCTCCCCCCCTCCCCTCCCCTCCCCTCCCGTTTTCCCTTCCATCTTCTCCTTTTCTCATTCCCTCTTTCATCCCTCCCTGCCTCTCCTCTCCCACCTTTTTTTCTTTTTTAGTTCAGAGCGGAGAAAAAAATCCTGAAGCTTTAATATTCCAGGATTGATAGGAAATCCAGAAAAAAATCCTGAAGCTTTAATATTCCAGGATTGATAGAAAATCCATAGGTCATATGCAGAAGAAATAATTAAAACAGGTACTTAAAATAGGTTTTTACAATTTTTAAATGTATTTTTTATTGTGGCAAAAAGCACATAAGATTTAGCAGTTAAGCGTTTTTAAGAGTGCATGCATTGTTAGGAAACAGAGCTCCGGACTTCTTCATCCTGCAGATCTGAAGCTCTAGCCATTGAACGCCAACTCCCACTTCCCCTGCCCCTCAGCCGCAGGGGACCATCCTTCCACGTTCTGTTTCTATGAATCTGATGGCGTCAGTACCTCCTGTAAGTGGAGCCATGCAGTGCCTGTCCTGTTGTGACTGGCTTATTTCACTTAGCATAATGTCCTCAAGGTGCGTCTGTGTTTAAAGTGTTTTATACAGAAAATAACAGATGCCCGTCGGATTAAAAAAAAAAAAAAAAAAGGCATGGGGGAGCCTTTAAGAAAGAAGCACAAGTCCCACCTCCCCCTGGGGGGTCATGTGCGCCCGCCCTCCCGGTTATACCTCACTGCACACCCTTCGACCTGCCATCGATGTGATGATAAGAGAGCACATGCCAGAGATGTTAAAGTGCGAAGAAAGGATTTCGAGGAATAGTTCTTACACACATGACCCTGCATGTTTAGATTGTTGACTGACTTCATCAGTTTGCTTTCCCCAAAGGTGGTGCCATTGTGCACAGCCGTCTACGGCTTTGGGAGGGTCTCTGAACAACTTGGAAGGCAGACCCTCCGACCCAGCACCTGCCCCTCCCACAGCTGGGGAAGCTCAGGTCCCAAGGAGCGAAGAGCTTGTCTGATGTCACCGGTGGCAGAGCTGGGACTAGCTCCCAGCCTCCTGGTGTCTAGGTGGCAGTTGTTGCTAAGAAACTACCCATCTAAAACGGTCTCTCTCTCTCTCTCTGGGTAGTTTCACTCTCTTGCTGCAACACCTTTCATGGCTCCCTAGTGCCTACAAGACAAATTCTAAATTTAACCCACCCCGATCTGGGGCTGCTGCTTTCAAGGTTGTGGTGTGGTCCTAGCGGTCGAGTCCCTGAGTTCCGAAGCTGCGTGGTCCTGGGCTCTGCTGGCTTATTGAGCACCTACTGCTCCGTGTCAGTCCCCACGGATACACACATCACCTTCCACCTGGGAACCTCCGGCAAGCTCACCTGCAGTGGGAACGCACTGTCCTCCATGTTTAAGGATTCGCAGACATGGCCCGCGACCGTGCTCTCCCTGCCCAGCACCTGGCCCACAGTGAGTGCTCATTATGGGGCGCTGTTCTTATTCTAGGACCATCGACCCAGGTCCCCCATCGCGGACAGCATTCTGAATGGCCACATCCTCGCGCTCGCCTCGTTGGGAGTCGCCTGGCAGGGCTGGGGTTTTTATTTTTATTTATTTATTTATTTGTTTATTTATTTATTTTAACATATCTTTATCGATTTCAGAGAGGAAGGGAGAGGAAGAGATAGAAACATCAATGATGAGAGAGAATCATTGATTGGCTGCCTCCTGCACGCCCCCTACTGGGGATCAAGCCAGCAATCCGGAATCGAACCCAGGACCCTTCAGTCCGCAGGCTGACGCTCTATCCACTGAGCCAAACCGGCTAGGGCAGGGCTAGGGTTTTTAATAATCTACACAACCACCAGCTGGGAGAGGGTTTTGTGGATGGTCTTTGGGGTCCTGGGGAGTTTGCCTCCCAGAGGAGTTCCTGGAACCCCTTCCATTCCGGGTGGGCCTTCGCCCAGGGGCCTCGGGGCAGGTCTGAGAAGGGGCTGGGGACTGGCGTGGCCAGCGGAGCCCCAGAATCCATGCCTCAGTCCTCCCTCCCTGATCTGGCCTCTCCCTGCTACCAATTTGCTGTGGGATTTTGTGCAAAGAGCCACTCCTCCCTGGGCCTCAGTTTCCCCCGCTGTCACCTGGGAAGCCTAGTCCCACCCCCCGCAGTGATGTGGGCACAGTGGGGTGACACGGGAACGGGAACCCTCGGGAGCAGTCAGTGCGGCGGAGGGCGCCAGTCCCGCTCGGATCTCCCATCAGGGCTCCGCTCTGGTCCAGCCCCCTCCCTGCCCGGCTGCGCTCCCCCCTCCTCCCTCCCTCCTGCGATCACGGAGCTGGCTCCCGGCATGCCGCGCGCTGCTGACAGCCTTATAAATAGTCGCCTCTGCGGGCGGGTGGCTGCGAGGACGGGCAGGGCACGCACTGGCCCCAGCGCCCACCCGCACCCCACCCCCAGGTAGGTGTGTGCCCATGTGTCCGTCTGCGCGCGTGGGGGGACGCGCCTGTGCGGGGGGGGGGGGGGGGGGCGGGGAAGGGAAGCGCAGGCACCTGGGGAATGCGCCTCGGTGCGCGCCAGGGTCTCCTCGGCGTTCGCGGGGCTGTGTGTCCCTGGCTGTGCCCTGTGTGTGTCTGCCTGTCTGCACCCCCAGAGGCTGCTCGGGGGTGTGCGCCGCACTCTGTGCTTCTTTGTGGATGTGTGTGCGTTGCAGCCCTTCCCAGCCTCGCAGACAGTCACCCCTTTGTCCCAGCCCATACCCCTGGGGCTCCAGGTTCCTGTCCTTGGCATGTCCCAACTGGGGCCCTGGAAGGGGGCTGTGACCTGACTCCCCGCCCCAAGGACCTGGGTGAGGCAGCCTTTGTGATTGGTGGACTGTCCTGTCACATCACTGAGTGCTGGGCACAGGAGGCCCTGGGTGCTGGCCCCCTGCCCCAGCGTCTGAAAGGGCAGGGGCCCTGTGGGATCCCTGCAGCAGCACAGGGGCCTGTCCTGCTCAGCCACCCACTCAGGACTCCGCAGCAGCAGGGGACGGGGCCTGGGGTGCAGGCCCAGAGAGGGGACACCGCTGCCCAAGGTCATACAGCTGAGTGATGGGGTTGGGATTTGAACCCCAGTTGGTTGCCAGCCACCAAAATGGCTGCTCTTGGTCAAGAGTCGGGAGACCTTGGTCTTGCCCTGGACTCGCCTCGTAACTGAGGTTAAGTGTCTGTCCCTTTGGCCTCGGCTCTCCAGACCCCTCGGCCGACCACCCGGTTACATACCGAGTCACTGCAGCCCTGATCCAGGGGCCCAGTAAGATCTGGGTGCTGAGCCCGTAACCTAACCCTATCCTGACCCCTGACCTCTGCGAGGCCGCCTCACGACCCAAGTTATTTTGGACCAAGGAGGTGGCAGGTTCCAGCAGGACAGTGGGGCTTAGGTTACTGGGAGCGGGTGGGGCAGGATGGGGTCACTGCAGGCTGTTCCTGGCCTAGGGGACCCCCCCCCCCCACCAGCTGCCGAGCAGTGTTGGCAGCGACTGCTCTTCCTTCAGCATACTCAGCAGGGAAGAGGCTAGCTCATGCCCCCGCAGGCAGCTGCTTAAGGACCTACTGGGTGCTAGGCCCAGAGCAGCAGAAAATGCAGCCCTGGGTTGGAACCTAGCCAGGCCCTGGAGCAAGTCTATCCTCTTCAAGCCTCAGTTCCCCCCAGGAGGGCCCTGGGGACGGAGTAAGGCCCCCGGCCCTCCGACCAGCCCGGGCCCGGCCCAGTCTGGTGGGGAACACAGGCCTGCACTACAACAGAGCCGTCCAATAGAGTGTGGTGTGTGGTGTGTGGCTGCATGATGCCAGGGGAAGTTCAGAGGAGGTACCTGTCAGTGTAGGAGTGGAGGGTAGAGTCCAGGAAGGCTTCCTGAAGGAGGTGACACCTGAAGTGAGTCCTAAACATGAACACCTTAGGGAAGGGCATTCGGGCATTGGGTGCAACATGAGCTGGGCCTGGAGGTGGGACACGGCCACGGTGGGAGAGGGAGCTCGGTTTAAGCAGCAGCTGATAAAGTTGCAGGGAGGGGGGAGGGGGAGAGGCTTTATCTTGGGAGCTGAGTGGCCACACATGGACGGGTTTTAAGCCGGAGAGTGATGTGGTCTTCAGCTTGTGGGGAAATCCTACAGATGGGCTGGTGGGTATGGAGGTTGGGTTGGCCCCTGCTTGGAACAAAGAAGTGGCCGTGAGGACACAGATCAGAGGTTCGGGAGCAAGAGGCTGGGACGGGCTTATGCAGGATGGGGCGGGTGTGAGAGAAGGGCTTCTAGCCGGACACAGCCGGGCTGTCAGTCGGCAGGTCTCCGAAGCTGGCAAGAGCGCCCTGGGCTGGCTGGGCAGGATGGAGGGTCCCAGGAAGCCCATAGTGAGAGGGTGGAGTAGGGGTCGGAGGTGAGGTCCCAGGCAGGAGGAATGGTGGCCAAGGGTCAAGAGTCAAAGGTCAAGGCAAGAGTGGCTGTGATGGTTGCAGGTGGCCTTGGGGACGGCTGGTGGGTGAAGGCCACAGGTGTATAGGCAGCAATCCTGAAGAGACGGACGGGAAGGGGAGGGTGAGGGAGGTCCCTGGGGGCTGTGGAAGTCGTGGGGCCCCAGGAGGGCTTGGGGTTGATTCCATGCTGGGGGGAGAAGGGGGCAATGGAGCCAGGTCCTCCAGGGGTGAGGGGGCAGGGGCCACATGGGGGGGAGTTGGTCCTGTGTGTGGGGGAGCCTGGGAACCACTCATTGGAAAATTGCTGGGCTATTCCTATGTGAACGCAGCTTCCTCCCTCCAGACTTCCCTGTCCCTCTGAGCGTCCTCTTCCAAACCCTTCAGGGATGGAGACACACAGCTCCTGTCCCTCCTCCCCCTGCTGGCAGCTCTCCCCGCCCTCCGCCCTGGGGAGCGTTGTCCAGGTGCCTGGAGAGGACCCGCCCTGTTTTCTGGGACTTGGGAGAGCAGTTCCACAGTGGCTGGTGGGGCAGGAGGGGGCTGCTGCCCTTGACAGGTGAGGCAATGGAAGCACAAGGAAGAAAGATGACTTTCCCAAGGTCACCCAGCCTCCTGGCCCTTCCGGCCCCCACCGGCCCTCTCCGAGGGCAAGCCAGGGCTGGCGCACCTGCGGCTGGACGGCTGTGGCTGCGGCTGGACGGGCGCTCGCTCACCAGCCCCACCCCGCCTTATCTTGCAGAGCTGACTCCGCTCCCGGGACCTCCGCAGGATGGAAGGTACGGAGGCCCCTGTCCCCTGCTGTCTGCCTGCGCCTCAGTCTGCCCACCTGCTAAGGGGGTGCACTTTGGGGAGACACTCTGGGAGGGTTGGAGGCAGCTCTGGGGCTGCCAGACCGGGCTTGCCTGGGAGATCCCACACCCGCCTCGGGCCTCTCATGGGATGTGCCAGCTTCAAGATTAATTTTAGAAGCAACGGGCCTCCTGGGCTCGGGAGGACCCCGCAGCTCACCTCCTGCGCTGGTGTTTTTAGAGCTGAATCCCTGCCTCTTTCTGGAGAGGGCGGGCACTGGTGAGGGGAGGCCTGCCTGCGGAGAGGCCCCAAGGGTGCACATGCCCCTCTCAGGGACGGAGTTTCCCCATTGTCCAGGGGGTGGCTCTTGGGCCCTCCAGGCTCCTATGGGCCCGCCTAGAAGCAGTCATGGGCTGAGAGCCCAGCTGGCCTGTCTCCTGGCAGCACCACCCGTCCCATCCCTGGCATTGAGCCTGGGCCTGGGCAGTTCTTAAAGGAGCCCAGCCGGCCGGCTGCGGCTGCCTGAAACCAGTGGTCACCCGTCCACCCCTGGGGCTCTGAACGTCAGCTGCCACTGGGCTGTGTCCTCCCCCCACACACCCAGGCTTGTGCCCATCACACGGCGGGCGGGCAGGTGGCGGAAGCCACGAGAGAAGTTCTGACAGCTCCTGGCCCAGGGCTGGGAAGCCCTAGGAGCTTTGAGCTCACCTCCCCATTGGACTGGGGCGGGGGGGGGGGGGGGGTGCTGGGCGGGGACCAGAAAGGGGAGGGACCTCCCTCCCGGCCTCTCAGCCAGTCCTGCTCCGGGGAAGGGAAGGCAGCAGCCTGGGAAGGGGCGGCTTCCAGTCGGGGTTTTGGCAGCCCTAGAGCGGGCCCTGCCTCTTCAGGCCTCAGTTTCCCTCTGTGGGTGGGGCTGTGGGGCGGCTGAGTCCTCAGGGTGGTGAGGCAGAGGTTGAAATGGAAGCCGGCCTCCCCCTTTGGGCAAGGGTTCCATATGCCCACCACAGCCCTCTTCCCTGGCAACCATCTCCAGGGCAACATATGTTGTGGTTGCCAACTCCGCACTCATACCGCCCAGGGAAGGCGGGCGATGGGCAGGCCAGGGCCTGGGAGGGGAAGGGCAGGGGACACAGCAGAACGGATCCATGGGTGGCTGCTGCTCCTCGGGAAACCTCCGCAGCGAGGAAGACTCTAAGGCTAGAGGTGACCCGCAGCTGCCGCCCAGCCTCCCACGGGGACGGGGGTGACTCGAGCCCCCCAGGGTCACTCTAACGGCCTCTGCCTGGGGCCTCCAGATCTTTGCCTCTGCTGGTCCCTCTGCCCGGACCGCCCTCTCTCCCCCGACCTGTCCCAGTCTCTGAGCTTCCCTCGCCATCAGCACCCACTCTGGCCTGTGACGAGGGTGAGCTGCCGGTCCCGCTGCCTCAGGCCCAGCTCAGGCCTGGGATCAGAGGTGCCGCCCACGACGTGTCGTGCCAGTGACTGAGCTCTGCCCCCCTTTCTCCCCCACAGAGAAGCTGAAGAAAACCAAGATCATCTTCGTGGTGGGTGAGTCCAGGGCAGGCGGGCGAGGCGCTAGCAGGGGGTCTGTGCAGGCACTGGCGGGAGCCGGGGCCGGGGACTGCGCCCTGGGCTCTGCCCCTCCGATGGGTGACCTGGGCCGACCCTGTCCCCGCGGAGGACCCGTTTCTCAGGGCTCTGAACGGGTGGGCGCTTGCAGGCGGGCCCGGCTCGGGGAAGGGCACCCAGTGTGAGAAGATTGTCCAGAAGTACGGCTACACCCACCTGTCCACCGGGGACCTCCTTCGGGCTGAGGTCAGCTCGGGCTCGGCCAGGGGCAAGATGCTGTCGGAAATCATGGAGAAGGGGCAGCTGGTGCCGCTGGTGAGTGGGCCCCAGCGGGGTGGGGGCGGGGGTGATGGTGGCCCCGAGTGGCCGGCAGCCGGCAAAGCCCATGACACGCTGGCAAGGCTGGCCATGACCTTCCCTGGCTCTGAACCCTTTTGTGAGTGCCCATTGCCCTGGCACAGAATTTCTTCCAGTAGCTCCCAGGAGCCTCCAGGACTCTGACTGCCTGACCCCTCCACCCTCCCACCAGCCCGGCCTTTCTGTCCCCTCAAACGCATCGTACGCCTTCCTGCCTGGATTGGTTTTCCTCCTCAGCTCTCAGACCTTCTGGTTCACCCGATTTGGGCTCAGACCCCCTACCTTGACACTCCAGTAGCCCCTTTCCCTGCCCACAAGCTGAGTCATGCCTGGAAGTTGATAACTGGAGTTTCCTGGGGGCAGGGGAGGCCTGCTGGGTTCACCGCTGTGTCCTCTGGGCCCAGCTGAACGCAGGACCTGAGCCATCCACCGCCTCCCCATGGTTCAGGGAGGCCTGAGGGGGCTGGTTTGGGAGCTGTCCGCACAGGGGGCGTTTCAGCTGTGGGGCAGCGCACCCCAGAGGAGGGTGGGGAAGCGGGGCTCACGGCCGCTCCTCCTTCTGCTGTGCCCGCAGGAGACAGTGTTGGACATGCTCCGAGACGCCATGATGGCCAAGGTGGATACTTCCAAAGGCTTCCTGATCGATGGCTACCCTCGGGAGGTGCAGCAGGGCGAAGAGTTTGAGCAGCGGGTAAGGCACAACCTGGTGGATGGTCTTCAGGATCCGTGACAGGGGCAGCCAGGCAGAGGCTGCTATGATGGAGGGAGGGGGAGAGAGAGAGAGAGAGAGAGAGAGAGAAAGAGAGAGAGAGAGAGAGAGAGAGAGAGAGAGAGAGAGAGAGAGAAAGAGAGAGAGAGAGAGGGATTGTGGGTGATAGGAGCTGGGGAAGGAGGGAACAACCAGGGAAGCACTTTCTGGGATTCTGTCTAGAATCCAGAAGGAAAAGTCTAGAAGGATGGGAAGCACCAGGCTAAGGCGGCCAGGCTCCGGTCCCAGCTCAGCTGCTCGAGGCCTTGGGCTGTCATTCTGCCTCTCTGGACCTCAGTGTTCCCATCTGCAAAATGGGGATAGACAGGGCACAGCTGCCTTGTGGGGCAGCATGAGGATTAGAGAGAATGTACTCTTCAGTGTAAGCACATGGTGGGAGGGGCAGGGAACAGCATGGACAGGGCTGGAAGGGTCAGGCTCGTGTAGAGAGAACAGAGCTGTTGGGAGAGGGCAGCTGGGGATGATGTGGGAGAGGGAGGCTCAGGCCTGGCTGGAGGCTTCGGATGCCCCGGGGGAAGAGTCCAGTCTCCTTCCAGGGGCCAGCGGGAGTCTGGCTGGAGAGAGTGGGCCTTGAGGACGATGCCTTTGAGCTGCCTGGAATGAGTGCCCACCAGGAAAACTTTCCACAGGTCAAGAGCATCTTGCCCAAACACACACATGTACAGGCATGTGCATGCACACACAGGCACACGAACACATAGGCACACATGTGTGCAGGAAGCCATAGGCAAATGCACCCATGCACATAGGCTTGTGTACACGTGCACACATCTGGCAGTGTACACACATGCACCTCAGGCAATGCATATACACAGACTCAGTGCACCTATACACAGAGATGCACACACATGCACACACATGGGCACACACATATACACACATACACCCATATCTCTAGGTGTTATACGCCATATGAGAGAATCAGAGGCGCTGTAAGTGCCAAGGAGGGAGAGGTCATTAAGGGGACCTGGGGGGCCTTCTTGGCAGAGGACTCCTTCCAGGCCTTGCAAGGAGGACTAGGCATCCCAGTGGGCTGGGGGCGGGACCAGACCCTCATCCCCACTCCCCAACTCTGTGAGACAGGGGGCCATCTTTAGGCTTCCATAGCTTTGAGCCACATCCAGAGTTAGGATATTGTATTTCCTGCCCTCTAACTGGCTGCAAGACCTCAGGGAAGTGTCTACCCTGATCTGGGCCTCAGTTTCCCTATCTGTGAAATGGGGGTTGGCTGGGCTTCCTTCATGGACCTAGGCACCAGCTGTGTGACGTCACCTCTGGCCCTCAAAGCCCCGTCCGGAAGATGGGGTTAGTGAAAGTTCTCGTCCCTCCTGGGGCTGTTGTGGGTGTTGGCGTGGGCGCCTGGCCCTGCCCAGCACCTGGTGTTTTTGACTCTGGGCACCAGGGGGCGCCAGGTCCTCACCAAAGGAAGATGGTGAACCTTATTTCTTCTTGCCCTTCCCAGTCTTCCTCTGGCGAAACACTCATCCCAGTGACAGCGACATTGTTCAGAACCTCCCAGAGCTCAGTGGCCCCTCACCCCTTCCCTTAGCCCTGGCTCCTCTGTCAAGTCCTAACCCAGGCCTGCTGGGGTAAGACAGCCCATTGCGCTGGGCCTCGCGCCAGGCCGGGAGAGGGATGTTGAGTAAATAACCAGAGGCCCTCCCGAGGTGCTGAGGGCAGAAGTAAAGGGCCTGGAAGAGCCTGTCCCAGGGGGCGGGGTGGCACCTGGGGAGGCTGCGCCCGAGGAATGAGATTTTAGGTGAAATCTGAAGGTGAGCACTTGGCATGGAGGGAAGAGGTTCCTGGGAGGCTCCTGGCAAGAGCAAAGGCCTGGCACAGGAGAGCCAGGAGGGTGATGAGAGCCGGCTAGACTCCCGTCAGTGGCTGAAGCAGGAGAGCAAAGGGGTGAGAGCACGCGATGAGGAGGGGGCGCAGGGCCCAACGGCGCAGGCCCGCGAGGCCAGGGACGGACTTCGCATTTTCTCCCCAGGGCACTGGGGAGCCACGGACGAGGTTTGGGCAGGGGGGTGGCAGGGCAGATTGGTCTGGGGAGGGTCTGTCAGGCCGTCCTGAATGTCCGAGTGGATCTCAAGTGGGGCCCCCCGAAGTGGGAAGATGGGGAGGAGGTGGCCTCGGGGTGGGCAGGAAAAGGGCCCCTGTGACTGGTGCCCCGCCCACAGATCGGACAGCCCACCCTGCTGCTGTATGTGGACGCAGGCCCTGAGACCATGACCCAGCGGCTCCTGAAGCGCGGAGAGACCAGTGGGCGGGTGGACGACAACGAGGAGACCATCAAGAAGCGGTTGGACACCTACTACAAGGCCACGGAACCCGTCATCGCCTTCTATGAGAAACGTGGCATCGTGCGCAAGGTGCGCCCCCTGCAGGCCGAGGGAGCCCTGGGAAACCTGGGTTGTTTTCCTGGCTGGGCCAGCCTCCCTCCCTGGGCCATGACTTCCCCACTGGTTTGATGAGGGGCTGCTGCCCACGGCGCTGGACTCCCGACCCAGGCCGGGCCTGCCACGGTGGGGCCCGCCCAGCCCACGGCGTCTCCGCTCACCACCGGTCTCCCTGCAGGTCAATGCCGAAGGCTCCGTGGACAGCGTCTTCTCCCAGGTCTGCACCCACCTGGATGCCCTCAAGTAGCAACACCGGCCCGGAGCCCCTTCCCCAGCTCAGAGCCCAGCCCCACCCCTGTCCTGACTCAGGAGTCCTGGCCTGAGCTCAGCGCCTCCACCCCGCCCGCCCCGGCGGGAGCACAGACAGAGGAAGCCACTTTATCCTGTTTTCACGGACAGCTGAGCACTAAAGGAATTTCCGAGGACATTCGGTTTTACTCCTTTTTCTTCGCTTCCACTGGGGTTGATTTATGTGGGATGGCCGCCCGGCCTTGAGTCCCCAGCCCCTCTTCCTCCCCAGCCCCTCGGTCCCCCTCAGCCCCCCTCAGCCAGCCGCCCCCGCCCCCCCCCCCCCCCCAGCTCTGGTAGAAGGCCCAGGACTCTTCTTACGTAGGGCATGCCGGGCCGGGCTGTGCCAGGCCTGGGGGTCCAGGGTGACCGAGGCAGGGTCCTTGCTGTCCGGGACGCGTGGTCAGGCAGAGCTGGGCCCGGGCCTGGGCCCCTCTGCATCCTTGCTATGTGGCCGTGGCCCTGACCCCTCATCTCTCGGAGCCTGTGTTCTGTGTCTAACTCCTGCTGGGGACTGAGCTGTTGCATGCAGCCAGGACATGGGCTGAGGGAGTCTTCCTGGGCAGCGGGAGGGGGGGGCGGTGCTCCCTGGTAGTGGTGGGGACCCAGAGTAGCCGGCCAAGTGGGCAGTGAATTGGCCTCCTTGATGGGAGAAGCCCTGAGGCCTGTGGGCTGGACCTGGGGGTCACGGTCACTAGCGCCTCCCGGAGGAGGTGAGATCTGAAGGGCTCCCACCACGTGGCCCCGGGCAGGTCACAGCCTGTCCTTTCTCAGCTGCTTCAAAATTCAAATTAGGCTCATTGTCCCCCCAACCCCGCCCCAGGTTAGGAAGAGAACACACTGAGCCAAGGGTGTAGACTTAGTGACCAGGCCTGTGGGAGCCGGAGACCAGGGCAGCCTCGGGGACATGCCAGGCCCCGGTGTCTCTCATTCTGACCGCGTCGTGGAGAACGGCTCCACTCGGTGCTCAGGGTCCTTACCGCCTGGCCCAGCCTGGAGGCTCCTGAAAGCGGAGAGAGCCCGCGGCGGGTACACCTGGAGGAGTGAACCCTGTGCGGGCTGGGCTGCCTGTGCCAGCAAGTGTGGCTGGTTTCCCGTTTACATTAGTTATTTAAAGGTTCCTCGAAAATAAACGTATTTAAGTTCTAAAGGTGGGTCTATTGAAAGAAGAACACGAAATAAGTCAGTGGTAATACAGGGGAGAGAAGGCAGGCAGCCTGCGGGGTGAGCTGTCCCGTCTGCGCGGGGTGCGGGTGAGGCCTCCGCAGCTGCTCTCTCTGTTCCCCATGCCGGCCCGGGCATGCGGGAAGCCCCAGCTCGGTAACCTCCCACCTGGGGGGTCCATGTCACATCTGTCAAACTGGGCCCCCCCCACACCCACCCACCGACACACACTCACACATGCTCCCACTCACATGCACGCGCCCCTTCATCCCGGGGCCGTCTGAGTGGAAAACAAGCCAGAGACGATAAGGGGCTAGGGAAATTCACCCTCAAAATCATCATCTTTATGACAGCTTCCTGAACTCAGGGGTGTCCCAATGGATGAAAACCTACGCTGACCCAAATTCTTCACCACAGAATCACTTTGTTCACTTTTAAAAAAGCCTGGAAAACTTAAAGAAAACAAACAAAAACTTTAAAAATTCCAGTAACCGTTACCCAATCATTGCCGTTAACCGTCTTTGGAGGGTTTCCTTCATGGAAGTTCCTTCGGCAGTGATCCGGCACCTGCCCTGGCGGGACGCTGCTGTGACTCCCGGCACCAGGAGGGGACCGTGCTCGCACATGCCATCAGACCTCCGCCATCAGACCTCCGCCATCAGACCTCCGCACCTGCGACCAGCTCTGGGCAGCTCAGTGCCCAGAGCTCAGAGGGGCCCCTGGTGCAGAAGGCTCCTTGACCTGGAGCTCGAGTGGGGCCCTAACAGTACCTAGTAGCTCACTTCACCACGTGACAGAGGGCATGGAAGGGCAGAGGGAACAGCGCTGCAGAGCTGCAGGGGTGGAGAGGACCCACTGAGTGAAGGGAGGCTGAGGCATCAGTGGGGGCTGGAAGGCAGGCTAGAGGGCGTGTCCTAGCTGGAGACAAGCTTGGCGAGTGATAGAAGCCATGCTTGCAGGGCCTTGAATGCCAACCCAGGTATCTAGTCTTTCCCCAAAGGGCAATGGAAGACTCAGAAAGTTTGTTTGTGTTTTTTAAAAAAAATATTTTATTAATTTTTTACAGAGAGGAAGGGAGAAGGATAGAGAGTCAGAAACATCGATGAGAGAGAAACATCGATTAGCTGCCTCCTGCACATCCCCTACTGGGGATGTGCCCACAACCAAGGTATGTGCCCTTGACCAGAATCGAACCTGGGACCCTCAGTCCCCAGGCCGACGCTCTATCCACTGAGCCAAACCGGTTAGGGCAGAAAGTTTTGTTTGTAATAAAAATTTTCAGCCGAAACCAGTTTGGCTCAGTGGATAGAGCGTTGGCCTGTGGACTGAAAGGTCCCAGGTTCGATTCCGGTCAAGGGCATGTACTTGGGTTGCGGGCACATCCCTGGTGGGGGATGTGCAGGAGGCGGCTGGTCGATGTTTCTCTCTCATCGACGTTTCTGACTCTCTATCTCTCTCCCTTCCACTCTGTAAAAAATCAATAAAATATATTTTAAAAAAAATTTTTTTTTCAAACAAAATTTGAGGAAATAATATAATGAACACCCATATACCATCACCCACATTTTTCCATCCTTCCTTCACTGCTGGCTTATTGTTGTCAGACTATTTTAAAGTAAGTTACAGATATGAAAAAAGTTCGTTCCGAAAGTGGGACTTCGGTATGACTAATAAGTGAGGACATTTTGCTGTTTAACCACAACTCAGTTTCGATGACACTCGGTTAACACTAGTATCATAGGTAGTTCCCAGTCCACATGTCATTTCCCCCAGAGTGTGTCTTTGTGAAAACCGGGAGGCAATCCGGGACCACACGTTGCATCTGTGCCGCCCGTCGTACGTTAACCTCTGACTCACGCCCTCTCTTTATGAGAGTGACCTGTGACGGACCGTGGTCCCCCAGAAAATTCCTCCTCCCTGTGCCTGTGGCTCCCCTGTGGTGTCTCTGGACTTGTTCCTCCGCCCCCCGTTTCCTGTACCCTGAAGTTAGTGTACGGGCGTCAGACGTTCAGGATAACCCTTTGGGACAAGAATACCGAATAGCTGAGGCTCACGAAGGGCTTTAAAACCGGGCGGGACGGTCAGAGGGGCCGCACCTGGCTCAACGTGCGCACGAATCCCCGCAGGGTCTCGCTCAAAAGCTGCCTCTGATGCAGGGGGTCGGTTTGGGCGGTGAGGCCTGGCTGGAGGCCCACACTGGGCAGCTCAGAGAGGCGGGAGGGAGCCGGGGAAGGGGAGGAAGGGTGGGGAGGAGGGGGGCGCCTCTAAGGTCAGCGTGTGCTCATCCCCTACTGGTGGGCTGCGAGGTGGGCGTGGTGTCGGATCCGGGACGGGACGGGGCGATGCTGTCATAGTCTTCATGTCTCCAGCGGCACTCCAGGAAATGGCTGTCCCAAGGTGCCGGAACCTTCTAGCCAGCAGAGGGACGGCCGCGCGCGCCTCCGTGACCTCAGGGTCTCAGAGAGAGAGCGTGCTCCTCGGTAGGCCCTCCGGGGTGGTGGCCTCAGATGCCCCCACTGGACTCGGCCCCTAAGCCTCGGCCCCCGGGGGCCCTGAGGGCCTGGCCGGAGGCGCTGAAGTGGGAGAGGAAGGAAGCGGGGAGCAGAAGAGGCCAAGGCTGTCGCCTCCCAGCCTCCAGAGGGGCCTCGAGTAAACAGGAAGGCCTGGCGGCTCCACGGTGGGGGGGCTTCGGAGGGTGGGGCCAGAGCCCTCCTGGACCTGCACAGCCTGCAGCCTAGAGCACGGGCCTCCTTCTGGGGCAGCAGACGCAGAGGGGTGGTGTGGCTCCCCCACCCCCACCCCGTCACACAGCGAGCGGGGGACGGGGTCAGAGCCCCGCCTGCCTCTCCTGCTTCTGCCCCCCTCCTGGGGTTCTGGTGCGGGGTCTCCTGCCATGTTGCCCACCATGGTTCGAGGGTGCTGGACGGGTCTCACCTTTTGGGGCCTCAGTTTCCCTTCTTATGAACTCAGAGCCCTTACAGCTAACTCAGAGTTTTGACTCCTGGCCCAGTGGCCTTCTCCTGCCTCCGAGGTGGCCTTGAGGGTCCCTCGACCTTGGGAGTGGGTTCCCCAGGCAGGCCCACTTCCCCAGGAGGCAGCAGCTGCCGGGCCACCCCCTGGGGAAAGAGAGGGAGACTGTGCAGGGCTTTGCTCCTCTAGAACGGAGTCTGGAGGGACCTCTGACCCCTGTGAGCTCTCTATCCCCGTGGGGAGTCATTCCCCCTCTTCAGAGACCCTGTCCCTGGGCTCAGGGGCCCCCAACACCCACTCCTGGGACTCAGAACCACAGCCTATGTCACCTCAAGCTGTGCAGCCCAGTGGTTAAGGCGTTCATTTATCGCATAAACATATGGAATGCCTACCAGGGGCCAGGCACTATTCCAAGCAATGGGCCTTTGGAACTTCTGAGAGAGAGAGAGAGAGAGAGAGAGAGAGAGAGAGAGAGAGAGAGAGAGAGAGAAAGAGAGAGAGAAAAAATAAACAATATATAGTATGTGAGAGGGTGATCTGGGCCATTTGTGGAGGAGGGAGAGGGCTATTTAAAATTCCGTTTTCATGCCCTAATGGTCGGCAAACTGCGGCTCGCAAGCCACGTGCGGCTCTTTGGCCCCTTGAGTGTGGCTCTTCCTAAGCCTTAGGAGCACCCTAATTAAGTTAATAACAATGCACTTACCTATATAGTTTAAGTTTTAAAAATTTGGCTCTCAAAAGAAATTTCAATCGTTGTACTGTTGATATTTGGCCCTGTTGACTAACGAGTTTGCCGACCACTGCCCTAACCAGTTTGGCTCAGTGGATAGAGAGTCAGCCTGCGGACTGAAGGGTCCCAGGTTCGATTCTGGTCAAGGGCATGTACCTTGGTTGCAGGTACATCCCCAGTAGGGGGTGTGCAGGAGGCAACTGATCGATATTTCTAATTCTCTATCCCTCTCCCTTCCTCTCTGTAAAAAATCAATAAAATATATATAAATAAATAAATAAATAAATAAATAAATAAATAAATAAAATTCCTTACTGACCATGTGACATTTGATCTGCAACTTAAAGGGTGAGGAGCAAGCCCTATGGTTATCTAGGGGGAGAGCATTTCAGGAAAAGGGAACAGCAAGGGCAAAGGCCCCGAGGTGGACGTGTGCTCGGCACATCCAAGGAACAGCAAGGAGGCCGTGGCTGTGGTCCTGGGAGCAAGGGGGTCAGAGCAGAGGGGGAGGTTGGTGAAGGGAGGGGGAGCCTGGCTTCTGTGCGGGGAAGTTGCCCGCACAGGGCGCTGAGTGAGAAGGGACGGGAATTTAGGGGAGCCGCCCACAGGATTTGCTTGTGGGTCAGATGAGGGGTGTGCGAGAGAGAGTCAAGGCCACCTCACCCTCAAGGCTTGCGCCGCGGAGGAGGGAGCTGTCAGTGTCTGAGATGACGGACTGAGGCAGGAGCAGGTGGCGGAGAAGGAGTAGAGCCCAGAGGCCGGTGTTGGACGCGGAGTCTGAGCTGCTCACTAGACATCCCGGAGCCAGGAGCCGGGGGAGTCCTGGCCGGAGCGCTGTATCTGGAATATAAAGTTGGGAGCCGTCAGTAAATAAAGGGAGTTAAAGCCACTTGGACGAGGCACCCCGAGCGGCACTTCTCGGGTTGACGTCCTACCAATGCCCGGGAGATCTGGCTAAGACGCAGGTTCTGGCCCGAGGCCTGGGCGGGCCCGGAGAGACGCTGCCGAGACCACACTTTGAAGACCCCGGTCTCAGGCACTGCCTTGTGCAGCCAGGGCCTAAGGGCGGGTGATGAACTCCACGGAGGGCCTGGTGCTCAGGATGGAGGGAAAACGGAGCAGGTCGGGTCCATGTCACACGGGTATCCATCGGGTCACAAAACCTTGTTTCGGTTATTTGAGCCTGAGTCCTGGGGACGCGATGCTGTCATGGTCACAAAGATTTGAGAAAAACTGACTTGGGGGTGAAGGTAGCAGAGACGGGGGGAGGCCCAGGAGCCAAGCGTGAGAGGATGAAGAGGAACCGGTGAGGAGGCAAATCAGGCGACCCGGGAGGTGGGAGGGAAACCGGGACAGAATGTTCTAGAAGCCAAAGGAGGAAAGAGGCCTGGATTTGAATGATCCCCTGCTTCTCCCCAGCCCTGTTGCCATGCCCATCTGAGCCTCCGTTTCCCCCCTTGTGAAATGGGGACATGCCAGTCTCAGCTCGTTGAGGGGGCTGTGAGGTGGCACTCGGCGTGGGGCTGGGCCAGCGTGTGAGTGGGGGAGGGACTCCCGTTCTGGTCCCGGGCTTTGAGCTCCTCCAGCCCAGCAGGCTGCCCTCCCATTGTGCAGATGAAGAAACTGAGACCCAGACTATGGAGCGGTCTTGCCCGAGGCCACTCGGGGCAGAGCCGGGAGACCCTGACTCCCGGCGATGCTCTTCCCTCGCCCCCACGTTCTGCCCGCCCGTGTGGGTCTGACCCTGCGGTGCTCTCCGGCCCTGGCTCCTGGCCTGTGCTGGAGCCGGACAGCCGCCTGGGGGGGTCCCTGGGGGCCGCCTAAAATTCCTCCCGTGGCCAGTGGCCAGGGTGGACGTGCTCCGCGCCTTCCTGCAGCCCTGGCCTTCCTGGCCAGCGAGGGGGAGGAAGAGGCAAATTAGTGCACCTGCCCGCTGTGGGGTCCAGGCCCAGGGGCCTGGCCACCGGCCACGTGTCTCTCTGGCGTGTGGGCAGGCGGCACCTGAAAGCATCTGATGGCGGGAGCCCCGCAGGAAACAGATGGCACGCTCCACTGGGGTCTGTTTACACAGGTGCGGGCCGGGGCGGGGAAGCCAGGGGGACAGTGCTGAGTCCCCGGCGGGCAGCGGCGGGGCCGTGGCCAGGCTCAGCCGGAGGGGCCACGTGGAGAGGGCTGGTCAGGGCCATGGCCTTCGGTGCCCCTGCAGGGAAGGAGCCAGAGGAATGAATCCTCCTCCCCCACTCCCTCCTTCCCCTCTGATCTGTGCAGGGTGAGGGGGGCTGGGAGAGGTAGATGCGTCCATCTGGGGAGAGAGTGCATCCGGGTGGTAACTTCCTCAAGGTCTGTCCCCAACTGTGAGACCAAGTGACCCTCAAGCTTTCCGGGGACAGGCGGTCCAGGCTGGGAACCGGTCCCTTCACTGGGGAACAGGAGCAAGGCCTACCTCTCGGTGCCTCCGGTTCCCTAGGCCTCCATGGGCCCCAGCTCCGCCTGGCCTTTCAGGACACCGCATGCTTTCGATAACTGTATCTGGAGGGTCGTAGGGTGCTGGGCTCTGTGGTGGGAACACAGCTCTGCAGAGGCATCAAGGCGGAGAGGCTCACAGAGCACGACCCCACCCAGGCCGGGGGGCAGGGGGGGGGGTGCGGGTGGCTTCCTCTCCACCCCTGGGACCCCGATCTTCTCCTTCCTCCTCGGGGTCTCTGGGGGCAGCTCCAGGCTCTCCTGTGGCTCCTGTAGATGTTCTCTCCCTGGCCGTTTCCTACACGTTCGTGGGCATGTCCATCTGCAGCCTCTCCTCCTCCAGAGAGCTCAATGGGCCTTGTTCACAACATGGGTGGGGACGGGCTGTGCAGGGTGGAGGGAAGGGGAGGGCGGAGGTGGGAGAAGAGCTTCCTAGGGGATCCCTGTTTCGGCCCCAGGTGCCCTGACTCCCACTCTGGACAACAATCCCCCTCACCCTGTGACACCCACAGCCCTGGCGACCTCTGTCCTCATGGTCAGCGCAGGGGGTGGTGGCAGAGAAGGAGGTGAGCCTGGAGGAGGCAGACTGGGTCTCTACTCTCCACCCCAGGGGTCCCTCACTTTTCAGGGAGCCGTGGGTTCCTCCTGTGAATGGTGTAATGGCCCCGGCCTGCAGGGTGGCAGTGAGAATTCAGAGCTGATAAGGTGAACGCCTAGGGCGGGCCTGGTGCACTGGGAGCGGTCAGCGCCTGGGGCTGGGTTAACTGTCCCGGTCTGGAGCCTGGGGACACCTCACAGCCACCCTTTGTCCCCCACTGAGACCATCCTCTCTTTGTGGTGCCCCCTCCCCTCCTGCACCCACAGCAAAGGGCAGAGGACCTGCTACATTCAGGTGACGCCCTCCACCCCATGTTGGCCTTCCCGGCCGGCCGGGCATGGCTGGACCTTGGAGCTCCTGTGACCGGGAACTAGCCGGGCGGCTGCAGGGCTGGGCGAGCGAGCCTTCCCCAGCTCCCTACCCGAGGAGCCACACCCGCCCTTCCCAGCCTGGGGCAGCTCCGGGGTGGGGGGTGGGGGGAGGCAGCACACTCCTGCCCGCTCCTCCCAGAGGCCCCCAGGCCTCTGGCCTTCGCTTCCCTCCCTGGCCCTGGATTTCGCCATCTGTGACTCAGGACAGGTATGACGAGAAGGACCCCCTGGCCCCACCCCCTCTATGGGTCCTGCCAGCACACATCAAGGTTTATTTTCTCAAAGCCCAGCCCGGCCAGCACCTTCTGCTCCATGTGTTCCCCTCCCTGACCCCCTGTGGCCTCAGGATAAAGTCCTGGCATTCAAGGCCCCCTCCCAAAGCAGGGCCAGAGTCTGCCTCTCCAGCTTCCTGTCCCCACCACACCCCTGCGTGTCCTCCTCACCTCTTTCTTCCCCCCCACCCCCACTCACCCAGCCTTTCTAAGGCCGGGCCTAAATGCCACCTCCTCCAGGCAGCCCAGGCCTCCTCCTCTGAGCTCCTTGGGGCCTGACCCTAGGTGCTTCCCATAACGAGCACCACGATAGACAGAGTTGGCACTTACTGTTTGCAGAATGAACAAGGGACCGCTCTGGGCTTGTCTCCAGGCTCAGGGAGCACTGCTGAGGAGCACTTCCTGTGTGCCAGGCCCAGGGCTCAGCGGCGAAGTGCCCCCACCTCTGGGAATCTCACAATAGCCTGGCGAGGAAGGCACTATTGCACCCACTTTACAAACAGGGTGAGCTGTTCAGGGTCTCATAGCTCAGGGTAAGCAGGGCAGGATTCTGAACCCAGGGCCATCTGGGTTCAGAAACGCCATTAGAGTGAGTCCTTTCATTTGGGGCTGCCTTTTGTCTCTGAGGGATGTTCCGCCCGTGGAGGGGATGGGCACAAAGTGTGGATCTCTGGGCAGCTCCCCAGTTCTCTCTGGGCCTTAAGACCCAGTCCCAGCAGCCATGCCAGGCCAAGTGCCATGCTGGGCCTCAGTTTCCCGGCCGGATAAACAAGGAAAGGACAGCCGCTGTCATGCTACGCGTTAAGCCAGCTCTGGTGCCTAATGAGATCTGTTCGAATCCCAGCTCCACTGTCTTTCTGGGGCCAAGTATCCGACTTCATGAGGCCTCTGTTTCCTCATCTGCAAAATGGGAACGCTGACTTCACGGGGCTGTGAGCTCCACCTGGAGCGCCCGGGCGAGGGCCTGACTCCTGAGAGGTTCCCTCGGAGGGCTATTAGGGTGATTGTTTCCATCTGCCCCGGGCTGCCCGCCAGCCCAGGACGGGGTGGGATGGGAGGGTGGGGTGCATGGGGAGACAAGCCTGGAGCCTAGGCCCTCCCACCCCACTGCCTCCCCCCTCCCCAGGGCCCCCCACCCAGCGACAAAGCCCAGTGGCACTTCCTCTCCCGCCTGGCCAGCCGCCTGGCCCAGCCCCTTCTCTAAGGAAGCGCATTTCCTGCCTCCCTGGCCTGGCTGGATGAGCCAGGAGCTCCCTACCGCTGCCGGCCAGACCCCAGCCTCCATCGGCAGCCCGGACCGCGGCCGTCCACGGGAGCCCAGCAGCCCCTTCCCACTCGCCCCGCGGCCAGCGACGCCCTGCCCGGCCCTGCGCCCTGCGCCCGCTTCTTCTGACCACCTTGGCCGCCACCTCAGAAGGCTGGAGCAGGGACGCCGTCGCTCCGGCCGCCTGCTCCCTTCGGGTCCCCGCCTGAGCCCACGCCGGCCCCTGCTCCTGCCCGCGGCCCTGCCCCTGGACACCGGATAAGGCCCAGCGAACGGACCCCCGGGCGCACAGCATGGACCGCAGCACGCTCTGCCCGGCCGTGGCCCTGCTGCTGGCCGTCTGCAGCCTCAGCCCCACAAGTAGGTGCCCAGGGACCCGGGGTGGGGAGGCCGTGCTCGTGCGCGGTGGAGCTGGCCTGGGGGTGGACAGCCCAAAGCAGATGCCGTAGGGTGACCACCCCTCCCGGCTTGGCAGGAGCAATAACTTCCAGCCCTGAGAGTCTCGGGCGAACGGAAGTGAGTTCTGTCCCTTACCCCTGGTCTCCGGCCTCCGGCCTCCGGCCTCCCGGCCTCCCGGCCTCTCCCCAGGAAGCCCAGCGCGCTGTACAGCCCCCGGGAGTCTCCTGCCCTCTCTGGGCTGCCGTCTCCCACCGGAGGACCGCGTGGGAAGAAGGGCGAGAGGCCTCATGTTTGGATCGGGCTCTGGGCTGTGGTTAGTTCCTGGTGGGGTGATCTTGGGGAGCTACCTCGGGCCTCTGAGCAAAGTGGGGATGGTAACAGACTCACCGGCTGCCGGGAAGTCGGCGTTGCGTTGCGGCAACGCCTGTAGCGAGATGGCTCAGCAGGCTGGCTGCTCCGTGCTGTTTTATTGCTGCTGTTTTATGATTAGCCTTCAATCCCCCACCCTCGCCTTTCCTGGGGCTGTGAGCCGCCCTCAGACCCCAGGGCTCTCCCGGCCACTACCCCTGCTCTACTTCCCAAGAAGCCTGCAGGTGGGGGTGCAGTCCCAGATGAGGGTTTGAGGGGGGAATCCTTGGCCTGGGGGCTTTCCCAGGGGGTCATGACCTCAGCTGCCTTAAACTCCCCATGAGGAGCCATGGGGAGTCTGCATCCACTTGCTGTGGACACCCCTTCAGCCACCGCGCACCCAGGAACTCCCAAGGATCTGGGGGGGGGTGAGAAGTGGAGCAGCAGTGGCCTCCCCTCCTCGCCTTACCCCATCCACAGCATTTTAGAGCCCCCAGTCCTTGGTCTCTGAAGTTCTTATCGCCGCCCTGGCCAGCGTGGCTCAGTTGGTTGGGCCCTTGTCCCGTGCACAGAAGGGTCATGGGTTTGATTCCCAGTCAGGGCACATGCCCAGGTTGCGGGTTCCATGCCCAGTCTCGGTGCCTACGGGAGGCAACTAATCAACTGATTGATGTCTCTCTCTCTCTCTCTCTCCCTCCCTCCTTTTTCTCTCTCTCTAAAATTAAGAAATATTTCCTCGGGTGAGGATTAAAGTTCTTAGCGATGCCTCACTGAGAGACAGGAACCGGGGAACCGGAGCCTCAGACACTCAGTGACTTAGCAGGGATTTGACCCCAGGCCTGTGGCTCCGTGGAGCTCTTGCTCCTAACCAGGGGGTTACAGCAACCCCTTTGGATACAGCTCCCCGTCGAGATGGCTGCCATTATGGCCCCATTTTACAGGACAGTAAGTGGAGGCTGAGGCCCACCAAGCTCACACAGCTGGATAGGAATCCTACTTGAGCTCTCCGGGAGCTGCCCGCCCTTCTCCCGCAGCCCTCACATTCCTGGCTTCATGACATTCTCTTCCTCTTGGTCATCAGAGAAAGATCCCTGCGGATCCTTAGGGCCTGGTTTTATAGGATCCAAGGCAGTGGTGTGATGGCAAATAATTAACAGGGAGGAGGGGTAGGGGCTAGCACTTGTTAATTTCTGCGGTGTAAATGTTCCCAGTGGCTGATTTCCAGCTACCATCTCACCAGGCTCAGAGTTGGTCCCAGGTGCCCAGAGGACACCCTTATGTCGTATTTCCATCACAAGCGCCAGATGTAGATAACCTCAAAAGCACAGATAATAGTGAAATGGAGTAAAATAATTAGGAAGTAAGACATTTGATATTTATTGCCTTTTAAAAAAGTACAATTTATTTCCTTGTAAGCGTATTAAATTTTAATAATGTTGGACAGCCGATTGGAAAATCTCTTGATAATTTGCCAGTCTGCTCCTGCGAGCAGGTGCTGGTACCCAGAGCCCCAGGGCCCCAGGGCATTCCAAAGCATCCAGCCCAACTCATGGTCTGGGAAACTGAGGCCCGTGGAGGGCAGGTGGGGGTCTGGCCAAGGCATGGAACCCAGATCTCCATCCCATTCAGGCTGGAGGGGGTGCAAATGGGTCCAAACCAGGTCCCGCCTTCTGGGGACACAGCTGGGCAGAATTAACTTGTAATAACAGCCCAACCTTCAGAACTCAGACCTGGAGGGTTCCCTGCCTGGCTCTTTAAGGATGTGTAGTGCCCAGGTAGCTCAACAAAAACTGGAGACGGCCCAAATGTCCAGCCTGGGCCCCATTAAATGATGATTACGCCGTGGAACAGCCTGCAGCCATTGTCAAGGAAAAGCTAGACCTGTGTCGACACTGCTGTGGATAGGTATCTGGGACACATGATTCATTTCCTTAAGAGGAAGACGGCAGTAACGCACAATATACGTAGAGGACCCTGAGGTCCCTGCGATGCTCGCTAGCATCAGGATTTTCACCTTTATGACACACGTTTCTGTTATGTTGGAATGTTTTGTTTCGTTTTGTTTGTTAGTCCTCACCCTAGGGTATTTTTCCATTGATTCTTAGAGAGATGGGAGGGAGGGGGAGAGGCTGAGAGAAACACGTCAATTGGTTGCCTCCTGCACATGCCCTGAGCGGGGCTGAGGATCAAGCCTGCAATCCTGCAACCGAGGTACATACCCTTGACTGGAATCGAACCCGGGACCCTTTAGTCTGTGGGCCGATGCTCTATCCATTGAGCCAAACCGGCTAGAGCTTGATGGAATTTTTTTTAAAGAACACACATGTAGAGATTTTAAAAAGCAATTTAACTATATAGTCACTTCCATTGGCTTCTCAAAGGAAATAGATAACGGGAAAAAAAATGTTAGCATGCTGGTGGGTCGCTGACTAGTTTTTCTCTAGCTTTTAAAGGTAATTTTAATGCAGGCAGATTAACATTCAGGTGCCTTGTGTACCCCTCCCATGTCCCAGAGGTTTCTATGTTGCATGTGGACTCCATAACCATCCCGTTGTGGTCTGGAATCTTCTCTCCCGTAAATGTGCTTCCCACCGTTGACCTAATAAATTCACTGTTGTTGAATATCTAGGTGATTTCCCCTCTGGGGCTAATTATAAATACCACCTCCATGCACATTTTTGGTACAGGCACCTTTTCCTGTATTTGGTAATATTTCACTTGGATAGAGTCCCAGAAGTGAGGGTGCTGGGACTGTTGGCCCGTGTTGGGTGGCTGGGATCAAAGGGTGTTTTTCTAAGTGTGGATGAGTGTTCACTGGAGGACAGGCCAGAGGCTGGACCTGGAGACCCCGGGTGGGGGTCGGGACTCTCGGGAGAGGGGGCTAGTGACACAAGTCAGAGACCACACATATCCATGTCTTAGGGGCTGCATTCTGTGGCAGCTCCCCTTTTTGTTTCTTTCTTTATATTATTATTATTTAATCTTCGCCTGAGAATATTTTTTTAAAAAAATTGATTTTAGAGAGGGAGGAAGGGAGAGGGAGAAAAAAACACATCGGTGTGAGAGAGAAACATGGATCGTTTGCCTCCAGAACAGGTGCGGATGGGGATTGAACCTGCAACCTGGGTATGTGCCCTGAGTGGGAATCGAACCTGTGACCCTTTGGTGCACAGGACGATCCTCCAACCAACGGAGCCACTCTGGCCAGGGTAGGCAACTTTCCTTTTGCCAGGAGGAAAAGGAGGTTGGGACAGGAACTGTGTGAGCCAGGAGAAGTTAGGTCCCTGGAGCCAGTGGGGATATGGCCATTAAGACTCTCCCCTCAGCCAGGCAGATGGTAACACTAAGACCCAGAGGGAAAGAGAGCGCCATCTCTCAGGTCACAGGTGGGTCAGTGCTGGGCCCGCTGAGGACAGGCCTGGTCTATCTGCTCAAGGGCAAGAGGGAGGGAATCACTTCTGTGTCCACAGTGCATCAGGCCGCTCTGTCTGCAGATCCAGTTCACAGATGAGGACACTGAGGCTCGGGGCCAGCGACAGGTTCAGATTTCTTTTTCTTCGTTTTAATATATTTTTATTGATTTCAGGGAGGAAGGGAGAGGAGGAAGGGAGAGGCAGAGAGAGACAGAAACATCAATGATCAGAGAGAATCATTGGTTGGCTGCCTCCTGCACACCCCCTTTTGGGGATCAGGCCCACAACCCAGGCGTGTGCCCTTGACCAGGACCAAACCGGGGACCCTTCAGTCCGCAGGCCGACGCTCTGTCCGCTGAGCCAAACCGGCCAGGGCGACAGGTCCAGATTTCAACCCCAGACTGTCTGCTCCCAAGCCCGGCGTCTTTTCTCTGCATCTTTTTGTTTTTTCTTTTTCCTCTGCATCTTTGGGGGCCTGGTGTGGGGAGAGCTGATTGCCCCGGCGCTGGGCCCTCTCCACCCAGCTCCAGCCCCGGCTCTGGGCATCAGCCCTGGAGGCTGAAGAGGACCCTCATCCAGGCCTGCGCTGACGTCAGTGCCTGGGATAGGATTGCGGGGAAGAGACAAATGTAAGAGCCCGCATGGATTCAGTGCTTCCTGTATGCCAGACGCTACTCTGTTGTGAGTACTATCAGACCTGGTCAAGTTCACGAAAGCCCGATGAAGCAGGCGCTCCTGTCCCCCCCATTTTACAGCAGAGGAGACCGGGGCACAGGCCAGTGGAAGTATTGGCTCCAGTAACACAGCCCAGATATGAGCCGCCGGGGCTTGAGCCCTGGGCCTAACCACCGTCCACGCTGCCTCAGGGAAAGTGGCAAGGATCTCTCTGTTGCCAGGTCTTCTCACCCTGGGCACTCGGTCCCTTTCCTGCACCTACAGTGGCCCTCCCACCAAGAACACAGCTGGGTCAGTTCTGATGAGAAGATTTTCACAGCAGGGTTTTGAAGGATGAGTAGAAGTTGACTAAGTGGTCAAATAAAAGGAGACATTGATTTGGGAAAGGGCATGATGACAAAGGCAAAGAACAAAGTCTGCCTGACGGCAAAGCTCCCATCGACCCACTGACTGGGCATAAATAATTGTGACCCCAACTGCCAGTTCCTGCTTGGCACTGTGCACGTATCCTCTTGACCAACATTCTCACCAACCCCGTGAGAACGGTATTATGATGATCGTGCCCATTTTTATAGACAGTAACACTAAGCCATGGAAAGGAAGCTGGAAGGTGGCGGAATCAGGATTTAAACCTTTGACATTTATCATATCCCTGTACTTTAATAAATATATATATTGATTTCAGAGAGGAAGGGAGAGGGAGAGAGAAAAAAACATCAATGGTGAGAGAGAATCATTGACCGGCTGCCTCCTACATGCCCCACACTGGGGATTGAGCCCGCAACCCAGGCATGTGCCCTGACTGGGAATGGAACCGTGGCCTCC
Organism: Myotis daubentonii; assembly: GCF_963259705.1. Classification (NCBI taxonomy): domain Eukaryota; kingdom Metazoa; phylum Chordata; class Mammalia; order Chiroptera; family Vespertilionidae; genus Myotis; species Myotis daubentonii. The sequence continues at coordinate 76,475,862 of NC_081850.1, read as the reverse complement.
TGGTTCATAGGTCAACACGCAACCACTGAGCCACGCCAGCCCGGCCAGGTCCCTGGAGTTTTTAACTCCACTTTAGGTTGTGGAATGCGGTCCTGCCTCATTGGGGAGTTATGAGAAAGATTGGAGAAAGGTGTGTGGAGGCCTTGCTAGTGGCCAGGCCAGGGGAGCGGCTGAACTAGGAGCTGGGGAATCTGTGAGGGTACAATTGGGTCCTGAAAGGAACAAAGGGTGGCTGGGTGACTGAAGAAGAAAAAGGCAGAAAAGACCTGTCATCAAGGGCCTGCCCTGGTTACTCAATAGCCACAGACCACTTGCTGGGTACAGGCTCTTTACATGGGTCCCTCACCTTGCGGACACACAGCCTGCGAAGTGGGTGCTGGGTGCTGGAGCCGGGCTGTCCGGGTTGGAATACAGGCCCTGCCACTGAGTGGCTGGGTAAGCTGGGGCTCAATCTTGCACCTCCCTGAACGTCAGTTCCCTCGTGTGTCAAATGGCTATGATCACAGTACCCACCGCGTAGGCTGCTGCGAGGATCAAACGAATGAGCTCCTGGGAAGCCTGGGGCGGTGCGTGGCCCGTGCGCATGATGGAAGCTGTTTTGCAGACGGGGAAACCGAGGCTCAGCGAAGTCAGGCTTTTGCTCGGGGTGACCGGCTTGTTAAGAGGCAGAACTGGGATTTGACCCGGGACGTCTGACCATTGTCATCGGTGGCCTCCCGGGGTTCTAGGCGTGGCATCTGGAAAGCCCGTGGGTCAGGGAGCACAAATACCCACGGCTGCCGGTCAGGGAGGAGGAGGAAGGGGACAGAGGTGGGAAGGTAGCGCCCCAGTTTCTCACTCGGCGGGCGGGCGGCCACCCAGGCCCCCAGTGGCGCCTCCTCCGGCGCAGGTCCCGGGAGGCCCAGGAGTTTCCCTTGGTGCCAGGGGATTGTTTTCAGCTCTGTCTGGGCCCGCCTCCAGCTCCAGGAGACAGGCCTGGGCGGCACACTCCCTCCTGTCTCCCCATTCTCGTCTGCGGGGTGGGGGCGGCCAGGATTCGAATAGGCCCCAAAATAAATGGGCCTCTTATCTGATCTCCCGGCCTGGACTGTTATCTGATCATTACATAATGGCCGTGCGCTGACGGCATGGAGGAGGTGGAGCAGGCGGCCCCGCAATCGGGCAATCGGCAATCTGGGAGGAACTGGGGTTCCTGGAAGTCTGGGGAGGGGGCAGGGAAAGTCCGAAGGGAAGGAGGAAGGCGCTGTGCTAATCTGCGGACCAGACCCTGGGTCAAGTGGGGAGAGGTGGGTCCCAGGCCCAGCCTGGTCAGCCACGTGCAGTGCGGCTCCGGCCCCGTTAGCCTCCCGCGCCTCAGTCTCCCCATCTGTACAGAGGTAACAGCCAAGAAGTGCGCTCCGTGATTGGGAAGGGAGAGGGTGGGGAGCTCTGGGAGGCTTGGTGGGTCACGGGGGTGGTGCCAGGGTTGAGGCTCCTGGGATGAGGGAGTTGGCTGGCCTGACTCCCCCATCAGACCCTCCTGGAGTCCCTCACCTGCAGGCCCCCCCTCCGCCGCAACCCCCACCAGAGAGTCGATTCTCCAGGGTGAAGTCACCCAAGTAAATGTGATAGAAGGGCGAGCAGATGCTCTTTCTCCTGGAGTCCTCCCGGCCTCTCGGATCGTGTTTTCTCTTCTTACTGCCCTTTCACAGACAAGGAGACTGGAGCCCTAAGTGGTGAACTCAGTCACCACCGCCCGCGGCTATTGGGCCTGGGATTCACACCCAGGTCAGCCTGGCTCAGGGCCTTGCTTTTAACCAAAATGCCGCGTCCCGCAGGCTCCCTGGCGTCCCTGGCACAGGACAGGCCCCGGCAAGGCCCCCCTGGTGGCCAGCTGTCCTCGTGTGGTCGTCCCCTCCCAAGCCGCTGTGGGCAGGTGGCTGCGCGCCCGGGGGCCACCCATGTCCTCCTCTGACCCCTGGTGGTCCTGAGCGCCCCCCGCGGGCGGAAAGGTGGGGGCGAGGCGGTCGGCCGAGCGGCTGATGCAGAAGCCTCCCCACTCCCTGCTCGGAGCTGGCGTCGGCTGGACGGCTGGACGTGCGACCAGTCCCTCCTCGCCCAACTTTGATCTCCAAGAAAACAGGAAGTGAGCGCGACAAGATGGAGACACAAACTTCCAAACAGTCTCCCCTCCTCTGTCCTCCTTCCCTCCCCCGGAGCCCCCCTTCCCCTGGCACATTCCTCAGGACAAGGTGTAGGGGCCTCATTTCCTCTTCCTCCTCTGCCGGGTAGGGGTGAAATTCCATTCCCGTCCCTCAGGACCCGCGCTTCCGGGCTGCCCCGTGGCAGGCCCTGCGCCTCCCCTACCCACAGCCGCCCCCACTACCCACAGCCGCCCCCACTACCCACAGCCGCCTCCCCTACCCACAGCCGCCCCCCCTACCCACAGCCGCCCCCCTACCCACAGCCGCCCCCCCTACCCACAGCCGCCCCCCTACCCACAGCCGCCGCCCCTACTCACAGCCGCCCCCCTACCCACAGCCGCCCCCCTACCCACAGCCGCCCCCCCTACCCACAGCCGCCTGCAAACCTGGGCCGCCCCCTGCCTCCTCTTCCCCTGGGGCCCGGACACTCTGCTCTCCCTGGCCCCCTCGAGGCAAAGAGGGGAGGTTCTGTGTTCCCATCTCAGCTCTCGCCTTCCTTCGGAGTGAACAGGACTGCAGGCTGGGGTGCCGAACGCGTGCCCCTCCCCCCGCACAATTAGAGTCGCCAGGTGTAGCAAGTAAAATACAGGGTGCCCCGTGACACTTGAGTTTCAGATAAACAGTGGAAAAATTTTAGGGGAAATGCATCCCATGCAATATTTGGGATATGCTCATACTTCAAAAAATTATTCATTTTTGTACTTACTCAACTCTAACTGGGTGTCCTGCATTTTATCTATCGACCTTACACCTAGGAGCACTGTGACTTCAGGCAAGAGACTTTTCCTTTCCGAGCCTCCGTTTCTTCATCTGTGGAATGGGTATAATGATATCCACCTTGCAGGGTAGCTGTGACGATGCAATACAGCCCTTCGCCAACGCCAAGCACCCAGTAGGCGTTCAGAAAGTGGGCGGCATCGCCACCACCGTGTTCTCACCTGGCCCTCTCTCGGCTTCGCTGACAGGTCTTGCAGAAGCAGTCCGTTGTGATCTACAGCCTGTGGACAACGAGGTGACATACATCACAAGCCAGGTTCCTCGGGGCTGCGTGGCACAGGTCCCCAATGCGACCGTGGAAGTTCACATCCTCTCCTTGGAGTTCCCGAGAGTGAGTGCCCGATGGCAGGGCCGGGTGGGGACTTAGAGGCAGGCCCCGGCCGTGGGACGAGGGGGGTCTTCCTCGGGGCTGTCCCTGGAGCAGTGGCCGAGTCCTCATCGGGGAACGGGCCAGGAGGGAGACCCGACCATCTCACAGGGCCTGGAAAGGGGGCATTTCTGGGGCCAGCGTTGGGGCAGTCCTCTGGCCGTCTCCACGAGGCCCAGGTAGGAAGGGCGGGGTTTGGCCGGCGATCGAGTGGAGAAGAGCCAGGTGGGCAGCAGAGGGGACCAGGTGAGTTGTGGTTCATGTGCCCCCAGTGCTGGGAGCTCCTCAGCAGACACAGCCCCGCTCAAGGCAGCGCTGACTTTGAGAAAGTTCTTTCCTCCGTGGAGCCTACATCTCCCTCCCTGGAATGTCCTTCTCCGAACACCTGTGGCCTGGCAAGCAGCCACTCGCAGACTGGCAGCCAGTAATGCCAGCGTCAGAGACTCTCCCCCCGCCCCCACCCGAGAACCCTCCTGAGGCCCACCCCTGAGTTCTTCGCAGTCCCTCCGCATAACTCACGTACTAAGTGTCCACTGTGTTAGGTACCGTTAGGCCTACTCTGCATAGGAAGTGAGTTTCAAACCATGACGTATATCAAATCTCCCACGGGCCCATCTGGCAGGGTCTGTTACATGAACCCCATTTTTCAGAGGAGGAAACTGAGGCAGGCCTAGAGAGGTGAAGCAACACGTCCAAGGCCAGAGTTCACGCTAGATCCCCAGGGACTCCACGCCAGGCCGTCACCTGGCTCCCCAGAGGATCTCAGTGTTCAGGCGTCGTCTGGCCGCCGGGGCTGGTGACCACACCTGGCCGATGCGGCCTCGGGTCCTGATAGCGATTCGATGGTGTCAGCTCAGAGTGAACTTGTGGCCAACTGGCCCCCGAAACTGTTAAGTTGCCCTGCGTTTGTGTGATGATAAGACAGTGCCCAGACCACCAATATCGGGGGGCCTGCTCCCCCCCGCCCTGCCTGCCATGAGGACTGTGGGGCTCGATAATCCCCAAACAGCAGATAGTGCCGAACACACGTTCTGTGGTTTTCATGGCCATTGTAGTTTTTTTTCAAGTTGGTGATGATGTGGGACACGAGGTTGCCCTCTGCAAGTTCCCTGTGCTTGTTCTACTGCTCGGGTCTCCGTGCCTCCTCTGGGTGACGGGACGCCCCCTCCTCCGCCTTCATCAATCCACAGTGAGCCAGAGTCAGCGTCAGAGAAAGGCCACCTGCCAGGCACCCAGGTCTGTAGGAGGCAGACGTGTGGACAGCCAGCCAGGGTCCAGGCGATTGATGCCTCCTTGGTCTGCACAGGGCAGGGGTCCCCCCGGTGCTGTGGGGTTAGGGAGGGCTTCCTGGAGGAAGCAACAACAGTGAAGCAGCCAGAAGCTCACAGGAGAAGGAGGCGGAGGGAAGAGCAGAGGGTGCAGTGAATGCACAGGCAGGGAAGTGGGCCGAGGCTGTGGTCGGCATGTGGTTCGCTGTGGCGGGAGCGGACAGTTCGCCTCGGGGCAGGGCTGGGAGATGGAACAGGCCCTGGCGTCGCATTAAGGAGTTTGGTCTTTATCCTGTGGACAGTGACAGTCCTTGGAGGGTTTGTAGGGGGATGGCCGGGTGCCCCTGTAACTCAGGTCATCCGAGAGCTCACGACAACAGAACCTCCCTGTCACCCCCGGCCTCTTCCAGAGAGCTCAGTGCATGGGACGTCTGGCTTCTGATTCCAGGGGCCGGGCTGCAGGCTCCAGGACTGCCAGGCATGTGCATTGGAGGGGTGGGGAGAGAGCTGGGATTGGAGGGTTCAGGGCTCCAGTCCCGGATCCGTCACTGGCCAGCACCTCGTTTACTGCCTGACTCGTTGAGGGGGTCCTTCTCCCCACTCTCCAATAGATGCACATTTCTTGCGCTCAGGGACTCACCAAAGAGTATCGGGGTATCGGGATCCGGGCCAGGGCCTGGCATGTGCCCAATGGCTGTTGCATGTCTGAGTGAGTGAAGGAATGAAGACATACATGCACTGCCATGTGACCTGATGAAGGGCGTAAGACCATGGGCTCTGGAGCCAGATAGCCTTCGAACTGAACTTTGGCTCCTCCACTTATGACAGCGTGACCTTGGACGGCTTTCCCACGGGGGATCTGGAGACCCTAGTCCCCCCTTCTCAGGGGCCTGTGAGAATCCAGTGGGACAGTGCAGGCGACACACTGAGCGCAGGCCTGCCCGGGGCTGCCCGACACCCGGTGGCCGTGCTTGTTAGTGTACTGGCTCCTCTCTGGGCTCTAGGTCCCCCCTGTAAATACCTCATGCTGCCAGGCCGGCTGCAGAATATCCTCATGGCAAACCAAAAACTCAATGTGATCCCCAAAGTTATTGCTATCAGGCAGCTGAGGCCGGGGCTGTGCATATACTTTCAGAGGGGGGACCTGAGGTCCAGCCTGCTGCAGCCCCCCGCTCCCCGCCCACCCCGTGCTCCTGGCCTCCCTGCCCTGAGGGCCAAGCCCAGCAGTCGGTCTCACAGGATCCCCCTGCTGTGACACCGAAGGGCCTGTGGCTTCCTTGGGCAGCACCTTCCTCCCCAAGCAGCACCCAAGAACGAAGTCCCCAGCTCCATAGCCCCCCTGAACCAGTCCTTGCCAGGCGCCTGCTCCGTGCCTGGCCTGAGCTGGGCACTGATGGTGCCGAGAGAAAGCGGACCTGGGCCCTTCCCTTGGGCCACTTCTAGGCCAAGGTGGGTGTCACAGCCCTGGGACTGAGTGATGGAATCGGCGAGGGGGGACTGCGGCTGGAGGGCTATGGACCCCGGGAGGACAAGCCCTGAACGTGGAGGGGAGGGGACTTCAGGGAAACGGCTACCAGTGTAGCCAGATAGAGAGGGAGGTGAAGGGCATTCCAGGCAGAGGGCACCGCCTGAGCAAAGGCTTAAAGGCAGGAGACACGAACTGGCAGCGGTCGCGTGGGTGGCGGCCATCTCAGCCACCAGCCCACACTCTCCCGCCTACGGTCGCGTTCTGCAGGCGTTGGCACAGCGACTGGCTTTCCCGTCCATCCCGCGTGGCCTCTGAATCCTCAGATTTCCTGTGCGTGGGCGGCACATGAATTGTGGCAGCCAAGAGCCTCAGGGAAGAGAGGTTCAGAGAGAGAGAGAGCGAGTGTTGGGGAGGTTTACCGGCAGACAAGGGGGCCGCTGGGCTGGGGCTCTATCTCGCCGGGTCCCCGAAGGGCAGGCCGGAGCCTGGGTTCCGGGAGGGGGCCCAGGGTCACATCCTGACCCGCGGAGACAGGAAACCAGCCTGGTGTCTCAGAGATTCCCGTCAGGCTGACTGTTCTGATCTGCTGTCCTCCCAACAGACCCCAGGCAGCCAGGCCAGAGCCGGGACAGCCAGTGATTCACCCCACTTCCTGGTAATCTGGGGGAGCAGAGCACGCCCCCCACAAGCCGATGGAACCTGCTGGGCTCTTGCACTGTCTGACTCCTGGCCTGAGGGGCAGGCAAGGCTGCTCAGACAGAGGGAGAGCAGGAGGGGCCCCAGGTTCCCCCAGAATGTCCTGGGAGGTCGTGCCCTCCGACCTGGGCATAGGGGGATCCGCCCGGGCCCCACAATTAGATCCTCTCTGGCCCTCTTCCAGCTGTGGGTACCTAGGACTCCAGAGATCCCTGCTCAAATGCACCGAGCCTGCTCCCAGAGCGGCATGGGGGTGTTTCTCGTCCCATCCTCTAAGCCTTAGCGTCTAAGGGGACACAGCATGGCTGGTTAAGCTCCCCTCGACCTGAAGGCTGCCACGGTGACTATTGCAGGGGTGGGAATGGCAGAGCTGGGGCATCCAAGCTGGGTTTTTCACATGCGAACGTGTGGAGAGAAGGGGGTGGCCTGGTGGCCAGGGCCTGCCATCTGTACTCTTGCCCCAGGCCTTGCAGATATCAGGGGCAGGCTTGGTGGAGGGGCATGGTTTGGGGGTCAGGGAGGCTGGGCAGGGATCGCATCTGCTCTCACTGCTGTATCCCCAGCTCAGGGCCAGTCTGGGAATAAATATTGGGAGGATGGATGGATGGACAGATGGATGGATGGGTGAATAATGGAAGAAAGGAGGGGAAACATACACACATGTAAACATTCGCTGTTGGCCATTCCCGAGGGGTGAGTGGTGTCCCTGTCCTTCACTATGGGTTGTTTGGGAGTGTTCGTCTTGTTCTCTGCCAAGGTCTGAAGGACAGAGCTGTGCCTCCTTTCTGTCCCCCTTTGAGAGCACGGAAGCCCGAGCTGGGCCCAGTGTGGGCCCCTTGGATGGGCAAATGAAGTGGGGGTGGGGGGGCTGACCAGGGGCCCTCAGTAGGGAAGGTAGCATATCTCCCGGGCGGGTTCTGGAAGCCCACTCGATGGCCACTTGGCTAGAGATCCCGACTCCCAGATGTCAAACACTGAACCCCCGGGAGGCAGGATGGAATCCAGGGGCCACCCCGATCCCAGCTCCTCCCTACACAGGTGGGGAGACTGAGGCTCAGAGAGGGGGTGCCACAGTGAGGTGTGACTGAGGCAGGTCCCAGTTCCAGCTACCTGCCGCCCACCTCCGCGCTGACCTCTGCAGGGCGCAAACCAAGGCATCTCTGGACGAATGGGCAAGGAGGGAATGGGCGCGAGTGAAAGCAGCCTGCTGCTCTGTTTAGGTGGGCACTGGACAACTCACTTTGCAGGCAGAACCCCACTGAATCCTCGCAAGTCTAGGAAGCGGGCATACTGTTCAGCCCATTTTCCAGATGAGGAAACCAAGGCCCAGAGAGACATAACTGCCAGGGTCACTGATTTGAATTCAGATCAGCGTGGCTTTGACCCCTTCCCCTGCCAGCCCGCCTGAATGTACCATCTGAGTCTGCTGGGCTGGACAGTGGGACGTCTGGCTCCAATCTGCCCGGCTCCAGTCTGGCCCTAGGAGGGTGGGAGCTGCAGGCAGCCCCGAGGCTCCACTCCTAGAAGAATTGCTGGAAGCAACTTTCTATAAGTGGCTACTAGTACTCAGGGCCTCCTCACCGAAATCCCCCCTTCCCGCCACCGACCGCCCAGCCAACAATGGCATCTGTGGGACACTGGCACAAAAATAGAAACGTGGTCTCCCGCCCACCCATTCAGGGAAGCGGCCGGGGCAGACCCAGGCCGGCCCGGGTTGCAGAGCTGGGGGTCAGGGGTAGCTGGCCACCCCGCCTCGGCTAGGCTCCCGGAATTCCCAGGATGCCTTGGGAAGACTGGGCGCTTGAGGGTGGGGGGCAAGGCAGGCCCCTTTCTCGGCCTCTGGGCTCCGGGCGGGGAGGGAAGGGGGAAGTCGGTGTGCGTGTGAGTGACAGTACCGATGAGTCAGGGCCACGGGCGGGAAATGTTTGCTGTGGAAACCCAGCCTGGGCTTTTCTCGTAACCAGCTGAACTCAGCCAGGCCCAGGAGCTCAGAGACCCCGGGAGCCCCGCTTTCCAGCTTCCCCGAGTGTCCACACTGCTCGCTCGCTGTGTGGCCCTGGCCCATGACTATGTGGCCTCAGACCCCCCCCCCCCCCCGCAAGCCCCCCAGATCCACAGGGTGAGAGCTGAGTGGGGGTTTGGAGTGTGAGCTCTGGGAGAAGAGCTAGCTGAGTGTGATGACAGAGGTTCCACTTTTCTCGTCCCCTCACCCTCAGCATGACCCCACCCTGACCTCCACTTCTCTTTTCTAAAAAAAAATACGTTTTTATTTATTTTTAGAGAGGAAGAGAGAGGGGGAGAGAGAGAGAGAGAGAGAGAGAAAAGCATCGATGAGGGAGAGACACATCACTCGGCTGCCTCCTGAACGCCCCCTACTGGGGACTGAGCCCACAACCTGGGCCTGTGCCCTGACCAGGAGTCGAACCTGGGACCTCTTGGTCCGTGGAACGATGCTCAATCCACTGGGCCACACCAGCTGGGCTCCGCTTCCCTTTTTTATTTCCTTTATCCAGAGCCCCACCTGGTGTTGGCTCCTAACCTCGTCTCACCCCCGTTTCACAAATGGGGAAACTGAGGCACAGAGGAGCAGGGACATTTGCAGGACAGCAGCAAGAAAGAATGTTCAGGAGGCTCTTTCCTCCCAGGCCAGCGGCTGTGCTCCCAGCCGCTCTGTCACCTGCAGCGCTCTCGGCCTGTGGGGTTCACCTAGGGCCAAAGGATGGACCCCCAGACCGTGGGGCCCGTCGGTTTGCCGTGTGTGGGGTCTCGGGGCTCACTCCTCTGGGTGAGGACAGACAGATGGGGCAGATTTGGGAAAGAGCAGACTAGGCGAGCTGCCCAGAGGGCCAGGGGCTGTGGGCCCCACTCTGGCACCAGGCCCACGCACTGGGTGCCCGACTTCGCCCATCTCCGGCAGTTCCCTGAGCCTCACTTGCTGCATCTGTAAAGTGGGAGCACACCCAGCCCTGCTGCGGAGAGGGCGTGTGCATCACGCTCAGTACAGGGCCAGGCACGGATCAGGCTGCCCAGGTGAAATTACTGACATTCAGTGGTTGTGTATTTGAACAGCTTTATTGAGATAAAATTAGTCCGTTTAAAATGTACAGTTGAGTGGCTTTTAGTGTATGCACAGAGTTGTGCAGGCGTTTTCCATTGTTGAAGCTGACAGTACACACGCAGTCAAGGTTAGGAAGCCGGGTGCGCCCATTGTCAAGGTTCTGGCAGCTCGGCTGTGCCGGGCCTTTCTCCCCATGACCAGGTGGGTCTCCCTTCTCTTCCATTAACTTTAAGAGGTGACACGATCCTGGGACAAAATGGCAGTTCTGATATTTATATTTGTATCTCATATGTGACCAAAATATGATATTAAATCCAGTACTTAATTTTTAAAGTCTTTAGAATGCATCATATTTTTGTAAATTGATGAAACAAGAGATTTCAAAAACCAGAAGTTATAAACCCATCAGACAACATTAATTTTAAAAAAATTGTGAACTTATAAACTCATTCTACTATAAATTAGCATAAAAATAATTCTTCAAAAATAAGCTACCTAAATAGCTCCCTAAAATGAAAAAAAAAAACAACCTTATTTGTGAAACACTGAAAATGGAATGTTATTTGCTCTTTTGTTTTAAAGCACAAACGTACAAACAAAGAGTGATTATGGTGTCATGACTGAGGAACGGAAAACATTTCTCGGCAAATTTTCCAGCAGCTAAAACATTCTGTCCAGCTCTGTGACATCATCTGGGGAAATGGCCAGGAGATAATTAGAGGTTAAATAAAAAATTTTCCACTGATCTCTCCATCTTGAAATCTCTCCCTCGTTTTTGATAAGTTTGAGGAGATGTTTGGGGTCAGGCTGTCTTTGCAGAGATTTCCAGCTTTCGAGAGCAGCTGGAGTTAGGCTATCAGTTGACTCTGGGTCAGAAAGTCTTCGAGTTGAGCAGATAGTCCTTCAATGGAAGCTTTGCCTTTGTGGATCGCTGCGTTCTCTTCTCTTCTTGGGAATAGGAAGGCATAGGAAATGTGGCTGGGCAGGGCTGTGGTTGAGAGGAGAGGCCTGCCCGGGACCACATCCTAAGCTCCATGCTTATTTGCTGTGTGTTCCTGGGCAAATGACTTCACCTCTCTGTGCCTGTTCCCTCATCTGTGAGAATAATAATGGTACCTACCTCTTAGGGTTGTTCTGAGGATTAAATGAGTCATTAGATGAAGTACTTCGAACAGTCCTGGCACATAGTAAGCACTATATGTGTTGTTGTTATTATTATGATCTGTTGTTGTTATTTGTTGTTCTGGAAGCATTCTAAATACATACACCATGATCAATTAATAATTTGAATGCAGTACCTATCTCTCAAGATATAAATGATCACAGCTTCACATTCTTAAAAATATCAAAACAGCCCTGACCGGTTTGGCTCAGTGGATAGAGTGTCGGCCTGCGGACTGAAGGGTCCCGGGTTCGATTCCGGTCAGGGGCATGTAGCTTGGTTGCGGGCACATCCCCAGTAGGGGTTGTGCAGGAGGCAGCTGATCGATGTTTCTCTCTCGTCGATGTTTCTGACTCTCTATCCCTCTCCCTTCCTCTCTGTAAAAAATCAATAAAATATATTTTAAAAAATATCAAAACAATGGTAGTATGTTGACAAAAAGATAAGCATTTTAGTACTTTACCATAATAAGGTCAGCCTGGCTTGTGTTGCTCAGTGGATAAGCATCGCCCTATGAACCAGCAGATCACGGTCTGGTTCCTGGTCAGGGCACATGCCCGGGTTGCAGGCTCGATCCCCATCCCCAATAGGAGGCAGCCGATCAATGATTCTCTCTCATTGTTGATGTTTCTATCTCTCTCTCCCTCTCCCTTCCTCTCTGAAATCAATAAAAATATATTTTTTTAAAAAATAAGAAGGCCAACAGGAATATTGTAAACTGGGGAGGAGATGACGCCTGGATACTGCTGCACAGGGACAGCGGGAAGGCACAGGGCAGCCTCTGAGTCACACAGACACTTGCAGGCCTGGGACCCAGCAGGCGCTCACCAGGAATAAACCTTGGTCAGGCTCCTCACAATTTTTTCTTTATGTCTTTGGATTTGCTGAGACGAATCTCCTCCATCTATGCAGCAAGTATTCCCTGAGCGCCTCTGAGGCCAGGCACTGTGCTGGGCCCTGGGAGGCAGGCGGACGGGCCGGGCAGGGAGAGCTGAGGAAGGCCGATGGGACAAGGGTCGTCACTGCTGCTCTGGGGGGCACAGCCTGTGTCCGCCTGATGGCCTGTGTGTGTCTGTGTGTCTTTCCCCTGCCCGCACCCCCAGGCTCTGTCCCAGCTGGATCTGACCGTCCAGGTGTCCGAGCAGAACGGCACCCGGGCCCGAGAGGTGCTCCTGGTCCTCGACCTAGACAAGACGGTCCACCTGCGGCTGCAGGCCCCCGGGATCCCGCTCCAGCTGGCCTACGTGAGTGACCCCAGGCCCTACGCCGAGGCCCTGGCCGCGGGGGCCCTGCCTGGTGAATCCTGTGGGGCCCAAAAGCAGCAGGGTCAGGGGTAAAGAGTTCAAACCTGGAGGTGGGATTCCGGTGGACGGGCAACCCCGGCCAGCTCCATCTTCTCACGTAGCCTCAGTTTTCCCATCTGTCAGGTGGGAGAATTGGACTCGGGGACATCCCATAAAATAATCTTGTCGCTGTCTTGGAAAAAATCCCAAGTCGTATATTTGAAAATATTGAAGTACAGAGAGAAAGGGTCAGGAGGAAACCTAACAATGCATTAACAGTCGCTGTGGCTGGAAAGTGGGAGGGTGAGAGGCATTTATTTTGTCCTTTGCACTCGGTTGAATTTGCAAGACTTGCTCTAATTAACATGGCCTACGTCGGAGAAAAATTATTTTTTAAAGAGAAGCGGTAACTGGCGGGGACGCCCAGCGAGGGGGCTCAGGGCTCCTTCCTCTGCCCCAGGGGCCCTAGGAAGTGACCCCCAGATGTGAGCAGCTGTTGTTTACGGCCAGAGAAAGCGGGGTGGGGATGGGAGGACTGAGGCAGCAAATATAACGGGGGGTGGGGGTGGGCAGAAAGAAAAATGGAAATGGAAAAAGGGCCCGTGAGGGAGGGACAGCCGGGCACCGAGACCAGAGGCAGAGGTGGGGGAGACAGAGACGGGAGGACAGAACCAAATCCAAGGCCCCGAGGCAGCGTGAAGTTGCAGGCGCGGGGAAGAATCCGGGCTGGCAGCAGGGACAGCACGGAGACAGACAGAGGTGGCCAGCATGAAAGATCCGGCGGGAGGAGCACCGGGAGCCACCGGGAGCCACGGGGAGGGTGGAGCGAGACCAACCCCATTTGGTGCACCCCTCTGCTTCCTGTGCCCAATCAGCTGCCTCCCCAAATTACCTCCCGACCTCCTGCTTGGGACAGGGGACCCGGGCCCAGGAACAGCACCCTGAGCCTCCGCGTGTCTCCCCAGAACCACCAGTATGTGATCGCCGACATGCCCCAAGGAGTCAGCGCCGTGCCTCTGACGGCCGTCAAGGACCAGCTCCGCACCTGGGCAGAGTCAAAGGGAGCCATCGCCTCTGTCGCTGAGCTGAACGACCCCAAGGGCGTCCTCCTCCGGCTGGACCCAGGTCAGCTTCCCCAGCAGCCTCTCGGGGCTCCGGGCTCCGGGCTGGGGGGATCGGGATTCCTGGGCCCGTCCCGCAGATGGGGACCCCGAGCCTCCAACAGGGACGTGATTTGCCCCGGCCGCAGAGAGCAGGCCAGTGCTGCACCGGGACAGTTATTACCTCCAGCAAATATGAGTGTGGACCATGGGAAACTGCGACTTGTGCCGATTATTTATTGCGCACCTACTACATGCCAAGCCCTGTGCTAGGCATTTGGGGACTCTCTGGGAACAGACACAGTCCCTGGTGGGGAGATAAATACACAGATAAGTCCATGACGTGGTTTCAGGTCTTGGGCAATGGGGTGCTGCTGGTCGCAGGGCTTCATCCCTACTGTGTGCCATGTTCATCCCTTGTGTGAGCCTGTGTTGACGATAAGGAAACAGAGGCGGGGGACTTGCCATGAGTCTCTGGGCAGTGAGTGGTGGAGCGGAGATTTGAACCCTGGTCCTCCCACGCCCCCCCCCCCCCACTTCCCATGCTCCATCCTGTGGGCCCCAACTTTACAGTGGGAAAGGGGGGGCCTCTGTGTGAGGTGCCTGGCTGCTCCGGAAGGGAACTGAGTGTGCTTGTCTCTGCAGCCCCGAGGTCACCGTCCTCCTGCCGTCCCCAACCCAACATGGACATGGGCCACAGGCTCGAATGGTGGCCGCACACGGAGGGCTTGGTCCGCGGCTGCGCCTTGGAGGGTGTGGCTGGTCACAAGGAGGCGCACATCTTGAGGGTCCTGCCCGGCTCCGAGGCCAGGTAAGGGTGCCGGGCCCGCCCCAGGCCCCGCCCCATGGCACCCCTCCCCTACTAAGCCCCGCCTGTCCAAGTCTCAGTCGTCGTCCCCCCCCCCCCCCCAGGTAAGAGCAGAGTTGCCCCGCCTATCTCTGGGCCCCGCCCCTATGAGCCTAAGCCCCACCCGTTTCCACATCCTTTCCTCACACCCAGGTCCCACCAGGTAAGCCTGGTACCCACTTGGCCTGCCCCCCCCTCCCCACACCCCCCCACCCGTCAGGACCCTCCCATTCCCTTCCCGCCAGCGCTGACGGGCGGTCTGTCTGCCCGCAGGCCCCGGACAGTGACGGTGGAGGTGAAGCTGAGCTGCACTTCAGGGGATCCTGACGCTGTGCTCATCCTGCAGGGCCCACCCTACGTGTCCTGGCTCATCGACGCCAACCACAACATGAAGATCAGGGTGAGTCTTGCTCCCGGACCCAGACAGCCGCGCGCAGCCCTCCCCAAGGCTCCCGAAGGAGAGGACCCAGGTGCCCTGCACCAGCTCCCCAGCCCGGAGCCTTTGCACCTGATGATGACACCTCTGGCCCCACCCTGTTCCTCTGTTCATACCTATCCTTCCTTCAGACCTAGAGGCCACCTCCTCCAGGGAGCTCTCCATCTCCCCTTGGGAGGCCCTGAACCCAACCCACAGGCTCATGCAAAGTTCCTAGAAAAGCGAACCCCATGCTGAATAGAAGGACAAACAGTAGCCAGTAGATGAGGGGAGGGGGCCCAGGCAGAGGAAGCAGCAGGAGCAGAGGAGAGCACTGAGGCCTGGCAGGACCCTGGCGGGGCTGCGGCCCCCGGGCCAGGCTGTGCCCCTGACTCGGACCCCCTGCTCCACCCCTCTCCCTGTCATTAGGCCACTGGTAACTACTCCATCAAGATCTTCCCAGGGAAGAGCTTCAGAGAAGAGCACCTCGTGCTCCCAGACACACCCCAAGGCCTGCTCGAGGAGGCCCAGAGGCTCAACGCCAGCAAGGTGGCGTCCTTCGTGGAGGTCCCTCTGGCCAGTGCCATCTCGCTTCAGGCCAGCAGCTGCGGTGAGCACCGGCTCCTTCCCCTTGCCCTCCCGCCTTCCTCTGCCCTCTCCCTGGATCAGGTGCCACCGTGTGGTGTGCACACCGTTCAGCTGTGTGAGTGGCAGGTCGCATCAGCCTGTGAGAGCCCCATTGTTCTCTCCTGCAACACGGGGACAGTGAGAGTAGCTACCCACAGACACACTTAGTGGCTGCCCCTCAGGGACTGTCCACCTAGCCCGCCTCTGCTGCCCTGCAGGTGGGCCGCAGACCTCACCCACGCCTGTGCAGACCACGCCTCTCAAGGAGACCTGCAACGAGGAGCTGCTCATGACCCTGCTCCAGCCGAACTGCTCCGATGACACCATGACTCTGGAACTCAAGAAAAACCTTATGTGGGTAAGGGAATCCCTGTGCCTCTGGCCTGGCTGACGGGGCAGCTGGTCCCTCCTCTGACCTAAGAACCTTGGGGTCCTAACCCTGGATTTCTCACATCCTTCCCAAGTTTCGGTTTTCCCACTTGTAAATGGTACCTACTGTGTGGTGAGAATTAAATACGGTCTGACATGCTGACCCAGCTGTGGTGCACAGTAAGTGCTCAATAAATAGCTACTTGGTCGTTGTCAGTATTCATTCTAAAAGCAAGCTGAGCTGGGTGCTCACTTAGAATACCTCCACAGTATGAAGAACAAGGATATTTATTTAAAAACTAGAGGCCCAGTGCACGAATTCGTGCACAGGTGCGTCCAGCCAGCCCACCCCTGATCCAGCCAGATCGGGCCTGGCCAGCCAGGGGGGAGGGCCGCAGGCGGTTGGTGGGCCGGCCCCGCCCCCTGGTCAAACTCCTGGTGGAGGGGACAATTTGCATTTTAGCCTTTTATTATATAGGATTATATAGTATAACACAGGCTTTAAACAAATGTGGAAAAAGTAGAAAAGAAGAAAATCTCAATCTCTCCATCCAAAGACAATGGCTACCAACATTTTGGTTTGTTTCTTTCTAGAATGTATTCTCTGTGTGTTTCTTTCATATATATATATATATATATATATATATATATATATATATATATATATATATATATATATATATATTTCAGAGAGGAAGAGAGTGGGGGATATAGAAACATCAGTGATGAAAGAGAATCATTGATCAGCTGCCTCTTACACGCCCCACACTGAGGATCGAGCCCACAACCCAGGCATGTGCCCTTGACCGGAATCGAACCTGGGACCCTTCAGTCCGCAGACCGATGCTCTAGCCACTGAGCCAAACAAGCCAGGGCCTCTGTATGTTTCTTATATGGTGGAATCATATCATATGCACTTGTTTGTCTCCAGCTATAGTCTCTTAACGTGTTTTTAGAACTTTGACATATGCAGTTAATATCACACTTAACGAGCACATGTTATTCCGTCATATTGACAGGCCATCATTAACCCCTCCTCCCGTGTTAGGCATTTAGCCTGTTTCCAGTTCTGCAATATTATAAATATGCAGAAAATGTCACTGTGCAGACTTTTTAACATATGGGATTGTTTTCTTAGGCTGGATTTCCACATTAGTGAGATTGCTGGGTTAAAGTGAGTGAACTTTCTGGGAGTTTTGATACATGTTGACAACCCACTTTCCAAAAGAGGATTCCAATTTTTACTGCTGATTTATGAGAACACCGTGATTCTCTCTCTCTCTTGACTATAATTTTTGTTTAAAAAAACCTTTGCCAATGTGGGAGGTGGAATGCGGTGTTCCAGTCTTATTTTAATTTATACTTCTTTGCTTAGCAGTGAGTCTGGGCATGGCTCCATATGACTGATAACCTAAGGGTCTTTATCTCTATGGCTTGGTATTTTTCTTGATGATTTTATGAGCTTTTTACATACAGGAAAAAAAATGTGGGCCCTTTGTTCTTCATTCTTACCGAAATAATTCCTCCTGGTTTGTTATTTAAATTTTGGCTACAGTTGTTTGTCACATTTTGGATATTTGAAAAAATCGGGCCATTCTAGCTTCCCATCTTCCCTTTTGTGACGTCTTCTGGCTGTTCTGAGGCCAGAAACCTTGCTGCTGGAGCCTTGGAAATCATCCATGTCCTCTGGGACTTGTAGGACATTTAGGTCTGTGGTTAAGTCCGTGTGGGAGTTTGTTTTTTTGGGGGGAGGGGGTATAGGGGCCTATATGAAGCTCCGTCTGTCTGCTGCCTCCTCCCCTGCCTGCACCTGCCCCAGCCGATGGCAGGGAGGTGGGGGAGGGAGGGGGTGCGGTGACCAGCGATAGCTGCCATTACTGTTACCCAGTCCCAACGGGCTTGGAGGCTACGCTGTCACCCATCCACCTTTGGAACATTACACTGCACTAAAAAGAATGTGCTAGATCTATACATGTAGACACAGAGAGATGCATATAATTTATCGTCCAGTAAGAAAACTAAGCCACCGCATAAAGGACAGTATGGTGCCATTTGTTAAAAATGCAAAAAAATAGCCCTGGCTGATTTGGCTCAGTGGATAGAGCGATGGCCTGCGACGGAAGGGTCCCAGGTTCGGTTCCAGTCAAGGGCACATGCCCGGGTTGCGGGCTCGATCCCCAGAAGGGAGCGTGCAGGAGGGAGCCAATCAATGATTCTCTCTCATCACTGATGTTTTTCTCTCTCTCCCTCTCCCTTCCTCTCTGAAATCAAAATAAATAAATAAATAAATCCACACATTTCCTTTGAGTATAGAAGAAAACACAAAGAAAGGGGCCTGAGCAGATTCACCCCCAAACACGGGCAGGCAGCCTCTCATGGGTTTATGGAAAGCGGTCAGCGTGCATGCGGCTTTGAGTCCCAGGCCCGCGGTCACTGGGGCCTCACCGTGCAGAGCCCTTTGTATTTGGTGGGTGATGTCTCCTCAGGTGTCCTGGGCAGCAAGGGGCAGCGGCAGTCAGGGACAGCGTTCTGGGGGTGAGCTGGCTGAACTCAAGGGGGGCCTCTAACCATCCACTCACCTCTAAGACTCTGAGATTCTTTGATGCTAAAAATGCGACTGAGAAATTTTAAGATTTGATTCTTCTAAAACAGGAGCTGGCAAACTAGGGCCCACTGCCTGTTTCCGTGAATAAAGTTTTATTGGCACACAGCCACACCCATGTGTACATAGGGTCTATGGCTGCTTTCAGGCTTTGAAGGCAAAGTTGGGAAATTACAACAGAGACCACCTGGTCTGCAAAGCCTAACGTACTACCTGGCCCTTTAAAGAAAGTTTGCTGAGCACAGGCAGGCCCAGGGGCCCATGGTTCTGGGATTGGATTGTGCTGATGGGGTCTGCATGCCCCTGGGGCTGTGAGCCATCATTGTATGTCGAACTCACATGAATTTTAAAATCCTAATAGTTCTGCATTTACTTTAATATATATTAGAAGGAAAACAGTACATAGTACATCAAACTCACGATGTCGCACATTTTATTGCTTAAGACAAGATTAGCCCTAACTGGTTTGGCTCAGTGGATAGAGCGTTGGCCTGCGGACTGAGAGGTCCCGGGTTCGATTCCAGTCAAAGGCATGTACCTTGGTTGCGGGCACATCCCCAGTAGGAGGTGTGCCTGAGGCAGCTGATCGATGTTTCTCTCTCATCGATGTTTCTAACTCTATTCCTCTCCCTTCCTCTCTGTAAAAAACCAATAAAATATATATTTTTTAAAAAAGACAAGATTAAGTACAAAAGCAAGTCAAATTCAGGAACGGTATCATCTTAAACGGTGCAGGATGACAAAATCTAACAAAAGCGGCGAGGGAAGGAGAGGGCTGTGGCCCTGGGTTTGGATCTGTCCGTGGTGCTGAGGTGGACAGGACCCAGGGAGCCGGGTGCCCCCTGACGGTGTCCCCCAACCCTGGCCTAGTCTCTGAAGTGTGACATCAGCAGCCTGACCTTCTTGGACCACCGCTGCCAGGCTGAGGACAGAGGCGACCAGCTTGTCTTGCACAGCGCCTACTCCAGCTGCGGCATGAAAGTGACAGAAAGTGTGGTCAACAATGAGGTAAGAGCTGGGGCAGGAAAGGGAGCAGCCTACTGGGTGCCCCCCTCAGGCACCTCCTTCATCTTCTGGGCTGAGGGGCTTTGGGGAGAGTGGGCGTGGCACTCAGGTAGCCAGGGTTGGCTCCGCCTCCCCTTCCGTAAACCGGTGAAGTGGGTGGGGTACCCTCAGTCATTTCTGTCTGACCAGCTCGTGGCTCTGTCTCTGTAGGTGATCGTCAGCCTCCTGTCAAGCTCGTCACCGCAGCGGGTGAGATGGATGGTCACCGTGGGAACATCTGGTCCAGGTCCCGGGGCCCCTCCAGGCCTGGGGGGGAGCAGGCAGGCCTCAGGGAACTCGCCCTGACCCTGGCACGCCATGTGTCCTCAGCGGGGCTCAGCCTCCCCTTCTATAGAGCGAAGCAGGACTGTCGAGGGTTATGTTCTCAGCCTCGCGAGTCAGCAGGTTCTAGCATATATTGGCTGTGTGGCCTTGGGCCCCAAGGTCACGGGTGTGAGCCGTGGCATAAGAGAGGACCCCCTGGGGGGTGCCTAGGAGCAGCCACTGAGAGGACACAGGGAGAACATTTCACACAGGCCTGGTGCGGAGCAGATTCTTAATATTAGTTTGGTGTGGGCTTTTTGTTTGTTTTAAATATATTTTTATTGATTTCAGAGAGGAAGGGAGAAGGAGAGAGAGATAGAAACATCAAGGATGAGAGAGAATCATCGATCGGCTGCCTCCTGCACGTCCCACACTGGGGATCAAGCCCACAACCTGGGCATGTGCCCTGACCGGGAATCGAACCGTGACCTCCTGGTTCATAGGTCGATGCTCAACCGCTGAGCCAGCCAGCCAGGCTGGTGTGTTTTTTTAAAGATGAGGGTGAGGGTCAGGCATCTCCTGGACCATGACCCCTGCTCCTATCCCCACCCCCGCCCTCCCTGACCATCTCCCTCGTCTCCCGCAGAAAACAGTGCAGTGCATCGACATGAAGAGCCTCTCCTTCCAGCTGGGCCTCTACCTCACCCCGCAGTTCCTGCAGGCCTCCAACGCTATTGAGCTGGGGCAGCAGGGCTTCGTGCAGGTACTGGACTTGACCGCCCAGGGCTGCCCACTCCTGGGGTTTCTCAGAACCTTTCTTCCCACCGTTAGTACAGAGAAGAAGAGAATTCAACTTTTCAGAGAAAGGAGGGAGCCAGACGGAGCATGACGGAGGGGAGAGATAGGAAAGGCAGAGCTCAGGGACGCCGAGTAGAATGTCACCGCCTCCTCCAGGCAGGCCCACGGCGGTCCCACCATCGGGGCTCAGGGCAGGAACTCTGGAATGAATCTAGCTTATCTCATGAGAGCAGGCAGGGTGAAGCGTTGAGTAACCGCTCATGCCTTGACCCCTGGCCTCCCTACGCAGGTGAGCATGTCCCCGCCGACCCCCGAGATCATGCCCAAACTGGACAGCTGCCAGCTGGACTTGAAGCCTGAGGCGGACACCGTGGAACTCATCCAGAACCAGGCAGCCAAGGGCAGCTGTGTGAGCCTGCTGGACGCCAGCCCCCATGGTGTCATGCGCTTCAGCTTCCTCCTCCGTGGCCACGGGGTGCCCACGCCCAAGGCTGGCACCCTCAGCTGCACCGTAGCCATGCGTCTTCGGACTTCATCCCTGGTGAGTGGGGCCTGGGCCAGGACCAATGTCAAGGGTGGCTTTCAGGTGTGGGGGTTTCAGGAAGGGACACCACAGCCCAGGAGGATGTGGGACCAGGTGGCGAGGGGCAGAGCCAGTCAGGGCGGCTCCTGGCTCTCGGGGGTACTCTTACTGCAACCCCACAGCCTCTGATGACTTTGCTGTGTCTTCAGCATTGGTAGGCTATGTAGCTGCAACCGTCCATTCATCCACCATCCCTCCCAGTCATTCGTCCAGAGTCCTTCCACCATCCCAGTCATCCACCCACCCACCCATGAAGCATGATCGCCAGTGTAATCTCAGGGAACAGGAGGCCTCGGGGGAGAGGGTTCAGAGAGGAGACAACCCTCTGATTTTCTGCATTTACTGGTCACAGCGCTTCACCGTCCAGTGGATCCCTCTCAGGCGCTCGGCCTGGACACGCAGTCCTCCCAGGCCCTTCGCACAGAGGGCCTCTGGTCGTGGGAAACATTCCAGTAGCAGCCAGGGATTGTCCCCCACACACTCCCATAGCCCAGATCTCCCAGGACCGGCTCGAGGGCTCCCCGCTGGAAGTGGTGGGTGGGATGCAAAGCCAGGGCCCAGGGTGGGCTGGGGCTGGGGCTAGGGCCGGGTGCCAGCGAGCAAACCCGGAGGCTCCCTCAGCGGCTGGGCCGCACACCGCTCTCTTCCTCCCCCAGGTCCGCAGGACCGTCTCTATGCGCCTGAACATCGTCAGCCCTGACATGCCTGGTGAGCTCCCCCCAGGTCTCTCTGGGGTTCGTGGCTGAGGTCAGAGTGGGCACAACAGACGGCCCAGAGGGATGGGGGCCTAGGCTCACAGCAGGGAGGACCCGAGAGAGCAGCCCGGGGGCGGGCAGGACCAGGGCTCCCCGGCTGCCCAGTCGGAGCCACAGCTGTGTCTCCGGATGCACAGCCTCCTCTGCTCCTGGCCGCCCTGTGGGACAGGGCTCTTGACCCCATGGTGGCTGGTTGACCTCACTGGGGGGATGGGGCCCTCAGACCCCCAGTGCAGGGGCTGGCCCTCCAGCCCAGCACCCTCCAGCCTCTGTTAGTTCCCTCTGGACCCAGGCCCCCACCAGACAGAAGAGTCCCTGACCCTGGAGGCAGATGTGGGGGTACCCAGGCCAGGCTGGAGCCCCACTCCCAGCCACAACAGGGAGACAAGGGCTGATAACCCCAGTGCATGGACAGGAACTCAGACCCAGGGGGCAGCTGCCTGGCCCGATCACACAGGAGTCAGGGATGTGGAAGGAATGAGGCTTGGAAAACTCAAGAGCAGAGCTAGAGCGGCCTCAGAGCTGGTCTGCCTGTTGCTACTGGGGTATCCGGCTCAGAGGGGGCAGGGCCGGACCCAGGGTTAGCGAGGAGGGACGGGCTCTGGAATCCCCACGTTTTGCTCAGATGATGCCAGCCAGCCTCCCTAAAATGCATCTGCATCAGCACTGGGAGGCAGGGCATGGCCCAAAAGGCCTGGATAGGCCCTCTTGGCAAATGGTCATAGCAACCACAGCTGAGTACCAGGCATGGGTGTGTTGAACCCATTTGCTAGATGAGGAGACTGAGGTTGCTAGAGAAGTCAGGGCAGCGGGTGAGCTGGGACTCACACCAAAACCTGTGCTCCTGGCCAGCACAGGAGCAGGGAGCCAGGGAGGGAGCCAGGGTGGGGGCAGCAGCGCTGACCCAGCTGTCCCTCCCTTGGTTGCACAGGCAAAACCCTCGTCCTGCCCGCTGTGCTGGGCATCACCTTTGGCGCCTTCCTCATCGGGGCCCTGCTCACCGCTGCGCTCTGGTATATCTACTCGCACACACGTGAGTATCCCAGGCCCCCGCCATGAGTGCTCAGGACCCCTCTACCACCACCCGGGGGAGCCCAGCAAAGCGTCTGGGGGAGTGGGGAGCCCAGGCCGGGGCCCTGACTCCGCCCCTGCTCCCAGGTCCCCCCAGCAAGCGGGAGCCCGTGGTGGCAGCGGCCGCCCCGGCCTCCTCAGAGAGCAGTAGCACCAACCACAGCATCGGCAGCACCCAGAGCACCCCCTGCTCCACCAGCAGCATGGCGTAGTGCCCAGCCTGGAGCCCCGGGGGCCACCCGGCCCACCCTTGCCCGGCCGGACAGACTGAGCAGCCACCAGCTGGGAACCACTGATCAGGAACTCACCCCAGGATCCCAACCCTTCCACTCGGCCAAGGATGGACCCTGCCCGCTGCCTCTTTCTCAGAGGCCTGCTGCCAGCGGGGGCACCAGCTTGGAACACCTCGGGGTTCCCCCACCCCACCCTGCAGAACCTTCAAGCTCCGTGGGCCTGGGGTACGGCTGCCCAGGACCACAGAGAGACAGAGCGCTGCCCTATATGTCCACATTGTTGTAGAAACCCAAGTCCCCGTTATCCTGAACGGATCCAGCCCTCGATGACCTGGGCTGGGCAGGAGGTGAGAACTCAAAAGACTCTGCCCAGCCTCCTCCGTGACCAGCCCTAACCACCCGGATCTGATCCCCGCAGCACAGCTTTGGGCCGGCACAACTTTGGGGGGCAGGGGAACTGAAGCCTAGGAGTGCCCAGCCTGGGAACGGGGGAGCCTAGCTCCTTCCTGCAACTGTCACATGGAGACCCCTCCCTCCTTGCCCATCAGGAAGGCAGCAGATAGGAGCGGCCAGGCTGCCTGACCTGGGCCCACCCCGATATACTCATCACCAATAAATCAGACCATGAAACCAGTGCTGGGCTGGGAGAAGGGAAGGGGCCCCTAAAATGATGGGGGGAGGCAGCTCTGGGTTCAAATCCTGAACCTGCCACTTACTGGCTCACTGTGGGCAGTGCCATGGCTTCTGTGCGCGCCACAGTTCCCTGTCTGTAAAGTGGGAATGAGAACTCTGTCACAAGGGCTCCGTGGGGAGGTCTGCAAAGCAGAGGTCGACAAACATCAGGCCACTGAGGCTCAGAAGGGAGCGGCCTGTCCCAGCCACACAGCCAGGCTCCTACCCAATCCATCTTCTGTGCCACCACAGCCCCCATCCCCCTATTGTCTGCTGAGGGAGCTAGAGGACAAAAACTCAATCAAAGTAAAGATTTTCATTTAATCCAGCCACCCTCTGTCCCCACGGGGCCCCAGGCAGGGACCCTCTCCTTTCCCAGAAAGCCACTGAGGGGAGGGAAACTAGCCACCTACACCTGGCAGGACCCTCGGCCGGGCCAGGACGCAGTCTGGTGGGAGCTGGGCTGGACAGCCGGGCCTGCTACCCCAGGAGAACTGCTGCCCCCTCCCCCAGCCCCACCCACACCCGCCCACCCGCGATATCAGCAGGGAGGGAGAGGCCCAGGCACCACAGGCTCAGAGCTCAGAGACAGGAGGTCCGATCTCCACCTCCCACCCACCAGCCATCCATTTCACCGCCCGAGCCCAGGCCCCTGGGCCAGTCTAGACAGACAGACAGAACCAGGAAAGCAGAAAACCAAAGGCACCTGACGTGGGAGTTCACGGAGACGCAGGGCGGGTGTGGGAGGCCCCACCTCCAACCCCAATGCCTCAGCTACTGGGACAGGGAGGGATCCAGCAGCTTCAGGACGCCGCCCACCAGGTGCAGGCTTCCTGTGACCAGCACGTGGACGGCAGCAGCCTCTTGGAGCACGCTGGCCCCGCTGCTGGCCACAGGGTGGGCGAGAAGGTCCCGTGGGGAACTGGGTGTCTGCAAGTCGGGGTCCCGGCCCTGGCTGATCCACTGCAAAGCATGGGAGATGCAGCTGAAGACGAGGGAGCTGGTGCCGTGGGCGTGGGGCAGGCGGGGTGCCAGCAGCAGGGACGCCGACCCACCAGCCTCCGGGCCGGGGGCGCTCCAGAGGTCCAGGCTGGCCGCCTCCTCATCCAGGCGGCTCCAGTGCTGCTGGTGTTCCAAGCAGCGGAGCAAAACCTGGTCCAGGGTCACCATGAAGTTCTGCTGGTCTGCAGGACACAGGGACAGCGCGTCAGCGAGGCGGGTGGGGGAAGGCAAGCACGCTGCGGACACCTGCTTAAGTCAGGGCCTTTCCCAGGCACTGTCCGTCCTCAGAGGGGACACTACGAGGAAACTGAGGTTCAGGGACTTGCCCAGTGGCTCAGAGCTGGTGACGAGCAAAGCCAGGCAGCTGAGCTCCAAAGCTGGGGCTTTGACCATGGAGCACATCTCCCCTCTCCCCACCCTCGCCTCTCTGCCTTCACCGGACAGGGGCCGTCACGGGCGTGTAGGAGCCTTTCCAGAAATGCTGATTCCTGGGCTCTCCAGACTCTCCCCAGGCAGCCTGATGTGGGGCCTGGGGAGCTGTATTTTTTATAATATAATTTCAAAAAAATGTTAATGGGACCCATAGTAAAAAAAAATACACTTTACAATGGCAACCCAGTACTCACATATGTGTATATTAATGTCTGGAGCAGAATCTTCATAAAATAGTACCTGCCCTTACTTTGTGCAAATACATGGATATTTTCCATTCGATTTCATTTAAAGTACAAAATGCTGGTTGAGACCCACTAACTGATTTCAAGGACCATCAGTAGGTTTAACCTGCATTTTGAAAAATGTTTTCCCCGGTAATTTTTTTTTAGTATTGCAGCCACGTGCTGAATGTATCAAAGGGTATCTATACAGTGAGACAAATCCAGCTCCTACCCAGACCTCCCGTTTGGAAGCCCCCACAGTCACCAGCAGAGCAGCCCACCTCAGGGCCCTCCACGCCCTGCCCACCTCAAGGGACCATGCCTGCCACCTCTCACCTGCGTTGCCCGTGGATGACACCTCCGTCAGGTTAGGGCAGAAAACAGCATAGTCAAACTGGCAGGGCTAGAAGGCCAGGGTAACGCTTGGTGTCAGAGTCCTGAGAGGATGCCCACCCCCACCCTGTCTTCCCCGCAGCACAGGGAGTCCCCCCCCCCCACACCCATCCCTGGAGATGCCCTCCGCTGGGGTGATGCTGCATAAACCCAGCCACAGCACTCCAGTGCCACCCCCTCGCCCCCCAGCTACCCCGGTACCCCCTGCCTGGCCCGTGGCCTGGGCAGTACAGCCCGTTGTACAGAGGGGAAACAGAAGCTTGGGGGCGGGTACAGCTAAGGCCACCTGGCTACTAAGCAGGCTCCAGTTCAGGGGTTAGCCCCAGGCTACAACTGAGGAAACGAGGTTCAGGGGGAAGCCACCACCGGATGTGGTGTCACGGCCAGAACAGGCTGGGCTGCCTGCCGCCCAACCCCCCGCCGGCCTCTCACCCGCAACAGCTTCAGCAGGGGCGCCGGGTCGCGGTCACCCGTGGAGTTGAAGAGCAGGACGCGCACCTCAGGCCCACTGCGAGGCAAGGGGGAGACGGGAATAGCCGCACCTCCCATCTTTCCCGCAGAAACTTCCCTCCCTCCACTGGCCCGCCCCGCCCCTCTGGGCCCCGGACACCGCCCCTGCCCCTCCGCCCGGCACTCACCTCTTGTGGCAGCGGTGCAGCGCCTGGCGGAACCAGCGCACGCAGGCCTGCACGCTGCTGGAGGTGTGCGCGCCATCCAGGTACCAGGTGAGGGGCCCGCGGCACAGTATCTGCGTCCGGCCTGGCCACTCCGTGTCCCGAAGCCCTGGGGGACGGGCAAGGCCGCTCTTCAGACTCCCATCTTCAACTCGCACACAACCCGCCCCACAGCACGCACCCCACCCCGGTCTGAGCGCTCCAAGGAGCTGATCAGCCCAGGAGCCAATGACCGGTGCCAGAGGGATCAGCAATTCTGCTGCCTCTTCCAGGCAGCCCTCAGGGGGGCTACTATCACATATTAGCCCTTAGCTCAGAGAGATTAGGTCACAGAGCATGAGTCTTGGGACTGGGATGTGATTCAAGATCCACCTGGCCCCAGAGCTGTTTCATGGCCCGACATGGGGCCTGGCACACAGTGGGGGCACTGGAACCATTTGCTGAAGGGGTTTAAGAGCCATGAGCACCTACTATGTGCTGAAAGCTTTGGGAGAAGAAGCCTGACAAATATCACCGTTCTTAAGAATCTCATGGTCTTGTGATGATGATGACAAGGATGACTGTAACAGCAGCTACCACTGCCTGGGCACTTTATCTCATACTCGACAGGCTCTGGGCTGAGTCCCTTGGTGATGTCACCTCATAGTGGGTCCTATAATCATCTCATCTGGCAGGTGGGGAAACTGAGGCTCATAGAGAGTTCGTGAACTCAAGGTCAAGGAAGCTTACTGACTTCAGAGCCCTTTCTCTTGGGCACCATTATCGAGTGACCCCACCTCTCAAAGAGCGAAGTGAGAAACATCTGAGGGGACCCAGCTGGGCAGGAGGGTCTAACTCACCATGCCGCATGTGGGATGTGGGCTGGAACACGGGTGCCAGAGGCAGCTGACACAGCAGGCTTGGCCTGGAGGCTTTCAGCTCCCCAACGCCTGGGGGCAAGGGATGGTGGTGTGGGACTGAGTGTTCTCAGAACCCTCAGAGGCAGGCTCCACGGGTCCCTGCCCACCAGCCCTCAGAGGCAGGCTCCACGGTCCCTGCCCACTCACCTTGGTGGTCCTTTCGCTGCAGCCAGCAGCGGGCCAGCTGCAAGGCCAACGCGGCATTGGCCCGCTGGTGCTCTCCCTCCAGGCCCAGGGTCAGCGGTGGCTCCCCTTCCTCCAGGGCTTCCAGCGGCGGACACAGGTAGAGGGGACACTGCAGAGGAGTCAGGGGAGCTGCTGCTGCCTCTCTGGACAGGAGGCCCTTCCTGATGTCGTCAGCTCCTCCATCTTTCCCCACCAGCAAGAGCCCAGCCCCGCTCCTAGAACCCAGAGCGCTCCGGCTGGGGGAGCAGCGGCCCAAAAGGATGAAGCAGCTCCCCAGCACTTCCAGTCACTCACTGAGATCTGCTCAGCACGCTCCCTCAGCACTGCCAGGGGCCCATCAGGCTGGGGCACGGTGAAGGCAGGGACGCCATGCTGTGGAGGACGGAGAGAAGGAGACAGGGCGGCTGAGGGTCCTCCACCTTCATCTCCGGCCCCCGCACCCCTGGGTCGGAGCGGCCCATTCAGCCTCCCCCACAGTGCTGATGGGAACCACTTGGTGGGGAGACTAAGATTGGAGATGAGGCTCAACTTGCTCCAGCCACATGCAGAGCTGAGACAAGAACCCAGACCCCACTGATGCCCAAGTCCTCTCCTGAGTCAGGATGGCAAGGACCCTGCCCCACTCCCTCTTCCCTGAGCTCTAAGGGCCAGGCCCATGTACCTCCCCTCCCTGGGGCTGCCCCATCACCTTGAAGATGCCCCCTTTCTGCCATGCGATCTTCTCCATCGTGTCCCCCAGAAGGCTAGTGTGGTCGATGCCAAGAGAGGAGACCCCACATACCACAGGCTCCCTGCAGAAGACCAAAGGGCCATGATGCCCCTGCCCTGGGCCACCTGGGCTAGAGACCATCATCCCTCCCCCCAAGCAGCCGCCCTCACCTGATTATGTTGGTGCAGTCATAAGCCCCACCGATACCCACTTCCACCACTGCCAGGTCCACCTGCAGAGGATCAGAGGGCATGGCATGGGGTACAGGGCACCTGAGCCCCCAGCCTGCTTAAGATTCCCCTCCCCGAGGCCTTAGACACAGGGCTCTAGGGAATGGGCACAGACCTTCTCTTGCAGGAAGACATGGAAGGCCATGAGCGTGAGGAAGCGGAAGTATGCAGGCATGGAGACACAGCTGCTGCTGTCCTGTGGACAGAAACACGCCAGAGCCTCAGGTCCATGCAGCCTCTGCTCTGGGGAGGTGGGGTCCTGAGAGCGCAGTGCCTTCTGGGTCCCTCCCCCTGCTCCAGTGCCCGCTTCTGTCCCCCCACCAGTCCTGCTGTATGGACACCTTGGTCTCCTCCAGCCGATGGTAGAGGCGCCAGAAGTGCTTGGTGAAGTGCTCGGGGCTGATGGGCTGCCCATTGATGCGGATCCGCTCGCGCACCTGCACCAGGTGGGGAGAGCTGCCGGGAGACCTGAGGTCATCAGGACTCCCTGCTGGAGCCCCCCAGGCCTCCCCCCGACCCCCACCAGACCTGTCTGTCAGAAACATGCATCTGATCGTGTCACTGTCCTGCTGAACACCCTCCTGTGGCTTCCCCGCCCTCAAGACAGTCCCAGCCCTTCAGCCGGCTCCCCAGGCCCAGGTGAGGCTGGTGTTACTGGCCGGTGGCTCACTGTTCCTGAGTCCCTCGATATTCCCTGTGCCCCAGCCCCTCTGTGCATCCCTGGGTTGGCCCACAGGTTACACAGGCTCTGGTCAAAGGCTGGGTTTTTATCCAAAAACTTATTTGAGGTGTTGGCTGGTTCTACAGCCCCCCAGAGAGCTGGGAGACAGATACATCCCTCCACACCTCGGTACCTAAAGAATCCCGTCTTCAGGCCATAGTTCCGGAGGATCCGTTCAGTGAAGGCACAGGTGGAGCCCTAGGAAGAGAAGTTCTTGTCTGGGCAGTCCCCACCCCACCCAGTGGATACGCTCCCCCTCCCCCGGATCCCGCCCTTCACCTTCCCCTTTGTCCCAGTAACGTGGATGATGTTCAGCTGGTCCAAGTCCTCCACCTGGAACAGATAGACAAAGTCCTCCACTTAGCAACAGGACTCACAGACAAAGAAAAACGGGGGGTGGTCACAGGCCCTGCCCACGTTACCTGCAGCCCACTCCGTGCCAAGTACAGCTTCATGGTTTCCAGCTGTGTCTGGAGGTCACCCCGCCGGCGCTTCACCTCCTCCAGGTAGCTGGCATTGGTCTGCAGGCTGTTGAGTGTGCGCACAGCATCCTGGCAACAACAGCCCCCGTGGCAGGTTAAGGATCACTTGGGGTCCACAGGGACGGGGCACCCAGTGTACCAATGGCCAGGCCAGGGCACCCGCCTGCCGGACCAGCCCTGTTGCCCAGCTTTGAAGTTAGACACGGGTGAGAGAGAAGTGGCATCATTCCAGCTCTGGCGCCAATGGGAGCCTAAGGCAGCTCAGCCCCACCCAGGGAGTGCCAGACTAACGGGATTAGCCTTGCTTTCGGTTTCAGTTCCCCAGGCCGCACCCCTGAGGCCTTTGCTCTCATTCCCTCCAATGGGGTCCACCACTGTATTGGGCCCCTTCTGGGGTGGGACTAGAACCACAGAAGGCTCTAGAACTGGAGGAATTGGCATAAGGAATTCCTAAAGTCTTCCTTCCATGCCTAACCCTGATGATTGCGGTTCCATATTCTGATCAAAAGTAAAGCTGCCTGAATGTGAGGTAGTTTCTCAACTATTAGTGGAGGGGTGGTATCCCCACTTGAGATAAGGTGATGGCTGTTTAAATTTGTGTGTGTGTGGGGGGGGGTGGCCTGCAGGGCTATTTTGTGTTCATGTGTGCAAACAGAATAAATTGGCATTCTTGTGCTGCTCCCCACCTCTCAAAAAACAAAACAAAACAAAAAAGAAGAGTAGAGCTGCTTGAAGCCACCAGGTGGAGAAGAGGAGGAAGTTGGGAGAGAGCAAGGGTGTGCCCAGGGTCACCCAGCCAGGAAGGCAGGTAGGTGAGCCTCAGGAGGGCCCACACTGGAGGTAAGAGTGGGGGTGCTATTTATTTTCCCTCAGGACCCCAGGACCCTGATGGTTGGTTGGAGACCCCACCCCATCAAACTGGTGCCACCTGTCTGGCTGGCATCAGGCTCTGGTCTCCGGCAACCGGCCCTTGGCATAAAGCCAGGGGAAGTTTTCTGTTTTCCAGATTCTCGCCCCACGCCCGCCCCACTGCCCCCCGATTCCCAACTCCGGAGATTCTGGAACCCCAGGACCCAGCTGAGCCACTGGACCTCTTGGTCCTATCACCGGGCGCCCCTTCCCACTCCACCGTGGGGCACTTCCGCCTCGGAATCTCCAGGCTGGGCGGGGCCGGCCCCCTTCCCGGTCCCAGTCCCCCGGCCCCGACTCCAGGCGGTCCCCGCCCCCCGAGCTCTGCAGTCTCAGGTTCCTGGGTGCCCTCCCCGGCGGGCGGCCGGGAGGCGGCGTAGCCCGGGCCCAGCCCACGTGTCATCTCGGCCGCCGGCCGCCGCCGCCTGCGGGGTACCTGGTATTCCATGCCGGGCTCCTGCGGCGCGGGCCGCGCGCTCAGCTCCCGCCTTCCCGTGACCCTGGTCGTTACCCCGCGCGGGAAAACCGCGGCCAGGAAGAGACTCGCGCGCCGGTGGCTACGCGCCCCCGACATAGTCCCGGGGCGGGGAGCCTCACGCGGAGCCCCGGTAGGAAACGCCCCGCCCCACCCCGGCTTCCTCGCCCCGCCCCGCCCCGCCCCCACCAATCAGCGCCGCTCAAGGAGCCCACCAGGACCAATGAGAACCCGCGGATGCCATCCTTGTGAGGGGCCGTCCCCGAGCCCGGGGCGCCCATGTTTATGAGGGGCAAGTACCCCCGGGCGGCCTCTCCCCTGGTAAACTTGCACCGCTTTTGTCATCCTCGTCCCGAGGCCACATCCCTCAGAAGAGCCATTCGCAGCCAGGAGCCCTCAGCCTCCGCTCCAGGCCAGAACCAGCTCCGAACCAGCTCCGGGCCGGGTGAAATGCCCGGATAGCAGTCACTGCACCACGGCCCCCAGCGTCCCAAACCAACAGAGACCACAGGCAGCGGGGTGCGGTCCCGGCCCTCGCGAATCTGACAGCCCGATTGTGGGCAGCAGAGCAAAAACCAGGCGCCTGCGCTACTGGCGTCCCCAGCCGACCCTGGGCAGCCTGGGGGAGGCCGGGGGTAAGGGGAGTCAGCGCGGGGTCGGGGTGGGAGGCAGGTTTCTGGCAAACGGAGGGAACGATGTGTGAAAGGCACCCAGGAACTGCACTTCCGCCTGGTGGAGCCCCATAGCGCCAGCATGCTACATCCAGCAGCACGTGTAGCCTGATAAGAAATTTGGAGGACAAAAAAATGGGTTTGAAAGAGATGACAAGGTTAGGTTTGCACGTGAAGAGTTGCTGTGTGGGGGAGCGCCTTTCTCCTCCACGGAAACAGTAGTATGGAGAGTCCCTTTTTGACAGCTGAGGTCTAGGAAGGCGGGTAGGGTGGCTGCAAACATCCCTGTAGAGAAGTTCCCACAGATGAAAGGCAATCCGTCAGAAAACGGATGGAATGTCAGGACCTCTCTCCCTTTCCTGCAGGCATGGGGGTAACTATTTATGAGACTGATTTTGAAATAAACAAATGAGGTGTTGGGAAGACTCCTTAGTTAGCTGGCTGGATTTCCGTTCTTCACATCAGGGCCAGGTGGGGGCACCTGGGAAATAAAGAGGTCCTTTCCTCTCTTGGTTTCTTTTTTTTAATAATTGAAACTTCCTCCATACATACACATGTATATAATTTAGTAACTGCATCAAAATTATAAGTTTTAAATTTCTTTTGCTTACCCCTCCCCTCACTTCCTCCTTTGGAAATCATTGACAACTGTGTGTCCCACAGTTTTCTATGCTCATGAAATCAAAGACACACCTAGATATCTATAGGACCTTGTCAATGCAGATGATAATTTTTTGTCAACTTTCTTTTTTTTATTGTCTAAAGTTTTACATATGTCTCCTTTTCCCCCCGATTTGTCAACTTACTCAACAATAGGCGTATAAGGATTCTTCTAAGACATGGACTTAGCAAACAGTTAAGTAGCACTTCTCTGGCCAGGCACTGCTCTAAACACTTTCTACCTAGTTGCTCATTTAATCATCACAATCCTATGAAACAGGTGGTAGTAATGTCTTCTTTGTTTCACAAGTGAGGAAACTGAGGCACAAAGGAATACAGGGACATGCCCAAGGCACAAAATCAAGATATTTACTCTGGCACCGGGAGTCCTTGTTCCTAGCCTCTCTGCCCCGTCCCACTCCAGGTGCCAGCATCCTAACTCCCCTCCCCTCAAAGCTATCAACGTTCTGTTTCCTATGATCTTTCCAGAGAAATTTCGTGTATCTATAAACAAAAACAAATATATAGAGATTTTTCTTTTATAGTCACAGGTAGCAGACGATATAGGCAGGTCTGTGTTGTACTTTCACCACATGCCTTTATATCCTGGACCTGATTCTGAGCCGTGTCAGTACATAAGAGCCGCCGCATTAGCTGCCTGGTGTGGACGTACTACTGTGTATGTGACCAGTCTCCTGTGGAAGGACATTCGGGTTTCCAGGATTTTGGCGTCAAAAGCAGTGCTACAATCGGAAACATTTTATCCTCCTCATTTCTTCATGTGCCAGGGTATCTGATGCATAAATTCCAAGACAAGCAACCGCTGGGTTGAAGGTGATTTGCATTTGATACTCTCATACTTACTGCCACACTGTCCTCCCCACCCCCGCGGGCATGAGCCAGCCCTTTCTTCACCCACACAGACGTTAGCCAACCTTGACCCTTGTCAATATCACATGTGGAAAAATGCATTCTCGGGTTAGTTATCAGTTGCATTTATTTTATTTGGAGGAGGCTGAGCACTTTACCTTATTTTAAAAAACCTTTTGTATTTCCTTTGTAGTCTGCTCACCTCCTTTGTATCATTGCTTTTCATTTGAAAAGTCAGAGGTGTGAACTGTGATATGAGACTATTAAGGGGTCAGACCCGTTGGTGAGACAGCATGGAGAGTGGGATCCCACTTTGGCTAAAATAATAATTTAGAAATAGCCTGGAAGTTATTCCCTAAGTGGGAACGGTGATTAGCTCCAGGTGGCCAGGCTAGAGGTGACTTTTGCCTCCTTTTGCTTCTGTGGATTTTATAAAATTTCCCCTGGAGCAGGCATAATTAGGAAAAAGAACGGACGATTCCTACCACTCTGGGTGGCCGCACCTCGGCGCACCTCTTGTCTGACTTTCTGGTCCCGTAGGTCAGGACACTGCGACCCAGCGAGGGGCCCAAACTGCCCTGGAACCTGGTGTGGCTTCCCAGAAGTTCCTGGGTCCCTACTCATGGCCACGAGGGGCCCTAGGAGGGCACCAGACGTGTGGTGCGGAGCGTGCGATAGCCAGGCCACAGAAAGACTGGCTCAGGCCTGCCTCCTCCCCTCTGAGCCGGGGAAAGCCTTCGCTGCTGGAACCGGAGGGCAGCCGTCTTACTGCTTTCAGAGGGAAAATGCTTTTTTTCAATTTGGTATCTCACCCTCTGTGACCACTGTCTGTGGCCCCTGCTCCCTGGGGGTAAGATTTCTTGAGCCCCCTCCTGGCCAGGCGCTGTGCTGAGCCCATTTTACAGGCGAGGAAGCAGGACCGAGGAGCCACCTGCGAAGGGGACCAGCCAGCAGGTGCAGCTCCTTTGATTCCCGTAACTACTGACTTGGCCCCTCTGATCAAGCTGGGGGATCCCTGGCTAATTTTTTTCATTTGTAACTTGGATTTTCTTAAATAAGAGTTAATGTGAGTGCATTCTAGACACCAGCATGGTGCAGAGGCCCTCCACATGCACCTGTCTTCTTGGAAGGTTCTGTTCCAGGACCCATTTTTCAGAGGAGGCGACAAAGGCCTAAGAGGGGAAGTGACTTAATCATTCACTGGGCACCAGACTCCACCCCCAAGCCACCCCCTGGACGCTGCCCCACTCGCTGCCCTGTGCCCAGTGAGTGACCTGGTCATCCAGTTAACAGAGCTGTGGCCTTGAGCCGGCTCTTACTTCAAAGGGAGGACCTGGGGCTGGTGAGGAGCCCTGTGAGGTGCAACACTCACCAACCCTGGGGGCTTCCCTCAGTTCGTTCTCCCCCAAAAGGACCCACACCATGTGACCTGGGCAGGTCACCTCATCTCCCTAGGGCAGAAGTAGGCAACCCCTGGCACGTGTGCCAAACATGGCACGCCAGTAACTTTTGCTGGCACGCAAAGCCCTCTCTTATAATCTTCCATTTACAATTGTGAATCTTTGTTCTCGTGATGAATTTTGTTAAGTCTCGTAATAGGAGTAGCCTGACGGATGAAAGTAGTAGCTCGTGCATATCTCTGAAGGTCACGAAATATAAACCTGATGTAGAATCTCTGTCATCAGTGATGCAGCAGCAAAAGTCCCACTGATAATATCAAACGGAGTCATAAAGTTTTCTGTCGGACTATCAGTGAACATGTATACATTAAAAAATAAATGTATTTTTCATCATCATATACTGTGTTTTTGTCGCTCGAATGAATTTTATTATTTCTTCAAGGTTCTTCACATACGTACACCTTAAGAGATATCAAGTAGGCGTAACATGTTCTCAAAAAATTAGGATTGGCACGCAGAAGAATTTTGAGTCAGAGATTTTGCTGGTATGGGCACGCACTCACAAAAAGGTTGCCCACCCCTGCCCTAAGGCTGCAGCCTCAAAGTGAGAGGGCCTAGATAACCGTGCAGGAGACAGTTTCCAAACCCTGGCGTCTGTGCCTGCCCCTCCTCTGCTGCTGGGCACAAGGTTCCGTCCAGCGGACTAGGAAGGCGTGCAGCCCCAGGCAATGCCACTGCAGCCTTGCATTCTCGCCTTGGCTTCAGACTGCACAGGGAGGGAGGGAGGCACCTTCTTGTGATACCCATTCAACAGAAGAGGAAAACTAAGGCTTGGCGAGGCTAAGTGGCTTGTCTAGTGTCTATCAGGACATGAACCTAGGTCCACGCTCATCCCTTATAGCCAAGCCCAGGGTTTCCCAACCCCAGCCCTGGCCAGTCTCTGCCCCAGCCAAGCTGGAAGGCTTCCGCTGCTTGGTGAGCCTCCTCACCTCACTGAGCCCTGCTGCTTCATCTGGAAAGTGGGGGTTGCAGTGGTGCCCACCTCAGGGAGCTGGATGAGGCTGAGTGAGAGATGCTGGGCCCAGAGCACAGAGCCAGGGCTCTACCATGTGCCAAGGTTAGAAATCTTTAACAAACTAAGTCCTTAACGGCTCTTAACCACACCTACCAGATCTATAAACTGCAGGCAATAATGGTTTCAGATCTGTAAGATGCAGATAACAGTGGGCACAGGGCCAGTAGGTAGTGAACACTTGATCCATGTTGCCTTTATTGTTATTATTTTTTTTGCAGGTTACTGAGATCATCAGTGGTGGTTTTTTTTTTAATCCTCACAGGAGGATATTTTCCCATTGATTTTTAGGAAGAGTGGAAGAGAGAGGGAAAGACAGAGAAATATCAATGTGAGAGAAGCACATTATTGGTTGCCTCCTGCAGGCGCCCCGACCAAGGCCTGGGCTGGGGAGGAGCCTGCAACCAAGGTCTGTGTGTGCTCTTGACCGGAATTGAACCTGGGACCCTTTGGTCCGTAGGCTGACGCTCTATCCACTGAGCCAAACCGGCCAGGGCTGTTATTATTAAAATGAGACTAGCAGTCCTCTTCACAGAGTAGTCCTGAGAGTTTAATCAGATGAAACCAGCCTACAGACACAGGCCTGGAACACAGGCCCCTGGAGGTAGCTCTGCCAGCAGCCCCGCCTGCCGGTTCTGCTCTGAGACCCTCCACAGCCACACTGGGTGGGGCAAGCCTCAGGGCCCCTGACCACCCTGAGACCAAGGCTTATCAATGACAAGGTTTTCCTTGAAAGCGTGGGCTCATCATTGCTGATGATCTCGGACCCCTGAGGCATATGCACACCAATTTGTACAAAAGAAAGAACAGAGGCTTAGAGAGGCAGGCCCGCTGTGGCCCAAGGTCACAGCGCTCTCCTACCTGGAAAGAGGCAGATGTAGCCGAGAAAGGCCCCCCGGATGGGCTCCGCGGCTCCATGCTTGCTTCACACCACAGCTTCTCAGCCACTGGCCAGGAAGTAGCGAAGGACCTGGCACCTTTCATCCCCGGCCTTCATGCTCCCCACCCAGGCGGGCAGTGACCGCAGGCCACCTCTGCGAGTCCAGGCTTTAGCTGGGCTGGAGACGGGAGGGGGAGTTGAGAGGATACCCAAGATCCGCCTTCTCCCCACCCAGAAGCCCCGGGCCTCCCCTCTGCAGGGAGGAAGGTCTCACCTGATAGGTTCCTGCTCTCATCCTGGGACCTGCCCAGGGACCTCGTGTCCTTCCTGGAGGTTTCCAGAGTGCAGTTCCCACGAGTTAAATAACAACTGGGTGGGGGTTAAAGGTGAGCGGGCGGGCGGGGACGCTGCAGGGAGAGGCACGCGTGGGAGGCTTGCAGCGCTAGGCGCTGGCTTTGTTGGGCCTTTTATCACAGCCTATCTCCCCTTATTGTTAGGGCCCATTTGCCCGGGCCCTGGCCCGCTGGGATCCCTGAGGACGGGGGAGTAGAATTCAGGGGTGAGTCTAAGCCTGCTGGGGGGAGCGGCTGTGGTTCTCCAAATCATTTGGTTAAGAAGCCAGGACACAGACCCATTTCCCAGCCTGCAGGGTGACACGGAGGGCCCGAGGGCCGTCCAAACACAGCCGCTAGTAAGGACCTTTCCTGTTTACACATCTCTTGCTGCCTGACTCACTCACTGCCTTGAGATTCACAAGTGCCAGACACTACTGTGCCTCAGGGTAATGTTCTGGACACATACCTCCCTCCACAGACTGGGATGAATAACAGGGCCCATGCCTGCCACTGGTCCTGACCGCCTCTCTGGGGTGTGCTATGGGGAAGTGGGGTGTGGGGGAGCTTGGAGCCAGAAGCTCCAGGGTTTGGGGCCTGCTTTGGTTGTTTTAAAATATGGTTTGAGTGCACGAATAAAAACATTAATTCAGGGAATACGAGAAAACACGGGGAAAAAGAACAGAACCACTCCAAATAACCACGGGTAGGTCTCATGATTTTTCCTATAAAATGAGCTCAAGTGGCGTGTTTCCCAACTGGAACCACTTCCCGGCACAGTGCACGTACCTGGCCATCCTCTCTCCTCGCCCAGCGTTCAATCCCAGGGCCTGCCCTGTCCTGGCTGCACCGATCCCGACCAGCTGCTAGAAGCACCCTTCCCCACCGAATGGGGTTAGGTTACAGCCGTGGGCAAACTACGGCCCGCCGGGTCGAATAAAACTAAAAAGACAAAGACCGTACCCTTTTATGTAATGATGTTTACTTTGAATTTATATTAGTTCACACAAACACTCCATCCATGCTTTTGTTCCGGCCCTCCGGTCCAGTTTAAGAACCCATTGTGGCCCTCGAGTCAAAAAGTTTGCCCACCCCTGGGTTAGGATGTACACGGGAGTTAAAGCACTGCTCTTATTTAAGCTGATGGAGGTTTATGCTTCCCACGTGCAGGGCTGCCCTGAACAGGGTGGGTGCACTGGGCGGAGGTGGCAGGAACAGGTTAGGGGCGTGGCCACACGGCCCTTCTATGGGACAAGAATCCCACAGCCTTCTCTACCTGGCTCTCGTAGCCTAGGGCAGCAGTTCTCAACCTGTGGGTTGCGACCCCTTTGGCGGTCGAACGACCCTTTCACAGGGGTCGCCTAAGACCATCCTGCAGATCAGATATTTACATGACGATTCATAACAGTAGCAACATGACAGGTATGAAGTAGCAACAAAAATAATGTTATGGCTGGGTCACAACAGGAGGAACTTATTTAAAGGGCCAGAAGGGTGAGAACCAATGGCCCAGGGAGACTCGCTTGTTCCTAATCCCCCTCCTATTCACTGTCCTCCGTCCCTTCCTCCTGTTCTCATGACCCTGCTGCTCCCAGCAGGTCTCGGAGGAAGGGCTCCCCCCGATGGCTCTTGCCGAGGTCACCACTGACCTCACCGCAGGTAAGCCCAACAGTCAGCCCTCACTCTCTGTTGAACCCATCAGAACTTGTGTCAATGATCACTCCCTCCCCCTAAAATCACTGTCCCTTACCTTCTGGAACCCGCTCTCCCTCTTGTCACTTCTCACTTCATCTGTTGCCCTCAATCCCCAGACGACGTCTAACACTGGCGTGCCCCGTGGGCCTTGTCTCGCCTCCTCCAGTGGGGACTCCATGAGAAAACAGACTGGACAACTGCTCCTAAGACATTTCTCTAAGTGGAATCGCTGGGTCCAGGAATAAGAACCTTTTATAGAAACCTGATCCTTCAGAGAAAAAACCCGTACCTTGAACAATTAAACTGGCCCTGTGAGCTTTCCTGCTACAGTCATGTCATTTAACACCTGGCCACCTGGTTGCTGTAGCTGTAGGACACCGTGCTGTTTTGTCCTTTGATGACTAGTTGTACTGAGTTGAATAGCATCCTCCCAAAATTCATGTCCACCCGGAACCTCACAATGTGAGCTTGTTTGAAAAGGCCTTCATAGACAGAACTGGTTCGGATGAGGTCGCACTGGGTCACGGGGAGTCCCAAATCCAGTGGCTGGTGTCATGAGAGCAAGCACGGAGCGTAAGACCCCCACGTGAAACAGAGCAGAGGGATATGTCTACAAGCCCAGGACACCAAGGCCGGGGCAGCCACTGGGAGCGAGGAGGCAGGGAGTGGGGTGCTCCCCTCAGAGCCTCCGAAAGGAACCACAGCCACACCCAGATTCCGGACTTCTGGCCTCCAGAGCCAACAGAACGGAGGTTATTGTAAGCCACCTGTTGGTGGCAACTGGGTATGGCAGCCTCAAGAAACAAATCCTTGCCCTAGCCCAGTGGTTCTCAACCTTCCTAATGCCGCAACCCTTTAATACAGTTCCTCATGTTGTGGGTGACCCCCAATTTCATTGTTACAAATTGAACAGAATTAAAGCATGGTGATTAATCACAAAAACAATATGTAATTATATATGTGTTTTCTGATGGTCTTAGGTGACCCCTGTGAAAGGGTCGTTTGACCCCCAAAGGTGTTGCGACCCACAGGTTGAGAACCGCTGCTCTAGCCGGTTTGGTTAAGTGGATAGAGCATCAATCTGATCGGCCTTCGGACTGAAGGGTCCCAGTTTTGATTGCGGCCAAGTGCACATGCCTGAGTTGCTGGCTCCATCCCCAGTGGGGGGTGTGCAGGAGGCAACTGATCAATGACTCTCTCTCATCACTGATGTTTCTATTTGTCTATCCTTCTCCCTTCCTCTCTGAAATCAATAAAAATATTTAAAAAAAAAAGAAACTAACCCACTAGTCAAGAACCTTTTTACTCCCACTGGTATGAAGCTGTGAGCTGGGCCAATTTTCACAAGGACAGTTCTGGTGAGAGACCTTGCCAACCTTTCTACCTGGGCCCTTCAAGAGGCCTCCACCTGGGAATAGAATAGAGAATTCACCTCAAACACTCCTGCCCCCAACCTGACTCAGGACATGCTGCTCCTCCAAAGGTCCCAGCTCTGAGCCCCAAGATCCAGCCTCCACCTTATCCAAGCCACTGCCCTTCCTCAAGCCCTGCAGACCCTTCAGCTCGCTGGTCATCTCCCCTCCACTGTCTCCCAAGAGCCTGAGGAACTCTGCAAGCTCCAGGTCTAACTGTTATTCCATCAATAGGGCTCAGCCGCCTGTGCTCATGGGTCAAGTTTGAACACGGCTGTCTGTCAGCCACAATGGACTGCGCCAGCTGGTCTCTGCCCACGCAGCTCACCAGACCCTCTCCAGTTCCCTCGCCAAGGAGCCCTCTTCTCACCTGTCTTCCCTCTGACAGAGCGGAGGAGCCGGGGAGCTTCGTGGTACATGCCCTTTGGGAAGCAAGATGGCAAATCTGGAAGGTACCAGATGGGGAAAAAGACAGAAGTCCTGTACCATTATGTCAGGGATGATGAACTGGGACAAAGATGAGTTAAGATCTGACAAATCAAATTTCAACAATGAGGCCCAACCTATTGGCTGCAGGGTAAGAGCTGGGAGCCTGAACACAGAACAAAGCATACAGCCACTTAGTGGAAAAAAAAAAGAAAAAAAAAGCCAACTTTAATTGTAACTGGTCAAACTGTGTCCAGGAATGTCTTTAAACAACCGAATAAAACAAACATGATAAAATTCTCCTACTGAAGAAACCAGGTTTTTGCCAGCCCCAGCGCCTCTGAGGCTCAGGCCAAGAGCAGCCCATATTCCAGCTGGTGTCCCCCATGCAAGTTTCTTAGGCCAAGAGAAGAACCAGGGATGGGTGAGGACCTGTCCCTCCCCCCATCATGCTGGGAACCCAGAAAGTCACTGGTGGGGTGCACCTCTCCCCCACCCCATCCTTGTCCTACAGTAAGTGGAGACGCTCTGACATTCTCCAGAGCCAGGGGACCAGGGAGGCAGCCTCAGTGCCCCTGGACATTGAGCCAAAGCTTTACTCCAGTCCACTCGGATGGCATCCAGTGCCCAGATGGGGATAAGACAAAATATGCACTGGAGAAAAAACTCAAATGCCCCATCATCTCCACAGCGCGAGTCACAGGGCAGAAGAAGACAGAGCCCTAAGGAAAGGCAGCAGCGCCGCCACTCAGAAGACACGCTCGAACTCCGTCTGGTTGGTATTGGTGGGATTGCGGCTCTGGTTAGTGGAAGGCTGGGTGATCTGGCTGCCCTTCCGGCGTGGTGGCGCCAGGTACTCGAACATGGATGTCAGGTGGGTGGAGAGCATGCCCTTGAGGTCCGAGGGCATGGGGTCAGACCAGAAGAAGTCATGGTTGAGGGCATCGTCGCTGTCGATGCGCTGCGCCGGGTCCAGCACCAGCAACTTGTCGATGAGGTCCAGTGCGTAGGGGTCGCGCACATAGGCCTTCAGCCTGTCCTTCACCTTCCGCTTCTGGCCCTTCACTAGCTCCAGTTTCTCAAACAGCTCGTACTTGTCCACATTTGGCCACACCTGGGAGAAGGCATGGAAAGAGGATGAAGTTAGTTCAGGAGACGAGAGGCTGGTTCATGGGTCAAGCACCTGAAGGGACTAAAACTTCTGTTCAGATGCTTCCACACCACCCCTGGAGGGTGAACTCGACCCCTCCAAGGTCAAAGTAGCCATGACCATGTGTTGGCCCCGAGTGCCGGGCCTTTTACATAAATCGCCTGGAGCATGTGCCACAGCCGACACAGGCCGCTGTTTCACAGCAGAGAAACTCGAATCAGGTGAGAAGTCCAAATGCCTTGACAAGGCCACAGGACTGGTGATGGAGCAGCCAGCCTGCGCGGCTCTAAAGAGCAGGTCCTGTCCCTCCACCTGCCCCCTCTCCAGAGAGGAGCTTTCCTTCTGTCCCGCTCCCCATTCCTCCCCTGCCAGGGAGACTTCTGGGCTCTGCCTCCTGCAGGGGCCTGGGCAGCCTGGCCACGCACCTCAGGGGTGATGGAGCCACAGAGCTGGCTGATGAGGGCGAGCTGGTGCTGCTCCGTGTTGCCCTGCATGATAGGGCTGCGGGTCCACATCTCCGCCATGATGCACCCAGCACCCCACAGGTCAATGGGGGGGCCGTAGTCGCGCTCCCCTGGGAAGAAGAGCGCAGCAGGAGGGCCCCTTGAGCCCGAGGGCCGGCGGCTCAAGAAGCCCTGGCAATGGGGGGGCTGAGGCCAGGCTAAGTGCCTAGCCCCTGCCCCCTTTGCCCACTCGGGGGTCCTCACCGAGCAATAGCTCCGGCGGCCGGTACCAGAGTGTCACCACGCGGTTGGTATAGCGGTTGGGCTGGCTGTTCTTGGCCAGACTGAAGGCCCTGGCCAGCCCAAAGTCTGCCAGTTTCAGCACCCCATCCCGGGTGATGAGCACGTTCGCTGCCTTCATGTCCCTGTGCAGGATCTGTGGGATGGGCAAGAGGGCTCCATCAGGTCCCCAGCGGCCCCGGCCACGCCCACCGCAGTGGGAGCAAAGCTCGGACCAGGCCCCGCCCACCTTGTTCCGGCCCCGCCCACCTTGTTCCGGTGGATGTAGTAGAGGCCGTTGAGCAGCATCTGCATGACCTTCTTGATCTCAGACAGCGTGAACTTGACTAGCACGTTGCTCAGCAGCCCGGCAAGGTCATGCTCGCAGAAGTCGAACACCAGGTAGATGCTGCCTTTGCAGCGGTTATAGGGGGAAGCTGAGGCC
This sequence comes from Myotis daubentonii, assembly GCF_963259705.1. Classification (NCBI taxonomy): domain Eukaryota; kingdom Metazoa; phylum Chordata; class Mammalia; order Chiroptera; family Vespertilionidae; genus Myotis; species Myotis daubentonii. The sequence goes on along the minus strand of NC_081850.1, from coordinate 76,433,149 downwards.
GGAAGGACGGGAAGGAGGGATGGGGGTAAGAAGAACGTAAGAAATCCCACACGCAACTCATTTCTCCACAACCAGCTCCTAACCCTCCAGCCCACGGACCCCCGGCATCCGTCTGTGCGCCCCTTCACTGGTGAAGCACGTCCTGAGTGCCTCCTCGGGCCGGGCGCCGTGGCAGCCCCGGAGAAGCACCAGCTACGACGAAAGGACCGGGGAAAGCAGTCACGGCAGGTACGCTTGGGTTAAGAAGCAACTGAAGTGTGTCCAGATCCAACTCTGCCAACAAAGCCTGAACTTACTCCCATTTTCAGATGAAGAGCCGAGCAGCTTACCTTTGGTTCGACAGATCTCAATCAAGTTGACCACATTCTCGTGTTTTAGAAGCTGGAGGATCTTGATTTCCCGCAAGGCCGTGATGGGGAACTGTGGGAGAAAGACACAGGAGCGTCCAAAGGGAGGAAGCGCCCTGTAGACCAAGGAGCTGGCCGCAGAGTCTGTACTAAGGGGCACATGCTGGGAGACAGACTGAAATCTTGGGCTCTGAAATCAGCTATCGCAGATGCCCTCTCTGAAAAACAGGTGTAAAGCAGTATGCACTCCTCAAGGAGTTGGTTTGAGACAATGAGTCGAAATAGTGATACTTAATCACTTCACTATTGGTCACTAAACGCTCCATTGCTTCTTTAACCTTTAAATTTTAGCTCTGTGCATGTTTAACTTGCCGGGCACGAACAAAAACAACAAGAAGAACTATCAAGAAATGTCCTTGCTAAGTAAGAAGTAGGTCCCTGGAAACTGGACTAGGCCTAAGTGGGGAGAGGGACCTGCTCCTTTGCAGTTGAGCATTAGACCCTCTTTTAAATCCACTGCATGTACTTTTCATTTGATATTAAGCAAAATTAAACGCTAAAGAAAAAGGGTTTTAAAGACTTCCTAATTTCATAAACCGCTCTGCACTCGGTGCAAGCATGAGCTCCCCCTCCTGGCCCTAACCATAGTTGCCGAAGAATAAAATTTCAAATACTTGAAAACATTTGAACTGGGAAATTTAATTTGGAAGTCAAGTTCCCTGCACCATGGAAATTCCTGAACTACTAAACATCAGTTAGGTCTCCACGTGAGAGTCCTAGAAGCAGCAAGGTGGAAACTCAAGTCGGCCGCCTGCCACTTGGCCCGTACTCACCCCCTCCTTCTCGTTCTCCATCAGGACTTTCTTCAGAGCCACCTTTTGGCCGGTCAGGCGATGCTTTGCCTTAAACACCTCCCTGCAGGTGGAGAGGGGGATCCAAGGCCCATCAGGCCCCTTTCGCGGGGCCGGCCCCTCCCCCACCAGAAGAGGAGCGCAGGAAAAAGGGTCTCCCGGGCGGGGCGGGGCCTGGTCCCGAGGGCACTCGGCCCCCCCGCCACGAGCTCTTTGCGGTCCCTCTCCGAGCCCCGACTTCCTCCCCGCAGTCTCTTCTCACCCAGGCCGCTCTCGGAGAGCTCCTGCCCGCCTCCCCAGCTCCTCTCTGCAACCCCTCCCCACTTCCCATCACGGGCCTCAGGCTCCTCCCCGCCAGCCAGCTCCGTCGGGCCCAGGCGGGATGGAGCGCGGCCTACCGAGACCAGGAGACAAGTCTAGGGCTAGGTGGCCTCCTGACCGCCTCGGGCCCGGCACCGTGCATCCCGCCGTAGGCCCTGAGGAGTGCAGGCCCAAGGCACCCAGCCCCTCCGGGCCCAACCTTACCCAAAAGTGCCTTGGCCGATCTTAGTGAGCTTCTCATATTTGGTCACCTCATCACAAAAGGGGCACTCCACTGAGTCGTATTGCTTTGCCATGGCCGCCTCCAACGCGCCGCCGCCGCCCCCAGCCGCCGCCGCCGCCGCCGCTCCCGCTCCGGGTCCCGCCGCCGTGCTCCAGGCCCCTCCGCGGCCGCGCCACTTCCGCCTCCACGGCCACTTCCGGCCCCGCGGCGCCGACCCCGCCTCTTCCGTTCGTCGGCCGCCGCCAGGCCCCCTGGGACTTGTAGTTCCCGGGAGGCCAGGAGGCACCGGAGCTGCAGAGGCGCCTCCGCCGCCACCGCTGCCCCCGCCTCCGCCGCCGCCACTGCTGGCGGCGACCCCGATCGGGGGCGCGGGGAGCCGAGGCGCCGGGGCTGGGGCTCGGGGCGGTGCGTCCCGCTGCATTGGCCCGGGCCGCCGCTGCTGCCGAAGCCGCTGCCGCTCTGGCGCCCGATCCCGGGCCAGCCGCAGTGCCCTGCTCCTCCTCCTCCGACGGCGCCGCCTCCGCCGGGCTGCGCGGGGCGGCGAGCGGGGGGGGGGGCGGCCCCCAAGCCGAGGCCTGGGGGCTCCCTGGCCGGGGTCGGGCCCGGGGCGGCCGGGAGAGGGGGCGAGACGGGAAGAGCCGACGAAGAGGCAGCCCCAGAGCCCGGGAGGGGGCGCGTTATAAAGGGGGAGGTGCCCAGACCTCGCCCTCCCCTCCCCCTCCACCCGCCCCCTCCCTCCCGCCCTCCGCGGCCGCACCTGCCGCCGTCGCCCGCCCGCCCGCCCGCCGTCCGCCAGCGGCCCTCGGCGCGTCACCGCCCGCGGCTCCTCCTCCGCCTTCGGAGGTGGGGCCCACAGTCGACACCTGGCTGCGGGGCGCCTCGTCGCGTGCCTCAGTTTACCACCGCACTCCAGCTGCCGCGGGGAGCCCCTTCCTCCCCGGCTCGGAGTGTCCCCCCCCACCCCAACCCAACACACACACACACACACACACACACACTGGCAAAGGCGGGAGGTAGCCTGGGAGCGGCCTCAGGTCCTGGGAGGAGAGAACGGCCCCGCCGCCGCCTCCCCAGGCCTCCGCCACCGTTGACATGGCAACGGATGGCCGCCAGGGGGCGCGGCGACACTGGAAGGGGCCCGCGAGCAATGCTCGGGCCTGGCAGCCTTGGACCCCCCTGTTCTCTGGAGACAGAGATGGAACCACAGGACCCTCGGCACCGAGCTGCGCTGGAGCTGGTCCAGCCCTGGGTCAGGAATCACAGAAACAGCGAGCATTCACTCAGCAGCCCTGTGTGCTCCGGAAGTGAATCGACAGCCTCATAGGATCACAAACCCATTTTACAGAAGAGGACATTGAGGTTCAGAGATGAGGTGATTTGCCCAACCAAGTTCACATGGCGACAGAGCTGGGACTCAAGCCTAGTCTGTGTGAAGAGGACCCTCCTGAGCCAGGCTCTTCAGTCTGGCCGGGAACGTAGCCATGGCGCTGTAGGAGGCTACTGTCCTCATGCTAGGCACCAAGCCACCACTCACCCCCCCCCGCACCCCCTCCCAGTCTCCCTCGGACCCTGTGCCCCCTTCCCCTGACCCAATCTTCCCCCAGCACCTTTCTGATATTCCCCTGGCTCCAGCGGCCTCCTGATTCTTCCTCCAGCTCTAGTTACTCAACCACCAGCCCCAGCAAAGCTGTCTTGTACCTCCTCTCCAGTCCCCTGCCCATGGATGGCTGAGTTCTGGCCTCCCGGTCTGGCCTCTCCGTCAGTCCCCCTCACAGCACCCACCAGGTCATTCTGAGATAGCGTCTGCATGCATTTCCCTCCACCATGTTCAGGGAAAACCCAATTATGACATTGGAGGCTCTTTCCAGCTCCCCTCCTAGGCTGTGGCCACGCAGTCTCCTGTTTCCTAACGTCCCAGCCCTTTCTGCTTTAGAGCTGTGCTCCCTGGTTGCACCCCAGAACCCTCCCTACCTGCAGGAAACCCTCCAGGCCTTGGAGCAGCCTCGCAGGAGGAGGCAGGAGTGGGTCTGGTGGCCCTGGTGTTCCAAGAGACCCTGTTCTGGGGGCGGGGGTGGGGCTTCCAGGGAGGGCCTTGAGGGTGGGGTGAGGAGCAGGGAGCCCTCTCCTGAGGGCAGTGTGGAGCCAGCAGTCGAGTGACATAGGGAGTGACCTGGGTCAGCCTCATGGGTACACTGTTAGAAAGGAGACCAGTGCTAAATTGGGGGTGGCGAGGGCAAGAGGGGAGAAAATAATCCTAGTAATTATAATTTATTGAGGGAAAATAAGTGATCCGAGCTGTACACTTAGCGTTTTATGACTATTACCTCAATGCTCACCTAGCCATAGGAAGCGGTACTTCCATCACTTCCATTGTACACGTAGGGCGCTGCAACTCAGAGGTGACATCCCCTGGCCAGAGCCAAACAGCTGCCTGTGGCCACATTGTAGTCGAACCAGGTCCGTCTGGCGCAAACCCCAAGCACGTACCTACGTTAGGACCCTGTCCCTCTGGGCTGGGGATGGAGCTGGGGCGCACCCCCTGGGTGCTGATGGGGGGGTGAGAGGGACAGTAGCAGCCGGGGTCTGCCATGGTTGGGTGGCTTTCACTGTCAGACTCTCAGGCCAGGCCCCTGACTGCTTCCCACCAACCCTCCCACATCCTGTGGGCAGAAAAGCTTAGCAAGAGTTCCGGTGGTGTCATCACCTCCACCCCACCGTCTCTGGCCCAAACCCCAACATTGCCAGTCACTTCCCTTGGGGGCCCTGTGCCCCTAGCCTTTCCCGGGGAAGGAGGGCAGACAGGAGGGGTCAGGAGCCCCCCAGAAGGCCGGGACTCCAGACCACTCAGGCGGAAGAGAGAAGAAGTGAGGTTCTACCTGGAGATGATTTTTCGCTGACTGATTTGTTGGTTTGAGGGAAACCTTTCCTACTTCCATGGGTCAGCTAAGCCAGTGAGCCCAGGCATGTGGCCAGTACTCAGTAAATGTTCGCTGATTGACCAGGCTCGGAGAGAGCCTCTGGTCTTGCTGCCATTTTACAGTTAGGGAAACTGAGGCACGGGATAGGAAAGGGAGCTACCGGCCAGCTGTCAGACCCTGGCCTGGACCCTCTGTTTTCTCCCCATGACCAGGGACAGGGTGGGGAGTGTATGGAGGGAAGGGGAAGACTGGTTCATGGAATGGGTTGCTCTTGGCTGCTGGTATGCCCGGGAGATGAGGGGTCTCTGGATAGGGGGGTACAGGACCGAGAGTGGCCGTGTGATACCCACAGCCCTGAACCACCTTGGACATCCTGCCCCAGCTAGGTGGGCACTGACTTCCCTGGCCCTGTGTTGATATGTGTCGTACCCCTGGGACTTTACAGCACCCCTCTTAGGAGGTTCCTAGTTTGGCCCCCAGTTACAGAAGGGGAAACTGAGGCTCAGAGTGGTGAAGGGGCCTGCCCAAGTCCACACAGCCAGGAAGCTACGGAGCTGCGATTCAAAGCCAGGTCCTCTCAACGGCTGGGGTTATTTACCATCGTCCTACACCAGCGGTGGCGAACCTATGACACGCAAACTCATTTTTTTGGTTGATTTTTCTTTGTTAAATGGCATTTAAATATATAAAATAAATATCAAAAATATAAGCCTTTGTTTTACTATGGTTGCAAATATCAAAACGTTTCTCTATGTGACTCGGCACCAGAGTTAAGTTAGGGTTTTTCAAAATGCTGACACGCCGAGCTCAAAACGTTCGCCCTCACTGTCCTACACTGTCCCCCCAAACCAGACAACTGGGGCCAGCCCGGGACAGGAATCTACTGAGAACTGCAGCAGCAGGCGTGCAGCCAGTATGGATGCAGAAGACCAGTTCCTTTCTGGGAGCCCAAGGTCTGTCCGGAACATGCAAATAAAGACACAAGTAATAAGATGATAGCCTCAGTATAAATGTTTTATTTCATTGCCACAGGATCATGTGAGGGATGTTATATAGGGTGTCCCAAAATTCACGCAAGATTTGCAATTGAATTGAATTGCAAATCTTGTGTGAATTTTGGGACACCCTATATTTGTCCCATTTTAGTAATGGGAAAAATGATGCTCAGAGGTGATTGACATGCCCAAGACCATGAAGGTGCGGTCTGAACTCAGGTTTGCTTGAGTCAAATGTCTTTGACTGTGAAGTTAAAGGCCTAACAGGACCTGGCCAAACTGCAGGCAACTGAGTCACAGACTGGGGCAGGCGGGAGGGGACGGAAATCAGAGCAGGGTTCCTGGGGGCGGTGTGGCTCAATCTCGACCTGCAGGACTCAGTGGAAGCTGCATTCTGGTGTGGGTCCAGCCCGAGGCCGCAGGGAGGAGAGCTTGGTGTGTTCGGGGTGTGGAGCCGAGCGTGGCTGGCCTCCAGCACAGGCTGAGGAGGGCCTGGGGGACAGCCACCCGCCGGCAGGTCCCCAGCCGCACTCCCAACGGCCACTCGAGGCAGCACAAAGGGGGCTCTGAGCTCAGCCCAGCCGCCACACTGAGCCCCATTCATTCTCCCAGGGATGTTGCAATTGCCCTGGCGCCAGGGCCAACGCCAGGGCCCCCAGCACTGACAAGGCAACCCCACCCCCCAACACAGCCTCCAGGTGGCCGGACCCTGGGGTCTCACACCATGTGCCTGATGCTGGGGTTTCCTGGCCTGACCCATTCCCATCCCTCAGCACCAACGGCCAAGGTTTGCTGAAGCCACAGCGTGCTGGCCTGGGCCAACACTTGCTCCTTTCACCCAACTACCCCAGGAAGCCGGAGCCGTGGGACCTGTTTCACAGATGAGGAAACTGAGACCCAAAGCGGTCAAGTCTCTTATGAAGGATCGCACGGTAAGAGTGGGCCTGGCCGGGAAGCCAGCGCTGGCTGATGCCACGGCCTCAGCAGGTAGTCCAAGTCACCGGGATGCCTCCTGGGAGAGAAGCCAGGGTCCCTCAGCTACGGCCAGGCCACAGGCCCCTCTCCTTCTAACAACAACGCAGAAATGGGAGGGGCACCAGCCTGGGAGCTAGGGCACCTGCATGTCTGTCCAGTCTCTGGTCTTCTTTAGCCTCGCTTTCCTCATCTGTGAAGTGGGACAGTACCAGGATATGCCTCACAGTGGAAGCTTCTAGCTCCATGCCTGGCTGGTGCTTTGGCCTCACGGGCTGTGTTCCTTTTCTCACAGCTCTAGCTTAGCCCCGAGGCCTGGGTAATAATCCACACCATGCTGGAGCCTCTGGGGGTTGACTGCTTACCCTGCACTTGTGCCCATTCTAGAGATTAGATGACTGAGGCTTCAGAGCAAGCATGTCAAACTCACAGTCCGTGGCCCACAATGAATATTTTGCAGCCCAGCCAATATAACAGTATGTAAGAAACGTTTTAATAAAAATTTCATAATTTTTACAATATCCTGTTATACATAATTATTAATAACAAACTACAACATTTGCTAATGACTGATTACTAGAATCGTGTTGCATTCATTTTCCTTACGCGCCTCATGCACAGGTGCACCATTTCTCTCCACTGATACTAGCAGCGTGTATTTCAGCAGCTGATTTGCCACGTCACTAGTCTTGGGCTGACTGGTTTGGTGTGCGCAACAGGAAACATTTCACTTTCGGAGAACAAGGAAAATAGGTTTATTTGCATTACGCTTATTGATTTGTGCAGTTATTCAGTGTCTGGTCAGTTAATGTTCAAGAAAAAATATTAATTTTTATTAAAATGTTCTATTATTGTATGTGAGCGATGACTCATTTATTTCAGCCCTTTATATTCAGCATGTCTCTATCGAAATAAACCTACGTTTCTATGAAAATTGAAGCTTTTGTTTTTTTGCGGCCACATAAACGTCAACCTTGTTTATTTGGCCCGTGTTAGCCTTTGAGTCTGTGGCCCCACCCCCATCCTCATCACCTGTTTAGGGGAGGTTTCATTTCCTCATCTCTATCCTGCCCATGTGAGTTTACACACATGCACACACACAGGCTGTACGGTGGACAGCACCAGTTTCACAGATGAGGAAACTGAGACCCAAAGCGGTCAAGTCTCTTATGAAGGATCGCACGGTAAGAGTGGGCCTGGCTGGGAAGCCAGCGCTGGCTGATGCCACGGCCTCAGCAGGTAGTCCAAGTCACCGGGTTGTGAGCTAAGGGACTTGAAAGGGCAAGTTGTAACCCAGTTTGTGCCACCAGCCAGCTGTATGACCTGGGGCAGTCCCTCTGCCTGCCTGGGCCTCAGTCTCCCCATTTCTTACAATCATGGGGTGGACCAAATTACCACTGCGTCCCTGGTAGCCTGGTGGGCACCAATTGAGTGCCAGGCTTTGCACCAAGCCTGGGCACTGTGAGGAGGGCATGGCACATACCCAGCTCACAGGGAGGAAACGCTCAGGGAGGCGAGCGCCTTAGCCCGCTCACACAGTGACACAGTGGCCAGCCAGGACTTGAACTTGGGTCTGGGTCGTCCCAGCGCCCACAGGCCTAACCACTGCTGCCAGTCCATCCCCAGGCGGCTTAGAATAAACTGCCCTCTGCGCAGGCCTGACGCCCTGCACCCTCCCAGCCCAAAGACCAGACCCCCTGACAGCTGTTGGCAGGTCCCCAGCGGTCCCCAGCCCAGTGGGCTCCGTTCCCAGAGCCAGTGGTTTGTTCCCCAGACCTTCCAGTCCCACGGGCTTGTGGTCTGCCCTCCGCACCCCCCCTCCCCCGCCCCGCCTGCTGAGGACAAGGAGGAGGCCCACAGGGGCCTGGACTCAGGGAGGCCCCAGCCCACCCCCCCCCCCCGCCCCCTGCGGAGAGGATAGGGAGGGTAGAGCTGTGGGAGGTTCGCTGGTTTAAAAATACACAGAGGAAGCGGGTGAGAGGGTGAGAAAGGGGAAGGGGAGGTGAGGAGGCAAGTCGATGTCCAGAGCCTCGAGCCGAGTCTTGCCCGCAGGCCAGCAGCACTGCCCGGCTGGACAAGATGACAGAGAAGCCCAAGAGGGCCGGCAAGAAGTTCAGTGAGTGCACTGTCCGCATCCCGCTGCCGGCCTGACATCTCAGCCTCTCTCTGCATCTGCTCTTTATGACTCGGTCTCCTTCCTGTTTCTCTTTTGGTCCATGTCTGTCTCTCTCCGGAGGTCTCTGCTTCTGGGTTTCCATGTCACCCTCTCTCCATCACTCTGGGCCACTGTCTGTCTCTCTCTCTCTCTCTCTCTCTCTCTCTCTCTCTCTCTCTCTCTCTGGCCCGGTTGGCTCTCCATCTCTGTGCTTCTGTGTGTCAGCCTCTCCACTCATCTGCGGGTCCATGGAGCCCGGGAAAACCGCTACACACTCCATCTCTACGCCTGGTCCTCCTGGGGTCTCAGGCGGGGTGTTACTGGGATAGGGCAGGGGTGTGTGTGTGTGCCATGAGAGGCTGTCCCATGTCCCCACCAGCAGGGACACTGGGACCCAGAGCAACTCAAGAAGGGCCACACCCACCCATGGCTGCTTCCCCAAGTCAGTCCCTTCCTGGTCCCAGCAGACTTCTGCCTGCCTGGGCCCTGGTTTCTTTGATCTGACAGCACCGTGTGTGTGTGTGTGTGTGTGTGTGTGTGTGTGTGTGTGTGTGTGTCCAGGGCAAGGCTTACGGCTGCATCCCACGATGAAGAGCCTGAGACCCAGAGAACTGCCTGAGATTGTACGGGGCTATAGACCAGGGCTCAAGCTCATGTGCCTGGACTGGGCCTGTTTCACTCCTCGCCCCACTGCTGTTTCCTCCAGATCCCTGGTGCCCAGGAGACAAAGTGGGGCTGTGAAAGGAGGCCTCCCTCTGGCTGTTGGCACAGTGTCTGCCCCAGGGCAGAGCGCTCTGAGAGCAGAGCTGCGGTGTTTGTCAGGAGGCAGAGGCTAAGGCCAAGTGAGGGGCGGGCAGGGCTGGAAGAAAGCCCCAAAGCACTGACCTTTGTGCAGGCTCAGCCTGGCTGTGTGACCCTGGGCAGGTGCCTTGCCCTCTCTGGGCCTCAGTTTCCACTCTGTTCAACTGGAGGCACCTTACCTATCTGCCAGCGTGCTTGCGAGGACCTGAGGAGGCAGAGGATGCTGAGGAAGTGGAAAATGCTAGAGTTTTTTCCTTTTTGCTTATCTGGGGGCCTAGGGACTCAGATGGTAGTGGCTGTGAGAAGGGGCAGTCCCCCCGCTGGGGACCGGAAGGAGGAATCCACACGCTCCCCTGCAGAAATGAGGAGATGGTATCACCCGAGCCCTGAGCACTGCCGCCTGAGTTAGAACCCAGGACTCAGCTGACAGGAAGGAGAGAACCACAGGGACTGGGACCCTCAGGCTCTTGACAATCCCTTTCTCGTTTCTCCCCCGCCCCAGGTGCATAAACACCCACCCCCTCCATGCCCCAACACACACGTACACACGCCCACACACATGCAACTTCACCTGCAGGCTGTGTAACCCAGGGGATTCATTTCACGTCTCCGAACCTCCGTTTCCTCATCTGGAACATGGGGGATTAACCTGTGCAGGGAGTCGTGCTGAGAATTCGGTGAGGTCATGCGTGCTGCACGTTTGACAAGTGCAGAGGCATTATCGTGATCAGCGTCATCACCATCATGACCGGCACCTCCATTTTTTTTCTCCTTCATTACTTCTTGAGGATATTTGTGTGCCAGGCCCCATGGTAAGCATGTCATTGACATGCTTTCCTTCAATCCTCCCACTGACCAGAGGAGGTGGGTGTTATAATCTCCATTTTGCTGATGTGGAGAATGGAGCTCAGAGAGGTCAAGTGACTCGATGAAGGTTGCACAGCCAGGATGCGGAAGAGCAGGGATTCCAGCCTGGGGCTGCGTGGCTCCAAAGCTGCCAAATTATTACCATAATAATCAGAGGAGGTGTCCGTGAGGCCTGCCCTCCTGAGCCCTCAGTGAGTCAAACAGCATGTACCTAGAATCTATTATCATCGCTGCTGGCATCGTCATTAACCCCTTTCCCTTCTCCGCCCCCTGCCAGAGTTCTTCAAGTTCAAGGGCTTTGGGAGCCTCTCCAATCTCCCCCGGTCCTTCACTCTGAGGCGGTCCTTGGCTCACATCTCTAGCCGACCGAGTCTAAAGCCTGAAATCTTTGAGGCCACGCAGGATGACATGGTGACGGTCCCCAAGAGTCCCCCGGCGTATGCCCGTTCCAGCGACATGTACAGCCACATGGGCACCATGCCTCGGCCCAGCGTCAAGAAGTCTAAGAACCGACAGGCTGCCCCGGAGACCCAAGAGGTGGGCCCTGAGCCCCACCTGGTGCCCCGAGGCCCGCCTGACCCCCCAGGCATGGAGGCAGCCAAAGAGAAGGTGGTGGAGACCGAAGCCCCCCTGGAGGACACAGAGGGGAAACCCAACCCGTCAGCCGAGGAGGCGAGCCCTACGAAGGAGCCTGAGGACCCCAGGGTAGACATAGAAGAGGAGACAGTCCCCAGGAATGTGCCCCCAGAAAGGTAGGTGCCCACCAGGGGAAGGTGAGGGCAGGACCTGCAGGGATGGGGTTTCCAGTCTCCTGCTAATAGAGCCTGGAGAGGACCCCCCGCCCCACACACACACACATATCTAAGTAAACATGCCTTAACCAGTGCCTGCTATAAACCAGGCACTATGCTTAGCCCTTCACTTGCAATTACTTTTCAAGAAAAAAACAAAACAAAACTGGGGAGGAGATACCGTTACGTACATTTGAGGAAACAGATTCAGAGATGGAGTCATCTGCTCCACTCAGGTTGCACATCTAACAAATGACAGCGTCAGGGTTTGAACTAAGACCCATTGACTCTAAAGCCCCAGGCAACCTCCAGCATGGGCTCTGCTGCTGGCTGGACTCCCAGCCTGATCGCTGGACCCCTGCCCAGGGCCCTCACGCAGAAATCAGCACCCTTACTTCTGCTGGACAACACTGCTTCACCTGCTCTAGAAAGTATTTGTCATTGAACTTGGTTATAGGGTGAATTGAGTTCATGCAAAAATACAAAGAGTGATGATATGGTCATAGTTCCCATTTAGTAAGCACCCATTTTACTGGCTGTCAAAGCAAAGGTCATTCACTGAAAACTAAAGAACCTATGATCAGCCCCATTTTACAGATGGGGAAACTGAGACTCAGCCAAGGTTGCAGAGCTGGGATTTGAACAGGAAATGGCTTGCTTCCAGGGGCTGCACACTCATCCAGCCCATTTTACCTACCACTTTCTAAACCCTACAGCCATGTACTTCATGCCCTTGGGAGACCCTCCTCAACCCCAATGAAAGGAATTTTTTCCACTTTAAGAGCCTTTGTGTAATCACAGGGATCAGATGTGCCCATTGCAATAAAGAGAAAAAACAAATAGCTGAGCAAAGGAACTCGGGCTGGTGCTGGGACCTTTCTTGAGTGGCTTTGCCCTGAGACAAAAAAGCACAAAAGACAAAAAAGCTTCTGTGTGCTAAGAGATCAGAACACAGACCCACCCCCTTCAATGGGGGGAGCAAGACTCTGTAAATCTGCAGAGTGAATCCAGTCCAGACTCTGCCTCTGACTGACTGCGTGCTGTTGGACACGCCTGTTCCCTTTTCTGGACCTCAGTTTTCTCATCTGATAAATGGGCATAACGATAGCACCGACCATGTAGCGTTGTGGTGATAATTCAAGAATAATATACTTATTAAATCTTAGCACAGTGCCTGGCACACCACAAACAATAAATGGGAATGCTTACATTTATGATGAATAAAATGAATGCTTTCCACCACCCCTGGCTGCCCCACGTTCCGGGATGCCCTGCCGTTCCCTCCTAAATTCAGCCTCATTCGGGCGTGGAAGAGCAAGGATTGCATGGCGGGGCGGGGCGCCCCAAGTCTGAGATGTACGTTGGAAGTTTGAGGGAGCGGGACTGGCGGGTGGAGGAGCGTGGCCTTTCCACACTGCGCCCGGACAGTTGGGGAAGTGGGGGTTGGAGAGGGGAGGGGCGAGGCGGGGTGTGTGTGTCAGGGGGCGTGGCTTTCCCAGCCCCGGACGCTGACAGATGGGGAGAGGGCGGGGCGAGACAGGAGGCGGAGGGGCGTGTTCTTCCAGCCGGTGGAGCGGCGCCGGCGGGGGGCGGGGCGGGGGCGGGGAGGGGCGTGGTCTGAGCCTCAGGCCCCGCCCCCGAAGTCTTGCTCTGGCTCCGGAGCTCCGTGGCCTGAGAAAGGAGGGAGCCCTGGGGCTGAGGAGGTGCTCAGGCGGCCAGCGGGGAGCCATGACTGCAGTGGGCCGAAGGTGCCCCACGCTGGGACCCAGAGGGTGAGTGGCCAGCGGGGCGCGGGGGGGGACTGGCGGGGGCCGCAGTGGTCTGAGGGGGAAATCCGTGCCCCGGGGGCAACTGACCAACCGGGGCTGGGTTAGCATCAGGGACTTTCGGTGGAACTCCGTCCCGTTCTGTCTGGAAACAAGTTGGGCATTTGCTCCTCAGAACCGCCCCGGGAGAGAGACACTGTTCAGTGATGGCGAACCTATGACACGCGTGTCAGAGGTGACACGCGAACTCATTTTTTTGGTTGATTTTTCTTTGTTAAATGGCATTTAAACATATAAAATAAATATCAAAAAATAAGTCTTTCTTTTACTATGGTTGCAAATATCAAAAAATTTCTGTACGTGACACGGCGCCAGAGTTAAATTAGGGTTTTTCAAAATGCTGACACGCCGAGCTCAAAAGGTTCGCCATCACTGCACTATATCACGCCCATTTTACAGATGAGGAAAGAGAGGGTTACTGTGCCCAGTTTGACACAGCAGCAAAGATCAGAACCAGGGTTTAACGCCACCTTCCTGTCTGTGCCCTTAAAGGGTGGGCAACCCATTCCTCTCCAGCAGGGCTGTTGGGAAACCTTGGGAATGCCAAGTCTAGGACCCAGCCTTCCTCCCCTGAGGCAGGCAGGAGCCTGGTGGTCCTGGCAGTGCCTCTGGCATCAAGCATGGCCTAAAGCTGTCAGAGAAATCGACTCTCCCTCACCCTCTAATCATCTGGAGTGTCCAGGGGGCCAGAGGGGTGGGTTTGCCGGTCAGACTGAGCCCTCCTGTGTCCTGGGACCCAGTGTCCCACGCTGCCTTTCAGCCAAGGAGGAGGCCAGGAGTTGCTGGACGTTTTCAGGAGCCCCTGAAGCCCGGGCCTGTACACCAGAGTCAGGCGCACTGCTCGCCCTGCCCTCCTCTGGGCCTCAGTCTCCCCAGACGCCCAGAAGGGCCTGCGATGGTTTCCGAGGAGCCATCCAACTACGGAGGAAGGCATTTGAGAACTGTCACTGAGCAAGACTGGGGGCCTCGTTCCCATAGGGGGTCCCCAGGGGGTGTTTCCAGTGGCTGCCCAGAGAGCAGCCTAAACTGGTTGTCCCTCCCCCTCCCCTGGGGAGGCAGGGTGCACCTGGAGCAGAAGGAAGGAAGGGGAAGAGGTGAGGCTGCAGGGGTTTCCTGGTGCCCAGTTCCCTGTTGAGATCATGGGATGAGGAGGGAGAAGGGAGGAGGGAGGGGCCAACAACACCGGGTATGCAGCGCCTTTAGGAGAGTGTCAGCCTGGCCTGCCCCGACCCCAGCACCCTCTGCAGGGAGGTAGCCCGACCAGAGACCCCTGACACCCTTCCCTCTCAGTCCATGTTCCAGGAGAAAGCCAAGGGAGGCTCCCAACAACCCACACCCACACAGGAATCATCAGGCCAGGGCACCAGCAGAGTGATGGAGATCTGGCTCATCACTGGCCAGGCCCTGCCTGGAGCTCCCAATGGGCACTGTCTCCCACATGGGCCCTAGGTGTGTGGGGGGGAGGGGGGAGAAGGATGGGGGGCTCCTACTTGCCACATTTATCAGTGAGGAGCCTGAGGTTCAGAGAGGGGAGGGGGTGTTCCTGGGACTGCAGAGATGAACTGTCAGAGCCTAGATTTGACCCCAAGCCCGAGCCCTGAACCACGAGGCCAAGTAAAAGGCTCAAACCCTGTTTCTACCATGATTTCAAGTGACTTCCCATAACCCCCTGGAGAGAGATGTTAGGAGCCCAGTTTACAGACAAGGCATTGAGGCTTTGTAAAGGTAACGACTTGCATGAGATCACACAGTTAGCTGAGTTGGAGTTTTGGTAATTTTAACATTTGCTGAGATGTAACTCTGCCCTAGACACTATTCTAGGTCCTGGGGAGACAGCAGTGGGCACAGCAGGCAAAACCCTGGGCTCCGGAGCCCCCATTCCAGGGTGGGGGAGACAGATGATTAACGAGAAAGCGAGTTATACCGTCAGAGGAGAAAAGCATCAGGAAGAGAGGTTTAAGTCGAGTAAGGGAATTGGTCGTGGGGGGAGTGGCTAGTGGTGGCAATTTAGGGAGGCTAGCTAGGAACACGTCCCTGAGAAAAGGACGCTTAAACAAAGGAGATGAGGTAACAGTCCCTCTTGCTATCTGGGGGAGCGCGTACCAGGCCGAGGGAACACCATGGCCAAAGGTCCCCAGGTGGGGCGTCCTTGGCACATTTAAGAACAAGGCGGGGGGCTGGGGGAGAGGAGTGGGAGGGGGCAGGCTGGAGCGGACATGGGTTCAGGGACCATAAGGCCCGGCTGTGACTGTGCGGCCATTGCTGGCCTTGAGGCAGGAGGGCCCCACGGTGACTTGGGGTGACAAGGACCTCTCCTTTCAGGGGGATCTGAATGCACTTCTACTCATTGTAAAGGTCCCACCCAAGTGCCCTTTTCTCCGGCCCAGGGACCCGACCCCTCCACCCCCGTTCCCAGGGCTGTTCAGAAGGAACCTGAGACTTGGGGAAGGTGGTACCCCATAGGGGACCCTGGCACCCTGTGTTGCCTGGACCCCAGCCTTGATGCCAGGCACTGAGAACAGGCCAGCTCCCCCCTTTCCTCCTGGAATGTTGATTCTGGTCCAAGAATTCCCAGTGCTCCCCAGAGTCCCACGACCCTCTCGGCCCTGCGGAGTGACGTCAGCCGCTGGGCATCTGGTAGTGATTACCCACTGGGGGAGGGGGCGGTGGGGGCCCAGCCCGCTCAGCCTCCTCAGGCTCAGGGCGGCTGGTCCTTGTCTTCCGAAGGGGCCCAGCTGCTCCTGGCTCTCATTTCCTGTGGAGACTTTCTCACAGTCCTCGAGACCCCCGGACGCCTCGGGCTGTGGGAACTGTGCTGGTTCAGGAACATGGACTGCCCCCGCCCCCAGCTGAGACAATCCCCCTAAACCCTCAGGGGGCCTGCTTGCAGCGTGCGCCACCTATGTCGGGGGTGAGGGCTGGGAGGACAGGGGTGGGATGTATCAGCAGCTCAGTGCCCCTGGCTCCACATCCTTGAACTCAACTCCCCTCTCTGAGCCTCAGTTTCCCCATCTATAAACTGGGGAAATTAACAGCAGCTGCTTCACAGGGTGGCTGTGGGGATTGGATGAGAGGTGGCAGGTGGGACATTTACCCTGGGCTTGACCCAAGAAAGTACCAGTACACGGGAGCCGCTCATACCGCCGTGCCCAGGGTGCAGAAGAGGAAACTGAGGCCCGATGAGGGGCTTTGCCCAGGGCCCCAGCCGAGGGCCCTCCCCAGAGCCCCAGCGGGCCTTCCCTCTGCACCCACATGCCCTTTCCTCTTTCTGGGCTCCGGTTTGGATGAAATCTCTTTCTTCGCCATCCCCTCCCCAGCTCCCCCCCTCCCCCCACCAGGAGCAGCCTCTGTTTCCTGGGGGGACCACCTCATGCAAGGGACAGCGCCGAGCCCACCCCGACCCAGTCTGCGCAGCGGTGTGTCCTGGGCCAGGTCCCAGCTTCCTTTCCTCCCCTAGAACATGGGGCTTCCGGGTCCCGGGCCTTCGGTCAGCATCCAGCGCATGCCTTCCCGTCTGCTCTTCTCCTGCACATTCTGCAGCCTCGGAACTCAGAGTCCCTGGCTCTGCCTCTTCTTACAAGGCCGCCGCCCTCTCTGAGCCCCTGCTGGGAGCTCACCCCTGCCAAGGAGTCTGAGGGCGCAGAATGGCGGAGAAGGAGCAGGCTTGCCTCCAGGACAGTGGCGGCCCGTCTTAGAGGTGGAGGGGCAGGGCGGGCGCTAAAGCCAAGGGCCTTCCTGGCAGGAGACCCCAAAGGCCCACAGCAGGGTGTCCCTGGAGAGCCGGGCGTTCTGCCCCAGATCGCTCTCTGCCCGGGGCCCTTAAAGCGTGAGGAGCACAGAGCAGGGCTGCTTCTGGGCCAGGGCTGAGTGAAGGTCAAGGTGAAGGCCGGAAAGAATCGCTGCCCCAGGGCAGGATGGGAGATCTGGGGAGGGGGGCTGGGGCAGAGAGAGGAGCCACCGGGGCTGGGGAACCTCGCACCCTTCCCTCTCACAGGATCCCTGTGGCCCCTCTGGGAAGACAGTTCTAATGAGTCACTTTCACAGATGAGGACGTTGACCCTCAGCGAGGGGAAGGCAATGGGAAAGCCAAGAAGCAGGAGGCAGCGGCCGCGGAAGTCTCCACTCAGGGCCCTCTGAGCAGGCCTCCAGGCCCAAGGGGACCAGCGAGGGGACAGGCAGAGGGCAAAGCTGCCCGTGGGGAGGGGAGGGAGGGCCCGGGTGGGGCAGGATGGCGGCCCCTCCACTGCCTGTCCTCGGGGAGCCCGGGGGAGCCGGAGCCGTGCCCTTTCCTCTGGGCCAGGATGGAGGTCCTGAAGGTCATGTGACACTCAGACTTAAACCTGCATCAGGGGAATAAAAGGTAATTGGCTTTAATTACTGTTCATTAATCCAATTAACTAAGTTAAAATATGCACCGAGTGGTATCAGTTATCAGAACAAATCAGTTAATATGAGCAATTAAAGGGGCTGGTTATTTAAATAATTAATGCAGCTGATTAATGGGACTGATTTAGCTCAATTGTCACTGTTATTTATTAATTGATTTCACCACCAATATTAGAGGGGATGTGCCTTTTAAATCCATAAAATACGGAATAAGTTAATTAATGAATGGAGCCGAGTGTTTAGACATGAAAGCTTTGATTCCTGGTTTGCTCGTTACGACAAGAGGGAGAACGTTCTAGAAATCTCCAAGCAAACTGAGAACTGAAGTCTATGTAGGAATTTCCCTGGCCCTGAGGCAAAGAGGAGGCTCCAGGCAGAGGAAACAGCGTGGACGAAGGCCCTGAGGCTGGAGGGAGATGACTCTTGGGAGGGTGTGAGCGGTGGGCAGAGAGCAAGGAAGCGTTAGAGGAGAGAGGATGGGGGCTGGCAGAGGGCCCTCCCAGGGCACGGAGCCACCGTGAGGACGAGACTTTACCCTTAGGTTGCAGGGGCTGCTGTGACCTTCATTCTTTCATGAACATCCTTAGGGGGTGCCCGGCGCTGCTGTGGGCAGGTCTCAATCCCTGCCCTCGGGGAGCTGAGGGTATAGTGAGAAGAGACAGTCAGCGCTTGAGTCAGGCCCACGGTCAGTCAGATGTGCTCTGGGAGAGCTGGGCAGGGCAGGGAGGTGGGAGCCTGGAGAAGGACACAGGTTTAGGTGGGTGGCCAGGGAAGGCCTCACTGAGAAGGGGGGTTTTAGTAAAGACCTGCAGGTGGGAGGGGGAGCTCAGTGGAAATGGGGGGAGAAAGTATTCCAGCAGAGGGAACAGAATGTGCAAAGGCCTGAGGTGGGGGTGAACTCCAGCAAGAAGCCCAGCTTGGCCGGAGCAGGGTGGTCAGACTTGGGGGGCGGGGGAGGCGGGGAGGCTGTGAACGCTGTCATGAGAACTTTGGCTCTTACTCTCAGTGAAACCGGGGGCCACTCCTGTGGGTTGGAGCAGAGAAAAGCCATGATCTGACTGTTATTTTAACGGGACTGCTTGGGCTGCTTGGGGTGAGAACAAGCCACAGGCACAGACGGAGGCCTGTGAGGAGGTGGCGGCCACACTCTGAACAAGTGGCGGCAGTGGGTGTAAGCAGACATGGCCACCTTCTGTCTTGGAAATCCTGGAGTGCTATAGAGTATGGCGGGGGGGGGGGGGGGGGGGGGACGGGCAGGCAGGCAATGGGGGCTGACTGCTGCCCAGGCCCTTAGCTTCCCTGGCCTCTGCCCTGAGCACCCCCATTGCCCTGGGCACCCCATCCCACCTGACCCCTCCTGCAGCCTTCCCTCCCCAAGGCTCCTCTCCCGCCCACAGCCTGAGGGGAAGCAGACAGGAAGCTGGAGGAAGTGCTGGGGTGATCCCAGTGTCCTGGCCAATCTGTTCCCACCAGTCAAAGGATTTCCGGGCTTGAATGGCCGGAAACACTGGAATGGGATGCCTCACCCGGGAAGAGCAGTGGATGTAAGCAGGGCAGGGGGCCCCCGTCATTGGACAGAGAGGACCCGAGAAGCCGGCTATGGCCGGGCTGCAGCCTGAGGGACTATAGTTAAAGGAAGGACCTTACAGGAGGGAAGGTGAGCAACAGAGACTATAGAACAGCGGTTCTCAACCTGTGGGTCGCGACCCCTTTGGGGGTCGAACGACCCTTTCACAGGGGTCGCCTAAGACCATCCTGCATATCAGATATTTACATTATGATTCATCACAGTAGCAAAATTACAGTTATGAAGTAGCATCGAAAATAATTTTATGGTTGGGTCACCACAACATGAGGAACTGTATTAAAGGGCTGCGGCATGAGGAAGGTTGAGAACCACTGCTATAGGATGCTGCAAAAAGGGGGGCTGTCAGGCTGCTGCACAGCGAGGAGCCCCCTGGCCTCAGGAATTCTGCCCTGGGAACACAAACCTTAACCACTATTGTTTTTGTAAAGCTCAGATTTTTTGGTTTTGTTATGTTTTAAATCTATTTTATTAAAATTACTACATTTAAATTTAAATATTGCACTTCTGTATGTGAGGAAGCAGTTCCCCAATGTTCAAACTTCCTCCCTATTCTGCAGCTGGGAATCGACGCTGAGGACTGTGTCAGCTACAGAAGCAGGGCCCCCCCTGGCAGAATTCATAATCATGATAGTGGTTAACATTGCTTGAGAGTTAGTATTCATGCATTCCTTTAAGCAATAAAGATTCCTTGAGCTCCTACTGAATGCAGGGCACTCGGCTGAGGGCTGGGATCTCAACAATGAATAAGACAAAGTGGAGGTGTCAGGTAATTGACAGTCAACAAGTAACTGTCAAGTGGTCCTTTCGGCAGGGGTTGATGTGGGGAAACATAAAGCTGGGCAGAAGGGACAGCAAGTGCAAAGGCCCTGTGGCAAGAATGAGCTTGGCGGGGAGGCCAATGTGCTGGGGTGGGAGGAGGGTCAGAATGAGTGAGGAGGCATGTGGGGCGGGGTTGGCAAGATGGGTGGTTGGGCACCTCCAGGCCACACAGGGCCCTAGAGATTGGGGAGCATAAACCCAGTTTATGCCTATTTTTCGAGCATGATAATGGCATTCTACTCTCACAGGGGGAGAAGCATTCTGGATGATAAATGACGTGGCCAGCCATCTGCAGGCCATGGAGGAGGGTTTAGATTTTGTTCTGAGAGATGGGAGGGTCGGGGTGGTGTGTGTTCCTGATCTGCTTAGGTTTTCAGCCTAGTGCCGGCTGGTGGTGGAGGGAAGCTGACCGAGGGGTGTGAGAGCCAGCCAGTGAGAAGGCTCAGGTGGGGCAGGGCTGACACATGGAGAGACATGGTCAGGATCTATTCTGGAAGGAGACCGCAGGATTTCCTGGTGGCTGGGTGTGGAGTGTGAGTGAGAGAGGAGGCACAGATGACCGGAGGTTCTTGGCCAAACAAAGCAACGAGAAGAATGAAGCTGACACTAACTGATCTGGGAAGTGGGCGTGGGCACAGGGCGCGGCGCAGGGGGACCCAGCGGGCCTGGTTCGGATGTGGCGAGGTCAGGATGACAGCAGACATCCAGGAGGAGATGCCACCGGCAGCTGGGTTTACGAGTCCCGTGTCGCAGGGACAGGTCCGGGCTGTATCAGAGGAGGGATGTCATTGCAGGCCAGGGCCTGGGGGAGCGACTCACCGTGGCCCTCATGAGGAAGGAGATGTTTGTTTAGCACCAGGAAAAACAGACACCCTGGTCTCTGGCCCCCTCAGGCCCCCTCAGGCCCCATCCTGGCCCCATCCTGGCCCCATCCTGGCCACCCTGGAGACAGAGGGATCAATTCCGCAGTGACTGTTCCAGCAGTGGCACCAGAGTCCTAGGCAGCCGCTGGGGGTGGGGAGCGGGGGTCACTCCGCACTGGGGACCAGTGCAGGGCAGGGGGAGAAGAGGCTGAGGCCCAGCCAGGGCCGGGTGGAGGGAGAGCAGGGGGGTGGGCGGGTGGGGTAGGCAGTGGTCTACAGCGGGATGAAGACAGTGACCAGGAACAGGCCTGTGTCAAGCACCAAACATTCATCAGCTTCTTAAGTCCTCACGACAACATGATGAGGCAGCGGCCCCATTCACAGGAAGCCAGGCTCAGAGAGGTGCAGGGGTTTGCCCAGGGCCCCACAGCTAGAGAGCGAGGAGCAGCCAGGCCAGCAGATTCCAGGAAGCACTCTCGGCTGCAGTGCCCCTCGGCCTTCAGGATGAGTCCTCCGGAGAACTGAGGGCCGGTGCTGGCACCAGGCAGGCAGCTGGGGAGCCAGGAAGGGCTGAGGACACTCACCTCTCTTCTTTCCCTCCAGGGCTGCTGGAGAGCCGGAGGCTGGCGGGGACTACGTGAAGGTAGGAGGGGCTGGGCAGGGGACACTGGAGGGAGGGCTCAGAGCTGGTCCACGAAGGGCAAAATCATTTCCTGAGCCTTTTTAGGAGCCAGATCTCACTGTCTGTCCCCAGGAGGAAGGGGCCTAGGGGGTGGGGCAACATCTGGGTTCTGGTTTCCCTCCCAGCATCTTCTTCCCGCGGGTGCCATCATTCTGTCCGGGCCCCCCACTCAGGACATCCCAATGCTTGTGACCAGCAGACTCACCCACTGCCGGCTGGACAGCACCCCAAGGGTGCCTCTATGCAAAGGCCATACTCCAGTCCCGCCCAGTTTCTGCGCATGTGCTGGTGCTGGGAGGTGGGAGCAGGGAAGAATGACTCTTCATCATTACAGACACGTTGATCACAAGCTGAATATGTTCTGGGAGCTGGGAATGTTGAAAATGCAGTTTTGAAATGATGGTAACAACAATAATCCGACATAACATTTTGAGTGCCTACTGTGCGCAGAGCCCTGTGCTGGCTGCTGGCACTGGAAGGAGACAGTTTTGAGCTCTTCGCATGAATGAGGTCTAACTTCTTCCTCATCACTGGGCAGTGAGGGCTTCCTGTGGCCACTTACGGATGGGAAACTTGAGACCCAGAGAAGTGCAGTGACTTGCTCATAGCCACACAGCTACTGGGCGGGAAAGGGGGGGGGGGGGGGCAACGGATGGGTCTAGGATTGCCATCCAAGTTTACCTAATGCCAAGAGCATGGACAAAGCCCTTGACCTTCCACCTCAGGAGCACCCACCCTCGTCCAGGGCTCCTGCTGAGACAGAACCACAGCAGAGGGCGAGGAGCACCAGGCCCTGTGCTCAGAGGGCTCCTGGTCCGTGTTGGGACCAGGCAGAACCACACAATGGTTCAGGCTTGTGTTTTGTGATCTGGCAGCTTCTAATTTTAGTCCCAGATCTGCCCCTTGTTTGCCACATGACGGGGTGTGTGCATGCGACTTCTCTGAGCCTCGGTGTTCACCTCTGTGAAATGGGATAACAGTGGCACCTCCAACCCAGAGTTGCTATGGGGTCAATGAAGGAGCCGGGCCTGAAACAGAGCAGGCTGGCCTGGCTCCTGGCCCCAGGGACACCCATCACCTGAGACGCTGCCTGTACAGTTCTGTGTAAGTGACGAGGGATGAGGCAGTACTGAGCATGCTCGGATTGCTGTCCCCCACCCTCACCAGAAGGCTCATGTAAGAAGCATTGGCGCTCCAGAAGTAGGGGATGACTTTCAGCTCAGAAGCTGGGAGGGGGGATCAAGGAAGGCTCCCTGGAGGAGGCGACATTGAATCCACGCCATTGCAGTTGACCAGGACATTCACTAACATCCTCTCCCCGAAAGAAAGGCTGGAAAGGAGAGAATGGTCAGCAGAGATGGGCGGCAGAGAGGTCCAGGCAGAGGCAAGAGTGTGGACAAGGTCGGAGAGAAGCTGGGCGAGCCCGGGAAGGGCAGCTCAAGGCTGCAGCAAGGCGAGCAGGCGCTGCTCCTGGGACTGCACCCCGGCTCCTCACCCAGAGCGTTACCCCTCAGGGGACAGAAGCCCCGGGAGAATCAGCACAAAGCCATTTGGCAGCACACGGGGGCGTAGTTCAGCACCCCGCAAGCCCAGCTTCTGGAAAGACAGTGAGATCCCATCGCTGACGGTGGCGAGATCCCTGTGAGGATGATGAGCTTTGTACTTTTCTTATCGTTTATGGTGCTAAAAAATTAATTAAAATATTACAAAAGAAATTACAGCTGTGCGCTGAAACTGACCCAGTGGTTCTCAACCTTCTGGCCCTTTAAATACAGTTCCTCATGTTGTGACCCAACCATAAAATTATTTTTGTTGCTACTTCATAACTGTCATGTTGCTACTGTTATGAATCGTCACGTAAATATCTGAGATGCAGGATGGTCTTAGGCGACCCCTGTGAAAGGGCCGTTCGACCGCCAAAGGGGTCGCGACCCACAGGTTGAGAACCGCTGGATTAAACTGTCTCCTTAAGGATGAAGTCAGAGGGATGTTAGCTTTAGCCTCAGACGAGGGTGGAATCAATAGTTTCCAAAAGCCCGTTTCTGCCCCGAGGTTCTCAGCTTCCAGGACCCCGGATTCTCAGACCAGGGAGTGGGTACTTCATCGAAGGCAAGGATTCTAGCGTTCCAAGGCCGCACAACCCCAAGTTCCACACTCAGAGCGGCCGATGTGTTCACAGAAAACACTCACATACAAGGGAGGCCCAGAGAGGTGGCTGAGGTCGCCCGGCCTGTCCAAAGGGTGTGAACCCAGAAATGACTCCCTTTGCACCGAAGACCCTGTAATTCTAGGACAGAAAGTCCGGATTCTGACACGGGCATGGGAAATAATCGCCTGCATTTATTGAGTACTTACTTTAGGCCTGGTGCTCACAAGAGTTCTGTGAGGTCAGCACAGGTATGTTTTGCAGACGACTACCTCTGGGCTCCAAGAGAAGGGACTGGTGGGCTGGGGGCGGGACTACAGCTAGTTGAACCCAGGTGGGTGCCCTAACCATTGAGCTTACTGGCTCTCTGCACCCCAGCGGCTGCTGTCAGCCGACCATCCTGTGATTCTCAGCAGAGTCCTTGATTCCAAATCAGAGATGAGAACTCCTGGGCTCTGGGAGGTTTTCTTCTGAGGCCACAAAGGATTTCGTTAACCACATACAGGAATTTTTCCAGCTTTGGATAGGATTTAATTCAAAGTCTCTGCCTGCTCGGGGTCGGTGAGGGGTGCAGCGAGTGCGGGAGGCAGGAGCGCCCTCGCCGGCCCAGGGGCCCCCACCCCATCCCACTATCCCTCGTGATGGCCCCTTGTCAGGTCCTCTGCGGCGCATCCCCCTCTCCAGGCAGCCCGGGCGCTCGGGGCTGGAGCGCGTGGGGGCGAGAGGGGGGGCGAGGGGCGGGCGGAGGGAGGAACAATGGCCCCCTCCCCTCCCGGCCGGCTGGAGGGTGGGGTCTCCCCGCCCCGCCTCCCTGCTCCTCCCCCGACAAGGCGATGAGGTAATCGCGCCGCTGAGAAGCACGCTCAGCCGGTGCCCAGCCCGGTCAGTCCCGCGCCCCTGCCCCGCCGGCCGCCGCCCCCCGCACCGTCCGGGTCCCGGCTGCCCGGCCCCACCATGACCGAGCGCTGCAGCCTGTGGAGCGCCCTGTCGGCCGCCGCTTGCTGCTTCTACCGAGGCTCCTTCGTGCAGGTGCAGGTGAGGGGCGGCTTGGCCCCGCCAGGCGCTCGGGGCAGGGACGCCAGCCTCTCCGTCCCGCCCGGGAGCCGCAGCCCCGCGATGCCGCGCCGGCCGGCCGGGCAGGGTCGAGGGCTGGAGGAGGGAGCGGGGTCATCCCCGCGTCACCTCTGGGAGCTCCTAGGGGGTGAGCGTCCAGCTGCCACCCCCGGGACTCGGGACTGTGGGGGCTGCCGTTCCGGCCCTGCCTTCTCCGCAGGAGGGAGCTGGCGGGGGCACGGGGTGTCAGGAGTTGGGGTCCCGGTGTCCTGCTGGTCCTCCGCGCGCACTCGGGTCCCTGAGGCTGACCCGGCAGCCTGGCTCCCCATTGTACCGGGCGCTGGGCTGGGGTCAGGAGCGCTGTGAGGGGCGGGAGGCGGAGAGGGTGCTGCGGTGCCGGGAGCTGGGGCCTGGGTGCCCGCCGCCCCCTGCACTCTGCGTGGGCTGGGCGCGCTCCGGGCGCGGGGCTCTCGGCTCAGCTGGCCGGGCAGTGCGGGAGGACCTGGTGGCGCTGAAAGGGTTAAACGGAAGGGGGTGGAGGGGAGGACCCGGACCCCGCCTCTCTGCGGAGCATCCTCTGGGATGGCTTTGCTCGGGGTTAAGAGACTAGGGGAACTAGAAGGGCCTGGTGGGCGCCGGCTGGTGGGAAGAGGCTCTGAACCGGGGTCTCCGCGCTTTTGCCTCCCGGGTCCCTGGGGGACGCCGGGCTCATCACCCCTGCGCTCCCCGGGCTCACACACGCTCCGAGCCCGCCTGAACGACGGCCGCGGCTGAGCGCAGCATCCCGGCGCCGGCCAATCAGGCACGCGCAGGCCGGGAGGCGGTGAGATCATCTCCAGCCAATAGCAGGGCGCTGAGCATCGGGGATGCTGCATTCGCGCCCCAGCCCTCCCCCTCCCGGGAGCTGGGGACCCCCGGGTGGAGGGTGAGGTGGAGGGCACAGGGGCCTTAGGGCTCCCCACCTTCGGGTGTGCGGGAGGTCCCCCCAGGTTCTCCCAGACTATTGGTTATGGCTGGAAAAGTGGAGCCCGGTCTTCCACCCCCATTGACGGAGGAGGCTACCCAGGCCCAGAGAGGGAAAGTAATTGACTCAAGGTCACACAGTGGCAGGCAGAGTCTTGGGGCCAGGGTCTTTCGCACACAGCCCCCTCCCCTTTGCCCCATGTTCCTCTTGCTCCAGATGTGGTACTGGGGCTAGTTCTCAGTTGGATGCTCTTTGTCAAGGAGAAGGACCCCGAAAGGCCTGTGTCCGCTTCCCTCCTCAGGGTGTGGTGTGGTATAAGGAGTAGGTGTTCCTGGGGGAGACTGCCCCCTGGGCCAAAGCCAGGCCCTTTAGTGCCTGCATCTGGCCAGTTCTGGGCTAGATCTATCAGTCCTGGAGCAGTCATTGTTAGAGCCTGGAGTTGGGGGAAGGAGGAGGAAGCAATGTCACATGTCCTCACAGTGAGGAGGACGTCTGTGGTCTAGCCACAGTACTCTGGAGCAGGGGTCACCAACTGGTGGTCCATGGACCACTGGTGGTCAGTGAGATCCGAAAGGTTGGCGACCGCTGCTCTGGAGTATTGTCTCCTTTCACCCTTGCTACTTGGTGAGGCAGATTTTATCATCATACCCATCAAACGAGGCCCAGAGAACTCACATGGCACAGCGAGGATTGGGCTGGGCTCTGTGGTGGGGGTGCACCTGACAGAAAGGCTCCCCTCCCATTTCCCTTAGGTCTCCAGCCCCAGTCACAGTCACCAGGGAACCAGGACTCTCCCCCTTCGGGCAGGTGGAAGGGGAGAGTCCTGGGCATTATCTCCAGTGAGTGACCTTGGGCTTCCCTGCCGGGGTGCCGTTTCCCCTTCGGGCAAGAATTGCTTGAGATGGAGAGGAGGAAAGGGCCTTGGGGATCCTAAAGGACAACACAGATTTGTGTGGGGGGGCCCTCGGCTCCCCTATTTACAGCCGCCTCTTTTGCCATTCTACTGTATAATTCACCATCCCAGAATGTTTCTTTGTCCATCCAGCCCTGTTTCGGTCCATGCCTTTGCCAGGGCACCTGCTGCCTTACCTCCCAGATCTACGCGTAGCACTCCTCCCTCCCCGCACTTCAGGATCAGCTGGTTGTCCTTGGTGCATAACGAGCGTTCTGTTATTGCCATCTCGCCCATGAAGGCTTCCTAGACCTCCCCACCTCGCCCAGACTTCATCTTCCTTCTGAAAACCTGCGCGCTCTTTGCCGCTGTCCAGTACTGTGGTGCTGACCGCAGTCTATTCAAATGCTCCCGTGGCTTTTTCTCTCCTCTTAGACTAGGGGCTTCCTGAGGACATAGCCTGGGTTGCTTATTGCCTCACTTACTTACCCATGGCACATAGCACAGGGCATGCAACACAGTAGGCACGGTTTGGTGGAATTAACTGTGATTTCTTTACTTCTGCCAGGACAGGGACTCCTGGGTGAGGACCTTGCTGGCACCAGTGCCTAAGAGCTCCCAGGGTCCCAGGATGAAAGGGTTCACCTGGTGTAGGATTGGGAGGGGGAGAAGACACGGGGCTTTGGATTGGTTGCCAATTCTTGCTGTCTCCGCCCAGTTTTCCAAGGAGAAGTATATCCTGGACTCATCGCCTGAGAAACTTCACAAGGAGTTGGAGGAAGAACTCAAACTCAGCAGTACAGATCTCCGCAGCCACGCCTGGTACCATGGCCGCATCCCCCGAGAGGTGAGTGGGCTCGGAGCTGGGGCCTCATCTCTAGACCCTTCCCCCACTGCTCAGCCAGCCCCAGCCCAGAGAGGCTCTGACTTAGCGCGTGGTGGGTTCAATCACAGGGGGCTACTGGGATGGGGTCTAACTATGCCATTTACTGACTGTGCAACCTTGAACACGTCACTTGACCTCTCTGAGCCTGAGTTTCTTCATCTATAAAATGGAGGATAATAAGAGTACCTACCTCACAGGGCTGTTGTGAGAATTAGATTAAATAATTCAGGTAAAGTGCTTAGCATGATGTCTGACATTCAGCGAGCTCAATGGACATTGTCCATTGTTGTTGTTGTTTTTTAATGTTATAGGGTTTGTACATCAGCCTCCTGTGTGTTCGGTTAGCGAGTATCAGTCCGTAGGCGACTCAGTTTTGGCAAAGCTGAGCTTCTAGGCCAGCAGTCGCCAACCGGTAGTCTGCGGACCATGGGTAGTCCGTGGCTTCCGAAAGGCTGGCGACCACTGGTTTAAAGAAACCTTTGGAGCAGTGGTCGCCAACTGGTGGTCTGCAGACCACTGGTGGTCCGTGAGTTCCGAAAGGTTGGCGACCGCTGTTCTGAGCTGAGGCCCAGACTGGGGCAGATGGTCCCCTGTTTCCTCTCTCAGTCGCACTGTAAATCTTTGTCAAGAATCAACTCTGCCAGGCCCTGTGCTGGGCTCCAAGGAGGCAGAGGAAGCAGGGGCTGGTGGTCCAGGGCAGGCGCTGACAGGAGGCAGTCAGAGCCCGGAGGGAGAAGTGCAAGAATGAAGTGCCTAGCGGGGAATGTGGGGGAGCCTCGAGGAGGGGCCATTGTGAGATGGATAGGAGTTCGCCAGGTGGGCAGGGTGGGCAGGATGGTCCAGGCAGAGAAAGCAGTGGGAGGGTACCCAGATATGCCAGGGCCCGGACTGTGTGGAGGAGCGAGGATTGGGAGTTCACTCTGCCCAGCGTGAGCCCTGAGGAGGCGTAGGTGTGAGACCTGAGTTCCCCAGACCCCCTGTTCCTGTGACTTCATCCAGGGTCTTATGGCCTGCCTCTGTGCCTCTGGGCCCCTGTGCCCCTGTGGCCCTGTGCCTCTGTGCCTCTGTGCCTCTGTGCCTCTGGGCCCCTGTGGCCCCCTCTGCATCCACATCATTGTGTCCCCTCCCAAGAGTCAAATATCTCTGTCCACTATGTCCCCAAGACCCCAGGTCTGACCCTCTCCCCTTGCTCTGCCCTGCCTGCCCCTGCCCCCTTGCCCTCCTGCCTCCTTGCCCCTTTGCCCCCTGCCCCTGCCCCTGAACCCTGACCCCCTGACCCCTGACCCTGACCCTCCTGACCATCCACCCTGCAGGTGTCCGAGACCCTGGTGCAGCGCAATGGCGACTTTCTCATCCGGGACTCGCTCACCAGCCTGGGCGACTACGTGCTCACCTGCCGTTGGCGCAACCAGGCCTTGCACTTCAAGATCAACAAGGTGGTGGTGAAGGCGGGCGAGAGCTACACCCACATCCAGTACCTGTTCGAGCAGGAAAGCTTCGACCATGTGCCCGCCCTGGTGCGGTACCACGTGGGCAGCCGCAAGGCTGTGTCGGAGCAGAGCGGCGCCATCATCTACTGCCCCGTCAACCGCACCTTCCCGCTGCGCTACCTGGAGGCCTGCTATGGGCTGGGCCAGGGCGGGGGCAAGGCTGCCGGGCCCGCCAGCCCCGCGGGCCCCAAGGGCAGCCACATGAAGCGGCGCAGCGTCACCATGACCGATGGGCTCACCGCCGACAAGGTCACCCGCAGCGATGGCTGCCCCACCAGGTAAGCAAGGACCCTAATTCTGCCTCAGTCTCCCCGTTTGTCAAGTGGGCGTGTCAGTCATGAGCGCGCTGGTGAGAAAGGGGAGGCCGGGCACACTGACCTGGGGAATGACTGCCCTGGAGCCTTAGTGTGGCACACGGCTCACTCAGCCCCCTGGGGGGCAGGCCTGGTTCCTGCCCCTCCCTCCCACCTGCCCCCTTCCCCACCTCCCCCCCTCCCCCCCTACCTCTCCCTCCCCACCTGCCCTCCCGCCCCACCTCGCTAGGCCAAGGCAGGCATCAGAGTGGAGGGCTTTGCTGTGCAAAGCACCACACAGGGAATGGAATCTGGATGAGACGCCATGGCCCCTGGGGCTGGGTGAGACCAGGCCTGGTCCCAGGAGCAGCCACAGCAGCGAACCATCCCCGGGGCCTCCTGGGCACCCAGCCTGTGCCGAGCGCTCTCCCTGCTCATATCTTCAACTCCGGTCGCCCTGGGTGGTGGCTCCTGTCCATCCCCCACTTGATGGAGGAGGAAATAGGCCCAGAATGTGGCAGCAGCTCGCTAGTGAGTGGTGAGACAGATTCAAACCCAGGTCTGCGCGTCCAGTCAGTGCTCCCAATTCCTGTGGCTTCGCTGGCTGTTTGCAGAGAGACCAGCTGTTCTGAGCCACTAGCACTTGGACGGGTCTCATCTCCCTGGGCCGGGCTGGGTGCTGCCCGCC
Source organism: Myotis daubentonii (assembly GCF_963259705.1). NCBI lineage: Eukaryota > Metazoa > Chordata > Mammalia > Chiroptera > Vespertilionidae > Myotis > Myotis daubentonii. The sequence continues at coordinate 76,403,332 of NC_081850.1, read as the reverse complement.
AAGGAATTGGCGGTTGGATACCCTGCGGCGGCAGCCACTTGGCCGGTGGTTTGGCAGCGGTGACTGTAACGGTGCCAAGAGCCACAGGCCCTGTGTGCCCAGGCGTCTAGCAGAGTGGGGGGGGGAGGGCCCCGCTCCGTCGGCCTGACTCCCCTGGGCTCCTCATGCTTCCCTCCAGCCCCCCCCCCCACAGTTGTCCGAGCTGGGGGCAAGGTCCCCAGAAAAGAGAGCACGTGCGCAGAAGCCGCCGGCTCCTCAGGGCTGTTTTTGTACCTGCTCATTGGGAGGTTGGGCTTGATCATCTCCAAGCCCTCTCTGCCTCTGAAGTTCAGTAGTTCTGGGATGGAAGCGGAGGTGGGGTCCTAAGGTTGGCTGTTCACGAAGATGTCTGCTCCACAGCACAGCGCTGCCCCACCCCCGGGAATCCATCCGCAACTGTGCGCTCAGCATGGACCAGATCCCAGACCTGCACTCGCCTATGTCCCCCATCTCTGAGAGCCCCAGCTCCCCCGCCTACAGTACCGGTATGGCCCGCGGCGGGCAGAGGGGCCAGTGGGGGGATCTGGTGACAATGATTGTGTGTGTGCACGTGCTTTTGATGAGTTCTGTTACTGTGTGTGATTATGTGTTTTTCTACCTCTTTTCTGAGAGCTAGGCCCTGTAAAAATTTACTCTAAGAACCCGCTAGCAGAGCTATTTTTTAAAAATACATTTCTTTATTGATTTCAGAGAGGAAGGAAGAGAGAGATAGAAACATCAGTGATGAGAGAGAATCATCAATCGGCTGCCTCCTGCACACCCCCTACTGGGGATCGAGCCCGCAACCCAGGCATGTGCCCTTGGCCGGAATCGAACCTGGGACCCTTCAGTCCGAAGACTGAAGCTCTATCCACTGAGCCAAGCCGGCTAGAGCAGAGCTATTGATGTTGACATACAAACAGTTCCACAGCTTGCTCATTGCAGTGGTTTGAGTCCCTAAACACGGGCCAGAAACTTTGTCATAACTACCCCCCTTCAAATCAACAGGCCTGAGTGTGAAAGTTAAAATCCCTTGTCAGAAATGATCAATTGGACAATTTCTAAGCAACATGGTGGACGCAAGTACCCAGGAGCCAGGTTCTACCCAGCTCTCCCGCTTGCTGGCTGGGCGACCTGGGACAGGTCAGCTCACCTCTCTGAGCCTCAGTTTTCTCACCTGCAGAACGAGGATCATAAAAGTACTTACTTCGCAGGATACTGAGGAGGTTAAATGGACCAATGTGCCAAGAAGGATCTCGCAGGCAGCAAGGGCTCAATTAGCATCACCTGTAACTTTGATGATGGTTTTACTGTTGTTGACCAGTGTACCTCCAACATGTCGCCAGCTCCTGGCACACAGGAACTCACTAAACCATCATTACTAATCCACCGAGAAATAATTCCACGTGGCTCCCTGAACTCCAGCAAGTGCTTAGCTTCCCTGAGTCGCTGAAATCCCCCCCCCCACCTCCCCCCTCCCAGCCCCATGCTTCCCCAAGGCTGCGGCAGCTTAGGGTGGGCGTGTGCAGACCCCTGGGGGCAGTGATGGCCAAGCCTCGCTGAGGGCTGTGCCTTTTGCTGGCGCCCGCTGGGCCTGGGCTGTGTTGGAAGCAGGGTGTCCCCTGTAGGGTAGATGGAGGCTGTCCTTCGGGAAGGGGGTGGGGGCACGGCCCTGGGTGGAGCCATGGTAACCAGTCCTCTCCTTTTCTCTTCCTGCAGTGACCCGTGTTCATGCCGCCCCCGCAGCCCCCTCAGCCACAGTGCTGCCCGCCTCCCCGGTCACCCGCCGCTCCAGCGAACCCCAGCTGTGTCCCGGAAGTGCCCCAAAGCCCCCTGGGGAGTTGGACAAGGGCCCTTACGCCAGCCCCTCCCACACCCTCTGCAAGGCCTCCCCCTCACCATCGCTCAGCAGCTACAGCGACCCGGACTCTGGCCATTACTGCCAGCTCCAGCCTCCTGTCCGCGGCAGCCGTGAGTGGGCAGCAGCTGAGGCCTCCAGCCGGCAGGGCAAGAGCTACGGAGAGAGGCTAAAGGAACTGTCAGAAAATGGGGCCCCCGACGGGGACTGGGGCAGGGCCTTCACAGTCCCCATCATAGAAGCCACCTCTTCCTTCAACCCAGCCACCTTCCAGTCACTACTGATCCCCAAGGATAACCGGCCCCTGGAGGTGGGCCTCCTGCGCAGGGTCAAGGAGCTGCTGACAGAGGTGGACGCCCGGACGTTGGCTCAGCATGTCACCAAGGTTGACTGCCTGGTAGGTGCTCGGTGCACCTGGGACAGGGGCAGCACCCCGGCCCCTGGCTTTAGGACTGGGATCAGGGTAGTGAGGACCTGGCCCCTAAATTCCCCAAACATGGCCAGTGGGCCTGGATTCTGGCTTCATGGCTGTCCTTTACTTGCTGTGTGACTCTGGGCTGATCACTTTGCCTCTCTGGGCCTCCCTTTTCCCCTTTTAAAAAAGTTGGCCTGGCCTGTGGGGCTCAGTTGGTTGGGTGTCATTCTGTGCACCAAGGAGTTGCAGGTTTGAAGGGTTGATTCCCGGTCAGAGCCCATGCCCAGGTTTTGTGTTTGGTCCCGATGGGGGGCGTGAAGGAGGCAGCTGATCGGTGGTTCACTCGCACATGCATGCTTCTCTCTCTCCTCTCCCTTCCTCTCTCTCTTAAAAAAACAACAACAACAAACAAAACCAATAGAAATGTTAAAAAATAAATTTATAGAGACTTAAAAAAAGCAAAAAGCAAGATATTGCTTCCTCCAGATGTCAGCTTGGCACTGGAACTGGGCAGTCCTGAAACCCAGTGGTGTCTGACTTCACTGTTTGAGTCTGGCTAAAGTCCGGGGCTGGTCCAGGGTATGTAAATGACCCGATTCCCCGCCCCCACACCCCCTGGTGGACAAAATAAGCAAAACTCATTACCTGAGCCCAGAGTGTTTGCTGTGAATGAATCTTCGCTCATCTCAGAACCCCAGCTATCTCTGCACCTCACTTTCTCCCTCTGAAGTTTGGGGTGCACTGGTTACTGGGTCGCACTGGGCTCCAAGCTCAGGAAGCAAGAAGAGAGAGTGCAGGGATGTTCTATGAAGAGCACTAAGGTGTGAAGGGAGCAGCCCTGGGTTCTAGGCCCTGTGTGTGACATTGGACTGACCCTTTCTCTCCTTGGGACTCAGGTTGGCCTTCTGGAATAAGGCAGTCCTTGGTCCTTAACCTTAACTGAGTATTTAACACGTCAGGCACCTCTGGGCATTTTCCCATTTATCCCTCATCTCGCAGATGAGGAAAAGAAGGCGCATTTGCTCCACCGCAGAGGGTTAGCAGTAGAGCTGGAATTCAAATCCGGCCTCCCAGCCAGGCTGCCCTCCTAGATAAAGCTTTCTGACTCCCAGATGGCTTGGGCCAGCCAAGACAGGAAATTAATCAGCCCTCTGGGCGTCCTTGCAGGTTGCTAGGATACTGGGCGTTACCAAGGAGATGCAGACCCTAATGGGAGTCCGCTGGGGCATGGAGCTGCTCACCCTCCCCCATGGCCGGCAGCTACGTCTAGACCTGCTGGAAAGGTAAGGGAAACACCCCCCCACCCCCACCCCCAACACACACACCCCGCCCCCATGCTGGGGGACTCTCGTCCTTTTGCTTTGCCAGCTGGCCAATCACAGTCTCTCAGCCTGGCTCCCAGGGGTTGTGGCCACGCCCCCATCCCACTGACCAAGTGCAACTTGTCATTCTTTGGCTCCAAGCAATTCTGGTTTCTCAAAGAACCAGTCCTTTAGGGATTCACCTTTGCATCCTCCTGACCAATCATAGTCCATGAATCTTTGCTCCGCCCACCAGCTCTTTCACTCTGGCCACGCCCCCTGACCTCGTGGACTCTACCACCTGCCAGTTTGGGCTTTGCTCTCCACCCACTCGGTGCCTAACCCCTGGCAGTGGCAGGAACCCTGCCCCCACCCCTGGTCCCGCCCTTGGTCCCGCCCCCCTGACCCGGCCTCTGCGACAGGTTCCACACCATGTCCATCATGCTGGCTGTGGACATCCTGGGCTGCACCGGCTCTGCTGAGGAGCGAGCAGCGCTTCTGCACAAGACCATCCAGCTGGCCGCCGAGCTTCGGGGGACCATGGGCAACATGTTCAGCTTCGCTGCGGTCATGGGCGCCCTGGATATGGCCCAGGTACGAGGGGCCCTGGCAGAGCGGGGTCAGGGGGACTGTTGCCCTGGGCTGTGTAGTGATTCCGGAGGAACTCAGCAGCACTGGGGAAAGGGCACCTGGAAGAGAGGGTTCTCTAAGTGCTGACCTGCTCCGACACCAAGTCTGCCCACCTGTAAAATGCATGAGGTGCATATCGGAGTATCAGTCATTTAGTGAGCACTTACTGTATGCTGGGCGCTAGTGCAACACTAAGTATTTTACAAGCACGGATCCCCCAAAACAATCTCGAGGTAAATGTCTTTATTGTCCCCATTTTACTGATGGAGAAATTGAGGCAGAGCAGTACTTGCCTACGGTCACACAGTCAGAGGCTGAAAAAGTTGGGATTAGAACCAGGTCTGTCTTAATTTCATAGCCCAAACCTCATCCACACTGCACTTCCTCTCCTATGCCTAATAAATAGTAACAATGGGGTCCTGCAGGCCGTGGTTCAGCTCCCAGCTCTACCACTTATTTTTGGAATGACCTTGGGCAAGTCATTCCTTTCTCTGAGCCTTAGTTTGCTCATCTGTAAAATGGGTTGTGGGAGGGCTTCATGAGGACTTAGCACCGTCCCTGATACATGAATGGTGATCATAATAACCGCACATCTGGGCATCCACTCAGCAGGGCGGCCTGTGGCCCTTGCTGGCCGCTTTCCTGGCTGGTCGCTCACAGTCTGGTCTCTCCAGATTGCCCGGCTGGAGCAGACATGGATGACTCTGCGACAGCGACACACGGAGGGTGCCATCCTCTACGAGAAGAAGCTCAAGCCGTTTCTCAAGAGCCTCAATGAGGGCAAAGGTACCCCCCCACACCCCCACCATGTTGCTGTGTGACCTTGCACAGGTTTCAACCTTCTCTGGGCTGGGCAAGACCTTCCGGTGTGGAAGATGATGAGAACTTGACTGAGCTCTATGCGAGCTATTCCTGCACTCACTCTGCACCTGGCAACTGTCAGCCCCATCCAGGCTGGGGCCGGGCCAAGGGTGTGATAGATTTAGTTGAAAGAATCTGAAAGGAAGGTCTGTCCAGGAGTCAGGAGCCCTGGGGGTTTTCTGGGACCTCAGGCAGGCCCCACCCTTTCCCCTTCTGTGTCTCAGTTTCTGGGGCCACAGTGGGCAGTGGGCCCCTCCAGGGTCTCTAAGAGCCTGCTGTCTCCCTCCTTGCAGAAGGCCTGCCGCTGAGCAACACCACATTTCCTCATGTCCTGCCGCTCATCACTCTGCTGGAGTGTGACACGGCCCCGGCCGAGGGTCCGGAGCCCTGGGGCAGCACGGAGCACGGGGTGGAGGTGGTGCTGGCCCACCTGGAGGCTGCCCGCACGGTGGCACACCACGGAGGCCTGTACCACACCAACGCCGAGGTCAAGCTGCAGGGTGAGTCCTCCGGGCCTGGGCCTCCCTCCACTTGCTCTGCTCTCCCCTTCCCTCCAGATGTTCATTCTCATTTTCCACTCCTCCTTCCTGCCCTGTCTCCCTGACTCATTTTTCTCATCCCTTTTCTTCCTCACTCATCATTTCAACAAGCAATTGTTAGTGGCAGGCACCAGGTAGACACAGATGATTCAAAGAGCATCAGAGCTGTGTGTCTTAGCTTCTCTGAGCCTCAGTTTTCTCATCTGTGAAGTGGGTGTCCTAACAGGCCCACTTTACAGGGTTGTTTGCAAAGTGTTATGCCTGGGGGCCTGGGGTTGAGACAGACCTGCCCTGCCTTCCAGGAGCTCTTAGCCCAGTCTAAAGGTAGAACTTTCACGAAAGGAGCAGAGAAAGTGTCTTCAGACGATCCATCTTTTACTGCTTTAGGCATTATTTAGTCATACAAGTTTACTATAGACAAATTGGAAATGAAAGCCGAGCAAAAACAAGCTAAAAAAGTCACCCACAATTACCCAGAGGTAAATGCCGTGAGCATTCCGGTGCATGTCTTTCCTTTTTCTTCTTCAGAAAGAAACCCCCCCCCCTCCCCCACAAAAACACGTTTTTTGCACTGACTTACAAAATGTATACACGTTTCTTAGGAAAAATTTTGGAACTTGCAGAAAAACACAAAAAGGAAAAGAAAAGGCACTCAACCCCCCCCCATTAACATTAATATTTTATCTTCCAGTCATTTTAAAATTATATGTTGTAAATAGTAGGGCAAAGACTAGGCACTAAACTGTGAGGCCATGTCCATCAGTAAACCTTGCTGAATCCCTGGCAGAGCTGGGGGAGGTGTCCCTTGGAGGGGGCCCTGAGGGATGTGGTGGCTCCTGCCAGAGCCCCAGCCTCCCTAGCTGGGTGTGGTCCCCTAACCCCTGTGCCCCGCCCTGCAGGGTTTCAGGCCCAGCCCGAGCTCCTGGAGGTGTTCAGCACCGAGTTCCAAATGCGCCTCCTCTGGGGCAGTCAGGGCGCCGGCAGCAGCCAGGCCCGGCGCTATGAGAAGTTTGACAAGGTTCTCACCGCCCTGTCCCACAAACTGGAGCCTGCCGTCCGCTCCAGCGAGCTGTGACCCCCGTGGACCCTTCCCCTCTGCAGCTGCGGGCAGCATCCGGGACAGAGGGGCACAGACCTTTCTCCAGAGCACCCCAGGGACACTGTGACCAGCCCAAGAATGTACCGGACTCCACGCCAAGATCTCCCTTGCGCCCCCGGGGTCCTGCGTGGATTCTGGGCTCCGTCCCACCTGCTACATGCTCACCACGTCTCCCTTCAGGAAGAACCAGGATCCCTGTTCCTCCCTCCAGCTCTGCCTCTCCCCGTCCTGCTCAGGTGCCCTGTGTTTGAGCCATGGGAGGCTCCTCACGCCTCTTTCCTCTCCTCCAGGCATCTGCTCCCCACCGACACCAAGGCCTCCATCTGGCTGTAAATAAGTCTCCGTTCTGTAAATAGATGTACAGAAGCCATGCTCTTTCTTTCATATAATAAACTTTTATGTCTCTTTTTTCTGTCTCTCAGGAGGCCCTGAGGTAGAAGGAAGCATCTTTTCTCAGGCGAAAGGGGAAAAAGTCCATTTCACAAATATTTATTTAGCACCTGGGACATTCCAGATTGTACCAGGAGCCGGAGTTACTGATAATGCTGAACCCCAGTCCCTGCCTGGAGGAGATCACAGCCAATGGGGGAGATAAACAGCCGATTTCAACCAGTGGGAGAAATTCTGACCTGCCCCCCTCCTCCTCCACTCCCTGCCCCCAGGAAGCCATAGCAAAGGTTCCCCAAATGCACCGTGAGGGATCCCAGATGTGTGGGATGGAAGGGCTTTTGGAAATCTAGGAATCTACCTCTCTGGGAACCCTAGAACTGTGACCTGGGTCACAGCAGTGGAATGAGGGAGGCTGGAACTTGGGTGTCCTGACTGGAGTTGTCTTCTCTCCTCAATAACGGGAATACGAAGCTTCAGGCTTTGAAACGTGGCCTCAGAAGTGGTGTGTGTGTGTGTGTGTGTGTGTGTGTGTGTGTGTGTGTGTGTGCGTGTGTGTGGAGTGGGGTAGATAATCTTTGAAAAGGGACATGAACACGGCTGTCTTGATTCTATAGGTGGGAGGGGTAGACCATGTGGACCAGGCAGAGCCCTGCCAGGATGGAACTCTGGGGAGCCCATTCACTGAGTGTGAAGCATATGGGGTCCTTTCTGTTCTGAATCCCTTGACAGAGAGGCTGGGTAACACAGTGCATTAGATCTTTGGCGGCAGCCAGACTTGGGTTCAGTTCTATTGTTTACTAGCTGACTAACCATGGACATCAGGCTTAACCTCTCAGGTTCCCATTTCTACCTCAATAAAATGGGAACGATAACAGAATCAATCTCTCAGGATTGGTGTTGAGGCAGTTAGCGCATAGTAGTTGCTAGGTAAGGAACCACTATGTTTTATGCATGATGGATTGTCAATGGTCATTTATTGATTACTTTAATCCAAAACACTTTATGTGCCTGTACCTCATTGAAATATCACCATTTTTCTGTATGATAGGTACTGTTATCACACAGGATATATAAGGTACCTAATACTAATGGCACACAGTAGGTGCTCACCAAAAGCTATTAGTATTCTTAAACATGAAAGGCCCAGCTGTAGTGGTTCAGTGGTTGAGCGTCGACCTATGAACCAAGAGGTCACAGTTTGATTCCCAGGTTGTGGGCTCGATCCCCAGTGTGGGGCTTGCAGGAGGCAGCTGATCAATAATTCCCTCTCATCATTGATGTTTCTCTCTCCCTCTCCCCTCCTTTCTGCAATCAATAAACACATATTTTTTAAAAAGTATAAAAAAGGGGCTTTACAAGGTGTAAGGTGCCACACAAGTTTTCACTACAATTGTTACATTACCCTTGTGGTCATAATTCCTTATTTTTTTGGAACTACTACTATGGTCCCCTAGTTACCATGGTTATGGAAACGCGGCCCTCCATCCCGAATTGGACAGCTCGCGGGCTCCCCCTGGAGGCCACCTTCCGGTCCTGCAGCGGGACGACTGGGAGGGCCTCTGAGAGGGGCGAGAGGGGCGCCGGGAGTTGTAGGCCAAGGGAGGTGGCTGCCGCGGAGCGATGCACGCCGGGAGCTGTAGTTCTCGGGAGAGGCGGTTGGCGGCCCCAGACCTAGCTCGGGCCTCGCCCGGATGGCGGCTGAGACGCGTGGCCGCCGGTCGTGGGGCTCGCGCCTCCTCGGGCTGCTCGGGCTGGTTTCGGTCTCGGTCTCGGTCGCGGCCGCCGCCTGGGACTTGACGTCATTGCGCTGCAGCCTCGGCACCTTCTGCGAATGTGACTTCCAGCCCGACTTCCAGGGTGAGGAGCGGGAGAGTGGAGGGCGGGCCGACCGGAGACCCCACGGACTCCGGGACTGGACCTGAGGGTGGAACCGAGGGGCGGACGGACCCCAGACTCCTGGACGGCCGGGCCGGAAGTGGGTCCTGTGTGGAGAGCCTGGGGCTCGGGACCTGGGGCCAAGGTTAGGGGATGCTTGTCTGGGTCCAGGCAGAGCCCTGCCAGGATGGAGAGGCCTTTGACAGCGGGGCCGCGGGGCAGAGCTAGGCCTCCCCAGGGGAATGGCCGCCGAGGGAGAGGCTGACCTTGGGAATAGGCAGAGGGGTCTGGGGCAGACCCTGTTGACAGCTGCACCCACTTAGGGCTGAGCGCAATTCAGAGGGAGGCCTGGAGGGGGCGCTGCCAAGCTGAATTAGGCCGGAGGGTGACTCCTGCAGCCGGCGATCCCTTGTGAAAGCGTCCCGGGCCATAGGGATCTCTAGACCCGGTTCCAGACATCACTTCCCCCTTGAACCTCTCCCGGCGGGAGCGTGCCCTCAACTCTGACACTGTCCTTCTTGTGGCCCTAGGTCTGGAGTGTGACCTGGCCCAGCACCTGGCCGGCCAGCACTTGGCCAAGGCGCTGGTGGTGAAGGCGCTGAAGGCCTTCGTGCGGGACCCGGCCCCCACCAAGCCGCTGGTCCTCTCCCTGCACGGCTGGACAGGCACTGGCAAGTCCTATGTCAGCGCCCTGCTGGCACACTACCTCTTCCGGGGCGGCCTCCGCAGCCCCTACGTGCACCACTTTTCCCCTGTCATCCACTTCCCCCATCCCGGCCACATGGAGCGCTACAAGGTAGGCTGGCTGCATCCTGGACCATCCTCCCCCTGCATCAGGGATGCCCTGCGCTAGGAAGGGAGGCAGTCCTACGCCCAGAGAGGGGGTTCACTTGCTGTAGGCCACACAGTCGGTGGGAGCCAGCCCTCAGGACCCATCCCGAACAGAGCTCGGGACGATGCCGTTCCACCTGGCAGGGAGTTCTCGCTTTAATTCTTGGGGGTGAGGCATTAATGGTGTCTACTTGCCAGGGTTGTTCTGAAGAACATGAGATTATAGAATTACAGGTATTAATTATTGAGCACTTACCTTTGCCAGTCTGCATTACCTTCTCTCTGAAAAGCACGTAGCCCCAACGTGAGGCTCAGAGTAAGTACTTAGTAACTACAAGCTGTTATTGCTACTATTATTATTATTTTCACTACTACTGTTGTTGTTGTTATTGATGGCAAGGCACTTTCCAGGCTGAACTAACTGTCACAACTGCCGGGAGCCCTGTCGGGTGTGGCTTAGTTGGTTGAACTCCTCCCTTGCACCAAAAAGTCACTGGTTAAATTCCCTGACATGGCACACGCCGCCGTATGCGGCGTGATCCCCAGTAGGGGTCGTGCAGGAGGCAGCCAATCGATGTTTCTCTCTCTCTTTCCCTCTCCCTTCCTCTCTCTCTAAAATCAGTTTTAAAAAACCAACAAAACATTGCCCTGGCCGGTTTGGCTCAGTGGATAGAGCGTGGGCCTGTGAACTGAAAGGTCCCAGGTTCTATTCTGGTCAGGGGCACATGCCGGGGTTTCGGGCTCGATTCCCAGTGGGGGACTTGCAGGAGGCAGCGACCCATGATTCCCTCTCATCATGGATGTTTCTCTCTCTCTCCTTCTTCCTTCCTCTCTGAAATCAATAAAAATATATTTAAAAATAAGAAAAAAAAAACACCCAACAAAACTGCTGAGAAAGTTCACGGGGCAGGAAGGAGCCTTCCCTTTTATAGAAGGCAGTAGGTGTCGGGGAGGGAGCCCCTTTTATAGAAGGCAGTAGGTGTCGGGGAGGGAGCCCCGAAGGCAGGTGCCGGGCCTGGGTTTGAGTCCCTGTTCTCCTGCTCACTTGCTGTTTGAACTTGGACAAGTCTCTGCCCCTCTCAGGGCCACAGTTTTGCCATCAGTCCCATGAAGGGATGGTGCTCGCTCTGCGCCCATATCTTCCAGGGAAGGGGGTTAATTCTTGCTTGGGAAGAAGTCTGGGGCTGGGGGAGTGTCTCCAGTCCCCCTCAAACTCCTGCCTCTCTCCTGCAGAAGGACCTGAAGAGCTGGATCCAGGGGAACCTCACTGTTTGTGGCCGCTCCCTCTTCCTCTTTGATGAGATGGACAAGCTGACCCCAGGCCTGATGGAGGTCCTACAACCTTTCCTGGGCTCCTCCTGGGTTGTGTATGGGACCAACTATCGCAAAGCCATCTTCATCTTCATCAGGTGGGTGCTGCTGTGGCGGGGATACTTAGAGGCCTCAGCTCTCCAGTCTTGGTGTGTGCTCCCCCAGCAGAATACCGTCCCCCAGGGCCCCATCAAATTTTCCCAAAGCCCCTCACCCCCTGATGGTGTTGTTCAAGGTGGCTGGCTTCCCCTTTGACAGTCTCGAAGCCCATTCTGGGCTCAGGCTTTCTGGTCCTCATTTCTTTGTGGAAGCCCTGCTGCCAGCTCAAGAGTTTTCCCTCTTTTGTGGCCAGGAGGACACGGGCCCGGGAGAAACAGACTGGCTTCTAGTATCACCTCCAAGAGTCCTTGCTATGTTTCCTCAGGCAAATTACTTCACCTCTCTGAGCTCCCATCTCCTCTCTCAACAGCAGGGCCAAATGAATGCCCCACAGTCCTAGAAGCTGGGCGAGGGGAAGTCAGTTTACGGGACTTAAAAGTGTTTTGTAAACTGTAAGGTGCATGGCATTTACCGGTGAATTTCTAGGGGTCCTGGTTGTGGACTTTCTGGAAAGGGGAAGTGGTTCCTGTGGAATGTGTTGGTGGGTTTGGCTCCTGCTGGCACTGAGCTGGGCCCCCAGGCTCCGGTTGTGTTAGGTGGCATGTGGGAAGCAGGGCCAAATCCACTGTCTGAGTCTCGGCCCGGGTCCCCCTGGTTTTAGCAACACTGGTGGTGAGCAGATCAACCAGGTGGTACTGGAGGCATGGCGCAGCCGCCGGGACCGCGAGGAGATCTGCCTGCAGGAGCTCGAGCCAGTCATCGCCCAGGCTGTGCTGGACAACCCCCACCGTGAGTGCTCAGGGGCCCCCCGTGGGATGGCTTCACACCCAGGTCCATCGGGCTGGGATCCGATGCTCTGCCCACTGACCCAGGACTTCCCAGCCCAGGCTCCAGGCTCCTGGCTGTCCCAGGACCTGCCTGAGCCCTTCGCCCGGAAGGTGGCTGAGGACAGTGTACCTACACTGGCCTTTGAGGGGTAGAAACCCGGCTCCGTGAAGCTCAGCTGCTTTTCCCTGTGATCCCCTCCGGCAGACGGCTTCTGGCGCTCGGGCATCATGGAAGAGCACCTCCTGGATGCCCTGGTGCCCTTCCTACCGCTCCAGCGGCACCACGTGCGGCACTGCGTGCTCAACGAGCTGGCCCAGCTGGGCCTGGAGCCAAGGGACGAGGTTATCCAGGCTGTGCTGGACAGCACCACCTTCTTCCCTGAGGACGAGCAGCTCTTTTCCTCCAATGGCTGCAAGACTGTGGCTTCCCGAATCGCCTTCTTCCTCTGACTCTCTGGCATCCTGTCCTCCCCACCTGGCCATGCCCTGCAGGAGAGCCCTGGGGCCTTTGCCAGAGGGATCCTTGTCTGGCCTCCTGGAGAGTGGGACCTAGAGCACAAACTGAAGAGGAGGAGAAGTGTTGGCTATGCCATTGGACAGAGGGTCAGGTAGGCCTCTTAGCTGGTCTGCGGACATCTTGGCCTTGGCTTCCTGCCCCGGGGGAAAGTGCTGGTCACCCCAGAACCTCAGTGAGTCTTGACCTCACCCTGCAGCCTGAGCCTTCTTAAATGCGAATTGTAACTCAGGGACTGTGGCTCCTGGCTGCTCCCTCCCTCCTCAGCCTTTTCCCCTTAGCCCCTTGCCCTGCTACCGTATCCCACACCCTGTCCCAGTATTGTAAGCCAGGCTGAGACTTCTCAGTCCCCAAGGGTGAAGGGACTCAAGCTGCCACTTGGGCCTGGTTTTTAATGTTTTTAATTTTGTAAAAGAAGAGAACAAATACAATAAACTTAGCCATGGGACCAGAGTAATGTTGGCTGAGGTTTCTAATCGCTGAATGCCAATGTGGTAGGATATCTCCCATCTCCAGCAAGAAGTGAGGGGCTCAGTGGCCCCTTCGGAGAGCAGTGACACTGCCAAGGCTGGGGTTCTGGCTCCGGTCCTGGATGACATCAGTCTTGCTGGATTCTGGGCTTGGGCTCTGGTTCCAGTTCTCAAGCACCTTGGCCATGACGAGCCACTGGCCCTCGCCCTGGGTGTCCTCCGTGTTGCTGGGGCTCCAGCTTGGGTCATCATCATTCTTGGTCTTGCTGGAACTTCGGAGCAGTCCCCGGGTCCGGCCCCGGGTGCCCTCAGCCTTGATGGGGCTCCGCCTGTGAACCACCTTGGTCTTTCTGAGCCTCCGCCTTGGGCCCTCGGTGGCCTCGGTCTTGGTGAGCCTCCGCCTTGGGCCCTGGGTGGCCTCGGTCTTGGTGGGCCTCTGCCTTGGGCCCTGGGTGGCCTCGGTCTTTCTGAGCCTCCGCCTTGGGCCCTGGGTGGCCTCGGTCTTGGTGGGCTTCTGGCTCTGGCTCCTCGTGACCTCGGTCTTGCTGAACAGCTGGCTCTGGCCCCTGTCCGTGGGGCTGAGGTTCAGGCTTGAGTCTTCCCTGTCTTTTCCCAGGTCTGAGGATTGCGTCCTCAGCAGCGAGGAATCAGAGGTGAGGGGCACAGGGGTGGCCGAGGTGCTCCTGTATTCCTGACAGGTAGTGGACGTCTCCGTTTCAGAGACAGACAGGGTCCTGACTGGGAAGAGCATGCCAAGAGCACCCATCAGGCCACCTTCCTAGGCAGTTCCAGGAAAAGGAGGCTCCTAGGCCTCCCCCTTGCCTGTATCCCAGAGGCCTTGCATGGCCAAGGGCAAGGCCTGCCAGCCCAGCCCAGCCCTACTCAGCAACCTGCGCTCTGAAGGTGGGCCAGGGCTGTAAGATAAGGGGGAGATACTGAGGGTCCTACTTGCCTATCTCTGGCTTCCATGGTGCTGGCTGCTCCTTGTCCTCTGCATTCCAGCCACAACCAACAGCCTGTAGTTCGCCCTGCCCCACCCTCCCCTACCCTCCTTCAGGTCCTGGAAGTCCCCACTGGTCCCCCAAAGGCGGCTAAGTGCACCCACAGCCCTCCAGTGCACATCTACACTGTCCTGGTTATCTGTCTGTCTGCACGCCTTCTTCCCTTCAGGACCAAGAGCTCCCGGGGCGGGACTGGGCTGTTCATGCCTGTGACCAGTGTGTGGCCAAGCCCAGCCCTGGGACTCGAGGGCTTGTTGAGCTGCACTGAATGGAAGGCCAGGGCTGGCCGCCGCCATTTCTATCCCGACCCCGGACTGCTCACACCTGCCCTCAGGACTCTGTTAGGAGTGGCATTCCTGGGTGTTTGAATCTTGTCCCCTCCATGCCGGTGCTCGGCAGAATCGGGGGTGAAAGCCCTTTGGACATGCACATGTGAGCTTATTTTAGAGAGAGGCAAGAGGGCAGAGAGAGAAAGGGCCTGAGGGGGCGTGAGGCTGGAGCAGGCAGCAGCTGTGAAGTGCCCATAGTCAACGCCACTCCCAGGCCTGTGCGGGCATCGCCTCCCCGAGGGCTCAGCATGCCCCCTGCAAAGTTGGGATTATACTCCTGCTTTGGCCGCACAGCTGTAGGCAGCAGGGCCCACATTCTCACCCAGGCCAGGGAGTCTCTGACCCGGACCTTGGCTCACTCTGCTGCTCTGGCTCACTCAGGACTAGAAGGGACACCAGGGACTTACAGCCCAACATGGAGACTGACGAGGTCTGGTCGGGGTAGCTGTCGGACAGGGACTTCTCCGGCTTCTCCTAGGGCAAGAGACGAGCTAGGCAGTGGGGCTGCAGGACACCCCGGCCAGCGGCTGAGCTCCGGAAGGCCAGCAGGCATTGGGGCCTTCAGTGACTGTTCCCTTAAGCTGGGAGCTGCTCAGAGGTCCCAGGTTAGGGCTGGGTAGGGACATGCAGAGGCTAAGATTGGACAGGAGGGGGAGTGGCCAGCCTAGAGAGGCTTGCTGCTGTGAGCAAGGCAGTGTTCAAGAGGCTGCATGGGCCCTGGCTGGTTTTGCTCAGTGGTTTGAGTGTCAGTCTGTGGACTAAAGGGTCTTGGGTTCAATTCCAGTCAAGGGCATGTACCTAGGTTGCAGGCTCCATCCCAGGCCCTCGGGGCATGTGCGGGAGGCAACCACTTGATGTGTTTCTCTCATATTGATGTTTCTCTCTCTCTGTCTCTCCCCTTCCCTCCCACTCTCTAAAAATCAATGCAAAAAAATATCCTCAGGTGAGGATTAACAACAACAATAAAAAAAGAGGTTGCGTGGGCCTCAGTTTCCCCATCTGCAACATGTAAATTAGTTCAGGTATGCCACAGGCGTCTGTAAACTGCCAGGTGCGGTACCCTGGGCAGTGGCCAGTGAGGGACTGAGGAGCTTCGCCTGCTTTGCATGTCATATCCCACTTCCTCCCCCCACACACCTGGGAGGACACTGCCACTAATACCATTTCACTGACTAGGAAACAGGCCCTGAGCACCCAAGCAGCCTGCCCAGGGCATCCGCCGAGAGAAGCTGCGGTCGGGGGGCTGGGCAGGGTACGGAGCACGAACAGCACTAACGTACAGGCGCCAGCTCACAGCTCCGAGGGAGGGAGCCCACAGCGACTCCAGGGTCACGGGGACCAACGTTTTGTATTTTGTATCCTAATGGGACCTGGAAGAAGGGCGAGCTGGCCTTTTCCATTTATGGGAAGGGATTCAGGGAGCCCATTCACTTCCCCGTGTGGGGTTTCCTGGGGACGCTATTGCCGTGCTGTCCAACAGCAGTCGGGGGGTAGGTACATTGTGGGGTAGATGGGCCTCGCCGTGGCAGTGAGAGTGAGCATCGGCCCGGTGCATCTCACCGGTGCGGTTCAGTGAAGGGAGCAGGGACCGGAGGGTGCACGGATCTGTCCCTGAACACTAGGCTCATCTTCCGTGTGAGGGGTGTGAGCGATCCAGACAGCCTGGGGTGGGCTGGGCTGAGGGAGGGGCCTTGAAGGGGGCTCCTGGGACTTCTGGGGAGCTGGGAGTGTTCTTTCTTGATCTGGGTAATGATGCCATGGGTGCATTCAGTTTGTGAAAATTCATCAAACAGTTCCTTTATGATTTGAACCCTTTTCTATGTTACACTCAATACAAGTTTAATATATGTATTTCAGAGAGGAAGGGAAAGGGAGATAGAAACATCAATGATGAGAAAGAATCATTGATCAGCTGCCTCCTGCATGCCCCACGCTGGGGATCGAGCCTGCAATGCAGGCATGTGCCCTGACCAGGAATCGAACCATGACTTCCTGGTTCAACACTCAACCACCGAGCCATGCCAGCCAGGCTCAGTACAAGTTTTTAGAAAGGAATCGGAGAATTAAGAAAACTCTGGCCTGAGTGGCCGGTGCACACATCAGCATGCAGGAAGGTGAGTGTGGGCAAGGTTTGAGGAGGCCTCCCTGTGAGGGGCCCATGTCCTCCTGTGCACTCCCTCCGGGGGTCCCCTGACTGGTACCACCCGCATCTCACAGCAGCAAGTCCCCAGCCCCAGTGACACAGCTGAGTGGGGCAGAGCCGGGCCTGCGGTGCACTTCACCAGACCTCCAGGGCTCCAGGTCCTGCTTGCTGGCTTACTCACCTCCTTCTTGGCGTCCACGGCCTCTTCTGCGTGTTCTGGCTCTTCCTGCAGGATCGGGGACGTGGAGTCCAGCCTCTGAGGTTTGGTCTCCCGCAAAACCCGTTCCTCCTTCCACGAAAGCTGCAGGGCCCGGGCCTTCTGGCGCTCCAGTTCTTGCTTATAGAGCTGCCTGCCCAGCCAGGGCCCCAGAGCACGGGGTAAGTCTCCCTGCCCCACCCACCATCCCCGGGACTGGACATGGCTTGAGGAGGCAGCCAGGGCCAGAGGAGCCTTGAGCCCAGCCATCCCACTCCTGGCCTGTGGCTCCTGCTCGAGGAGCTTACCTCATGATGCCTTGAGAGACGTTATCCTTCCCCCTGCTCTCTACCACCCGACTCAGCTGCATCTTGGCCAGGAGGCCCACCTGGCTGCCAAGCACCTCCTTCGCTGACATGCCCGGGAAGAGGTGGGTTATCAGCGAGAGCAGCTGCAGGAAAGGGGTGACCAGAGTGAGGTGTGGGCCAGGGCAGGGGCCGGTGGTATGATGCTGCCCTGCCCTTGCAAAGTCCCTTTGCTGGGCTGAAGAGGGGAGAATTTACAAATTGTTGTCTTTAAAGGGCTGTTTTGCCCCAGAACTGTGAGGAGACCATGAAAAAGGAACTATTCAGAGAGGAAACACTGACAGGGTGCGTCTAGCCGAGGGCTCTGGAGCCAGACAGATCAGGGTCTAAGCTCTAAGCTGTGTGACCTAGGACAAGAGGACTGGCTTCTCTGAGCCTTACCCTCTTGGTCTATAAATTGGCGGGTGATAACGTTACCTGTCTCCTAGGGGCTGAAGAGGGTTAGAGTGATGCGAGCTGGAGAGGTTAGAACAGTGCCTGGCACACAGTAAATGCTCTGGCATTAGCAGCTTATAAGAGTTGCTAGGAAACCACATTTCTTTTCAGGGCAGGGAGAATCGTTAGGAGGCCAGGAGTATTGACTCTGCAGACGCCCTCCAGGCCACCAGGAGGAACCCACCTTCGGTTGCTTAGGGTCAAGGATCAGGGCAGTTGCAACGTCCTGGCGGGCCCCAAAAATGTTCTGTATGAACTGCCGGCTTCTGGCACGGTGCAGGTAGTACTGAGCCATCTGGGGATTGTGCTGGATGGCCAGTGTGAAATGGCTCTCTGCCTTCTGGAATTGTCTACAAAACAGCGGCCACAGGCTGCAGTGAGTGAAGCCACCTGGGTGGGAAATAGCAGCTTCCGGCCCCACGGAGGAGTGTGGGGAAAACCAGGCTGGTATCTGCTCCCCGCCACCATGCCCCACCACTCTCCTTCTACCGGCTACGCTCTTGATGAACCCAACACTCAAATGCTAGTATACAACCCCAACATAAGTAGACACTCTTTTTATCTTAGATTATGGAAGTCCTTTCTGAGAATGTCATACACCCAGCAGCTAAAAGTAAAAAAAATTAATTTGACTGTGATTAAATCCTAAGTTACTGAGTAGCAAAAACACCACAAAGAAGCCCTGGCTGGGTAGCTCAGTTGGTTAGCGCATCGTCTTGCTATGTCAAGATTGCTGGTTCAATCCCTGATCCGGGCACATACAAGAATCAACCAATGAATGCATAAATGAGTGGGACAACAAATCACTGTCTCTCTCAAATCAATAAATTAAGCGTGCACACACACACACACACATGCCACGACCACCACAAAGGAAAGCAATAAATAGCATATATATTTTGCTACATAAGGCAGATGATAAGCTAATTTTCCTAACCTACACAAAAACTCTTTTTAATGTTTTTTTTAAATTAATTTATTGGCACAAAGAACCCTTTAACAAAAAAAATTTTAAATGAGCAATTTAGTAGGTAAATGGGCAAAAGATTTGGGCAGGCCATAACGACCAATAAACACATAGAAGATGCTGCACAACTGCGCTAGCGACTTAAACATGCAAGATCAAGTGCAAAAGAGTTTGTTGTTTTTTTGCCTATTAGGTTAGCAGAGTTGAAAAATAGTCTTACTACCTCACACTAGGGAGGTCTGGGAAACCAAGACTCTTTTCCTGGGAGAAAAGTTTATATTAGTTCACTGTTTTTGGAGAACATTTGGACATTATTTAAAATGCTAAATTTTCACACTCTTTTATCGGACAATTTAACTTCCAGCAATCTAACTATAGTGTTCCTGGTATGAGTGCATGAAAACATATGTGTGGTGCTCATTACTGCATTATTTATAGTAAAAAAACCTGAAAGCAGCCTAAATGTTCAGCAGCAGTGTAGTAGCTAAATGAATAAAAGGCGATCCTCTATGGTTCCTTCACAGAATGGAGCCCTAGGCAAGCAGAGCAAGAGAATGAGATGTCCCATCGTAATGCCATGGGAAGTGAAAAAGCACAATTTAGCATGAAAACACTTCTGTAAAATGATCATAACTGTTAATGCATGCATAGGAAACGATCTGGAGGAATCTTGACCAAACTTATGGGGGTGGGGAGGCATTGGGAGGTAGATATTATAAGGAACTTCCATGTTCTGAGTTATAAATCATCAAACCCTTAAGTTTTTTATAAAAAGCACAATTACCATAATATTTAGAAAACAGTGAGGGATTTTTTGCAAAAACGTGGACATTAAAACCTATATTTAGGGGACATCACTGGGAGAACTTTTTGACCCGAGGATCCCAGCTGGCGGCTTCCGGCCCCTGGCCCCGCCCCCAGCACCTGACCCCGCCCCGCCCCGCCGCGGCCCCGCCCCCAGCCCGGCGCACCTGCTCCTGTGCTCGCAGCAGCCCATCTTCTCCTGCAGCAGGCTCATGCGCAGGTTGGCGCCCTCGTCCGACGGGCTCAGCGCCAGCGCCTCCTGGTAGTCCGCCTCAGCAAAGTTCAGGTAGCCCAACTGGAAGAAGCAATCTGGGGCCCCCCACCCCAGTGTCCAGGAGCCTAGCTCAGCCTTCTCCACCCCCCAGAGGGCGGGGCCTGAAACTGGGGGCTGGTCCACCTCTCCCAGCTGCCTGGTTTCTGAGCAGGCCCTAGGCTGTAGCCAGGTTCTTGAAGGCAGTGTTTCCCCACGTGTGTCCGTGGGACACTGACACTCTTAACCGTTTCCTCTTTCCCTTCCCCCTCCCTCCCTCCCTCCCTCCCCGGGAGCCTCAGGCGCCCACCCGCTGCCCCCCTCACCGCCGCGGTTGATGTAGAGGCCTTTCTCCCGCTGCTCGTCCTTGAGGACCTTGTTGAGCAGCAGCACGCCCTCCTGGTAGGCGCCCTGCATGTAGCAGTGCAGGGCGAAGTCGTTGTAGGCCAGCAGGAGCTGGCGCTGCGCCTGCCGCACCATGTCCTCCTGGTGCTCGCTCATCATGTCCAGCGCCTTCAGGAAGTCCTCCACCGCCCCATCAAAATCCCGGAGCCGGCGGTACATGGTGCCCCTGCGGGGAGGGGACATGAGGGCCGGGGAAGGGCGCGGACGGGTGGCTGGGCAAGCCGCTGCTGCTCTGGGCCTTTTGCCCCCTGGAGGTGGTGGGGGCGGCTCCCCCAACCCTCAGGAGGTTTGGCCTATGGGTCATGGATTGCTACTCGGGTAACCTGCTAGTCACTAGTCGTTTTTTCTCAAAGGCAGCTTCCCTCTCTCTTTTTGGGAGCCAAGGGCACGTCAGCCTCTATGCACAGGCAGACCATGCACAGGTGTTTCACCTCCACTGCTCATGTGGGAAGGCCCGGGCTCAAGGAAGTTAAATGGTCCTGAATCCTGTGGTGAGTCCGTGTTGGGGTCAGATTCACACCCAAGCCTTGTCCACTGAGCCAGGCTGATTCTCCCAGCATGACCTGCTCCACAGGCCTGGGGGTCCAGGATTCCTGCTTAACTGAGGCTGCTGCCTGCGGAGACCACCTCCCATGCTGCCTTGATCCCAATGGGGAGGAGGGAAAGATTAATATCAGATGCGGAACTGAGGCCTACATAGATTCAAGAGCTCTCCTGGGACCCACAGTTGGACCTTATCCTGGCACCTCCCCACCCAGTACCTGAAGAGGAAGAAGCTGGGGTCCAGAGGGTTGTTATCGATGGCAGAGTTCACACACTGCACTGCATGCTGCAGCTTGCCCTGCACGGCTAGGATCCTGGCATCTCGGTATGACTTCTGGGACTGCTCTACCATCGTCTTGAGCAGCACCTTTGCCTGTGTGTGCTTGGGATCCAATACCAAGGCGCTGTGCAGGTCTTGATAGCAGAGGTGGGGCTGCAGGGACCAGGGGTAGCATCAGGGGCACAGCCAAGCTGAGCCTTACCCTGTCCAGTGGGGGGAGGCCAACTTCCTGGCTATAGGGGCCTTTCTCAGGGTAGGCTGGCACCATGCCACCCATCCTCAGTGCCCCCGCTTTGCTGTTCCATCTGTTCTGCCTCTTGAAGGAGGCAGGGAACCTTGTGGGAAAATCTCATCCCTACTGGCCCCTCCAGATGTGACCTCAGGTGAGCGAGGGTCGCCCTTGCTGGTTTCTGCCATGGAAGGGGATTTGGAGGACGGCCTCCTTGGAGGACTTCTGTGAAACTCACTTGAGGTGGGAGGAGGGTGTGGCCTCCTGATTGTGACGCTTGTGCCTTCTTATCCTTTCCTCCCTGGCTCCCTTGACCTTGAAGCCCAACATAGCTCTGGCCAAGAACAGATTCAGGCCTGGGCATGAGCAGAAAACATTCCCAGGCAAATACCTTCTACCGGATGAGCATGTCTGTCAGTCAGTCACAGTTTGGGGAGGCACCCCATGTCCTATAGGTAATTGGTGGAAGGGTGAGCAGAGCAAACAGTGGACACCAGGAAGTTGAGAGGGGAAAGATGGGAAAGGCTAGGGGAAGGACTTCCAAGTAGGCCGACTTGGGTTCAAGGGCATAGCTACTGAGAACTGGCTGTGTGACCCTGAGCAAGTCACCCAGCCCCTCTGGACCTGTATCTTCACCTGTAAAAAGAGGACAAGGGGGGTTGCATCTACTGAAACAGTTATTGTGAGCCTTTAAGATAAACACGAGTAGGTACTGGCGGGGTAGATCAGTTGGTCAGGGCATAGTCCTGATACGCCAAGCTTGTGGGTTTGATCCCCAATCAGGGCACATACAAGAAACAACCAATGAATGCACAAGTAAGTGGAACAACAAATCTCTCTCTCTCTCTCTCTCTCTCTCTCTCTCTCTCTCTCTCTCTCTATCAATTTTTAAAAAGATGAAAATGAGTAAAGTGCTTAGCATGTGCATTGCAAGGGCTGAAGTGATGGGAGCGGCTAAAATCCCAACAGTCAACAACCATCATCAATAATTGCTAGTCTCCTGCCTTTGAAGGAGACTCTCCCACTGACTCACTGCTGATCACAGAAGCCACAGTACAGGGCGGCTCACATTTCCCACCCCCCCCAGGATGCCCCACCCACCCCTTCCTTCCCCTCCTGAGTGTCCCAGCTCCCAGGCACCAGGCCAAGCCAGAACACCGGCCATTGTTCTGGATCCTTCCTTCCCTCTTGCACTCCCCCAGTCTCTGGTCCTGACTTCCAAGGATGGTGGAACTGCTGCCTACTTGCCCATCCTTCCCCTGGCCCCCTTCTCTTCTGCTGGATGGCACCTAGCCTCTTCTCCAGGCCCCTGGTCTCCTGACTTGCCCCCTGCAGCCCACACTCCCTCTGGCAGCCAGAAGGATCTTTCCAAAGCCCACTGCCCCAGGAACACCCTTTTGAGGCTCCTACTGTCCTCAGGAAGAAGTCGAGGTCGTCCTGAGTTCACAAGTCCCTGCTTGATACCCTCACATACCTGAATTCCCCTCCTCCCTTGTGACTCGTCTCCCTGGCCCCTAAGTTGTTCCCTCGACTGTCTGTCCCTGTGCCCAGCCTGTGCGTCCAGCAGCTGGGGTGCTTAGAAAATGTTCCTGAGACAAATAAGGAAAGGAAGGAAGGAGGAAGGGCCTCTTTATCTAGTGGATCTCTGATGGTTTCATAGACTCACGAAGTCATTCTTCACCTAATTATCTGCTTAGGGATGTCTCTCTGGGCTGTGAGTTCTGTGATGGCGGTGATGGCATAAGTCTCTTGTGGTTTCCGGGGGCCAATCCAGGCCTGGCACAGAGCCAGGGCTTAGTAACAATGGTACAGTACTTGACTGGGCATCTGCCCAGGGAGGACCATATCCTCTCTGCACTGAGGGGATGTGGCTGCTGGCTGCTGGCAGCCTCCTATAATCTTGGGATGTGCTGGGGGAAGGGCCACCCCTCCCCACCCTCCCTATTTTACCTTCCCCATGGAGTTATAGAGCCTGGCTCGGAGGATGTAGATGTCAGCGTTGGTTGCGTCATGCTCCACCTCCTTGGTGACAAGTGAGAGGCAGTCCTGATATCGTCTGAGGGCCAGGAGACAGGCCATGCTGAGGGCAAAGGGCAGAGGTGCTGTCTACCAGAGAAGCGATTTTCAACCCTTTCCAGCTCATGGCACACATAAACTAATGACCAAAACTCTGCAGCACACCAAATGATATATTTTGATTTGTTCTCACTGGAAGGCTATTATTTTATTTTTAATATATTTTTATTTTTTATTTCAGAGAGGAAGGGAGAGGGAGATAGAAACATCAATGAGGAGAGAGAATTATTGATTGGCTGCCTCCTGCACCCCATACTGGGGATGAAGCCCGCAACCCAGGCATGTGCCCTGACCTGGAATCCAACCGTGACCTCCTGGTTCATAGGTTGACACTCAACCACTGAGCCACGCCAGCCAGGCTGGAAGGCTATTTTTGTGTTGGCTGTTGTCATTTTTTAAATTTGATAACCTAAGGGAAAGAGGTCAGTGCTCCTGACTAAATACTCAGGTATTGCATGTTTCAGATTCTTGCGGCACACCGGCTGCAAATCGCTGTGCTAGGGGCCCAGGAAGGGACTACTGGAGAACCAGGACTGGCAGAGACACAAATGGGCCACTCACCATCGGTAACGGAAGCTGGGTTTCTCAGGCTGGAGCTCGAAGGCTTGCGAGAAGACATTCAGGGCATCCGCAAAAGCACACTGTTCAAACAGGCACTGGCCCTGGGGACACGAGGGACAGTCCCTTCTGCGTGCATCCCCAGCCCAGCAGCACTCATGAGAGGGGTGGGCAACGTTGGGGTGGGAGAGAAGAGAGACAAGAGACAGGCTCAGAGCTCTCTAGATCTGGAGAGCCTTTAAGAGTCAGAGACACAGCCCTAACCGGTTTGGCTCAGTGGATAGAGCGTCAGCCTGCGGACTGAAAGGTCCCAGGTTGGATTCCGGTCAAGGGCAGGTACCTTGGTTGCGGGCACATCCCCAGTAGGAGGTGTGCAGGAGGCAGCTGATTGATGTTTCTCTCTCATCGATGTTTCTAACTCTCTATCCCTCTCCCTTCCTCTCTGTAAAAAATCAATAAAATTTATAAAAAAAAAAAAAGAGTCAGAGACACAGAGATGGAAAGAGATACAGAGCTAGGGAGAGAGCCAGCACTACAGACACAGGAACAAAGAGAAACAGAGAAAGCGTGGGAGGTGAGCCAGAACAGCAGAGCCCACAGTAGCAGGCTCCAGCCTGGCCCACGGCTCCAGGTGCTGAGCCCTGTGTTAAGAACCCGAACTGCCGAAACCGGTTTGGCTCAGTGGATAGAGCGTCGGCCTGCGGACTGAAAGGTCCCAGGTTCGATTCCGGTCAAGGGCATGTACCTGGGTTGCGGGCACATCTCCAGTAGACGTGCAGGAGGCAGCTGATCGATGTTTCTCTCTCATCGATGTTTCTAGCTCTCTATCTCTCTCCCTTCCTCTCTTTAAAAAAAAAATCAATAAAATATATTAAAAAAAAAAAAAAAAAGAACCCGAACTTACAGTCTCACTGGTACTAACGAGCACCCCCCTTTCAGATGAAAGAACAGAGGCTCAGAGAGGTGAAGTAACTTCCCCAAGGTGGCACAGGAAGTGTTAGTACTGGACTCGGGACCCTAACAGACAGATTAAGTATGTGGTTTGGATATCCCAGCTGTTTCAAGAATTGAATAACTGCTTAAAAGATATCGAAGTTGTCAAAATGGAAAAAAAATAAGACTTTGTTGGTATTTATGGTTTAATATTGGTGTGTGTTTTTTTTTTAAAAATGCAAATGGGGCTGGTATTCCCTTTTAAGTGCTTAGAGTCTCTAGATTCTACGTCTGTACTGTCCAGTACTATAGCCACCAGCTTCATGTGGCTATATGAATTTCATTGAAAAGAAACACAACTTAAAAATTAGTTTCTCAGTCACAATTGCCACACGTCGAGGGCTCAAGAGTTCCCCGTGGCCAATGGCTACCAGATTGTACAGTGCCGAGCAGGTCATTGTCATTATTGCAGAAAGTTCTATTGGACGACGTTACTAAACTTGACCAGCCCTAGCGGGAAGCCCACTTGGGAGGTGGGAGAGGTCATGAGAGGGGCAGCAGGTGGGGAACAGACACAGGGCCAAGGAACTCCCCGGGAAGTGAGGACTAGTCCCAGGAGCAAGGAGAGCCCCCAGAGCTGGGGGGAGGCCCAGGGGCCTGGGTGTGAGGTGTGCGCCTGGCGTGGGCCTGGGCGGCCCCAGCACCTGCAGGTAAAGCACCAAGGTGAGGCGCTTCAGGAACTGGGTGTTCTCCGGCTGGAAGGAGTGCGCCCTCCGCAGGTTCTGGACAGCCGACGAGTAGTCGCAGAGCTGGATGTAGGCTTCGGCTCTTAAGGCGTAGAACTCGACCTGCGGGAGAGGGGACTGAGTTACCAGCAGGGACTTGGTGGCCCTGAGACCAGGGACCTGGAAGGCATGACAGTGAGGGGGAAGTGTGTGCTACAGACTGGGTGGGCCCCCCAAAACCCTCCCCTCACCAGCTGGGGGTCCAGGTGGATGGCACGGGAGAAGAACACCACAGCTGTCTCCCAGTCTTCTCGCTCCAAGCACCAGTGGCCTCGGTGGTAGCTGTGGGGGCAAGGGGCACAGGCGGAGAGGTGGCCCTGACTTGGACTGGCCCAAGGGCATACAGCTGGGACTGTGCAAGTGGGTGGGAGGCACTTGGGTGGAGAGAACAGAAGAGTAGACAGAGATTCTTGGAGCTCATCCAGGCCAGCAGCAGCCTTTGACTCACTGAGGCAGATGAGCCCTATTATACAGTTGAGTTCACTGGAGCCCAGGGCAGGAGAGTAACTGGCCCAAAGCTGCACAGCATGTCAATTACTGTGCAGAATAGAAACCAGGGACCTTGGGACAAGATAGTCACTCACTACTCCCTGACTTTGAGAGGAACTGTTATTTCAGAGAGTGTCGGTCTTATTTCATCAAAGCTCTGGAACGCCTGGCTGGTCCCGAAGATGCGCTGTATGGTCTCCTTTGGGAGTGGAGTCGCCCATGGCTTTAGCTCTGGCGAATCCTAGAACCAATGGACAGCAAGCTGGAGCAGGCCTCGCGGATGACCCCCACTCCACTTATCCAGGCTTATCCGGCATTTTACAGGAAGGAGGAGCGGTGGGAATGAGGCCTGGTGGGAGGCACAGCCTGGTCTGGTGGCACCCCAGCCCCATTCCCCTGAGGGATGTTCTAACCCAGAGGTTCTCAACCTGTGGGTCGCGACCCCTTTGGCGGTCGAACGACCCTTTCACAGGGGTCGCCTAAGACCATCCTGCATATCAGATATTTACATTACGATTCATAACAGTAGCTGTGGGGGGCAAGGGGCACAGGCAGAGAAGTATAACTTCATATTACAGTTATGAAGTAGCAACAAAAATAATTTTATGGTTGGGTCACAACATGAAGAACTGTATTTAAAGGGCCAGAAGGTTGAGAACCATAACCTCTCTCTCCAGTCCTGCCTCTCCCTTTCCTATGGTCAAGGCCAGGGTTTAGGATTCTCATACTCACACTGTCCTCAGCTCTCCTCCTGGTACCCCTCAGCACTCACCTCCAGCCACACCCAAAACTCTAATGCCTCCAGCTCAGGCCCCCCCCCCCACGCCCCGCACCCCCGCCGGCCTGCAGCTCCTAGCATATCCTGTGTGATCCTCGTGCCCAGCAGGACCAACTGAGCACTGCACCTGACTTCTGCTCTAGCTCTGCCGCCTCGGGAAGTCCACCCTCTCTGAAGCCAGAGACCTATGTCCCATCATCAGTCCTCAAGTCCTGTCTGTCCCACTTCCTCACGACCTCTTAGTTCCCTCCTTTTTCTCGCCCTCCCCTCTGGGCCCATGCCATCGCGGCCAGGACGCCAGCATCGGCTACCCCTCGGACCTTCCACCGGCCACACGTCCCAACGCCTGTTCCCCGCTCTGCGACCTGGCACTTTATTCAACTGCACAACTGATCCTGCCTCTCCCGTCCTCTTCCCTGCGAACTCAGCCTTGGTCACTTCTCTCCCGACCCCCTGCCCTGGCGGTAGCCTTCTCCCGCACCTGCTTGGGGTCGGTCATGAGGTCCCTCCCTGGGTGACCTGTGGAACTGAGTTGGCTCCCTCTATGCCCTCCCTCCACGTTGCTAGGCACCATCTCCACGACGCCCACAGGCTCCGCCCCTCTGGCCACGCCTCCAGATTCCAAGGGCTGTTGGAGCCAGAAAAAGGGCAACAAACTTTTATTAGCGGGGGCGGCTGAGACGACAGCGAGGCGGGACCACAGCGGGGGCAGAGCAAGCTCCCTGCTTCGATTCGGAGACCAAACAAGGGCTCTGCGAGGCCCGCCACGCCCCCGGGGGGACGCGGTAACGCCGGCCCGCGGGAGGCGCCGGGGCGCCCCGGAGCGGCCACTGCCCCGCCCCTTCCGCCCCTCAGAAGCGTGGCGACCCCGTGGCCCGCCTATTGGACGCTGGCGGCAGGTGGCGACCACGATTGGCCGCGGGGTGGTGACGTCAGGGGCGGGGCTGTTTCGGGGTGGGAGCGCGCCGCGCGCCGCCGGGCCTCTGCCGGGCCGGGCTGCTGCCGAGTCGGGCCATGAGCGGGTGCGTTTTGGAACCCCGGCCCCCGGGGAAGCGGTGGCTGGTGAGTGGAGTTAGGGGGGCGACGTAGGGGGTCCCGGGACCGAGCTCCAGTTTTGCCACTGTCTCCCCGACAGAGTCCCCGGATTCTTTGCCTCTGTTGTTGTTTTAAATCTAGAAATGGGTCCTCTACTCCGACGGGCTCCAAACTCCCAGGAACTCCGCCCGGCGCCTCGCGCCCTGCCGGTCCGGCCCGCCCAGCCTTCTGGAGGCTCCCGGGTCTCCGGGCCCCCCCTTCGCGCCCCGTCCCCGCTCCGCTCCTGCTCGGCGTTACCCTCCTCCTGCTTCGGGTTCCAGGGGGCATTGTGAGACGGAGGGGTCGGGAGCTGTCGGCCTCAGTGTCCCTGGTGCCGCCCGCAGGTGGCCGGCCTGGGGAACCCCAGGCTGCCCGGCACGCGGCACAGCGTGGGGCTGGCGGTGCTGGGGCAGCTGGCGCGGCGGCTGGGCGTGGCGGAGAGCTGGGCCCGGGACCGCCGCTGCGCCGCCGACCTCGCCCTGGCCGCGCTCGGGGATGCCCAGCTGGTCCTGCTTCGGCCGCGGCGGCTCATGAATGCCAACGGGCGCAGCGTGGCCCGGGCCGGTGAGTGGAGGGCACCGGGGGAGCCGGCCTGGAGGGCGGAGGGGCCAGGGGGGACTCGGGGCTGCGGCCACGGTTCCCCTCCAGAGTTCCGGTTGCCGCCTGGCCTCGGGGACTGTGGGAGCCTCAGTTTCTTTAAATTGTGGCCTCTCACGGGAGGTGGGAGTTGGGAAACGCCCCCGGGCAGATCAGCGGTAACGGGGCCACCGTTTCCCTGTGCCAAGCGGAGCTGTTGGGGCTGACTGCCGAGGAGGTCTACCTGGTGCACGACGACCTGGACAAGCCCCTGGGGAGACTGGCTCTGAAGCTGGGCGGAAGCGCCAGGTGAGGTCCCGGGCCCGTCGGGATGGGACAGGAAGTTGGCCTCCCATTTGGAGTGGGGTGGGGGTGCTGACCCCAGCCGAGCTGGGAGAGGGAAGGGGGCTGACCCAGGGAAGCACTGACTGCCCCTCTCCTATCCCTTGAAGGGGCCACAATGGAGTTCGTTCCTGCATTTGCTGCCTCAACTCCAATGTGAGTCCGCCCCCTTGGTCCTGCTCTGTGTCGGGTGGCTGGGCATGGGGCCCAACACTCCTCACCAAAGCTGCCTGGGCCCCTCCGCTCCTCCACAGGCAATGCCACGGCTGCGAGTGGGCATCGGGCGCCCGACGCACCCTGACGCCGTGCAGGCACACGTGCTGGGCTGCTTCTCCCCATCGGAGCAGGAACTGCTGCTGCCAGTGCTGGAGCGGGCCACAGACCTGCTCCTGGACCACATCCGTGAGCGAAGCCAGGGGCCCTTGTCAGGCACCTGACGCCAGTGGCCACAGCGGCCTGCTCACCTGCCATGCCCAGATTCCCAGCCACACCCACAGAGGTGCCACGCCAACCTGTGGTATCCACTTTTTATAGAACTCTTCTCTGGACTACTCCAGGCTTCCTGGGATTAAAAGGGACTGTGGCTGGATTGGTCTATTTTGGGGATGAGGGTTGGTCGTCTCTCTGTGTCTTACTTGGAAAACAGGGAAACTTCAGGAAGACTAAGCTTTTTTATCTTTTTGGAAGACTCCGAGGTCTGGATCTGTAAGATTAAAGATGCCTGCTTGGAAGCCGAAGTTCCTCTGGGGGTTCCTACCCTCCTCCTGCCTGTGGAGGAGGGACCCAGCAAGCCCTCCGCCCAGGGGCTGTGTGGGCATGCCTTAGGCCACTGAGACCTTGTCACACCTTCCTTCAGCCCATTTCACAGATGGGGAAATGGAGGCTTAGAGAAGTCTGGCCACATCCCCAAGGCCACACAGCTGCAGTGTGACTGAGCCATGATCGCACCCAGGGCTGGCTGTCATCGAGGTCCCAGGCACTCTCACCTCAGTGCTGCTGAGTGTCTGGAATGATCTCATCCGAGTGAAGTGTGAGAGCAGCCTGAGGTCCTCAGGGTTGGGTGAGATGCGGACCTGTCGAGGCACCAGGCCCAGGTCTGCCAGCTGGGAGGTCTGGAGGTCGGACAGCCGTTGGAGCATTGACCCAGTCTTAGGTAGCGAGATGCTGGACTGGCTGCGGGGAGGGGGTGGTGTCATCACCTCTATTTCAGAGATGAGGAGGCTGAGGTTCAGAAAGGCTTTGGGGAGCCCAAATTCTGGCCCAGGGTCTCTGAGACAGCCCTTGGCAAGTCCTATAGCTGCTGCTTCTGAGGTCACACAAGGTCACTCACCTGTCTGGGTGGCTATGTTGTTGGTGGGGACCCACAATCATCGGGGGGCTTAGGACCACGCCTGAGCTGAGCATGGCCAGCAGCTGCCGCAGAATCTCCTTGCAGTGCAACTGGAACACTATCTCGTAGTTGCCGTCCTCTTCCTCTGGTTGCAGGTGCTGGTAGGAGTGGGGGTGGCCCATGGGGATCAGGCCCATAGTGGCCCCAACACCCACCTCTGGGAAACTCCAACCCCAGTGCCTGTTTTAAAAAGTGTTCCCTGGCTGTGGTGGGATACCCATTCTCCAAATGGGAAGACTGAGGCCCCAAGGCCTTCCAGGGCCTCAGAGAAGGACTCCATCCAGTTTCTTCAAGACCTTGAAGGGATCTTTGAATTGCAGACTCAGAAAAGGGCAGACTTGCCAGGAGTCTCTCAGGGAAAAGTTGGGGCGTCTGGCCCCGGCTTGGCTTTCTCCGCGGGCCCAGTTACCTCTGGGCCGACCCCCCCCCTTTCACCCACTTGTTCACCTGCAGAATGTTCTGTAGGAAGTTGGTGGTGTGGGTCAGGGTCGTCGCCAGGCTCGCCCGCATCTTCTGCTCTTTGGCCAGCTCCTGCTGCAGCCGCTTCGCCTCCCTGTGCTGATGCGCCAGCTGCTGGTTCAGCTGGACTTTCTGGCTCCTGGCCGGGGGACCCTGAGTCAGCCACCTCCCTACTCCAGGGTGTTGGGCCCTGCCATTGCTCGTTAGCCCACAGGGTCCCTCATCCAGCCCCGGGCCTCAGGCCGTTTGACAGGAAGCCTCCAGGCCCTTCTAGAGAGAGGAGGTCACTGGCCTGCGTCATGTGGCCATAGGAGAGGGGCTCCTGCCTACTCCCACTGTCCGCCCACCGCAGGCCCCACCTCAGCGCCTCCTTCTCCTTCTGCAGCTGCAGGACTTTCTGCTCCAGTTCGCCCAGCAGGAAGCGCAGCTGATCAGCCTCCTCTCTGCCCTCCTGCTGCTTGTGGCACTTCTCCGTCAGCATGAGGATGATCTGCGGGTGCGAGCAGGTGGCCATGCCCCAGCCCACACCCCAGCTCTAGGTTCAGCCAGGGCTCGCCCCATTGCACAGAGAGGTCACATCCCTGAAGAGCAGCTGAGCAGAGCCCCCAGCTCTCCGGGAGTGGGTTCCACTTCAACAAGTTATAGGGGCTTTAAATCAAATAAAGAAAAATGAGCTGCCCTAGCCGGTTTGGCTCAGTGGATAGAGCATCGGCCTGCGGACTGAAGGGTCCCTGGTTCGATTCCCGCCGAGGGCACATGCCCGAGTTACGGCTCGATCCCCAGTAGGGGGCATGCAGGAGGCAGCCAGTCAATGATTCTCATCATTGTTGTTTCTATCTCTCTTCCTCTGAAATCAATAAAAATATATTTAAGAAGAAAAAAAAAATGAGCTGGGGCCAGCACCCTAGAGCCCCCACAAGTAGGGCTGGTCCCCTCACAGCTGCTCCCTCAGGACTTGGCTCCAGGCCAGGTACACCCCGCCAAGCATGTGTTTGCCCTCAGGGCAGGGCCCCTAGGATTCCCTCCAGCTTAGGTGCCAAACACCCTGTGATGAGGGCCTGGCAGGCGCACCTTACGGTGGTTTCTGCTGTGCTTGGCCATGGCCTGCTTGGCGTTCTGCAGCAGCTCCAGCTCTTTGCACAGCTTGTCTTGGTTGCTCTTGAGCTGGTCGTTCTCCCGCAGCAGCTGCACGCCATGCTGGGAGACCCGGGACAGCTGCAGGGTCACAGTGTTGTTCTCCAGGATGGCCTGCTTCGTTGTGTCCCACATCTGGCTCGTGGCCATCTTGTGGAAGTCAGTGGCCACCTGGTTCACACGCTGAATGATTTCCTTCTTCACTCTACTCGGGATGGGTGGGAATGAAGGGGTCAGGCAGAGTGGGCACAGACCTCAGGCACCCATTCCTATGTGGAGGTGCCCAGAGTGCCTAGGGCCACCTCTCTGCTCGTCCCTCCAGGAGGGGTGGGCGGTGGGCAGGAGGCTTCTCACTGTAGACCCTTTGTACCTTTTAAAAAACATATATTTATTGATTTCAGAGAGGAAGGGAGAGGGAGAGAGAGAAACATCAATGAGGAGAGAGAATCACTGATCGGATGCCTCCTGCACACCCCCTACTGGGAATTGAGCCCACAACCCAGGCATGTGCCTTTAACTGGAATCGAACCTGGGACCCTTCTGTCGACAGGCCGATGCTCTATCCACTGAGCCAACCTGCTATGGCACCCTTTGTACCTTGAATTATGAACCAAATCAGTGTATTAGCTATGAAAGAAACATGACTTAAGTCACAAAACGTGGCAAAAGGAAGTTCAGGGATTCTCCAATGCCAGTGTGAGGAACAGCTGGGGAGCTTGGTTACTTTCTCACACCCTCCATAACCCTGCTGGGATCCCAGGGAGCTCAGGATGGGGAGTCAATGAGCTAGCACAGGCTCCCCAATCAGAATTCTGTGAGGCAAACAGAGGTCTGAGGACTGGGCTGTGCCTGGCCTCCCCCTCCCCCCTCCATGAAGGCTCCCGCACCCGGCCTGCCCACCTGTCCCTGTGCAGCTCCCGCACCCGGCCTGCCCACCTGTCCCTTCCAGCTCCCGCACCCGGCCTGCCCACCTGTCCCTTCCAGCTCCCGCACCCGGCCTGCCCACCTGTCCCTGTCCAGCACCGACTTCTTCTCCAGGTTGTACATGTAGTCCTTGTACTCGTACTCCTGCTTCTGCAGCTGGTCCTCCAGCAACGTGAACTTCTCCGAAAGATCCTCTTTCTGCTGCCGGAACTCCTCCAGGGCTGCCAGCTTCCCCCCTGCCCCCTCCCAGGGCACAGCCTGGTGAGGGGCCGCCTGGGAGGGCAGGTCCCAGGGGCAGCAAGGGCCTGGAGTGATGCCCCCCCCCCACTTCCTCTTGCCTGCCTTATGGTTCCTGATCCAGGAGGGCCAGACCCCTGCCCCTACACCCAGTCCTGCCCACCTTTATTGCTTTAGTCTGGAAAGCTCTCTCTTCCCCTCCACTAATCTTATCAAGACTCGTTCAGGTTTCACCTCTGAGAAGCTGTCCTTGACACTCCACTCCTGTCTCATGAAGGCAATGGTGACAACCACCACTCATTTGAACACCTTCTCTGGGCCAGGCATTCATGCTGTCATTAAGCCTCAAAACAAGCCCTGCCACCTGGGTGACCTTGGCCAAGACACTTCACCTTCTTAAGGTGCTCCCTTCCCTACAAATGGGGAGACAGCACTTCCTGCCTCACAGGATTGCTGGGACATTAACGATGGGAGATAATGAATGTGTGGGAAGCAGCACATCACTATCATTCAAGGTAGACATATCCCCGTTTCCCAGGTGGGAAAGCAGGGTCAGAGAGAAGTGCTTGCCCAAGGCCGCAGAGACAGTGGTAGAGCTAGGGCTTGAGCCCACAGAGCCAGAGTCTGGGATTCCCTTCTCCATGGCAGGTGCACCCAGGCCCCCTCACCAATGATGATGTTCTCCGTGGTGAGCTGGTCCTTGGTCTCCTGGAACTCATGGCGCACCTGGGCTAACTGGGCTTCAAAGGCGTCCTTCTCCATCTCCTTGGCCAGCTGCAGGCTTTGCAGCTGCTCGTTGAGGTCGGCGATCTCATCCACCCGCTGGTTGAGCGTCCGCTTGAGGAAGGCCACAATCTCCTTCTTATTGCTGGCCAGCTGCTCATACTCCTGGCGGAACAGCTTCTCCTGCACGGCCAGCTCATCCCACTTGTGCTGGTACCTGAGGCGAGGGCGGGGCAGAGCTCCAGGGGTCTGGGCACGCCAGGCCTGCAACTGGGCCAACCTCCTCAAGACCCTCTCACAGAGGGGCATTTGAGGTTCCTCATGGTCAGAATCCGGCCTCATCTCCCCCTGACCTGCACTCATGACCATAGCCAGTGTCTGCTCAGTGCATTACCTTCATCACATCATTAGCATGTAAGTTCCCTGAGGGCAGAGCCTTTCTCTCTTGTGTTCACAGCTGTGTCCCCAACACCTAGGACTGTGCCTGGTACATAGCAGGTACTCTGTGTATTTGTTGAATCCTCACAACAGCCCATAAGGAAGTGGGTACTATGATGATTATGCCCATTTGACAGATGAGAAAACGGAGGCTCAGAGGGATAAACTCCTAGTAAGTGGCAAAACCAGAACTTGAACTCACGTCAATCTGACCTCAAAGTCAAGGCTCAACTACAACACTTAACTGCCCAAGTCGACCAGCTCTGTGCCCTCCCTAGCCTTTGCACCTGCTATCTTCCTTACCTTCATCCACCGAGTTATCTACCTCCTCACTGGAGCCTTCTTGGCTCTGAGCCATATTTGTGACCCTCTCTGGGGTGCCCTTTAGTAGGTTAGCCCTGGTCTCACTGGGCAGTCAAGACCTGACGTGTCTGTTTTCTCCACCTGGCCGACCTCTTACCTCCTTCACCATGATATTCTTGGGGCCTGGCAGAGGAGCTTAGCAAATAGTAAGCACCCAATACTGTCTCCCAAACACATTTCCCCCAAAGACATTCGATCCAGTGTCTCAGCTTGAAGGAAGCTCGTGAATTTTTAAGAATGTCATATGATTGATCTATTGGTTTCCTAGGGAATAATTGGTGAAGTTATTTGGAAAGATGTTTTACTTCATAATTTACCCAACCAACATCTTTTGAACGGCTACTGCATACAGGGCCCTGCAGGGTGCAGAACCGAATGACCTGCTTTGTGGAGCAAGGAAGCAGCCTGGTGGAGGGAAGTCAGGGGGCCAGAGCTCCCATTCTGCCCTCTCTGCCTCCCGAGGTGACTTCCCCTCCCTGAGCCTCAGACCTTCCGTCTGTGCAATAGGGATGCCATGAAGACCTCTCTGCTGGCTCTGTTTCAGGGACACAGTGAGCACAGCACAGGACCCGCCTGGCACACATGAAGGAGTCAACGTTAGCTTATCTGCAACATGTGGGGTTCTTGCTCATCACCAAAGGGTCTTCTAAGGGTGACCCTGAGACTGAGCCAGTGCATCCTAACTGGGAGGAAAATTGGTTTGAAAATAAGAAAAATGGCCAGGTGAACATGTCTTGGAAGAGTTACACACACGCACACGCACACACACACACACACACACACACACACACACACACACCCATCCCCAGCTGAGCCTGCGCAGTGGCCAGCTCTGGGCGGAGCTTCTGACCCACCGGGCCAGCCTGTCCTCCAGGTCTCGGATCTGGATGTGGTAGAACTCCCGTAGCTCCTCGGCCAAAACCATATCCATGGCCACGTTGGGCTCCTTCTTGGCACCTTTCTTCTTGGCCTCGGGCTCCTTGGCCCCCTTCTTTGCCTTCTTTTTGGGAGCCATGGCTGGTAGCCACCGCGACCTCAGGACTCCTTTAAAGACCAGGTGGTTGCCAAGGAAGTTGGTCTCATACATAGCAACAAACTGAAGGAATGAAACAAGGCTTAAAGGGGCCCTGCCCTATTTTGGGCAAGGCGGGCACTGGCGAATGGTCTCCACCTCCAAGGCTGACAGCACCTCCATAGAGGCTCTAGGTTGGGGTTTCCTAGGCCCTGGTGTCTCCAGACCAGGATGCCAGGCTCTCAGGGCACTCTTGGGCTCTGGGGAGACCCCTTCTCCCCCAGGTGGCAATAAGTGATGTAGAAATATTACAGTGGTTCTGAGCCCTCGAAGTCACGACCCTGCCCCTTGGTGCTGATCAGAGGGGACAACTGCCCCAGAGCTCCCCAGGACCAGAAGCTGGTCACCAGGCCCCAGGCCAAGAAACCCCTCCACTGAGGCCTGAGACCAGCTTAATTCTTTGGTGATGCCGCTACATAGCAGAATCCTCCTCTTGGTTCACCCAAGCAGGTGGGGAGGCGGTACGGTAAGGATAGGTATTTTAGTGAGCATCGACCTAGGAAGCGGGAGGTCACGGTTCGATTCCGGTCGGGCCAGATGCCTGGGTTGTGGGCTCGATCTCCGGTGTGGGGCACAGGAGGCAGCTGATTAATGATTCTTTCTCATCATTGATGTTTCTATCTCTCCCTCTCCCTTCCTTTCTGAAATCAATTAAAAAATATATATATATTTTAAAAAGAAATAGATGTTTCATATAGGAGGCTCCCATACGGGGTCCCAGGACGTCCCTGTCCAGAGGCTGGCTCAGTTTTCCACCCGGCTCGGGGAAAGTGCCCCTTTGTCCCACGCTGACCCCGGCAAATAAAGGTGTACTCTGTCGCTTTGCCTTGGGTGGCAGCATCCTGGACTGGGGGGAGGGGGAGAAGAGGGCACGGTAGGTGTCCAGCTGGCTGATGCCCTGGCTGGCCCCTCATGCCCCATCTCCTCCCTTCTCCCGGAGACCATGCCTGTAGGCCTGTGGTATTCACCCAGTGCTTGTGGCCCAGGCACTCCTGAGACAGGGGCAGGTCCTCTTCCTCCCTGTTGTCCTAGGGCTTGGCACTTAGCAAGAGGTGACATAGTCCCTCCTGGAAGTCTGAAGGCTAGACAAGGTGAAGCTCTATTACTGCAGCCTTAGGGGTTGGTTTGAGTGGCTGGATCCTTGCAGTGGGTGCCAGGGGATAGGGAGGTTCAGAAACAGGGAGGTGGGTGTTTATTTTTGGCAATGAGGCAGGTTGGAGCAGTGGTTGGTTAAAGGTGGGCTTGAGTTTGTCTGCCCTGGACTGCAAACAGGGCAATACAGGTCCCAGAGGGGAGAGAGGCCTGACCCAGTGCCCAAAACTTGGGGCCAGGAGAGGGACTGGCCCTCCAGCCTGAAGCCATGGCCATCCCCCCCAGCTGGAGATTGGTGCCTCACTGATGTGGGAGGCTCCCCCACAGAGCCCCGCCCAGGCAAAGGATCCCCATGGTGCCTGAATCCCCAGCTGCCTTCTCCCTCCTCATGCCTCCCGGGTTGCTGCCCTTTTACCTGAGGCCCATCTCAGGGGTAGTTCTGAACCCCCAGGCTGATGGGCTGCCTAGACCCACAGAAGGTATCAGCTCTTGGGCCGGTACTTCCTCCGGGGGTCAGGGCCAGGTTTACAAAAGCAGCTGCAGTCACACAGCAGGTGACCAGCTGGACTTTCCGGCCAGACTTCAGGGTGGTGGGGGTGGGGAAGGGAATGCTACAGGTTGAAGGATACTCCTTTCCGGAGTTTGCCTGGAGAGTCTCTGTTCATCACCTTTCCCAGTGACACCATCTCATTGCTGCTTCTTAACCTGTGTCCACACTGGAGACTGGTGGTGGTGGGCCCAGGGCCCCCTGACTTTGTGATCTGGGTCTTCTGAGAGGAGCAGGGGCAGTGCACACAGCCCAGTAGGCGGCAGCATCAGTCCAGGGCGGTGGCCGGTGGGCTGGGGCACTGCCACCTCTGGAAGGTTCTGGAGGGAAGGGGGGGGGGGCAGGCATCATTAAACATGCCTGACATCTTGCCAACCTCTATGGAACACATGACATGAGAGATTTGTTCATCCAGGGTGTGTGTGTGTGATATAGTACTACCGCCCACTAGTGTGAGCTCATGAGGACCCAGTCTGCCTTGTTTGTGGCTGCATTCCTAGAGCCTAGGATGGAAGCTGGCACACAGTAGGCACTCATAAACATCTGCTTACTGTCAGATCACACGTGGAGGGGTTTCCCGAATAGCATAGTAAGGAGCTCGATCCACCTTCCCTTCAGCAAGACAAGTTAATTGAACATTTAAAAAAAAGAAACAATTATTTAAAGTGTCTAGAAATTGTTCTAAGGGCGTACAGAAAATGGGAAAACATTCATTTAAGAAACTCTGCCCACTGGTGTGGCTCAATGGTTGAGCATCCACCTATGAATCAGAAGGTCATGGTTCAATTCCCAGTCAGGACACATGCCTGGGTTGCGCGCTCAATCCCTAGTTGGGGATGTGCAGGAGGCAGCCAATTGATGATTCTCTCTCCTCATTGATGTTTCTATCTCTATCTCCCTCTCCCTTCCTCTCTAAAATGAGTAATATTTTTTTTAATTAAAAAAAGAAAATCTAAGTTTCCACACAGGCAGTAGAATGAGAAAGTGCTGAAAGAAAAAAACAGTCAACCAAGAATTCTATATCCAGCAAAATTATCCTTCAGCTCAGCATTACTCTTCCACAGGCATCACTCACAGGAGGGGACAAAGTTCCTCATCAAGGTCATGTGGATTTGAGCCAAGCCTGCTTGATGCTCCTAGTCACTGCCATTCTGCCTCCCAGGAACAAAAGCCTGGTGTAACACCAACATGGCTGTACAGGCACCTGAGCAGGGTCTGGTGGAGACCTCCAGCCTGCAGGCCCTGAGATGGAGACATTCTAGACACAGAGAAATAGGGCGATGGAAGGACCATATCATCTACAGGTAGCTTGCTGTTGCGGCTAGGGGCCAAGACAAGCTTCACAGATTGTCCTCAAATGTGCAACAGCTACAGATCTTAATGCAAGTAACGGAGACCTGGATCCAGGAGACTCCAAGCCGTGGTTGGGGTGGCTGGACTCCTCTGCCATGGACCATTGCAGAAGCCTTCCTTTCCACTTCCCACAGTGAAACCAGCCCAGAGTCACCTTGGACACCATGAATGGGCGCCGAATTATTCATTTATTAGACTCAAGTACTTTAGTACAGAACAGTACAGAGATGATACATGTTTGTGCTTCAATACTTTCAAACACTGAGATTCTGATAATTTCAAGGTAAACAAGTTTCAAGACAGACTAGATTTTTAAAATATCCTTTTGATAAATTATGTTTCTATAAATAACAGAGAAAGGAAAACCAACATGTTCAACAAACAAGGTCCTGAAGCATGAGCATTGGTCACAGGGAGGGGACAAAACAAGCAGTAACAGTAAGAAACCAACCAATGCAAGTACCTACAGCTCTGTCCTAAGGAAATAAGATGTCTTAAGGGGAGAGGGGAGACAGACCTGCAAACTAATCTGAGTGCAAAGGAGAGAGAGGTTTCCAAGCCGTGAGGAGAGGACACCACAGGCATCTACCGGGTGGGCGAGGAACATGTTCTGAAAGGAGAGCGGGCGAGTTAAACTAGCACACACCACGTTTGCAACGACATCACAAGACAGGAATATACACGCGGTCTGCAGGAGTAAAAGGGTGGCGGGGGCTGGACAGGGGACATTTTTGTGACTTCCACTGTCATTATATTTCATGACAACAGCAGCAGAACAAACGGTGTGCTCACTCCCAGGAACGAGAACTGCTGAGTCTTGAGGATGACGAGACATCCTGCCTGCATTTGCTTCTTTAAGTTTTGCATTAGAGCTAAGTTTTATACAGCTAGGTTTTTATACAGGGAATAAAATGATCATTTTCTCTACAAGCACAACAACATATGACCCTGCACTACAAAAAATAAAATATCAGGAAGTATCTTCCACTGAGGGTCATCTGAGTGGGCAACGGTCTGTATACATCCCTTGGGCTATGATCCTGGCCATTGGACGTCTTAGGGGACGGGCCCTCTCTACAGGGAAGGCCCTCTGACAGCGTCCTGCAGAGCCCACTCTGTTCTAGTCCCTTCCTGACCCCTGAGCTCTCCCAGGCTGACTCCACTAAGGAAGAACTTCTCTGGTCAAAAGATCAGGCCTAACCCCTTCTCCAGGAGACCATGGTCTCCAGGGGGAGCTTGCTCCTCACTGGTTTGGGCAGAGTGACTTAGACCGCAGAGCGACTTCCCTCAGGGTCACAGGGCTGTGGACGCAGCCGGGGAGGGCGCGGTGACAAGCTGAACACCAGCCCCCACCCACAGCCACAGCCACAGCCCTGGGGATATGGGCCACTGAGGAAAGCAAAGAGGTGGGTTCCAGCTCCAGCCTCCGAGATGCTACCTGGGCCTCACTGCCCAGACTACCCGATGAGAGCAGGCCCTGGGGCGTGGGAACCAGAGTGGACAGAGAGAGCCTCAGTTTGAAATACTCCCAGAACAGACATCTGAGTCCCAATAAGAACAGAAACAACCCAGACAGGTTCTTAAAAAACACTCAAGCATCCGCCTTCCCACACTCAGGCAATCTGCACGTGTCGCACCAGGTTATGTACAAGGTCACGGAATCGTAACGAATGGGGAGGAGGTGTCCATTCATCTGAACAGTCCCAGAACTTCTCCAGCAGCGCGCCACTTACACACGAACCTCTCCTCTCAGGGCACATATAGAAGACAGTCTTTTTAAAAAACACAATGCATTATTTTCTTTTGTTTCAAAGAGAAGAGGGCATCATTAAACACGAGAACGCAGCGGCAACAGCGCCGACTAGGGCGTGCAGAGCTGGGGGGCAGGGAGGGACAGAGGGTCAGCAAAGGAACCACTGCGGGCAGCGGGCAGCGGGCAGCGGGCAGCGGCAGGGCTGTGGAGCATGGGGGGGAAGAGGGTTCACTTTTTGGAGGGGCAGCTTATTGTTTTAAGTGCTTATTTCTTCATCTGTTTTATTCAGTTTCTTCAGCGTGTCCAGCAGTTTTTGTGGGGTGAGAATCTGCGTGGATCCTGAGGGAGGCAGAGAAGACAGTGAGCTCGCCGGGACGCTTCCTCGTTCCCTGCTCCTCGAGGTTCCCAGACCTGCACCCAGTCCCCTGCCCCACCCTGGTGTGGTCAGTGGAGGCAGGGAGGGGGTTGGGGGTTGGGCTTTGGGGCCAAGTCACATTTGGGGCTGGGAGACATTTGGGGACTGGGGATAAACAAAACATCCTCTGGTTGCCCTAGCTGGCTTGGCTCAGTGGATAGAGCGTCAGCCTGCGGACTGAAGGGTCACGGGTTCAATTCCAGTCAAGGGCATATGCCTGGGTGGTGGGCTCGATCCCCAGTGGGGGGCATGTAGGAGGCAGCCGATCAATGATTCTCTCTCATCATTGATGTTTCTATCTCTCTCTCCCTCTCCCTTCCTCTCTGAAATCAATAAAAAAATATATATTTTTAAAATCCTCTGGCTCAGGCAGGGTCCCAGGCCTCCCCCTCAGGGCTCAGCGCCATCTGCAGGACATGAGGCAGCTGCATTTTGAACTCAAGGTGAAGCAGGGAGAGGAATTCCAAACCACATGGCAGGGAAAGGTTGGGAATGGGGCGGGGGCTATGCGGGGCCTGTGTGTGGAAAGAATGGTGCCTGGTAGGGAGGCAGTTGGTGGGCAGAACACCCTGGGGGAAGCCACTGACCTCTGGGAGCAGATGCTTGGAACTGCCGTGGTGGGCGGACCTCAGGTGTGAAAGGGAGAGGGCGGGGACCTGAGGCCTTACCTTATAGAGACCGTGCATTGTAAGAGATTAGAAATGCTTGCAAAAATTTAAGCTAATGGAATTAGGTATAACTTCTACCACAAAATAATAAATAAATAAAAGTAAATGAAGTCCTTTTCATAAGGAGAGAGATCTAGTAAGTGCAGTGAAAAAAGATGCATGGATCGTGTGGTTTGGACATGGACATACTCAAACAGAACAGAAGTGGCTGGTGTGTGAGCATGAGGCCTGCACGCATGCAGCAGTGGCCGTCAAAGAAAGATCCTGGTGGGAGAGAAGAACTGAACAAAAGAGACCTGTACTTGAAAATGTGCCTCCCTGGAGATGCGGGTGCAGGCATGGCCTTCATGGGACGAGGGGAGCAGAAACCTCAGGATGCCAGATCCCCGCCCGAGCGCGGGCAGGCACAGAAGGCTCAGGCTGGCTTGCTGGGCGGGATCCCACACACCAGGGTCCCTGTGCCTCTGACCACTACTTGCTCAGCTGACCTGTGACTGCTGGAGCTGCAGGCCTTGGACCTTCCTGGTCAGTCAAACCAGCAGCAAACTCGTAAAGCCTTCCCTGGTGTGAGGGGTTCCTCCCGACACCCCATTCCCTGCAGTGCAAGTCCCAGGCACCTGTCACTGCTCAGAGCAGCTACTGCCATCGTGCCGAGTGATGCCCAGGCCGCAGGCCCCAGGCCCCAGGCCCCAGCTCTAAAGCCGACTCATTATCCTGCACACGGAGGCTCCTTCTGCAAACGTGACAGAAGCTTCAGCAGCATGTCCCCCAGAGTACACATTTCTGTGGCTCTACCCATCTTACCACGAGTCCTAAAGAAAGTCAAAGACTGTCTACGAATGGGGAAGCAGGACTTAAATGTTACAAATTCCTAACAGTGAACAGCTGTGAGAATGAGGGCTTTCCAATTTCAATCCACACGGACTGTGTGTCCACACCCTGGAAGACAGCCCTGGGCTCTGGGTGCAGGGGTAGCTCAAGGGCATCCTAGGTTGAGACAACAGCAGCACACTCGTTCCAGAGAAAACCATCCCTAACCCTTCCCAAAGTGCTCCCCCTGCCCTTGCTTCCTTGCCAATTCAGGATTTGTGGGAGGCCAAAAAGAGGTTAAGGAACCCATCAGCTCTAGAATTTTCTGATATTATCTGATCACTGACCATCTGGTGTTCCCAGTCTTTGACTGAAAGAAGAAAACCCAGGACCAAGAGTATTGGGCAACGAGAGAGGCCTGTAGGACTCTGTGCCAGGCACGGTGCTGGGCCCTCGCTCACTGGTCTCTTTAAAGGGCCCAGAGCAGCTGAGTGCCCATTCTCGCCACCCAGTCATCTGTATGGCTTTAATACTTGGTTAGGCTTTCTACCACCACAAATATTGCTAATTGAGTGGGGTGGGTTTAAACCACAATTTGCAAATGATCTCACTTTGAACTCACAGGTAGCTGACCACATAGGCCCTTTAGATCAGCAAGAGGGTCCCACTGCTCTGAGGGTCCCTCTTAGTCTACATAACTGGAAGGTTGAGAAATGTGAATGGGGTCTCCAAGAACAGAGTCATCCGAAAGACTGAGCGCTGTGGGCAGACAGATGTCTGCTGGGACAAAACCCTTCTTTCACTGGCTGGGTACTCAGTTGGTTAGAGCATCGTTTTGATATGACAAGGTTACAGGTTCTACCCCCAGTGAGGGCACGTACAAGAATCAACTGATGAATGCAAAAGTGGAGCAACAAATCCATCTCTCTCTCTCTGTCTCAAAATCAATTAAAAAAAACACACCTTGCAGTAAATGCCATCCACCCGCCTGCCACCTGCACACAGAACTAGAAGCTCTGATTCTGATTACCCACCTCCCAAAATGCTTCGAAACAATGACTGTTTATTCAGTGCCCACAGGTTTGGCTTCCCTTGGGAAGGAGCCTGGGCA
This sequence comes from Myotis daubentonii, assembly GCF_963259705.1. Classification (NCBI taxonomy): domain Eukaryota; kingdom Metazoa; phylum Chordata; class Mammalia; order Chiroptera; family Vespertilionidae; genus Myotis; species Myotis daubentonii. Next base: position 76,360,247 of record NC_081850.1, on the reverse strand, counting down.
GAATGGGAGGTACTCAGGCCATAGCCAGCCCCAGTGTCCTGGCTCATAGCCCCCTGCTATTTCTCACCTTCATATCAACCTTCCAGGTTTCCTAGCCCAGGTGCTGATGGCTTTCCCCTGAGGTCAACAGGGAGCCGAGAATGGGTAGGGCTGCATGGCTTGAGTCACCAATCTGAGGAGGAGCCTTGGGACCCTATGGTCCAGCCTCCCTGTGGTCCATACACTGTGGCCCAGGAAGTGGGAATGACCTAGTCATAGGTCCTTGTGGCAGAGCTGGGGCTGGAGTCCAGGCCTCCCCACTGCTCAAGGTGACTCACATCCTGAAGACTCACTGGGCCACAGCTCAGCCCAGGGGGAGGGGACATTTTCAGGGCCCATGTCAATGGAGTCTATGCAGCCAGGTACACAAACTGTGGCCTCATCACAGAACGGGCAGTGAAGCTAAGGCCTGAGTAACGTTCCAGTGGAGTTCTGGATCCGTCTGCCATTTAAACGCATCCGAGGAGGTTCCCAGCACGTAGGGAGAACGGAAGGAGAGAGGAGGGGACGAGGACAAGAATAAAATCTGGATCATCTACCGAACAGAAGCAGGTTCCTGGGGGACTGAGAGCAGGTGCAGTGCGGTGGGAGAGCGATTTCTACCCAAAGGCTCTCAGCACGAGGGGCTTCAGTGGGTGAGGGGGGTGATTACTCAACTCTCGGAAGGATCACAGGAGGTTAAAATGAAAGCAGTTACTGAAAGAGCAAATGGCTGATAAGTGCCCTTTCCCCAGAGGAACACGAGACAGGAGCTCTTCCGTGGCTGGCGGGAGCTCACCAAGTACATGGTGGCCTGTGAGCCCTTGTTCCCCGGGCTAAGTGCTGTCCGGGAAAGCGGCATTTACATGTCTCACTACCACTGACTCGGAGTCCACTCTGACGCTCTCCGCAGAGCCTCCCCCACAACCGGGCACCCAGGGCTGTCCCTGGGAGCCTGCTGGCCTCGTGCTCAGGTCCCCACCCCACGCCCCAGCCTGGACAAGGTGCTCTCTTCCTGGTGCCCACAAACGCATCCCTGAGCACCAGGCGTGGGCGCGCCCCTCTGGCATCCCTCAACCCCGCTGCAGGGCTGCTCACAGCATTATTCTCATTCTCAGGTTAAAACCCCGGGGCTGTGCTGTGGGCTGAGCAGCAGGGGACCCAGGGCAGGAGAGAGCCTGCAGGCCGGCCCGGAGGCTCTGTGGCCAGTGGGTGAAGGCAGCATCGGACACATTTTCAATCGGTGTTAAGAACTGCAAGCATTTTCTTGTTAAAGGAAAATCAAATAAATAATAAACTAAAAACAGAAAAAATAAAAAGAGTGACGGAATAATCAAAGAAAGCCCTTCAGAGAGGAAGAGTTTCTTTTCTGTAATAAGCTGCTTTTACTTTGTTTCTTTGGCTCTCACTCCATTGTTGGAGCCTGATCCTCAAAAGATACCCTAGAGGACTCCCTGAAGTCGGGGTGTCTCAGGTCCATGAGAAATTTGGTGGGAGTAAGAATATGAGTAGAACCTGCGGGAGAACAGAGGCCAGCTGACTGCTTGAACAAAGGTACGGACAGGAGCATGCCAACTTAGGCCTACGTTTTATGCAGCCAGTGAGATATGAGAAAGCAAGACACACGCGCACGCGCACGCACGCAGGCACGCACACAGCACACGCACTGCAAGGATGGCTGGCATGCACAAAAGCAGGTGAGGCCACACAGTGGACATCGGCTGTCTGAGCGAGACCCCTCCAAAAATCTGTGGGTCACTTCATCTCCCCAGGTTATACCACCTCCCAATGGGGAACCTCAGGTCAGGGCCAAAGCCGAAGATGGAGATTTACCCCCAAGCCCGGCTCTGACAGCTTCTGCCCAGGAAAACTGTGTTTGAGCTAAGAATTATCCAACACACGCATGCAACACATATGCAAGCAGGGAGCAGAGAGCTTTATCACAGGGGGTGGGGGGGGGCCCTACGTAACAAACAGGAAGGAACAATACAGGGAGAAATGGTGACCACACGGGGGGAGCTCCAGGGAGCGGGGACGGGAGGAAGAATGTCCAATCTCCCCACTGAATGGTGCTTCTGGGTCCATCTTGAGACACCAGGGACACCATGTGACTGGTGTGTAGAACCTGCTCCTCTGAGAGCCTGGGGGCACCGTGATTGGCCACTCCAAAGGAGAGGCACGAAGCTGACTCGTCTTGTCGAGATAAGGGGAGAGGGCAGGGCCCGGCCAGGTAGTGTGTGCTGATAGCCTCTTGCCAATTACTGTCAAGAGGCATCCGGGCAAGTGCCACTCCATTTTGTTAAGGGAAAGGAGGGACTGAGGAAAACGTGGAGAAAGCAAGATTGTTCTCAGCTCCCTCTTTCTCTTCCAACCCTAGAACTGTGGGCGTGCCTACACGCATGATAAGGAGAAACACCGCCGCTGCATTAAGTCAGCTCCTGTGAGTTGCTGCCTTTCTTCTGGAAAACCATCAGGAAATCACAGACAGGGTATGAGAGACCGGAAGTAGTGGGGCCGGAGGGGAACCCTGGGCAGAGGCCAGCACGCCTCGGGCAGCATCTGCTCACACGCGTCTGGTCTGTCCATCTCTGACGGAGAGGTAAGGGGGGTCAGTTTACCTTCTTTTTACCGAGCACCTCGGTGTGAGGCCCAATGCCAGGACACGGACAAGTCCCACCTTAGGTCTAGTTTGGGCTGTAAGTGGGTGTTCTTAGCCTGTTTGGTTGGATAAGGAGACGGCAGCCTGGAGAGGTGGGGCGCATGCCCAGGTGACCCACAGGCAGGGGCAGAGCAGAAAGTGGGCCTGGGCTGCTGGAGTCTGTCAGGCCCCTCCCACCACACGCAGACATGAGGAACCTCGCCCCTTAGCTTTTGCCGACCATGAACAGCTCTAGAGATGACGTCTGGCAGGGGCAGTGGAGTCGAGGACAGAATGAGACACCAAAGCGTGGAATGGAGCCCAGTGCGGAGAAGCAGCCCCGCCCCCCGGGAAACAGGCCCACTCACCTATCAGCACTTCCCACTTGCCGTTGGCCTGGGTCACCTCGTAGGCGCAGCGCATCTCGCTCAGACTCACGCCTCCCAGGATGAAGATGATGAGGCGGGGACCACTGCGGTACTCGCCCGGGGCCTTGTTCTTATGCCAGTGCCCATAGCGGGCGCTGCGGGGGGCAGGGGAGAGATTAATAATGTTCACCCGCACTCAAGTACCTGCACTTCATACCTGCGTGCCACGTGTACATGTTCGTCCGCACACAGTGACACAGAGAGGCTGCGTAGTGAGTGTTGTGAATGAACCGCAGTGGGGCCGGGAGCAGAATTGTTACGAGCACCCTGCTGCCACCTGTCAGTCTCTTAGAAACATGTAGGCAGCAGCCAGGCTCAGGTCGGCTTTACTGTTTGACATGCTAAGTTCAGCAGCTCCTCCGGCGTGCTGCTCGTCCAGGAGTCTACCCCCGGGGGTACACGTTCCTAGCCATGAATGGGCACTCTGCTGGCAGTGAGCAGGAACAGCAGAGCCAAAGGAACAGCAAATGTGCACAGATGCCTCACTGGGCCGGGGCCTCCTGCACTGAGAGGAAGGGCCGTGTGGGCGGGTGGCGCGGTCAGGGCCGGCCTGCACCTGGCTGCGATGAGCACAGCGGGAGGGGCTCACAGCCACACGGTATCACAACGGGACTGCTGTGCAGCTGACATGCCACCAGGGCCAGTCCCCTCACTGCCGCCTGCCTGCTCGAGCGTCTCACCTGACAGCAGTGGTGCTGAAGGAGGCAGAGGAGCGGGTAGAGATGTAAGGGTAGTGCTTGGTATCGAGCTTGTCCTCAATGGTGTCCTGGAAAGAAAAGAGACTGATGTTGCCCAGCCTGTGTGGCTCAGTGGTTGTGCATCGACCCATAAACCAGGAGGTCATGGTTTGTTTCGGGTCAGGGCACATGCCTGGGTTGTGGGCTCGATCCCCAGTGCGGGGCCTGCAAGAGGCAGCCGAGCAACGATTCTCTCTTATCACTGATGTTTCTATCTCTCTCCCCTCTCGCCCCCTCTGAAATCAATACAAATATATAAAAAGAGAAGAGACCGATGTTAGGTCTGCCACCTGCTAGAAAAGGGCTGACGGAAGCCAGGTGAGAATTCGAACAAGTCACTTAGTGAAAACCATGGCAGGTTTGCAGCATCCAGACCCCTCCCTGCTCCCGCTGCTGCTGCCGCTGCCCAAGGCATTGCCCGTGTGGAGGATGCTCCAGAAGCAGCCGACGTGCTGAGATTAGTCTGTAGGTCTGCTCGTTAAGAGAAATTTTTTAAAATTGCATTGATTTTTCTTGCTTTGCTTCCAATTAATTCTTTTTTCTCCCCCTTTTACATTCTATGTGAGACTGCGCTGTATCCTGTCCCATAAATTCCTGACACCATCAGTCTTGTAGACACTAGGCACAGGCAGTCTCTCAGGCAGGAGAAAGCCTTCCACCCTCAGTTGCCCAAGGGGCTAATTATCTGGTGGGTGGCTCCCAGCTCCCCACCTCCTGCTGCCTAGAAACCTACACTCCCTACCAGTTACCACGCAAAGCGTACACATCTCCCTGGAGGTCCGGGAAGGAGGGGCAGAAAAGGGAGCAGAGAACAAAGGAGGGATGAGACAGGGGCTGGCTTTATCTCTGCAGCAAGCCAACAATTGTCTTTGGTTTCTAGATGTCTCATGTTCACCCAGCCTTTTGGTTCGTGAGTTTTAAAAACAGGAAGCTGACTCACTGTATATATTTAAAATACATTTATTTGAACGTACAATTCAGTACGAACACCTGCTCTGCTATGAGTCAACAAAGGGATCCTGAGCAAGTCTCTTCATTCTCTGACCCCAGTCCCACCTGCCTGTCAAGTGAGGAATTGGACAGATTAGCTCTAATCCCGCCCCCAACATCTAGCAGGTGGCATTCCATGCAGGCTTCCCTGACCTACAAGAAGAGATGGGAAGGACAGGCGTCTAACAAACGTGAAACACCTACTATGCACAAAGCATGGGGCCAGAGGACGCAGCAGTTGAGGGCATAGAACCAAGGTATAAAAAGATGAGGCAAACAACAAGCGGCATACGTGCTCAAAGGACCCCCTAACATAGGCTCCTGGAGTCCAGGCGGCCTCTGTGGGCGGGTTGGCCAGGTGGGGTGGTGGGTGGCACAGTGAGACGGATGGGGGCTTTGAAGGAAGAGGCTTCTCTGGTTGGCATGGAGGACGGAGGTGCGGGCTAAGCGGGAGAAGGGAGGCAGGCTGGGCTCACATTCCAGAGGCCCACCCACACCTCCGTATGGAACTCGCTACTCATGGGACCTTCTGGTGCTGTGATCCCCTGGGTTCCTCTGGGTGCGGTACCACTGAGGGGTCTCTGCCTCCTGCTTCCTAGAAATCACGTGGTCTTGGGACCTGCGCCTGGCCGTCTGTTGGGCCTGCTCTTCACCAGCCCCAGGACAAGACGTGCTATGAGGCCTGAGAGAGCTCCGGAAGCCAGTCCTTTGGGTGTCACTGCCCCTGCTAGGCGGTGGAGCTGGAAGCATCAGGCCTTTACGTGAAGAGCCCTGGGCCTGGAGTCTGTCTCCACCCCACCCACCCCACATCACTGACCTCCATGATGTCTTTAATAATCGGGGTCCATCGTGACAGCTGGTAGGTCTGCTCGCTGATGCGCTCCTTCCGCTCTGGCTTGCTCCTGCGACGCAACGTAGACTGAATGCAAACATAAAGATTAGCCTGTCAGGCCACGTGGACCCCGGGGTCCCTGCTGGCCTCTGGAAACCCTCTCCCAAGGCCTCCTTTCAGAACGGCAGCACGGCAAACTCTAACAAGTGGGAGTATTTTCCCTGGAAAAGCCAAAAACATGCCCTTCTAGGAACTGGAGCAAAGTTGGTTCTTTCTTTTCTTTTTTAATATATATATTTTTTTATTCTTATTTTTTATTTTTTTGTCAGTCCTCACCTGAGGATATCTTCCCATTGATTTTTAGGGAGAGTGGAGGAGAGCGGGAAAGACAAAGAGAAACATCGATGTGAGAGAGACACATCGATTGGTTGCCTCCTGTACCAGGGCCCAGGCCAGGGAGGAGCCTGCAATCAAGGTACGTGCCCTTGACCTGAATCGAACCTGGGGCCTTTTGGTCCACAGGCCGACACTCTATCCGCTTAGCCAAACTGGCTAGGGCTTATTTTTTAATATTTTAAATTGATTTCTAGAGAGAGGAAGGAAGAGGGAGAGAGAGGAGAAACACTGATGTGAGAGCAAAACATTTATCAGTTGCCTCCTGTGTGCCCCATACCAGGGATCAAGCCTGCATATGCCCTGAATGGAAATCGAACTGGCAACCTTTTGGTGCATAGGACAATGCCCAACCAACTGAGCCACACCAGCCAGGGCCAAACTTGGCTCTTTAAAGTCATGGCAAATGCAGGTCAAATTAAAAAAAAAAATCTAGGTAGTTAAAAAGAATACTTTGCTGTCGACTGACACCAGGAGAAAACACTACTTTGGGTTTGACTTACTCTTTGATTTTGTTTCAACAGCACAGGATGTACTGAAGGAATCGTCTCCATTCTCACTGTGGTCCCTCTTGTGAACATGGGTCTAAAAATGCCAGTTACAGGCCTCTGGTCTGGTGGCTCGGAAGGAACCCCCACTGGGTCCCTGCCTGGGGCTCCTAGCAGGGTGCTGTGAAGAGTGCTCAGGGCTCTTCCTCATCCTGGGCCCCCCACCCCAGCCTCTCCTAGAGCCCACTGGGGGCTGGGCCTCCCGGACAAGCTGCCCTGACTTGGTCCTGGGTCAGTGGCAGTGTTCATTCTCACGGAAGAAGCTGCGTCTGGTGTCCAAAGGCCGAGCCAGGCCGACCTGCAGGCGCGGCTCCTGCTGTGGGCTGGTCCACAGCACGGCTCAGCTTTGGCGCTGTGCTCCACGCCTGCCTGTGGACGTCGCGGCTCCTGGCGCTAACCCTGTTACTCATCTTGGATCTTTATTCCTCTGATTTTACCTGCTCTCTCTTTCTCAGTGTTGAGTGTGTGCCTCATAAGCTGCCTAAGTAAGTAGCTAGGGGAGAAAAGACCCACCAGTCCTACCCGCCCTCTCCCTGGCCGCGCAAGGCTGGCCCTTACGTCGGTGACGATGGGCACGCCCAGGTGCGCCATGTTGGTGATGATCTCGCTGTCCTCCGGGGGGATCTGGGCGTGCTGGATCAGTTTGTTCAGGTTTTCCTCAGTGATGCCTGAGAGAGCAAAACCCGTCACCACGTCCGCCACTGCACAGCACTCTCAGAGGCCCAGCCCACTGCCTGGCGGGAGGGGGACAGTGCCCCTTCTCCTCAGCATTGCTGGAAATTAACCTGCTCATTGCAGCAACTTTACCGTCAGGCGAGGACAAGATCAGGACTCCTGTTCCACGCTAACCACCCATCCCGGGCTGCGGCCATCGGCAATTGCCCCTCAGGGTCTATGTTTCCCTCGTCTCCTGCTCCTCAGCCACCCCGGCCACCATGGGCCCACATCAAGGTCAACATGGACAGGAGTCTCTGTGCCCATCTTTTTGCACAATGGACACACATGGGCAACTATGATGGGGTAAAAATCAGTTATTTAAAGGCACAGACTACAAGAGTGGTGCAAGTTCAAGGTGTCTGGCAGACACGCTCCCTGCTTTAAGGGCCCCCCCACTGGCCCTAGGCCCTCGGTTATGAGTCCCAGACCACGGGTTAACCCTAGAACTACTGGGGCACAGCCTCCAGTGGAAACTGATTTGCCTGTGTTACATTTCCCCAAACGTAAAAAGCCCCTGGGATCTTCCTGTCAAATACCCTTCCACTCCTTTGACACCACTCTTCCGCCTGCTTGGTCCCCCCAGCTGCCCTCCTCGTGCCCACCACTCCTACCATTCTTGAGAAAGATGTAGAGGAGGATGATGCGGATTTTGTCGTAAGTGCTGACATTTGCGTCCAGCAGAATGGGGACGATGGCTCTCATGGGGTCCTTGATCTTCTCGCCTTCAGCATCCGTGCCCATGGCCAGGTCCTGCAGAAACACGCCACGCTGGCCCCACTTCTGGTGACAGTCTGGATAGGCGGTAACTATTGGGAAACTGTGGGTCCGTAATGTCTGGGACTGTGGCTGGGTTGGGGAGGGTCCTGAGCAGGTACTTCCACTCTCACGACGCCAGCTAGCACCCGGGCAACTAGCACCGCTTTCTAGACCATCCAGGTTTCACTTTCGATGATTTGCCACCTTGTTTACAGGTCGCTGTTCCCTTCCGGAGGTGCCAGTGAACCTGTGCCAGCCTCAGGGGAAGCTTCGAGCCAGGGCAGCAGGCTCAGCCCATCAAGAACTATTGGTCCCATTGTGGCTGCAACTTCCTCTGTGGTTCCCTTTTTTCCCTCAAGATCCCAGGAGTTCATAACAATTATGACCTCAAGTTCATGGCCTCTTCCCAGTCTGGGTGAGAGGAAGGCAGGGCACCTCTCCTAGGCCCCTTCACCTCTCAGTCCCACCACCAGCCTCACGGATGTTTGTTCAGCAGGACCTGATTCTAACACTTTCCAAAAGGCAGATTAAATGTAACTAGTTCACCAAATACTACTGCGCACTCTGCAACAACTTAATTCCGAGGGCTGATCCCGACTGCGCTGTTACCGATGCAGAGATAGCCCACCCTCTGGCGGTGAAGGCCTTTCGGAGAGGATGCCTGTGTCGGCCAAGGTCCCCTGGGAAACTGACAGGTTCAGCCGGGCTGCGTCCATTCGAAGAGGCAATGCATCGGGGCAGGTCTCTCAAACCTAAGCTGAGCCCATCATATCAAACCAGAAGATGTAATCTCAGCATCTCACTGAGAACTTGAGCTGCTTTTACTGTGAAGCGGGCCTTCTGCTGAGGCCTCAGGATGGCTGAGTGCTCTCTCCCCGCCAGAAGCTGCCCCTGGCTGGGTCATGGTATTACAATGGAAGAACTAAGTGCTAGCTTACTGACCCCACACCACACCACACCACACTCCCAGAAGTCATGGCAGCATTGCATTTCCCTCTGCAGATGAGGAAAATACAGAGAGAAACGGGCACAGCAAACATATCCGTGACAGAGACACAACTCAAATCCCAAACTCTGACCCTTCCAGCCCTAACTGCGATCGGTGAGGCGGGGGCGAATTCCCCACCTGCTACTGCACTACCCGAGGCCTCCAAAGCTGCTGTGGCTGCAGCAGGAGGAAAGGCATTCGGATATAAATCAGCCGGCCCCGCCTGTAGGGCTCAGAACCTCTGGAAAGCCAGACATGCAAAATCCACACGGCACGGCCTTCCAGACCATCCAGTCCCTACCCTTGAGAGTGTGCGGCACTGGCTCGCGAGGTGAGACCACACGATCCCATAGGCCTTCCCATCTCTATTTCCTATGATTCTGCAGGATGTTCAAGGTCAGAGGTTAAACTTCTGCTGGGTAAGTGGTCATGGCAGGAAGAGAAGGAAAGGGTCCTACCTGCTCCACCCGGCAGAGCTTGTCCACGGTGCCTTGATAATGCTTCATGCAGTCCTCGGCAAGATGCAGGTGGGTGGAATACTAGGAAAAAGCAGTTTGTGATCAAGAATTACTCACTGATATGTGTGCCACCTACCTAGGATGCATAAACATTGGGCCAGACACCAAGGAATCACCAGCCTCATGCAGGCCAGCACACAACCACCGCAAGGCAGGGCATTATGTGTCAAGAGAGAGGGACAAACCACATTCAGAGGGTCAACAGGAAGGAGGAATCCTTCGTGGGTGGGATGGGGTGGGCTGATGGCTGCACAACATGCCCACAAATTCTTCGACATTACTCCCTCTGGGAGGAGGAGCTTAGTTCCCCCTCCTTGAGTGTGGGCTGGATTTAGTGACTCGCTTCTAAGGGACAGTGCGGAGGAAGTGATGTGTGATGTCCCGCATCAGGACCGGGAGGGCATGTGACTTCTTTCCAGCTCTCTCTCCCGGCTCACTCACTCCGGGGAAGCCAGCTGCCATGTTGTGATGACACTCAGGCAGCCCCGTGGCGAGGTTGATGGAAGAGGAATAGGAAGAATAAAGAGAAAAAGATGAAGAGGAGAAAAGTCCTAGGAAAGAAGCTGTCTACCCCAGCCTCCCATTTTTGATGACTGAGTATCCGTGGATGTCAATGGACCGGTCAGTGTGCCAGGACTCTGAGACGCCTTTCTGAAGCTAATTACACTCAGGGTCCCACTCGGTCACTTTGGATCGCCATACCTTGCTGAGCTCTTTCTGGTACTGGGGCATTTTCTTCAGCATCTGGGACAGGTCCCGCATGGTGGTCTGTAAGGAAAGGAAAGCAGAGGGTCTCACGCCCGTGGCCCTGACCTAGGAGGCTGAGCAAGTGTGGTGGGCGCAGGACAGGACAGCAGCCAGCACCAAAGCCCCAAGTGTGTTCTGTAACTCTCAAAAGGAATCCATTACACACAAGATCACGTGTGTTCAGACTGCCAAGCTTCTGCTCAAATAATTATTGACCCAAATAGCATGACTGTCTTATGGGTGGTGAGCTGAACTCCGGAGCCCAGCCGTTATGTTTTATTTGTTGGACTAGACAGTTACTGAGAGCATAACTCTTGCCAGGAAAGAACATGTTTTTGTCCATCCACTGCCTCTCTGCATCCCAGCTTAAGCTCTCTTGGCATCACGTTCATGTTGAAAGGCTGCAGCTGAGTAGACAGGGGGCAGTAGGGAGAAGGTGAAAGGCTGGAATCTGCATCCTGACAGGTGAAAGGGGTCTGCTTACCCTCTAACTGTGCGACCCACCTAATCCCACTCATTTATCCAGCAAGAATTTATTGAATTACTACTACATTCCAGACACTTTTAGGTGCTGGACATACAAGGACAAAAAAAAAAAAAAAAAGGACGTCAAGTACTTTTGCCTTGAAGAGCTCACGTTTGGCGGGGCCTGTACCTTTGCGTGGCCTGGCGCTCTCTGAGGGTGTCAGTGTGGTGTACAGAGCAGAGGCACGTCACCAGTCTAGGGAGGAGTAGGGAAGGTTCCTGCTCCTCCCCCAGAAACAACACCCGACCTGGCTGGTGTGGTTCAGTGGATGGAGTGTGTCACATTCACCAAGAGCTCACCAGTTCAATTCCCAGTCAGGGCACATACCCAGGTTGCAGGCTCAATCCCCAGTAGGGGGTCCTGTAGGAGGCAGTCGATCAATGTTTCTCTCTCATTGATGTTTCTCTCTCTCCCTCTTTCTTTAATCAATAAGAACATTTTATTTTATTTTTAAAAATATATTTTATTGATTTTTTACAGAGAGGAAGGGAGAGGGATAGAGTTAGAAACATCGACGAGAGAGAAACATTGATCAGCTGCCTCCTGCACACCCCCTACTGGAGCTATGCCCGCAACCCAGGTACATGCCCTTGACCGGAATCGAACCCGGACCCTTTAGTCTGCAGGTGGACGCTCTATCCACTGAGCCAAACCAATTAGGACTAAAAACATTTTAAAAACAAAAAAACACGACACCTGAGCAAAGGACTGGGACTTCACAAGGCAAGGCCCAGACAAGGAGCTCAGGTGTGGCTGGAGGAAGGCGGTGGGAAAAGAAGGAGGGAGACAGAGATGTCCGAGACCAGAGAGTCTCTGGAGCCTGATGACCCAGGTTCCATAGATGTGTCAGCAGGTGGGGCTTGATTCTCCTGGGAACGGGAAGTCGATAAATGGTTTTAAGCCAGGGAGTGACACAATCAGAGCTCATCTCCCTCTGCTGATGGGTAAGCACCTCTGTAAACAGCAGGATAAGGAGAGGCCCAGGAAAGTTAGGTCATGAATTCTAATTCCTTCACAAGCTAAAAAAGGCTTCACAGTTCTTCCAGCTTAAAATGAATCAGGATCCAAAACAGCAAATATGGATCCGCAGAGTAACAGAAAGAAGCTCTCTATAAATATCAGAAGACGGGGTCTGGATCTCAGTCTTGAATGCAGAAGTAAGACAAAACGATCACGGATGAAGGGAGGACTATGGCCCCCAGCTCCCCAGCTCCCCAGCCTGATGCCGGGGAGGCATCCTCCCTGCTCCTGGGGAGAAAGCAGGGTGGGCTCACCTTCTCCCCCGTGTTCATTCTCTTGCTGGAAGAAAAATCTTTCAGAGAACGGGTGACTTCCCTGGAAGACAGAAGAAGGCAGCTAAGTCTCAAAGCAACACTAAGTGCCTCTGTATGAGTGATATTGGATAATGCAAGAGTCTTCCTTTAGGAAAATGTGGTGACTTCTCCTGTCATAAGGGACACATTTCAAGTGACTTTCTGAGACAGACAGACAGTGTTTTTCTAGCTAACATTTTAAACCAGGGTTCTCCAGTGTGGGGTGCATGAGATGATTCCAGAAGAGAAAAGAAAATATTAGGACATCTACTTATGCTTATTTTACTTCATCCTTTTCAAATTTATGTTTTTGTATATGCTGTAAAATATACACATTAGTACAACAAAGCATATATTTTACTTCACAGATAAATTTAATTAAATGTAAATACTGGAAATGTGAACCAACATTTTCTAAAGTTGAGTGATCCCCAAAGTGTGGAGACCACTTCTCAATAGCAGAGCTAGCCAAGACTATTATTTTCTCACTCTTGCCTGTGAATTTCCTGAGGATATCACCAACTCAATGTGGCAGAATGTGTCTTTTTCCAAAAGCAGAATTGTTTAAAGGTCTTATAACATTTACATATTGGAAACATTTTGAAACATTTTCAGAGCAAAGTCTGTTCTGTGTGTGGAGACAGTTCTTGCTCAGAAATTTTAGGTATGACCACAGAAGAGGAAGATCACACACCAGCTACGTAAGAGAGAACTGCATGGTGGGGTCTGGACCTTTAAATGGAACAAACTCATTTTACATACTTAGTGTTTATAAAGCACTAGAGGCCCAGTGCACAGATTCGTGCACTAGTGGGGTCCCTCAGCCTGGCCTGCAGGGATTGGGCTGAAACTGGCTCTCCGACATCCCCCCGACATCCCCCCAGGGGTCCCGGATTGTGAGAGGTCACAGGCTAGGCCGAGGGACCCCACTGGTGCATGATCGGGGCTGGGGAGGGACCACAGGAGGGCTCCATGGTGTGTCCAGCCTGTCTTGCCTGGCCAGACCCCAGCAGCAAGCTAACCTACCGGTTGGAGCGTCTGCCCCCTGGTGATCAGTGTACAGCATAGCGACTGGTTGAATGGTCGGACACTTCGCATATTAGGCTTTTATTATATAGGATTTTGCTGAGAGGTACAAATGCTTTCCAAAATCCTAAAGTCCCCCTAACACAGAATGAATTTTCTAACTTCCTGAAGCTGGTGGAGCCCTAGCCAGGGATCAGAAGGGATTTATCATCAGAGATTAGCATGTTGGCCACTTTGCTGAGGCAGCGAGTTCATCGCTGATGCGCTCCACCCCAGCTGCCCAGAACGCACACTGGAAACACCTTAGGGAGAGAGAAACGCCTCGCCCTGGAGGAGGGCGGGAGGGCTCTTACTGGGACACCTCTGCGATGTGCTTGTGGCGCAGCGTTATCCAGAGGTCGTCGTCCTCGTCCAGAAGCACTTCCTTCACCCGCGCCTCTCCGATGCCGCTCGTCTCATACCTAGAGAGGGGAGGGCCCACAAAATCCATCCAAGTCCCCTCTGGTCTGCAACAGACAAGAGCTCACAGTCCTCAGCAGACAGATGTCCCCAGGAATGACTTTACAAGCTCCATGACCATCTGGTGTCTGCGGAATGGGCACTAATGGCTGCAATTCCTCGGGCAGAGAGCTCCAATCAAGGTCAACTGACACGGAGTTCCGTTTTAGATGCTTCAGGGTCAGCTGACGTGAGCGCCACCTGAGCCATGTGGCTCGGGGTGTGAAGTCAGGTTATAGGTGAGTTACAAGGGAAAGACAAAGGCCACCCTTGGTCCCTCTCTCAGAAAGGCCTGAGCACCATCCAATGCGGGGTGCCTGACACCTTCAGCAGTGACCTGCACAGGCCCTCAGCCTAGGACGCCTGTGAAAGCATGAACATCGAAGGAAGGCAAGAACCACAGGTGCCAAAGGGAGAAGAGCAGAGATCCACTCAGAGTTCCAGAACCTTCATTCACTACCCTTATAATCAATGTAAATGACATGAGAGCAGTGCAGTCTGTTTCCATAAAAATAAAGATTAGTTTTTAGAAACTGAATTTCTAATGATTGCTACCAAGAAAAATGTTTATAATGAAGGAAACGGCTCCTCTGCAAATGAGTTCGGTAAGAAACTCCTGTGGATATATCTGTCATCATATCTGATGATCTGCAAGTAAGATTCAACTCTGAAAAAGATACGCACACATGCCCAAATCGACGACATACTGACACGAGAGCAGACTACAGATCTGGAAACTAAAGTCTTTGTTCTCCCCAAAAGGCGCCTGGGTTCCTGGCTAGAAGTGCCATGAGGATTTTGGGAACTCACAGACAAGCTTGCAGGCTAACTGACAAGACTATGGAAACACCCACTTCTCCTAGGATTGATGACGCCCTTTCCCTAAGTCAGAGGTTGTATCTGGTTCGTTTGCAAAGCTGCAGTCCCTCCGGGCGGTATACTTACTTGTACACATCATTCTCGATAGGCAGCAGATCGTAACTCATAGCCTGAAAGGTCAGCTCATGAAGAACAGGGGAACTGGGGTCGAAACCGCGGTCCAGGATCAGGAGCTGGGAGCGAGCCTTGTCTGGGCCCTAGAAGGAAGGACACGGGGGACTTTCACAAGCCACTCCATACAGTGCTGGCTCTGCACCACGCATGGCCCTCCTGTAAAAGGGGCAGCAGGAAGTGAACTCGGAGACAAAACCTACTGAAATAGCACGGAACACAGTCCCTTTACTGCTTGACCAGAATACCAGTCCACACCATGTGAGAGAGAACCCAGGGTGTCTGTTTCATAGCGAGTGTCCTTTGAAGCAGATCTGAAACGGTGGCTGGTCCAAGGTGAGCTCACAAAGAAGAGCACCACTGGGTTCAGCTACGAACAGGTGGCCCACCAGGCATCTGCCCGGGCCGACGGGTTCCAGGCCCTGGGACTTGTGGCTGTAAACCCGAGATGACAAGAACTCTGTGCCTTGACTGCAGTGGGCTTACAGGAATCTATACATGTGATATAATTAAATAGAACTCACACACACACACACACACACACACACACACACACACACACGAATACGTGTGCAAACTAGTGAGATCTGCACAAGGTCGGTTTTCTGGGGTTGACATTGTTCTGCGGAGGGGGTTCCCAGGACGCAGGGCTTTCAGTGCTAAATCTGGGGTCATCCCGGAGAACAGAAATGAGTCGTCGCCCTGGCTACACTGACCAGAGTCTCAATCGGCCTGCCCAAGGGGCTGAGCATGTCACCAGAGGCCAGGAGCAGGGACAGCGGCACTCACATGACCCGGTGAGAGAATCCCATGGCCCACGGCCACTTACCTCGCCCATGGTGGGGTCATCGGCTTTGTAGGCGTCGAGCTTGTCCTGGATTAGCTGGGCCAGCAGAGCATTGTCCTTGTACTCCCTGCCGAGGAGGAGAGACACGGTGACGGGCCTCGGGGGAGAGGCAGGGCAGTGCAGGCAGGTCAGGGGGCACGCGAGTTTCACCTGCATTGCTCTTTTACAATGAGGACATAGGCACATATGCGTGTATCATTAAAAAGGACAAACAGAATTAAATATTTAGCTCTGTTCCTGGAACAGAAATGAGTGAAAAGCAGCTTCCCATGAGCAGCCCCACATCAGCAGAGGGTCCTGACCATCCGTCCTTTCCCCGGGATCGGCCATCTGAGCCTGACCCACCTGAGTCTCACTTCCCTTGACTCAAATCCCCCTGGGTCTTGTTTGCTAGCAAGTGAGAACCTCTGAACCTTACCCTGGGCTCAGCCTGACAGCGTTTCCGGGGCCCCACCCGCTGTACACACTGTGTTGTGCTGCCACCCACCTGGCCAGGCTCAGGCTGAAGCGCCTCTGCTCCCAGCCCAGCCCTCCCACGCATGAACTCCAATCTGCCACTCCTGTCAGGGGAGAGG
The DNA here is from genome assembly GCF_963259705.1 of Myotis daubentonii. NCBI lineage: Eukaryota > Metazoa > Chordata > Mammalia > Chiroptera > Vespertilionidae > Myotis > Myotis daubentonii. The sequence continues at coordinate 76,344,162 of NC_081850.1, read as the reverse complement.
GCCTCGGCCCCATCTCCAGCTTTTGTCAGGGAGCACCAACAACAGAGGGGTCAGACGCTGGGGCAGACCAAGGGAGGCGTCATTCTACGGTTACACGTCCAGCAGACAAAGGCAACAGGCTGGGTGGAACACTGACCCGCGCACTCCAGGTTCAGGCCCTCAGCTCCTCTGGCTCCAGTTTCTCCTCCCCTGACTCCTGCGTTCACTCCCCCGTCAACCCCCCAAAAGTTTCCCAGGGACAGCCACTGAAAGACCTAATCCCAAAGCTGGCACTGGAGGCCTCCAGAAATGGCCCCATCTCGCCCTGCCCTACACACCGTGCTAGACTGCCCATCCTCCTCAAACTTGCCCTTGGTTTCCCCAGCTCCACGCTTTTGCTCATTCCAATGGCAAAGCCAACTGTCCACAGAAAAGGCCCTCTGGTCCTCATTGGTCTTTTGAAATCCAAACCTGTCCTTCAAGACCTAGTTCAAACGACCCCTCTAGTCTGAGCTGTTCTTGATCCTCTCAGCTCGAAGGGCCGAAGGGCCCTTGGCTGGTCTGCCCTTAGTCATATCTTGCAGGGCTTACACTGCAGGTGTGCACAGCTATGGCCCATCTGCTGGGATGTTCCCTGCCCGCCCGGATCAGGGCTGTGTCCTCAGGTGGAGTCTCCCCAGCACTTCGCACACAGCAGGTAAGTGATGCATGGATGACTTTATAAAACCTGACTGTGTCCTTTAAAGAATTATTTTACCTTACTCTGAAACATCTTCTGCAAAGATGATGTTTGTTTTTAAAGGTTAGGAAGAGATGAAAAACTACAGGGAGCTTGGGTGGCCACTACATAGGGGTTCATATTTTAGTTACTCATAACTGAACATATATGTATATTTCATGCTCTTTTCTGTATGTATTACTATATTTCACAAAATTTAAAAAATGACAAAACCGTTGGAAGAATAATTATAAATGCGAGACACTCAAATCTTGACCCTGAGACAATTGGCAAAGGAATGTTCAGGCCAGAGGAGTCGGGACAGTTTCTCCCGAGCGCGCTCTTACCCACGATACCGCACGGCGGGGTACTCCTTCAGCGTGGCACACAGAGTGGCGATCTGCTCTGCCAGGCGCTCTAGTATAGGATTCTTCATCTGAGCCTTGTGGGGGCTGTAGAAGCTCTGGAAGGAGTCAGCCGAGTCCAGAGAATACACCTGAGGAGGAGGCAAAAATATACGCATATAGAGTGTTTGCATCCAGGATGCTGAACGTCAGAATTTTCTCCAAACCTGATAGCGAGTCTACAGAGAATGTTTTCATTTATCCTTCAGATCTGGGCTGGGTGTCTGCTGGGCCAGGCACTGTGCTAAACACATGGGAACTATTCGTGACCAAAACCTGATCATCCTCGTGGAGTGCGTGAAGGGAAGGCAGGAAGTAAACAAACAAACATAATGAAAGTAAGTTGTATGGCATGTGAGAAACTGGTGTATGAGAAAACCATAAAGCAGGGAAAGAATGCCCGGGTGGGCCTGACAGGCAGGACAAGGCCTCCTGGAGAAGGTGACGTTTGAACAGGGCTTGAGGAGGTGCAGAGTCTCTCACCAGCAGGGACTTCCCCACGGAGGGATGGCTGTGCGAGGGATGGCTGTGCCAAAACCTGAGGCAAGTGTGTCTGATGAACAATGAGGAGCCCGGGAGGAGAGCAGGAGAGGAGGCTAGTGTCAGACCTCACAGGCCATTAGAGGTTTAAGTAAATAAGGGATAAGCTAGAAATTGTGCTGTGATTGTGTGCAAATGGTGCTTTTTGATTGAATAATTTTGTATCCTCAGGGGTATGTTCTAACTACTTTTCTTTTTCTTTGGAGAGTTCGAAGTTTAAAGTTTTCTCTTACACTACCTAGCCTACCAGCTAAGTATTTTCTCAGAATCTCATTGATGTGAACCGCCCTGATCATCTAGAAAAGCGAAGGGCTGTGTTTGAAGTGTATTGCTTTTTAAAATCTATGCACTATGGTGTGCTGGAACATGCTAAAGGTGGATTGCATTCAATCCAGGTGGTGACAGGGCTCACAGAGAGGAAAAAACGTGCTGCCCTCAGGGAATGGGCTTTGGGCCAAGTGAGCTGGGAAGGAGACCGTGTTTAAATGTTCACGCTGTACTTTTTCCATCCCTCCTTAGCTAAGAACAGGTGATTCCATATGCAAAAATAAAAAAAGATTCCATATGCTAGCGGTCGCCAGCCGGTGCTCCGCAGACCACTGGTGGGCCGTGAGGTCCGAAAGGTTGGCGACCACTGCCATATGCCACAATCATTTTTTATCTCTACAAAAGGCATAAATGTCCTGTTATCTCATTTCTTTGTTTGCCAGAAGATTTTTAAAAATCTTAAAAGACTAAGACATTCATTCTGTGCCCTCTCACAATCAGCTTCTCCTTTACTGGTTTAACAACTCTGTGTTTTCCAAGGAGGCGGCTTGCTGCCGCCCTCCTGGCACTGGCAGTGTTAAGGCTAATGACGAAGGCTGCCATCTGTTCACTCAGCACATGACAGGCTGAGGTTATCTCTACATAGAAACAGTCTCCTTCACAGCAGATGGGCGTTGTCTGATCCTTTCCCACCTCTCCTTCCATGCTCTTTTTGGATTGACCACCTTTTGGTTATTCGGGACTCAGCCAGTTGGGGTGAACGCTGGGAGCATGGAGAAGGGCACACAAAGGCTTTAAAAAGGTCAGAAATAAATACAGAGTAAGATGAAGGCCGGGCAGACCCCTCAGGAATACCGCCTCTTTCCATAAACATCCACTCACAACCCCTCATTGTCTTCCAGAATATGACACCTTCCCTCCCCACTCTGTGTACTGCACCCCTACCCCACCCTCTCAGAGCTCCTGACAGAATAACAAGGATGCAGAGTTCCATGCGCTCCCTACCAGCCTCACCTGGGACTCGTAGGGGAGAAACGCAATGTTGATTTCCGTCAGAGTCTTGATGACTTTGGCTGCTCGAGATTTTACCAGCTCGTTAAACAAGGCATCTGGACAAGCTGCAGGAATGACAAAAGACACTAGGTTTTCCTGTTCGTTTGCTGGTTGATTTCAATAGTCACACGTGTCTGGTAGATTCTTCATTTATTAGCATTTTAACAAAGGAAATAAAAAGTTAATTCCTTCCTAAAATATCCACTACCTCTAGGCTATAAAAGTAGAATAAAAACACCCACAAGGCCCTCAACAGAGAAACAATGGGCAATAAAGACTGAGATTCTGACAGCTAATAAAAAACAACAACTGTTTTTCATATATATTTTTTTTATATTGCAGGAAAAGACCTGCAATATACACAACATCATGCATCCGACATGCTCATGAAAAAGAAAATAACGAAAAATCAAACCACTGGGCAATGTGGTGCTGGTGTTTCTTGGACCCTCGAAGGAACTCCGCCGCTCAGGAGACCCACTTGGTGGGGAACCACAGTTCACGCAGCTCTCCTGGGCCAAACAGTGCAGGGTCCCAGAAATGCACTCTTGTTTCATATTACTCATGCTGCCTACCTGCTCTCTCTTGTCACCCACATTCAAATGGTATAAAAGTATTTTTTGCCAGAACCTTTCCCCACTTTCTCAGGGGTAAGTTCTGCCGGTTTTCCTTCGAAGAACACTAGGGAACCTGTTAGGGTTGTGCGCTCTTTAGCTAGCCCGCCTCACTCAGCTCTCTGCTGTTAACGAAGATTGACCAGGATGTTGGCACACGGGCTCCTTGCGCACGAATAACAGAACGGACTCCAGGACAACGATGCCAGTCTAGCTGAGATAAAGTCCAGGGGAAACCTTTGAGCTTGGAAAGCGGATGGACATACACTATGCTTTAGTGACATCTGGAAGTCCACACGGTGAAACAGCGAGGCTGGCACCGGGACGTTCCGCTCAGTCCTAGGAAGAGGGGCTATTGTCATCAGAAAGGTCTGCACTGGCTACAGGGCTTGCATGTGGGTGTGCTTATTTTTGTCTCTAATGCAATTTTTCTTCTGAAAGACAAGACAAGATCAGGACAATCACGGCAACAACCCATTTCTTCCCTGTTGCCCTGGCTCGGCTCTGGCTCAGCCGTGCCGTGCAGAAAGGCTACCCTGGAGGGTGGGGCAGCATCTGGCAGCTGTACTCACAGTCAGTGAAGAAGACATGGGCAGCCCGGTACTTAGCAGTCGGTGGGTCCTTAAAGTCATTCATGAGGGAGCGGATAGACTGTGAAGAGGGATAAAAAAGGGAACTGAATCCACTTCTAGAAGCAAATGGAGCCTCTATCTGGTCAAAATTAAATCCAAGAGGGCGTTCAAGCTACTTGCACAAAAATAGCAGGGCATTTTTAATGTATAATTCTAACTCATGTTTGGGGATTTGCAACTAGGATTATTTGGGAGTTTAGATGAACAAAAGCCTTCTTAGATCATTCCAGAATGACAGTGTCAGTTCTTTGATGCCACCATAACATGGGTTCCTAAGAAGAGACCCACAAAAGAGGAAACTGGTCAGAAACCTTCTAGGAGATTCACACCGATGAAGTTCTAGCAGTGTAGTTGCATCTTCAGAAACTCATTCATAAGCCAACTTTTACAAGTGAAAAGAAAGTGTGAAAACTGGGGGCAATTTATGGACTGAGAGACAAGCCTAAGACAACTGTTAGCCCAAAGCAAGGAGGTGGACCTTGTCTGGATGCTGATTTGAACCAAGCCTCCAGCACGATAAGATAGGCAATTCCGAACACTACTGGGCTGTTGATGCATTCCGCCTGAAAGTATAAAATACCTAAGCTCGGAAGGCTGGTCCCTAACTAGATAAAGCGGGTTCCTACCGAGAGGGAGTGCAAGGGGGAAGCTGAATGGCCTGGTACTGGCTTTCTGGCCAGCGGTGAATTTCAGAAAGCGTAAGGCTCTCTCCACTCCTCTCTGCCTCTCCCACCCCCGATTGTGAATTGCATGGTTAAGCAGAGCAGTGTGTTACATGTGTGCTTAACCCAGAAACTGCAGACACGGCTGCGCAGACGCCACGCCAGCACGTGGGACCTTAGCCAAAGCTCTTCTGGGGGGAGGACTTACCTTCTCTGACGGAGTGATGAGGTACACAGCCTCCAGGCTGGGCAGTGGCTCCCTGCACTTGTTGATGTCTTCCACAACTAGACACAAAACAGCAGCCCACCGTGAGTGAGAAAACTCAACTGGGCATCACAAGACTGGAAGTGACAGGCACAGGCTACCTTCAGACAAGCAGATAAAAACCTGGGAGCGGCGGTGTCACTGCCCCTTCCTGATAGTCACCACTTTCCGCCGTCCCACCGTGCTGAGATTTTAGAAGACCTGAAACCTATCACACTAAATATTTCCCACTCCCCATTTCGGTTTCAGTAAATTCCTTGAGCTGCTCTGATTGAAAATGGAAAATTTGCCTCTTCCTTCAGGTTTTGTTGCTGTTGCTGTTCATTTGTACCCCAAATTCCAAGTTCCTTTAGAATTCCCATGCTTTGATAGAGAAAAATGTAGTTTTAAAAAATTAATGAAAATAAGTTTGTAAGCTCAACTGACCATAGGACACTTCAACTCTCCTAGACACTGCCAAAGTAGCTGTACCAACTGACACTCTGTCATATAGGAGTTCCCATTTTTCTACATCCTCTCTGTCACTTGGCAGTATCAGAGTTTAAATATTCCAGTCTGGTGAGTGTACAGCCATATTTCACTCTGGTTTCAATTGTAGTTCCCTGACCCTTAAAGTGGGCAAGTAATTTTTCATGTATTTATTGGCCATTTTGGATTTATTCTTTTTTTTTAAGTGCCTGTTCAGGTCTTTTGCCCATTTTTTTCCCTAGTGGATGGCCTGCCTTTTCCCTTGATTTAGCCTTCCTTTTGGCATCCTTTAACACAGCGGTTCTCAACCTGTGGGTCGCGACCCCTTTGGCGGTTGAACGGCCCTTTCACAGGGGTCGCCTAAGACCATCCTGCATATCAGATATTTACATTACGATTCATAACAGTAGCAACATTACAGTTAGGAAGTAGCAACGAAAATAATTTTATGGTTGGGTCACAACATGAGGAACTGTATTTAAAGGGCCGGAAGGTTGAGAACCACTGCTTGAACAGATATTTAATGAGCATCTAGCAGTGGCTTAGGGATTCAGTGATGAACAAGAAGCCTTGGGTCTCTCTCAGGAACTTACAGTCTTACCACCCAGGTCAGTGGAAGAATCTAAAGTCCAGTAGGTAATACTGAACAGGGAGGAGGAAAGCTGGCACCAGGGGAAGGCCTGAGCGTCACTAAAGGGAGGAGAGAATGGGGCGCTCACTTGTTATCCCCTCGGTCATGATGTCCGTCATCTTACAGCAGGAGGAGAGCATCCTCATGCTCAGCTGATCGACCACCAGCACCTGGAAGCAGAGAGACCATCTTACAGCCCGTGTGGCACCTTCTGCTCTTCTCAGCGGCTCACCGCGTCAGACCTCAACATGAGCCCCGAAGGCAGAACACTGAGATTCAGTATTTCCTGGGGCCAGCAGAAATTAGCTGAAATGCATGCTAGCTTTTTTCCCCACACGCTAACCTAACTTGGGAGTTAAGAGCTTGCTCTTACTGACTTGACTTAATTTTATAAGTTTAAAAATATTAAACTTTTGATTTTTCATGATAAAGAGATCAATTACTCATAAAAATGCAAAGAAAGAGATAAAAATACTCTATAGCACCCACACTCAGAAGCTACGCTGGAGAGTCTTTTCTCAGGGCAGAGCTTTTTCCTAAAGGGAGGGGGAGCACTCGTGCCACAAGGATAGTCTGGAAGGTGAGGACTGTTACAATGTCATCAGGACGCACCCCCACCAGCACACACATCATCCGGGAGCCGACTGTGCTTCAGGAAGACGTGCCATCGGGTCTAAACGTTTCACGCCTGCAATTCTTCAGCTAACCTTTCCTAGCTCCAGTCGGTACGGTGGACAGGGGAATGCAGTTAAAACAAGGCTAGTTCTCCTCTCCCCCTTTAATGATATAAACGGAGGTGACAGAGGCCAGACACGAGGTGGCCCAGAAAGCACGCTGCTGCAGCATGAGGGCCAGGTTTCAGCCTACGCAGCAGCTTCCTCGAGACCCTTTAAAACTCCCAGGTCCACAAAGACGGGCAGAGAGAGTTCCCACCACATGGCCTCCCGCTCTGGTGGTGAGGGGGATGTGCTGCTAACACAGTCTCCCAAGTCCAGGGGAGACTTCAAAACCCACTTGGGCCGTCACCTCTGCTGCTACCAGCCGATGGACTTGCAAACTTGCAGGCAAGAGTGGTTGGAATAAACTTCAATAGGGCCCGGGAAGTTCAAACGAAACTGCATGCTCTCCTGGCCAGTGTAAGGCCCTGCCCCAGACAACCAAGTGACCCTTAAAACGCCGACTTCCTGAATGGAGGGCAGCACGCTGTCCGCTCCTCACGTCACCCGCTCCAGGAACTGAGGCCACAATCAGTTTGATTGACTTAAATACTTGTTTCATGTACATTACATGTGAAACAACCAGCGTTGTTCTCAAAGTTACACGAATAAACATGTAGTTACTGACAGATGGGGACAGGCCAAAAGAGGGCTTTCCACACTGTCGTGTGGGTTCCATGGAGATGCTTTAAAGCTGCCAGAGAGGCCAAAGGGCCTTGCCTTTCTCTCCCACAGTGGGCAGAATTCCACCCTCTCCTGCTAATATACGGGTTTCAGGTAAGATTTTGTTTGAATAAGAGTTCCACTGAGAACCTGCCCCAGCAGGTGCTCTCTTTCAGATAAGCTCTATGACCAAGAGATTTCATAACCAGGATCCTATCAAATGAGAGGCATAAGCAGATTACCTTTTTAAAATTTTATTCTCTGGACACAACAAAGGTCTTCACTCTCTGCCTCTACACTTTCCCCACCGTAGTTCTTCCCACATGAACTCGCCTTCAAGGCCTTTAATTATACTGTCTGCTTACCTTCCACTCCCCCTTCTTCTTGACTTTCTTTATCACATCATGCATGATCTCTAAAAAAGGACAAAAGAGAGGGAGGAAGAAAAGGAGAAAGGAAACTTTAATGTAATTTCAAGGACTTCAACTCCTGCCTACTAGACTCTCCCCACAGGCTTTGTTCTCGTTGTTCAATGTCTATTCACTGAGCCAGACTCAACCCACCGTAAAGAGTTTTCTCCCTACCCTGGCTGGTGTGGCTCAGTGGTACAGCTCTGGCCTGTGAACCAAAGGGTCACAAGTTCAATTGCCAGTCAAGGGCACCTGGGATACAGGTTTGGTCCCCGGCCACATGTGTGGGAGGCAACCAATCAATGTGTCCCTCTCACATCAACGTTTCATCTCTCGCTCTCCCACTCCCTCCGTTCCACTCTCTCCAACAATCAGTGAGGATTAACAACAACAACAAAAAAGAGTTCTCTTCCTGTTTTCTTAATTTGGTGGTTCTCAAACTTTTTGGTCTCAGGACTACTTTACACTTTTAAAAATTGAGGCCGAAACCGGTTTGGCTCAGTGGATAGAGCGTCGGCCTGCGGACTGAAAGGTCCCAGGTTCGATTCCGGTCGAGGGCATGTACCTGGGTTACGGGCACATCCCCGGTGGGGGATGTGCAGGAGGCGGCTGATCGATGTTTCTCTCTCATCGATGTTTCTAACTCTCTCTCTCTCTCCCTTCCTCTCTGTAAAAAATCAATAAAAATATATTTAAAAAAAAAAATTGAGGTTCCCAAAGAGTGTTTGCTTAGTCTCTATCATTCCCCTTTCCACCTGAGTGTCCCCAGCCGTGCAGGTCTCATAGGAAATGCCACTTTTACCACCTTTTCTAAACCCAGGGGGTGAGCAGGCCTGTTAGCAAGTGTGTTTCAAACACGTAGGTCATTCTCTAGAGCACAGTGGTTCCTAACTCTGCTTTTGACTACTCGCAATAATCTGATGTGCAGTAAATGTGTTCTGAAATGTTTAGAACTGTCTTCCTGATTATTGCAGTACTCATTGCAGTACTCTTGGAAAACAGAAAATATCGTGTGTTACATGTTTACTTAAAAAAAAGAAAAAAGAAAAATAATCTGTAATCCTGTCAACTTGAAATGCTTAATGAACATTTTAGTTACTTCCTACTAGCTTTTTCTCTGCACGTTTACAGTTAAAATCATGATATATATATAAAATTTTAATTATGCTTTTTTCAGTCACCAAACTCATTTCCCCAGGTTAATAAAAATGCCTCCTAGGATTTAAAATGCAACCATAATAGTCCAATAGCCATTTAGATTATTTCCCATGTTTCAGTGGAATGAAAAATTTGAAACAAATATATAAAGTAATAGAGCAGTGGTAAGTCATTTAGGTTACATTTGTACAATGGAATACTATGTACTCATTAGGAATAATGATATAGGAACTATATATATGCATTCATTCACTCATTCAGTAACATTTGTTGCGTAGCCACTGTTGGCCAGTCATTAAGCACCAGGCGTGAACAAGGGCAGGTACCACATGGCCCCAGTGGGAAGCAGGGAGGAGACCTTGAAGATCTGGTGGCAGAGGTGAGGGTCTCCTTGCTGGAGATGAGTCCTGGCTAAGAGGGGGCAGAGTGGTCTCATATATAGAAAGTTTGAAGAAAGAGGGTATCCAATATCTCCCTGAAGTCTGGGAAAGTGAATTTAGAGATGTTTTAGCATTTCTGGACAGTATTAAGGGCTAATTTGAGGTTCATGGCCATGAATTTAATGTGAAACCAGGCAGCTCAATTGTGTTTTGTGTATGTGTGTTTTCAAACAATGTTCGCCTATCAAGGTATAGGCCAGGAAGAAAAGAAGAGTTGGTTTCAACTAGTTTAGGGTTAGGGTTTCCCCAGGTGAGTACAACAGAGGGAGAAATTGCTCAAAATATATGGCTAAGAGCGGGGGGAAAGGACATGTTACAACTATTTTTTAAAAGTATACAAAAATAGGAAAAATTAGAGAAAGTTATACCAAAATGTTATTTTTGTACAGTAAGATTATGATTAATCTGTGATTGCTAATTTGTCTTCCTATGTTCTCCCCAGCTTTCTGCATTGAGTATATATTATTTTTTGTAACAGGAAAAATGGTCTAAAAATAATGTAAGTGATCCTGTTAGGAGAGCTTTCTGGGTATGGAATGAACAGGCAGAGTACAAATATTCTGGGCTCTTGATAAATTCTTCTGAATTATTTTGCAAAAGCACAATTTACACCCTCAGCAGTACGTTACACCCTCACCAGTACTTTCCAAATTAACATACTGATAAAGTAATAACTTGAGGTGTGCTTATTTTTAATCTTTGCTAAAGTATCAGCAGAAAATGGTATATTTCACTGTTTTTATTTGACTTTATTTTATTACTGAGGATTAATACTTTTTTCTTTGCTACACAAAATTAATTTTCATTCACTGGCTTTAAATTCAAGTCACTTTTTGATAAGGGAAGATAGAGGTAGAATCAAAAAAATTAAAACAAGTATCACAAGTAGTGAAGACGGACTGACAGCTGCCACACCCACCCTTCCAACCATTTCTGAGCTTCTCGGGGCATAACTTGTCGTGGGCATTGTCATCAGCCAATTCCAACCCTGCCCTACATTTTCTGATCCAAGACCAAAAAGGAAACAAGGATTAGAGCCCATCTGAGTATTAAGAGAGTCAAGTCGCTTGGGCTATTTCCTCACAAATAATCCGCTGCCGATCACAGTCTATCTCCCTGTAAGTTCTCTTGTGTGAAAAGAAAGAATAAAGCCTCTGACTCTGGTCCAGCCAGCTGGTCTCCTGTCTGTGTGCCAAGTCACGTGTTCCTACAGCCAAACATCACTCCACCACGCACCTGGTCAAAGGAGACGGGACAAAAGAGACCAGGGAGCTGCAACTTCTCCAGAAGTACGAGGCCATGGGCCTGGTGGACTCTGCTTCCCTCACTGCCAAAGCGGTAAGGAAGTGGGTTCCTTCAACCACACCCTGGTCAGAGGTTCTCAACCTGTGGGTCGCAACCCCTTTGGCGGTCGAATAACCCTTTCACAGGGGTCGCCTAAGACCATCCTGCATATCAGATATTTACATTATGATTCATAACAGTAGCAACATTACAGTTATGAAGTAGCAACGAAAATAATTTTATGGTTGGGTCACAACGTGAGGAACTGTATTTAAAGGGCCAGAAGGTTGAGAACCACTGCCCTAGATCCTAGCTGACTCCCAAACTCAACAAGTCCTGAGAAAAACAGCAGGTGCTCAGATTATCTGGGACCTCTTCAGGTGCACCTGATATACCAGCTGGAGTCCCAAAGCTCAGACTCTAGCGACAGTTGCAAATCCTACCCACCTGGTGAAGCCCTGTCCTTAGCCTTGGCAATGACCGCCCTCCGCAGTGACCCGTATCAGGACACCTGAGCCCAGGGCACTCCACGACACCAGAAAAAGCAGGACTAATATCAGATGAACCGGAAGCTGGAGGGGAATGTGAGCATCACCAAGTCCTCAAAACCACAGGGATTCAAATATTCTCCGCTCTGTGGCCCCAGAGCTCCTCGCTGCCCTGCACAGGTGCACCAGGAGCCGGGGGCCTCAGGCTGGGAGGAGAAGCGCCTCCCTTCGCTGGACTCAGCTCACAGCTGCTCTCCTCTTACCGGCCCGAAGCACAGAGACTGCAGTTATCCCAGCCCCGATGGCAGCTCCTGGGAAAGGCACCCTCCTGAACAGACCGTGGTGGTGTGAGGGTGAACGCTAACTACTCGGGCAGAGGTCCTCCCCACCCTCACGATTAAGAAAGAACGCCAAGGGAAGCACTACAGTTAGACTAGGGCAGTGGTCGGCAAACTCATTCGTCAACAGAGCCCAATATCAACAGTACAACGATTGAAATTTCTTTTGAGAGCCAAATTTTTTAAACTTAAACTATATAGGTAGGTACATTGTTATTAACTTAATTAGGGTGCTCCTAAGCTGGCCTTTGCTAAAGAAGTCCTCAATCTGATTGAGGTACGTTCGCTGAGGTCGACCCCTTCCAATTCTCCCATCTACACTCGTCTTGTATACTTGTTTTGTCTATCTCCTTTCCAAAAACCGACTTCTGCGCATGGGCCACGAAGTTTCAATCGCACTGTACGTGTGTGCCCGCACGTGGTATTTTGTGGAAGAGCCACACTCAAGGGGCCAAAGAGCCGCATGTGGCTCGAGAGCCACGGTTTGCTGACCACTGGACTAGGGAAAATCCAGGTTCAGGCATTTGCTGGCACATGCCCTGGTTATAGGCTCGATTCCCCAGTAGGGGGTGTGCAGGTGGCAGCCAATCAATGATTCTCTCTCATCATTGATGTTTCTATCTCTCTCTCCCTCTTCCTTCCTCTCTGAAACCAATACAAATATTTTTTTAAAAAATTATAATACTCTAATGACCTGTTGTGAAGACTAATGAGATAAAATACCTATTACAGGCACATAGGAGGCATTCAACAAAAGGCACCGATTACAATATCACTAAAACATGTTGTTCATACAGACAAGAAAACTGTGACATATCACTTCCACCAATCAAAAATTTTCATATAATGTAAAAACCCTATTAAAAGGAAGTAAATACTAAAAATACAGCTTTAAAATAATCACAAAAGCATCTAAAAGCAAACTCTGGGTATTTCACCAAAAACTTTAAAACTTCTCTGACCCACAATACATATGTGGACACACGTTGAAATAACGGTGCCAATGCACCAATGCACATAAACCGTACATGTAATACAAAATTGAACAGGAGAATCCTTACCCCTGTGGAGCAGACAGTGACCTCCGTTTATTTAGGAACAGATGTATCAATGTGAATCACGGGCAGGGCCCACAGGACTATATTTTTAATTCACTCTCACTTAACATTGTTCTGAAATTTCACTACGACAGGCAAACAAAATGAGATAGAATAATGGTAAGAAAGATGCAGACTATCTGCCTTAGAAAATCATGGGAATCAACTGAAAAACTATTAGAAACAGAAAAGCATTTAGGGAGGTGGCAGATACAAAATAACGACAAATAAACCAAGCGGACTTTGATAAGGCAACAGAGTTTCTAGGAAGACGGCTGCACTGGTTACCAGTGTGTGCCGGGCTGGGACCCTGGAACCCCACCCCCTGTCAATTAATTATGGCCAAAAAGTGTACCCCAAATGCTCATCAACTGGTGAAGGGATAAATAAATGAAGTATATCCATGTAATGAAATGCTATTCAGCCATAAAAAGGAATGAAGTACTTACACATGCTACATACGAACGAACCTTTAAAAATGCTAAGCCAAAGAAGCCAACCACAAAGGACCACATGTTGTGTGATTCTTTTTTATTATTATTATTATTTAAGGTATTACAAATAGTAATACATATGTACCCTTCCCCCCCATTGACCTCCCCCCGAGCCTCCCCCCCCCCGTGTGATTCCATTATTATGAAATGTCCAGAATAGGCAAAGCCATAGCGATAGAGAGTAGATTAGTAGTTGCCTGGGGCCGGGGGAGGGTTGGGGGTGATATCTAAGGAGTACAGAGTTTCTCTGGGGTAATGAAAGTATTCTAAAATTATGACGGGTGCACAATTCTGTGACTACACTAAAATTGTATACTTTAAATGGATGAATGGTATGGTGTGTGATTCGTATCTCAAGAAAGCTGTTTGGTTTTTTTAAAAGTCATCAGAGAATTTTAGACGAAACCTTCAAGCTCAAAAAACCAATGCAGTTTTGCTTGATATAAAACTGTTCCATCGTGTCTTCATCTGAAGACAGGTAGCCTCACCTACTCCTATAAAATATCATTATCTAAAATTATAATTTCCTATAAACTTCGATCTAAAGTATGACTTTGTGGAAGTCAGAAAGACCAAAATAGAGACCACAAATTGCCAGCCACAGGGCAAGAACAGGGCCCCACTCTGCATACTGTTGAATGGCAACTGGCAAAGCTCCTATTCAGGGTTACCTTTCGGGAATGGGGAGTGGGAGAGGAAGCAGGAGGCCCACTGTCTGGAATGGTCACAGCTTTAGACTGTGCAGGGATGGGTGAACGATGACTTGATGCCCCTGCCCTTGTAAGCACACCGAGACTGTATAAGACTCAAATGTCCAACGTTGTACACCAGCCTTGGGCTGCTGCCAGGATTTGAGAGGAGTGCGCGATGATAAACAAATGCCTGATCTCCGAGAAACCAAATCCTAACCTCAGACTCATAAAGATGCTGGATAGAGTTACTGAAATGACTCCTCATTTTCTATCTAATTTTCCCTATTCTGCTTCCTAAGGTTTAGAGCAGCGGTTCTCAACCTGTGGGTCTCGACCCCTTTGGCGGTCGAACGACCCTTTCACAGGGGTCGCCTAAGACCATCCTGCAGATCAGATATTTACATTACGATTCATCACAGTAGCAACATGACAGTTATGAAGTAGCAACGAAAATAGTTTTATGGTTGGGTCACCACATGAGGAACTGTATTTAAAGGGCCAGAAGGTTCAGAACTACTGGTTTAGAGGCAAAGGTTAAGGAGCTAGGAAGTCTAAAGCAAAGCCCATGGACCTTGGAACTCTGATCATAAAGGAAAGCTTAAACTGGGGGCAAGAGGAGATTAGAAATAGGACTTCCCAGCTGCACTTTAGATGCAGCAGCACCAAAGCAACTATTTTCTTCTCCAGAGGTTGCCTACAACACAATGTTCCATGGGTAACAGGAGCTGTGAAGTTACCAAAAATACGCAAATGGAAACATCAATCAAAAAAAACCAAAACATCTATACCTTCTTAAAATCAATAGCTTATGGTAGTAAATACTATTGAGTTATATTAATACTTTGAAACAAAGAGACCAAACAAAACCAAAAAATGCTAAAATGGCAATTAGTGTTCCAGGGCAGAAAGCACTATTATTGCAAATAAGCCTTTTTTTTTAAAGGCCTCACTAATGAGGCCCATTTTCATACCAGATAGGCAGGCGTTTGGGAAGCTTTTACAGTTACTAAAGGAACAAGCACATGGCCCTACACATTAGGGCTCAGCTGCGAATGGCCCATTTGGTTGTCAGCCTGTACCTGTTCCTCTGCAGAAAGCTCGGCCTCCTAAGCACACTCACTCTATGATGACCACAGTTATTCCGCCTTGAACTGTAGGGACCAAGAATCAGTATCTACCATGATCTTGGCAGGAACCCAAGCTGTGGCCAGCATCTTAAATTGGCAGATGTGGCATTTAATGGCTCCAAATGACATTTCTTGAGTTACGTGTGAATTTCCCTAAGGACTAAAGGGTTAGGAAAACTACACTTTGAAAAGCGGGGGAAAGAATGGAATGTTTCATGCAATCCCCAAAACCCAGATCAGACAGGGGACTTAGGATCATCTAGCTTAGTGGTTCTCTATAGGGAGTGACCTTACCCCGCCCACAAGGGCACACTCGGCCATGTCTGGAGACGTTTTTGATTGTCACAATTGGAGGGTGCTATGGGCATGTTCGGGGGGGGGGGGGGGGCAGGGATGCTGCTACACATCTCACAGTGCACAGGCTCAAAATGTCCATCGTGCCGAGGCTGGGAAGCCCTGACCTCATCAACTTTATAAAGCAAGTGAATCTGAGCGAGATCAAGTGCCTTGTCCATGACAGTGCTGGTAGGAACCCTCTTATGTTGAAATCCAAGATTCTGACCAGCCCAATCTGCTCTGCTCTAAGAGTAAACCTGCTTCAGGTCTGAGATATTAAGAAAGGTTTAGTCTCACAAAGCATGACAAGGCTCAAGCCCCACCTGGAACCTTCAGTACAGCCAGTCTAGAGGTGTCGCACTGACGTGACACCTCAGGGGAACTTCCACAGGCCCCCACCCACATACCCCAACACACACAAAGGTGTGGTTTGAGGAGGGCCGCTTCCTTTCCCCAAACCCATGTAACTGGTTACAACGAGATACCAGGAAAAGGAAACATCCGGTTGGGTTTGTCAGGATAACGCACCGGGGAAGAAGGCGGAGCTCTGAGAAGAGGAGAACCACCAGAAAATCCAAAAGAAATAGCTGAGATTGCAGGAACTTTCACTGGATATGCAGACCGGGTTTCCTCATCAGCCTCCCATACTCTAAAGGATATATTCTGCTTCGCATGTTTTAAAATTGGTTTGTTACTTCTGCCATGCTATCACTTTTTGTTTTCTATTTCGTTGGCCTGGCTGGCCCATTTTCCACTTCATTCTGATTTTTCACATTACCTGACATGTGAGCTCTCGGACTGTCATGTTTATGTTTGAGAGTGACTTAAAAAACAAATTCTTTACCTGAGCCTTTATGCCATGTTTCTGTTGTTTTTCCTTATCAAACTTTTACAAAATGCCGTGTAGATTTTTTTTTCTTTTCTGCTCAAATCACCTAGACCAGAGGCAATTCTCTCTGGTCATTCTTTGTGGGACAATGTATAGATGGGACTTCTTTGTCCCTCCCCCATTTACCTGGGATCATTTGAATATTGCCCTCTGAATGTGTGCTGGCACAATGGTTTTGCTCTGCCTTCTGCTAGGGGACGGGTGGGTGGTGGAGAACTGACTGGGGAAGCCTCTCTCCAAATGATATAATTTAGTGAAGAGTTCTATGCCCAGGACCACTCCACTGGGGATGTATATGCCTTTAGGCTGCACTTGATTCCCTGCTTCCCAGTGAGCTAGTGAGCCCATTCAGAATGAAGTTCCTGGACTTGGGCTGTCCCAAGTATTTTCCAAGCTGTCTCTGTTTACTTGGACTTTTGCTTGCTGCCCAGACAATTGGCCCTAGAGCTCCAGCAGCCTGTTTCCACTCTCCTGTCAGCGGGAAGGGAACACTGTGGCCAAAAGAACCAGTCATTTTGCTGTTAAGGAACCAGGGTGTGGTGGTCCCCGCCTCTGGCTGGCAGCCACTCCCCTCCTTCCTTCCGGGAACACAGTTCTTATCAATGATAAGGCCTTATTTTAAAATTCCAAGTCTGGTCTTCTTTCCTGTAACAATGTGTGGTAACTGACCTCGCAGGCCCAGGAAAGCAGGAGCCAGCTGAAGTGGAGTCCTAAGCCAGGGCCACGAAAACCAACCAAACGTGCACAGAAAATCCCTCACCAGCTTGGGGAACTGGCAGTGCCAGGTGCCCCTGGGACTTAAAAGAACAGGAGGGGGCACAGGCATGTTGCTAGAAAGGTACTTGAGAAACAGTCACATTCTAGGGCCACTCTACCACTTCCCCTCCCTGGGTGATCACCCTTCCAACATAGCAGAACACCAACCCTTCCTCTTGAGTCCAGAGGGTCCCTGGCCTGGGGACCGAGGCACAGCTGAGAGCATGAGTCTAATACTGAAAACAGGGCCTGCGTGACCATATGTGGGGACTGTGAGAGCTACCCTCCGTCCCGGACCCTCTTCATCCACTCAGCTCCCAGAATTGGGGCAGCTTGACCTTTATCCCCCAGGCAGGAGCCGGAAAGAGACTTCTCTGGGGACTCAAGCCCAAGAAGAAAATCTAAAGATACTGACATTGGAGATTCCCCACAAACGGCCCACCCAGATCAGAGCCACCCACCAGGTCAGCACTCCCAACCAGCCTATGTCTCTCATTCCTAATCACAAGCAGCCAGCCAGGTGTGGGTCACGTTCGAGGAAAGTTCCTACATGGAAAGTAGAGATGAAAGTAAAACCTGGAGGAAACAGACCAGGCAGAAATTTTTCAAGAGAGAGAGCGAGAGAGAGAGCGAGAGATCAAAGAAGACACCGCACCCATGAAACAAGAATAGGGGCTATAAAAAAGAAAATTAAAAAGAGCTATTAGAATGTTTACACAACCTGACAGCAGAAACTTAAAATTAAATAGAAGGGCTGGAAGATAAAGCTGAGGCAAAGAGCCAAAGAGATAAATAACTGAAGAGAAAAGATAACATTAGAGGACAAGTCCAAGAGGTATAACATCTGAATAGTAGGAATTGCATAAAGAGAAACTCAAGAGAAATTAGTGAAATTATTGAAGAAGTGCCAGGTGCCGGACGGCAGAGGGCCACTGCATGTCTAACAGACTACGGCCCATGGGCCAAATGCAGCCTGCAGACTGGTTTTGTACACTATAAGCTAAGAATGGCTTTTATACTTTAAAAGGGTAGGACCAAAAAAAAAAAAAAAGAATGTGTGGCAAAGATCATACCTGGACCACAGAAGCTCAAGTATTTACTACATGGCCCTTTGCAAAAAATAAAAAAGTTCTGACCCTGGTCTAACACAATGGATGAGAACAGGCAAATACCAAGGCAAATTGCTATGAAAGTCAGAACTCTGGGGATAGATCGAAGGTTTCAGAGGGGAAGGCATGGGCCACATACAAAGGCACTGCAATCAAATGTCTTCCAACTTCTCAAAGGCAACACTGGAAACAAGAGACAGTGGGGCAAAGTCATCACACCATCTGCCCCTCAGGGCCTCATCCCGATGTATCACCACCGCTTGTCTAACTCCCACTAGGACCAGGTCTGCTTATAAGCTTTGTATCTGCTGCCTCAGCCCAGCTCCTGGCATGCAGGAAAGGCTGCATGAATACTGGTCAAATGAAGGAAAGTTTGGTCCCAGAACCCTCCCAGGCATGCTCATATGGAAACGAGCCGTGATACACGAGCCTGGGTTTCTCTGTCAGAGAAGTCCTCCCGACAAGAAGTGGCTGCTGGGGACGCTGACTCAAATCCATTAACTTCACAGCCACGCTCCACTGATTTTTTAAAAATTTGTTTTCCTCTACTTTTCTCCACCTCTATTTCCACCCTCAAGAATAAAATAGGCTTTCCTAGTGTGATACTTAATATCTCATTCACTTCTTACAAGGTCAGCTCTTAGACCAAATAATTCGTTAGTTGACATTTACAGCAAAATGTCAGTGGCATACAAAAAACAGAAAGGAAGGACGACTGGAAGTCTGCCTGTGAGAGCTTACAATCTCAGCTATCAGTAGTTATTCTTGCTTCGGAGCCCCAGAGGCGTATATTAAGATCAGATCAGTGTGCATCAGAATAAATTACTTTGTTTTAACCAATGCAAACCTTCCCAAAGGGCATCAGAGTAGCCAATAGCTGGCTGTTGTTAAGCGATTATTAGATTATGTGTCTATCAAAAAAGTAACTAATTGCCTTGATTCTTCTAACAATTTATTCAGTAATTTTGAGCAGGTATACTAATCTCTGTAATTATATCTGTAAAATAATAATAACCCCTTATAGGGACTCTTTCTTGTTTCCCAAGCAATGTTTTTGCATATTATTTTATGTGAATCTTTAAAGAATTCTGCGATACTGGGATTAGACTCCTCAATTTAAAAAGAGGTTAAATAATACATCCAGCCATAGCCGGTTTGGATAGAGCGTCGGCCTGTGGTCTGAAGGGTCCCAGGTTCGATTCCAGGCTGCAGGCGCCATCCCCAGTGGGGGGCATGCAGGAGGCAGCCAATCAATGATTCTCTCTCATCATTGATGTTTCTATTTCTCTCTCCCTCTTCCTTCCTCTCTGAAATCAATAAAAATGTATTTTTAAAAATAATACATCCAGGTCATCCAGCCACTAAAACCGGGACTGTTAGCTGGAATCTGACTTCTAGTCTAGAACTTTTCTCAATATCCAACACTGCTTCTTGCTAACTTAAGAAAAAAAGTTTTAAATGAGCATGGGGGAAATATGTAAGTAAAACTCATACTTGCTGAAATTAAAACGAAGTCATAGATACCTTGCCCTATCTAGCAACAGCAATGGCCCTGCACAGAAGCAACTGACTGAGGCAATCAAAGAATAGGACCCAGCACTTCCCATACAGGCAACCACAGGAGTAGGGTTCAAAATTTATGGCTGTTGAGTTGCCAGTGATAACTATAAAGTTTGGCCTGGCTACTCCACTAAGGAAAAGATACTTCATTAGCTGCCAAATACCTGTTTGCCTAGGAGGTGCTGTGTGCCAAAAAAAGCCAGAGGGGAAATATTTCAGTGCATATTCAATAAGCCCTTTTTGGATTCTGTGGCAGATCTTTGCTCTCTTATATCTGATGGTTAGCACATGAATGATACCTGAGTCCCAAATCACCTCTTACAGAAATTTTGCCCCAACTTAAATTACTATTACCCCATATGAGTAACATCTAGTTCAAAACAAAGAAAGACTATATTTAGAAATAAATGGCAAGAATATGGCATATTAAAAACTATGGGAGAGGGTTGGGAATAAAACCTATGGGATTTAACCACGGCTATACTCAGCCTTTGATGTTTTTATTTTATTTATTTATTGTTTTTTCAATTAAATCTTTATTGTTCAGATTATTACATTACTCTTTTTTTCCCACCGTAACTCCCCTCCACCCAGTTCCCACCCCACCCTCCGCCCTCACTCCCCACCCACTGTCCTCATCCATAGGTGCACGATTATTGTCCAATCTCTTCCCTCACCACCACACCCCTTCCCCCCCCCCCAAGAATAGTCAGTCCATTCCCTTTCTATGTCCCTGATTCTATTACAATCACCAGTTCATACTGTTCATCAGATTATTTATTCACTTGATTTTTAGATTCACTTGTTGATAGATATGTATTTGTTGTTCATAATTTGTATCTTTACCTTTTTCTTCTTCTTCCTCTTCTTAAAGGAAACCTTTCAGCATTTCATATAATCCTGGTTTGGTGGTGATGAACTCCTTTAGCTTTTCCTTATCTGTGAAGCTCTTTATCTGACCTTCAATTCTGAATGATAGCTTTGCTGGATAAAGTAGTCTTGGTTGTAGGTTCTTGCTATTCATCACTTTGAATATTTCTTGCCACTCCCTTCTGGCCTGCAAAGTTTCTGTTGAGAAATCAGCTGACAGTCGTATGGGTACTCCCTTGTAGGTAGCTGATTTTCTTTCTCTTGCTGCTTTTAGGATTCTCTTTGTCTTTTGCCCTTGGCATTTTAATTGTGATGTGTCTTGGTGTGGTCCTCTTTGGATTCCTTTTGTTTGGGGTTCTCTGCGCTTCCTGGACTTGGAAGTCTCTTTCACCAGGTAGGGGAAGTTTTCTGTCATTATTTCTTCAAATAGGTTTTCAATATCTTGGTCTCTCTCATCTTCTGGCACCCCTATAATTCGGATGTTGGTACGCTTGAAGCTATCCCAGAGGCTCCTTACACTATCTTCGTATTTTTGGATTCTTTTTTCATTTTGCTTTTCCGGTTGGGTGTTTTTTGCTTCTTCGCATTTCAAATCTTTGACTTGATTCTTGCGCTCCTCTGGTCTGCTGTTGGGAGTCTGTATAATATTCTTTATTTCAATCAGTGTATGCTTAATTTCTAGTTGATTCTTTATCACAACATCAAGGGTCTCATTAGATTTCTTGAGGATCTCACTACATTTATCGGCGGTCTCACCAGTCTTTTCGAGGGCCTTATTAAATTTATTGGCGGCTTCTAGACAGTTCTTTAAAGACCTTAAAAGTGTGGTTTTGGAACTCTATATCCAACAGTTTGCTTTCCTCCAGGTCTGTTGTTTGTGTCCTGTTTCTTTGTCTCGGCATTTTTTATGCTTCGCTGTGTCGATAGAGTGCCTTTCTGTGCTAAGTGTCCCAATTACCTGAGGTAGACCTCTCGGTGCACCCCCTTGTGGTCTTTGTGCACAGTCTAGTTGTAGTTAAGCCTTGATTGTTGTAGGTATCACTGTGAGGAATTGACCTCCAGGCCAATTGGCTGTGAGAATCAGCTGTGTCTGCAGTGGGAGAACTTCTGTGCTGGAGACACCCCTCTGGGGCTAGACTTGCTTCGATGGGGCTTTGGTGCTCACTGAGTCTGCCCCCTGAGTGTGTCTTTTATGGTTCCACGGAGCTGCAAACTGGATGGTCCCACTCTCTGATGTTTTTATTACAAGAAAAAAATTAACCAAATATTTAGAATTTAATTAAGAACACATACCCACAACATAGGTGGAAGAAACTGGTTTTTTTAAAAAACAACAACATGCCCTGACCCGTTTGGCTCAGTGGATAGAGCGTCGGCCTGCGGACTGAAGGGTCCCGGGTTCGATTCTGATCAAGGGCGTGTACCTTGGTTGTGGGCACATCCCCAGTCGGGGGTGTGCAGGAGGCAGCTGATTGATGTTTCTCTCTTGTCGATGTTTCTAACTCTCTATCCCTCTCCCTTCCTCTCTGTAAAAAATCAATAAAAGATATTAAAAAAATAATAATAAAATAAAAAATAAAAAACAACAACAACAATTAAACAAGTCTCTAGCAAATATTTTCATAAAAAAATAACAAGTAGGGTAGCTGAGAAAGGAGATCACAACTACTGATGCAGAATATTCTTTTTAAATCCTACAAATTTAATTTAGTCAATACGTTTGAAATTTTTAAGCTGAAAGGCCTTCTTTCTAAGGAAATATAAATTGCCAAAACTGACTCAAGGAGAAGTAGAAAGCCTAAAAAAACAAATCATAATAAAACAGATGTAAAAGGCTGCCCAATATTTATCCTCTTCCCCCCCAAGAGCAACAAATTCAAACAGTTTTATGGATAAATCATTTCTAACATTCAAAGAAGGGATTTCCATGTTATCTGATCTATTCTGGAAGATGTAAAGAGATGGGGACCTTCCCAATCAGTTTAAGGAGAAATTCTGATGCTGAAGATTTAAAACAGATTTAAAAGAGAGAGAGAAATATTATGTATAATACCGAGCTCAACTGTCCACTCCACGTATTTAGTGAGGCCCGCTATTACCAGCACTGTTCCAGGTGCAGGGGACACAGTGTGAACAAAACAGTCTAAGCTCTCACGGAGCTTACATTTGGCCGGTGGAGGCGGGATCGACAAACAAACCAGTGAGAATGACATGTGAGATTTGACGATTCAGCATGGGAAGGGGATAGGAAATTCTGGGGGAAATCAAGGAAAGTTGCCATTTTATATAAAGTACTCAAGCCCTACCCAGTTTGGCTCAGTCAGCAGAGCGTCGGCCTGCGGACGGAAGGGTCTAGTTCCATTCTGGGGTCCATTCCGTTTAAGGGCACGTACCTCGATTGCAGGCTCCATCCCGGCCCGGGTCCTGGTCAGGGCACTTGCAGGAGGCAACCAATCAATGTGTTTCTCTCACATGGATATTTCTCTCTGTCTTTCCCTCGCTCTTCCATTCTCTCTAAAAATCAATGGAAAATATCCTCAGGCGAGGATTAAAAAAATAAAATAAAGTACTCAAAAAAGACCTCATTGGTGAGGTGGTGTTTGATCAGAGACCTACAGGAATTAAGGAAACAAGCATGCAGATATCTGAAGGAAGAACATTTCAGACACAAGGACCAGCAAAGACAAAGCCCTGAGATGGGACCATCCTTGGAATGCTCAAAGAACAAGAAGACTCAAATGTTAATGAATATAGATGCAAAAACAAAGAGTAAAATTTAATGATCCAGAAAAAGAACAATATATAACTGTCAAGTAAAGTTTATTTAAAAAGTGTAATGGCCCTAACTGGTTTGGTTCAGTGGATAGAGCGTCGGCCTGTGGACTGAAGGGTCCCGGGTTCGATTCCGGTCAGGGGCATGTACCTTGGTTGCGGGCACATCCCCAGTGGGGGGTGTGCAGGAGGTAGCTGATCCGTGTTTCTCTCTCATCGATGTTTCTAACTCTCTATCCCTCTCCCTTCCTCTCTGTAAAAAAAATCAATAAAATATATTTAAAATAAAAAATAAAAAGTGTAATGATTGATCAATATTAGAATTAATTCTATTCCATTGTTATATTAAATTTTTAAAACTATAGGATCTATAAAGAAACTGAAAAAGTAGTTGATTCTGATTTTAAAAACAAAAACTCAGCAAACTGGAACTAAAAGCAAGTAGCTTAAATGTCACTTCCATAGGGAAGCTTTCTCTAATCTCCTCAGTCTTATGCCAGGCCTCCCTTTATATGTAATCATATAGTGCTCTGTGTCATTCCTCTGTAATTCCTTCCCCCCCCCCCCCCCCCCAGTTAATCCTTACCCGAGAACATTTTTTCCATTAATTTTAAGAGAGTGGAATGAAGGGGGAGAGACAGAGAGAGAGAAACATCGATGTGAGAGACATGCCCCTATGGGGGCTGGGGATTGAGGTACATGCCCTAAACCAGAATCGAACCTGAGACCCTTCAGTCTGCGTGCTGACACTCTAACCACTGAGCAACTGACTAGGGCTCAGATCCATTCTTGATGGCAATGTGGATGGGTTTCTGCCATGTGCCTGGTGATGCCCAGACAGACATGTGTCAGCTTCGAGATGTGTAGACAGCAGTCTGTCCTCGGGTTCTCCACTCTGTGTTCTTGGTCGCCTATGGTGGTGGTTACATGCGTGTGTAATGACTGAAATGTGAAGAACTGTTCACTAAAAGGGGTGAATTTTACTGTGTGTAAATTATACCTTAATTTTTAAAATGGAAAAATGCAACATATGCTTAATATAGTTTAAAATATACTTGCTGTTTCTTTAAAAAAAAAAAAGTATAAGAAATGAATGAAGACTGCTTCTATCGAGGTGTCTTCTCAACTTGTGACACATCCTATGCATCATGGCCCCATCTGAAAAAGGTGTGGGTTTAATGTACACATGGCAACTACATTCTTTTCCAAAAAAATATGATTCTGATAAGCAAATATGAGGGGAAATTGCTAACAGCTAGGAAATGACAAGAAAAACAAACAGGCCCTAGCCGGTTTGGCTCAGTGGATAGAGCATCGGCCTGAGGACTGACGGGTCCTGGGTTTGATTCTGGTCAAGGGCACATGCCTGGGTTGTGGACTCAATCCCCAGTGGGAGGCGTGCAGGAGGCAGCCAATCAATGATTCCCACTCTTCATTGATGTTTCTATCTCTCTCTCCCTCTACCTTCCTCTCTGAAATAAATAAAAAAATATTTTTTTTAAAGTAAAATGATTTAAAAAAGAAAAAGAAAAACGAACAGTACATTTTGTAATCCTTGCATCTTTGTGACACACTGACAAAACTTCAGGGAACAGGAATAAGCTCTGGATTATACAACATGGATTTATATAATTGAAACATAATCTATTAACATAAAAAAATACATAAATTCCACAAAAGATGTCACTGTCCTTTCTTGTACAATCTCTTTGTAGCGAGCAGAAGAAAACACATTTAGGGGGGGGAGGGATGTAAATAAATTAATAGGACGGGAAAAGAAATTGGCTCAGATTACAAATCGTCCATATGTTCTTCAGGCCCATTCTTCCATTTTCCAGTTCGTTTGTACCTTTTCAAGAAGTATATTCGAGACTCTACTTCCTCCCCCAAAACTCTGGCCCCACAGGATAGAGGCAGTCTGTCTCTTCTCAAAATCCCGTAACACTCCTACTGACCTTCTTTGTGGATATTTTCATAATGATAATATTTACTGAATTTACTGTATGCCAAGAACTATGTTAAATGCTGTACCTGCATTATATCATTTTATACTATAGAACCCACAATGTAGATGCTATTATTACCCATTTTGTAGATAAAGAAATTGAGGCACAAAAATGTTCCATTATTTGCAAAAGTCACACAGCTAATAAGTGATAGATCAGAATTTTATCCCAGGTAGTCTCTTTCCAGAGCCCATTCTCTGAACTGCTATACATAAGATTAAGTCATTCATTCAATATTGACTGAGTACCAAGACCTAATAAACAACACTAAAGATAGACACAAAAATAAGGCAAGGTCATGCCCTAGCCGTTTTGGCTCACAGAATAGAACGTTAGCCTCCCAAGGACTGAAGGGTCCCAGGTTCAATTCCAGTCAAGGGCACATACCTTGGTTGCAGGCCCTGGCCCTGGTCCATCCCAGGCCCTGGTAGGTCCCTGGTTGGCGCTTGCGGGAAGCAGCCAATCGATGTGTCTCTCTCACATCAATGTTTCTCTCTCTCTATCTCTCTCTCTCCCCCCCTCCCTTCCACTCTCTCTAAAAATCAATGGGAAAATATCCTCAGATGAGGATTAACCAAAAGAAAAAAAAAGAAACTTGTGGTCTAGGGCAAGACCAACCCAAAGAAGTGCAATACACAGAGTATACCTACATGTGTTGGGAAGTGACAGGGAAAACTTGGGGCAGGGAAAGCACCTCAGAATTCAGGACTGTCTAAGTCTGCCGCACAGTAAGGCAGCGCCCCATGTTAGTCACCTTTCATTCCCCTATAATTCCCAACAGGCTCTGAACAAACATTTATGGAATGAACAACTAAAGTCGGCCCATCTCCTCTACTTTTATTGTGCCTGTACCTACCCGCATTCCAAAACTCAACTCAGAAAGATGTGACAAGAAGCCAAACCTACATTTATTTTGCCCTCCATCATATCCTTCATTCATTCATTCATTCATTCATTCAGTAAGCATTCACTGCCTGCCGACTATGAGCCAGCCACCAATCCTGGCAGGGGACACAGTGGTGAACATGTCAGATGGAGACCTTCCTCTACTGGACATTCCAAGTGGATGAAACAACCAAACAAAACACTGAAGAAGATCATTCCAGATCATTTTAAGTCCTATGAAGAAAATGAATGAGGAAATATGATAAACAGTGACTATGAGTTTTTAATTTATATTGGAAGGCCAAGCTTGACAATGGCATTTAAAGTGGTGCATTCTAACCTAGCTGGTTTGGCTCAGTGGACAGAGCGTCAGTCTGGGGACTGAAGGGTCCGGGGTTTGATTCCATTCAAGGGCACATGCCCAGGTTGTGGGCTCCATCCCCAGTAGAGGGCGTGCAGGAGGCAGCCAATCAATGATTCTCTCTCATCATTGATGTTTCTCTCTCTCTTCCTCTCTGGAATCAATAAAAATACATTTTAAAAATAAAGTGGTGCATTTTGGTATTAAAAAAAACTTTATTTCACTTTTATTTTTAGAGGAAAAAGGGGAAGCTAGAAACCTCATCCAAAATTAGGAGCCAGCATTAACCTGTGGTATTGCCAAAGGATTACAATAATACTTATTTCCAAAAAGTATACCAAACTCAATTGTTAAAGGAATAAAACACTGTTCACACATTCCCAACTATATGTAAAATTAGTTTGGTTTTATTTTCATAAAAGGTGGCTTTGCTTTATTTCAGAAAAGAAATTTTGGCCATATTACATAGTGATTCATTTTTACCTTTATGCTTGCTTCTAAAAAAGAAGGGGAGGGGAGGACTAAGGAGCCACCTGCATGAACAAGGTCTTGGCCAGTGGCAAGGAGGCAAAACCCTGATTTCTATAATACTTAAGGATTTTGTTTTAAAAACACCGTATTCAAAACATTTGAAAGAAGTAATGTAACATTCACATTCTTCCTATTCCATAACACTTATTTATTTATTTTATCTACTGATTTTAGAGAAAGGAAGGGGGGGATGGGGGGGGGGAGAAACATCAATTTGTTGTTGCACTGGTTTATGCATTCATCAGTTGATTCTAGGTTAGAATGTGCCCTGGCTAGGGCTTGAACCCATAACCTTGGTTTGTTGGGACAATGCTATAACCAACTGAGCTACCCGGCCAGGGCCCCGTAGCACTTTATAAAGGAACTGGAAGTAAATGGTAGATCTGGAATTAGGAAGAACGTTATTTATTTATTTTATTTTTTACCAATGTTGCAAGGAAATAGACACCAGGTTTTAAAAATTAATTAACACTGATTTTGGCAAGTCACTTAACAACTCAGCCTCCATGCCCCCCGCCCCCAACAGTTACAGTGAGGGTGTTAGCATTACAGGATCCCTATGCCCCTTTCAGCCCTAAACACCTTGAGTCACCTTAGAAAACAGAAGGTGCACTGTGATTCAGAACCTTACTGCAAGGGGAAGGCAGGGATCATAGTGGGCACTTTAAAAGCTTGCTCATTTGGGGTTCAGTTTTTATAACCATTTTCTTCTGGCGTAGAAGAGAATGTGTGCTACAACAGGAGAATCATTGGAAGGGAAACGAATCTCCACCATTTTCCTTCTATGTCCTTTCTTATCCTCTCCTCCAGAGAAAAGCCCGGTTTTGATTTTCTCTTAATTCCAAAAGAGGCAGCAAACCCCACAGCGATCCTTACACAGTGTTTGTTAAAAGAAACAGCCCGAATCCCGAGGAGGCACTGTTTGTCTACACAGCACCAATCGTAGCCCCAGGACTCCGTTTTCCAAATATAACCGACATCAGACCTCGCTCCGCACTCGCCGCCACCCGTTTTCAAACACCCCTGTACGTGGAGCCTTTCCTCCAAACGCATAAACAACCGTTTCCTCCCGCATCGGTGGCTGGAACAGCCCGGAGCGTGCAGCCAAGCAGGGGCTGAGCCTGCAGACTGCGGTGCGGAGAGGGCCGCCCCTCCCGCCGCGGGTGGGATTCCGGAGGGTCCGGACCCTGAGACCCTCCCGCCCTCGAAACCAAGACCCGGGGAGCGGAGGAGGAGAGAGGTGGCCGCGGCCCCGCAGAGCCAGGCCTCGGGGAAACGGGCTTGTCTCCAGCTCCCCGCAGTGGCCGGGCTGGGCGCGCGGAGCCGCTCCCAGGTGGGTCTCTGCGGCGGGGACCGCGGCTCCGGCGCCCCGGGAAGGAGGAGGAAGCGGGGGGAGAGGGGGGTTGGGGGGGGGAGGACACAGGCTGGGATTTCGCTCGTCACGATTCACGAAGGAGGGTGGGAGAGAGGGAGGGACTGGAGCAAGAAAAAGGAGTGGAATCAGGGGGATTGGGGATAAAGAAAGCAAGGAAGGGGAGTAGGGAAATGGGGGGGGTGATGGGGTGAAGAATGGGGTGCAAGGGAGGGTGATGAGGTGCCGAAGGGGAGGGTGATGAAGAGCAGAGGGTAAAGGCGAGGCGAAGGGGGAGGGATGGGGGCCGGGGGTGAAGAGGGAGGAGAAAGGAATGGAGGAGTGAAGAGGAGAAATGGGGGTGAAGGGAGAGATGGGGTAAAGGGGTGGAGGCAAGAGAGGGATGGGGATGAAGGGAAGGGAAGGGATGGGGATAAAGGGGAGGGATGGGCGGAGGGGAGCAGAGGGGAGGGAGGGGAGGGTGTGGAAGTGGGGATGGGGAGAGCGGGGGAAGCGGGGCAGCAGGCGCGGCCGCAGGAGGCCGGAGGGACTGCCCTCGGAGGGCGGTGCCGGAATAACGGAGCCCTCCCTGCCGCAAGCCCCCGGCCGGGCCGGGCCGCAGGCCCGGGGCGCTGGGCAGGTACGGCGCCCGGCTCCGCCAGGGCAGCCGCAGCCCCGCCCGCGGAGAAGACCCCGACTCCACTTACTCTCTCCGACCACGGCTTTGAGGCCGATGGGTGCCATGGCGCTGCGCGAGTCGTCGGGCTGCGCGCCTCCTCACGCGACGCCCGCCGACACCGCCGGCTCCCCGGGTCGGCGCGCACCGCTGGCCGCAGCCTGCCGCCCCGAAGCCGCTCTCGGGACCGACTGATGCTCGGACTCCGCGCGGGGGCGCCGCTCCAGTCAGAGCGAGGCTGCCGACCCGCCGGCGTGAGCGCGCGGGGGCGGGGCCGGCCGGGGGCGGGGCTTCGCGCCAGCCGTCAGCGTCACCCACGCGGCTGCGCCAATCGCACTGCGGCCCGAGGGCTCGGCCCCGCCCTCCGAGATGCGGCTGGGCGCGAGGCGTCCTCTGGCTGGAGCGGGAGCCGCGCCCACCGCCTGGCCTCACGCGCCGCGCGCCCCCGGCTCGCGCGCGCTC
Organism: Myotis daubentonii; assembly: GCF_963259705.1. Lineage (NCBI taxonomy): Eukaryota > Metazoa > Chordata > Mammalia > Chiroptera > Vespertilionidae > Myotis > Myotis daubentonii. The sequence goes on along the minus strand of NC_081850.1, from coordinate 76,314,458 downwards.
CCGGAGCTCCGGGTCCTAGAGTCCCCTCGGCTGCCTCTGCACCTGGATCCCTGGCCACAGGCTGCTGACGCTCTCCATCTTCCGGAGATGCAGCTATGGTCCGGTCTTCCCTCTTCTTGGTAGCATTTCATTCTTCCCCTGCCCATCAAAGGAACTCGGAGGCTAGATCTCTTAGTAAAAGTGCCCACTCCCAGCCACAACCAAAGCATGCGGTTGGTTTCATGACACCCTCTCTCTCTGGGTATCTATTCATACATCCACCATTCACTGACCTGGTAGGTGTCCAGCTCCAAGCTAAGCCCCTGACACGCATCATCTCATTAAACTCTCATAATAACTGGCATTGTTTTTAATCTCCCCTTTCAGATGAAAACACAAACTGAGGCTCAGAGATCTGAGCACGCGACGTGGCTATCAGGCTGTATATTATTCATTAGCAAATATTTATTGTTATCTCGCTACTGTTAGCCGCTATTCCAGACATTGGAGCTACAGCCGTGTACAAGGCCGACTCAGATCCTAGTTTGGGGGCACTCAAAGTTAAAAAAATTTAAATCCCAACTCTGATAAGAATATGCTGTGGGGTTACTCTGAGTCTTAGTATCTCCTTCTTGAAGTCCACCTTTATCTAAGTCAGTGGTTCTCAACCTGTGGGTCGCGACCCCTTTGGCGGTTGAATGACCCTTTCACAGTGGTCGCCTAAGACCATCCTGCATATCAGATGTTTACATTATGATTCATAACAGTAGCAGCATTACAGTTATGAAGTAGCAACGAAAATAATGTTATGGCTGGGTCACAACATGAGGAACTGTATTTAAAGGGCCAGACGGTTGAGAACCACTGAATTCTAAGTGGTCCCCAGCCAGTGTTTTTGCTGCAATGTTTTTGTTAGTGGGGGCTATTATTTTTGAAATATGTGACAGGGCTCACCTTTGGCTTTAAACAACAACAAATAGAGTAGAGCCCAATTGAAAATAAAAAAGGACAGGACTGTGCTAGTTGTTGTAAATTGAATAAGTACTCATTCATTAAGTTTTTGAAACAGCTCTGTGAGCTGGGTCTTTTTCATAATAATATTAAGAAACCCTAGCTGAGTGTGGGAGGCAACCAGTCGATGTGTCTCTCTCACATCGATGTTTCTCTCTGTCTCTCTCTCTCCCTTCCACTTTCCCTAAAAATCACTGGAAAAATATTCTCAGGTGAGGATTAACAAAACACACACACACACACACACCCCAAAAAAGAAATGTAATGTTTCACAAATGAGAAAACTGAAATTCAGAGAAGGTAAGTACTTTGTGTAAGTGACAAAGGAAAGATCCAATTCTAAAATCTGAATTCTGAACTCTTATTTTATATGAGCCACAAGTAAAGAAGCCGGGGCCTAAAGGAACACTTTCCCGTGGTCATGCAGTGAACAGTGAGGACAAGAGGCCACATGTCCTAGTTCAACCACCAGCCCCAGGGCAAGAAGGATTGACCGTCTTCTCATTCCCGCCCCAGAATACCCCAACAGAACCTGCATAAGGCTTCTCGGGGAAAGCATTCACCTGTCACCTCTTTATGTCTGGGCTCAGAGGGGATAGTCTGCAAATGAGAGGGGACTTAAGATGCATCTGTAATGCCACATGCGCCCTTCTTGGCCAGATGGCACAAGTCAGCAGAGATGGCCCTCAAGGAGCTGGGGTTCTAGCTGGGGAGGCGGACAGGAATCAAGAAGTCACATGCAGCACTGAGTCACTATTCTAGTTAGTGCTGGAGCAGAAGGACAGGGGCTGTGAGAGTGAAGGACAGGGCACCTGACCCAGTGGGGGAGGGGGGGTACAGTCCTCACAGGCTCTCTGAGATGAGTAAAAGGTAGCAAGAGGGGACTGGGAGAGTGTCCTAGGCAGATTATACGGAAGGCACAAAGACCAAGAGCCAGAAAGGAGTTTGGTTTTTCCAGGAACAGAGAGGGGGCCAGAGAGCCTAAGGGGCAGGGTGAAAGGACAGCCCCCAGGGGCAGACCTGGCTGCAGAGCTCCAGGACTAGTGGGTGGATCTGCATGAGACCGCCTCAAAGTCAGAGCAAATAAAATACAGCAGCTCCTTAGTTTCTACAGAAGGAGAGACAAAAAAGAAATCTCTTCCTGCGATGTGTACCTGAAATGTTCGCTGGGAATGGCAGTACTTGGAATGGATGTTATTTTAAATAGGATGGTTGAGAGGGCAAGGGGGGGAAAGACTGTGAGCTCACTCCGGGACCCCTGACCGAGGTGGCGGGTTGGAGTTTCTCTGGTTGTGGAATCCGAGACCGGATCGGAGATCTCCGACATCCCCCAGCCTTGGTCTCTCCATCTCTGAAACACAGACAACAAAGCTCAGGGCCTCTCTCTCCCAGGAGCCAGCAGGATGACCTACCCAATAAGGTAAAATCCTCCCTCAGCCATCGCACAGCGAGTGCCCTTCGCTCTGAGTCTTTGTTTGCATATACATTTGATTCAAGCCACACACCTCACAAAGGACTCTCATGAGTTTTCACTGAATTCTCACTATGGCTATTATTACCCCATTTTCCTGGGGCGCAGGGAGGTGCGTCACTTGCCCAAGGTCACACGGCTGTAAGTGCAGACCCCGGTCTCCCGCTCAGACGTCCTGATGCTCAGGGGACCACGTCCAGCGCCCAGGCGCAGCCCCAGGGCCTTGGCCTCAGGAGAGGTTTGGCTGCGTGAACAGCTGGCTGGCAGCGCATCAGCAAGGAGAGCCAGAATCCCTCGGGAGTCCGGACCCAAGCGGGTCCGCAACCGCAGCCCGGCCCAGCCCAGCCCGGGAGTGGGACAGGAGGGCTGCGTTCTCGTTCGCGGGATGCTCAGGGCTGGTCCACCGCCCCGCCTGGCCGGCTTGCAGGTGCGCCTGCTGCTGCGCATGCGCATGCGCGGGCTGCTGCCTCTGCAGAGCCGGGTGCTGGCCAGTTGCTGGGGGTGGGAAGAGTCCTGTGATGCACGCACCGGTCACGTGAAGGGCTGGCCACTGCGCCAGAAGCCACGCAGGTGGGAAGACGGATGCGGAAAGGAGCAGGAAGAAGCTGGGCTCAGACCAGAGAAGCAGGGAGCAGCCTGGAAGGTCAGAGAATGGAGAGAGAGGAACAAGCGAGCCAGAATAGGCAGTGGGTAGACCCTAGTGACAGGGCGCAGTTGCCTCCATCAGACCTACTGATCCCGCGGACCCACTGGCTTGGCTCCCCCCACACACACCCAGGGCCTGTTGGAGGGCCTGGGTGCAGAGTCTGGGCCTCTTCTCTGACAGTCTGGGGCTTGCACCGCCCTCTCTTCTTCTCTTAAGTAGCAGCAGCGGTTGCATTTTTCCGTGTTCATCGTGATTCACCCCTCTTCCTGGCTGCTGGGTCTTGAGATTCTGCTACCTTCTTTTAGGAGCAGTTTTTAAAGAATTCAACAAGATAATATTTATAAAGGTCTTTAATACTGAGAACCCAGTAAGGAGCCAATTACTGTTAGCTGTGAACAGGGTCAAAATGACAGGACATGAGGCTCCAAATACAGTGACAGAGATTTCAGCCCGTGTCCTGCCCCTTTTGCTGCTGTAGACTCATTAGAAGAGAACGGAGAGTAATTGCCTCGCAGCAGCCACCCCTGCTGCCCCGCACCCTGTCCCAAGGGCAGCTGGGCCCGGAGAACTCGTTTGGTACATCCTTGTCCCCCAGAGTGAGTCAGCCGTTTTTTGTGTTTTTCATCGGAATATATTATCAAAAAGGCTTTGTTTTCAAAACCCTAGGCCAGGTTCTCAAACCCAAAAGGACTGTAGGGGCCAGGCAGTCAGGATAACACCTCTGGTCCTCAGATTGTCCAACTGCAGGGCACACGCCTGGCTCAGAGGGGCAGCGCTTACTCAGCCCCAACCAGTGATGACGAAGGGTCTTGATTGTAGAAATCGTGACGTCTTCCAGTGTTTAAGTGTTCCAACAGGTTGTTAAAGATGTAAGAACACCACGCTGGCCAAACGAAACGCATTTCCAGCCTCCAGGCTACCTGAATGCAAACGGTGGACTAATACCTCTTCCCGAAGGGAGAGGTTGGATTCTCCCAAGCGGCAGATTCCTGGAGAGGCACTGACTTCTACCCCACTCACATAGAGGGGCGCGGTGGGTGAGGCTTCAGACAGGGGTAGTGGTGGGCACCAAGAACCAGGGCCTGGCCCCTCAGCCTGGAGAGGCAGGAGCAAGTACCTCTGCTCAGCCTGGCTCTGGCTCTGGGGTGGCAGGCTGGAGCCAGCCACCTTTTTCTTTTTTTTAATTTTTATTAATTTCAGGGGAGAAGGGAGAGGGGGAGAGACATAGAAACATCAGGGAGAAAGAATCATTGATTGGCTGCCTCCTGCACGCCCCCTACTGGGCATGGAGCCCGCAACCTGGGCATGTGCTCTTGACCTAAATCGAACCTGGGACCCTTCCCTCCACAGGCCCATGCTCTATCCACTTAGACACACCGGCCAGGGCGGCCAGCCGCTTTTGAATGGACTGAAGAGCAACTGCAGTGGGAGCCTCGGAGGACAGCTGATGCGGGCAGCTTGGTCTTGCTGGGACATGCCCTAGACCAGTGATGGCGAACCTATGACACGCGTGTCAGAGGTGACACGCGAACTCATTTTTTTTGTTTGATTTTTCTTTGTTAAATGGCATTTAAATATATAAAATAAATATCAAAAATATAAGCCTTTGTTTTACAATGGTTGCAAAGATCAAAAAATTTCTATATGTGACACGGCACCAGAGTTCAGTTAGGGTTTTTCAAAATGCTGACACGCCGAGCTCAAAAGGTTCGCCATCACTGCCCTAGACCAAGGAAGGAGTCACCCTCAAATGCCAGATAGGACAAGTCTCAGAGACCTCAGACAGTGGGGACTTAACGCTGGTTTTATTTAATTTTGAAAAAAATCAAATAGAGAAATATGGCCTTTTTCTATATGTTGGATATCAGAGAACAATTCATGCCTTTCACGTGTTAAATTGTTGTGGAATCCCAGGGGGGCTTTTTCTTCCAACTGGGGAAATAGTTTTGATCAGATGTGTTCTGTTTCCGGACAGCTTGGCCAGAAAGCTTCATGGAAGACGGGGCATTTGAGCTGAGCCCAGGGGCCGAGAAGAAAGAGAAGATCAAATCCAATCAAAGACGAGAGCACAGGCTCTTGTGAACATGTGCTGTCTGATGTGCTTCCAAGGTCTGAGACGGTGTCCACATCCCATTAGTCAGCAATGGTGATTCATTAAGAATTATAGTTAACATTTTTTTCAATCTGTGGGTATTATTTTTTTCAAATGGTTACTAAGCTGTTAGGTCCTAACTACTTCATAAGCAGAGCTGTTAGGTTTTCATTTGGGTCAAGGACTGTGAAAAAATTACCGAGAAAGGCTGCCGTGTTTGGGAACCTCTGGCATAGGCAAAGTGCGGTGGCATTCATCAACTCAGCAATATTCATTAAACACCTACTATGTGCCAGGAGCTGGAGACCCAGCAATGAACAAAAGAGAAAATTCCCTGTGGGTATGAAGCTGACATTGTAGAGGGGGAAAGACAATAAGTAAATGCTAAATTATATCGTATGTTAGAAGGTGTTAAGTGCTGTGGTAATGATAGGTAAGGTCAGGACTAGGAGGTGGGACAACTTGTATGTTAAAGGGGGTAGGCTGGGCTTCATTAAGAAGTGGTTGGATAGGAGTTCAAAGTCAGTAGCCAGCTCTGGGCATTCCTGCCAGCACTTAGGAGATGGATGACACCAGGAAGAGGGACTGAGATGACCTGGGAGTTGAGGGTCATGTGAAGGGCCCTGAGAAGCACTCCAGCTTAAGGCTGAGCAGAGGGAGCAGAGCCCAGAAGGAGATAGAAGGGAAATGGACAGCCCGGCCACGTGGTTCAGTGGTTAAGCGTCGACCTATGAACCAGGAGATCATGGTTCGATTCCTGGTCAGGGCACATGCAGGGCCAGTGTGGGGCATGCGGGAGGCAGCCAATCACTGATTCTCTCTCATCATTGATGTTTCTATCTCTCTCTCCCTCCCTCTCAGAAATCAATAAAAATATCTTTTTTAAAATAATTTTAAATATGGTGTGTGCATGTGTATTTGATCTAGAGAAGCAGGGCCACTGTGAGTGATATAAGATACGGGGTTGGTAACAGGGACTAGACCCCATGCAGTTGTGGGTGCTGGTGGAACAGACTGTGCAAGGCCTCTACACCGGCCGGTAGTTGGAAAGGAGAGATGGACGTGCGGGGGGAGAGCAAGGACACCTCTGTCTCTCACTCTCTCCAACCTCAATGACACAGGTGACCTGCAGGAGAACTGGTGTCCGTTACTGCAGAGCTGTACACAGGCCGGGCCCAGGGCTCAGAGAAGCCGAAGGAGGAGACCTAGCAGGAGCCGGAGCAGACATATGCCCAGGTGTTGCTCCGAACCAATAATAAGGCAGGTTAACCGCTCAGGGACAACCATGTGCCAGGCACAGGAGCGCCTGAGGCCCTCTTCCAAAGCACAGAGCATAGGAGATAGCTGCTCCTTCCAAATCGTGAGCCAGTTTATTTTGTGGCCAACCTGACCTGGAGCCACACAGGGAGGAGAATTCTGGGAGACGTGGTTCCAGCTAAGTTGACACAGTACAAAGGAGAGGGAGAGAGAGAGAGAGAGAAGGAGGGAGAGAGAAGGAGAGAGAGAGAGAGAGAGAGAGCACTCACAAATGTGACAAAATGTTAACAATTGGTCAATCTAGCTGAAGAGCATTCAACTTTTCTGTAGATTTTAAATTTTTTTAAAATATATTTTTATTGATTTTTTACAGAGAGGAAGGGAGAGAGATAGAGAGCTAGAAACATCGATGAGAGAGAAACATCGATCAGCTGCCTCCTGCACATCACCCACTGGGGATGTGCCCGCAACCCAGGTACATGCCCTTGACCGGAATCAAACCTGGGACCCTTGAGTCCGCAGGCCGACGCTCTATCCACTGAGCCAAACCGGTTTCGGCTAGATTTTAAATTTTTAATAAAAAGTTAGAGGTGGAAAAGGCACTGGGCCTAGATGGTTTTACAGCTGAGTACTGAGTTTTACTTTGCCTTTTTTTTTTTTTTTTAAGATTTTAAAATTGATTTTTAGAGTGAGAGGAAGGGAGAGGGAGAGAGAGAAACATCGATGTGAGAGGGAAACATCTATCAGTTGCCTCCTGCGTGGCCCCCTCTGGGGATTGAGCCCAAACCCTCAGGCATGTGCCCTGACCAGGAATTGAACCGGCAACACCTCAGTGCCCAGGACAATGCCCAACCAACTGAACCACACCAACCAGGGCTTATCTAGTCTTTAAACAGATTAATAGTTTGCATAACAGATTATTTCTGTTACACAAACTGTTCTAGATTATACAAACATATAGAAAGCTCCAATCCGACTCTCATAGCCAGTTAGCCTGGAGGTCAAATCACCCCCGGTATTGCCGACAACAATCAAGGCTTAACTACAACAAGACTGCACACAAAGACCACTAGGGGTGCACCAAGAAAGCATAAAAAATGCGGAGACAAAGAAACAGGACAATTGTCCATGGAGGACATAGAGTTCAGAACCACACTTTTAAGGTCTCTCAAGAACTGTCTAGAAGCCGCCGATAAATGTAGTGAGATCCTCAAGAAATCTAATGAGACCCTCGATGTTGTGATAAAGAACCAACTAGAAATTAAGCATACACTGACTGAAATAAAGAGTATTATACAGACACCCAACAGCAGACCAGAGGAGCGCAAGAATCAAGTCAAAGATTCGAAATGCGAAGAAGCAAAAAACACCCAACCGGAAAAGCAAAATGAAAAAAGAATCCGAAAATATGAAGATAGTGTAAGGAGCCTCTGGGACAGCTTCAAGCGTACCAACATCCGAATTATAGGGGTGCCAGAAGATGAGAGAGAGCAAGATATTGAAAACCTATTTGAAGAAATAATGACAGAAAACTTCCCCCACCTGGTGAAAGAAATAGACTTACAGGTCCAGGAAGCGCAGAGAACCCCAAACAAAAGGAATCCAAAGAGGACCACACCAAGACACATCATCATTAAAATGCCAAGAGCAAAAGACAAAGAGAGGATCCTAAAAGCAGCAAGAGAAAGAAAGGCAGTTACCTACAAGGGAGTACCCATACGACTGTCAGCTGATTTCTCAACAGAAACTTTGCAGGCCAGAAGGGAATGGCAAGAAATATTCAAAGTGATGAATACCAAGAACCTACAGCCAAGATTACTTTATCCAGCAAAGCTATCATTCAGAACTGAAGGCCAGATAAAGAGCTTCACAGATAAGGAAAAGCTAAAGGAGTTCATCACCACCAAATCAGTATTATATGAAATGCTGAAAGGTATCCTTTAAGAAGAGGAAGAAGAAGAAAAAGGTAAAGATACAAATTATGAACAACAAATACGCATCTATCAACAAGTGAATCTAAGAATCAAGTGAATAAATAATCTGGTGATCATAATAGAATCAGGGACATAGAAAGGGAATGGACTGACTATTCTTGCGGGGGAAAGGGGTGTGGGAGATGCGGGAAGAGACTGGACAAAAATCGTGCACCTATGGATGAGGACAGTGGGTGGGGAGTGAGGGCGGAGGGTGGGGCGGGAAGTGGGAGGAGGGGAGATATGGGGGGGAAAAAGAGGAACAAATGTAATAATCTGAACAATAAAGATTTAAATTAAAAGAAAAGAAAAAAAAAAAGAAACAAACAAAATAAAAGAAAGTTCCAATCCATTTTAGTGCCATATATATATATATGTATATATATATATTTTTTAAGTAAAACCATAGACTATTTTCACTTTGGGATCCCCTCCCTCACCCCCATAAAAATATCTCATCACTAGAAAGACAGTCAATTTATTACATAAACCAATGAAAGAAGGAAAACCATGAATAACTTTTTGAGCGGAAAATATATTGAGGCTGGGTGACCTGTGCCACGCCAGACACGCCGGGTTTGTACCTGGAGCTCGTGCCCTGCAGAAACTCACAGGTTGCTTGTAATCGAGTGTCCAGTCAATCAGATGATGGTGTATGAGAAACAGTGATCGGTGCTAAATTGAAAACAATTACATTCCCAGTGGGGGGCATGAAGCGTGAGGATGAATGAGAAGTCAGGGCTGAGCTGTTTGAGCTGGAAATTAAATGTGAGCTCCTGGCCCTTTACAGATAGGAAAACGGAGGCCGGGAGACGAGAGGGGGACTTATCCAAGATCAGAGATGCCCACCCAGCCGGCCAGCATCTGCTTTTAAGTAATCCCGTGGATCTAGAGAATTTAGGCCAAGCAGAGACAACTTTCCAAAACCAGGCTGTGCCCGCCCCCTGCCGGTAGTCAGGAGGAACAGCAGGTCCCTGAGGCCAGGACTAGGGTAATGGCTTCCAGATTTATTCCTTTTGCCCAGGCTCAGTGGTTGAGTTTAGCCTAACCAGCCTGGCTCAGTGGTTGAGTGTTGACCTATGAACCAGGAGGTCATGGTTCAATTCCAAGTCAGGGCACATGCCTGGGTTGTGGGCTCGATCCCTGGTCTGGGGCGTGCAGGAGAATCAATGATTCTCTCTCATCATTGATGTTTCTCTCTCTCCCTCTCTCCCTCTCCCTTCCTCTCTGAAATAAATAAAAATATTAATTAAAATAATAGTGCTCTTGCCAAAGCCGGTTTGGCTCAGTGGATAGAGCGTCGGCCTGCGGACTGAAGGGTCCCAGGTTCGATCCCGGTCAAGGGCATGTACCTGGGTTGCGGGCACATCCCCAATAGGAGATGTGCAGGAGGCAGCTGATCGATGTTCCTAACTCTCTCTATCTCTCTCCCTTCCTCTCTGTAAAAAATCAATAAAATATATTAAAAAAATAAAATAAAATAAATAAATAAAATGAAACTGTCTTAAAATGCAAAAAAAAATAATAGTGCTCTTTGTACTATTCTTATTCTTGCAACTCTTCTGTAAGTTAGAAATTATTTCCAAATTAAAAGGTTAAAAGACCACTCTTCTCTCTACATGCCTGGGGGCCTGTGAGTCGGTACAGCCACTTCGGAAAGCTCTGCAGCGGCACCTACTGAAGCCAATGCCCCGCCTCCCTGTGACCCGGCGGCTCCACCTCTGGGCATGTCCCTAATGGAAACCCGTTGTATCGAGGAGAGACCTGTACCAGAAGGCACCTGGCAGTGTATTCCTAACAGCCCCAAAACTGGAGGCAGCCCCAGCGTCCCTCAGTAGCAGAACTGACACATGGAGGTAGCTCACTCACACACAGAATCTGCCCAACAATAAAAAGGACAACGTGCAAATACACACACGACACCACGGCTAAATCTAAAAAACATGGTGCTGAGTGTGGTGCGCCGGACACCAAAGACAGCACATTACATGGTAACTTCATTTCTTTGCAGTTCAACAACGGGCCGACCTGACCTAATAGGGTGATAGAAATGAGATACTGGTTACCTTTGGGGGGAGGGGAGCGGGTGGGCTCCTGGGGCTGGAAATGTTCTGCATCTTGATGTGGGTGGGTGCTCCAGGGATGATTACGTGCACAGAAGTGTATCAAGCCGTGCACTTAAGATTCGTGCAATCTGCTGTGTGTCACAGAAGTAAATAATAACAACGAAGGATCGCCCTGGCTTCTGTGGAGAGACTAGAGTAGTGGTCCAGAGACAGCAGAGAAACCAGCTGGGAGGCTGTGACAAAGGTTGGGGGACAGAAGGGAGAGAGCATCAGCCTGTAGCAGCCGCAGGATGGGACATGGCAGCGGTGGAATGAAATGAGAGAAAGAGGGGGCTGGAGGGGGAGCCCTGGTTAACAGCTGGGAGGGTGGTAGTGCTGGTGACTGAGATGGGAGGCCTGGGGGAGGAGCGGACCTGAGGACCCCTGCCTGCCCTGCCCTTATTCCCCCAATTTCTGCCCATGTTGGATTTCCCCCTGGTCACCACCAGGGGGCAGTGGGTTCCTTCCTGGCGGACCAGGCAGCCTGAATCCTGCTCTGAGGCATCTGGCCCAGGGGACAGCTGTGGAGCCTCCTGCCTGAGTGGCCTCTTGGTCACCCGCAGACACTGTGCTCCTTGCAGCGGAATCCTGTAGGATGGAGAGAAAAAGAAATTAAATCCTAAAATCTAGGAATCTGAAAATTGTGGCTCCAGCCCTTCCAGATTTCCTCTTTATGCTCAGGATGGAGCCAGGCTCCTTAAGATGGTCACAAGGGCCTGGCTGGCGTGGCTCAGTGGTTGAGCTTCGACCTATGCACCAGGAGGTCACGGTTCGATTCCCAGTCAGGGCATATACCCGGGCTGTGGGCTCGATCCCTGGTCTGGGGCATGCAGGAGGCGGCCGATCAATGATTCTCTCTCATCATTGATGTTTCTGTCTCTCCCTCTTCCTTCCTCTCTGAAATCAATAAATACATATTTTTAAAAAGATGGTCACAAGGTCTTGCTGCCAGCACCGTCCACTTCACCTGCCCCCACTGGACCCCAGCCCTGCCTCAGGGAAGAGATGGGCTTCCTGCAAGTGCACCCTCTCATACACATGCTGTTTCTGCAGCCTGACTCCCTTTTCTCTTCACACCTTTCCTCACCCCAAATGTGGGTCATCCTTGCCCCCCTAGTTCTCCCATCATAGCCTTTTCTCCCTAAATGATATTAGTCAGTCCCCCTGTCTGACTCCTCAGCTCATCTGTGGCTCTGAAAGGCAGGGCAGGGCCTGGCGTCAGCTCCAAGAATATTTGTTGAATGAATGAAAAAACGAATGAATGAGTGAGTGAATCTGAGGTTGTAAGAGGACAGCATCTCAGTTAACCGACCTGGGCTTTCAAAGTCAGAGACCTGGGTTAAGTGCTGCCATTTATGAGCTGTGTGACCATGGCAACTGTCTTAACCTCTCTGGGTCTCAGTATCATCTACTTATCACAGTTGTCCAGATTCAGTGATATGATGCATGTCAGTCCTGTAGCCTAAAATCTACACATAGTACTTTCAATCAAAACAAGAGGATTTTTTTCTGATTAAAAAATATAAATATGCCGAAACCGGTTTGGCTCAGTGGATAGAGCGTCGGCCTGCGGACTGAAAGGTCCCAGGTTCGATTCCGGTCAAGGGCATGTACCTAGGTTGCCGGCATATTCCCAGTGGGAAATGTGCAGGAGGCAGCTGATCGATGTTTCTCTCTCATCGATGTTTCTAACTCTCTATCTCTCTCCCTTCCTCTCTGTAAAAAATCAATAAAATATATTTTAAAAAATATATATAAATATGACCCGGCTTGTATGGCTCAGTGGTTGAGTGTTGACCTATGAACCAGGAGATCATGGTTCAATTCCCAATCAGGGCACATGACTGGGTTGTGGGCTCAATCCCCAGTGGGGGCATGCAGGAGGCAGCCAATAAATGATTCTCTTTCATCATTGATGTTCCTATCTCTTCCTCCTCTTCCTCTCTGAAATCAATAAAAATATACATTTTTAAAAATGTAAATTTGTGTGTGTTCAATTTTATCTGTTTGCACTATACAATAAACTGTTAGCTAATGCCAGGGAGTAAAATTGGGAGAATAAGGTAAAATCTTTCATTCTACTTTATGTACTTCTGCAGTTGAATGTGTTATCTTACATGTGTTTTACTTTTGTAATAACACAAAGTTTAAAGGAAAAATAAAATCCAATAAAATACAAAAGAATGCTAAACACGATGAGTCAGTAGTCAGGAGAGAAATGCAAAACAAAACCACATGAAATGCCACTGCTCATCCCCAGAAAGGCTAAAATTAAAGGATCGACGATAACAAACCTGGCAAGAATGTGGACCAACTGGTGGAGGAGGCACTGTTTGTGGGAGTGTAAAATCTCGGACATTGTTGGTAGGAGTGTAAAATGACGCAACCATTTTGAAAAAATGTTTGACAGTTTGAAGTAATAAGCCACACTTCCCCTATGAACCAGAAATTCCACTCTTAGCCATGACCCAGGCACCAGGAGAAATGAAAATGTATGTTTACAGAAAGACTTGTAATGAATACTTGCAGCATCTTTATTTACAATAGCCCCAAGCTGGGAGCAGCAGGAGAATGGATAAATATTTTGTGGCATATCTCTACAGTGGAATACTACACAGCAATACAAGGGGGTACTTTACTGATACAGGCAAAAACACGGGCTACTCTTGGAGACATAATATTGAGCAAAAGAAGCCAGACACAAAAGAAAATGAATTGCATTATTTCATTTCATGTATATGACATTCTAGAACAAACAAAATGATTTATGGCTCAGCCAGCATGGCTCAGTGGTTGAGCATTGACCTATGAACCAGGAGGTCAAGTTTCGATTCCCAGTCAGGGCACATGCCTGGGTTGAGGGCTCAATCCCCAGTGTGGGGCATGCAGAAGGCAGCCGATTGGTGATTCTCTCTCATCATGGATATTTCTATCACTCTCTCCTCTCCCTTCCTCTCTGAAATCAATAAAAAAAATATGTATTTTAAAAAGAGTTTTACTGCCCTAGCTGGTTTGGCTCAATGGATAGAGTGTCGGCCTGTGGACTAAAGGGTCCCGGGTTTGATTCCGGTCAAGGGCACATGCCTGGGTTGTGGGCTTGATCCCCTGTGTGGGGCATGCAGGAGGTTCATGGTTCTCTGTCATCATTGATGTTTCTATCTCTCTCTCCCTCTTTGAAATCAATAAAAAATATTTATTTTTTAAAAAAGAGTAAATGATTCACTTGTATAAAATTCTAGAAAATGCAAACGAATCTACAGTGATAGAAATCAGATCAGCTGTTGCCTGGGATGCACGTCCGGTGGACGAGGGAGGGAGAAGTAACCAAGGACCAGGGGAACTTTGGGGGTGGTGTTGCTAGTTTATCTTTATTTTATGGTTTGCAGATGTCTTCAGATGCCAAAAAAAATCATCAAATTTTACACTTTAAATATGTGCAGCTTACTCTGCGTTAATTCTATCTCAGTAAAGCTGCAAAAAGCATGTTTTAGTAGCTCATTGTGAACTGTGCCTTTGACATATGTAAATGAGGCTTCAACAAATAAAAGACAAGAAAAGGAAGAAGTTCTCCGCCTGACTCTGTTTTCCAGAGCCACACTTCCGGCCTCATCCGGGTCTCACAGGACCCTTCTTTCTCACCTGGAGCACCCCCACCCCCGAGAATTCCTACAAATCCAGGCTCTACGGCTCAGGGATATGTGGCTTCTTTCCAGCAAATCTGTTCCATGTCTTGTGGCCCAGCTCAAACAGAGCCTCCTCCACCAGGAAGCCCTCCGGCCACACCCTCCCAGCTCAGGGCTCCCAGGGCCCTTGGCTCAGACCTCTATCTTGGCTCTGGCCATGGTGATCAGAGTTAGGATGCTTTGTAGACCCACATGTCTTCCACTCTAAATTCTGACAATCACTAGAGCAGCTACCATTTGATGAGCCCGCCAGGCTCTGGCCAAGTGCTGTACGTGCCTGATTTCATGGCCTCCCTACAACTGGAGATTGTTAGCTCCACTTTTTGAAGACTGAGGCCAGGATGGTGAGAGCCGGTCGGAGCCGGTCCGTGGCCACAGGAAGGTTGGATTACATCCAGACTCCACTCCTGCTCACCTCAAGGGCAGCTAGGGGCTTTCCCCGCAGCAGGGCATTGTTGGAGTCCTGCAAAGTTACAGCATGAGCCATCGCCTGTGCTCTCAGTGGTTAGAGCATTGACCCACACAGCAAAGGGTCACGGGTTCAATTCCCGGTCAAGGGCACGTACCTTGGGTTGCAAGTTTGATCCCCGGCCCTGGTTGGGATGTGTGCAGGATGTGTCTCTCTCACATGGATGTTTCTCTCTCTCTCTCTCTCTCTCTCTCTCTCTCTCTCTCTCTCTCTCTCTCTCTCCTTCTCTCCTTCCCTCCCTCCCTCCCTCCCTCCCTTCACTCTATCTAAAATCAACAGGAAAATATCCTAGGGTGAAGATTAACAACAACAAATAGTTACAGGATGACACCTTACAGAAGGAAAATGGAAGATTACTCAGACACCTCGGTTCCGCCTGGCCCTGCCGGTGGCTACTTGGGGAGCAGTGAGAGGGTCTGTGTGTCAGTTTCCCCATCTGTCCTACCAGTGGCGAGTAGGGCTTTGGTGTGAAGTAGACCCAGGTTGTAAAACGGGCTTCCCGACTTCCCACCCTCGTGACTCCCCTCCCCTCTCTGAGCGTGAATTTCATCGTATGCAAAGTGGGGACAATAACAGTGACAGGGCCACGGGGTTGTCATGAAGATAACATGTCCAAAGCCTGGCCACATGCCTGGCATGGCAGGCAGGGGGCACTGGGTGTTACAGTCACGTCCTCGCCCTCAAGATTACTAAGTGAGGAATGAAAACATCAGCTGCACCCCGAGACCAGTGAGGCAATGCATCTTTTTTTAAATGAAATATTTTTAAAAAATATGTTTTTATTGATTTCAGAGAGGGAGGGAGAGGGAGAGAGATAGAAGCATCAATGCTGAGAGAGAATATTAATGGGCTGTCTCCTGCACGTGTGCTGCCCCTGCCCACCCCCCAACCAGGGATAGAGACAACAACCCAGGCATGCGCCCTGATTGACAATTGAACCAGCAACCTTTTGGTGCACAGGACGACGCCCAACCAACTGAGCCACACCAGCCAGGATGAGACAGTGTATCTTTTTAAAATGAAATGTATTGGGGTGATTATCCTATATAATAAAAGCTTAATATGCAAATTGACCAAAAGGTGGAACGACCGGTGGCTATGACACACACTGACCACCAGAGGGAAGATGCTAATGCAGGAGCTGCCCTTAGCCTGCAGGCCCCAGGCCAGCCAAGGCGGGTGCCAGTGGGGGCCCCGATCGCCCTGCCAGTTGCCCCACAGATCGGCCCTGATTGCCTGAATTTCATGCAGTGGGCCTCTAGTAGGTTAATAAATGATTTAGGTGTCTAGTGTACAATTCTATAACACATCATCTGTATATTGCATTGTCTGTTCACCACCCAAAGTCAGATCTCCTCCCATCACCATATATTTGACCTCTTTTGCCCTTTACTACCTCCCCCTCAACCCCTTGTCCTCTAGTAACCACCATACTATTGTCTGAGTTTTTGTTTGTTCGTCGTTTGTCCATTTGTTGCTCTCAGTTTTTTTATATCCCACATGGGTGAAATCACATGGTTCTTGACTTTTTCCGCCTCACATTTTGCTTAGCATGATACAAACCTCAGTTCATGAACGTCTCCCATCTCGAAGAATTCGCTTCTCAACCCAACAACTCTTTAATGCTGATGCTTGTATGACCAGTCACACGTCTCTCCAGCAACAAATCAAGGAAAGAATGCTTGAGTATGAGTCAGTTTGCTGCTGTTAACATCTCAGGAAATTGTGCTGTGAATATTTTCATGTTGTTGTTGTTACTGTTTATTATTGCTATTATTTTAAAGTATTTTTTTTATTGATTAAAGAGAGGAAGGGAGAGGGAGAGAGATAGAAACATCAATGATGAGAGAGAATAATCGATTGGCTGCCTTCTGCACAACCCACACTTGGCAATGAGCCCACAACTCGGGCATATGCCCTGACCAGGAAAGGAACCATGACCTCCTGGTTCATAGGTCGACACTCAACCACTGAGCTATGCTTATTATTGTTGCTTATTATTATTACATTTTCATTTTTTACTGTACATTTCATTTCCTTTTTGTTAAATTCCCATTTACATTTCATGTCCTTTTTGTTTTAAAGTGTTTATTTATAGATTAAGTAGTACATTAGACATGTACTGTACGTAAGAAAGGTTAAAAAAGGGAGTCATTTGGGGGTCTGGAATAGATTAATGCAATTTACATTATTTCTAATGGGAAAAATGCTTCAGGTTTTGAACAGCCTTCTAGAATGAATTAAGTTCGAAAACCAAGGTCTCACTGTGTTCTCAAGATCCACCCATGTATTATCTTTCCTTGTGGCTGAGTAGCATTCCATTGTATATACAGACCACAAATTCTTTATCCAATCATACACTGAAGTACACTTTGGTTGTTTCTATCTTAGCCACCCTGAATAATGCTGTGGTGAACATAGGGGTACGTATATCTTTATGAAGGAATGTGTTCTAATTTTCCGGTAGATACCCAGCAGAGAGGTCGCTGCACCATACAGTAGCTCTGTTCTTAATTTTCTGAGGACCCTTCATACTGTTTTCCACAGTAGCTGTACCAGTTTACATTCCCACTAGCAGTGCACGAGGGTTCCTATTTAACCACAACTTCTCCAGCACTTATCCCCTGTCTTGTGGATGACAGCATTGTAACGGACGTGAGGTGGATCTCATTGTAGTTTCAATTTGCATTTCCGTAACAGCTGGTGAAGCTGGGCATCTTTTCCTATATCGGTTGGTCATCTGTACATCTTCTTGGGAGAAGGAGACAGTGTAACTTAAGACCACTTGGAATCTTGGGAGGTGCTTCTAAAGTCAGCACGATCCTCTTCACAGGGTTACTGGGCAGCAGAGGGGTCTCAGCCTGGATTTGGGGGTTGGGGAGAGGATTGTGTCCCTGGGCAGGACTGGCCACCTCTGCAGAATGCTCAGCATCTCTGACCTTCAGGTACTAAATGCCACTAGCCATCCTCCACCACCCCCACAGACACCAGGCATAGTGATAATTAAAAACAACTCCTACACACATTTCCAAATGCCCCCCGGGGGGGTGCACCACCCCTGCGGCTGCCCCTCGCTCAGGCTCAGGGCTCCATGTGTAAGCACACAGGTCAACCCCCTGCAGAGCTGTCGGATGGACGGGGTGCCGGGCAGAATCCAGCCGGTGCTGCCATTGCCAAGCCAGCTGGGGCGCTGCCTCAAGGCTGTTGTCATTGACTTTGCCAGTTCTCACGGAGGGAGGCACCCTGTGGGGTAGGGCAGCCCAGTCCTCGCAAGCTCCCTGTCCTGGGCCCCTGATCAGTCCATACTCACATAGTGGCCACCCTGGGCACTCCTCACGCCTCTCCCCCCACCTTCCTCTTGGACTTTTTCTCTGTTCCTCTCAGGGCAAAGGCTTCTGTCCTCCAGGCTCTGCCCCCGAGGAGGGTGGGGACCAAGTCTGTCACCTCTGGCACACTCACGCATTCAGAAACCAGGATGATACTCATTCTATCTGGAAGGCCCCGAGGACAGAAATCGGCTTAAGGGAGAGAGGAAGGAGGGCCAGGCTGGGGCGGAGGTGGCCCCACCCCAACAGGCCCAGCCCAGCCTCACCACAGGCTTAGTCACTGGCAGGGCTGGGTAGGCTAGCGCTGCCACCCTGGCCAGGCTCTGAATCACCAGCTGGTGAGGGGTAGCGTCAGCCAGCAGGAAACCAGCCTGACATGGAAGAAATGGGTGGTGGTTGGTGAGGCCTGAAACTCCTGGCTGGCCCTAGAGGAACTGGGAGTGACTGTTAGCACTGGCTCAGCAGCAAACATCTCCAGGACTTGCCAGGAAGTCGGGAGGGAGCAGGGCCAGGCTCAGGGTCCCTGCTTGTGGGGCTCTCACTCTGGAGGGTGGGGTGAGATGGGAGACAAGGCTTATGCACAAGTCAGCAGGACACAAGGGTTTCTTTTTTCTTTCCTTCCCTTTCCTTTCCTTTTCTTTCTTTTCCTTCCTTTCCTTTGTGTGTGTATGTTAGTAAAATTGACATTTATTTGAAATTATATATATATATATTTTTTATTATTTACTTTCCTGTTACTTAAATGCAATTATTTAAACAAAGCAATAATAAGATTAGTTAACGGTGGCAATTAGTAGTAATTACTAGTAGGACAAGGGACATATGACAGGCACATGGCTAGCGCCAGGAGAACGCTGGCCTCTATAATCATTCCAGTGGGGCAGTTTGTCACATGTGTCAAAAACCTCAAAAGGAGGTGCATGCCAGTAATTCCACTTCTAGAAATGTATCTAATTAAGGAAATAAGCATCTGGTCACAGGTACATAGTTTAATGGGCCCTACAAGGGAGTACAATGCAGCCCTTAAAAATTAGCAGAGCCTGGCCGGCGTGGGTCAGTGGTTGAGCGTCAATCTATGAACCAGGAGGTCACGGTTCGATTCCCGGTCAGGGCACATGCCCAGGTTGTGGGCTCGATCCCCAGTGTGGGATGTGCAGGAGGCAGCCGATCCATGATTCTCTCTCATCATTGATGTTTCTATCTCTCTAGCCCTCTCCCTTCCTCTCTGAGATCAATGAAAATATACATATATTTTAAAAACTAGCAGAATTAAACATCCACAGGCATAGGAAGATGTTCATATAACATCGCTACGTGAAAACCAAAAACGGGTGAGTCAGTAGCGGCCACAGCCGAGAATCCCGCTTCACATATGAGAACCAGAGAAGCGCAGGTGCTGTGTGGTTCGGTGTGCTCAGCTCTGGAGCAGGCAGAGCTGTGTGGGGGTCTTATCTTCGTCTCCTAGGAGATGAGTGCCCCCCCCCCCAAAAAGGGCCTCTTTCACAGAGCTGTGGTGAAGAGTAAAGAGGCAGAGGGTGGTGGCCCAGAGCTGGGTGCCTCCTGAGCCCGCGATGGATGCAGCTCTGGCTGTTTTCATCAACCCTTTGTGGTTATTTTCACTCCCTGCTGGCCCTCTGACACCCCCGTGCCTGACTTTGGTGCTGTTGGATCCAACTTGGAGTCCGTGACGTGGGAAGGTGGTGAGCACCCCCTTCTTGGAGGTATGCAAGCAGAGGCTCTCACCTGGGGAGTCAAATGAGTGTGGCCACCACAGGCATGAGCCAGGGCCAGGCAGGTGCCCGCCGCCACATCCCCCTCCAGCGCCCAGGACAGCATTCTGCACATCGCAGGTGCTCACCTCACCTCCCATGACACCTGACGCTAGGAATGTCATGTTGAATGAGGACGGTCCTTGTCATCAGAGAGGGAGAGCTACTGAAGCAATCCCCACACAGGACAAAAGAATTATAAATGTGCTGATTGCCATGACGACGCCGGGGGAGGCGGGGACAGGAAAGACCTCTGTGAAGGGCGGTTTTAGCTGAGGTCTGAAGGATGAATGGCGCCTGGTGGGGCAAAATGGGGCAAGGGAGTCAGCATGCGTAAGCCCTGACGCAGGAGGGAGCGCGGCTGTATGAGGATGTGAAAGGTCGGAGAAGGGCAAGGGGAAGAGGGGCAATGGAGAGGCTGGCAGGAGCCCTAATGCCATGTTTAGGGTCTGGGTCTGACTTTCTCTTGAGGACAGTGGGAGCCAGCCGGTCTGAAGCGGGGGAACGACCTGGTCACATATGTGTTTTAGAACAACGCAGGTGGCTTCCAGTGAAGAGCCAATGGGAGGCTGGAGGCAGGAGGCCAGCCCAGGGCTGGGCAGTAGTCAGCCAGGGTGGCGGCCATGGGGCCTGGCCTTGGCTGTGGGGTGGAGCTGGCCACCCGGAGGAGCAAGAAGGGAGTTTAGCAGCCCAAGGCCAGGTGACAGATGGAGCAGGCTGAGCTGAGGCTCCGTCCACCTCCACCCAACAGTTAATAAAGAGGGGAGGTCCGGGCGGGGTGCCAGGGTCCCTTCTGCACAACGGGCCATGCCAACTGGGTAAACAGCAGCGGACACATGATATTTCTTAAAAACAAAATCCTGATTCATTCACACTCCCTGTTGTTTACCTGAGGTGTTTGTTTTTTTCCTCCTGGGCTATTTCAGGTCTGACAGGTTTGAGGGGAGAGCAGAGCTGGAGCTCAGAGCCAACTGGGAGGGAGAGGGACCACGGGGTCAAGGCAGGTCTTTCTCCTTCCAAGGAGACTGGGAGGGGTCCTGGCAGGGGACCCTCCTGGATGTTCTGGGGCAGATCCCTTCTCTTCTCCCGGCTCCTGGCCAAGCTCTGGCCCCTGCCTCCTGGTCCCTCCCTTTCACCGTAAAGTGTTCTTATTCTGCACCTTTGGGTTCTTCTTTCTAAGTGTGGGGTGGGCGGGGCGGGGCAGCCCTGCAGGAGGCCGGTTGGCAGAAGCCACTTCCTGTCAAAGGCCGGGTGAGTCAGGAGCTGTAGGGAGGGGGCAGGCCCGGCAGGTGGGCCGGAGGACCCCTCCCTGCGCTTGATCTGGACCATTCCTAGCCTTTGTTCTCATCCTGGTATCTTCCACCAGCCTCCAGGCCAGGGCCAAGGCAAGGGTGGGGCAGAGCCTGGGGGATAGAAATGACCCTCAGAGCCCTAGGGAAAGATCAATACAAAAGATAGACATCCCAGTAGAAAAGCTGGCAGAGGATATGAGTTTTTAAAAACCCTACAAATAACCAATAAATGCATGAAAAGGTGTTGTAATTACTCAGAACCAAAAACTGAACATCAAAACGGCCTCAAGTGAATGCACCGCATGTCGGTGGATTGAGGCCGAGGTGACCAAGTTCTGGCCCGAGCCGCCCCGGGGAGCAGGGACGGGGAGGATGTCAGCTTCATTAGTTCGGGCCGCTGTCCGGGCTCTGAGCAGGAGGAAGGTGTAGCCCACCGGAGCCCCTCTCCTCCTGACACCATCAGCACTAACAACATAGAACAACTCCTTAGAGATAAGCCTGGACACGTGGGTGTTGTAATGGCCTTTCTTACACTCTAGACATCTAGAGCAGTGATGGCGAACCTTTTGAGCTCGGCGTGTCAGCACTTTGAAAAACCTGAACTTAACTCTGGTGCTGTGTCACATATAGAAATTTTTTGATATTTGCAACCATAGTAAAACAAAGATTTCTATTTTTGATATTTATTTTATATATTTAAATGCCATTTAACGAAGAAAAATCAACCCAAAAAATGAGTTCGCGTGTCACCTCTGACACGCGTGTCATAGGTTCGCCATCCCTGGTCTAGAACAAGCATGTCAAACTCGCAGCTGGCCGGCTGCATGCCTCATAAATAAACAAGGCACCTGGCCCGCCGGCCGCGAGTTTGACATGCTTGCTCTAGAACAAAAACATAAGGAGGTTCCGATGAATAAGTTGCTCAAATGAAATCAGAGCAGTCATCGGAAAGAAAGCACAGCTAAGACTTTTAGGAACAGAAATGGACTATGCAGAGGACAAATGATCCAGCGAGTTTGTGTTCAATAAACCCAGTCATCAAAGGAGCATGTGGCTGTGATGTTTGACTCCAAGAACTACTGTGGCTGTGAGATCCAGAGAGCCCGCGGGAGCCCTGGGCTCACCGAGGACGTCATGTGGCAGCCACGTGCTTAAGGTTTAGGATGCGTGGTGCCTTATGAGGAAAATAAAGGAATGCATTTTGAAAACGAGAAAAACAAAACATTCTCAAGTGGAAGGGCAGGGGTTCCCCAATTTTTGTAGTAGAGAAATTCTTCTGATGTCTAACTTCCTGGAACCCTTAATCCTTTCGGCTTCCTCATAGAGTCCTGATGACTATATTCAATTTTCTTTCCTTTAAACAATGCCATTCTTTCCCCACCAAAAGAGCATAACTGACCTGATTTATTAACATAAAATAGTGGGCTGCCGACAACTGTTAAAGAACCTTACGATCTTCCCAGAATAAAGTAAAGCAATTCAATGCTTCGGTGCAGGAGGGGCCTCCCAGTGGTCACACCCACCATGGCAGGGACCCCACTCTTCTCTTCCCTATAGGCTAGCTGCCTGGCCTCAGGGTCCCCAAGGACTTGCCTTACACTGACACTGATTGATTGATTTGAGAGAGAGAGGGAGGAAGGCAGGGGAGAGACTAACCTTGGTTTGTTGTTCCACTTATTTCTGCATTCATTGGTTGACTCTTGTATGCGCCCTGACTAGGGATCGAACCTGCAACCTTGATGTATGGGGATGACACTCTCATCAACTACCGGCCAGGGCTTCACACTGACACTTCCACCTGGCATGCCCCCTCCATGCCTACCTATTCAGTGTTTAAATAAGGATTGCTACGTGCATATCATAGAATATCATGTTTTAAAAATCTTCACAATTGGTGATTCTTCCAACAGAGAAATGGTGAGAACTGTAGATAAGGCAGCGAAGGCCTTTTGGCCCTGATTCCTGGCGTGGTACCTGATCCATAAATGGTAGCTATGCCCACATCTTCATGGAACAGGCTTCCTGCTCAGCAGGTTTCAAAGTGTCACCTTCTCAGAGAGGCCTTCCTAGACCACCTTTCTAGATGGCACCCCCACACCTGCCACTCTACCCCCTCATTCTATTTTATTATCTTAATGATTATCACTCTCTGAAACCATGCTATTTATTTCCCGTCTTTCTCCCTCCAGCACGAGAGCATAACCTCCGCAGGGCAAAGACCTTGATTATCTTGTATACGGATGTATCGCCATCACCTGCAATGTCTCGTCTGACACACACAGGTGCTCCATATAGCTTTTCATTTTAAAATCAGCTTTATTAAAGTATTATTTACATAAAATAACATGCATCATTAATATGTATAGGTTGAGTGTTGACTCCTGTGTGACCATTACCCCAGTCAAGGCACAGGCCATTTCCATCTGCCCCAAAAGTTCCCTTCTGATTTTTTTGCAATCATTTCCCTTCCATCCCATTCCTAGATAATAAAAACTGGATGACCCTTGGGGTGCAGCACAGCGGGTCTGAGTATCAGCAGCCAAGCAAGGCCTCCGCCACCCCAGCCCATGACCTGGGAATCGCGGTGGTTAACCCATCCATCCACCTTGGGAAGTCGCAAGGTTAGGGTTGAAACACATTCCTCTGGTACCCGCGATCCACCCAACCCAGCTCCGCAAGGCCTGGCACCCTAAGCCCATGCCTGCGGGTTGGGTCTCTGGATTTTGAATCTGAGTCTTAGGCAAACTGGAAGGAGCTATTATTTTTTCCATTCCTCCCTGGGCCTGTCCCACGAGCCACCACCGCCCGAGGGAAGTACCCACATGCTGGGCCTGAGGAATGTCCTCCCATCGCTGGGACCAAGAATGCCTTAGAGCACCAGCCATCCCGCCCCGCCCCGCCCCTTCCCCGGCACATTGTGCAAGACCGGAGGGCACACCTTCCAGGCGGGTCGGATCCAGGCCGGGAACTTCCTGGGCTCCGGCCGCAGGGGGCGGGGCGGGGGAGGGCAGGGTGCGGGGAAGAGGGGGCGCAAACGCACTCCTGCCTAGCGCCCCCTACCAGCCCCCCAAGTCCTCCGCGTTGGGGCTGTCTCCCCGCCCAGGGAAGGAGGGAGTGACGCCCAGGGCGACCTGTTCTTTCAGATGCCCCCCAGCCCGTGGCCCGCGCGCCTCTCCGCGTCTCTCCAGGTCTCCCGTCTCCGATCAGCTCTTTGTCTCCATCGGCCCCGCTGTCCCGGCGTCCCCGCCGCCTGCCCCGCCCGCCCGGGGCCGAGGAGGGGCGGGTCCGGGTCCGGGGGCGGCGCCTGGCGGGGCGGGGCGGGGCGGGGCGCGGCGGGGCCGGGGCCGGGGCTGGGCTGTCCCCACCGACGCGGCCGGAGCCGAGCGCGGGCAGAGCGGAGGCCGCAGCCGGGGCGACGGGAGCGGCGGGAGCAGGGCGGGTCGGCTTCATGGCGCCAGCGGCGTCCGCCTGAGCAGCGCGGGCAGCGGCGGGTGGCGGCGGGGTCGGGCCGCGGCTCTCCTTTGCGATGGGGGACGTGCTGTCCACGCACCTGGACGACGCCCGGCGCCAGCAGATCGCAGGTGAGTCCCGCGCCGCGCCGCGCGCCCCGGGTCCGACCGGGATCCCTGGCCACGCCCCCGGCCCGGCCCGCCGCTCGCGCGGGGCTGGGGTCTCGGAGGGCCAGGCCCCGGGTAAGGGCAGCAGCTGCTGGGGACCAAGTCCCTCGTCCGAGCTTGTCTCCTCCACGTCTGGGCGCCCCTTCCCAACCTCGTCGGAGCTCATCCTTCTCCCCCCCGAGGGGACTTGACACCCTCTCCCCGTAAGGGAACCCCCTTGGAGCCGGTCCCGTCGGATCCCCAGCACACTACCCCAATCGAGCTATGGGGGGAGGGGGTGTCGTAGCCCCCGCCCCCCCTCGGGTATCCCGCCCGGAAGCATTCCAGGCCCACTCAGCCCGCCTTCCCTAACTGTCCCAGTCCCAGCTCTCCTAGCCCCGGCCCCAGTACACGTGGCTGAGGCTTCCAGGGATGAGCCCATAGATGCCTGGGACTGAGCCTGGGCAGTGGGGCTAGGAATAGTCGGGGTGCGCTGGAGGCGGTGGGTCAGAACCCCATCCTTTGGCTCAGGCAGCAGGGTGCTCCTGCTGTTCCCTGGGGGAAACCTGGGACTGCAGCAGAGTCCGGGGTTCCTCCTCCCCAGCCCGAGAGAATGGAGAGGGGGAGAAGTGGGAACCCCAGTTCTGTGGCTCACCGCCCTGCCCTGGGTGAGGCTGCCTGGCTGAGTTCTTGGGCAGGCCTCTTAATGTCCCGGTGCCTCGGTTTCCTCCTCTTTGAAATGGGGTGAATGATTTCTTCCTTTAGTTATGAGTTGTTGAGAGACTCAAGTGAGATAACTTACGTAGCTTGCTTGGCACAGAGGCTGGCACAGAGGAGGCACCCGTGTGCAGGTTGCTGGTGCCTGTGGGTGCCGGGCAGCCCATGGAAAGAGGAGACCGTTCCTCCCCCCAGTATTTGCCTCTCCCTGTCCATTGTGCCCAGAGCACTGTGTCCGCTTACACGGATCTTGATTGCCTGGTAGAGAACTTTCAACAGCTGTGTTCTGCCCTGAGAACAGGGACCAGGTGGCCCTTAACTCGGGTCCCATGCCCTCCGGGCACAAAGAAGGGGCTGGGGAAGGCTTGTCCGGTGGCTGTGGTCCTGGGCCCATAGCCTAAGCTCCCCCTTTGTACCAGAATCTGGGGCTGGGCCGAGATGAGGGTGGGATGAGGATGATGTCGAAATGAGTCAGATCCTCTGAGGCCTGGGACCAGCAGGGGGTTAAGTCCTGAAACTCTGCTTGTAGGACAAGGACTCTGGGAGGGGGAAGGCCAGGGCGGAGTCTTCCTGTCCCCTCCCAGCCGGTGGCAGCCTCCTGGGGCTCTGTAACAGTCCCTCCATTCACGACCTCCTTTGGGGCCCCTCACCCGGCTTGGGTGGGGTGTGCTTCACTTTCTTCAGTGGGGTTTTTCCTTTCCCCACACCCACTCTGGCTCTCCCCTCCTCCCACCTCCTGGGCTGAGAACTGCCAGCACCCCCTTGGCTCCCCTGCCAGGTACAGGGGGTGGGGGAGGCTGGGACCACAAAAGGTGAAGTGTCCTCTCCTGGACAGGGTTGGTTTGTTTTGTGGATACCAGGCTGGGTGGAAGGGGGCTGTGCCCATTCAGAGCCGGCTGGCCTCCCTCTTCTCAGCACTTCAGTGCTATTAATAACCCCCTTCAGATGCCTCAGATTCCTGGTCAGAGCTCACCTGAAGGGGCTCCTGAAGTGTGGGGGTGGCAGGTTGGACGGGGAGGAAGCCAGCAAGCCTCCGCGCCCCCCCCCCCCCCCCTCCAAGGAAGTGAGCTGCCTTAGAAATCTCTGCTGGAGGGGAATGCGGGCCTGCCTTTGCCACCTCCGGGGATCCTGCACCTCCTCTCTCCACCCAAAGAGCAGTGGGCACTTTCATGCCAGGCAATTAAAATTCCAGTGCCCTCCCTACCTGGGCCTGTTCTTCACCCAGGAGAGCTGGGGCCGCCCCTGTAGAAACATCAGGGTTCGGAACACCCCATCCCACAGTGCTCTGAGCTCCGAGGCCTGCTGAGGTTCTGTGGCTTGGCTGGCCCGCCCCCGAGCAGGTGAGCAGGTGGATGCCAGCGGGCAAGTCCTGGCAGGGGTCAGGCGGCTCCTGCCCACGGTGCTGTTTTGCTGATTCGCTGTCACAGGCCCTTTCATCCTGGGATTTCAAAGCCGCTGGCAGGCAGGGGCTTGCTTGTTCTCACACCAGGGCCCGTGGGGCTGGGGCAGGACCACTTCCTCCTGCTTTCCTGAGGGAGTTTGCTTGGAGGACAGAGCCCTGGCCCGGGAGCCAGGGGGCCTGCGTCACCTGGGCAGCCACCTGCTCTCTCCGGGCCTCAGTTTCCCCAGCTGAGAACTGAGAGGTGTCAGAGCCGAACAATCCCAAATTTCCCCCACAAGTTGCCTCCAGACCTGAGCCAGCTCAGGGTCCTCACACAGACTCCTCAGGCTTATTCGCTGGCAGGACCTTGGCCCAGCATCTTAATCTCAGTTTTCTTATCTGTGAAGTGGGACTCATAGTCCCTTCCTACTAAGTACTCTTGCAAGGATTTAATAAGATAAGCAAGGTAAGAAACGCAGCCCAGTGATTGCGGCATAGGAAGTGCTCAGCAAACAATTGCTAGGATAGAGCTGGCCACTGACTCCCTGTGACTGATCCTCTGGTGGGCAAGGAGAGTGGCCGGTGTTTGGAGTTTGAAGGGGGCAATGGTAGCTGTGGGTTAGGTCCCATCTCTCTGACGGGTGTGCAGGCCTGGGGTCAGGGTCTCTGGCTTCAAGAATTCACCGAGGTTCTCAGAAACCTGATGCCTGGGTTCCTTCCATGTTGGCATGTGTGTGAGATGTGGTGGGTTACCTGGAGCGGGAGGGCAGTGTGGGGGAACCCTACAGGAACTGGGAGGTGAAGGGGTGGGGCTGGGCCCAGAGGACGGGACTAGAACAAGAGCGTGGAAGTGCCGGGGTGGCCCGTGTCAGAGCTGTATGGGGGATTCTTTGCATATGGTCTGAGCCACATAAACCAAGATGGAGCAGGTGAGGGAGTGAGCTCACTGTTGCTCAAGATGTGCAAGTAAGGGCCGGGTGCTGTGCCGTTAGCAGAAAGCCAGGCATTGCCTGGCGGGGCCCTCCGCCTCTAGTACAGCCTTGAAGGACTCTCCATTGCTCTAGAAAGTCTGTTGAGCAGGATAAGATTGTGGGGGCTGAGGGATTCCCCACCCCCAACACACACACACACACACACACACACACACACACACACCTGTAAAGTTTATCACCTGAGAGGCTGCTGAGGGAGTCTGCCCGCACCTGAGCCCCTCCCTTCTGCTAAGCTCACCTTTCCCCTTGCTAATTCTTTTTCGAAAGAGCAGCTTTATTGAAACATAATTCACCTGCCAGACAATTCACCCACTTAAAGTGTACAGGTCAATGTTTTTGTGTGTGTGTAATTCACAGAGTTGTGCAACCATCACCGCCATCAATTTTCAAACATTCTCATCACCCCTGAAAGAAACTCTACCCATTAGTCGTCACGCCCAGTTCCTCCAGTCCTTCCCATCTCTCGGCGTCCACTGGGAACATTGTGTGGCCGCAGGGCCATCGAACACGCAATGCGGGAGTGTGAGATAGAAAGCCCAAAGCTCCCTCCCCCTCCCTCCCTTCAATCCCACTCCCAGCAGAAATCACTCAAGTGTCACTGTTTCCAGCTCTGTGTACGCATGCAGTTAGCTCTGTTTATGAAAAGACGTCCAATTATGTGTTTCTGTGGTTTGACTTCTTTCGCTCAGTATATTGTGAACATCTCTCCATGTCAGGACACACACGTCTGCCTCGTCCTCCTGGGGGGGGGACTTCTCTCTACCCATCCCCTGTCCTGGACATGTGGGTCGTTTCCAACGTTTGGCCAGTAATCAGCGCGCTGCCCGAACCTCTTAGCCCATACCCCGAGCCTGCCTCCAGGGTCACAGAGGCCTCAAAATGGAACTCCTGGGTCCTGTGTTGATGTCTTGACGCGTCGCCTCTGAAAAGGCTGTTAACATGGGACACCCCTTCCGGTCGGTACGGGTGTCTTGTTTGCTTAATTGAGCAAAACTATGAATGCCCTTTTCCAAATCGGTTTTAAAAATTTACCTCTCCACTTTAGGAAGTGGCTGTGGGTCCCAGAAGTGAAGGGGTGGAGGTGTCTGCTTCGGCCACCCCCTACCCACGTGGCTGGCTGCCTAGTTGCTGCCTGGGCTTTGCAGAGGGACCCAGCTGGCCGGCTCCACCTGGGCTGCTGCCCTTAGCCAAGGTCTGGGCCAGTCCCTGGGGTGAAACGTCTGGGGATTCTGCTCCGCTCTTGTGTCTCTTACATAATGTGCTTTTGTTGGTGTTGACCCTGCCTTCCCCTTTGTCCAGCCTCCACTCTGTCCTTTCTCACTGCTGAGGCCTCTGGCCTAGCCTGCTAGGAGCTGCCTTCTGCCTCACCCCTCCATCCTTCCCCCTTCACCCCTCCATTCTTCCCGTACGCACTGCCAAAGAGACCGTTCTAGACCCAAATTGGGCCACGGCCCTCCCTCCCTGCCTCCGAATAGTGAAGTTTAGACAAGAATAGGCATCACTTGCCATCCTGTGATAACCACTTTATTCTTTTTTTTTTTTAATCTTCACCTGAGGAGTGAGGATATTTTTCCCATTGATTTTTAGAGAGAGCGGAAGGGAGGAGGAAGAAGAAGAGGGCCGGGGTGGGGGGGGGGGGTGGAGTGAAAAGAGAGAGAGAGAGAAACGTTGATATGAGAGAGACACATCGATTGGTTGCCTCCCAATCGATGGAAGGCAACCTGTCTGGCCAGGGATTGGACCTGCAACAGAGGTAGGTGCCCTTGACCAGGACTTGAACCTGAGACCCAGTGGCTGCAGGCAGACACTGTAACCATTGAGCAACACGGGCCAGGGCACCCCTTTGTTCTCTCGTGGCTTTCCCTTCTGTGTTTATTGCTATACATTGCTGAGACCACGACTCATTTTGTGTCTTGCTTCTTCCACTGAACAATGTATATGTAGGTCGTTGGAACCTCCCAAAGGCTGCCTCTTGTGCCACTGAGGCCGTCCACGCAGAAAGGCGACCTCCTTGGCCTTTCCCCTAATGCTGGGCATTGCCATGTCTCACTGTGACCAGACTGTGGGCTTTCGGGGGCAAACCGAGTCACTGTGTTTGCTTCCTCCTTTTCTGCCCTGTCCAGTTCTCCTGCTGAGGACAGACTCATCCTCTGGCCCCACTCTCCCCTGGCAGCTTACACCGATCGGGGCCTTTCAAGGGGGGCTCTTCCTGGGAGCTCCCGACACCTCTGAGCATCTTTCCACAGGGTAGTGGGCTCAAAGGGGCTGCCTGTGAGCTGGGGACATGGACTGATGACATTGACCTTTGGGGGTGTGTGACCACTTACTCGGGCTACTTCCCCGGTTGGTACCTTCAGGGACTCTGTTGATATGTCTCCTGCCTGGGGATGGTGGTTGATGGAGGAGGGAGGGGCTGTATGAGTCTCTGAACAGTCTCTGTAAGATTAGTCACCCTTTAACTGAGCACTTAGTATGTGCCAGGCCTTCCGTTGCCTGTATACCTCATGAATCCTCACCCTCTGCGCCCTCTCCAACATGTTACAAGCGGAGGTAGGTCAAGCCAGTGGCAGGCCCAGGCCCAGGCCCAGACCTGGGAGTCCGAGGTCTTAGCTGTTCACACCACCAGGTTGGGCAGGGGGGTTACGTGGAAAAGGTCCTGACAGGAAGCAGGCATTGGGGGGCGCGGGCGTGAGGATGTGGGGAGCTGAGTGGGAACAGAGCTGCATGTGTCAGAGGCTCCTGTAGGTTGCACAAATCTATCCCTTCTGTCATTACTCATTCTGAGACTTAAGTCCCTCCTTGGCCAGTCCTGCTCTCCCTCACGTTGCCCCCTCCTCCTGGGCAGGCAGAGCTCATGACTCACTTTGCCCTGGGTTCCTGGCAGCAGCATCCTGCGGGTTGCACAAATTCCTGAGCTGCCTTCCCCTTCCCCCGCCCCACCCCCTCCACTTCCCTGCCTGGGAAAGGAGGGTTGCCGGCTAGTTCTAAGGAATAATGAAGGCAGATGCCTACCTCCACCTCTCCCTCTACCCCCATCTACCCTTGCAGAGCTGCGGAGCCGAGCCCCCCTCCTGTAGAATCTTAGGCTCTGAGTCAGGAAGGCTGCAATCTTCTGATCTCACAGATTTTAAAACTGGAAGAGCAGGAAGTGCCTACCTCTCCAGCGCACCTGGTCCCACCCGCTGGGAACTGTCCAGGTTTGGAGATACACTACCTCTGGCCCACTGCCTGGTGACACAGTGGATGGTAAGTTAGAAGAAGCAGGGAGTTGAGAGGTTCGGGGCCCGGCTCTGCCACTAGATGGACCTGTGTTTTGGGACAAGTGGGTCACCTTCGCTGAGCCTCAGCGTCCTCTGGGAGAGAGGATGATCGGAGAGAGAGTGCCGGCCTGGACGGGGAGGCACGGGGCTGGTGAGCGGTGAGAACAGTGGGTGGTAGCTGTTCTGATTGGCACTTCCTTGAGGGCGATGTGCCAGGTCTGTCCTGGGGCCTCAGGCACCCTCAGCCCCTTTCCATGTGCCCCGGAAGTCGGCCTGCCCCAGGTTGAGGAGCACCAGCCCGCGGCTCTGGACACCTGGGGCCGTCAGCAGGTACGGGGAGGATGGTGCCCCAAGGGCCATGGTTCCACTGCAGAGTCAGCCGCTCTACATCATCCACACTGTGCCCGGCAGTGGACAGGACACACAGAACAAATGAGTGACAGACAGATGGCCGTGTGTCCAGAACAGTCCTGGGTCTCCAGCCTGGTCCTGTTGACTCTGAACCAACACCCATGCCTCTCTGTGTCTTTTCTGTGCCTCTGTGACCCGAAGACCAGTATCTACTCCTGGGCATTCTCTGCCTCTGAGAACCCTTTCCTCAGGGACTCGGGATGCCTTCCAAAGGCAGGCTGGGTGGGCTTGGGTGTGAGTTGAGGTGGAGGGTCCCGGTCTGCACGCCTGTGAGCTCTGGTCCCAGACACACTTGGGCCTTCTTTTATTCGTTCAATCAGTAGTTACTGAGCACCGATGTGTGCCAGGCACTGTGCTAGGCACCAGAGACACGCTGATGCACAAACTCCTGCATGGCCCCTGCCCTTCTTAGAGGGCCAGACCTCCAAGGAAAGTGTGAGGGGAGTGTGGCCTAGTGGGTGAGGGAGGGAGAGGGTGAAGTGGAGGGAGCCATAGGGACTGACCTCGGAGAGGAGGGGACTTTTTCCTGAGGGTCACGGGGAGGCCTCAGAGGTATTTTCAGGCGGAAGTGGCACAGGCAGGTCAGCTGTGCGTGAGGGGAGATGAGAGGAGGACCCCGTGGTGAGCCAGTGTGGATGGGGGTGGGGCACAGTCAGGGGACAGTGTGGATGGGGGAGATGGAACAACCAGGCCGCCGTGATGGAGATGTGTGAGGTCAGGGAGATCCGGTGTCTGCTCTTCTTGGCGCTGTTGGGTTGGTTTATCAAGGCAGCCAGTGGTCCACCTCTGCTCGCATTCCTGCAGCTCTGAGTGTGAGAGCCTCCTTCCGTTCCCGGGGCAGAGTGGGAAGAGGGCGAGGCCTGGGTTCTGAGGACCTAGTTTTGAGATCTTGTCTCAACTACCCTGTTATTTGACAGGGCCTTTCCCTCTTCTGGGCCTCAGGTTCCTCATCTGTAAAGTGGGCATAAGGTAGCCCAGCCCTGCTAGGTTGTGAGGGATCAATGAGATGATGTGGGCAGAGCTCTTTGGGTTTCAGAAAGCGTTGGCTCCTGTCACCATTAGCTATTACTGTTGTGCATAGTCCATGATAGGACTGGCCAAGGGAGCCCCTCCTTTCAGGGAGAGCTAAGTGCAGGGCTTGGGCCAGGGCATGGGTGCAGGGTCCATGTGCAGGGGCGGGGGCTCCAGTGGGCAACTGGGCACTCAGGGGGGGCAGGGGAGAATGGATTGTGGTTTGCAAAGTGTGAACCCCACTTTCCCACCCACACATCTGTGGCCAAGCCAACCACAGCTGCTGCCCTTCCTCCGCACACCCCACGCAGAACAGAGCTGTTTGTGCCCCGCCGTGTTTGTTAAGCCAGAATCTTCTAGAAGAGGAGTCCCTTGAGCTGGAAACTACTCATCCCCTGTGCTCCACCACCTTCCAGGAGCCATATGGGTGCACCCCTGAAGAGTCCCAGGGCTGGTGCCAGGTGACCCTTGGCAAGCCCTTCTTCCTCTCTGGCCTCACTTTGCCTTTCTGCGCAATGGGCACAGGATCGTCTCGAGTGCCCTTCTAGTGCCCTCTGACTTCTTGGGAGCCTGTGGATCTTGGGCTGCATTGAAGGCACAGCGCAGGTGCCTAGAAAATGTTTATGGCATGATGCCATCTTGCTGGGGAAGGAGGAGCTGTCTTGTGCTGGCCCGAGGGCCTGAGCAGGGCGGTGGGGATGGCGCCTCAGGGCCTAAGCTTGGTGGTGGTTCTGAAGCAGTGACATGAGCTCATGGGACTCAGGCCAGCCGAGAAGCTCCATCAGGCTGGATGCAGTGTGGTTTGCGTTAGAGAGTGGATCTTGATGTTTTACCAAGTGTACACATTGGCGTTGAACACCTGGTCAGCCCAACTCAGGAGGCAGCGTGTCTGACCTCGAGGGGGAGGTGGCTGGCTTCTGCCACCGAGGGACCCCGTGGCCTGTTACTGTCCTCAGAGCCTCCGCTGTCAGTGAAATGGGAAGGTGATCCTGCCTCTGGCTGTGTGGATGCTGGGAGGCAGTTGTCCCGGCACATGGGAAGTGGCAGTTCCATTGTAGCCGAGCTCTGGGAGGAGCTGTGTCATTTGCCTGGCCTGCCAGGGACTTCAGGGGTGATGGGCCACCCAGAGGGGAGTGAGCTGACAATTGCACTTCTGTTTCACGTTTTGTTTGGTTTGGGGGAATGCTTGGGGTAGTGGGGAGAAAAGAGAACAGGCTTAAGGTTTGGGGAGCCGCAGCGGCCTGGAAGGTTTGCTGGGTCTGCTCGGCCACAGCTCACTGGGCGGAGTTTGGAACTGGTCTGATGGGCATGGGCTGTTCTCTTGTCTAGCCCCGGCCCTGCTTCCTCCTAGCAGGAAGGACCCTTTGCCGGCATCTAACCATCCCTCCCCCCATTTTGTAACTGAGTAAACGGAGGCTCAGAAGAGAAGGGGAGGTACCCAGGGTCTTGGAGGCTGTGGAATGGGTCGGAACCCCGCCGCCAGCACCAAGCCCTTTCCATTCCTGGGTCCCCTCTGCCCCCATGGCCGGCCCCAGACAGCAGAGACTGGTCAGGGAGGGAGTGAGTGGCTGGGTGGGGCTGTGAAGGTTGTAATTTGGAGAACCAAGTAAACAGCCCTCCGTGAGGGAGAGAGAAGCCGCTCTGTGCTGGCCTCACAGATAGGCCAGTGTCTGAGGAGACAGCCCAGGCCTGTCCGCCCGCCGCAGACAGTGAGGTGTCGGGAAGATTTAAAAAAGCCAAAGCTCCGCTCCCCTCCCATCCCACCCCCACTCCCACATTTAATGCTTCCAGGAAAAGGGGAGGCGGCGAGGGGGCGCCTGACCCCCTAGATGACCACTGCTCCACCCTCCAGGCTCAGCGTGGCTCAGCACGGGCGCAGCTCACTGTGTGACTTCGGTCCAGGGCGTGTCCTCTCGGGGCCTCAGTTCTCCGGGGCCTCAGTTCTCCGGGGCCTCAGTTCTCCGCCTCTGAAGTGGGAGTGACCCTGTCTCTCCAGGAGGGGGTGAGGGTGGGGGTGACTGAGCGAGTGGTCGAACACAGGAGCCCTTTCTCTCAGCCGGGACCGGACCGGACCGCAGACTCTCTTCACTTCTTTGTGGCCAGAGGCCGGCTCCCTGAGCCCAGGGTTACTTTCTCAGTGACCTGAGCCTCCCATCCAAGTCGGGCAGGACGGGCCCGCTCAGCTCTCCTGTTTTCCTGCTGAGGTCGAGGCAGAATCCGAGAGGAGCTGCTTCTGGGTCGTCCCCGCAGGTGGGGGCTGGGCTGCCTGTCTGGTTGCGAACCCCCCCACCCCCCCCACACACCCGCCCCGCCCCCTCCCCCTTGAAAGCCCCCCTCCCTCCTCCCGGGTGGGCCGGCCAGCAAACTTCCTGTGTGATTAGGGGCAGAGCCTTTACTCCCTCCCTCGGCTCCCCCTCTCCTCTTCCTGCGTCCCCTTGAGATCCGGCTCTGAATGGGATCTCTGTGTAGCCTCCACTCTGGGCCTCAGTTTCCCATGGTTCAGGGAAGGGGTTGGGTGACTCTGGAACGCCCTCTGGGTGAAGTCCCAGACCCCAGCCGGCCCTGCAGGACCCAGGGACCAGCCCTTGCAGCCAAGGGCACTCCTCCCGCGGCCCCACCCGCAGTCTGGGCCCTTGCGTGGTTGTGGTTCTAATTCTCCTCTAAGATATGACACCACCAGAGCTCGGTCAGTGTGGCATCGAGGGTCAGAGCTTGCCCAGCAGCCACTAGCCAAGCCCGTCCCACGCCCCCCACCCCCCCGGCCCGCGCACAGTTCCTTTGGTCCTACTCCTTAGTTTCATCGGCTGCACAGTGGGAATGATAATACTTCACCGGGTTGTAAAGTTTTAATGGCATGATGTGTGTTTATCAGTCACACTTACATATATTTAACACAGAGGCTGGGCACAAGGATCAATAGCTATAATTAACACCTACTGGTCTAAATGACTTTAATTCCTTAGCGGTGAGTGAATGAATCAGTGTCATTGCAAGGTTTACGTTCTCGCAGCAGATAGGGACCCGGGGGCTATTGGGATGAAGGGTCTGGTGGGCGCAGAGTGTGGCTTGGGGTTTGGAGGGGTGGGTGGGGCAGATGCAGGCGGGTGCAGAGCTCTGGCTGGTTCTGACTTCCCCTCTTCCGTCGGGAAGGAGTGGTTCGGGCCCCGTGGTGCCCAAGAGCCCGAGACCGCAGGCACGGAGCTCAGGCGGCCACACAGGGCTTCCTTCCTCCTGGGCTGTGCTCCTGGCAGTCTGACTGGCTTTGAGCCCTTTGTTCTTGTCCTTGAGCCCCGAGGGGATGCCCAGTCTGGGAGAGGAAGGGTCCAGGGGCCTGGTTCCTGGTCCCTCTGCAGTTCCAGGGCCGACAGGACAGAAGCCCAGATGTGACAGGCAGGGGACAGGACACCTGGTCCTGGTGCCCCCGCTGACGCGCTGACTCACTGTCACAGGGGCACACGAGTTTGACACCCAAATCCGGCTCGCCCGGGCCTGTCTCAAGGAGAGATGGAGCAGCAGTTACCAGCCAGTCATTAAGTAAATTATTATCAGAGGGCAAGTCTTTGTGACAAATGACCACCCGCCAGAGCGCTCACACTTGTGGGTCCTCGCGCAGAGCCCCGATGGTGGGGTTGTCAGCAACGCCTGTTCTTGGCTCTCCTGTCACAGATGAGGGAACAGGCTCCTGATGGCCAAGGGGCTGGTCCAGGGTCCTCTGAGGGGGTGCGAGGGCAGCCCCAGTGCCTTCCCGCTGGGCACCTCATTCCTGGTCAGTAACTGCTGGCCCCATGCAGGGCCTGGGCCGTCACTCCTGGGTTTTAGGACGGCGAGCACAGTCTCTGGGATGCAGAGCTGAGTTGCAGGTTTTGGGGACTGGGTTGGGTAGTCCCTGAAATCCTTTCTTTGTGCTTCCTGAGGCAGAAATATAGGGTACAGAGGCCTCTGGGACTACAGCCCTGGGTGCTCCTCAGGCTGCGCAGCAATGACTGCCTGAGGGGGGTGGTCCTCGCCAGCCCCCACCAGGAGGAGCAACACCGGAAAGGCGGCTCAGAGCCCCTGGTGAACCTGCCTGCCACTCCACACCCAGAATTTACCCAAACGTGGCCAAGTGGTTACGTTACGTGATAGCATTGGTTACAGCAAGGAAAAAAAAAAAAAGGGTGTCAGTCCGTAGGTCATGTTCAATGGCATAATCTGTGGCCGATAGGTGAAGATGTAGCTCTGTTTGTCTGCAAGTGTGTAAGTCTGTACAGATGTAGAAAAAAACACAGTAGGAAATTGATCAAAATACTAATAGAGATTTTTTCCGGGGTGGTAGGATAATGGATTATTTCTTTTTCTTCATTCTCCCTAGATTTCTTTTTTTATGGTAAATATATTAAAAATGTAAGACTAGTCCTATTGACCGTATTTTGGGGGAAATTTTGATTCTTTTGTCTGACTCCAGAATCTAAGCCACTCTGGCCGGTGGGAACCCCAAAGGGGTTGCAAAGGGCAGGCTTGGGAAAGAGGTAGGAAGCAGGGAAGATTCTGGAAGGAGGGTGTTTGAGTTAGGTCTTGAAGGACAGGATGGACTTTGGCCATCACAGTTGGGGTCCAGGCAGGTAGAGGGAGTGGCTCAGTGCAGACAGTTGCCTGTCCTTGGAGCGGGCCGGGGGACCGGGGCTAGAGAGAGAGGGGCAGGAGCTCTGCCTGGTGCAGCCTTGAGTGCCAGGCGAAGGGACCAGGGAGTGGGGAGCCCTTTCTCATCAACACTCATTGGCTGGGCTTTGAAAGAGGGTTTTCCCTGTGCTGCTGTGAGTAAGAATAGCAGCCGCACTTCCTCTATGCCCTGCCCGGGAGGCACTGGCTGCGGATGGATGAGACTATGGATGGATTCCACAGTATGGAGCCCCTCGCTGTGCCAGGCAGTGAGGGTAGGTGTGTGTGTGGTTTCTCGTTCCACTGGGAGAGTCTGCGACCCATCAGTCCGCCACCCTTAGGTACCTGCTCACCGCTCCGGCCAGAACATGGCCCCAGGCCCCAGGTGACCTGTGTGGCTGCTGAGGGCGTGCGAGGCCCAAGGCTGGGCTGGAAGTCTGCGCTCGGAGGTGCTCAGGGCTTCCCCTCTGCCTGTCTTCAGTGTGTCCTCTGCCCTCTTTCCCCATCAGTACAGGGGGCTGGCCATCACCTCCTCTGAGTGCTGTGAGCTTTCCGAGGGATGCCGCTCGCCTGGTGCCTGGCGCAGAGCGAACACCCACTTGGGGTGCAGTGTTCCCTCCTGAAGGAGTCCAGCTGCCGGGACTCTGGTGACAGGCTGGTGCTGGCCAGGTCTCCCAGCAGTGAGCTCTTACCTCCCTCTCAGACCCACAGTGGCTCCCACCTGCCAGCACCCGCCAAAGGCTGGCCCTCAGTTCCTGGAGTTTGAGCTTTCAACTTTGAGCTTCCTCAGAACTGTCCTTGTTGTTACATAGACGGTATCTAACGACCAACAAAAACAACATAAAGATAATGGGAAGAAGGTGAACATTGCCAATAACCCTGCCACCCAGGAAGAATGACTTCCAGGCGTTTTCCTGATGCAGAAGCAATGGTGGGGTGTGGGCACCGCATAGGGGCCATGCCCCCTGCAGTGTGTGGAATGGTGCAGAATGTTCCATTAGGCCCCAGTGGCCTGCGTTTCAGCTTGCTCGGCCAAACCTCTCGTGCTGGGCACTTGAGTTGTTTGTGTTTCTCCCTGCGGTAAACAGGGTTACTCCATCCTTTCTACAGTTGAGAGCTTGCTCAATGCCAGCTCGTGTGTGGGGCTGTGGGTGCCCGTTGGGGACGTAGCCATTGTCCGCACCCTCCCAAGGACCCCCTTCTGGGAGGACACACCCAGCACGGAGCTCCAGCCCAGGTTGGAGGGGGCGGAACAAGGGCATCTTTGGGAGCCCGGGGAGCAGCGGTAACTCAGACTTGGAGCTCAGGGGAGGCTTCTGGGAGGGCTGGGTGTCCAGGCAAGACCTAAAGGCTGAAGGAGGAGGACAGGGTCATGGGCAGAGGGGCATCTCTGCAAAGGCCCAAAGCCCAGAGAGCGCAGGTGTTGGGGGAACCAGAATTTCCCAGAAATTGGTGGTTTTGCCACGGTTCTTCTTTGCCGTGGCAGCAGCTTCCCCATGCACACAACACTTTGGTAGTTGTTTCTTGGTGTCCATATACCTGTCCCTCGGTGGGGGCCACGGAAGCGGGGTGATGTGCCTGCCCCCAGTGAGAGTCGGCAGACCAGGCCTCCGCCTCTCAGCGGGGTCCCCCCCACCCCCTGTGCCCGCACAGAGAGGGCAGGAGAGGCTCAAGTGCAGGGCCTGCTCAGCTCCAATTTCTCAGCCCTCCGCAGGTGCTGTATCGTTTGACAGAATCTGCTGGGAGAGGAAACTGAGGATCCGAGCTTAGGTGACAGCTCGGCTTGTGTGATGGGGTGGTGACCTTTCCTGCCGCCGATGTGTGCGACCTTGAGCTAGCCTGGCCAGCTCCAGATCCGGCCCCAGCTGTACAGGAAGCAACCTACTGGGATTGGAGAGCTCCTGGCTGAGGCTAGCCCCGAGGGTGGGGAAGGTCTGTCCCCAGGCCTGAGCTGGCTTTTCTTTCCTAAATATATTTTTATTGATTTCAGAAAGGAAGGGAGAGGGAGAGATAGAAACATCAATGAGGAGAGAGAATCATCCACCGGCTGCATCCTGCTCGCCCCCTGCCTGTACCAGGGATCGAGCCTGCAACCCTGCCTGTGCCCTGACTAGGAATCAAACCATGACCTCCTGGTTCATAGGTCGACACTCAACCCCTGAGCCACATCAGCCGGGCCTGAGCGGGCCTTTCTCAGAACCCCATCCTCTCCCTGTGCCCTAAGATGCCTGGGAGACCGAGTGGAGGCGCTCTGTGATCTCTCAGCCAGGGGCAAATACTGGTGCTGCGTGCTGTGCTCCGCGCTGGGGATATAACATGACTGAGACAGACTGGGTCCCTGCCCTCGTGGGGGAAACAGACACTAAACAGTTAATTATTAAAGCAAAGTTGTGCTGATGACTAATGGGGGGCTCTGACTTGCAAAGAGGGTGGGGTGGGGGCGGGGGGGGGGGGGAGGTGACTGTCGGGACAGTGCTTTCAGTACCCAGGTCGACAGGTGGAACTTGGAGCAATTTGATCAAGCCTGACGGGCGGGCGGGCTCCTCCGGGCCTGCCCATATGGTCCTGGCTGGGGAGGGAACGCCGTCTTAGGTCACAGTCTGCGGGTGTCAGGGCCTTGAGGGTCCAGTGCGATGAAGTCAGTCCCTTCACTGGACAGACCCCCGAGTAGATGGGAGCCAGGAGGTGTGAGGGACTTGCCCGAGGTCACCCGGGGCAGTCAGTGCCCAGTGGTCTTAGCCCTGCGCCACCGCCTGGAGTCTGCCCCTGGAATCTGCATTGCTTCCAGGGGAGATAATGAGCCTGTCCCCAAACACCTACAAGAGACACCCCCCCCCCCCCACATCCCCTGGGAAGCAGACACAGAACTTGGGCTGTTGCTAAGCGCAGTTTTTCAGGGAGCACAGACAGATGGAGGTCATGCGGGCACCTGGACCAAGGAATGTGCGGCTGGCAGGGCCTCCGAGGGGATTTTCTGGTACCTCCCCTTCTGGTCCCCGAGGAGACCTGCAGCTGGTGACCCAAGGGTGGGGCAGGGCCTGTGTCCTCTGCTGGCTCAGAGGGCAGCCATGGGAGTCTTGTTATTTGAATAAACTTTTCATCTTCTATCTGCATAAAGCCTCCCCATGCTCCGAGTCCCTGGCATTCCAGCCCCAGATTGGGTTTCCTCTGGCCCAGCAGCAAACACATGGTGAATTTTCATATTGGCTCATCCGCCCTCCCTCCCCCTCCCCCTCAGCCTCTCCCTCCCTGGCTTTGAAAAGGCAGGAACCCTCCCCCTGCCCCCACCTCACTTGCCTGCAGGACCCAGGGAGCCAGCACGGCAGGCAGGTGTGTGTGCAGCCTGGACTTGGTGTAAAGAATGTTGACATCAGAGGGCACTCGGCTAATGAAACGTGGGGGATTGTGCCTCTGTTTAGCCCGTCTCTGTTAGAATTGGGCCACAGGGACTGGCATTTATTAGTGAGTGGTTCTTATTAGGACAGCAGCTGGTATTTATTGGGCTCTCACCCACTGTCAGGCAGAGTGCCAAACACTTCTCACACTTTGTCTTATTCCTCACAGCGACTCTTTGAGGTGTGTACTCTTTTTCTCCCCATTTTATAGATGAAGAAACTGAGGCTTGGAAGTCATGGTCAGCAGCAGAGCCGGGTCTGCTGGTCCCAAAGTTTGTTCACCTCCCACCTGGGACAGAATCTTCTCTGCAGCCTCCTTGCCAGTTGGCCACCCAGCCTCTGCTTGCACACCTCCAGTGATGGGGAACTCTCTACCTCGCAGAGCCGCCTGCCCCACGCTGGGCATCTTAGATAGAAAGCCCTCCCTGGAGTTTTATCTGTCTCTGGTGGGTCACTGAGAACAGGCTCCAGCGTGGCTTTCGCTGCTATGGCTGGGCTTTCCCAGCGTCTCCTTTCCCAGGGAATTATCCAATTTTTGTTTGGGGAGAAGAGCTAAGTCCTTCCTTCTTTTCCTTAGCAGCTCCTGCCTGGTACTCAGCCCTTTAAAGAGTCATTCATCGAATACTGAGCAAGATTGATGTTGAAACCCTAGCTCAGTGGTTCTCAACCTTCCGAATGCCGCGACCCTTTAATACAGTTCCTCATGTTGTGGTGACCCCCCATTTCATTGTTACAAATTGAACATAAAGCACAGTGATTCATCGCAGAAACAATATGTAATTATATATGTGTTTTCCGTTGGTCTTAGGCGACCCCTGTGAAAGGGTCGTTCGACCCCCAAAGGGGCCGTGACCCACAGGTTGAGAACCGCTGCCCTAGAGGCTTTTCATTGATCTGGATGTCTTAGTCAATGCGACAAGGAAAAAAAACCAAAAACGGTATCACGACAAGGTACCAAAAAGCAAGACACACATGGTCCTGCCGTCGTGAAGTTCAACGGACTTTTACCTCTAGCCTCTCCCTTGGCCTTGTCCACCTGTGGGAAGTGGAGGCTCGGAGAGACAAGGAACCACCCACCTCCACCGCCAGGGAGCAAACCGGGTTTGGTCGCTGAGGTTTGGTGGCGTGTGGCTTGTCGGGTGTCTGCTTTCAGAATCTTCATTTCTCTCTCCATTTTCCCTTTCTGATGAGTTAACCTTCGAGGGCCCGGGAGATTGAAACCCAAGCATGTAGCTGCTGTTCTGGTTCTTCTTTGCTGGCCCCCATTCACTGTCATGAAACACAGCACAGAGGACGGTCATTCGCACAGGCAGCTCCCTCTGTGCCCACCCCGATGACAGCAGCCGTAGGAGGAAGAAGCTCGCGCGCAGGGAACAGGGACGCTCCTCGGGCGGCCACTGCAGCCCAGAGCTGGGCTGTGCTCTGTGTCTGTCTGGCTCCCCTGCCAGGGCTCTCTCAGGGGCAGGCGGTCGGGAGCTGAGCAGGGTGCTCAGTGCGGGGTGGCTGGCCCTCCGGTGATCTTGCAGCTCTGGGAGTCTCCACCTGCCTTTGACCCTCCCTTTGATCCTTTCTTCACGACTCCATTGGCCTGGGTGAGGCTGTGGCCGTGTCAGGGCGCCGTGCAGGACACCAGCCTGCGGAGCCAGCCCGAGACGTGCTCCTGGGAGCAGCAGGGGTGCCCTCCGTGGCAGGCACAGCACGGGCACCAGGGGGGCTGTGGGTAGGCCGGCCCTGTCCTGGGTGGGGGACGCTGCAGGGGGGCCTTGGCACCCTCCCTTCTTCACCCTCCCAGCTGGGGTCTGTGCTCCCAGAGAGCAGGGACGCCTGGGTTCTAGGCCCCAGAACAAGCCGCCAACTGTAGGCTGTGGGTACGGGCAGCGAGGGAGGGGCCGGCGGGCATGAGAGGGCTTTTGTTTCCCTGTTTGTGTCTAGATGGGAATGGACTTCTTCCCTCCAGGCAGCCTGGAGGTGTAGAGGAAAGGGCAGCCCCGGGTGGCTGGGTCTTCAGTCTGCCTTGTTTCTGACGTTTCTCCAGAACACTCCAGCCAGCCCTCCCTCCTCAGGCCCTCCGGCCTCAGAGCTCATGCTTCCTGCCAGACTTGGGTCGCTGAGCTGAGCTGTGGTTAAATATTTGCTAACTGAGAAGAGCTTTAAAGGCGGCTCTGTGAGAACTCCCAACCAGCTCCTCCTGGCCCGCCCGCCGCCTTGCCCCAAAGCTGCCTTCGTGATGGGGAGGCCCGGCCGCCTCGGCCCTGCTGAGCCTCCCCCCGGGCCCACCAGCCTCCTGCACAGCCCATTTGGCATCTGAAACTGGATGAGCTCCCACCGGGCGTCGTTCACTCAGCATGTGTTTACCGAGCACCCACCTGGGCCGGCCATGAGCTGGGTGCCGGAGGTGGTGGACAGGGTCTGTCTTGGGGAGAGCCAGCCCGAAGGAGCCTTTCTC
Source organism: Myotis daubentonii (assembly GCF_963259705.1). Taxonomy (NCBI): domain Eukaryota; kingdom Metazoa; phylum Chordata; class Mammalia; order Chiroptera; family Vespertilionidae; genus Myotis; species Myotis daubentonii. Next base: position 76,271,538 of record NC_081850.1, on the reverse strand, counting down.
AGTGACGCAGTGATTGTGGCTGGGAAGAGTGCCAAGGGTAGGGGAGGCTGCGGTAGGAGGTTGTGGGGATAGGACTTGGGGTGGGGGCGTCCCCGAGGAGGTGGCGTTTGAGCTTGGGGAGGAAGAGGTGACGTTTGTGCCTGGCCAGATGGAGGGGGTGGGCTCTGGGAGAGCATTCCAGGCCAGAGACCCCAAGACCCGAGCCTGCTTTCCTGTCTGGGTACTGAATTCCCACTGACTTCGTTCTCCCCATTCCCCCCCCCCCCAGCCTCAGTTTCCCCATCTGTCCAATGGGGAGCTTGGACTTGATCTCAGAGGGCCCTTCTCAGGTCCAGTGGCCTGTTACCAGCCCCGGGGAGCTGCCCTCCAGTGGGGACTGTCCCAGCGGAGTCACACAGACTTGTGTTCTCGCCGTGGACTGGGCAGGCCCAGGTGCTGGGATGGAGCAGGGAGCAGAGGCTTCACCCGTGTGATGTCACTTCACCTCTGAGCCTCAGAGTCCTCATCTACAGAAAGGGTTTAATAACACATCCGGGCGAGGGTTAAAAGAAATAATGTCGACTCTAATTGTTAACACGGGGCGCTGCCTCTGTGCCTGGCATTGGGCTAAGTGTTACATGCATTAGCTCATGCCCCAGTTATTATTGTAATCATATGCAAATGGTAACTCAGAACATTGTGATGGAAGAGATGACATTTGGGTCGGGCCTTGGAGTCTGGCTAAGATTTAGAACTGTGGGAAAGAGGGGAAGGGAGTTCCGCAGCGGGCACAGCCCAGGTGGGAAGTGCCTGAGTCGGGCAGGAGACGGCAAGGTGGGGCGTGGGAAGGGAATGCGGTTGAGATGGTGGTGGACCCTGCATTCGGTTCAGTGTCATGTGTTTGCGGCTCAGTGTAATGTGTTTGCGGGCTGCAGTTTGCCAGGCCCTGTGGTAGGTGCTGAGAATGCGGCCATGGGTGAGCCCACGGCCTCCCGGGCGGTCGGAGGCCGGCCAGAGCCTTTGCAAAGTGCCCTGCGTGACTGTCGCCTGCTGTTCCCACAGCCCTGGAGTCGGGGCTCAGGCCCAGTTTGGAGTGTTCTCCACTTGACAGCTGGCTGACCTTGGACAGGTCACTGGGCCGCAGGGCCTCTGTTTCCTCAATGGGGTGATGCCTGTACCCACCTCCTGGGGTGATGTCACCATTTGCTAATCACCCCTGCAGAGTGCTGGCCCGTGGCGACGCTGCATGGTGCCTGTCCGGCTGGGTGGCCTTAGGCAGGCTCCCGAACTGCCCTCTGCCTTCGTTCTTCCCTCTGTCCGCTGGGGTGACGACGAAACCTCCGTCCTCCTGGCCACTGAGATCGCCCACATAGAGCTCCTCGCGCAGAGCGGGCACGCGGTCAGATGGCCGTCATTAGTGGGCCTTGGGTGTGCTGCAGGCTGCTGTGTATGTGGGGAGAAGTTTTTCCTGGTTCATAACTGGCCCCCGGGAGGGGTGACCTAGCAGAGGGGCCCTTCAGGGCACCTGAGGCCGGTAGGGAGGGAGGCCTCGGGGTGGCAGCCACCTTCCCCAGGAAAAGAGACGGCATTGTGCACATTCTCGTCCCTGGGACCCAGCCACAGCCCTGGGTTGGGCTTAAGCCTCCCTTTCTGTGGTGAGGAATCTCTGGGGTGTGTGTGGGGAGCCTTATTGCTCAATGGGGCGGTGTCTCTCTGCGGGGGGCGGCCCTGGCTCCGGATCGCTGCCTCTGGCGTCCTGCTCTGGGCTGTCTTCCCATTCTGTTCCTACTGTGCGCCAGGCCTTGTCCCAGGTGTGGTGGGCACTGCCAGGGGGAGTCAGACAGGGAACATGCCTTGACCAACAACTAGGAGATCAACAGGGGGCTTGTGGGAGCCAGAGAAGCTTTCTGAGCAGCGGAGGATCCGAGGGCAGGGGGTAGAGATTTGGAGGTTGCGGCCGGCATAACATGGGAGTGGCCTGGCTGGGCGCCAGGGACTATCGGTATAGTCTGGGCTGAGCTGGACTGGTTCCTGGCTAGGAAGCCTGCTTCAGCCTGATGGCCCTGTGCTGGGAGGCAGGGCACGGGGGTGGGATGGGTGTGGGAATCCTCTCGGGGCCCCCCAGTGGGGTCCCAGGGACCTGCCATTGCTCTACATGCCTGCTTCAGGGCCTGCTCATGGGGTGACCTGATCAGTCCCTTGCGCCGCCCCCTCCCCCCCCACCACCGGGTGCTATTCCCCCTCTGGACAAGGGCTGGCCTGGGGCATGCAGCCTCCCGCCGTCTGGATTTGGCTCTGCTGCTAGTTCAGGGTTTTCTCCTAGATGGGCTGCCCAGCCTGTCCCTTGCTGGCCCCTGGACCTGTCATTACCCCTCCACCGGGTTCCCCCTGATTACGGGTCCTGAGCGGGAGCCTTGTCAGCCTTTCTGGCAGCGGCCACCCACAGGCCAGTGCTGCCTGGAGCCCTGCCCCCAGGGGCTGGCGGCCTGGAAGGTGGAGTGAGACGGATTTGCCTCAACTTAGGTTCCCCGCTAGACTCCGACGGTTCTGGGTGCATGTCTGTCCCTAGAGAAGTCACTTGCCCTCTCTGAGTCTCCGTGTCCTGCTCTGTAAAGTGGGGACAGTGCATGAAAGAATGCGTGCACACGTGTAGCACCATCCTGGGCACAGAGGAGGCGTGGACAAACAGCCATTGCTACCGTGTGTTAACAGTCACAATGGGGAGGGGGTCATGTAGAAGGGCCCTGGCTAAGTCCTGGGCCAGGGCAAGCCGACCAGTGACCCTAGGAGAGTGTCGACACCTCTAAACCTGAGGCTCTCCTCCTCTCCATGGAGGCACTTGGAACAACTGTGACACGGAGGTGGAGTCCCGGCCTCGCTCTGTCTCTGCTCTTCCTTCAGCTCCAGGGTGGGTGGCTCTGCGGTGGGTGGGGTTGGGGTGCTGGGCTGTCTCCCCCACATTCCCTCCTTGGCCCTGCTCCCCAGCGCCCTGGGAACTAGGCAGGCAGGTTCCGGGCCACCCCGCCCGCCAGGGTTTCAGTAAGCAAATCTCTCAGCCCTGAAACCAGGCTGGGCCTGGTGGCGAGGTGTGGCCCGGAGCCCACTGGAGGGACCGGATGGGCCAGGAGCGGGTCTGGCACAGTGCCCTCAGCTGAGGCCAAAACAGGGCTGGCACCAGCGTGAAGCCCCCAGGGTTGGCACAAGGCTGATGTGGTCTCAGGGGGAGAGCTTCCTCTTTGCCCTGGCACCCCACTATCAGCAGAGTGGAGGGCCCGGGGCCTGGGCTCAGATCCTGCTGTCTCTGGGAGCGGGTCTCAGTTCTCTGGGTCTCCATCTCCTTGTCTGAAACGTTCCTCCGATATGACAGCACCTGGCGCGGGGTTGACTTGAGGATTTGGGGGGGTGGTCCAGCTCAAAGTTTTAGCTCAGGGGTGGCACGTGCTGGGCTTTGGAAGGGCCGCAAGAAAGCAAAGAAACTCCTTAGCTTGGCTTCCGGACTCTGCAGGGTGTTACCTACCTGGGTCCATTCTCCGAGGACCCTGCACTCCTTCCTCCCATTCTCAGCTCAGCAAGGACTTTCTCTTCTCTGAGCCTCAGTTTCCCTATGGGAACAATGAGCTCAGTACCCCATCTTCTACTCCACCCCAGAGTCTCCAGGCAACTCCAGGCCACCCTGGGGCCTCCCCAGTTCTTGCCCAGCCTCTGCTATCTGAATGCAGGAAGTAGCGTGATCCTTAACGTTGTCAGTTTGGAAAATCAGAGATTAATGTCCTTCCGGCTGCTTTGGCTGCTGTCGGTGCTGGTCCTGGGGATGGGGGGACAGTGGTTGCTGGCCCCTGTGTCAAGGGCTTCTCCCTGGGTTGGAAGAGCCTTGGACATGAACACTTCATAGGCGTCTCCATTAGTGCTGTACCTCCTCCCATCAGGGCCAGTGCACACTCTCCTTTGCCCATAGATCTTCTTATCACCCAGTCAGGCATCTACTGTTGTGCCATTTTGCAGCGACGGAAACAGAGGCCCCGAGAGGGGAACTGCCGTGGCCGAAGCCACATAGATAGTAGGTGGCAGAGCCGGGGCTTTCATCCAGAGCTCAGGTCCCTGGAGGAGATGGGCTGAGTCCTGCCCCTCACCCCACCCCCATCCTTCTGCCCAGCCTGGGGGTGACTGTGGTCAGCTCCCACTCAGTTGACTCACCCGCAGCTCAGAGGAGGTGGTCAGCTCCTGGGGCCAGGACAACACCGATTAGATCGTCATTAAGATATTAAGTCAGCTGAGCCAACAGAGACCCACCCACCCATTTTATAGGTGGGATGATTGAGGCCCAGAGAAGATGGACAAGTAGGGACCCAGTAGGTGTGAAGGTTCCCTGCTAACTCTGACCAGAGCGGGGGATGGAGCCCCCAGACTGCAGGCCTGGCTCTGACAGTGGAGCCACTGGCGTGACCTTGGGAAAGTCACTGCCTCTCTGAACCTCAGAATCCTCACCTGTAAAACGGGACAGTTAAAGTCGGCTTTACCTGCCTCTTGGGACCAGACAGAGACCCAGCCAGAAAGTGTGAGGTAGGGCTTCGGAAAGCCCATTGTGCTGCAGCGTGGGAGGCCAGCGGAGGAGGAGGCTTTGGTGTGAGGCACGGCTTGAAACCCACCTCTTGCCCTTCCAGGCTGTGTGTCTTTGAGTAAGTCGCCAGGTCTCCCTGAGCCTCAGTTTCCTTATCTGTAAAGTGGGCGTAACAGTATCTGTTCACATTTGCTGTTGAACATGCATATGTTCACAGAGGATAGCACGCCTGGTAAACTCGGGGGCTTCTGGGGCAGAGTTAGGACTGGCTGGTGAGAAGCCCCCCAACCCCCCCGAGTCACCCTCAATGGTCCCAAAGGACACACCCTTTGGAGACAGGGTTCCGGGCATTCAGGGGGCAGAGCCTCCTAAGATCCCAAGATTTAAAGATGCAAGATCCCTTACTCAGCCAGCTCACTGAAAGGCTTAAATCTAAAACAACCCGTGTGTGTGTGTGTGTGTGTGTGTGTGTGTGTGTGTGTGACTGTATGTGTGTGACTGTGTGTGTGAGAGTGAGTGTGTGTGTGAGTGTATCTGTGTGAGTGTGTGTCTATGTGTGAGTGTGTGTCTGTGTGAGTGTGTGTCTGTGTGAGAGAGAGTGTGTGTGTGTGCTGCCCTGGTCCCCATGTCCTGGGAAGTATCCTCTTTGGAGCCCACTACCCTCGTACTGCAGACATGACGTGGAGATGGAGGCCCCGGGTGGGCAGTGGCTCCCTGAGGTTGAGCACAGTGGGGTACTCAGGTGCACCCCTAGAGTTCACGGGCTGCTGCGGGAATCAGGACCCCCACGGGTGGGCCCTTCCTGTGACAACCCATGGAACTGCACACTAGGTTTTTGTGACTGACGGAGAGAAATGGCCCTTGGTGAGCCACTAAGCTTTCTGACCTCGGTTCATACACCTGTAAAGAGAGAGCTTTACCGTACTCACCTCTGGGCCATTTGAAGAATCTGGGTGTGTTGGGCCCTCCTAATTCTGTGGGACGTGCTGGCAGAGGGGCACAGAAGGGGGCAGTGATCGGCTCTGGACACTAGTGGAGGCAGTAGGTTATGCCAAGGGACCCCGCCAAGGTTGAGTGGGAGCCTGGGTTCCGGGTGCTCCACGCACACACCCAGCCTGCCTTTCCCACCCCCTCACCTCTGCCTGTGCCGTTCCTTTCTCCTCATGGGCTCACCTTTGTCTGTTGAAGACTTGCCCACCTTTATCATTATTCTTATTTTTTGATTATTTTCCTGGTTCTTTTTTTCCCCCAAAAGTTTTTATTGGATTTTTTTCAAACTATAAAAGTTATACCTGCTAATAGGAACGTTAGTCTCTTATATTGTTGTTAGAGGCTGAGAACTGTTATGATTAAAAGTAACATTTATGGAGGTCTGAACTGAGCGCTTCAAGGGCTATCCTTGACCTGCAGAGCACTGTGAATGGATTGTGTTATGCCCATTTTACAGATGAGGAACTTGAGGCTCTGAGAGAGCTAGGCTGCTGCAGGCCTGGGGTCTGGCGGAACTGGGACTCCATCTCCCGCCCTGTGCTCCTCACCAGGAAGCTGGGAGCCTGAGGCTGGAGGGCAAGCTCTCAGTCCCACTACTTTCTCCTGCTTACAGCACTTGGGGCTGGGTCAATGCCAGGAGGGAGGGGGAATGGGTGAGAGAATGTGGAAGGTAGATGAAGCCAGCACACACCCTCAGACGTCTCTGCCCCAGCATCTCTGTAGCTCCCAGCAGCAACTGGATCCCTACAACTAGCCTGGGTCTCTCAGTTCCTGGGCCCAGGGGCGGAGGGTGCCCTATGGAGCAGTGGTCGGAGCAGGGTCAGGAGGGGGTCAGCAGGCTGCGGCTTGAACCCTGAGTGCCTCAGCCTGGCCTCGGGGGAGCCCCTCACCCTCTTTGGCTGAGTCTCCTTCATGGTTGTGAGCCTTGGTCTTGGAGTTCCCAAATCCATGGTGTGGTGTCTCCAGAAGCTCTGGGAGGAAGTGAGAAGAGCTGGTGTGGCAGGTGGGGAGGACAGAGGGGCGCCTGAGGCCTCGGGGCCACCCATGCATGGGAATTCAAGCTGTAAAATCCCGGTGGCAGCCCCAGGGAGACAGCCCCTGCAGGGAGGCAGGAAAGGAAAGTGGGGTGCAGAGTAGCATTTGTAGGGAGGGGGCTGGCAGGGTCCTCCTCCTCCAGCAACATTTGGCCAGAGAGGGAGACCCTGTCCAGGGTGTGTCCCCTGCCGGCTCTTTGTCCTTGAAGGGGGCTGGCCCCCTCCCCTCCTGCCTCTCTGAGGTCCAGAGTCCTCATCCTCGGTCTTCCTGTGGCACTTCCTTTGTATCCAGCCGGGGGCAGCTCCTCCCAAGCTGTCTTAGGACATTTCTCAAGAATGTGCTTGGGGCTACCTCTGCCAAGAAGCCACAGCGTTCCCCCACTGTCTCCCCTTTCCAGCGCTCCCTTTCCTGCCAAACTTAGGCGAGCGCCCAGCTCTCTAGCGAAGCCACCTCTTAGTCCACCCCTTACCCAGCCTCTGCCCGTCCTGTAGGGCCTGGTACAGAGCAGGCCCTCAGTAACCATTTGGGGAATGGACTCCCCTCCCTCAGCACCTGCTGTGCCAGGCCACAGGGGCGACCACAAGCCCACCCGCCTGGGGTTTGCAGTCAATCCTTAGACACAAACGAGCATCCCCAGCTACTTGGCTCCTGAGTTGGGAGAGCAAGACGGGTGTGAGAGACCCCACGCTCTTCAATCTGTTTGGTTCTAGAATTTTAGGCGGCAAAGGGTTTATCTAAAAATGCCAAATTGCCGAAACCGGTTTGGCTCAGTGGATAGAGCGTCGGCCTGCGGACTGAAAGGTCCCAGGTTCGATTCCGGTCAAGGGCATGTGCCTGGGTTGCGGGCACATCTCCAGTGGGAGATGTGCAGGGGGCAGCTGATCGATGTTTCTCTCTCATCGATGTTTCTAACTCTCTATCCCTCTCCCTTCCTCTCTGTAAAAAATCAATAAAATATATTTTAAAAAATAATAAAAACGGCAGATCAAAAAAATAAAATAAAAGTAAAAACAAGGCAGATTTGTACAGTTCTTGAGTTCGGATAGTAAGGCATGTCTGTAATTGCGGTGGGGTGGGGGCTGGGGCTGCTGCAGTCTGTTTGGGGGTGCAGGGCGCATGGGGCTGCCTCCCCTTTTCCTGCTCCAAGTTTCTGCTGGTACCCTTTCCTCTCTCCACCCCCTGCCTGGCGACTTCTCCCCTCTCCCCCAGTCCTCTTGCCCTTCACTCCTGGCCCCCGACCCCCAGTTGCCCTTGGATAATGTGAGAGGTTTAAAATGAATTTCATCCCCGCCTCCCAGCTCGCCTGGCCGCTCTCAGCCGGATGTTTCAGGTCTGTCCGCCTCATTTTCGCCTCCTGGCTCTGTCTGGGTCACCTCCTTCGGTTGTCATTTCCTCGGCCTCTGCCAGCTTCCTCTCCAGCCCACAGCCCCAGCCAACGTGGGCCTGCAGGACGCAGGACGCCGTCCCACGGAGATGCCTGGCCTTCACCTGGCTGGCCTTGCCCTTCCTGCACTTTGCCCTCGTCTAGCCTCCTAAACGCTGCCTGGATACGATGTCTGGCCCCCGCTGACCGGCAGCTGAGACCCGGGTTCAGCTTCCTCCTGGACCTGACGCCCCGAGGTCAGGGCAGCTCCCGGCCCTTCTAGAAAGAATGCTCTGTCCGAGGCTGGGTGCACAGGGCTGGGTCACACTCCCACAGACTTGGCTGAAGGACCCTCGAGGTCGGAGGGCCCACACCTACCCATCCTGCCCCCAGGGAGAGTGCCCATGGGAGCCAGGCTGCTCGGGGCAAAACCCCAGACCGAGGCTGAGTGGGCTGATGGCTGAGAACCCCGCTCTCCTGTTCTGGCACCAGGAGCCTCTTATCCATAAAGTGGAAAAACAGTAGTGCTGACTCCCTAGGCTTTTCCTGAAGGTTCTTGGGGATCGTGCCTGTAAAACTTGCCCTGCTCCCCACCTCCCCAGCCCCCCGCCCCCCGGCTCCGGTTAACAATCAATGGTAACTATTATGATAGTGATTACAGGATTTATCAACATGATTGTCGTCTAGGGTCCTATTTTCTCTGTTTGGCCCCAATTCATTACCATCTCTCCCCCCACCTCACCCCCACTCCCCATCTTGCCTCATTTTTCAAAACAATTCCCATGGTCTTTGAGAGGGTTCTGGTTGTTTATGGTTTTCAGAAATAGGCATTCAAAGCAAATTCCTCATCTGCTCTCCTTGTGTTCCCCCCAAGACAGAATGTGCGCAGACAGGATCTCATCCGGGGAAGGGGAGTGCAGGCAGGGCCAGGCCGGTGGACGGGGTTCCAGGGGCTGAGCTTCCTCCAGGCGGAGGGCGTGGCTTGCCTGAGACCTCAGGTGGAGGATGTCGCACATGCTCTGGGCCTCCTCCCTGACCCCACTGCTTTGCCGGGCCCCAGGGTTACATCCCAGCTACGCCGCCTGCTAGCTGTACGACCTTGTGCCAGAGACTTAACCTCTCAGTTTCCTCCTCTGTAAAATGGGGCGACCCGCCCAGCCGGTGTTGCTCAGTGGTGAGTGTCGACCTATGAACCAGGAGGTCACGGCTTGATTCCTGGTCAGGGCACATGCCCAGGTTGCGGGCTCGGTCCCCAGTGTGGCAGCTGATCGAGGATTCTCTTTCATCACTGATGTTTCTATCTCTTTCTCCCTTTCCCTTCCTCTCTGATCCACAAAAATGTCAATAAAAATATATTTTAAAAAAATGAAGTGGCGTGACCCAGTTCTACCTCACAGAGCTATGGAGAGGATTCCATGAACTGCTGACCAGCCGGGTGCCTGCTGCTCCCGGAGATCAGCACGAGAGGGACAGTGTCACGTCCGCCTCTTTTCCTTTGAGAAACCTGGAATCCGAGGCTGCCAGGTTAGCAGGGCCTGTTCGTGATTGAGTCCAGCCTGTTAGTGTGCAGGGGAAACTGAGGCCCAGCGAGGTACAGCGCGCCAGCGCACACGCCCCTGGACGGGACTCAGCACCAGGAAGTCCTTCCCAAGGAGACGGCCCCCTTGTCGTGGGTCACAGCCCTCTCCGGGCCTCAGTTTCTCCACCTGCACAGAGGGATGCCTGGCGGTGCACGTACTGAGTGTCTGACGGGTGCCGAGGCCACAGGACTCACCTTCTCGGTTCAGAAACCGCGTTAGCAGAAGAGAGAAGCCAACGACCAGTGCGAGCAAATAGGTTGTTAACTTGGTAGATGAGTCACTTTTAGGATATTTATTTTTTATTGTGAAAAGAGTCACGCACGTAAGCTAATCAAATGTAATAAAAGTGAGTAAAGCAGAAGATGGAGTGGACTCTGCACCCCTCATTCCCACACCCAGAGGTCCCATGTCCACAGTCTGCAGTGTGGCCTTCCCGACCTCATCCCAGTGTGGACACCTTCCCACGGTTGATGCTCATACCTATAGACCCTCCTCCGTCTCCTCACGGCCTTTTCCTTGTGCCCACAGCTGCCAGTCACCCTCCAAAAGGGCCGTCCCCTTTCTAACACCCCAGCCCCGGTCAGGTTCAGTTCCTCGGCATTCCGGTCTGACCGGAACCTGGAGTCTTGGTTCCGGCTGCATCTGTTCGAGGCTGAGTGCCTTTTCACTTGTCTCTGGCTTCCTCATCCTTCTTCTGCCTCGGGTCATTGCCCATTTCCCTGCGCGGCGGTTCCCCCAGGTGTGTGCAGGAAATGCACGCTCCTGCCCAGAAACGCAATGCCGAGAGCAAACCATTTTACAAGCAGGAATTTGGGGGGCGTGGACGTCCCTCCCTGGGGCAGAGTCGCTGCATGCAAATAACTGTGATGACCTCATGTCCCCGTTGGTCCTTCCCTTTCAGAGAAAACGGGAAAGATCCTGACGGAGTTCCTTCGTTACTACGAGGACCAGTATGGCGTCGCCCTCTTCAACAGCATGCGCCACGAGATCGAGGCCACCGGGGGACCGCAGGCCCAGCTGCTCGCGCGGAAGGTGAGAGGCCCCGAGCTGACGTGGCTTCTGGTTGGGCTCTGGCATCGCTCACCCCGTGGTCTCAAGCCAGTGGCTGCTTCTCTGGGCCTCAGCTGCCCATTGTTGCCATGATGGGCTCTCAGGGCCCCACCCAGCTTCTGAGCAGGCAGAGGACCTGGTGGTGGTGGTGTCCAGGCCCCTTTCTCACTGTGGGTGACACTCCCAGCTCTGCCCCTTCTGCACAGACAGGCCTGGGTTCCAGCCAGATCCTTCTCTGACTACCTCACTTCCTGGATCCTCAGTTTACGCCTCTGTAAAATGGATCAGCACACCTCCTGCACAGGATGCTGTAAGGGTTAAAGATGCGAGTCAGCGGGTGCCGGGAGCAGGGAAGGAGTTTGGTGGCGCTGGCTGACACCGTTGTCATCACCGGATCCCGTTAGCGGGAGGATGATGTTTGTCCAGTATGTGTTTGTCCCACGAGGGACTGGAAGCGCCCTTGGAGGTGCTGGGGCCACTGTCCTGGAGGGATGGAGACTGGAACCCCGTGGTCTGGTAGGAAAGAACTCGGCAGGATCTGGGTTCAAATTCTCTAGGTTGATCCAACCCCCAAGGCTCAGTCTTCTCATCTGACAAGTGGGTGCATACCTTCTGCGTAGGGCCGTGGTGAGGATGCAGAGAGGATGAATGTGTGTGTTTGGGGGCAGGTGGGATTACTCAGGGGGTGTGAGTCCTGACCTGCTGGGTGACCTCAGGCATGGGGCTTCACCTTATTGAGCCTCAGTTTGTCTGCCTGTGAAATGGCGTTCAGACAGAGGAGTCATGGGCCAGAGGACTCAGGGCAGCTTCGTGGAGGGGTGGGATTTCATGGGGCTTAGGCATGGATACAGGCATTGGGGGTGGGGGTAGGGGTGGGGACGGGGAGGCAGCAGAGCAGACAGAAAAGGTTAGGAAGGCCTGACACCGGGATTCTTATTTTATTTCATCCCACTCCCCATCCTCCCCAAACGAGGGACTGAAAACTGTGCTGTCTGCCCTGAAGCCCCAGAGGGGTGGGAGCTGGTGTCACTCAAAGCTCTTGGCTTTGAGGAGTCATTACTCTCTGGTGTCCTCTCAGCTGGGGGAACAGCTGGAGGCACTAGCTCAGGGGCTGGAGAGCTGCTGAGACTAGGGATGACCTTGACAGAGACCGGCAGGCCCCTCGTCCGGGACCCACCGACTGTGTCAGGTCAGATGCTGGCCCCGAAGTCATCGGCAGGCACTCCAGGAGACAGACAATGAACAGCTCCTTGCACAGTCCAGTGGGTGCCACCAGAGGGTGAGCCCAGGTAGTGGGGGCTTGGCCTCTCAGCTGAGGACCTGATGGGATAAAGAATATCAGGCCATGGCACGTGCAGGGGCCAGAGCTGAGCCTTTCGATGGCTCGCCCGGGATGGCAGAGGCAGGACTCTGAGCCAGGGTCGGATTCCTAGCTTAGGGCTCTTTCTGCCTCTCCACGCCTCATCGCCCAGCCTGCCTGGGGAGGAGGGGAGGTCAGGACTGTGTGTCAGAGCCTCTCAGAGCATCACATGTTCCTTTGACTTTGGAACCAGCCAAGGCTGTTCTCTTGGTGTCATGGTCACCTCCGACCTTCTGACAAGGAGGGCAGAGGCGCACAGAGGGGCCTGGGGGTCTGGCAGGTGCACACCTGGGTGACAGGAAAGGAGGCAGGTGAGCTACGTCGAGTGGGCTGAGCTGGAATGGCCCCCTGTTTGGAAAGAAATGTCACAGGGATCCAGGTCCCAATGACCGGAGACAGCAGTGGGGGCTGGCGGACAGCACAAGCCTTCACTCTGTGTGACAAGGGCCCTCAGCACTCACGGTGCAGATTCGGTGCAGGAAAACAGAATTAACACGGAAGCAAGAAGAGTAACAGAAATCACCCACAACCCCTGGGAAGCAGGGAGATTTGGTCCCATTTTGTCACTCAGGAAATTGGCCATCACGATGCTAAGTCGTGACAGTAATATTATAGCAATAGAAGTAATGATATTAATCATCGCCATCATCATCACATCGTGTTTATAAGAAACAATAATAAAATAGGTATAGTAATAATCAAAACAGAAGTAATAAAATAGTAGCAGGTGTTTTAAGGGGGCATGGTTCATCCAGCTGTGGGCGCTGAGGCGTGGAGAGGTCCTGGTGCTTGCACAGGCTGCCCTGGTGTGGGCGGCGGAGCTGGGGCTGGAACTGGGGCTGTTGGAACAGGGTCTGTGTGCTGACCATTCACCCCCACCCCCCACCCCCACCCCAAAGAGTCCCTCCGTGGTATTGGAGAGCTTTGCAGAATCCGAAATATTTTGCCTGGGCAGTCGGTTCTGTTTCATTTCCTGCAGACCTTCCAATGGAAACACGACGCTGCCATTTGAAAGTCTTAAAAATAAAACCCAAACCCACAACCAACCACCCATTCTTGGCTGCCCAGGATCTGGGGGTGGACTTGGGGGGTGGGGTGGGGCGGGTTGCTGAGCCCCAACTGCCACAGCCTCCCGCTGCCCCTGAGTCCTGGCACCTGTCCTAAGCGGAGGCCTGGGGCCTGCAAGGTCTCAGCAGGGTGTCAGGAGGGCTCTCTCAGCTCATTCTAGAAGACCTGGGGTTTGGGAGGTGGAGTAAGAGTGGGCCCTGACCTAAATATAGCCCACTGACCCGCAGCTGTGACCTGGGCAAAGCCCGCGTGTGGGGTGGTGGGTAGGGGGAATCGGTTTCTTTCCGGTAAATATTTTTATCCCTGGGTAGGAAGCAGTCCTCAGGGTCCTATTGTTTAAGTACAATGGGCCCTCATTTTCCAAGAGTGTTTTGGCATTTCCCCTTGAAGGGTAGCAGGGAAGCTGCTGGGAAGAGGGGGCTGCGTGTGAAGAAGGAGGCCAAGGCCAAGGCCGGGACCTGGGGGCGGCTTGGGAGGGGCCCCTCACACCAGGCTGCAGCTGCGGGGCCGCCAGAGGCAGAGCCAGGAAGCTAGGGGGCCAGGCACCATTAAATCACGCTTCTCCCATGATGACATCTGACCCATGTTTCTCCTGCAAAAGGCACCATATTTGTAGAACAGGTAGAAGCTGCCCAGAAAGCGTGGAGCCCTGCCTCCCCGAGCTCCTCCCCGCCAGGAGTGAGTCTGCTTCCTGGTGGCCTGTGTCTCCTTTCCCGAAACTTCTGGGCGAAACTTCCGGGCGGGCGCTGATCTGCTCTGGAAGCACTCCCTTACGGGGCCGCCCCTCCTCCTCCCCAAAGCAGTCAGTCTTGGAGCGGGGAGATTGACGCAGACTGAGTAATCCTCACTGTGGCCACTTGCGGACTGTGGGCTGCACCCGGCCCCCCAGGTGCCAGCAGCCGCAGCTGCCTGTGTGAACTGCACACGTCATCTCAGAGTCTGAGATGAAGTCAGTGCTGTCACGGTCCCATTGTACAGAAGAGGAAGCTGAGGCTCACAGAGGTGATGTGACAGGCCTGAGGTCACTCTGGGTCAGAGGCAGAGTTGAAGTTAGGGCTTTGCAGGCAGGTTTGGGCTTTTCTGCCGCTCACACTGGTCACCAGTCTGCCAGGATGCCGGTCAGACATCGAGCCCTCCAGACTGGGGTCCCCTGCACCCCCACCCGGATTCATGGAGGCCATCCCATCAGCTTTCGGCCGGGGAGGCTCTCTGGAGCCACCTTGGTCAAGTGTTTGTTGCCTTGAGGAGAAACGGAGGCCCAGAGCTGGGAAGAGACTTGCCCAGGCCCTGGGGCCTTCACCGGCCTGGCCCGTGGGCGTGTCCCCTCTGCAGAGTGACTGCCCTTCGGAGGGAGTCCCAGACCCATCCTGAGGTAGCTGTGTCTGCGAGGGCCAGGACGGCGTGCGGTCCTGCCTGGGTTCTGAATTGTGGTGTGCGGCCTGGGTTCAAGTGCTAGCATCTCCATTGCTCTCCTGGACCCCTCACTGCCCTGAGCCTCACTTGCCTCGTTTGCCAAGTGGGCTGGATGCAGCCCTGCCCCGGAGGCCTTCATGGGTGAGCGCGGAGGCACCCAGGCCCGCTGTCACCTTGTCAGAGGACCCCTGGGCCTCGTCGGCCTCACGCCCGCCCACCTCCCTCCCACAGGTGCCGCTGGATGAACGCATCATCTTCTCGGGGAACCTCTTCCAGTACCAGGAGGACAACAAGAAGTGGAGGAACCGCTTCAGCCTCGTGCCCCATAACTATGGGCTGGTCCTCTACGAGAACAAAGTGGTGAGGCCGCCACTCCCTCCTGGGTGCCCGGTGCCCTCACTGAGCCCGGCTCCTCCTCCAACCCCAGCCAGGTCTTCTTCCCCTTCTCCTTGGCCCCTCCCCTCCCCAGCTGTCCTCCTTCATGCAAGCCCCCTACTCCTAAATCTGAGACTCCAGACCTCCACCCTCACCTGCCACCCACCATCCCCCATCCTGTCACCAGGGCCAAAGCAGAACCTCAGCCCCCATACCCTTCCCACCTCCCCATAGGTTCCCCTCTAACGTTCATCCATCCAGGCATCCAGCTCTGGATACCCCAGAACTAGCTCACTAGCTCCTATGTACGCATCCCTGCGAATCTCTCTCCAGTTCTTCCAAATCCCCGTTTCCAGGGCCTCCTCCAACTCAGCTGCCCCCACCTCAGCCTGGGCTTTCTGCCACTCAGCTCCTGGGACCCCTCCCATCCTTACAACAGCCTCTCCCTGGGTGGTGATCTGGTCTTTTCCTTCCTGGTTATCCCCTCGCATTTCCCTGCCCTGCAGCGGGAGGGATGTGTCCTGTGGAGTGTATGCCTCCTTGCCTTGGGCCCTTGCGGAAGCCCCACCCGGCTGAGCCACAGACCCAGTTTCTTCTACCAGACATGTCTCCAGAGAAGCCAGAAGGACAGGCTGGAGCCCTGTGCTGGGCAAGTCAGTGTTAAAGTAACCGGGTCAGGAGCAACCTGTTGCCGCAGGGCAGTGGTTCACAAATGGATAGAATTCCGTCAGGATGACCTGGAAGGCCTGTTAAAAAAAAAAAAAGCAGGTTGCTGGTCCTGCCCCCGTTTGATCCAGGCCTGGAATCTCTCTCAATGTGCATTGAAAGGGTGAGGGCTATGCCCTCCATCTTACCCCGGATCCTCCATGTTGGGGCAGCCGCCATGTGCTCAGGAAAGTACCTTCTTCCCGGAAGTCAGGATTTCTTTAAACTAACCAATGACAATCAAGGGACATGCGCGCCATAGAGATGACCACATCCTGTGTAACAAGACTCGACCTTCCCCATGGCCAATCGGCAGGGCCCACAGTCAGCTCCCCTCCCCTCACTCCACCCCCTATTAAAACCCTGTTTCTCTCATGGTGGGGGCATTCTGTTTCCGGTCGCTGCGTCGGCCAGGAGGCAGGGTCCAGTTAGCTAGCTCAATACAGGACCCTCTGCTTTTGCATCGGAATGGCTCCCTGGTGTGGTTTTTGGGGATCTTGAAATCTGGGCATAACACATGTCTAACCAGTTCTCAAGTCTGGACCACACTTGGCCAGTAACCAGTGCACCCCGACCCCGTACCCCAGGTTTGAGCTACTCTCAAGAAATGTGCTGCGTAGTGACACCTAGCGGCAGGGTGCAGCATGGCAGCCCGGCTGTAGGAGCTACTTATGCAGCAGAACCACTTTGCTCCTGGCTGGGAAAGGAAGCAGTGCCCAGACCTGACTCTCCCCCACAGGAGACTTGTGTGGTGCTCAGAGCCTAGGGCTTGGTGGACAGTTCAGGGAAATGGTCAGACACCCTGGGCTCTGGAGGCTGACAGTCCAGGATCATGTCCTAGGTCCCCACTTACCAGCGGTGTGAACTTGTGGCTAATAATGGCACCCACCTGCTGGATTGTGCAAATTCTGTGAAACGAAGCATGCGGTACCCGTAGCACAGGGCCTGGTAGGTAGTGAACACCTGGCTGGGGGTACCTGCTGATAACAGAGGCAGTGGTCGCAGTAATGATAATAACCTCCGTGTGCTTACTGTCCCGCTGTGCCCGGCACCGTGCTAATCATTTCCTGTGGATTATCTGCTCAGTGAGGTGGGGGTCATTACTATCCTGGTTTTATGGATGAAGACCCTGAAACATAGGAGGTGGAGCAACCTGAACTTCAGCATCACACAGACGGCACTCGGCGGTGCCAGGATTTGAGCCCCGAGCCTGGGTTCAGGTCACTAGACCAGGTTGACCCTCCTCACCCGGTTGGTTAGACTCCTCTTCCTCTTTCCTGTGTGTCTCTTCTTCCTTCCCCTCTTCTCCTCCCGCCTTGGGCAGCAACACAGAGGAGGGTCCTGGAGTCAGAGCTGGAGATGGGATTGGCTTGGGCATTACCTGTAACCCTCAGGGACCGTCTCTCTCGCCCTCCCCGCAGGCCTATGAGCGGCATGTGCCACCCCGAGCTGTCATCAACAGTGCAGGCTACAAAATCCTCACCTCCGTGGACCAGTACCTGGAGCTGGTTGGCAATTCCTTACCAGGTAAAGGAGCACCATCCCAGGCTGAAGTGCCCTGCACAGGCCCCGGGATTTGGCCCAGGGAGAGGGCAGCCCTGATCCCGGAGCTCCAGGCTCCACATTTGCAGAAAGACCAGCTGGGCCTGGAGCTGCGGGCAGGTGCCCAGCATGAACTGAGCCCCAAGAGAGGAGGCCCGAGGCCACGCAGTGAATCCAGGCTGGACCTGTGCCTTCTCCCCGCCCCCCCCCCCCCCTTGTCCCCGAGTCCCCTGCTTCCTGAAGCTTATGATCACAGCTGTGCACTGGGGACCTCACTGTCTATCCTTCCTCTTCCCTGAGTCCTTGAGAGACTCCCGGGAGAAGGTGATCGGGGTGACCCTGCTTTGTAAACTGCTGAGTCAATACTGCATTTTCCAGGAGTTATTCTCCGAGTCCTGTGCACCCCACCTTGTCACAGACCCCCAGAAGCCTTACAGGGGCACAGCTGCCTCTCAGGTGATCCCAGGGAACTAAAGAGGGGAGGATGCTGGCCTGGGGGGCAGCATGGGCCCCTACATGGGACTTGCGAGTACAGCGCCCCTGGCTGAGAGCTCAGCTGGAGTGAGCATTCCTGGATCCCAACCCGCACTCTGGTTTTGTTTTTGCTGTGTCTTTTTGGGCAACACCGCACTGAGAAGCCTGACCTTGGGGTGTTGTGTGGACCCCATGAGGTCTGTGTGTGCCGAGCCCAGCCCAGGGACACAGACGGAGCCAGGGCACAAAGAAGAACCGTCATTGTTTTGTTATTAACAACAGTGGTGAGGTCGCAGCCCAGGACCCCTTATCTCACTGGATCTCAAATATCCATGCAGACAAAATAAAGAGAGAAAAATGCCTTTTTATTTTTCCTATCCCCCACCCCCAGGCCTCCCTTCCCCCTTGGACATTTAAGCCACACTTTGGCCTCCATAGCTGACATTCGAAGGGAAACCCAAGAAGGTAATGCTCAGCCTTTGAACCCGAGGGCCCTGACCCTGTGTTATCAGTGCCTCCCACAGGAGCTCAGACCTTCCCCAAGAGGGGGCGAGGCGCTGCATCACCAGCTCTAAGAAATGGGCCTAAACAGACGCCGGGGCCCCGTTAGCCACGCTGTGGAGGACGTGATCTCACAAAGAAAGGATGCTGCCTCCGCTGCACAGGCAGCCCCCTCTGGGCTTGAGTTGACCCTCAGATCGGAACGTGCAGAGGGCAGCTGCTCAGGGGGCACTGTCTACACAGGGATCACATCAAAATCAGGCACTGCCCCCATCCTGAAGTGCCCCACGCAGTTCCCACTCATCCTCTGGCACCCGTCTGCACGGCACTACTACTTCTGCATGATGACGGAGGCCGAGCAGGAGAAGTGGCAGGCTGTCCTGCAGGACTGCATCCGGCACTGCAACAATGGTGAGTGGGGGTGAGGGGCATCACCTGGGTTATATGTTGAATGGTGACACCTACTGGCTGAGTGTGTTATGGCACCCCTGCTCTATGAGCTATTCTCTTTTCCTTCCAGACTTGAAAGAAACCATGGTGATGCTACCCTTAACCTTCTTCCTTTTTTTTTTTTTGTCTTCTCTCTCTCTCTCTCTCTCTCTCTCTCTCTCTCTCTCTCTCTCTCTCAACCTTCTCCCTTGATGAAAACAATTCTGTGTTGCCCTGACCAGGTGGCTAAGTTTGTGGGAGCATCGTCCTGTATACCAAAAGGTTCCGGGTTCGATTCCCAGTCAGGGCACATACCGAGGTTGTGGGTTTGATCTCCAGTTGGGGCACGTGATCTATGTTGATGTCACATTGATCTCTCTCTCTCTCTCTCTACCTCCCTTCCTCTCTCTCTAAAATCAATAAACATATATCCTCCGGGTAGGATTAAAAAACCCAAAACAAACAAAAAAATAATTCTGTGTTGTTCTGAACTTGCTGTCAGAGGGGCGTGATTGTTATGCCCTTGGACCCAGGATCACAGAATCACAGTCCGGATCCTGCCACCTTCTAGCAACCTGACCTTAGGAGACTGACTTACTCCTGGGAGCCTCTGAAAATAGGGATAGAATCCCTCCCCCGCCTGAGGGTTAGTGAGGATTCACCATGAAAATCCACTCAATGCTTGTAAAAAGTGGTTTTTGTTACATCATTTTTTCCCTTGCACTGACCCTAGGTGCTCTGGGAAGTTTACCTCCTTCCTCAGGGCCTCAGTGCCCTCAGCTGTGAAGTTATGAGGCCTCTTTCAGCCCGCCCATTCATTCAGCAAACGTTTGGGTGCTAAGGATGCCTCAAGGGAGGAAGAGGTGGTCCCAGCACCAGGGCTGCAGCAGCCCGGTGGGGGAGGCAGATGTGAAACAGATGAGAATGCCAGGGGTGATGAGTCAATCACAGCTGTGCTGGGTGCTGGGAGGGAGCTGCCCGGGGAGCCTTGAGGGTGTGAATGTCCTGGGGAGGAGGGGGTACTGATGAGGTGTTCGGGGGGAGCTCTGTGAGGAGGTGATGGTTCAGCTGAGACCTGAAGGATGAATTGACCCTCAGCAGAGGGAGGAGAGTTCCAGACAGAGGCCACCGCCGCGTAAGGGGAGGCCCAGAGGGGAAGCAGTTTAGAGGAGCCCTGAATTGGGGACAGGGTGACCTGAAATGGGGTTGCCGGGGACACTGTGGTCGGGAGAGCCTACGGAATTGGATCAAAAAGGCTGTGATTGTCTTGAGGGGACGGTGGGGCCCTGAGGGAGGAACAACCCTGTCCCGGTCCCGACTGCCTTCCTAGTGACCTGGCTTTGGGGCAGCAGAGGGAGGCACTGTGCCAGCCCCGCCCACCCCACGGCCCAGCCCACCTTGGACTGGGCTCCACACAGAGGTGGACGGAAGGTGTGGCACCCACGCCCAGAGGCGGCAGTCGTGGTGCCTGGGCTCACCCCACTTGTCCTGTAAACTCTCCAGAGCCGCCTCTGCCGTCTGGAATCTGCCAGGCCCCGCCGCCCACAATGGGTCTCCTGTTCCCAGGTCCCCCGGGGCTGTGGGGCCAGGACTGGGTGGAGGCCATCTGGGCTCTGGCTGCCCGGCCTGGGCACCCTCCCTGCTCCTTCCTCCTTCCCTCCCTCCCCCTCCAGGTTTCTAAGGCTAATGGCTGACCTGGCAGGGTGACCCCAGGCCCAGTGGGGAAGTCACTGTTTGGGACCCCTTTGCACAGTGTGGGGTTCAAGTAGAGCGCTTGGCCCAGGCCTGGCACATAGTGAGTGCTCAGCTGGGAGGCGAGGGCAGCCAGGGGTGTCTGTGCCCGGGAAGGGGGGAGGCCGGCAGAGCTGGGGAGGGAGAAGGGGTCCTGCTGCGGGAAGGTGCTCCAGAGCTGCCAGGCTGGTGGGTGAGCCTTTCCTCCACCCAGGACTGTGGGAAAGGGCTCTGCTTCCTTTAGCTTGGAGGCGGGGCCTGGAATTTGTGGGGCCTGGAATTGCTCACTGCTCCAGGGCTGCCAGGAAGTGGGGGGTGCGGGCAGGGGGGAGGGGGTGAGTGGGGAAGGAGACCAAACTGGGTGGGAGCCAGCTCATCCCAGCCTCCCCCCCCCACACACACATCCTGCATTCCTGGAGCAGTTGGGGGTGGCAAGAGGCAGCTGGGGCACTGAGCTGAGCCCTTGGGGTGGGCCCGGGTGCAGAGGTCAAGGCCTCTTCCTGTCTGCTGCCCAGGACAGGAATGCAGTTTCCTTTCTCAGCCTGACCCTGAGGACCCCACAGGCAGGAAGTCTCCAGGTCTGGCTGGAGTCAGGGAGTTTTGGGTCTGAGCCCTGATGCTGTGTGTTCTTGAGCCGGTGAACTGCCTCTCTGAGCCTCTCTTCTCACGGTGGAAGGAGGGGCTGAGAACCGCCGTTCCTCGCGGGATTAGAAGCAGGGATGCGGGCGAAGTTTTGAGGCCTCAGCCCAAGCACTGTCTTAGCTGGCTCTGGTGGCCTGGGCGGCTTAGACAGTAGGAATTCATTTTCTCCCAATGCTGGAGGCTGGACGTCCCAGATCAAGGTGTCGAGGAGTCGGCAGGTTTGTTTTCTCCCGAGGCCCTCGCCTTGGTTGCAGAGGGCTGCCGCATCCCGTGTCTTCACTGGTCCTCCTGTGTGCGAGCCTTTTCTGAGTCAAAATTTCCCGTTTTTGTAAGGACACCAGTCAGACTGGGTTAGGGCCAGGCTGATGCCTCATTTTCCCTTCATTACCTCTTTACGTCCCTGTCTCCCAATACCGTCACGTTCTGAAGTGCTGGGAGCTAGGGCTTCAACATAAACATTTGTGGGGACACACACACGTCAGCCCCTAGCAGCCAGGCTCATGGGAATGGCTCAGGAGGAGTGGCCCTCGCTTTTGTAAACTCGGAGCTCAGCATGCAGATCAGACGAGAGACGAGAGACATTCAGGGGGTCTGGTTGGCCAGAGCCAGGCCCGAACGTTGGCAGCCTCCTGCCCACGGCCCCAGCCCTCGGCCTCACCTTCCTCCTGCCTGCAGGGTGCCTCCTCCTGGCCGCCGAGGGTCGCCTGTGGAATATAAATGCCCTGGCGTGGAAGAGGCTGCATATAATGCAGAACCCGCACCTTTAGGCAAAACCTGGTCTCTGGGAGACCTTGCTCCCCCAAGAGCGTGAGCGGGTTGCTCTCCTGGCCCAGGTGGGCAGCACCCACCCCGGGCCTCTGCCTGATGCTCGAGCCGGAACCCCCTGCTCTGCCCCAGTCACTGCTTCTCATGTCAGGTCCCTAAAGCGCCGGGGTGAGGCTTGCCCCGCCACCCCCTGCCAGTCCAGGGAGCTGCCCCTGCAGGGCTGAGGGCTGGGCCTCAGTTTCCCCACCGCTGAGCCCGCTCCCTCCCAGCTCCGACAGGCAGTGATTCCTGCGGTCAGCCACATGTGTCGGGGAGGAGCCCTCCGCACGCCAGAGAGGGGCTTTTTCTCTGTGGGGTGACTCAGCCTGTAGTCATCGCAGCGGGAGGTGGGCACGAGCTGTGCTTCCCTTCCCTCGGCTCCGGGACGCCGCGCGGTCGGAGGCACGTGGCCAGGGCGGCCGCCGCTGCCTGGCTCTGCGCTGATTAACCACGCTCTTCCCCAAGTCAGATTTTGCAACTTCCTGCAGCTGACACGTCCCCAGCACCCAGCCTGCAGGTTCGCCGCCAGCACGGGGGAGGTGCACAAACTCACCCGGGCCACCACCACCACCAACAAAAATAGAGAAATGGTATTGGTGGTATTTTCTAGTCAGCCCTGGACTCAGCGGCAGACCCGGCCTGCCGTGGCAGAGGAGCAGTTACGAGTCAGGTGCCACGCACCCCGAGCTGGGCTTGCGCTGTGGCCCCGCGAGCCTCCCGGTAGATGTGTGAGGCCAGGCTGGGTCATGGTTCCCAGTGTTCAGAAGGGGAAACGGAGGCCCCCAGGGTTCAGTGACCTGGAACCAGGCTTGGCAGTGCAGGTCCCACGGGCACGTTGTGAATCACATCCATTCACCGATGGTCTGTGGCTGCTTTCGTGCGTGCGCGTGGCAGAGAGCATCTGCCTGCAAAGTGGAGAACACTTACTGCCGGGCCTGGCCGGGAGCGTGCAGGCCCCTGGTGTAGGGACCGGGGAGGGGCAGGGGCGGGATGGGAACCCGGACCTCAGGGCGGCCTCTCCTGGGAGGATCAGGTGGCACCTAGTCCTGGCTCTGCCATCCCTGCCCTTGGCCGTGGGCTGGGGCCTGACAACTGAGAAGTAGGGTCAGTGACAGTGCCCATGTCTTGGGGTGGGTGGGAGGCCTTAAGGAGACAAGGAGGGTGTGAAGGAGGGCTGCCTTGCTGCTGTCGGGGGTGGGTGATTATCCCCGTCGCTGCCACTGCAACTGCTCCTGCTCAGTTAGGACAGAGGCGGTGGGGGTTGCAGGTGTTATGTGTGTGTGTGTGTGTAGGGTGTGTATGTGTGTGCACTCCTGTGTGTAGGGTGTGTATGTGTGTGCACTCCTGTGTGTAGGGTGTGTATGTGTGTGTGTGTAGGGTGTGTGTGTGTGTGCACTCCTGTGTGTGGGGGTGGGGAGGAGGGGTGTTGGCTGTCGGTCAGTTGGTCTTGGTGGAGGCCGTTGGGCCAACCTCCTGTCTCCTTCCCTCCGGGCAGGGATCCCCGAAGACTCCAAGGTGGAGGGCCCGGCGTTCACGGATGCCATCCGCATGTACCGCCAGTCGAAGGAGCTGTACGGCACCTGGGAGATGCTGTGTGGGAACGAGGTGCAGGTGAGCTGGGGGGGAGATGCCGGAGTTCCCCGGGGCCCAGAGCGCTGGTTGGGCACAGAGATGGGGCTCTGGGCGCTGCAGGCTTGGACAGAGACGACAACTCAGGTTTGGATCGGCGGAGGCCCAAGTTAGCCAGGCAGATGGAGAGGCTCGCTATTTTGTTCAGTCATTTCCTGGGCACCTGCCCTGGCCCAGGTGCCCAGATGCCACTGTGAACAAGAGGGACACAGCCCCGGACCTCATGGAGCTCTCTGTCTAGCAGGAGAACCAGACAAATAAACACACACACTTCCATGCGCCGCCATGGGGGGCGGGGGGTTAGTCCTGATGGGAAAGCGGCATGTGCTAAGGCCCTGAGGGTGTGGCCCTGGAGCCTGAGGACCCTGCAGGACACCCAGCAGAGAAGCTGAGGCCTGGGGGAAGGATACTCAGGAGAGAGGGCCCTGGAGACCTGGAGCAAAGGGCCACATGGCAAGGAGGTCGGGCCTGAGTGGCCAGGCTTGATGGCACCTGGAGAGGAGCAGCCTGGCCATGTTCCAGCCCCTGACCTGCACGGCTGTGCTCCGGTCCTAGATCCTGAGCAACCTGGTGATGGAGGAACTGGGCCCTGAGCTGAAGGCGGAGCTCGCCCCGCGGCTGAAGGGGAAACCACAGGAGCGACAGCGGCAATGGATCCAGGTGGGTGGTGGGTGGTGGATGGCAGGGCTGGGTGCGGGGCGGGGGGCCGGCAGCTGCCCAGCACCCTCAGCCCAGTGCTGACGCCGCTCTGTGCCCCCAGATCTCAGACGCCGTGTACCGCCTGGTGTACGAGCAGGCCAAAGCGCACTTTGAGGCGGTGCTGTCCAAGCTGCTGCTGGCCCGGCCGGCCATGGAGGCCGTCATCCGCACCGACATGGACCAGATCATCACCTCCAAGGAGCACCTGGCCAGCAAGATCCGAGGTGGGCAGGCCTCCCGCCGGGCTGTCTTCCTCGGGCCGACCTGCTGGGACCCCGGCCCCAGGAGCCAGGCGGCCCTCCCGTCTGTTTCAAGGGTCCATCTGCATTTCACAGCAATGACTCGATTCATTGATTGCTTTAAAAAAAATGGAAATCAAATCTGAGCCGTTGCTTTTCCAAGCTATTTCTAGACACCCAGACCCTGAAGGTCTAAATGTTGTCAAGGAGGCTGAGCCCTCAGCTCATCTTCGGGCGATCACAGCTTCTCACACGTGTCGTTCCACAGACATCGGCTTAGCACGGAGACGATTCCCTTTCACCGAGTCCAACTTCTCTGTCAGTTTACGCTCCTTCCTGTGCTGCCCGATGGGATCCTTTCACTCCCTGCCACCATCACACCACGGCCAGAGTCCTCAGCTGCCTGAGACTCCTTCTGTACCGGCTGTGTTCACTGGGAGTGGGTGGGCCACCGAGAGCTGCCGTTCATTCTGTGGAACAAACACTAGCTGGGCAGAGGGGAGGGAGTGCCGTCAGAGCCCCCAGGGGGAAAGCGCCTGGGTCGGAGTGTCCTGGAGATGGTCCCTGCCACAGCGTCACAGCCTGCCACACGGGCACGCTGAGGCCGGCCACACCATTCCAGACAGGGTTGGGCTCAGCCTTTGCAAAACCCAGAGGCTCGTTGAATCCATTGAAGTATTTTTCTTTCTTTTTTTTTTTTAAAAAAGAAAAAATGAGCAAGACCCGAAGGTGTTCTCTCCCACCTCTAGCTAAAGAAAAGCTGCCGGCGCCTCTAGGCCGCAGTCCTCTGTTTCTTGCGTCACCACTTAGAAATAAGTCCCCGTCAAGTCGGCTCCATCATGTGTGTCTTTGCTGTCACCTTTGGTTTTCTTTAAAAAACACACAAACAAAACCCAACAGCCTGCCTCTAGCCTCGGGGCCTGGGAGGGCTGGGAGCTGCTCCCAGGGGCCTCACTAACCAGCTCCCTCTGGGCGCAGCCTTCATCCTCCCCAAGGCGGAGATCTGTGTGCGGAACCACGTGCAGCCCTACATCTCCTCCATCCTGGAGGCCCTCATGGTGCCCACCAGCCAGGGCTTCACCGAGGTGCGGGACGTCTTCTTCAAGGAGGTCACCGACATGAACCTGAACGTCATCAACGAGGGCGGGGTTGACAAGCTGGGCGAGGTGAGGCCTTGGCTGGGGCCCGGGTGGGCCACTCCCCTCCCGCGTCACCTGTGAACAGGGTCTGAGGGGCGAGTACGCGAGGCTGAAGCTGTTGGGGGCCAGCATTAGAGGAAAGGGGGGACCTGATCCCCTGCCACCAGCCTTTCTAAGCCAAGTGGGTTGTAAAATAGCAAAGAACAGAGAAGGGAGGGAGGGAAGGAGGAAAAGAAGGAAGGAGAGGAGCAGAGAGGAGAGGAGGAAGGAAGGCAACTGCAGACGAGGCATGTGACTATCAAGATAGACGAAGTACGTGTGAGCCATTCATGTGCCCCACAAGCAGAGACAGCCCGGCTCTCCCTGTTCCTCAGTTATCTGGTTCTTGGGGTGAACGCCCTTCCACAGACCCCATTTGAGTACTCGGCTGCCTGGAGCCCCACATGGCTGTCAGGTGAAGGGAGAACCGATCCTATCATAGCCTCCTCTCTATACCTTAAATTGGAGAGTCTACAGACAACATAACCGTGGAATTTGAGAACCAGAAAGGAACTTAGAGGTCAGGAGAAACCTGATTTTGAGGCTGAGGAACCTGAGGCTCAGAGAGGGTGAGCGCCCTGGCCCAGGTCACCCAGCGCCCAGAAGGGAACAGGACCCAGCTCCCAGCTCCCAGGTTGTGCTGCTGGACCATGTTCCTCCAGCTTCAGATCCCCGGCTCCGAGGGCCCAGGCAAGGCGTGGGTCGGGGGGTGCCTACCGTGCAGATGGCCCCAGCTCAGGTCCCGCCTCCCTGCCTCCCTGCAGTACATGGAGAAGCTGTCCCAGCTGGCGTATCACCCCCTCAAGATGCAGAGCTGCTACGAGAAGATGGAGCCGCTGCGGCTTGACGGGCTGCAGCAGCGTTTCGACGTGTCCAGCACATCCGTGTTCAAGCAGCGAGCTCAGATCCACATGCGTGAGGTGGGCCAGAGGCGGCTCCCCGCACACCCCTCAGCCCGCTCCCTCCCACAGCCCCCATCTCCTGGCAGAGTCCCCACCCCCGGCCCCACCCTCCTCTTGTGCGCCCTGCAGCCACGCCCAGCCCCGCGTGCTCCCCTGCTCCGGTCCCCTGTGTTTGGAACACCTGTCCCTCTGTTCACCTGGCTAATTCGAACTCATCTTTCAGGTCTCAGCTTAGAAACCCCTCCCTCCATGAAGCCCTCCTTACTCCCCAAGCCCCTTCCTGCAGGGCCCAGGACCTTGGTTTCCTATCTCCTTGAGGCAGGGACTGCCCGTGCCCAGCCCTGTGCCAGCACAGGGTAGACACTCGGTGACGCTGTGAGGGCGGGAGCGCAGTGAGCGAGCGCACACGCCACCCGCTCCTCCCGGCTGGCTGGGGACAGCTGGCTGAGGGGCCCCTCGGAGGCACGCAGCAGGGGCTGCGGTCACTCGGGGCCTTCACGTGCCCCTGGTGTGTCCCACAGCAAATGGACAACGCCGTGTACACCTTCGAGACCCTCCTGCACCAGGAGCTGGGGAAGGTGCCCACCAAGGAGGACCTGTGCAAGTCCATCCAGCGGATCCTGGAGCGGGTGCTGAAGGTGAGCGGCTCTGCCCGGCCCTGGACCTGCCCCAAGTGTGGCCGAGCCCTGCGTCCAGTCCCGTCCTCCTGCCAGGGCCGGGGGCCACTGGCTCAGAGCCCCTTCTCCTCTCTCCCGGCAGAAGTACGACTATGACAGCAGCTCTGTGCGGAAGCGCTTCTTCCGGGAGGCGCTGCTGCAGATCACCATCCCCTTCCTGCTCAAGAAGCTGGCCCCCACCTGCAAGTCGGTGAGCAGCCCTGGCCCCCCCTCAGCCGCTCGCCACAGCCCGCTCCTGGTCCCGGCAGCCGGAGCCAGCCCGACCAGCGCCCGGGCCGGGTGGAATCGTGGACCCTCTGCCTCCAGGCCCTGACGGCCCCCTCTGCCCCTTGCCCGCCTCACCTTGCAGGAGCTGCCCCGGTTCCAGGAGCTGATCTTCGAGGACTTTGCCAGGTTTATCCTGGTGGAGAACACGTACGAGGAGGTGGTGCTGCAGACGGTCATGAAGGACATCCTGCAGGGTGCGTGCCGGCCGCCAGGGGGCCGCTGAGAGCTGGGGGGCCTGGGGGGGGGGGGGGTCGTCCCCACCTCCGCTGGGCTGGGATTCTTATTGCCAGAAGGGAGACGGAGGAGGCCGCCCAGAGCCTTTCTCGTGGGGTCAGCGAAGCTGCAGACCATCATGGGGTGTATGCTGTGGGCCGGGTAGGCCCGCTGTTAGCTGTGCAGCCACAGGAGGGGAGCGTCAGTCTCCATGCCTTCGTTTCGTGGCGTGTCAGATGAGTGACGGCGGCACGGTGGTTGCCGCTTGGGCTTTGGGTTAGGGTCATGGCTTCTCCTTCCTAGCTGTGAGGCCTGGAATAAGTCACGTCCCAGTGACAGCACCCGCAGGCCGTGGGGAGGGCTCTGGGGGTGATGCCGGTCGCATCTGGGCACCGTGGAGGGTGTGGTGGCTGTGGCCCCCGTGGCGCCTGTGCTGATGCCGCCCGCTTGGCCCTGCAGCCGTGAAGGAGGCCGCTGTGCAGAGGAAGCACAACCTGTACCGGGACAGCGTGGTCCTGCACAACAGCGACCCCAACCTGCACCTGCTGGCCGAGGGCTCGCCCATCAACTGGGGTGAGGAGTACGGTGGCAGTGATGGTGGCAGTGGGCGCAGTGGCAGCCCCAGCCCCGGTGTCCAGGAAGCAGCCACCATCTCGGAAAAGCGACGGCGTGCCAAGCAGGTGGTGTCCGTGGTCCAGGACGAGGAGGCGGGGCTGCCCTTCGAGGTCGGCCATGAGCCACTATCACCTGCGTCCCCGGACAGTGTCACTGAGGTCCGTGACCTGCTGGCCCAGGATCTGGGGGCTGAGAGCCCCCCGCCAGCCTGCCCCCTGCTCAATGGGGCCCCCTTGCCCGCCATCCCTGTGCCCTCCTCGCCTTCGCCCACCTCACCACCTGCAGCCTCCTCACCACCTGCAGCCTCACCGCGGGCCTCGCCCCTCCAGCAACTCCCACCTGGAAAGGCTGTGGACCTTGAGCCTCCAAAGCCCAATGACCAGGAGACCGGGGAGCAGGAGTCCAGCCCTGGCGGCCGGCCCCCCATCCACACCACCACCGAGGACAGCGCGGGGGTGCAGACTGAGTTCTAGGCTGGCCGCCCCCAAGCTTCTGTTGGGCGCGGCACACAGGCCCCTCCCGCCGAGGCACTGACAAGCTTGGCTCCTGGGATTTGGCTTTGTGCCTCCGGGTGGGGGTGGGGCGGGGCTGGTGCGGCTCCTCGGGCTGAGCAGGGACAGGCCCACCTGAAGTCACTTTATTGGGTTTGTCACACTTTGTTGCTGTTTTCTCTTCCGTGGGGTGATCTCGGCTTTCCTGCTTGGCTAGGGGTTGAGCAAAGCTGAGGGGCCTGGGGGGCGCCGGGTGGCCCCAGTTCTCTCGGTTCTCCCTTCCTGCCTTTCCTCGTGGGCCCGTGTCCCTAAGGGGTCTTGCCATCCTTGCAAAGAGGGAGGCAAAGGCATTGTCTGCTGACTCAGAGCCCATGAATTTCCTCCCCTCATCCAGGGCTCACTGGAACCAGCAACATGGAGTGTCCAGGCCCATCCCTGGGCCTCACTCCCCTCTCCGCTCTTCCAGGCTGGGCCCAGAGGCCAGTTTTGGAGTGGACAGTGGCCTGGCTTTCCCCACTCTGGGTGAGGGGAAGTGCAAGGAGGGGTCTTCAGGCCAGAGCCAGGCTGGGGTGGGGGGAGGGGCCATAGGCCTGGGGTTGGAATGAGAAAGGCTTGGAATGTGCTGGTCTGGGCAAGGAAGTGTCCGAGGGCAGGAAAAGGGCAGGAAAGAATGAGCCACGCAAGCAGGAGGCCAGAGGGCAGAGGTTGCTGGAGGCCAGGCCGGCCTTCAGGCCTTGTCTCCCGGTTCCAGCCTCAGCAGGCTCCTGCCGCCTCCCGCCCCTGTGCCCGTTGCTGGGCTGGGCTGGGCTGAGGGAGGCGGCACTGCTCAGGGGCAGGGCTTAGCAGGTGTGGATTCTGTCTTCCGAGGGCCACCTCCAAGGTACGCTGTCCACCGCGGGAGCGCTAGGGTTCCTGGGGGTCACGGCTCCGGGGGCACCACTGGTCGCCGCTCTGAGGGCTTGGGGTCAGGCTGTGGCTTGGCTGTTGCTGCCTGAGTCCCCAAGTCACCTCAGCCTCAACATTCCAGGCCTGTTTTCAAATGTGAGTCACTTGGGGGCCCACTGTCCGCAGCCTCTTGTTCCTGGGGGTGAGGGTCAGGCCGAGGCAACCCCCAGCCTGGCCGTCCCCGGCCCCGCCCCTGCTGCTGCGAGGAGAGGGTCGGCAGGGCAGACTGACTTCTTCAGGGTCCTAGGGGTGGGCCCCCACCCAGCCCTGCACCCTCCCTTGATCTGCTTCCTGGGGCCCGGGCCTTGGACCCCAGGATGGATGGCAGTGGTCGGTGCAGCCCCCCACCCCGCACCTCACTAAACCTCTTCTACCAACACATTCCGTCTACGATGCCCTCCTCTAGTGCCTTCTTTGGGGATTTTCCAGTCATTCTTCCCAGATATTGTATTGAAAATATTAAGCAAACTGTTTAAGCTTCTACTAATCAATAAATGCTTTATTTAAAGCCAGTGGCCTCTGTGTGGTGCTGGCAGGAGGAGACCTGGCTGGAGACTGCGGGCGGGCCTGTCCATGCGCCCTGGCTTTCTGGGCTCACTGGACCGAGTACCTCTAGCTCAGAGTTCTCATATCCTCCTGTCTTACAGAGGAGGAAACTGAGGCTCAGAGGGAAGACAGCACGTAGGTGACTGGCCTGCCTTGAGCTCAGCTTCCTCAGCTAGATCTGGGCAGGGCGGTCTTCCTGCCACTTGGCCGTGAGGCGCCCACAGGGGGGTGGGCCTCCGGCTCATGCTGGATCCAAACAACGATGCCACATTTTCAAGACTCCTGACCGCACAGCACCTGCTATGGGCCCGCACCTCCAGGACCAGAGCCTGGCAGCAGATCCAGCATATGGTGCCGTCATCACCACGTCACCAACGTGTAAACTGAGGTTAGGGGCCCCCGCCCCCCGCCCCACTACCACACACACACACACCTGGTGGGGACGGGCTGCCTCATCCATGGGTGAAAACGTGTTCCTCCTGGGTAGATGGCAGCGTCACTGTGGCGGATGTTGGTTTCCTTGGTACCAGGCTGCCCACCGTGGCCAGTGGCCGAGGGCTCGTCCACGAGGGCTGGGGTGTGGAACAGCAGGGGCTATGGGGCCACAGACTAGGGGTTCACCTCTGGTCTTGCTGTTGTCCTCAGCAAGTCACTAACTCCACCTCCGGCGCCTCGCCTCTAAGAGGGGACTCGCCGGCATCCTTTCTCGCAGGGCAGATGTGCTCTGCAGAGCGGCTCTGCCCCTCTCAGGCCTCAGCCTCCCCACCTGACCACGGGGAGCTCAGCAGGGCGAGTGGTGAGGGGGAAGGAGACATCGCTGAAGAGGCCCAGCTCCTGCCTCACACAAGGAGCCTTCGTCCATTTCAGCCCACAGGACTGATGGACGGTCCTGAGAGGCGAGGAAACTGAGGCCCAGGGCTCTTTCTGCCACCCAGGCCTGTCCCCTGCGTCCAGTTGGCTCTGGACACTGCACCTGGGGTGACCATCGGTCTCCATGTCCAGCATTGAACAGATAGGAAACAGGATGGAAGGCGGCCAGGGTCGGGGGGACAGCTCGCGGCAGAGCCCAGGCACCCTGAGCCGGCCTGCCTCCGGCCCAGAGAAAACCCTGCCCGTGCCTCAAAACCATTTGCCAGAAAAGGCACAATAAGCGTACAACTCTACAGCCAGGACAAGGTGCACGCTCCTGGGATTGTGCACGAACATCCCGCGCGGCTCCACACCCGGCACCGCCGTGTCCTGGCTGCAGGTCCTGGGCCTTCAGCCCCGCAGCTGGGCTCCCTGGTCTGGGATAACGACCGCTTGGGCCTGACACGCACCATCCGCTCCGGCCGACTCCTGCGCCACTTCTCTCTGAGCCGTGCCTCCCGTCCCAAGGGGCTTGCATAACTTCACGTTTGGGAATGACTCTGCCTCCTCCTTTCCTTCTGACCAGGGTGCAGCCCTCCCTGACCCCACCCCAGCCCCCGGACTCTTGCCCTCCACCAGGACCCAGTGATGACTCCGAAGCAGCAGGCCGGAAGTGGGTTTATTGGCAGTCCTGCTTTGGGTCTGCAAAGCTCACTGCCCGCCCTTGAGCCGCATGGGGTGAGGTGGTACAGATCTGGAGCAGAGGGGCACCCCTGGAGCAGAGGGGCCCGAGTGTGGCGGGCAGCGGTGAGGGAGGCAAGAAGGGGCTGATGTCGCCTGTGGCACCAGGCCTGCACTGAACACATTCCAGCCGATCGGACAGCCCATGGTGGCCTGTGGCCTCTCCTCACATCAGGGCCCTCCTGACTCCCACCCCCTGCCCCGTGGGACAGCACTGTCTCTGTTCCCCTGGCAAGAACACCAAGGCTCCTGCAGGGACGGGCTGCCAGCGGCGGCTGGGAAGGGCGGAGCACACTGGCCAGGACACTCAGTCCTGTGCTCAGATGGTGCCACGGCTGCCCCCCCACACCCTCCCTGGTACCAGGAGGGCTCCCCTCTTCTTCCACAGTGTGCAGGTCATCCGCTAGGAACATTCTCTCTGCCCGGCCGGCCCACCTGCTTGGAGATCGAGGGTGGGGGGCACCCTCCTGGGCTGTAGGGTAGGGCCCAGGCCAGAGGGGCCTTACTCGTCTGGGGAGAGCAGGGGTGAGCTGGAGCCCTGGGCCTGCAGGTGTGGACGTGGGCCGGAGGGCCGGGGGCCAGGCGGGCGCTCAGCTGCTGTGGTAGATCCGGAGGCGCTGGGCGATCTCCTGGCGGCACAGCGGGCAGGTGCGCAGCGGCTGGCAGCACTGCAGGCAGCAGCAGACGTGGCCACAGTTGAGGAAGATCATCTGGGCCTGAGGAGAGAGCGGAGCGTCTGGGCTCTGCCACTGGTCGTCCTGAGCCTCTCGACCATCCAGAAGCACGCCACACAGCAGGGGAACGCCCAGCCCTGCCCTCTGCCAGCAGTCCGGCACTCCTTCACGTTTTGTTAAAAATCTTTAAATGCCCGTAAGCCCCGCCCCTTTCTTTCTAATATGAAACTGGATTATATGCGCTGATGTTTTACTACTTGCCTGCCCCCCTCTCTCGGGGTGACAGCTGCGGTGCCCTCTGGATGGAACCAGCCCTGCTGCTGGACGGGAAGGCTGTTCCCAATTTGTGTGTTTTTTTGTGTGTGCACTTGCCCAGCCCCCAGTCTAAAAGCAATTCCAACATGATGGCCTAGAAGCCACGCCTACACTTTGCTTCAATGTTTCCTCCTTTTAGGAATTTACCGTAAGGCCATAGTCTAGGGCGGTGATGGCGAACCTATGACACGCGTGTCAGAGGTGACACGCAAACTTATTTTTTTGGTTGATTTTTCTTTGTTAAATGGCATTTAAATATATAAAATAAATATCAAAAATATAAGTCTTTGTTTTACTATAGTTGCAAATATCAAAACATTTCTATATGTGACACGGCACCAGAGTTAAGTTAGGGTTTTTCAAAATGCTGACACGCCGAGCTCAAAAGGTTCGCCATCACTGGTCTAAGGTGTGCTCCCAACTCGTTCCAGGCTGCTCAGCTCAGCACTGTTTGTAATAATGAAATTGGAAGCCAACCTTTGGGGCCCCAAAGCAGGAATTTGGTTAAATTTATAACCGAGTCCTTCCACATCATGCCTGCCCCGGGTGTGGTGAAGACCGAGGGAAACCGAATGCTCTAACACGGCCGCCTTTTCTAAGTAGGGGCGCACGGTGGAGGGAGGGTGAGTTTTAATTTTATATGCTGTGTTGTACATGGAACCACAAAAGACCCCGAACAGCTGCAGCAATCTTAAGAAAGAGGAATGAAGTAGGAAGAATCACAATACCGACATCAAACTATACTACAAAGCATTATAACCAAAACAGCCCGGTACTGGCACAAGAACAGTCATATAGACCAATGGATCAGAACAGAGACTCCAGAAATTGACCCACACCATCATGGCCAATTAATATTTGACAAAGGAGGCAAGAACATACAATGGAGTAAAGACAGTCTCTTCAACAAATGGTGCTGGGAAAACCAGACAAACACATGCAAAAAAGATGAAACTAAACCACCAACGTACACCATACACAAGAATAAACGCAAGATGGATGAAACACTTAAAGGTAAGCCATGAAACCAGAAAAATCTTAGAGGAGAACATAGACAGCAAAATCTCAGACATCTCATGGAGCAATATGTTTACAGATACATCTCCTAGGGCAAAAAAACAGGAGAAAATAAACAAACGGGACTACATAAAAACAAAAAGCTTCTGCACAGAAAAAGAAAGAAACCACCATCAAAATGAAAAGGGGACCCACTGCCTGGGAGAACATACTTGCCAATGACATACCTGATAAGAGGTTAATATCCAAAATATATGAAGTACTCAGACACTCAACAAAAGGAAGACAAACAATCCAATTAAAAAATGGGCAGCAGACCTGAATACACATTTCTCCAAAGAGGACACACAAATGGCCAAGAGACATATGAAAAAAATGCTCGAAGTCACAAACCATCAGAGAAATGCAAATAAAACCACAATGAGGTATCACCTCATACCTGTCAGAATGGCTATCATCAAAAAAATCAGCAAACAACAACAAGTGCTGGCGAGGATGTAGAGAAAAGGGAACACCAGTTCACTGCTGGTGGGAATGCAGACTGGTGCAGCTGCTGTGGAAAACAGTATGGAGTTTCCTAAAAAAATTAAAAATGGAACTTCTATTTGACCCAACGATCCTGCCTCTGGGAATATAATCTAAAAACCCCAAAACACCAATCAGAAAGAATATATGTTCATAGCAGCATTATTTACAATAGTTAAGATCTGGAAACAGCCCAAGTGCCCACCAGTAGGATAAATGGATACAAAAGCCGTGGGATAGTTACACTATGGAATAGTGTGAGCTGTGAAAAAGATCTCTCACTCCTTGGGACAGCGTGGAGGGACCTGGAAAATACTATGCTAGGTGACATAAGCCAAACCGAAAAAGACAAGTATCACATGAGCTCACTTATTTGTAGAATATAATGAACAAAATGAATTGACCAACAAAGTAAGACCCGAAGCACGGGGGCATGGAACAGACTGACATACCGCGACGTGGGGTTGGGGAGACGAGAAGAGATAAACCAAAGAACTTAGATACTTATATGCAGAGCCCACGGACACGGGCAATAGGGTATTGAAGACCTGGGTGGGGGGGATGGGTAATGGCTGGGAGGAGGGAGGGAAGGGGAGGAAAATGGGAGACATCTGTAATACTGCCAACAATAAAAAATATGTTTAAAACCTTCTGGGGAAAAGAAAACATAAAAATTTTTATATGCTGTGTTGTTTAGTTTTTACAATAAGAGTGAATGTTGTAATGTTTTTTTAAAAAGACGGTTTTAGAACAGCCTCTTCAGAGAAAATTGTGTTGTTGATATTTAACAACTTGAGAAATTTTCCTTAATGTATTTGTTAAGTAGGGAAAACACCCTCTTTGAAAAAAAACAAAAAGTCTAGCATTGCTCATATCTGGGTCATGGGATCATGGGTCACTTTTATTTCCTGTATTTTCCACGATTTCTAATGAACACCAGATACTTACATGACTAGAGCAAAGTGTTTAGGAAGGCACGGATGGCCGCGGGCAGGGCGCCGGCTCCAAACTTACCTCCCGTTCCAGGCACACCACACATTCCGAGGTCTGCACCTCCAGCTCCGCGGGGGGAGCCGACGGCCTCGCGGACTCAGGAAGCTCCTCAGGGGCCGTGGGCTCCAGGGCCCCGAGGACCTCGTCCGGGGGTCGTTTCAGCAGCTCTGTGGGGACCAGAGAGAGGTGAGCCAGGCCTCTCCCAGTGACCCCAACCCCAAGGGGCTGCCCCCAGCCCTGCCTGCCCCACGTGGACACTGAGCTGGAGGTGAGGGTGCTCTGACCTCAGAATGGGGCGGGGGCAGGGGATGGGGGGAGCCTTACCACACACCCTCTTATTTCTCTTCTCTGAGTCTCCTGCCCCATCTGGAAAAGGGGCGAGCTGGGACACGGGCAGGGGGCACGGCACTGGCTAACTGGGGTCTCTTACGCCTAACATCCCTGGGACCTTTAAGGGCCACCCTGCAAGTAGGGCTGTCACTTTCAGAGATGAGACCTGAGCTCAGAGAGGGTGGCCACGTGTCCAAGGCCACAGCGCCACCTGGTGGTGGAGTCGCAGCACAGGCGCCCCTGCTTAGGGACTCGGGTGGAGGAGCCTCCCTCTCAGCTTCACCCAGTGGCCGGGGAGACAGAGGAGCAGGGACAGGAGTGAGAGGTCCCCACGGCTGCTCCCCGCACCCCTGGCAGGGCCCCCAGCGTGCCCACTGCTCTCCCCTGCAGCCGCCGCCAGCCCTGAAGCCAGACATCAGCCTGGGCCCTTCCAGATGCAGTCTTTCTGATCATCACCCAGTGGGCACCACCGACATCCCTGAGTCTGCTTCAGCCCTGATCCCCACCCGGATCTCAGCTCATATGTTTCATTGATTCTGTGGTTTGACTTACAAGCAGTATTATTTTACAATTGGAAAAAAATTCTGAAGATTTTTCAAAGGTTATTACAAGCCTAGACACTGAGGGTATCAGGGTGCCCCAAGCCATCGTGGTGAAGAGGCCCTTCTGTACTTAATATGACACCGATGGAGGCCGGGGAGCAGTAAGAGCATTGGTAGGAAAACGCCCGAGCATTTCCTGTCCCTTCTGGAGCTAAGAAGGAACCATCCGCCACAGCCCCCTTCCTGGCGGGGTGGGCAGAGCCGAGGCATCACACCGGCAGCAGGGACACCCTGAGAGGGGGATTAGCTCCGAGCAGGGAGCAGCTCCTGCTAGCTCTGGGGTTGGGGGGAGATGGTGAGAGGTTTTGGATGCTGGAGGGGCTCGGAGTGAAAGGTACCTGCAACTCTGCTCCAGGGAGGTGTGTCTGCTAGGGTGTCACCTTTGTCTCAACCCCTCAGGTGGGCACTGTTGTTATCCTAACATGTTTGCCGATGTTAGGGCGACCCAAGTCCTGATGCCAAACTCTTCCTGACCTGAGTGCGATGGGGCCGTGCAGGGGGACAAACATCTGAGGGGGCTATTTTGCACAAGACTTGATACTGAAGGGCTGGAAGCTTAATGACTTTTTCTAGGTAGAG
Source organism: Myotis daubentonii (assembly GCF_963259705.1). Classification (NCBI taxonomy): domain Eukaryota; kingdom Metazoa; phylum Chordata; class Mammalia; order Chiroptera; family Vespertilionidae; genus Myotis; species Myotis daubentonii. Next base: position 76,234,913 of record NC_081850.1, on the reverse strand, counting down.
TCAGTCCCTGCTGTAAAATTGGCCGGAAAACTGGTGTCTGTAGATGGCACGGCCCTGCCATCAGCCCTGACATCTGGGGACCCAGCCAGGCAGCCTGAGCTCCTGCCTCACCCCTTCGGTCTGGTCTGGCACCTCCACTTTAGCCTCTGTCCCAAACAGATCCTGCCCGAGGCTGGCCCTCCCGTGGGCTTGCCCGGCCTGGCAGCCTGCCCTCTCCTTCATTCTTGTTCTAGGCCCCAGGCCTCCTTCCGCGTGTCAAGGTCCCTCGGCCTTTCCTGAGGGGCAGCAGAGCCCAGTGGTTCAGCCGTTTGCTGGCTGTGTGATGTTAGAGGCGAGTTAACCTCTCTCTGCCTGTTTCCTCACCCCTCAAATGAGCATAACAATACCCACCTGATGGGGTTGAGACAGGTGACACAACATGGTCCACGTGCTATGGCTGGCAACTGCCTGGCAGAGGATCGTGCTCGGCACACAGGAGAGCCGGTTTCCATGCCTGCCCCTGCCCCCACCTCGGTACCTGCTCTCCCCTGGCCTCCGACGGGTGGAGTGCCTTTATGACCTGCACTTGCCCTCACAACCCGTCACACACATCCTCACAGACACCCCAGCCACAGTGCTGGGCACCGGATACAGCTGGTTTCTCCCTCGATTCCAAGGCCCCCGGGTGTGTGAGTCCCAGTGTCTGTAGGGTGGGTTTAGGGAAGGTCACGGGACAGGGAGCCGGGGGCCCCGAAATGCTGCAAGGAAACTCCCATTTTTGTGCCTGTTTTTCTCATTCGTAAATCCTGTTCCTTTAGGAAGGAACCTTAAGGACTGGCAGGGGCTAGATCCAGCCTTTAGGGCTCGATCTGAAGAGTAAAGAGATGACTGCCCCCACCACAGTCCACACGCAAGGTGGGTGTTGGTACCTGGCTGGATCTTGGCCGCGTCCAGCAGCTCCCGGGCCCTTCGCAAGATCTCGTGTTGCAGGCCAGCTTCTGAGACCCCCACCTGCGGAGTCCAAGGAGAGCAGACTATGGCCTGGGCTGGGCCGGAGCCGGCCACACAGCACAGAGCCACGGGGCCGCCTCACTCCTGGCTGATGGCGCCTTCAGCAAGGGGCCCTGGGGCATTTGCTAATAGCAGAGCTTTCCAAGAGCTGCAAGAAGAGCAGCGACCCTTGGCCAGGTTGGGCCTGTGGCCCAGCGCTGCGCTGACCTCCCCCGAGAGGCTGCTGCTGCCCACCTTGGCCAGGTCCCCAGGGCTCATGCGGCTCAGCATGTCCAGAGAGATGCGGTGATGGGCAAAGATGGGCAGGTAGTGCTCGGCGGACAGCTCCACCAGCAGGGCCGCCAGTGGGCGCTCCATGCCCTCTTCCTGTACAGGGGAGAACAAGAAGCCAGTATTTACAACAGCAAACAAAGGGTGTGAATATATATAACCAAAGTGCAAATGTATTCTTGGAACTTTCCCTACAAAAATGCATGTGTAAGCGCAGAGAGATGGATGTACAGGAAGTTCACTGTCGCTCTATTTGTGAACTTGAAAACAGTAAGCAACTTAAGTACCATCGAGGGGACTGTTTAAATGAACGAGGGCCATCCATATGCCACATGGTATGCAGCTGTGGGGAAACAATGCGGACTCTACTAGTCCTAGTACATGTCCAGGCCTGGACAGCTGCCCATCACCACTAAGAGGAAAAAGAAGCTGCCAAATAGTATGTATAGAAAGACTCCATTTTTATTTAACATTAAAAAAAAAAAAAGTGTTGCCCTAACTGGTTTGGCTCAGTGGATAGAGCGTCGGCCTGCGGACTCAAGGGTCCCAGGTTCGATTCCAGTCAAGGGCATGTACCTGGGTTGCGGGCACATCCCCAGTGGGGGGGGGGGGGGTGCAAGAGACAGCTGAATCGATGTTTCTCTCTCATCGATGTTTCTAACTCTATCCCTCTCCCTTCCTCTCTGTAAAAAATCAATAAAATATATATTTTTTAAAAAAGTGTTGGGAGGGGAGAGGGAGGAGATGGACACAGGGAGAGAGGACCACATCCGGCTTGTCCACGCAGGTGCAGGTGCGCGGCGGCAGCACTGTCGCTGCCTGTGTTAGCACGCACAGAGCGCCAGCCGCTGTCTGCTCTCACGGGAATGAACCCTCCCTCTCACTCTGTGCCCGGGGTCCAGCACCAGAAGCACGCACGGAATGAAGCTGGAAAGGCCAAGCAGCAGGGTATCCCTGAGGCTCCCGGTGCGGGCGGCGCCACCAGGCCTTACCTGCAGCTTCAAGGACAGGGGCTTCTGGTTCAATAGCCGTTGATACTGAATCAGCCAGTAATTTTCCTGCTTGGTTTCACTTTTGGCTTCTAACTCCGTCTGCCAGAACGAAGTTGATGCTGTTAGTTACAAATCGGTAAGTAAAAACAATGACAATGATGGTGACTGAACTGTGTCCTCTGAGCGCGTGGACGGCACGTGGTATCTCACAGCATCCCTGTCCACTATCATCACAGCACGTCAACTACAGGCAGGAAGCGCAGGGAGCAGCACTGCCCCCAGCTTACCGCTGAGAAGGGTCTCACACACGCACCTGGTGGGGGCCTGCCCCTGGCTGCTGCACCTGGCACCTCGTTTGTGCACCGCTAGTCTGGGAGGGACACTGTCTCATCTGCTTGTGGGAATGGCCAAGCGCCAGGCAGCCACCTCCTTCTCCCAGAGCTCGGGCTGGTCTCCGGGGGCCAGGTAGGGAAGGACAGAGGAATCCAAGGACACCTCCGCTGCCTGACAAAGCTGGAGACTCGTGAACATGGAGTGGAACGGATTCCTTCCTTCTGGCACCCAACAAATATTCCTGGAGAGCCGTCTGGGCCAGGCACTGTTCTAGGGGCCGGGGACAGAGCAGCGGACGAATGGTACCGACAGCGGCTACGTGCGACTGTGCTGTGCACGAGACGCCCTTTTACTAATTCTCACAACTGCAATGGGCTCCACTGCGCAAGTGAGGAAGCTGAGTGTCAGAGTGATTAGCAGCCCAAGGTCGAGGCGCTGCCCAGTGTCAGGGCCACGATCCAGAACCGGGTCTGTCCTGCTCTGGGGCCTGGGTCTGAGCAGCGGAGCCGGCCCATCCAGGACACGGGGTCTGATGTGACACAGGAGCAGGGTTTCAACACAGGGACCTGAGTGCCCTTTGGTGGTCACTCCTGGGCCTTGCCTAGCTGGCTCCCCTCTCCTGGCCTGGGCTGTGGACGTACCTCTCTTCTGGAACCCATGGCCCTGAACCTCATGTTCTGCTGAGGTGCTGCTCCCTCCCCTAGTGAGTCCCTCACCGCCCCTCGAGGGCAGGAACCCGTGGCCAAGTATATGGCTGCTCCTGCACGATGCCCGCACTACACTACAATTTGTACAGAATGCAGCGGGGCATCGGGAGGGAAGGCACCTTCTGATGGGCACAAGCATGGCACTGGGGCTTGCGCAGGGCTCGGAAGTTTCGGAGCTGGTCTCAGTCTCCTCCGTACCCTGCACAGGGCCTGCTCTTGGAGCCCAGAGGGTGCCTGGAGCAGAACTGACACCAGGGGAGTGCCTCGGTCCTCCAGCCCCAGCCAGTGGGTTGGCCTCCGTCCTCACCACTCACATGCACTTGGGATCTGGAGGACGTGACCTGGCTGCTACCTAAATGCAGCTCTGCCATCCTAATGACGTGCCAGAGTGACACCCATGTGGGCACAGGGGACAATTGGGTACTTCCTGTCAAAGGCTTATTAAAGGCCTGCCCTGGACACAGCAAGTCCTCTCCTGGGCTCAGCTGTTCTCAAATACTTAGCTGCAAAGACGGTCAGAGCGCACTGCTCATGAAAGCAAAGAACGGGAAGCAATCTAAATGCTCAACAGGCCAAACGATGGCCTATCCAAACGCAGCCATGAAAAGAATGCGGAGGAGTATTTCAGTGACACGGGAAGAACAGGTGAAAGCGAGCTGGTCACCCAGGGCTCTGCACTGTTTACGTTTAAGCACGTGCACACATAGCTATAAGGAAGCACCACAACATTTGAAAAATGTACATCAAACCATTAGCAACAGACAACTCTCAGAAGTGAGACTCTTTTCCTTTGTAAACATCCATGTTTTCTATGATGAACAAGTATGATGTGAGTAACAGAAGTGTTTCTAAGAACGGCAAGTGTGTGGAGGGCAAGCAAACCCGTGTTCGGTGCTACGTGGCCCAACGCACCAGGATTGCCCGGAGCTCCTCCTCTCGCTGCGTCTTCTCTTTGAGCAGCTGCTGGAGCAGGGAGGTGAGGGCCCAGCGCTGCTCTGAGATCATCTCCTGCAACACAAGACCACACCCAGTGCCGCCAGAAGCTTCCAGCAGCCCTGGCGCCAGAAGGCCCAGGGCACAGTGGCGGGATCCCCCACAGAGTTCTCAGCTGCCAGCCGGGGGCTCATGGAGGGCTGACTCAGTCCAAGTCTCTGCCCACGATCTCAGGCTGAGAATTAGGGGGCAGAGCCGAGGGGCCCCTCTGCCGGGCATCCCCTCCCCACCTGCTCGTAAGCCTGCACCTCCCTGCCCCGTGGGGCTAAGGCCAGGCATGGAATCTAGTGACGGATGTCGGTGGAGTGGTAAGAAACAGCAAACAAAGGAAATGACAAGCCGTGGGTATCTGACCTCCTCTCACTGAGCCCACAGCATGTAGGGGAGACACATGGCGGGGAGGGCTGTGGAGCACCAGACAGACTGAGGCGCAGAGAAGGGAAAGGCCGCCCCTCCCCCTCCCGCCCAGGTCACACAGCAGGACTGCGCTGGACAGAACCCAGGTCCAGCCTGCAGTCCAGACGCCGCCGGCCAGTCCCTGCGGCCCCTTCTCTGTGAGCAGGACAGCAGGCTGAGCCGCAGAGAAGCTGCCTGCAGGGAGCGACGCAGCGACGGCTGGGCCCTCTCCTCCGGACATCCCTGCGACACCAAGAAAGCTCCTTCCCCAGAGGATGTCAGCCCGAGTGGAACCAGCGCCCAGAAGCATGGCTTAAAGAGACAGGGAGCTCAGCAGCAACCCCGCTCCAAAACAAAGAAAACGTGGAGATGGAGATGTCACCTGGTGAGCCTTGGCAATGAAACCCTCCTTCCTCTGACCCTCCTGCCTGGCAACAGCTGACCCGAGCCCTAGCCTTGGCCTGCGCTCCCATCAGCCTTCTGGGATTGGGGCACCCTCCAAGGTCACAGCCACGGAGGAGACCTGCCCGGCTTGCTGGAGAGGCGGTGGGGCACCAGGCGGGGATTTCAGGGGCACAGGGGAGGGACCGGGCAGGCCAGGGAGCCCTACATACCTGTAGTGCCTCTGTGTCCAGGGATTTCCTCTTTAACTCCAGCTGTGTCAGCTGCAATAACTCAGTTTCTATTAACTTAATCTAAACAGAAGATGAGACAGGGTGTTTTTTATTCACATTAACCATAGTTCCAATCTGTGCCACTGCTCTCTGATGGCCAAGTTGGGTCTGAGAAGCTGCTCTGGGGCTCTCTGGGATGAAGGGGCCCTGAGTGCTTTGGGCAGCGGTGTGGACATGCCTGCCTGGTCAATACTGTTGACCAATTCTCTTGCTTCCTCTGCAGAGCTGTCCCAGACGGGAGCAGAGGGTCATGGAAGTGACTGAGTAATAATAAGAGTCGTAGCTGACATTTATTGAGGATTCTGCATGCTAGGCCTGTGCTGGACACTTTCTATGTATCGGTTTGTCAATTCTCCTCTGGCTCTTAGGAGGTATTATTGCCTCCATTTTACAGACAGGGAAACTGAGGCTCAGAGAGGTAAGTAACTTGCCTAATGACACAGAGCAGGTACGGGAGTGAGCCCTTTCCCTGGATGTGCCTTCTCAGGGTCTAAAGGGGAACAGCTGGCCTGGTGGGTCAAAACCACCCACAGTGAGAATATCTAGGGGTCACTGCACACCCCAGGGTGTGACTGGGGACTTTTAGCCCTGGGGGTCAGACCCCACAGCCTGTGCCTATGACCCTATGACCCTTGTCCCTAAGTTCCTAGGTCCCCACCAACCCCTGGTCAGAGGAATGAGCTTCATGTCCGGCTATGTGGGATTGAAATTAAAGAGGGAAATAAAAAGGTAAGCTGGTTTGGGCCAAAAAAGAAAAGAATAAAAAGAAAAAAAAGCATGCAAAATGTGAAATTCAAAGTGTTGAGTACGATGCGATGAGCACTCCCACAGCCTGAAAGCTCACTTCATCTCCAGCCCGCAGAGCGCACCTCACCCTCAGGAAGCCCAGAGTCAGACGGCCCAGAGGCCACAGCGGTGGGGCCCGCCCAGAGCTGGCCCGAGGTCAGCCTTGGCCCTCTCCTCCAGGCCCAGCTGACGTCAGGCCCTCCCTGCTCCCTCAGGTGGGAGATCCTGTCTGTCCCAGTTCAGAGCTGATGGGACATTGGGGTTTCAGCCGGCTGCCTGTGAGTGCTCAGCACAGGCTGCCCCCGCGGTCAAGGCCACAGCTGCCCTTCCCCTCAGCCCTGGGCACCCACAGTGCTGCCTCGGGCACCTGCCAACAGCCCCTGACCGAGGTTCTGGGAGGAAAGGGAGCTTCTGCAGGGAGACCTCCTGCTGAGCTCCTGTGAAGGAGCCAGGATTCAAGCTTAACTGTGGCCTGTCCAGCCACCTCTGCGTGTCTCTGAAGGCTGACGAGACAGGTCTAGAAGGGGGTACACGACCCCCACTCACCTGGTTCCTGATCTGCCGATGCATCAGGTCTTTCTTCACCTGGAGAGCCTCAAATGCAGCCTTCTGCATGACGCTCTGCAACGAGACCGGCTGCTGAGCAGGGCCTGCCTGGCTTCCCAGTTGGCGGCAGACCAGAGTCGAGCGGACGGTGCAGCGGGCTCGGAGGTGAGCCCAGGTCCTGCAGCGCTCTGTGGGCTTCTCTGATTGCACCACTCCCTGCCCTTTCAATCCTCATGATGGAGCCCCCACAGCACAGGGAGTGGGTGCCAGCCACAGCGGTGACCAGATCACCACCCAGAGGCCTCTCCCTGCCCCTCTCTTCCTGATGGTTTGTACTAAATGCACTAAGCATGTGGGGTCTCACATGCTCTCTGAGACAGGGCTCCATGCAGAGTTCTGCCCCAGCATGTCCTTCGTGCACCCACTCCCTCACATCCTGGGCAAGGGCTTACCTCCTGCAGGATCTGGCTGATGGCTTTGTTCTGATCCATCTGCTGCCACGACAGAATCTGCTGGAACCGCTCATCCATTTCAGCCATGCTGCCACAAAGACAGCACATTCATTTACTCTCTCAACATTTTCTGAGCACCTACTATGTGCCAGGCACCTTGGAGGAGATCAAGATAAACCATTTATTCATTCAACAATGCTTATGGAGCACCTGCTGGGGGTCATGTTCCAGGCGGGGCAGACACAGAGTCTGTCTGAATCCCATGGCCTGGAAGGAGGTGACAGAGTCTGTCTGGGAGCTGGGAGACACCCACCCCTGTACCGGAACACCGCCTCCCAGGTGAGCCGCTCAGGCCCCGAGAAAGCTGTCCTTCCTCCGCACTAGCATCTGCACTCCCCACCCCGGCATTTCTCGCCCTGGCAGTGGGTCTGCTCTCAGCCCCTAGAACAAGTCTAGTGATTTGGGCACAAAAATCCAAACTTGCAACCTCATGTATGTCCATACGTGGGTGCATCTTGGCTTTGAGGTTGTTTGTTCATAACAACAGCTGTTATTTGTTGAACCCTATGTGGCATACCTTATGCTCACTAACGGCTCCAGCCACTGGAGGCGAAGGTACTGATTTATCCCCATTTTTCTGGTATGAAAATTAGGACTCAGAAAGGAAAAGCAACTTGCCCAAGACATGACAGTTACTAGCAGAAGTGCCGTGCTCCTAAGCACAATGCCATGCACCAGGAAAGAGGGAGAGTCCGCACCTGAGGACGCAGGGGAGGCTGGCAGCTGCGCCCCTGGGTGGGAGGAGACGGCAGCAGGGCTACTGCCTGTCCCCGTCTGGGGCTCCTGAGCATTGACGGGCCTTTCTCACCTGGCTCTGCCAGACACCTGTGGCTCCCCCAACAGACACCCGCAGAGCCATGGGGAACTTGGAGGGTCAGACCAGAGTGGCTTCAGCATCGAAGGCAACCCCATCATCGTCCCCCCAGTGCACCCTGCCCCCGACCTGTGTGGATCCTTGGCGATGATGAGTGCACCCCCGTCAGGAGCACCCACCCCCCCCACTCTGTCTGGGTTTGAATCCTGGCTCTGTCAGCTGCTAGCTGTGTTTCCTGGGGTGTGTCACATGGCTTCCCCGAGCCTGAGCTGAGATGGTAAAGTGGGGCCAGTAACAGTAGAGTCCCTTGGAGATCCAATAAGCTGGTGCATGTCACGTGGCCGAGAGCCCGGCACAGGAGGGCGTGAGAAGTGGTGGTGATTACAGGCACCTCAGAGATCGTGTAGGTTTGGTTGCAGACCACCACATTAAAGGAAATACTGCAATGAAATGAGTCACAAGAACTTGGGGTTTCCCAGTGCCTATGTATGAGTTACGTTTACATGACTGTAATCTATTAAGTGTGCAACAGCATTATGTCTCAAAACACAATGCACATACTTGAATTAAAAAATTCTTTATTGCTAAAAAATGCTAACCATCTGAGCCTTTAGGAAAAATGGTGCCAACAGACTTGCTGGAGGCATGGTTGCCACAAGCCTTTAATTTGTAAAAAACACAGTATCTGTGGAGTGCAATGAAATGAGGTATTGTCACTTTCTCACAGCCCAACACAGAACCATGAGGTCCAGCTAGAAAAGTCATGGAGACCAGTCACCACCTGCCTCTGAGAGCATGGCCGAGGCTGGGGTGGCTGGGCAGGGGACTCCCTGGGCCCAGAGCCGGCTCCCCCAACTCCCTCCCTCTGGACGCCTCTCCTTACATTACCTGGAACAGGCCTGCTGGACCAAGTTCTGCCTCTGAGACTCGTAGGTCATCTGGAGGAAGCGGTTCTTACAGCTCTCGGTCAGCATCTGTTGCATGGCGGCTGAGAGACAGGGGGCGGGCTGAGGAAGGGGCAGCCTCGGAGGGTTCACCTAGTCACCCACCTGATGGTCACCCTTCAGAGAAATCTTATTTTTAAACCATAAACGTAACTTAAGTTTGAAAGGTTGACTAATTGTAAAACACTGAACAACACACACAGAATCTCCTATCACCTGTCACCCAGAGATATTATCACTTTTGATACGTATTCTTCCAGTGACATGTAAATACATATTTGTGGATTTTTTAAAATGAAAATTAAAACACTGAAAGCAGAGACTTGAATAGATATGTGTGCGGCCACATTCATAGCAGCATGATTCACAATAGCCAACAGTGGAAACAACCCCAATGCCCACTGGCGGATGAACAGACTAACAAAGTGTGGTGGATCCAAACATGGAATATTATCCAGCCTTAAAAAGGAAGGAAACGCAGAGGGAAGCTGTGACATGAATGAACCTTGAGGACATGCTAAGTGAAGGAAGCCAGTCAACAAAAAGAAAAATACCATGATCCCATGTATATGAGGCACCTAGAGTAATCAGACTCAGAGAGAAGAAAGCAGGATGGTGGGTGCCGGGGCTAGGAGAGGGGAAATGATGAGTTGTTACTGAATGGGCACAGAGTTTCAGTTTTGCAAGATGAAGTTTCTGGAGATGGAGATGGTAATGGCAGCACACTAATGTACTTAATGCTACAGAACTATATAATTAAACGTGGTTAAAATGGTAAATTTTACGTTGTATATATTTTACCACAATAAAAAATTAAAATGTCATCACACTAAATATACCACTTCTTCCTTCTCATGAATACTTCCCCTCTCAAGGGGTCAGCCCTCAGCACCCTGCCCAGGTGACAATAGACAGGGCTGTCTACCCCTGTGCCCCAGACGGCCAGGCTCTGTTCCCAGGACCCCTCCCACTTCCCACCCTGAGACTCACAGGCAATCTCACGTCTTCGCAGGCTCTCTGTCTCCTCCTGGGTTATGGACATCAACTGTTCCATTCTTATTCTAGAAAAACAATCCATCCATTTCTTCAGCAGACATTACACTTCCAAGAGGAAATCCCATCAGAAGAACGGCACCTCCTTCAGGAAGTCCTCCTTGATGTGCTCCGCTGCATCACGCCCCTCTCCCCCGGGGCCCTGTTTACCGTCAGCTTCGTAGGTAGCGTTTCTTGTATAAAAAGGTGAACATTCCCTTAGAAAAATAGGCAAAGGACACAAACAGCATTTCACTGATGCTTGGATACAAGTGACCAATAAACACATGGGAAGATGCTTCACATCACTGGGAACTAAAGAAAGTAAAACCTTTTCCACTAGCAGACTGGTTGGGATCAGGAAACCGATAACCATAGGTGATGGCAATGAAGGTGGTGAAATGGGCACTTTCATAGACGGGCGAGAAGAGTATAAACTGGCAAAATGTTTTCTGGAAGGCAATTTGGCAATACCTATCCAATGTCCTTTGACTATTTCCTTTAAAAATATTCACATAAACGCATATAGGTATACTTAGGAGATATTCACTGTAACAGTATTTGTAATTATGAAAAACTGGAAACTAATTCACATGAACAGAGGGCTAATTAAATAAGTTATGTTGTAATCATATAGTGGAATACTCTATATAGTTATTACAATAAGGTTGTTGGCATGGAAATATATCCATGAGACAATAAATGAAAATTAAAGTGTCTAATGCAAACTGTAATAAAAAAATAAAATAAAAGTAAATGAAAATATAAGAGGTAATTACATGCATGTATGTGTAGGCTGCAAGTATGTGCATCTCTCCCGAAACCCCCCCACCCCCCCACACACACACTAAACAGGTTAGAGTGGCCTGGAGGGATAATCTGTATGTTTCTGCAAGTCCTACTTCACTGAAGAAGCGTGTATCCTCTGAGCCCTCTGCCCTGCCCAGTGTGCCATGCCAGCATGACCACGGGTGATCCCGAGTGGGGGGGTGAAAGGATTAAGGAAAGACAGACAAGAGAACAATAGCTGGGTCTCGGTGGGACGCTGCCTCCCTGATGAGGAGACAACGACAGCGCCCACAAGCCGTGTCTTTATTTTATAGCAGATGCCACGAGGCAAAGTAGAGGCGTGATCACGTTGTTCACAGCATTCTCGTGAGTTCCAACCTCATTCAACTACATGCACCCGAACTCTAGCACAAGGCACGTGGGGCTACATGTTCGGACCAGAGGTTCAAGCTTACAACCACAGCTGTTGGCTATGATTGTGCTGCTGCCCTCCAGCTGGGACTTGCACGTGGCAATGAGAGGACCCTGTCCTTTCATTAGTCCGAGGCTTGAATCTGGACAAAACACCGTAACCGCGCCCCACAGCCCAGGACCGTGGGCTGCTCAGGGAAGCTGCACTGCGCACTGCTGGACCCCGGCCCCGCAGTGAGAGTGTGTGCCAAGGAAACGATGCCACCCCCACAGCTCAGCTTGGCCTTGACCACCCCTGGCTCCACAAGTGCCACAGCTTCAGTGGGTGGGGTGACGGGGCTGCCATGCCACCTGGTGGGAGCTCCCTATGGGAGGTCTTCCCCAGGGTGGGTGCAAGGACAGCAGCAAAGTCCACGCTCCTATTTGGGATCTCAGAGGAGCAGGAGGATCCCATTACTACCTGGAGAAGGGGAGGAGGTGGCCCCTCCCAGCTGTGCTTTGCCTCATTGCTATAGGGGTGTGCCTCAATGCAGTAAGTTTGGAACATACTGGAAACACAAAGGAAAAAAACATCACCGCCTCTAATTCCCACCTCCTAAAAATGTCCAGTGTAAACCACTGGGGGTGGGTTTTTCGCTTTCTGAGCATGGAAACATACAGAGTGCCTTCAAGAAATGATAGAAGAAAAGGATAAAAAATATGAACAATAAAATGGCAATAAATACATTATCAATAATTGAATCTAAAAAACAAAATAAACAAGCAGAACAGAAATGGACTCTAGATACAACGAGCCATTTTGACGACTGCCAGATAGGTGCGAGGCTGGGAGGATGGGTGGAAAGGGGAAGGGGTAAGAAGTGCAAATTTGTTGTTACAGAACAGTCATGGGATGTAAAATATAGCACAGGCCATACAGTCAATAACATTGGAATAACTGTGATGGTGTCAGATGGGTGTGAGATTTATCCAGATGATCACTTAGTAAGTTACATAATGTCTAATCATTGGGGTGTACACCTGAAACTAATATAAAAATGTATGTCAGCCAAGCCGGGCTGGCTTAATAGTTGAGTGTTGACCTATGAACTAGGAAGTCATGGTTCGATTCCTGGTCAGGGCACATACCTGGGTTGCAGGCTCAATCCCCAGTAAGGGGTGTGCAGGAGGCAGCCAATCAATGATTCTCTCTCATCATTGATGTTTCTATCTCTCTCTCTCTCTTTCCCTTCCTCTCTGAAATTAATAAAAATATATTTTTAAAAATGTGTTAACTGTAATTGAAAAATTAAAAATTATAGACTGTAGACCCTACTTTTCCACTTAGCAATATACTGTATTTCTTTTAATAAGGAATATTCTTCTTTCTACATGATATTTTTGAATAGCTACAGATTAGTCTTTTGTACATAATTCATGTAACCAAATTCTTTTTTTCCCCTCAGTAATGTAAATTTTTGGTAATTTTTTAATACTAGGAATACATAATATATACATTCTTATTCACATCTAAATTTTTGTCAGGAATGTGTTCTAACAAACTTGCAGACACTGATTCTTTTTCATGGTGTTCCCTAATGAGCTGAATCTCCTTATAGCTTCAGGAGAACTTCCTGGCATAACCCTTGAGAATCATAAGACATTCTAACTCCAAAGACAAAGCCACCCTCCTCTTCCCCGCCCCCCCACCCCAGAAGGCAGGCCCTGCCGAGAGAGCGCCAGAGCCGAACACGTACCTTTCATTTTCCAGTGACTTCAAAATCTCGGAGCTTTTCTTTTGCCTGTAGAGAAACCCACGAAAGGTCCCTGAAGCCGTCGCCAGCGGGCCTGTTTCCACATAACCACCCCCTCACCTCATCAGGGGTGCGGAGGGGGCTTAGAGACTGGGGGGCTGGGGGGCTCTCAGCCCCACCACCGAGGGAGGGCTGAGGTCTCGGGCCAGATAAACACTGCAAGCCCCAGCTCCCCATCTGTGTCACGGGAACAATATTAAAAAACAAAACAAAACACTTCATGGAGCATTTGGAAGGAGTGAGTGAGAACATGTACATAAAGCGTGTGGCCCTCAGCAGCACTGAGCGGATGGTGGCTTTCCCGGACACCCCGGTGGGGAGGGCACGTGGGGGGCCCCGGGGCGGCTGACCTGGACGGCAGAGGAGCCCGTGAAAAGCAAAAGGAAGCCTGGAAGCGACAGGAGATGTGGCGAAACCTGTTTCTGGGCCCTTTCCACAGGGACCCTCACCAGACTTGCTCAGGCTCCCTGAGGTCCCTGTCCGCCCCCTTCCTCCCAAGTCCGGCCAAGACCTGCGCTCAGCGGCCCCTACTTGGGCCGGAAGGGTTAAAGCAGCTCCCCGAAGGGGGTGAATGCTGACCTCAGCGCTAGAGGTTACTTGGAGCCCAAACGTTGGAGACGTGATCTCCACTCTCTTGTTAAAGCCTCACTGACGGATGGGAACCTGGGGGACGCAGGTCAACCAGCCTCTAAGTTGGTGCAAATGCAGCACCAAGACCGGATGCCAATGATGGAAACCTGGGGAGGGGTAGAGCCTGTGAGGGAGAAGTGGACCCCATCTTTGTCTGCTCCAAGGGCATCATGTGGGAGATCTGGGGGTCGGGGAGGATGGGAGCCCGACCTCTGATTGTTCTGCAGAAGCTTCTGGATCCGGTTGGAGATGTTCTGCTCCGTCTGCTTCAGCTGCTCCTGCAGCCGCTGACGCTCTGCATCGAGGTAGCGCCGGTGCTCACTGAGGCCCTGGTCCAGCCGGGACTGCTCCTGCGGCAGGGCAGGCGGAGGCCCTGAGCCACTGGGACCCCTGCTCCTGCGGCAGGGCAGGCGGAGGCCCTGAGCCACCGGGGCCCCTGCTCCTGCGGCAGGGCAGGCGGAGGCCCTGAGCCACTGGGACCCCTGCTCCTGCGGCAGGGCAGGCGGAGGCCCTGAGCCACCGGGGCCCCTGCTCCTGCGGCAGGGCAGGCGGAGGCCCTGAGCCACCGGGACCCCTTTAGATGCCCTAGTGCGGTGAGGGGCCCCAGAGTGGGGTTAGGGGAATGGCCCCATCCTGCCAGCCCTTTCGTGCGACCTTGGACCAGGGTCCTCCCCTCGCCAGGCCTTGCACACAAGGAGGCTGGACCAGGCGGTGTAAAGGCCCCCAGGCCCTGGAGTATGGAAGGGGGCGAAGACAGAACCCATCCCACTTGCTGCTCACGAACCTCCCTGACGGACTGGAGGATCTCGTCCTTCTGACTGTGGCTCTGCTGAAGGAGTTGGGCGTGCTCGCGCTGCCCGAGTTCCAGGCGCCGCTCAAACTCCAGTTTCTCCAGCATCTTCTGTTCCTGCAAGAATGGAGATGCTGGTGACTGCTGGCCCAGGCTCTACGGGCATTAGGACTTGGGAGCGGGGTGAACCCACCCCGAAACTCCAAATAACCCCTCAGGGCCCCCTTGACTAGAACAGGCTGTTCGCTGGCAGGGGCCAGTGGTTTGGTGCTTGAGCTCCAACTCTCTGAGCCTCAGTCTTCTCATCTGTCAAGTGGGGATACTCTAACACCTACCAAGGCTGTGAGGAAAGCAATGCTTTACCCTCTAATTTAGAGGCAGGTAGGACTTGTTCCCTCAAGTCTTCTATAATTATTGAGATCTTTAATGAGAAGAAAAGTGACTTTCTTACCTTCCTCTTCTCATAGTCTGAGAACCTATTCTGGGGGGAAAAATACAGTGGTCAGAGCAGGTGGGCAGCCTGGCACCATTCAGATTCCCAGGCCCACCCCAGAGTACACCCTCATCATCAGAAGGGTGGGGTGGGTGGGAATGAGGGGTGGGTGGTGCTAGTGGACACCAGGGTTGAGAAGCAGGGGCGTAGCACACCATAGGGAGGTCTTCAAGAAGTTGTGGGGATGCAGCTCTGAGAAGGCCTGGTGCTCAGAAAAGAAGACCAAGACGGGGAACCTGAGCCCCGGATGTCTGCACACACAGTGGCAGCACCCAGCTCTCGCCCACCGCACTCCCCTGGCACACAAGGTGCCGCATGCCCTCCTGCAGGAGTGTCCAAAGAGTGAAAGCCCCGGAAACAACTCAAATGTCCGTTAACAGAGGATTCCTTCAGTGACTTGTGGTGCAGCGATCTCGGCTGCGATATTCGCCTTATTTCGGTGGTCTGGAACCGAACCCAGTCTCTCCGAGGGGTGCCTGTATTTGTACGTGTGCCTGTGACAGGGACCTGGGAGAGCCACCTGCTGCTGGCACTGACACGGGTGCCGTCTGACTCCTTCACAAAACGGAGAGCACGCAGGTGTCCTGCACGGTGAGTGGCACTGAGGCAAGAAGGGTTTGCTGAGAGACAATCAGCACTGCAGACATGGTCGCCCTCTCAGCAGGGCAGACACTCATGAAACAAATTCTCTCCCATGCAGTCCTTCACTTAGCTGAGAGCTGCGGTAAGTGCTCCCAAGGAAACGGATGGGTGGGCCCTCTGAGAACACCGGCAGGAGGCTGACCTGGGCTGCTGTGATGTGTAAACAGAGAACTGAAGGATCAGGCTGAGTGAGCAGGGGAAGGTGAGTGGGGAGAGTTCCTGACCGAGGGACCGGCAGGGCGGGCACGGTGTGGCTGACGCCTGGTGAGCTGGTGAGGACAGGGGCCGTGCTTGGCCTCGTGAAAGCAATCTAACCAAGCACGCCGGTCTGATGGAGGCGAATTTTATTTGATGGAGGAGTCTATGGGCCGCAGCTCTGAGCATCCCCCCACTACCCAGGGCCCTCTCTCCAGGTGCCAGCGGGCAGGCGCACCTTACCTGCCACTCTACCTCCTCCCTGGAGAATCTGTCCGCGGGCCCGTCAGGGCTGTCCTGGGAGTTCTGGGCTCCATCTTGCTCCAGGACTGGCAGCAGGTACTGAGAAGGGGGGTAGTAGTCCAGCCCTGACTCTGCAAGAGATGACACAGCTGACCCGGAGGGAGGAGGCAGCCCAGGTACCTGGAGCAGCCAGCGCCTGCCACCCTTACCTCCCTCCTTCCTCCTCGGCATCCCGTCCCATCCCCACCTCAGGCCACTGCTCCCCTGCCCTTGACTGGGCCCTCATGGTGCCCACCAGTCCTCACGCCTGGCCCGGAATGTGGCCAGTGCTCAGTAACCTTCCGCTGGTGCATATACAGGGCCACCCCCTGCCTCTTTACACCCAAGTAGAAATAAGATGAAGAGGAAGCCTGAGATTAAGAGTTGAAGGCTGAGCTCAAGACCCAGCTGTACCCATGATTTTCTGTGTATGAGCCTTTGGGCAAGACGCTTGCCTTCTTTGGCCCTGCAGTTTTCTATTGTGTAATTTATCTGTTTTTATTTGGTTGTTTGCCCTATTTTTTCTGATTTGTAGGTGCTCTTTATTAGCTACATATTATAGCTAATAACCTTGGGTCTATATGCTGCCACTATTTTCTTCTGGGTGGCAATTTTTCTTTTTAGCTTTGACGATGGTACCCTATCCTTTTGAGATAAAGACGTTTTAGATTTTAATGTCGTCGAAGTTACCCTCCCCCAAGGATATAAATAGGCAGTTCACAAGAAACACTAAAACTGGTGGTGCAGGTACTCCTCAGAGGAATGTAACTTCGGGTAACCTGTGCAGAGGGCAATGTGGAGTTCCTGTCCCCACCCTGTGCCAACCCCACTGGTGCCTGCCCTAGAGGAACCTCATCCAGTGCCAGAGAGGTGTGGGTTACTGTTCCTGGGAGCAGAATCCTGGAAATAACTTCCGAGTTCACAACAAGGGCTCCACCATGTGAAATGCTCTACAGCAATTTAAAATGAGGCAGAGCCTGGCCGGAGTGGCTCAGTGGTTGAGTGTCGGCCTATGAACCAGGAGGTCATGGTTCCATTTCCGGTCAGGGCGCATGCCTGGGTGGTGGGCTCGATCCCAGCCTTCCCTCCATGGCCCTTCTACACGCACCTCTGTCTGCCAGGAACACCCTTCTCTCTGGTCTAAGTCCTAATCATCCCTCAGGTTTCACCGAGGCCCCTAAACCTGGCACCCGCCCACGGTACTCTCATGACCACAATATGTGATTATGCTTCCTTGTGTGATGTTTGGCCCGTCTCTCCTGCCAGACGGTGGCCTCCTTGGTCTCTGCCGCCCCCCCATCCCGGGCTGGCCCAGGGCAGCTGCCGGGGCCACGGGTGCTCACCGAGTGGAGGAGGAGGCCGCCGGCCTTACCTTTGCAGAGGAACTGCTGGATGGCCTCGGTGCCTGCGCCACACACCTCCGGCGGCGGGAAGACCATGGACGAGGCGTCCAGGCTTAGAGTCTGCAGACACAAGGGAACCCTCTTTTTTATTTTTTTTAAAATATATTTTATTGATTTTTTACAGAGAGGAAGGGAGAGAGATAGAGAGTTAGAAACATCGATGAGAGAGAAACATCGATCAGCCGCCTCCTGCACATGCCCTACTGGGGATATGCCCGCAACCCAGGCACATGCCCTTGACGGGAATCGAACCTGGGACCTTTCAGTCCGCAGGCCGACGCTCTATCCACTGAGCCAAACCGGTTTCGGCGGGAACCCTCTTTATATGTCGTTCACGTCACTGCTCCACACAATGGAAAGCCACTGGGTGCAGTTATGAATATGTGCTCACTCTCTGCTCTGCCTGGCAGGGAAAGCTCACCTGCCTCACTCCATCTGTGGTCCCAGCTCCTAGAACAGTGACTGGCATGCAGTAAGCACTCAATTCATGTTTTTGGATAAATACATGAATGAGCAAAAAAAAGGAAAGTTATAGGAGAGCATAGAGAATAGATTCTTTTTGTAAAAAAACAAAACAAAACAATACTCCTATAGTCTCAGATTAGTATATTTATAACAGAAAGGGCACATGCTCAGGTGGCAGGCTTGATCCCCACTAGGGGGCATGCAGGAGGCAGCCAATCAATGATTTTCTCTCATCATTGATGTTTCGATCTCTCCCTCTCCCTTCCTCTCTGAAATCAACTAAAAATATATATTTTAGAAAAAAAATTTTTTTAATTGTGCCCCAACTGGGGATCAAACCTACAACCTTGGCATATTAAGACAATGCTCTAACCAACTGAACTATTCGGCCAGGGCTAACTGATTAAAATTAAAGAGAATTTCAAGCCCAGTTCCTCAGTTGCACCAGCCACATTTTCAGTGCTCTGCAGCCACCGGTGGCCAGCAGCTACCGTGTTGGACAGCGCAGACGATGGGACATCCCATCATCGGCAGGAGGAGCAGCGATTGCACAGCGCAGTCGCACAGCCTGGTTTTAGACTCCGGCTCACCGGGGGCCAGCTGTGCGTCCTGGAACGGGCCACTTGACCTCCCTGGAGCCGCAGGTCCCTCAGACTTAAGAGGCACAATATCACCCCCCTGGCAGGCTGTCAGATGGGTAATAGGAGGTAACACGTGAAAAAGACTTTGGCCTCAACCAAGAATGGTTGCTGTTGTTGTCTCATCCTGAAAACAGGTTTGTCCATGGTGCCACTAAGAAGCCCAAAAGATTTTTGTGTAAAGAATCGCTATAAAACAAATCACTGAATTCTTACTGGCTTAGAATGGCCTTAGAATTAGGAACACTGCTCTGAGCTGTGCCGATAAGGTAGCAACTGAGCACAGGTAGCCATTCAAATACAGATGGATCAATTCAGTAAAACGAAGCATGTGGTTCCTTGGTCATACCGGCCACACGCGGCTAGTGGCTACCAGTTTGGACTGAACGTTTCCTTTATCGCTGGAAGCACAGGGAATAAATGCCCACGTGCTGGCCATTTCTCCAGCGTGCGCAGGGCGAGCGCCTGCCACCCCGTCCTTCCTTAGGCTGTCCACCATGGCAGCGGGGACCAGCCCCTGGGGTCAGTCACCTCCCTCTGCTGTCTCCTTGCTCCTGACCCAGATGCCACTGGTCCGCAGTCTGGCTTGCGAGCCAGTTCACTGACGGGCGATCAGAGGGGTCTGGGGTGCCTGTCAGGTTGTGAATGGAGAAGTGCTGGCACCAGGCCCTGGATTCAGACAGCCTGGGTTTTACACCACCTTTGCTATTTATTACTAGTTGTGTGGCCCTTGGGCAAGCTCCTTAAATGGTCCGGGCCTCAGTCTCTTCATCTGCAAAGGGACACAACAGGGTTCCTGTGAGGATTCAGAGAGCAAATGCAGCCCAAGTGCTGAGCCTTAGTAAGTACCTGGAATGCTCCTGCTACCCGTGTCTACGTCCTCAGAGCTTCTTTCTCTTTCATGGTCTGGCTCGAATACCACCTCTTTCATAGTGTTAACCCCACTAGGATTTGATGTTATCTCCTCACTGCAGAAATATGTTCCTATGCCACCATCATGACAGCAAAGCCACGTAATTACAACTGCTCACACACTGGTCACTGCGAGCTCCCAAGGCCCACGCGTTGAGATCTCCGTGACCCCAGCACCCTGTGACCAGGACAGGTACTCGACACTGTGGGAGGCAGGCCAGCGAGGAATGGCTGGGAGGAATGGCTCCACTGACCTCCAGGGTCCGCACGTGCGCCAGCATCTGCGGCAGCCTCTGCACCTCATTGTCACGGATGTCAAGAGTGCGCAGGCTTCGAAGTTCCCCCAAGGTGTCTGGAAGCTCCTTCAGCTTGTTGTCTGGAGAGACCCCAATGGCACAGCTCAACACCCCAAAGCCCCTTCCCCAGCTTCCTGGCTGACACCCACCACGACTCTGACCCTGACTGAGACTCTGTGAGGAAGAGCATGATGGTGGGGTTTCAGCGACCTGGGCTCAAGTTCCCCCTGCACAACTTACTAGCTGGGTGACTTTGGAAAACCAGCTCTACCTTCCTGGGGCACCGTCTTCTCATCTGTAAAATGGGATTATAATACCATTTGGCCTCACAGGAATATTGAGGGGTTCCATGAGATTATGTATGTGAGGTCCTCAGCACAGTGCCTATCACACAGTAAGGGATCAGTGAATGGGGCACCATTATTTTTATCGTTATTCATGCTACATTCAGGTAGACTGAGGGTTCTGTGCAGCCAGGAGAAAGGAAAGAGCTGGGGCAGGCGCTCTACTGACATATCCGAATCTTGGTTCTGTCAGGGTCCCACTGGGTGGTCTTGAGCAAGCCCCTGCTCTCTGAGCCTCACTTGCTTCATCTGTAAGTTGGGGATAACACCTCCTCCCTCTCCAGACCTCTCGGACTGGCCCTGAGGCTCCCTGAACCTCAGAACGTGGGAGCGCTGCTCGCTGAGTGTGAAGCACGACTCAGCACTGTTCCCGGGGCTCCTGGCTCGCTCTCACCGCCAGTCCACTGCTCTCACCACCATATTGGTTGTTTATCAATACAAGTGATAGTGTCTCAGAGGCCTGTCAATGCTTTCTGTCCTCCTCCCATAAGGTCCCATCTACGGTTACCACGGAGACAGACCGACCTAGCAGGAGGTCCGTCCAGTGTCCAGTGACACCTCGGACTGGCTGCCCTCATGCTCAGTGGCTCCAGGAGGATGCTGGCTGGGACAGAGTGACTGAGGGTCACACGGACAGGGCCTCTTGGCTCCTACCTTTCACATTGAGGGTCTGGAGCTGGGTCAGGTTCCCAGTGGAACGTGGGAGATACGTCAGTTGATTCCTTTCCAGGTTCAATACCTAAGAAAGGAAAAAATGATGAGACCCACCCTGGCTGGGTAGTTCAGTTGGTTGGAGCGTCACCCTGATTGCACCAAGATTGTGGGTTCAATCACCAGTGAGGGCACATACAAGAATCAACCAGTGAATGCATGGATAAGAGAACCAACAAATGGATGTTTTTCTCTCTAAAAATCAATAAATAAAAATTTAAAAATAATTGTGAAAAAATGATGAGATCTCACATACAGACAATAGTGATACCCCTGCTTCCGGCCAGGAATCATCTGGGCACCACACACACACACCTTTACCTTCTCCCAACAGCCTTGTGATTATGATCCCAATTGAGAGATGAGAAAACTGAGGCTCGGACCAGTGAATCCATGAGCCCAAGAGAGCAAAGCCAGACCCTGAACCCAGTTCTGGCTGAGGTACCATCATTTCCACAGACCACAAAATGCACAGCCACAGTCCCCCCATCAGGAAGGGAGGGCGGAGGGACTGAGAGGTCCAGGGAGGCGGGTGAGGCAGCTCGTGATAAGGCTCGTTACCTCAGGGTCAGGAAAGGACGCTGAGCTGTATCAGGCAGTGGGGTCTGCCCAGCTCCAAGGCCGCAGCTGCCGGCCAGGGCGGAACCTGGTTGGTTGGGTTCCGAGGGCTGTGCTTCCTCCAGGATGCATTACTGAGGTGAGCCAGGCCAACGGGGAGACACACTAAGTAGCCATTAAACATAGATACCAGGGAAGCTAAGCAGCTATTGAAAATAATGTGGCAGATGAATATTTGATGAACCAAAGGATGGTTATGAGTTATTGTCAAGTATCCAAAAGTTACGAAAGAGTGAATGCAGCAATCCTAGAAAAACAAGCACGCTAAAAATGTCCCCAAAGACCCTACACCAAGGTATTCGCTCTGGCTGATTACTTCTGTGCTGCCATGTGTTCTCTGTGTGACTTTGGGCAAGTTATAGTCGCCTCTCTGGTCAGTTCTCTCTTTTGTAAAATGCAGTGGCATCACCCACATCGTAGGGTTGTTCATTCAAGTCATTCAAGTGGCGAGGTGTGGGCGTGGCCCCCACAGGATTACATTGCAGTAGGGGAGTCGGTTAATCCAATAGACACATAATCAGTAATTATACTGCAATTGGCGCTCTCGGGGAAGTAATCTGGGGTTGGCAGAGAGGCCATTCGGTAGATCTACTTAGACGGGAGGTCGGGGAGGACCCTTGGGGACACTGGGGCTGAGAGCATGAGCCGCTCGGGCAGAAGGAAGAGCCTGTGGAGACATGGGTACTGGAGGCCGGAGGCTGGAGGGTGCCAGGAGCTGGCTGCAGGGGGCGAAGGGGAGGAAGCAGGGAGAAGGCTGCAGACACGGGCCCTCACATAGGGTCTGACTGGGCTCAGTGTGGAGCAGGCATTTCAATCCAAGTGTGAAGGAAAGCCGCTTCTTCCTCTGTACAGTGCGATCAGTCGACACCTGCCTCACTGGGAGGCTGACCGATAGACCACACAGGGAAATGCTCTCTGTGCTGGCGCAGTGAGCACTCAGCAAGTGGAGGGCTACTGACAAGGACTGGAAGGGAGCCCGAGTCAGTGCTGAGCTCAGCATTTTAAAAGGTGCACGTGCTGGGCCCTCTTTTCCTGCAAAGCTGTGGAAGCTCATGATGAAATCCCCAAAAGAACAAGCCCCCAAACATGGTGGGGGACGCCCACAGCCCAGACTGCAACAGCGAGGGCCTCCTGGGGTCTTAAAGCAAAGGGGCAGGGGCGCTGGCCCGAGTGCCGCCCGATGGAGCTGCAATTTATCACTTCGACATCAAGGTGGGTTTTCTGCTTCTGTGGCCTTACTTGGAGGGCCGTCAGCTGCCCTATATCCTCAGGAAGGGCTGTCAGCTGATTATCATGAAGATCCAGAACCTGCAGAAGGAAGGCAAGCTCAGCACCCAACAGCGCCCAACGGAGACCACCCCTCCCATCTGGGCCTCTGCCGTTGGAGCAGGACCCAGCCTTTCCGCTCCAACTGAGCGATCACCCCACCTCATTTCCTCTCCCACATCATTGTCCCACTTCATCCTTTCATTCATCAAATATTGACTTTTACTATTGAGTGAAAAAAGTATGCAGACATTTATATGTTTAAGAGAAAAAATCCTCATAGTATAAATATATATTTGCAAAGAAAATGACTACTAAACATGCAATAAAATATTGATAGTGGTTCTCTGGAGTATGAAATAATATATGTTTTTCCTCATTTTCTGCCTACCTGCGTTTGTTAATTTTTTAAACAATGAAAATGAGCATAAAAGACATATATATGCATCCATATGCATATATACTATACATATATATGAAATATAAATACACATAAACATAAAAATTTAATGCTATGCCTTTCTGACTATAACCATGTTGGACAATGAAGAGAAGCAAAAACTACCCCGGGCTGCACGCCAGAGTTAACCATAAAAACACCTGGGTGCCTGTGCTGCCCGCCTCCTGGTGTGTACACCCAGGTCACAGCTTGTGGTCCTGGGCTCAATCCTGCGGCCACACCTCACGTACTGCGTGAGTATCACACCCCACTCCTGTGCTGACAGTCAGGAGGGACCGCCCAGGTCACCAGGCTTTCACACACTGACCACATGATGCCTGGCATCGTCCTGTTCCAATGGCCTGGGACCAGCAGTCTCCCTGCTCTCTGCTAGTTCGCTTGCTATGAGTCTGTGGTTTGTCTTTCCACCCAGCAGGCAAGTTCCCCGAGGACAGGGCCTGTGGCTGGTTCTCTTGGTAACCCCACCCCACACGTAGGAGGTGCCCAGTAAACCATGCTGATCAAACCCCAGATGGAATGCTACATTGGGCCTGCCTGGCATAAACTCGAACAAGGGACGCTTGGCTGCCACCTGGAACTCCAGGCCACTAAACATGCAATAAAACATGGACAGTGGTTCTATCCTGATGCCTGGGAGGAGGGCCCCAGTACCTTGATGGTTATAAGACTTAGGAGGCTGCAGGATTTCGGAAGCAAGGAAGTGAGGTGATTCGTGTGGACAATCAACACCTGTGGGAAAGATTTCGGCACGGCTCCTTAGATTGAAGCGCATCAGTGGGGAGGCTGAGGGCAGGTGGGCTGGGCGGGGATGGGATGGGATCTCCAAAGTGGAATCAGATGACCTCAAGACCTGGAATTTCAAGGGTAAAAGGGACCTTGGAAGACTAAATCTACCTTCCTAATCTCCGTGGGCTGCCAGGATGACTACAAGCTAATGGACACTTGGCCCGGGGCTGTCCCTTTAGTTCGGCAGGGACTCCTGCGTGGATACTTCCAGTGTCCAGCAGCTCCCTACTCTGCTGGTATGGGACACTTCTCACCTACCTTCAGCTAGATAATTTCCTTAGATTACTCTATCTAGCTGCATTCAGAGCTGCAAAGCCTTTCTGAACAATCATTCATTATACTTTTAATCGCCCCAGTGACCAGAATGAAGCAAGTGTAGCTTTCATTATTAATAACAACGAGGTTGCTCAGGGTTTTCCACGTGGCAGGCACCATACTCTGTGCATTATATCTCTGTCTTTACCAGTCACTCACTCAGTCCTCACTACAGCTCTGAGAGAGTGAAGCTATGAATGTGTTCACTTCAGAGGTGAGGAAACCGCGAGGGAAGGGTTTGAGGAAGTTGCCCAAGTCCTGAGGGGCAAAGCCAGGACGTGACCATGGGCTGTCCAATGCCAAAGCCGACTCTCCCAACTGTGAACAGACCTGCTGTAGGCGGAAAGGGCGAGAATCTGAGAGAAGAGAGATGCCAGGAAGAGAGCGCCTATAAGTCCCACCAGAGTGCAAAAAACATGCAATAAAGTCTCTAAAAACGGGTTGCCTCACCTTCTTCTGTAGAACTTTGCATGTTGCAAAAGCCCCAAATGGAATCTAAGATGAAATAAAGATGAGTTAGTATCTCCCCTCCCTCGAGTTTTTAATTTGTTTTCTGAGTGTGAGGGAGAGAGGGGCAGGAGGCCCACGATGCAAAATGCTGATGTGAACAGCTAAGCCCAGGGAAAGGCTGGTGAGGAATGTGGCTTGGATACCCCAATCAGCCCTCCCGATCAGCTGGCAGGAGACTGCCCTGCCTGGCCCTGGCCCACCGGCCCCATCCCCATCCCCATCCTCAACGCTCTCAGGGCCAAGGAAAGCTCTCTGGTGCTTTGCAGAAGCTGGAGAAACCCAGGTCTCCGAGGAATCTGTGCTACATTTTCTAAGTAGACTCGGACTCTTGAAGACGATGCTCAGGCCAAAGATCACCTCGATTCTTTTGGACAGGAACAACATCTAAGGACACATCTCTGCACTAGGGCTTCCGGACTTCTGAAAGCCCCAGTCCAGGGAGAGATCAACCAAAGGACTTGTATGCATGCATATAAGCCTAACCAATGGACACAGACACCAGGGGGGTGAGGGCATGGGTGGGGGTGGGGGTGGGGCAATGGTGGGATAAGGACACCTATGTAATACCTTCATCAATAAAGAAAAGAAAAAATTAAAAAAAAAAGAAAGCCCCAGTCCACATCTGTCAGGGACAGGTGATTCAAGGGAAAAAGACAGATCAAATCCACAACCAGAGCACCAGCCCAATTTACCTCTGAGAGCTCACATTTAGAGATGTCGAGAATGTCATCTGCCCCAGCTTCTTTTGCCTAAGGATAAAAGTAATTTGTATGTTTCAAACAAAACATCCTTGCAGAGCGGACACACCAGGCAAAGAAACACAGGATTAAGGATCTGCAAGGGGCCATGGACAGCATGTGGTCCAGCTGGTCCATGTTGTGGGTGGACCAATGCTCCCTGCTTTCAAGGGGCTTAAGGGCCAGCAGGGCAGAGCAAACGGGCAGGTACTGACAGGTGTCACCCGTCTGTGGAGGGAAGCACAGGGCACTCCCGAGCACCTGACGGGCAGCCTCATCCTTCTGCTCTGAGTCAGAGGTTTCCTCTGGGCCTGGGGGAGGCTGCGAGGAGGGAGCACGGCTTGTTTGGGGGGCAGTGCAGAGCCCTGCCTCATGGGGCAGGCGGAGATGGGGAGGAACTCAGAGGAAACCCAGTTTCCCTCACCAGACACATCTGGTACTCCAGGCGTTTCCGAGCCTCCTCACTGGGTTTCCGCTTCCGGAAGAAGAGCGGCATCCTTCCTTTCCGCTGAGCAATCTTCTCGGCACTAGGGCATCAGAGAAAGGCTAGGACCTGGGGAATTGGTCACCGCCTCTCAGTCCCCAGGACAGGGAACACGGTCACACAGAGCATGTAGCTGATCTGCTGGACTGTAAGTTCCCTGAGGGCAGGTGCTGCATCCATCTCGACCATCACTCCGTGTCCCGAGCCAGGCATGGCAGGCGCTCAATGCCCTCTGTTGACGACACAGTAAGCAGCAGTATGCGGTGGAAAGAGCATCATGGCAAGCCAGGTGGCCAGGGTTTGGGCCCTCATTTGCCACTGGCCACCGTGAGACCTTGGCATACTTTTGCCCCATTCTGGATCCCCATCTCTCCACAAGGGTGTGGCCTAGAGAAGGTTCCTCAGGTCCTTTCTAAGGATGCCACCCGAGGACTCGGACAGATTGGCCTGGCGAGTCCCTTCTCGCCTCCGAAACACTGTTAGAGGCATCAGCACATCCAACATGGCATGACGCCAGCCAGCCCCGACCTTGGGGAGCTCAACTACACCATCACCAAAGAGATTTTTAAAACAGAAATTCAAAAGCCATTCTCAGGCACCTAGCCACTCTCACAGTTATTACTCCATTGGATTCTCACCACAGCCCTGTTTATAGCGATGAAACCGATGATGACTGAGTTCAGTGACCTGGTTATACAGCCTGGATTGCAGCAAAACCAGTCTGGAATTCTGCTCTTTTGAGCCCCGATCCTGCAGATTTGCCCAACTCTCTGGTGCTGGAATAACTCAGCACACACTAAGTACACTGTCCTCAACTCAGACGCCAGGAGCTCACTGCCTGCCCAGGATCTGCAAACATCAGCGCTTGAGGGCGGCGGTGGATGGGTCAGGCAGCAATCATCCAGGAAGCTTACGGCTCACAGCATGGGCTTTGGGATGAGCTATAACTGGGTCAGAATCCCAGACCCAACACCCAGCAACCATGTCACCTTGGTTCGCCTCTCTGAGCCTCAGTTTCCTCATTTGTAAAGTGTAATAATGTTACCAACACCCGGCTCTATGAGGGTCCAGTGATTTCATGTATGTAACCCCCATAGCACAGTACCTGCCACATAACGAGCGCTCAATAAATGTTGGCCACACAGCACCACACTTATTCAGGGCCTCCTACAGTTTAAGGAGCTGGACACACACTCAGCCCGGGTGGAGGGGGGCGGGGGAGGAAGAGATCACCGGTCTCCGCCCACAGGGGTGTGGGCTGTCTGGGGAGCCGGCCAAGACTGCAGAGCTGGCTGGCTCAGGCCCCTCTTGTCACCCCATCTTCCTGCAGGGATGAGGACTAGTCCCAAAACAGCCCTCCCCCATCCTTCCCTGACGACCAGCTCTTACCCTTTATGCTCCCCAATGACAAACCTTTCACCACCTCCTCCCCAATAACCCTCCCTCCCAGATCCGCTCTTCCCAACCTGCTCCCCGACGTCCACCCCTCGTCCATCCCCTCCCCCGACGTCCCGCCCAGATCGGGGAACCACACCCATCTTCCCCGGCTGCAGCGGGGAGTGCCCGACCTGGCTTCGTGGGTGGACAGGTCCCGACGTTCGTTCCGCGGGCGAACCTGAGGGCAGGCCGATCACTCGTGGGGCTTGGTCATGGACGCTGGGCCGCAGACCACCTGGCAGGGGCCCCGGTGAATCGGGAGACTGGTCTCCCCCAAACGCCGGAGCTGGGGACCGAAACTCAGAATCTCAGAAAGTCATGCAGACCAGGGTGACGAAGTCTGAGACTCCGAGAACCGCAGCATCTTGGAATTAAGAGTCCGAACGGATGTGGACGCGAACGGAATTGTTTTGATAACTAAAATGCACACGTCGCGAGGGAGTTAAAAGGGGGTCCGGGGGTCGCTGTGGACCTGGCGTCCGGGAATGTGTGCGGACCTCTCCGGAGGGGCGGAGCTCGGGATTGGGAGACAGGGACCAGGGGGTGATCCTCATCACAAGGGAGAATGGGGGACAGGAGGATCGGGATCTTGGGAGCAGCCCTCTCTCGTCTGCCTCCCTTGGGCGAACTGCCCTGAACCCCCTTCCGAGCACCCAGTCACAGCTTACCCGGTGCCAGGTTCTCCACTTGTCAGCTTCTGGCGCCTGCCCACAAGGAACATGGCGGCAGAGGCGTCGCTGGGATACTGGGCGGAGAGGATGGTTCTCGCGACAGGCGGAGAGGGCAGTTCTCGCGAGAGCTGCGCTTTCCGGCCTATATCCGGCGCAGCTGAAAGGCCTTCCGGTCTTTCGGCTCGGAGGAGGCTCAGGTGCAACTTTCTTCGGTCGTCCCGAATCCGGGTTCATCCGACACCAGCTGCCTCCGCCATGCCGCCGAAGTTCGACCCCAACGAAATCAAAGTCGGTGCGTGTTTTAGGCGCGGCCGGGGCTGCGGGAAAGCATCCCTTCTCCCAGCAGCCCGTCGGGCCTTTGGCCCCTCCGCAATTACTACCTTTACCACGTCGCGTTTTTAAGCTGCTGCCTACTAGAGGCCTTTCCGGTGCCGCGTTCAGGGCGCCGTGAAGTCCTAGCCGAGCCTCTTACTCTTTCTGGGCCTCGGCTTCCCCACGTGCAAAATGGGGAGGGAGGACCGGAACACCTGCGGCGGCGTTGCAGCCCGCGCGCCTTAGGGTAAGGTTTGTCTACGGCGCTTCCCCCCGTCGACTGGGTCGGCCGCCTCCACGCCGGCCCGGTGTGGGCCTCGTTAGCCGCGGCCGAGCCGAAGGCCGCTGGCCCTCGTGGCGCTTGGGGCCGTCCACGCCCAAGGAGGGGGTGGCCCGCCTCGCTCCTCCCCGAGGTTCTCGGTGCTGTTTGGAGAAGAGGCAGAGTGGCGTGGCCAGCCCGGAGCGACGCGGAGAGGGCTGTGGCCGGGGCTCTGCAGAAGCACTTACGGTTTTTTCCCTCCCAGTCTACCTGCGGTGCACCGGCGGGGAAGTGGGCGCCACGTCTGCCCTGGCCCCCAAGATCGGCCCCCTGGGCCTGGTAAGTCATCCTCGCGGGGGCAGGGGGCGTTTCTTACTCGGGAGCAGTTGGGCTCCGCCTTGTCAGACACAGCTGTGCCCGAGGGGCCGGTTTCCATGCCCGCGTAGACCTCGGACTCACCGAATTGCCGCTAGGTGTGTGGAAAGGTTCTATCTGTGCGCTTAGAGCCCAGTGCCTTGAAGCGGTCACTTACTCCACTGAGGGGGAGGCTGGGAGGGCCACGGGAGGGTTTTGAAGTTGACTGGCTTAGTGACTTTAGCCTATGTTTTCTTTATTTTTATTGATTTCAGAGAGGAAGGTAGAGGGAGAGAGAAACATCAATGAGAGAATCATTGATCGGCTGCCTCCTGCACGCCCCCTACTGGGGATCGAGCCCACAACCCAGGC
Source organism: Myotis daubentonii (assembly GCF_963259705.1). Taxonomy (NCBI): domain Eukaryota; kingdom Metazoa; phylum Chordata; class Mammalia; order Chiroptera; family Vespertilionidae; genus Myotis; species Myotis daubentonii. The sequence continues at coordinate 76,205,549 of NC_081850.1, read as the reverse complement.
ACGTGCCCTTGACCCGAATGGAACCCAGGACCCTTTAGACCACAGGCTGACGCTCTGTCTACTGAGCCAAACCAGCGAGGGCTTAGCCTATGTTTTCTAGTGAGGGAAATGGGCATTTCACTGTGTGGAGGCTTAAATGGGATGTTGGGTGAAGATTCTGGTGAACGTTATAATAGCTGTGTTTCCTATTCTGTTCCAAACCAACTGGTTAGTGTGGCCAGCTTTCCTTGACCATCAGTCTTACTTTTATTTTCCTACTTAGCCATTTTACTGAAGTTGGATTTCCCAAAATATGAGACCTTTGTTCCTTGCACAGTGGTCTCTTGTCCCAAGTGTTGTCCCACCTTGGTCTTGCTTAACCAGTGTCTTCTTGTTTTAATTCTTTATTGTTGAAAGTATTACATGTGTCCCGTTTCCCCCCATTGTCCTCTTCCAGCCTGTCCCGCCCCCCAGCCCTGGCCTTCACCACCCCCTTTCCCCCCCATCATCTGTGTCCATTGGTTATGCTTAAATGCACACATTAACCAGTGTCTCCTTGGCCCTTAGCTCTGCTGGCACTAGGGACATGTTTCCTAGTGGTCACTAGGAAATTCTAAAGTAGCAAATGCCATACTTCCATTCCCATAGGTTGACTTGGGTTGGCCTGAATCAGGAACCTGATAACTTGAAAGGTCTCCAGATGATTTGAATGTAACTAGTGTGGAAATTTTCTCCCTACATTATCACATAGGTCCTTATGGTTAGGTAGGTAATTTTGCCCCATTATGGCCCTTGGCCTGCAGTTTACAACCCTGAACAAACCGCCCCTAGCTTAATTTTTCCAGTTTATACTATGCTGAGAGCCTTGCCCTGATTGGGTAGGCGCAGTTGTGTGCTCAGTTTCCTGTGCTCTGTAAGGAAGATTTGGGGTATTGGCAAGTGAGGAAGACTGGATAGGTTTTCAGGACACTTAAACTTAAGGCACAATATGATTTCATACCTTTATTTCTACAGTCTCCAAAAAAGGTTGGTGATGACATCGCCAAAGCAACCGGTGATTGGAAGGGTCTGAGGATTACAGTGAAACTGACCATTCAGAACAGACAGGCCCAGGTACTTGGTTTGAGGATGGGCAGGGGTAGCCACCCTCTGGGAATCCTGGGTGGAAGGTTTTGCTGACATGGCCACCTACCATTAGCAATTTTATGTGTGGGGAAAGCTTTCCCGAGAGCAAGGCCAAAGACATGCTCAAATGTAACTCTTACCACTGTGTGACATTGGGCGAATCACTTAATTCTCCTTGGCTAGGACGTGTTTTGGATTTTGAAAATTACTTGAGATAGTACAAGTTCAGTGTCTGCCCCATAGTCTCCAAGAAACCAAGTTTCGTGGCAATATTGTCTTCATTGGAGGTTGGGGTAGGGCTTAATCATAATGAGAATCTCTTCTTAGATCGAAGTAGTGCCTTCTGCCTCTGCCCTGATCATCAAAGCCCTCAAAGAACCGCCAAGAGACAGAAAGAAGCAAAAAAACAGTGAGTGGCCTTTCTCTGACTAGTTTGTGAGCGGTGGTGTCTGCACAATGCTTGCTACTTAGCTGCATGCTTTCTTTTTAACGTGACCTAGGGATGGCATGGGGATTTGGTGGCAGGCTGTTAGGCAGCCAGGTGGTATCGAAAAGTGCCATCCAGGGTGAAACAACAGAAGGGTGAATTCAGAGAGCACTTCTTAGTTGGGTAACACTGAATAGATTAACTAACACCAGTAACTTAAGCTTGCCTTTCCTCATCTCTAAAACAGTCACGTACATGTTTAGATTGGTAAAGATTTGATTTTGCCATTAGCCACCCGCCACTGCACCTGACCACTTCTCTGTTGGCTGGTGCATTCCAGTGGTGAGCTGAAAGCAAACCCCAGCTTAGGAAACAGGGTCATTCTTCACGTGGGTGACTCTGTGCCGAAAGTATGGGAACAGCCAGGAAGTGGCTGAGGGAGGACAGTATGTGGTCTCTCTGGCTTTGGCTTGTGACAGAGCTTTTGCTGTGTTTTCTTTTTCTGCAGTTAAGCACAGTGGAAATATCACTTTTGATGAGATTGTCAGCATTGCCCGACAGATGCGTCACCGATCTTTAGCTAGAGAACTCTCTGGTAAGAGCAGGACAACATGGAACCACCTAGTGATATGGGGCATATTCACCGAGTGGTACCTTTTTCCCACTTAAAGGAGACTTAATTCTGTAAGACCCAAAATTTGGGGTGTAGTCTTTTCTGGGTTTGAGAAGTGGCTTGATCGTGGTGATTCGGGGCCAGGTGTATTTAATCTGGGTGCCAAGGGTCCCATGGAGACCTGGCATTCAGGCCTTGCATAAGTAAATGGGAGCTCTCAAGTAGGGGAGTCGGGAGTGTTTATTTCTGGTATTTTATGACTGTCTCCTGTGGAACTCAAATGGATTTTCCCAGTGGTGTCTGTGGATTGCCAGGGGCTGGCGTTCCCATCTAATGCCACCTTTTCCTAATTATAGGAACCATTAAAGAGATCTTGGGGACTGCCCAATCTGTGGGGTGCAATGTTGATGGTCGCCACCCTCATGACATCATAGACGATATCAACAGTGGTGCAGTGGAATGTCCGGCTGTAAGTGACTTCTGTATTTTGTTTGCTTAAAATCAGGGTGAAAGCTGGAGAGTTCTAGAATTGGTCAGTAGTGGGGTTGAGAAGACTTTTTTCCGATCACTGATAGGATTTCTTTTTTCTTTCCTACAGAGTTAAGAACTACAAAGGAAAATGTTTCAATTAAAGATCATTTGACAAGCAGTGGACTTTTTGATGTGGCCTTTTCTCTGGGGGAGCTAGGTTCTTTGTGGTCAGGTGGTTGGTGGGACCAAGTGGGGGACCTGTGGAAGCACCATTCTGGGCATCTGTTGTCTTACCAGTAACAGATTTCTGCTCTCGATGGCACCAGCTCTCATGAAAGACACCTAGAAAAGAAGTCTCGGCGGTTTTTGTAGACATTCCTAGAGCTCTTCATCAGAAAGAGTTCTTGGCCAGAAGGAAAACTTGGGCAGCATAACTACGTGGGTGATCTTCATCTGAGACCAAATCATTTGGGGGGGTGGGGCCCAGGGCCTGTAATTCAAGACTTCGATATCCATTCCAGTACACAGCTGGGGCTAAATGATTGGATAACAAAGAAACCTGACCTATGTCCTTGATTAATTATGTGAAAGTGAGGGTCAAGTATACTTCTAAAGCTTAGCTACAGCCTACTCCTAACATTCTCTTGGCTTTAAACCAGCAACAGATTATAATCTATGTTTTCACCTTTTTCTTCATCATCCCTCTGTTTCTTCTAAATCATCCTTAGAGCTTATTCACTTTTCCTTTATTAGACATGCAACGGATGGGCACCTGGGCACTGGGATAAGCCACATTTGAGTAGCTTGAAACTCCACTTGGGAATGATTAACCCAAGAGCTTTATTTTTTTGCCATTAGTTGTTTCTTTGCTCTCCCATTAATTTTGTCAACAGGCCCTTTAGTAGGGGGTTTTTAGTCACCCCAGGTGCAATCAGGGTTGGAGAACACACTATCTTTAGTGGAAAGGTGAGGGGAAAATAAGTATTCTAGGACATGTGCCAAGTCACCCAAAGAATCAAAGCTAGAGGCTTGGGGTGAGAAGAGTTGACACAGGCCTCCTTTGCAGCAGGCGGCCAGTACTGGGGAATCTGTCCCTGAAGTCAAGCGCATTCCTAACCAAAACCCAGGGAAAGCACACAGTGGTTTGTAACTGCTGAGATGAGATCACACCAGTTGGTGTAATGTCAACAGTAGGACCCAGGTCAGTGCAAAGTGGAAAAGCAAAGGGAACTGCCCTCTAGTGGGGAAAGCAGGGATAGCCCACCTGCCTCTGATGGGGAGAGCATGGCTTCATCAGGTCATCCCTCCCTGTTAGGGTGTGCCTTATGGGGAGATTTTGGTAACAGCCTCCTGACATCCTCAGCTTCTATCCTTCCAAGACTTAACAGATCAAACAGCACTAGGTCAGTTCATAAAGTGGGCATAGGGTATAGCAGTGTTGCGGTGCATCTGTGTGTGTGTAGGTTTTCATATATTTGCATTAAGGCAGGAATCCTTCATCACCTACCCTCAGTGAAATTGTAGCATTAAATGGTTGGCCCCAGAATCTTTCCTACTTGAATTTACTTCCCCAAATCAGATACTTTATTGACCCCATTATAGAGAAATGCTCTTTCCTGGCCAGAATTCTTGGTTCTTATGGTTTTTACAAGTCATTCAAGGAGAGAGAACCATTGCTGAAATACCTAGCGTTTAAGTAGGAACCAGGTCTTCCCCTGATTTGATCATACCTTTATAAACCAAGGTTTCTTGGAGTGCTTGGTACACAAAAAAGCACTTAGGCTCATGAATATAGGTGACTAGTAATTTGAGTTGGGTTATATAGTTAAAGAAAAAAAGCTCTTGAGACCTTCCACATGAAATAATCACTTTATTAAAGGTGCAAAAGTTTCCAGAGGCTTTCAAACCATCAGGTCCCCATCCACGTTGGTCATGTTGCCAGTTACTCCCTAGCATGGAGTCTGGTGTCTAATGAAAGCTGAACTACACCTGCAGGCCTTCCCACACTCCCTACATTGGTAGGCTTTCACACCAGTGTGAATTCTCTGATGCTGACTAGGGGATGAACTCCGGTTAAATGCTTTATGGTTTCTCCCCAGTGTGGGTCTTTTGGTGGATTATAAGATTTGTACTTTGGCTGAAGGCCTTCCCACACTCGCACTTGTAGGGTTTCTCTCCAGTGTGAGTCCTCTGGTGGTTTGTGAGGTCTGCTCTCTGGCTGAAGGCCTTCCCACATGCGTTGCATTTGTAAGGTTTCTCTCCTGTATGGATCCTCTGACGCTGTATGAACGCTGCACAGTAACTGAAGGCCTTCCCACACTCACAGCACCTGTAGGGCTTCTCCCCTGTGTGAGTCCTCTGGTGGTTTGTGAGGTTGGCACTGTGACCAAAGGCCTTCCCACAGTTGCTGCATTCGTAGGGTTTCTCTCCAGTGTGAATTCTCTGATGCTGAACAGGGCTGAACAGTCACTGAAGGCTTTCTCACACTCGGTGCATTTGTAGGGCTTTTCTCCAGGGTGAGTGCGTTGGTGTTTTGTGAGGTTTGCATTCTGGCTGAAGGCTCTTCCACACGCTGCATTTATAAGGTTTCTCTCCAGTGTGAATGCTTTGGTGCTGAGTAAGAGAGGAGCTCTGGCTGAAGGCCTTCCCACATGCATTGCACGCATAAGGCTTCTCCCCGTGCGGCTCTTCTGATGCTGTGAAAGGGAAGAACAGTAACTGAAGGCTTTGCCACACTCATTACGTGTGTATGGTTTTGCTCTGTGAGATTTAAATTATGTCTGAATTCCTCCTGAGGCTCTGTTTGTATTTCACATTTATGGGGTCTCACTTCTTTAGGAGCTCTCTGTTGTGGAGAAAGGACTGCTCGCAGATTAAAGCTCTTCCCCTCTCCACAGCTCCTATGATCTGATTCCCCAGGAGGTATCTCTACTCTTGTGTTTTGGAATGATTCTTCAGAAAGGTCTTGCTCTGGTGGTGATTCAGACACAGTCTTCCAGTCTGAAAAAGATTTAGAAAGGCAATTTAAAAAATTCCTTTGGTAGAAGAAAAGAGAATACTGAAATACAAAGGCTGGAGTTTGGCTGAACTCGAATGCAGACAGGTTTGATGCTTCACTTTTCACCCAGAACATTAGTGGTTTCTGTTTCTGTTCTAAACCATGAATAACGACCAATGGCTTCTCAGGGACATTAGCTCACATTAGCCTCCCCTTTAACCTCTACCGCAGATGGGATGTTCCTTTTCCTTCTGATACAGATCTGTTTTTGCCTAATACTACTAGGTAGTTGTCTCAAGCTGTCCTAGTCTCAATTCTGTGTGGTTTTGGGCATTCTGCTTACCTGGTTTAAAAAGCTGATAACAGTCCTAGCCAGTTTGGTTCACTGGATAGTGTTGACCTGAGGACCAAAGGGTCGTGGGTTCGCTTCCCGTCAAGGGCACATATCTTGGTTGCAGGCTCCTCCCCAGCCCAGGCCCTGGTCAGGGCTTGTGCAGGAGGCAACCAATCGATGTGCTTCTCTCACATTGATGTTTCTGTCTCCCTCTCTCTTCCACTCTCCCTAAAAAAAAATAGCCTTGGGTGAGGATTAACAAAAAAACAAAACAAAAAGCTGCTAATGGTGCAGCAACATACATTTTTTCACTTTTTAAAATTAAGATTTTAAAAAAATGTGTAATCCTAGCGTTGATAAGAATTTAGCACCCCGGTATCTCATACACTGGTGGGGCTGCATAAATTGGAACATTCTGGAAAATATGGTTGCACATGCTGAGAGTCTTGAAAATATTGATAGCAGAATTCGAGTTTATCCTAAGGAACCATTGAGAATACACAGCTGTCAAATGAAAAGCAAACATCTAAATGTTGAATAATGAGGGGATGACCATAGCACAGCCAACCAAGGGACACTATTAGCAATTGCAAGTCATGTTTGAAGTCTGCACTAACTCCTTTGGTAGAAAAGCCCTGAGAGATGTGGGTATAAGCTGTATTGTCTTTGGGTTGTGGGATCAGACAATTTTTCCTAGTGCTTATCTGTATTTCCTAATGTCCAGTGACAGTATTTTATAATATAAGTCATAAAAACCTTGCTTTCAGAGAATATGCAGTGATAGAAACACACAAGTGAAAAAAGGAATATGTAAAATTACATATTACTGAATTTTGTGATATGAAGACTTCTGTGTGATGGGATTAGGGATCTTGATCTTTTTCTAAATTTAACTGAACCTGCATCATTTTTACTAGAGTGGATATTTTTTAAGTTAATGATTCTTTAAAATTGGTGTGCAGCACAGTTTTATGCCTTATGAAGTGACCACAGTAAGTCTAGTAACCATGTCACGATAGTTGTTACATTGATTCTGGTCTCTGTTCTGTAACTTAAATCACTGACTTATTTTATAGCTGGAAGTTTGTACTCCTGAATTCTTCCCTTTTTCTGCCCAACACTGACCTCCCTCCCCCCTCTGACCATGAGCTTGTGCTGTTTGTTTCGTTGGTTCATTTTTTTTTGTTTTTGTTTTTTAGATTCCACATATAGGTGAAAGCAAATGGTATTTGTCTTCCTCTGTCTGACTTTTTTCACTTAACATAATACTTTTTAGAAAAGGTCCGTTAATATTGTTGCAAATAGCTAAGTTTCATTTTTCAGGGCTGAGTAAGATTCCATTGTATGTATGTATTTTATCTTTACTCATCTATCATGGATAGTTTTGTTGGATTAGTCTTGGCTGGTAGTTTCAGTGTTTTGGAAGGCAGCTATGCTCACTACTATACCACCACTGCAACCTCGTTTCAGTGTTTTGAATATATAATTCCACTCACCTGGCCTGTAGGGTTACTGAGAAATAGGATAATCTGGTAAGTTTTCCTCTGGTGGTTGCTGTCTGTTCCCCTGCCCCTTCCCCTCCTTGAGAATTCTTTATCATTAACTTCTTTTTTTAAAAAGTGTTTTTTTAAAAAAAATATATTTTATTGATTTTTTTTTTTTTACAGAGAGGAAGAGAGGGATAGTTAGAAACATGATGAGAAACATCGATCGGCTGCCTTCTGCACACCTCCTACGGGGGATGTGCCCACAACCAAGGTACATGCCCTTGACCGGAATCGAACCTGGAACCTTTCAGTCTGCAGGCCGGCGCTCTATCCACTGAGCCAAACCTGTTAGGGCTAAAAAAATGTTTTTATTGATTTCAGAGAAAGAGAGGGAGAGATAGATAGAAACATTCATCCGCTGCCTCCTGCACATCCCCTCACCCGGAATTGAACTGTGACCTGGTTCATGGGATGACACTCTACCAACTGAGCCCCAGTGGCCTGGCTATTATTAACTTTTGACAGTTTTAATGCATCTTAGGGGTCTTTTTGCAGAGATAATTTCATGTCCTGTTAGCTTCTTGTACTGGATTGTCTAGTTCCCTAGTTTTGTGAAGATCTTGTCAATTCTAGATTTTTCGTTATTTTTTTCAGTTTCACAAATTCTGTCTTCCATCTGGTTTATTGTATTTCCAATGCTTTTTAATGTATTTTATTGATAATCCTCACCTGAGGGATATGTACATTGGTTTTTAGAGAGGAAAGGGGACACATTCAGCTGCCTCCTGTATGTGCCCCACGGGATCCAGTCCAAAACCTGTTTGGTGTAGGGCAGTGGTTCTCAACCTGGGCTGCACATTAGAATCACCTGGGAATCTTTTTTAAAACCCTGATTTCTGGGCCTCATCCTCTGGAAATTCTGTTTCTTTGTTATGTGTATGGGAAGGAGCTCCACCTAACCAACTGAGCCATCGGCCGGAGCCTAACGTGCTCTTCATCTCATTTAGTGAGAGTTCTTCAGCGGCAGGATTGGTTTGGTTCTGCCGGGAGCCGGTCCATGCTTGCTGTTTCAAGGGACCTGGCATATATGGCATACTTTTCTTAATATGTTTGCTCACCTTCTTGGCACTATGTGTTTTAACCAAGGTCACCTCTGAGAAAGGTTGTTTCCCCAGGTAGGGATTTTCCCCTGAAGTTAGGGAGGGAATAAAACCCCTTAACTAAGTGCCAGGCGGGTAATTAATCACTTTAACTACGAACAATCATGCTTAAGCTACATAATCTTTACTCCCTGGAATGGAGATAAGAAACGCCCTAACCTTTGGAATAGAGATTGATAGGATTGAATCAACTGGTATAAATACAGATGTAACAAGACAGAAAGAGACAGAGCTTAGAAGAGAATTCAGAAGACAGAACCTACACGGAGCCTGGAGACAGAAGAACTTCGCTGGACAGAACATGGCAAGGGATCCTGGACTGAACCTGACTGCAGAGGTTGGCAAGAGAGCCTGACTAGAACCTGGTGACTGAACCTGACTGGAGAGCCTGGACAGAACCTGGCTGGAGAACCTATACAGAACCTCTCTGGAGATCTAGACCAGAACTTGGCTGGAGATCCTGGCTGGAGATCCTGGCTAGGCTGCTGATCAACTGAACACTGCCTCCGTGTCATTCCTTATTCGCCGACTCCGTCCACGCCTTTGGGGACCCCTGGACCTGCTGGGGTTGGACCCCGGCATGGTTCTTTTTGGTAAAGTACTCCTTTTGTTCACTGATTTTATTCCTGACCTCACCTGAACTGCCTCCCAGTTTTCTTGTATGTTGAGTTTCTTCATGGCAGGAATCGTTATCAGTCTTCCATGTCTTTCAGATTGGTTTCTGGACACTTGGAAGTTACATGCTACCCTGGTTGTTCATGGTACTTAAGGGATCATTCCTCTGCCTGTGCATATGAGGTAGTGGATTCTTTCCTTGTTTAGATACTGTTTTGATCTTAAAGATTCAATAGGTTGCTAATTAGAGGCTCTGTTTTGTTTATCAGTAGGTGACATAGTGCTAAGTTTTCAGGTTTTTTTTTTGCTTGTGCTGTGTGTGCTTCAGGGGTTATTATAGGGGTCCCCACTGTATGTCTGGGTCCCCTCAGTCTTGGGCGTAACCACCATGGAGTGGGTGGGCAGGAGCTGGGTTCACACACCCACAGGGCTGCCTCCTGTTCCTAACGGGCACCATCACTGCTGCTACCTGGCTCTGCTGCCAGTGGGGGGAGAGGAAGGGAGCCAGATTCTTGGCCACCAATATTGTTTTTGCAGGGCCATAGTGTGGGGGCATACCCCACACCTCCCTTGCTACTGTGTTCTGTGGGGCCACCGAACTGCATCTAATCCTGCCCCCCCCATGCATTCCAATACACCTCCCCCCCCCCCCCCCCCCCCGCCTTCAGACGCACGGACATTGCAGGCTTCATTGGATTGCCGGTGTCCGGGGAGTACAGGAGTCCCACACGCTGCCATAGTGCTGAGGTCACCCTTACATTTTCTTTCTTTTAGTTTAAAGGGATTTTCTTTCCCACCTAAAATCCCTTTAACTTTCTTTCTCTGGTGCTGGTTTAGCTTTTGCTTGTCTAGGAAATTAGCCTTCAATTCTAAAGGATACATGGGTAGAGTATTGTTGGTTACAGGTCCCCCCCCCCCCCCCCCCTTTCATTATTTTGAATATATTGTACCATTCCTTTTTGGCCTGCAAAATTTCTGAAAAGTAGCTGATAGTTTTATGGGGGCTCCTTTGTATGTAACTAGTTGCTTTATATGTCTTACCTCTTTGTGATTCTCGCTGAGTTAATCTATTCTCCTGGGTCCACTAAACATCCTTATAAAACATCCTTATAACCAGTGTTTTGAACTCTATTTGGTAGATTACTTGTCTCCATCTCATTTAATTCTTTTCCTGGGCTTTTGTCCTGTTCTTTCATTTGGGACATATTTCTCTGTCTCGTTTGGCTGTTTCTATGAATGAGGCTAAACAGCACCCTCTGGAGCGGCCTGTGTAAGAGCTGCAGGCGTCCTGAGGACAGGTGCTCTGACGTGCCTTGGCAGGCCAGTTGGAGGGGCTCAGGCTGCGGAGTCCAGGGAAAGTCACAATGGGGCCTGGAGCTTTAGTTGTGGCGGGTGTGAGCCACAAGTCCCAGGGGCAAGCTGTGCTGGGACCATCTTGGCAGACGTGAGTGGAATCAGGCTGTGAGGAGTCCAGAGGTGAAGCCACTTGAGAGCCCAGAGCTGCCGTTGGAGCAGGTGTGAGCCACGCCAGGACCACCTTGGAAGGGCAGCTGGAAGCTGAAGCAGGCTGCGGGGAACCTCGGGTAAGCTGTGTTGCGCCTGGAGCTGTAATTGGAGCAATTACAGGCTGTGGGAAATTTTGGAGAGAAGCCATGGAGCTAGTTTGGGCCTAGGTCCTGGTGTGCACTCAGGCTAGACGGCCTGAATTGCACTTCTTGCCAGAGTTATCCAGGGGGCTGGGAGGGCAACATGCAGTTCCCCTCCCATTTGGCACATGCTCTGGGGTCAATAAATGGATTTCCTTCCTGTATAGTCTAGGTGTCCTTAGAACCTATTTTTTCCCCCCCACTGTTCCATGGACTTTTCCCTTGTTCTAACTGGGAGTTCATGCCCATTCATCTGATCTAAGATAGCCCCCACCCTCACCTGTGTACCCCCAGTTACTAGTCCCTTACCAAATGCATTAATGTGGGTTTGAGAGGGGCTTTTGCTCCCAAGACTCACTGGCGTAGTGCTGTTCCCTTACCTGGACCGGCACTCCTTAGGCCTTCTCCCTCCAGCATCCATGGGCTTTTCCCTTGTTCTCACTGGGAGTCCATACCAGGCTGGGAAACTGGAAGTCCTATTCAAGGGGGGAAATGGGCTTTAGAGACCTGTCCTAATAGCCACCTAGCATTCAGGGGAATGGGAAAGGCCAGTTAGGCCATTAATTCCATTCATTCAACAAATACATATTGAGCATGCACTTGTGCTGTGCACTACGGGATACAGCAGTAAGACAGACAGACATGGTGTGGTGCCGATGTCTTGGTAAAAGCATTTCTGGAAGGAACTACATGAACAGCTTCAAGGAGGGGGTCAAGCTAAGGATTTAAGCTAAGCTCATAAAGCAAGCTACTTGGGAAGTTGTGAAACTACTGAGTAAAGAAAACTAACCTGATGAGGGTTACCCCAACCCTAGTCCTAGGGGGGGAAATGGTGAGATGTAACCTCAGGGAACAGAACGAAAATGCCCATTCCCCAACCAAGAATGCAGAGACTTCCTAGGGAACGAGGAAGACTAAACACTGTCCCTCCAGGGTGTCAGAGCCATTCGGGATCACTCGACACTGGAAAGGGCCACAGGTTTTCAGACTGAGCAGAGTATGCTCAATGGTTTCCTTACCCAGTAGGACCAGGTTCCTGGACTTTTCTGGTATCTCCTCAAACCCTTCCCTTGGAGCTCGGACCAAGTGCCTCCACTCTGTGAGGAAAAGCTGCAGTCACATTGCTGAAGGGCGTGGATCCCTGAAACAACAAACACATTTCTTGCCCAGTAACCTTTGGATGTGTGGTGAGGGAGGTGGGCAGCTATGGGTGAGATGGCTAGCAGGCCTAGAGAGGGTCTTGGGAAGGATTCAGGGCTTTGAGTTCCAGAAAAGCACTTACTATGGGCTTAACAGTATTGGATATTGACACAAAAATAAATAAAAGTCTCTTGCTGATACATTTACAATTCTGGTAGCTTTTCCTTATGAAGAGACAACGTGTGTATATGCATGAACAGTAATTGGACAGAAAGTAACAGCTGCTTGGGAATTAACAGCAATATAGGAAAACCAAAATTACAATCAGTTTACCCAATGAGCCACCAGGTGGAAATTGGCAAACAAATGTGAAAGCTTAATGTTTTAAGAACATTTAATAGGTATTTCTGTGAACTCAGACATGACGCGATACAGGAGAGCCAAGCACATGCAATGACCTGTAATGTGTCAGATGGACAAAGCAAGAATGTAAGATGATCGAAGAGGAATCCTGGGTGGAAGCTGGGAGGAGGCAATCAACATGCTGGCCTTAGAGAAATTCCTCAGAAGGAGCAAGAGAAGGATAATTATCTAAGGCAGGGGAAAGCCACAGAGGCAAGAAGGTATATTTTCAGCTCTGAGAACGGTACCTCCATTCACTTAGTTGGCCGCCCAGAAACCTGGTGGTATCCTTCACCACAAATCCAAGTGCCTATTCATTCTTCCTCCTAAGTATCACCCATTTTGTGTCCCAGGTTTTCTACAATGAATATGTATTCCTTTTGTAATTAACAACAAAACCCCCTTAATACAAGGCTGTTTTTGAGTAAATTTCCAACTTACATGTGGCCCTGCTGTGAGGAGACTAGTCACCATTCCCATTCCTTCCTCTCCTGTGCTTTCCTCTTGGGAAAGGTTAGGGTCTGGAGATCATGATTCTGGAAGAAAAGAAACAAATGAGGCATAAAAGTTTAGCTCACTAAGCTAGGAAGTCACATTCTCACTCTGAATTCACAGACCCGCAGTGGGATATAAATTTCCCTTTTTTAAGCTGCTAATTTTGTATGGCCTGGGGATGTCATAAATTACAAATGACCCTTGGCAGAAAAAAAGTTCCCCACCTCTGCATTAGAGTGTAGCAGAGTCTAGTATCCCCTATTCACCACTTACCAGCAGTGTGCAAATCACAGAACCTCTTAAATCTCATTTTTCTCATCTGTAAAGTGGGGATAAATCCCTTGTAAAGTTGTTGCTTTGAAAATTTAAAGGAAAATGCAGATAAAGCAGTTGGTAAACTCCTACATGATCTTCTCAAAACCGAAAAGATATTACAAAATATGACACCATTTTATGGTAAACTAGGAACAGAAGAGAACTAATTGCATTTGAGATGCTTTAAGATGTCTGCCTTGCCACTTCTATTCAGTATTTTACTGGAAGTTCTAGCCAGGCCACTTAGGCAAGGGAAAATAAAAAGGTATCCAGATTGGAAAGGGATTAAAACTTCATGATTTTGTATACATAAAGTCTTCAGGAATCCACAAGCTATTACAGGTAAGTTCAAGGTTGCAGGATACAAGATGAATAGACAGTAAAGGGACAACCTCTTTAAAATGGGCAAAAGATTTGAATAGCTATTTCTCCAGGTGTATTTCTAGGTATTAGCAATGAACAATCAAAAGATGAAATTTAAAGCAATTCGAAGAGTATTAAAAGAATGAAATGCCTAGTAATAAAAACAGGAAGTGTAGGCATGTACACTAAAAACCATTGTTGAGTTGGTGCAATCCCAGTCAAAATCCTAGCTGGCTCTTTTACAGAAAACTAATCCAAAATTTCATGGAAATGCAAGAGACCCAGAATAGTAAATCTGGAAAATGAACTAAGTTGAAGGACTCGTTTGCAATATCAAAACTTTATACAAAACAGTAATCAAAATAGTGCTGTACTGGTACAAGGGCAGACATACAGTGTATCAATAGAAAAGAACTGAGTCCAGAAATAAGCACATTGTATAAACAATTGATTTTCAACAAGAGTACTAAGAAATTAAGTGGGGAAAATATTCTTTTAAAAAAAATGGTGCTGGGGCAACTGGATAGACACATAAAAATGAAGTTAGAGGCCCTGACTGAGAAGCTCAGTTGGTTAGAGCAGCAGTCACCAACCTTTTGGACTGGTTGGCAACTGCTGGGTTAGAGCATCATCTCAATATGCCAAGATTGCAAGTTTGATTCCTGGTCAGGGTACATATGAGAATCAACCAATGAATGCATAAATAAGTGAAACAACAAATGGATGTTCCTCCCTCTGAAAATCAATAAAAGAATGAAATTAGACCCCTACCTTGTACTGCTAATGAATTCAAAATGGATCAAAGACCTAATGTGAAAGCTAAAAGTCCCAGAAGAAAATAGTTTCTTAGATATGGCACCAAAAGCACAAGCAACAAAAGAACAAAATAAATTGGATTTCATCAAAATTAAAAACTTGGTGCTTCAAAGGACACTATAAAAAATGTGAAAAGAGCCCTAGCTGGTTTGGCTCAGTGGATAGGGCGTCAGCCTGTGGACTGAAGAGTCCCAGGTTCAATTCTGGTCAAGGGCACATGCCTGGGTTGCGGGCTTGATCCCCAGTGTGGGGCGTGCAAGAGGCAGCCAATCGATGATTCTCATTGATGTTTTTATATCTCTCTGAAATCAATAAAAAAATATATTTTTAAAAAATGTCAAGATAACCACAGAACGGGGAAAAATATGTGCACAATCATAAATTTAAGGATCCAGTATCCAGAATACATAAACAGCCCTAACCGGTTTGGCTCAGTGGATAGAGCGTCAGCCTGCGGACTGAATGGTCCCAGGTTAGATTCTGGCCAAGGGCATGTACCTTGGTTGCAGGCACATCCCCGGTAGGGGGTGTGCAGGAGGCAGCTGATCAGTGTTTCTAACTCTCTATCCCTCTCCCTTCCGCTCTGTAAAAAATCAATAAAATATATATTTTTTAAAAAATAAACAAAAAACTCAATTTCAAAATGAGCAGTGGATTTGTGTATTTTTCTAAGGGAGGTATACTAATAGCCAAAAAGTACATGAAAAGATGTTCAACATAACTAATCATTGGAGAAATGCATATCAAACCATGAGGTACCAGATGGCTAAAATTTACAGGTGGAAAACAAGCGTTGATGTAGGGAGAAACAAACATTCATACATTGCTACTGGGAATGTAAAATGGTGCAGCCACGGTGGAAAACAGTTTGGCAGCTCCTTAGAAAGTTATACCACACAGCAATTCCTTTTCCAGGCATACAACTGAGAACAATGAAAATGTGTCCACACAAAAACTTTTGCACACATGTTCACAGCATTATCCTATCTAATAAAAGAGAAACATGGTAATTAGCTGTACCTCCGCTACCCTTCCCATTGGCTAATCAGGGCGATATGCAAATTAACTGCCAGCCAAGATGGCAGCCGGCAGCCAGGCAGCTTGAAGCGAACAGGAGACTTGCTTGCTTCAGTGATGGAGGAAACTAACATTCCCCGCCTGCCGCTGCCGGCCTCTGAGCTTGCAGTTTGAAACATTGTTACAAATATAGAAGCTAAACAAAACCCCAGAAACCTGCTTTCAGCCAGCCAGGATCTCAGAGCTGGAGTTGAAACAGTGTTTCGATTATAGAACCCAAACAAACCAAATACCTGCTTTCAGCAGCAGAGGCCTAAGAACTGGAGCCAAGCCTCAGAGCTAAAGCTGGCCCAGAATAAAAAAAGAAAAAAAGGAGCGGTTGGGAGCTTCAGTCACCCGCCAGCCTGAAAACAGCCCTCAGCTCCTCACCCAGACTGGACAGGCACCCCAGTGGGGACCCCCACCCTGAAGGGTGTGTGACCAGCTGCAAACAGCCATCATCCCCTCACCCAGGCTGGCCAGGCACCCCAGTGGGGACCCCCACCCTGAAGGGTGTGTGACCAGCTGCAAACAGCTATCATCCTCTCATCCAGGCTGGCCAGGCACCCCAGTGGGGACCCCCACCCTGATCCAGGACACCCTTCAGAGCAAACCAGCCGGCCCCACCCGTGCACCAGGCCTCTATCCTATATAGTAAAAGAGTAATATGCCTCCCAGCACCGGGATCAGCGGAGCCGCGAGGCCTCCCGGCACCGGGATCAGCGTGACGGGGCAGCGCCCAAACCCCCGATTGCCCTGCGGCTCTGTGTGTGTCGGGGTGGTGCCGCAACCTCCCCATCGACCCTGCCTTGAGTGTGACAGGGGGCAGTGCCCCAACCCCCCAATCAGCCCTACCCTGAGCGTGACTGAGGGTGGCATCACAACCTCCCAATCCGCCCTGCCCTGTGCATGACAGGGAGCGGTGCCCCAACTCCCCAATCAGCCCTCCTCTGAGCCCGACCAGGGGCTGCACCTAGGGATTGGGCCTGCCCTCTGCCACCCGGGAGCAGGCTTAAGCCAGCAGGTCGTTATCTCCCAAGGGGTCCCAGACTGCGAGAGGGCACAGGCCAGGCTGAGGGACAGCCCCCCCCCCCCCAGTGCACAAATTTTTGTGCACCGGGCCTCTAATCTAATACATAAAAGCCTAAGTGACCATCCGACCAGTAGCTATGACACACAATGACCACCAGAGGGCAGATGCTCAATGCAGGAGCTGCCACACTGTAGTGACTTGGCATCTGTGGTTCTTGGGTGATGCACCTGGAACCAGGGATGAGGGAGCCCAATTCTAGGGTGCATCACTGGAGAACCGCCCTCTTGCAATCGGGGACCCCTCGGGATGTCGGAGAGCCTGTTTTGGCCCCATCCCCGCAGGCCAGGCTGAGGGACCCCGCCTGCTAGAGGGACCCCAACTCACTCCAAGGACGCCCTTTGAGCTGCATCGCCTCACCAGGTGTGGCTGGCCGGGGAGGGACCTCGGGAGGTTGGCTCCAAGGCATGTCCGCCGGTCTCACCCAGTCCTGCCCCACCAGCCACCTTTTAATTAATTTCCTTTCAATGTGCACGAATCCATGCACAGGGCCTCTAGTTATTCATAATAGCCCAAACTGGAAACCACCCAACATCCATCAGCCCAGGGACAGATAAAATGTGGTACATCCATAGAATGGAATATTATTCAGCCATAAAAAGGAATGAGATGCATTCATGTTACAAAATTATCCTAAGTGACAGAAATCAGACACATACTCTATGATTCTATTTTTATGAAACGTCCAAAATGGGCAAATCCATACAGACAAAAAATAGATTAGTGGTTGCTAGGGACTAGAGGAGGGGGAAGGAGTGGTTAATGGGTATGGGTTTCTTTTTAGGGTGATGAAATGTTTCAGAACTAAATAGTGGTGGTGATGGTTTTGCAACTTTGCAAATATACTAAAAGCCACTGAACTGTATACTTTAAAAGTGAATATAGTATGTGAATTATATTTCAGTTAAAAAATAGAAGAGGTAGTATAGTCCTCAGAAAAAGAAAGAAAAAGGTCTTAAGTTACTGAGTTTCACCTAACTCCACTGTATCTTATTTTTCTCTTCGGAGAGGATGATAACCTGCTGCTTGCATTCTCAGGTCTCTGGGGAAGACAGCAGAAATGCTGGTTGTCAAATTGGACTTGAAGAGTTACTGACGAATACAGGGGCTCCTTGATTTAGGGGAGGATGGCACAAGCCTTGGTGGTTAAGATGAAATTTAATGCACATTTGTTCTGTTCTGCAAGGCGTTAACAGTGCTATTTTATTTGATGCTTACAGTTCTTACTGGTAATCGAGGTACTCAATGTTATTTTACCGTTTCCTCCATAAAGAAACACAGGTTAAACAGGACTTCTGATTCCAAAGCCCCAGTACCTTCCACAACTTTACGAACAGCTGCGTTCAACCCGCCCTCATCTCAGGTGGAGTCAATAGGCTCCTGTTCCGAGGGTGTTTGGCTGCTTCAAGAGCTGGGAGATCAGCAGCAATGGAGGAGACCCCGAGTACGTCCCAGGGTGAGGGGTTGGGTACTCGGAGATTATCCGGGGCTGAGCTCCTCAAACTTTTTTGACCTCAGAATTCTTTATTAGAAGGTCGTCCCTAAGTGGAAAGGACAACCGCGGGGTTCGGGGACCGCGTCGCACAGCAGCAATAGCGGGCAAGCTGGGACAGGCTGGCCTGCAAACCGTCCCCTCAGCCCACTCACCTTCCTCCAGCATTCGGGTATCACCACGCGACACCGCCTCCCGGCAGTTCCCCGGGCGCCAGCGTCGCTTCCCTGCTCGGCCCGCGGATTCCTCTCCCCCGCCTTCTCCCGAGGCCGGGTCTGAGCCTGCGGTGCTGGGCTCCGGGAGCTCGGGTGGGGGCTGTCCAGCCGGGTCTTTCACTGTCTCCCAGTCACAGCCAGGCCTCGGCTGGGGAGCCCGAGGCGCAGCCAACGACTCAGCCTCAAACAAAACACCGCGGGAAAATACCGCAGGCAGGTAACCGGGTACAGGCTCCAACTGAGAAACCGGCTTCAGGTCCTGCCAAACGTCACGTCTTCTTCTCGCGCCAAAGAGGACGCGCGAAAACAGCATCACTTCCGGTCATGCGCACTTGCCTTCCAGCCCCTCTAGCTTCTATTCCCTAGAAATCTCCGCGCTCTCTTCCTAGTCAAAGCCTGTTCTCTCGGTGCCAGCTTTGTGATCCGCACACGGTCCTGGATCGTGCGTCCTAGAGAGGCTTCCGCCAGTTCTCGCTCCCAGAATCTATTTCCCATCATGCTATGTCGCACATACTCTTCACGTCCACCGGAATCCAACGCCGGGAGCCTCTGAGACAGGAAGCGACTTGGCGCTAAGGATCATGGGAGTTGTAGTTTTAGCGCAGACAACAGCTCTACGCTGGTTCTCGGCTCCTGATTTTTCAATTGGTCACGTTCCCAGAGCAGCAGGTGAAGAGGGTTTTCTCCTTCCCGGACCTTCAACTCAGGCCCAGCTCGACAGCTTCACACACCTCTTGAGCCTCTCAGTGTGAACAGGGCTGCCACCGGTTGGTGGCCTGGCATTCTCAAAGTATAAAATCAATCGGCAGGAGGGAACCGCTTCAGTAATTTCAGGGGCAAAAACACACTTTGATAGTGTTTGGTCAGCACTGTTGCAAAAGAAGATTCCTGAACTTTCTGTCCATTGGAGGATTCTCTGCTGCGTCAGGGGATATTTCAATGGACTTCCGCAGAGCATTGATGAAAATTCTTCACCACACAAGCAATTTTCCGATAACCCAATTCAATTTTAGAGGCATTTTGACAATAAGACGGGAATGCGTTACCTGGGAAGCGGAAATGAGTGTAGGGGTCCTAAGGCCTCTTCTCACGTTGTACGGTCTCGGCCCCTTTCAGTCACAGCTGGTAGCGTTTTTGCCAATATAACCCTCTTAGTGAGTCCTGTATGAATCTTACTGGATTAACTCCATTAGGCAAGTCACGCTCACAGATCCCTTTGAGATAAGCCCATTTCCACTTTTGGCTTCTGAAATTTGGGGCTTACGATTTTGGAGGTCAGAAGTCGGAGATGGATATCACTGGGGTAAAATCAAGGTGTTGGCAGGGTTACATGCCTTCCAGAGGCTCTAGGGGAGAATCTGTTTCCTTGCCTCTTCCAGCTTCCAGGGCTGCCGACACTCATTGATTTTTGACTCCTTCCAGTTGGTGCGGTTCTGCCTGCAGCCACAGGCCCAACAGGTGCTAACCCCACACTGGCCACTAGGTGGTAGCAGAGGGTTTCTTACCCATGGCCCCTGGGAGGAAGCAGTGTTTCAGGCTTCAATTGATGCAATTCCGCATGCGGCCACTGGGCGGCGTTAGGACCCAGAAGCCTTGTCTTAGGTTCCCAGAAGCCAGCATTCTTCTGGAAGAGTTGGGGTGAGGGGATGGGGAGCGGGATGAGATGGAGATGGAGTGACTCTTGGTAGGCAATGCAGATTTCTGCCGTTATCCAGTACAAAGACCTGTCTTATGTGGGCTGGGTAGAGCACAGCTTCTGCTGGACCTGTCCTGTGGCAATGCTTTATCCTGCTCCTCTTCCCTATGGTCTGTGTCTGACAGTGCTGGGCTGGGCTGATACTGGACTGCCAGCTGGGGCTGGTTCTTCCCATCTTGTGCCCCGATGGGAAGGCCCCAAGGCAGTCTCAGGGGACCTCTGAAGAGCACGTGTGTCCACCGTCCTTGGTACCTATAAGTGGGTACTGGTAGCAATCAGAAGGTGGTATGGGTAGGAGTTGCTGAGGGAACTGGGTAGGAAATAGAATATGAAGAGAAAAATGTGGAAATATTTCACATGTCTTTCAGAGGCACACCTTGGACATCACACCAGCTTTGCTCCACCACAGCCTCATCACCACCACCAGCTAACAGCAACAAACTTATTCTATGACATCCTCAGTTCTAAGTGCTTGACATAATTTTTTCCTTTCATCCTCACAACAATCCTGTGTGGGAGACAGCATCATTATGCCCATTTTACAGACGAATAAACTGAGACCTGGAGGCTGTGACTTGTCCGGGTCACATAGTGAGTAGTGCAACTAGAACTGGCTCTTACCACGCTGCCATGGCTCCTGGCCCCTGGATTAAAGAGGAAAGAGACCACAGTAGGACTGAAGCCACAGGAGGTTTTCTTGCCCACAAGTTTAACCATCTCCCTTACAGCCTGGGGGAGGGAGGTGTGTGAGCCATCCCCTGCCTTCTCTCTGGTCCTTTGCCAATCCCCATGTGCAGAAGCTGGGGATGGCCAAGCAGGAGCTGGAAGCAGCCTCTGCTTGAAGTTCCACGTGAAGAAGTTTCCAGTGCAAAGACCTGTCTTCTGTGAGGTGGCTGAGAGTGGGTGGCCTGTTAGATTGAGTTGTCTTTGGTGCTGACTCACTGAGAACAGATTCTGAGACGGTAGGGAGTAGGCCCCTGTCAGACACAGCCGGCGTATAACCTTCTGGGGTGCAGGACAAACAATAGCTTGAAGCAACCCCAGGAGAGCTGCAGGAGAACTGGCCATGTGTGCAACGAGCGGACAGAAAATTGGTCAGGATACCGGAGACCCGATCCCCGCTAAACAAGTTGGCATTTGCAGGACACTCGCTGACATGACAGTGCGGTTCTCAGCCCAGCCAGTGGCCACATGCAGCACTAACAACAGTGTAGATGTGCAGTTGTCCGCACAGAAGATGAGCCTACACTTGGACATGACCTTGCTTCTGGAAGGCCCCAGGAATTTGGACTTTGCTAAAGCTGAGAGCTTTCATGCGTGTTACTTGGCCCATT
This sequence comes from Myotis daubentonii, assembly GCF_963259705.1. Classification (NCBI taxonomy): domain Eukaryota; kingdom Metazoa; phylum Chordata; class Mammalia; order Chiroptera; family Vespertilionidae; genus Myotis; species Myotis daubentonii. The sequence continues at coordinate 76,184,280 of NC_081850.1, read as the reverse complement.
TTACTGCAATCAGAGATCTGCTGCAGGATCTTCCAGAAACCAACCCTGGGGCCCGTCCTGTTCTCCCCACCACTCTGCCCTGAACCAATGCCCAGCTCTCAGCCTCGTTATAGCTTAATAGATGGTGCCAAGGTGGGTGCACACAGGGGCTGCACACCAGGGAAGTGAGTACAGCGGATTATGGGATGGGAAGTAATCCCACAAAAGTTCTCAGAGGCTGGTTTATGGGACAGGAAACTGCCCTCCTCAACTGCAGCTCAGAGAGGCCGGGACCTGACTTTCTGAGCCAAGTCTTTATTTGGCAACAAATGCATTCCTGTGAGGAGACAAGGGCCACCACCCAGCCTCCAAAAGCACCTCCTCCAGAAAGGGAGGAACCAAGAGTCCCCTCCTGCACTGTCGCTTCGTGTCACGACAGGGAGGGCACACGGCGGCCTGCCACAGGGCGCTGAAGACCCTCCGAGACGTCCCCTCCTCCTCAGTCTCAGAGCAACGGTGGGAACTGGACCCAGGGACTGGGAGCCTCATGCCCATGGCTCGTGGGGCTGTAGGGAGCTGAGCAGGAGGGAGGGACCTGGAGGACGAGGGCCTGGCTCCTGGCTCCCTGGGGGCTGGCAGGGGCTCTGGGCTCTGGCTGAGGCCCAGCTCGCATCACAGGCAGGCTTCTGTCCCCTCGAAACCCAAACTGTCCCAGCTAGGAGGGCAGCCGCTCCTGGGAAGGGACTGTCATCGCCCCTCAAAACGGGCTGTGATTTGCTCCAAAGTCTTTCCTTTGGTTTCAGGGACACAGAACACAGTGAAAAGGACACCGCCGACGCAGAAGGCAGAGGCGAGCCAGAAAGCACCGTAGGGCCTGAGCACCTCCTGCAGAGAGAGGGGAAGAGCCAGTGACTGGAGAAGGCAGCAGCCCTCACGTGACCACCCGCCTGCACTGCCCGGGCGCGGGGCAGTGGAGGAGGCTGAGCACTGCCCATGGGATGGACGTTGTGTGCTGGGGAAACTGAGGCTCACTGTGATGAAGTGGCTGCCCCAGGTCAGAGAGGCACTAGCCAGTGACAGCTGGGTTCTCCCCCCCGGGTCTGACTCCAGAGCCCAGAGACCTTCCCTGTACACTTGGCTTTGGCCCTGCCCTCTGAGGTACCAGAGGGAATGGGTGAGTGAACAGCAGGCGAGATGGGCAGTGTGAACACACAGGCACGCAGGGCCCAGGAAGGGAAGACAGCAGTTCCCTTTGGTCAGAGCCTGTCCGTCCTTCCAGCCCAGAACCACAGCCCGCCCTCCCAGCCGTCCCTCCCGGGGGCAGCTGCCTGATGGGCCCGCTCCCTGGACAGACCCCAGCCCAGCCCCCTGGTTTATCCTCCCACCACTGTCCACTGCTGTCCCAGCCCTAAGCAAAGCGACCCTGCCCATCTCATTCCTTGCTGTCTCTGGCACCATGAACAGCCTGGAGGTGGTATGTACCAGGAGACCTGGGGGCTGGGTGGCAAATGACGGAGCAAATGCTTGTCCATCTGCTCCAACACCACCCCCCATTGGCTGGGAAGCCCCTTAGGCAGGGCCGTGTCTGTCAAGTCTATCCATGAAAAGGGAGCAAAATGTTGAACTGAACTGATGCTCCCATCAACCCTAGAGGAAGGTATGGCACCTCCTCCATGTCCCGCCAAGGAAGCTGGTTCGGAGGAGGTAAGCAGCACACCACGGTCACAGCGGGGAAGTGCCAGGCAGCGCTGGAGCCAGAACTTCCCCACAGAGCCCGACTTCCCGCCCTGGGTCCTCACTGTCCGGGGGGAGGCCCGCCCTGCCGTCCTCCACCAAGACCGCCGGAAGGTTCCCCTCACCCCGACCCAGATGGCTGGTGCCCCGGATGGGGGGTGCAGCCTGCACACAAGGCCATTCATTGACCCTGAGTCTTTTGCGAAGAGAACAATCTACAAGCACTTCTCTGCTGACGGGAGGGGAGGCTGCCGGGGCCTGGACTCACCATGAGGCTGCTGAACTCTTTTGTCACCAGAAAGGCCATGAGCCAGTTGGTGAGGACACAGACGCCGGTGGCCACGCCCTTGACGTGCAGAGGGAAGATCTCCGACATGAGGAGCCAGGGGATGGGCCCCCAGCCCACAGCGAAGCCTCGGGAACAAGACAGGTGTCAGCACCACAGGGACCAGAACCCTCGGCCCCCCGCAGACCCCGGGGCTGACGCCTGGCTGGGCTGCCCACATGGGCTGAGGGGCCTGGGTGCCAGGCTGGGCTCCCCCCCTGCGCCTCCCCGTTGTGAGGTCGGCGGCCAGGCCCTCTGCTTCTTACACTCGGGACAACGATGGGCCCACTCAGTGCGCTGACGGGGGGACTGAGAGGAGAGGGGCTGAGCTTGGTGCTGGGTGCGCGGCCAGAGCTATAAACGCAGACTTGGGAGCCCTATGGACAGGTGAGACCCGGGAGGCCTGGGCTGGCTGGGAGCCACTGAATGCAGCAGTGACAGGGCGTCCCCATCAGTCCCCACCCATCCTCCCCACAGGCCCCCTCTCACCAGCAATGAAGAGGCACATGCTGCCCACCGCCAGCCAGGCCAGCCCTACACTGGGGTCGGCAGGCTCCACGGAGACGGGCGCCAAGAGGTCGACGTGTGAGGAGTTGCTGGGGCTACCCTGCGTCAGCTTGAAGTAGGTGCCAAAGGCACTGGTGCTGAACACCATGACCACACCTGCGGGGAGGGCGGCGCTGGGCAGGGCGCTGGGGGAAGCGGCCCGGAGCCCGGGCACGTGGCTCCCGCGGCAGGAGTCTCAGCCCAGTGGCCACAGCCAAGTGGCCTGGACACCTCGGCGGGGCAGTGAGCAGTACCCCAGAGCCCTGACTGAGCAGCACCACTCAGCACGCCGAGGGGCTCCTGAGCCTCCCCATGGCCCCGTTACCCCCATTTCGGAGGGAAACCGAGGTTCAGAGAGGTCAAGTCACTCCCCCTCCAGGGCCCTCCGTTTCCTCATTGTCAGCTGGGGCCCCGTGGCACCTTCCTTGCAGGTTCATTGCAAGGTTACGGCGTGAGGTGGTGACGCCGTGAGCACGGGCCTGGCCTGCAGCGAGCGCTCCCGTTAAATCTCAGTCTTGTTCTCAGGGACACTTGTCCTCCTCCTCCCACAACACAGTGGCGTTGGCACAGACCCCCCAACCTGCAGTGGGAGCCTGGCCGGGTCACCACTCGCACGGGGCTGAGCCCTGGGCCTCACCTGACAAGGCCAGGAGCAGCCGCCGCCCGGCTCTGTCCATGACCAGGGCCGCCCCGGCCGTGAACAGCACCTGGATGACGCCCACGATGACGGAGGCCAGGCTGCTGTTCTGGGGAGATGGGCAGAGGCGGGTCAGGCGGAGGCCCGGGGGAGGCCACACCCGAGCGGCAGCGGCATGAGGCAGAGGCCTCTTTACCTTGAACTTGGCCTCTTCAAAGATAGTCTCTGCGTAGAACATGACCGCGTTGATCCCCGACAGCTGCTGGAACACCATGAGTGAGATGCCGACGGCGAAGGGCTTGTAGATGCCGGGCCGCCTCAGCTGGGCCAGCTGGAAGCCCTGCTGGACGGAAGGGGCGTCAGTGCTGCCCTGCCCTCTGCCCGGCTGCTCTGCCCTCTGCCTGGGCGCCCTGCTCCAAGGAGGGAGCCTCAGCTTCTCCGGGTCACTGTCCGCGTCACTGCGGCCTCCCCGTGTGTAAGGTGGAAGGTCCTCACTCCAGACATCCCTTCCTGATTTGTTGGGGGGGGACCCACAGAGAGAGCACATGGGCAGAGGGCCAGGGGCTCCAGAATCCCACCAGAATCGGGCCGGGCCCGAGTCCTCACCACCACTGGCTCCGCAGCAGCATGTGCTGACTCCTGTTCTACATGAAGAAACTAAGGCTTGACAATGGGACAGTCACCCGGCAGGTAAGGGGCAGAGACTCGATTTCAACCCCTGCCCTACAACCCCCCACGTAAAAACCAAGTCCTCAAGTCCGCCCTGCGTGTCCCTGGGACCCGGCCGGGCCTTTCTCTTCGGTGAGACCAAAGCTTGGGCCCTGCCAAGGAGCGGGGCTTGCGCAGGCCTTTGCTTGCTGGCACACAGGACAACACTGGCTCCGTGTGTGTGTGTGTGTGTGAGTGCGCGCGCATGCGTGCAGTTACATCCTTGAGAACGGCTTGTGCTGGCTCCCTGGCTGCAAAGGGGTGATACCTCCCTGACCCCTTCCCCCAGCTCCACCTCCCAGCCCCTCACCTGGTGCTCAGCCCCGACAGGGGGCTCTTCCCAGCCCTGCTCAGAGCCCCACAGGAACCGCACGGCAGCCAGGGCTTCCTGGCGCCTGTGCTGAGTCAGCAGGAAGCGCGGGGTCTCGGGCATGCAGCACATGAGCAGCAGCATGAAGGAGGGGGGCACACAGCCCAGCACGGCCAGCCAGCGCCACTCCAGGATCCAGCCTGGATGGGGTCAGATGTCAGAGCCTGGGTGAGCCGGCCTGGGCTTTCTCGGCAAGTGCGTGCCCCTCACCAACCCAGGGGCTCAGCTTAAAGGGTGGGGACCTACCACCTCTGCAGTCTGTTACTGACACTGTGGTTACTGTTGAAATGCAGAAGTGATGGGGACATTGTGCTACATCGGCCGTGAGCAGGTATGCAGCCGTTATACAAAGCATGAGGCCTTGCTATGTAATGATGGGTGTGCCGTGGCCATTGTGTAACACTCTGGGGTGGGGGACAGGCCTCACAGAGTCCTCACGCAGACCCTCTGGAAGACCACCAAGAGGCAGGCAAGGCTGGTTCGCCTGGAGCCGAAGCAGGACGGGGCGGGGGGGGGCGGGGGGGGCTTTCACTGAGCGCCAGAGGATCAAAAGTCACAGGAACGGGCGATAATTCGACACCCACGTCTGTTCCAAATGTCAATGCGTGTGCACACTGCTGGGCCCCGCAGCAGCCAGGCTGCTGCCAGGACTCTGAATTACAGTCAGGATGGTAAGTGGGTAAAAAGAAAGACCACAGACCTGCAAATCGACCATTCTAAAGACCCACAGGGCACACGGCCAGGCCCCACCACACCCATCAGGCCCGAAAGCCCCAGGCTCCCTGCCCTCCCCATGGTTCTCGGGCCATCCCTACACAATTCTCACTGGGGGCCTGCTGCCAGGCACTTCTCGGGTGTCATTTAATAAAACCCTCAACAGCCCTGGACGAGGTGGGGTTTTCTCCACCTAAAGACAGAGCAAGTGCAGCTCCCAGGGGCTGAGCAGGCCAAGGCCAGGCAGCCAGTAAGTGGCAGAGGTCCTCCCCTGATCGGGCTGCCAGATCTGAGCCCCGCCTCTTTCTACCCGGTTCTAGTGCAAACACACTTCTCTGCTGGCCCCAGCTCCACCCTCAGGGTCCCCCGGAACCCGCCTCCTTCACGCTGCAAATCCAGTACTGATGTTTCTGAGGGAGACATGCTTGGGCCCGAGCGCCTGGGCGGGAGATTATTGGGGTGCCCCGGCTGCCCCTTGAATCCTGTTTGTCACTGCACAGTGAGGCACTGACCTAAGCTGCCAGCTCTCCCCAGACCCTGGGAATGGGCTTCTGCCCAGGAGGATGAGCACACCTTCATCAGCTCTTCCGGGGACTTAGGCACATCCTTCAGGGAGGGGGTCTGGGAACCCAGCACCTTGGGTGCTGGCTGTGAAACCTCGGGTAACTCCTGTGACTTCTCCTGAACTTCAGTTTCTGTGGCTTTAAAGTGGCCAAGGGGCCATTAAAAGGGATCAAAAGAGAAGATGTGAAAACTCTTACCTGCCAGATAGGCCAGGAGGATGCCCGTGACAACCATCAGCTGCACACAGGAGCCCAGCAGCCCCCGCACTTCAGGGTAGGCAATCTCAGAGATGTAGACCTGTGAGCAGGTAAAGGGGGAGCTGCAGGCCCGGTGGGCCCCTAACTGCAAGCCCTGGGTCAGAGCCTTGCTCATACCTCCCGCGCCCACCTAGTGATCTGCAGCAGGTGTTTAAAGGGGTGAGGGTATCTGTGTGGCTGCTGTGTGTAGGGTGATGGGGGGGTGGGCACAGAGCTTTGCAAACTTTCATGTAATTGTATCATTACCCTTGGTAACACGCAGACGGGTGCAGCAGGTGTGGGTGGGGCCCGAGAGTCTGCCTTCTAACTAGCTCCAGGTGACACCTGGCTGCTGGCGTGGTGCCCTTGGAGTTAAGCAGGAACTCTTCACCTCAATGGTTATAGCGACTATGCTCAGGGGCCAAAGAGGCCTTGCTCTTACTTCTGGGTTACTCCATACCTATGCCCATGGCTTAGGTGTGTTTTTACCCAGTAAAAACCCCAAACATAAAATCCAACCCAGCTGCCCAGCCAATGCAGGTGAAATGAGCGGCAGGTGCAACGGGATGAGCAGGGAGAAACCCACGCCACTGCTTTCAATCTCCACCCGGCTGGGGCGTGGGTGGTGGGTCACCCAAGCCATGGCCAGCGGCAGTTCCCTGGTCACCAGCAATCCCAGCTGCAGGATCCAAGTCCTCCATAAGCCACGACAGGGCTGATGTGTGTCTCTCTGATTCCTCGCCCACTGCATGGGCTGACCGGTCCTTCTCACTCACAGGGGAGGGAGCTGAGGACCGGAGGCGGCAGAGCTGGAAGCCAGCCTGGCTGTGCTGGGTCAGGGCTGACAGAAGCAGGGAAGCGGCGAGCCCTGGTGTGTGACCAGCGAAGGGGAGTGGCCCTCGGCAGCAGCCTTTGCCCCGGTTTTCCTGCTAAACTGTACTCAGCGGTCTGAATGACAAGGGGGCCCAAGCCATCCTGTGAGGCTGCTGTTGACCATCCACAGAGCAAAAGGGAGGCCACGTTAAGTGGCACAATCCTGGGTAGTCGCTTGGCCACTGACCAGTTGGGTCTGGACGAAGGACTTCACTGCGGAAACTTACTTCCTCTGCAAACAGGGCCCACTGAGGGCAAGGGAGATAAAGCTGATAAGGGCCGCCCGGAGGCCCCGGAGAACCACGCCCCCGTCTGCTCCTCCTCGGTTCCTGGGCGCGAGGCTACGGGCCACTCACCGGGGCCACTAGCGAGGCAACGCCGCAGGCCAGGCCGGTGAGGAGGCGGCCCCCGAGCAGCATCCACACTTCCTGGGCGGCGGTGATGACGGCAAAGCCGGCCACGAAGGGCACCGTGCAGATCAGGAGGCTCAGCTTGCGCCCGGCGCGGTCCACCAGCCAGCCCCCCAGCACGCCGCCCGCCGCCGCGCCCAGGGTCACGATGGCCTGCGGGCGATCGCCAGCTGAGGAGGGGGCGCCAGGGGGGCGCGGCCCAACCTCGCCCTCCACCCCACCCCCAGCGGCCTCCGAGGGAGGGGGACCCGTCCCCGGCTGGTGGTCGGGGAGAGGGCGACCCCTGGCGGGGGAACCGGGACGGAATCGGAGGAGGGTCTCCGTGTCCGCCCCAAGCCAGGCCGGGGGAGGGTCCCCCCGCGCGTCCCAGGGGTGGACGTGGGGGGTCCCAGCCGGTGGCCTCACCCCGAACCAGGAGGCGGCGTCGTCGCTGAGGCGTGGGGCCGGGGGCGCGGCGCGGCGCAGGCTCGGGATGGCCGGGGAGCTGTATCCGAGCGCGAAGCCGAAGCTGAGCGGGCCCAGGGCAGCGGCGAAGGCGGCGAGGAAGACGCGGCGGCCGCGGGGGACGCTGCGGGGATAGGCGGTCGGTGAGCGGCGCCGGCCCGGGCGCAGCGAGAGGGGCCAGGCCGCGCCCCAGGCCCGGGTTCCCCCGCCCGCCCGCCCACCTGCCACCCGGCGGCCGCAGGAGCGGCTGGGTCTCCTCCTGGTCCTCAGGCGTCATGTCCGCGGCCAACGCCGGCAGGTCCTGGTGCAGACACCGGCTCTCCCGGCTGAGCCGGCCAACCGGCCTGTCTGGGAGGCCCTGGGCCGCAGCGGGTGTGGGTGTGGGAGCAGCCAATGGGAACGCAAGACACGGTAGCGTCGCCGTTGGGATCCGCCCTACAGATCAGAGCAGACCAATGGAAACAAAGTTCGGTAGGCGGAGCGCGCTGGAACCGCCCCTAGGACAGAGTTATCCAATGTATAGGAGGGGCGGGGTTTGTCATCCAATAGGAGTGGTGCGGATCAGAGGGGGTCAAGGAGCTGCCTCCAGCCGAGCCGGCCAATGAGGGTGGAGGGCGGGGATTGCACTTGTCTGGGAGTCGCCTCTCTGTCTGGCTTCAGCCAATGGGGTTGGAGCCGGACGAAGGCGGAGCACGTGGGCCCCCAGGACTTCCAGCCCCTCGCGGGCGGTTGCCCCGTCTTTCCACAGACGGTTCTGCAGTTCCTGCTCCTCGTGAGCCGCGGCTCTGGGCACTGACGTGGAGAAGCCTGGCTCCTCCGCCCGGCCCTGCTCTGCCCACCGAGAGCCGCGGGGCTGGAGTTTCCAAAAGACTGTCGCGTGTCACTCTCCTCCCAGACTCAGAGCCTGGACCCGCTGGGCTCTGGGGGCGGAGGCGTGGCCCCGCGCGCACCCCACCTGCGGGTCACCAGTGGCTGCAGAGCCCGCGACTAGGACCTCCGGGTGCTGGGCACCGTGTTGGGCGGGGCCCCCATGCCGCCTGTGGGACTGATCAGGGCGTCAGCGGTGAGCTTCACGCTCCCTGTTAAGTTCCACTCACTTCACAGGTAACCCTGACTCTTGAATATTCATCCAAATACCTCGCATCTTGCCGGCCGGCGTGGCTCAGGGGTTGACCTCCTATGAACCAGGAGGTCACGGTTCAATTCCCGGTCAGGGCACATTCCCCGGGTTGCGGGCTGGGTCCCCAGTTGGGGCCGTGGGGGAGGCAGCCAATCGGGGATTCTCTCTCATTCATGTTTCTGTCTCCCTCTCCATTCCTCTCTGAAATCAATAAAAATATATACACCGCTCATCTTTGGGTCCGCTGCGGATGTTGATAGCCAGCCACTCTGGGTGCCCCCCAAGCCACTGCTGCTGGGGCTGAGGAGCACCAACGCTGGGTGCCGGCGATTCTGGAAGGAACCAGGGCTGTAAGAGGCGTAGCTTCTCATCTTTCTCTGGGCCTGTGTTTCATCTCTAATGGAGATGAGATCTGTCTTCCAAGAGAGTTTGAAGCAGAGGCTGCGCAGGGGCAACGTACACAAACACCAAGCACAGGCGTGTGAAGCTCTCCGTACTAGCCAGTGTGATCGTGGTGCTAGCCAGTGTGATCGTGGTGCTAGCCAGTGTGATCATGGTGCTAGCCAGTGTGATCATGGTAGCTGTTTGCCCTCTGCAGTCATCTGACTGCACCATAAGGACAGGCATCTTGTGCTGGAGCTGTAAATTCTCATCACAGCACTTCTTACTGCTTTGTGGTCACCTGTTTACTTCTCTCCCGCCCCATGCACGTGGTCTTCTGCAGACAGCACCTGGTGTTTGCAGTGGATGCATGACTCAGACTCCAGGGGTAAACTGCTCAGTTTACTTTGTAACTCAGCGGGTGGGGTGTGTGGAGAGACCTTTGCAGACCGGATACTCCAGTGAGTCCAGCGAGGCCAGCTCTGAGCCTACAAACCGGCTCCTGCCCCCTGGCTGGTGGTCTCCCTCCCGTGAGTGTTCAGTTCTTGACCACTAAGCAGATATTGCTGCCAGAGCAGCCTCCTGCCCGCTTTATAGCAAAGCACCATCCACCTGACTAGTAGGGTCCACTTCTTGCCCTTTCTACATTCATTCCTCAGATTTGTGACTTTTGCCAAGTCATGGGGTGACTCTAATACTGCCCAATTGTTTGGAAAAATGGTCTACAAAGCCCTTGGTTTTTCTATTCCAGAATGAGAAGCAAGAACCATCAGGGGAAGAAATTAACAGGAAAAAACACCCACACAAGCTCATTAAGCTCACAAATTAGCTTAACATGAACAACATCAGCCCGGTCCAACTGACACCATCACTCAGCCTGGCTGTGTACGGTGGGCAGGGGAGAGAGCCCAGCTCTGAGACCAGAGAACTCACAGCTCCAAGCCATGGCGCCTTTCTGAGCCTGTTTCCTTATTTGAAAGCAAACAATAATAAAACCTAATTCACCAAGCTTTTGGTGAGTTTGAGATACAGGATGTAGTGGACTTTGTGTTCCCCTGTATGTGACAAGGGCATAACAAAACGCAAAGGAAGGACCAGCGTGCTGAACGCTGCGGAGACCACGAGAAGACACGTTCGGTTGTAAGCGCCCCACATGCCTCTACATAGAAAGCACCGTCTTTACTTCATACTAATTTACCTTCTGACTCTGGCCTCCTGCCTTCTGCTGAAGGGACCCAGGCGGCCTTCAGCTTGCATTCTCCATCGTGTTGAACCGTGTGTGCGGCAGGCAGGGAGGGGAGCAGTGTGCAAGGCCCACGAGGAGGCAGGTCATGATCAAGGTCAGATCAAGGTTATGTCACACAGCTCTCTGCACTAACAGGGGAAGTGATTTCCAGTGTCTTTTGATGGGTATGTAGACGAGAAGAGATCTACTAAAACGGACTTGTCAGACGAATGCCAGAGGTAAGTTACCTTCTTCACACATTAAACTTTTACAATGTTAGGGACATTAACTGTCCTGGCTGGAGGCTTACATTTCCCTGTTTCATTTGCACCCAGATTCTTTACTCACTTGGAGGAGGGAGCAGGGGAAGGCAGATAAGTAACAAGAGGAAGGACAATCATCTGGTTCACGGGAAAGAGCAAAGCAGAGCCGAGGGAGAGGAAGGCACTCGAAAATGCTAGTTTTGATAACTGTTCTCTGGTTATATGATTTCAGAGTAACAATAGAACCAAACAAAATAATCTCAAGACTCTTCAGCTTCTTCCTATACCTTATTATTTTTGTGAGACACAAGGAGAAAGGCACAGGAGCTTCTGAGACCTAACCATCAGCTTTTCTCAAGAGTCCAGGGGCAAGAATGGGGCTGGTGTCGGTGACAGGGACCTGAAGCAGTCATTGGGCCAGAGGTGCAGAAAAAAAACTTATTTATAATACATTTAAAAAGCAATGGCTTTTCTTTATAAAAGAAACACATTCTAGGGCACAAAACTAATGAAAAAATAATTTCCCACCTAAGTATCCTATCTAATAAAAGAGAAACATGGTAATTGGCGTACGACCGCTACCCTTCCCATTGGCTAATCAGGGTAATATGCAAATTAACTGCCAGCCAAGATGGCGGCCGGCAGCCAGGCAGCTTGAAACTAACATGAGGCTTGCTTGCTTCAGTGACAGAGGACTCCAACGTCCCCCACCTGCTGCTGCAGGCCTCTAAGCTGCAACTTTAAGCAACTTTGTAACAGACATAGAAGCTAAACAAAACCCCAGAAACCTGCTGGGCTTCAGCCAGCAGGATCGCAACATTGTAAGCAAAGGCCAGAAACCTACTTTCAGCAGCGGAGGCCTAAGAGCTGGAGCCAAGCCTCAAAGCTAAAGCTGCCCAGAATAAAAAAAAAAGAAAAAAAGGAGCGGTTGGGAGCTTCAGTCACCCCCAGCCTGAAAACAGCCCTCAGCTCCTCACCCAGACTGGACAGGCCCCCTAGTGGGGACCCCCACCCTGAAGGATGTGTGACCAGCTGCAAACAGCCATCATCCCCTCACCCAGGCTGGCCAGGCACCCCAGTGGGGACCCCCACCCTGATCCAGAACACCCTTCAGGGAAAACCAGCCGGCAGCCACCCGTGCACCAGGCCTCTATCCTATATAGTAAGGGTAATATGCCTCCCAGCACCGGGATCAGCGGAGCCACGAGGCCTCCCGGCACCGGGATCAGCGTGACAGGGGGCAGTGCCCCAACCCCCTGATCGGCCCTGCTCTGTGTGTGACAGGGTGCGGCGCCCCAACCTCCTGATCAACCCTGCTCTGTGCGTGACAGAGGGTGGTGCCGCAACCTCCCCATCAACCCTGCCTTGAGTGTGACAGGGGACGGTGCCCCAACCCCCCAATCGGCCCTACCCTGAGCGTGACTGAGGGTGGCATCACAACCTCCCGATCGCCCTCCTCTGTGTATGACAGGGGGCGGTGCCCCAACTCCCCAATTGGCCCTGCTCTGAGCCTGACCAGGGGCTGCACCTAGGGATTGGGCCTGCCCTCTGCCACCCGGGAGCAGGCCTAAGCCAGCAGGTCATTATCTCCTGAGGGGTCCCAGACTGCGAGAGGGCACAGGCCAGGCTGAGGGACCCCCCTGCCCAGTGCACAAATTTTTGTGCACCGGGCCTCTAGTATAAAATATAAGAGAAGGCTGCCATAGAAAGAGTGAACATTTTTGATTTATTCAAAGTTTTAATCTAAAACCTCAATGAAATCTACCACCTGTATTACAAGGGGACTGATGGTTCCTGCACAGAAAGAAACCAAGGTCAAGAGACGGCACTGGGCACTAGAGACCGACCGGACTGGCGAGCGGCAGAGGTTTGGTCCAGTAGATCGCGGACAGGCTAGATGCCGCGCTATTGGGCAATGATGTCAGAACTGGTGAAAGTATAAACGTCCATAAGAAAACGAAAGGTGGAAAACTTGACTTGGACTCCGTTTACTTCAAGTCGATGATGTCTTCATCCGAGGAAGCCGGGAGCTGGAAGGGGCTGCTGCCCCAGATGGGGCTGCCTTCTCTGTCTTCCCCAGGGTCCTGGTCGGAGCCCGTCGAGGCGCACTGCCCCCCGGGATTGGCTTCGGCGGTAGAAGGACTTTCCAAGGAGCCCGATGGGATCCTAGAAGAGAAGAGTCGCTGGGAAAGGATCGCTGCGACAACCACTGAGGGGCCTAGTTTCTGGCACTTTTGAGCTCCTAAGCCTGTCTCCCCCCCACATTGGGGGGCGCGGTGGGGACACGCAGGAGTCACCCACCACCCCAACAGAGCTTGGGGCCTGCAATCTGGCAGCCCTACCTCCGGGACTGGTGGGAGCTGCGAAGGCCAGGGTGACAGACCTCGGAGGTGCTCGTGAGGCACCTACCTGCTTCAGTGCCCACACGATGCTGTCCAGTGGCTCCTGTGGCCTGAGGCTAAGGCTGAAACTCCCACCCACAGGCCACAGGCCACAGGCCCTGCCCTGCCCTGCTGACCCTCCAGCCCCTCCCGCCCTCTGTGTGTCTCCATGTCTCTCTTGATCAGCTCAGTGTCACTTCCTCAAAGAAGCCTTCCTCCTATCCCCCCCTGCCCCACCCAAAGTAGACCTATCCACCCCACACCCCCTCATTTATCTCTTTTTTAAATTTCCTTATGGCGACCGCATCCTCTGCATCACCTGCCACCCGGGGATGCAGTCTGTCCTAGGTTGTCCTGTTGTCCTTCCCCACAGGCCTGCGAAGGCCCTGTCGCCCACCTCCATGTCCCCATGGAGGTGTGTTGAAGGAATTAATGGAGCTTGCATGGTGTCGTGTGGGGGACACAGAGGATCTCAGGGGACCAGCCAGTGGGATTCAACAAGCAGTCGCTGGGCTGTGGCACTACGCTGCCAGCAGAGGCTGCGGCTGTTCCGTTCCCACCACAAGCACTGCAGACGTGCCTTTCCCCGTCACTCCTACTGAGCATTTTTGTTCAAAAAAATTATGTCCATAAATACGGGGAGCAAAATTACAAACATGCCTGACTCTTAATGAGCATTTGTCGGGTTGCTAGTGGGTTGCCCATCTGTCGGGGCGCCCCCGGCAGACTGTGTTCTCCGGGGAGCCTCCACGAGGAGCTCCCTGGCGGCTGGTCCAGGGGCCGCCTGCAGCGTCACCGGCAGCAGACAGGCCTCCTGCCAGGACTGCGACTCGAAGGGCCACCCCTGAGCAGGGGCTGCTGGGGCTGCTCTTCCTTTACCTGTCGCTGCTCGTTGATCTCACTGTCCCCGGCGCGGAAGCCCCGCGGCTTTCCTCGAACTGCTTCCGGGCCTTTGACTTCGGCTTCGGTGCTGCCTCTGACCTGGGGCTGCCGTTGTCGGAGAGGCCTGGATTGCAGGGGAGAACCAGAGGTCAGAGGTCATCGCCAAGAGCTGCCGCGGAGACAGAAAATGCCCCTCTTCCTGGTTGGGAGCTGGTGCATCATTGGGACAGTCAGGAGGAAAGAAGATACAGGATATATTTTTATTTATTTATTTAATATATTTGTATTGATTGCAGAGAGGAAGGGGGAGGGAGAGAGAGAAACATCAAGGATGAGAGAGAATCATTGATCGGCTGCCTCCTGCACCCCCACACTGGGGATTGGCCTGCAACCTGGGCATGTGCCCTGACTGGAATTCAAACCGTGACCTCCTGGTTCATAGGTTGACGCACAACCACTGAGCCACACTGGCTGGGTTCCAGTATATATTTTTAAAATTGTATCAGATTAGACACTATTTACAAACAGCCTTTTCCCCTTAGCCATGATTTAGGCAGCTTTCCCTACCAATAAACATAGATCGAGGCTTGGTGGGGTGAACTGTATAGTATTCCTAGGTATAAATGCACTGTAATTTATTTAAAAATCCCTTTCTAAAGGGAAAGTTTCTTTTTAGCACATTGCTTTTGAGGATGATGACTATCCAAAGACAAAACCAACTGGTATGGTTACAGACGGTGAAAAGAAATAATTGAGAGCCATTACCCAGCAGTTCCCTGCGGGTCCTGCTCGCTATTTCTTTAATCTCCATCCGGGACAGGGACAAGGAGTGAGTGACGGGAATGGCAGCGATGCCCACGCTGATGGAGGCGGGCGGGGTGATGACCTTGGGGACCAAGGGCGATTTCAGAGGTCGCTCGATGCTTCTGCCCACGAGGTTTCTGAGTGGAATCTTGTACAGATTTTTTGACTGAATTTCACCTGAAAAGGTGATTTAGAAAGGAGCATTAGGACTTTAAGAGAAGTTCATATTATTTACAAGAGGGTTATTTCTGGTTCCTCAACAGTTAGCAGGAAGGAAGATTTGATGCCGCACGCTGATCTCCTGTTTCCAGCAGGAGCAATGAAGTGATGGTGCACTGCTGTCATGGTAACGAGGATGAGATGCGCCCACCGCTGGCTACCGGCACAGGAGTGAGGGGCAGACGAGACCCGCCAGCAGCTGCAGAGGCCAGCGGGGAGCCGGGCTTTAGGGTAACAAGGAGCATAAAGGGGACTGATGTGGGAGAAGCTGGACAACCAGCAACCACAGCAAAGCCAGGTAGAGAGCAAGACTGGGTGTGCTGAGCAGTCTGTAGGCTTTATGACCAAATCCTTTTAGCTATAATCCCCGTCTGTTGTTAATATCCCAGAAGGAAAACTAGCTTTGCTTGGCCCGGAATCCCCTACCCCTGCTGCCCTTCCCCCTTTTCTCCCCACTGAAACAAGTTTTTTCATTATGGGATTTTTTTTTTGTTATCACCAAGTTTCTTTTTTCTTTCTTTCTTTTTTTAAAAATAATTCTTTATTGTTGGAAGTATTACATATGTCCCCCTTTTCCTCCATGGACCCCCTCCAGCCTCCCCTGCCCCCCCGCCCCAGGCCTTCAGCACCCTACTGTCCGTGGCCGTGGCCATGCATATGTGCATACAAGGTCTTTGGTTGGTTACTGCTCCCCCACCTCCTCCCACTTCCCTCTGAGATTCCGCACTCTGTTCCATGTCTCTGGATCCACTCTGTTCATCAGTTTATCTTGTTACTTAGATTCCACATACAAGTTTGGTCACGTGATCCTTGTCTTTCTCGGACTTATTTCACTCAGCATAATGCTCTCCGGGTCCCTCCAGGCTGTCTCGGGGGTGAGAGATCCTTCTGTCTCAGTCTGCACAGTGTTCCATGGTGTGACTGTGCCCCAGCTTTCTCATCCACTCGGCCACTGATGGGCACTTGGGCTGCATCCCCAAGTTTCTTAAGAATGCAACCAGTGCACTCAGAATACACGTTTTTTATGGCTTTAAATAGTGACTTCCTTGGGCGGTAGTCACGTGCTGATATTTGACAATGAACGGACTAAGAAACCTCTGAACAAGACAGTGAAAACGGGACTCACCTTCCCCCAGGGACGGGAACACGGGGGCATCTCCGCCCGGGGGCGTCTGAGGAGAGTTGTGGGCACTGGCCCCCTTGGAGCTGCCTCCAGACAGGACCTCGCTCTCGGCCGCGGCTGCTGTGAAGTAGATGTCCGACTGGGAGGAAAGAGACCAGACAGTGAGGGCTGCCGGGTGCTGGGGACCGTCGTCCTCACTCAGCTCCTCAGCGCATCCCAGGGCGGCGCTGTGGCCGATGCTGCGGGAGAGGCCGCACAGCCCCCCTCACTGCACCAAACAACCGCTCGCGGGGGGCTACAAGGGGCGCCTGCAGCCCAGGGCCGCACATGAAAACCCCCCGGGGGGTGGGGGCGCTTCCAGCGTCTTCATCGCCCCCTGGCGTCCTGACTCCTGACTGGCTGGGAGGGGAGTCTCCTGGCCTTGGGGCCCACAGCCGCTCGGATGGAAACGTGGGGTCTGCTCACCCTGGAGGCCACGAGCTGCAGCTGAGGCACGACCGCGGTGTGGACCAGGTTCCCGTTCACCACCAGGCGGATCTCCATGGAGTCGGGGGTGAAGGCCAGGAGGTACGGGAAAGCACAGACTGCAAGGCAGCGGGGCGTCAGCTCCAGCCCCCCACTTGTGGCTGTCTCACACCCCTCCTCAGTTCTGGGGCGCTCCCGCCCCTCCCAGTGCTCCAGCTGCCTCTCCCACTTCACGGGCCTGTGCCCAGTCCTAAGAGAGCCTCCCCTGGTGGCCACGCTGTGCCTCTGGTGGGGGTGCGCTGTCTCCTCTCCTTACAGCCTTCCCTCCCGCAGTCCTGGAGCCCCATCTTCCCGCGGCTCTGCCCAGGCCCTGGGAGACCCCTACCGTCCACACCACAGCTGACCCTGCCCCCACTGGCCTTTCTCCTCTTCAGTCCCTGTCATCAGTCACCTCCCCCCTCCTCTGTCCTGTGTGCGGGTCGGGGCCACGCCTTATCCCTCACCGTCCCTCACCACGTCCCTGCGCTCGGTGGGCTTGAGATCGGCCCCTTCTTGACATCGCTTTTCCAATACATTATGGCTTCCACACACCACAACTGCCCTGGTGCCCAGGGATCCCACTCCTGCCTCTGTACTGGGCCCTCCCTGCCCTCTCCCCTCCAACCTGGCCGCTCCTTTGCACTCTGCCTCTGACCCTGCACTTTCCTGGCTCACCCCGGACACTTTCTACCAAACATCGCCTCTCGCCTCTCACCTCCACCCCTCAAGTGACCTCCAGGGTGTGGCTCAGACCCTGAGAGCCAGTTTAGCGGTCCCTGCCACACCGGCCTGTCATTGGCCAGGTCCCCCCGCCTTGTTACCACACCGGCCTGTCATTGGCCAGGTCCCCGCTTTGTTACCACACCGGCCTGGCATTGGCAGCCAGTCCTCCGGTGTCTGGGCTGGCTCCCCTGCTGTCCCGCAGTCCCTACAATGCCCACCTCTCAATAAATGCTTTTGTTCGGAGGAAAACAGGACTAACTTGGCTCGGATCTGACTCTAAACGGGCAGGTGCCCAGCTGTGGATCCTGAACCACGTACACGAGGCACCACCATGCGTGTCGTGATATCCCAGTGACAGACAAAGTCCCTGCGTTTCTGTGGTTCTAGACTTTTCAAGTATGGGAATGGCGCTGGAAGCACTGGGCTTCCCCTCCCCCAGTCAGTCAGGGTGTTAGGACTGGATCTCATCCTTGCATTTTAGAAAAAGGCGAGTGGGGCCCAGAAACCAGAAACGAAAGGACGCTAAAAGCTGAGATTTAATTGATCTCAAAGGATCATGTGCTCAGAACTGGGAGGAACCGTAGAGACAATAGTCCTAAAAGGGGAACAACAGAAACTACTGAGTACCCATCTTCACATAATTTATGGCAATTTAGCAGGAAGCCAGCGAGTCTGCTGACGCAGCATGGACAGGCCCAGGGAATGCACGAGAGGAAGAGTGCAGGCAAGGACTTTCTTACCGACCGCGTAAGGAGCCTGGTTCCAACAGAACTGGAAATCGGACGCAGACGGTTGAACCAAAAAAGAGCCCCCATTAAACGGACACACTTTTTTATAGATGCAACTGTCTGCAACGAAACAATAGGACTCATTTTTGTGGGAGACAATACTTAGATGACTGTAATCAGATGCATGACAAGCAGACGACAGGAATAGCACCCTGACTGTCCCGAGGCCAGGTTCCCAGGGGCAGCACTGCAATAACCACAGCTGCCACTCTGGGAGACTTTACCACAAGCCAGGCTCTGAGCTTTGAAAACACCACCCACTGGATCTGTATGGCTTTATGAAGTGGATGCGATTATTGCGCCCATTTCACAGATGAGAAAATTGAGGCGAGGAGAGGTGAAGTAGCTGGTCCAAAGTCTCAGCAGTACCACGTGGGGAGAACACGGGGCCGCCTGACTGCAGAGAAGGGACACTTGCTGGAAGCCCTCGGATCAGGAAGCCCCCCGGCGGGGCAGGTCCCACACGGAGCCCCACTCGGCAGGACTAGTGGTGAGAGCTCCGCACGCCCCTCCTCCCAACATTTTATTAGGAACCTGAAGCCACATGCCTGCATCGCCTGGTGACCCTGAGCCAGCATTAGACTAAGGCCAGGTTACTTCAGCTGCCCTGTTCCTGGCCTGCTCCCAGCTCTAAACACCAGTCCAGTGGTTTGGACCCTCTCGTAGGGAGGGCGTTCACGTAGAAGCAGAGGCCCCTTGTATTCCAGGAGCCACCATGGGTTAGCCATACAATTTTATTCTTAAATCCTTGACCTCTCTTCCTCCTCTCGCTATCACTCTCTTCCCCTGTCTCTTTTTCCTTCAAAGCAAAAGTCTTTGCGAGACTTGTCTCTATTCCTCTTCCCCATTCTCTAGTGTCCTGTGTGGTCAGCTTTTGCTCCCACTTCTGCCCCAGAGGCACCTGCTCAGAACAAGGTTCCCAGCGACTCCACCCGGTAAAGCCAGAGCGGCTCTCAGGCCCCGCCCCTCCGTCTTCCGTGCTGGCTCCGCCTGTCTCTCTCCCCACTTCTCTTTACACAGTCTCTTCAGTCTCATGACTCCAGATGTCAGTCACATGCTAACGACACCCAGTGGTATCTCCCGCCAGCCCTCCCGCCCGGCTCCCAGCTCCGGTCGTGACCCAGCTGTTGGCTCAGGGCTCCACTGGGATCACTGGGAGGTGCTGACGTGTCCAAACTGAACTCGGATGTTTCCCCCAAGCGCCCTCCTCTTCAGGGTCCCTCTTCCCGGTAAATGTACCCTCCATTCTTCCGGCGGCCTGGGCCCCACCTGCAGAACCTGCCTCTTCCTCTCATACTGTCCATCTGACCCATCAGCCAAGTGCCTGGGTTCTCAGATTTAAAATACACCCAGGAACGGCCATCTTTCGCCAGGTGAGTGCGGCCGCCAGGTACCTGCTCCCACACCTTTACCAGCTTCCTGCTGCCTGCCCCCTGCCTGCTGCCCGCAGGGACGCTGCGCCCTGCCCTGCCGGAGTGAACCAAGCTTCCTACCTGTACAGAGAGGATGGCGGCTCCTGTTCCCACACTCCCTTTTCATTCTGGGATTCGTTCCCTTGTTCTAAAAACCAGCTCTATCTTTCTGTTCATAACTGCTCGCTCACCTAAAACCCCTCCCACCTTTCGAGACGTTAAAAGGAAAAAAAAATCTACATCAGTGTTTAAAGCATCCTGTCACAAGTTTTCCTCATAGATTTTTTGATAAAGTAAAAAGACCACACTTTGAAGAGATTAGCATCTTGCAAAAGTGACTTTAAACACATGATCCCTGCTCCCCTCGTCCCCGAAAACCTGGGAGAGAGGACAGCAAAGGCCTGGCCACCTGAGCACTGGCGGGTCGGACGGAGCCCCTGGCCTTTCCTGCTGCCCCGCCTGGGGACCTTCTCACCCAACGTTCCTTCTCACCCAGCGGCTGAGACAGAACCGAGACCAAAATAGCCTAAAAGAGAGACTTATTGTTGGGGGGCTCATTCCTTGTGATTACTCCCAACTTACTCCCCATAAATCTCAAATTCTGAAAGATGTTTTCCAAACAAAGTTCTCTCTTCATCATTGGCTTCCCCATACTTATTAATCAAAGATTAATCAGAATATCTGCCGCATGTGACATAAACAACGTCACCACTCTACATTAATTCCATTCTAGGCTGAAAAAACACGTTTTCCTGCTTCAGTTAGACTGGCAGCCTTATGCACAAAAATGTCACTACTCTTAGCCATGAAAAGATCCTTTTTATGTAGTGTAAGGTTAGCTTTTGAAATGCTGCAAATCCTTAAAGACCCTGCCCACACCCACCTGCCACCTGACCCAAAGTACCCCGGCCGAGGCCGGAGACCAGGCAGAGGCGCTTTCACCAGCACCTGAGAAACAGCCACGAGGAGTCCCTGTGGTTAAAATTCTGGGCGAGGGAATCACCGGGCCCGAATGCGAGCCCTGGCTCCGCGGTTTTGCATGATCTGAGGAAGGCAGTTCCCTGCCCCCGGCCTCAGCTGCCTTTTCTCCAAACTACAGGTAATACGAGCACCTGAGAATCACAGACACGCTGACTCCAGCGTCCTGAGCGCCGCACGTGGCAGGCAGCAAGGGCTCCCTAACGGAAGCTGTCACTCTGTCACCCCCACACCCTGGAGACGGGGCCACGATCCGGGCGTATTGGTAGATCTAGGTAGGAATGCAATTTTTAGATGTTTCCTGGAGCGCAGTTAAGGCCACGGGAATGAACCATTAGGCAAGTCTAGGGTTAAGTCCTTCAAATTGCCCCCCAAAAGGGAGGGTGGATTTCAGCAGATAAAGACACAAACATGCAGCTCACTTACAGTTGTAGCACAAGAGCAGCCCGGCTTCCCCATCTTCGTAAACATCAATAGCTGCAACGAAATGAACCTGCAATGACAATGAGCGGGGTCGTGGGCAGGCGGGAAGTTTCAGGGGCTCCCAGCACCCCGCTCAACAGCAGCCTCCCGCGTCCCTCAGGTGCCTTTGTGCAGCTGCCCCTGGGCTGCCTGCTCTGCCCTCCCAGCGGGGGCTCGTGCCGCCTCCTGCACTTGGCTCATCTCGCTCCAGGGCAGCTGTTGGCATCAGGCAGGTCTATGGGGACTCTGCCAGGACTGAGCTGACAGCGTGGCTGTGTTCAGAGTCAGGCTGTGGGGCAGGCCATGGCGGAGCGCCAGCCACGGCCGGGATCAGGGACAGAGCCACAGCGGGGGCCTCCCCACTCCCTCCTGAGGGCTCCGCAGCCTGTCAGACCGTTACTGACACTCAGTGCGGCAGACCCGCTTCATGCTTCGACCCGATCCCTGCCTCGGTCTCTCCGGGGTGAGGGCCCGGCAGGACCAGCTCCACGACCGTTTCTCCAGGTGAGGACATGAGAGCCAGCTAGAGAGCTTTCGGAAAAGGCAATTCCGGGTCCTCACTCCTAGATCCTGACGTTATAGTGTAATGTGGGGCATTGGCTTTTCAATTTTCTTTTGCTTAAAAAGCAGTTCATTTTATTGGCATTTAGAAATGATGAAAATAACATATGGTGTTTGTGAAAATGAAAAAGCACAGCTTTGTAACACGTGAGGCCTGTGCCCTGCCTTCCCAGCGCCCGTGGAAGAGGAAGCCCAGCTGGGCCCGTGGCCAGCCCTCCCGTGTGGCTCGGGGTGAGCTCCCAACTGGGAACCCCTGGGACTGGGGCCCACAAATAAGCCAGAGACCTGATCTTGTGACCACCTAATACTGATACGCTACAGAACCTGCTAACCGTGGCTTCACAGAGCGGGAAGCCACACCGCTGGTCGCCTTCCAAACCCCCTGCCTGTGGCTGCGACTCACCCTGCTGGCCTCCACATGGTGCAGCCGGAAGGCCTCCCCTGTGCTCTCGTTCACCACGTCGAACTGGTGTCGATATGCCACGCAGATGAGATTGTCACTCTCTTCTGTTGGCCCATCGACTAAAGTCATCACCACGGGAGAGTCGGTCAGACAGATCTCCTGCGTGGTTGACAGGGTAGGAGAAACGGTCAGGACACAGGCAGCCATCTTCATATCAAGCCCCACTGCCCGCCCCATCCAGAAGGGGGCCCCTCCCAGGTCCTGCAGACCCTGCTCCTGACAGAGAGGCAGGGACGGCAAAGAGGGACGGAGCCCGACTTCTCCCCGACACCCTGTCCTCAGGACCAGACCTCATCCACGCATAGGGGCGGGGCCAGGGAACACTTTTACAAAAGTGATTCAACAATGTGGTCCGAGTTAGCCCTTAGATTATCTGGTCCTGTCCTGTGAGAGATTTAATAATAATAATAATAATAATAATAATAATAATAATAATAATAATTGCTAACTTTGTTGAGCACTTAACACAGTGCCAAGCAACCACTATTCTCACTGAAGACTCATGACAACCTTATGAAGTAGGTAAGGTTATTATCCTACTTTACAGATGAGAAAACAGAGGCTCAAAGGTCATGTGACTTGCCTATGGTCACGTGGTTTATATGTGGTACAGCCAAGATCTGAATTCAGGAAAACTGACTTCAGAGCTCGTATGCCCCATAAATGAGCATACATATTCATTAAAATTTCTAATAACTGTATCAAGAAGACTAATAGCTAATTAAAGCAGAAACTGAGATGCATAACTCCAGGCAAAATAATCTCTCAGCTTGCCTACAGGCATACTCTACCTTGGCAGCCAATGCTGGACATAGTCCACACCTTAATGTACCACAGTTTTTAAAAAGTTAGAAATGGTAAGCTCAGGGAAGGAACCTGTCCCTCAAGCAGGTTTCTCCTACAAGTTCCACCCTCAATCGATTAGCAAACCTAGTGGCTAGTGGCCTGGCTGCTCTGCCCACGGCTTCCTCCACCTCTGCAGCCGCCCACGCCACCACCATCTCTCGCTGGGCCTGCGGTGGCCTCTCAGCAGGACACCTCATCCCCGCTCTTGGCCCCATGCTCGCCTCTGAGCAGTGGCCAGAGGAGGCTCTGTAAAACATGCAGCTCTGCCCGGCTGGTGTGGCTCAGTGGTTGAACTTCAAACTATGAAGCAGGAGGTCACAGTTCGATTCCAAGTCAAGGGCACATGCCCAGGTTGTGGGCTCGATCCCCAGTGTGGGGTGTGCAGGAGGCAGCCGAGTAATGATTCTCTCTCATCATTGATGTTTCTCTCTCTCTCCCCCTCCCTTCCTCTCTGGAATCAATAAAAATATATTTTAAAAAACCAGGCCAGTTCTCTGCTTCAAACCTTCCAGAGGCTTCCCCTTCACTCAGTCACAACCACAGTCCTGGGCAGCAGCCTGGTCCCATGCCCTGGCCTCCCTGCCTCTTTACTCAGCCCGGGCACCCGCCTCTTGCCTGAGCCTTGGCCAGGGTCTGAAATGCCCTCTCCCCGCTACCCTCATCGCCCACTCCCATATTTCATTTGGATCTCTGCTCAAGGTAACCTTTCCAGAGAGGGTTTCTGGGACGTCCTTCCTAGGATAGAGCCCCCCACCCCCCGCCCCATTGCCCTCTGCTGTTACCCCTACTTTGCTGTTATCCTCAGGACCACAGACCTGCCTGCTGATTCCTGTTACCCTGCAGCTAGCGAGCAATCTCTCAGAGAAGAGTGGCGTTTTGTTCACTGCTGTGTCCCCAGTGCCCAGAACACCCCTTCGGTGGTCACGGGCCTGGGATCTGGGTGGAGAAGGGAAAGACCCCATTGGCCTTAGTCCTCTGGGGGGACAGGGCTTCAGGTGAGGGTTCCCCAAATGGGCTACTGCCTGTGGAGCAACCCCAGTGGATGACAGACTCAGGGTGGAAGGAGAGTCGGCCTGGCCCGGAGAGAGGGGGTTTGAACAGAAGACCTACCCTGATGTACTGGAATTCTTCAACGGGGGACTCCGACAGGGGGGATAACAGCGAGGGGCCGGGCACCCCTCTTAGCTTGTTGTGTTTCCTTGTGATCAGAAGCAGTTTATTCCGGATGGCGACCACCACCCTCAGCTCTCTGCTGTGGTGAGTGTTAATGGCATATAAGTGGCAGCCTGGGAAGAGAAATCCATGATGCTGATCAGGACCAGAGGTTGCCAGCCCCCAGGCCTTGGCAATCGGGACCTTCCTAGGATCCCCCAAAATTAGAAACGCAGTGAAATGGCTAAGAATGCTGCTGCCACCTGGCAAAATGGAGACTTGGAATAAAAACTGGATTGAGCTACAGGAAAATTAAGGACGTTAGTTCCCTTTATTGTAGAGTCTGTGGTCTCAGCTTCCTATCACAACATGATGTGAATTAAAGTGAGGGTGATCGAGCTCCAGAAACCAACGTCTAAACGGTTAAAAGCCTCTTTTCAGGGTTTGCACCCAGAGCTGGACCCGCCCCCTGACCCGTTACACAGCTAGGACTCCCCCTGGTCCTCAATGGTTTCCAGGGCTCAGGGTTCGCTCAGGGAGCCCGTGATGCTATCTTTGTGATGTTTCCGAGTAAAAACAAACCAGTGAAATCAAACTCCTCCTCATTTGAAATTTCAGGAAAACCTGGGCGGGCTGACCCGAAACCAGCCACGCCGCGGCTGCGCGTCACCTTTCGTTTTCTCCAGCTTGTTCTCCCGGCAGTCGCACCTGCCCCACGCGGCCTGCTTGCCCTCGATGCCCTTCTGCACAGCGCTCAGCCTGAAGACAAAGAGGCGGGCGTCCTTCCCTGGTGAGACGAAGCGGTCAGAGGAGGAGACGCATGGAAAAGTGAAAAAGAATGGAAAGGGCAAACTGTGTGGGAAAGCAGGGCTAGAGGCAGGGAGACCCCCCACTGCCTTCACCTATCAATGCATTTAAGGATGCTCTGCCCCACCTTCTCTCCTTTACTGTCCCCTCTTCAGAGAACCAATGGGCCACCCACGAACCCTGAGCACTGAGCACCAGGAGCAGAGACAGTTGGTATGACCTATGCAGTCAGACCCTGTGAGCCTCAGTGCTGGCCACAGGGGGCTGCACACTCCCCTTTCCCCTGGAGACCAGCACCCAGGAGGGGAGTATCATCGGAGGGGAGTATCATCTGGAGGGGAGCATCACCCAGAAGGGAGCATCACTGGAGGGGAGCACCACCCAGAGGGGAGTATCATCTGGAGGGGAGCATCACCCAGAGGGGAGTACCACCTGCAGGGGAGCACCACCCATGGGGAAGCATACCTCTGTCTGCTCGGAGAATCAGGAGGTCCAGCGCCTCGAGCACATGCATCTGCTTCACAGGCAGAGTCCTGTCAAACACTGGCACTGCCGGGAGGTCACCTGGAAAAGGAAACCTGGTTACCAGCACAGCATCCGAGGCACTTTCCAGAACCTAGCGAACATGCCTGTGGCTGCTCTGGAGTCCAGTTCTCGCTGGGCAAGGAAGGAGGCCAGCTTCCAGCGCTTCCATAGGGCTGCACAGGAAGTTCAAGACTCGTCTCCTCTCAGTCTGGGGAGAGGGACTGACGCTTCCTTCCGAGAGGCACATAAACCTCCAGAGAGCCCGGGACCGAGACCTGCTTCCTCAGCGCTCGTCAGAGAACAGGCGGCCTCGCTCAGTCCCAGCTTTCCCTGGGGTTCGTACACTTAGTGTATACAAAATTCAGCCATTTCTCTTAAGTAGTTTCTGATTTTTATGTAATTTTTTGAAATTGTATCGTATCTCAGGTTATTTTATATTTCTCAAGAAAGCAAAAATTAACATTTCCTTGTATTTAAAATAAATACAAACAGCTTACTCCAAAATGCCCTCTACCAATAGTTTACCTATACATTTTCAGTATTTCTCCACATAAGAATATGAAATGTCCTTTTTAGACAAAAACAAGAGAGAAATAATCAATTACTTTGCCCAAATAAGAGGAAAAGCGAGTTTCCGTGGAAGTGCTCAGGAAGATGCCAGGTAAACGGACGATTAAAGGCCTGTAACTACAGGCAGGATTTGCTGTTAAACTTACTTACTGGGATCGTACATTGCTGGCGATGACTGTGCCCCTGGGGGACTGTGAAGGACACAGGGTAAACGGATTAGGCTGGTCCATAAGCAAAGGGTCTGTTCTGGGCTTGACCTGGAATCAGGCAGGTGATGGGGCCCGGGAGGGTGTGGACGTGGAGGCAGAAGTGGTAGCGTATTGCTCACCTGTACTTGTCAGGCACTTAGACCTTCAGGTGCTCTGCTGTGGGTTGAGGCTTGTCTGTCTAATTATAATTTAGGTGCAAGGGGCCCTGAGCCTCTGGCCTCTTCCAGAAGTCTGATTGGGAGTTCATCCCTCCCTGACGGCGGGAGAAGGGGCAGAGCTTACAGGCCTCAGGATTAATGACCCCCTCCCGGGGGAGGGACCTCCTGCTGCTGCGCCCGTGAGAGCTCCGATCGGTCAGAGCACAAGCCGGTGAAGCTCTCGCTAGAATCGGCTTGTCTCTAGTTCCTCATAAGGATGGGGCCAACTGAGTCCCATGAGAGCCCACGAAACCACTCTCCTTCCTCTTCTGCCCCAACAGGAATCGATTCCCAAGCTCTCTGTGCTTCCGCTGGGGCTGACCTAATTTTTAAAACATGGGATGGGCTCTCATCAGCACATGTGACCAAGGAGCTAGGATCACCTCATTTCCTGAACGGCGGCTAAGAGACACCACGGGCTTCCTGCGTGCCAGGCCCAATGATAAGTGTCTCACAGGTCATTTCACTTAAATGTCCCCGTGATGCTCTTCGGGGGAACTGCAATGCTCCCACTGAACAGCTGCGGAATCTGAGGCTCAGAGCTGGGGAGCTCCACAGTGTCGCCCCGTTTTAAATGTGAGATGCCAGTAACGTGTCCAAGGTCACGTCCGGAGCATGGGGAGCCCAGTCTGTGCCAGGACAAAGGCTGTGCTCTCAGCCAGCGCTGTGGCCTAAAGGCAGCTGCAAACCACGGACGGATGGTGGGCCTGGAAGCAGCAGCCCTGGAAGGGATTAGGAAGTGACAGAAGCACGTCATTTCACATTTAAAACAGGGCGACACTGTGCAGCTGCCCAACTCTGTACAGAGTTCCTCGGGGTTTATTCTCCATCAAACCTTCCCCAGAGGCTGAACAGGCTGACGCAGCGCACAGGAAGGGAGAGGAGGCAAGGGTATGTATGAGCAGGTGACTTGTAGATTTCATGACAGTTTCATAACAATTTTGTTCTTCTTATCATCTCCTTATGAAGAAATCATCTTTCAGAGCCGGCTTTTCTATTACTGCAAAACCAAAACCTATGGTGACAGCTTGCTTAATCAGTATTTAGTCTCCCTTCAAAGTAGGTTTTGCTACACTTAGAACACAAAGCATCTTCATTTCTTAAGAATGACCTTGGAGAGAGCAGACTTTCAGGGATAAACCCGATGAAATGAAGCAGTGGCTAATGGGACAGCGTGAAACAGCCTAAAGGGAAGGGGAGATTCGCACGTGGAAACAATGCGTATATGATGAAGCGTAGACAAGAAACAGGTAAACAAAGAAATAATAAGGATTATGGCTTCGCAGCACACAGGAGGACCAGCAAGGCCACAGTCTCTTTTTAGCAAAAGCAAACAGGGAAGCGAAGACTTTCCCGGCAAATCACAAAAGTCCTTACATCTGACACATCCGTGAACATTTGCATCTGTAAAGATGAACACGTCAGAAAGGGACTTGGTAATCTTGGTTTGGAATTTAGGTTGCAAAAAATAGAAGCAACTCAAAAAAGGATTTTTCCTGTTTTTAGGCGAGCCTTACAAGTACTTCCTTTCCCACCAAGGCCAACAGGTAGAATTTAATGGTAACATTTTTCAGCATTCCCTGCCCAGGACTGTCTTTTTGGAAACCTGTGTTAAGGTGACAATCACATGGTGGTGTTCAGTTTTAATGCAATGCAGCTGGTTTAGTGCAAGACGCTGGGCTAGGAGTCCCCTGTGGGCGCAGGCTCTAGTTCTAGTGCCACTAACCAGCTGTGTCATCTTGGGCAAGTCACACCGTCTCTTTTGGCCTCAGCTTCCTCATCTATAAATCAAGAGAGTACACTAAACCTCTAAGGCAGCGGTTCTCAACCTGTGGGTTGTGACCCCTTTGGGGGTCGAACGACCCTTTCACAGGGGTCGCCTAAGACCATTGGAAAACACATATATAATTACATATTGTTTTTGTAATTAATCACTATGCTTTAATTATGTTCAATTTGTAACAATGAAAATACATCCTGCATATCAGGTATTTATGATTCATAACAGTAGCAAAATTACAGTTATGAAGTAGCAACGCAAATAATTTTATGGTTGGGGGTCACCACAACATGAGGAACTGTATTAAAGGCTCACGGCATTAGGAAGGTTGAGAACCACTGCTCTAAGCTGTGTGTGTGTTTAAAAAAAATAAATTCTTTTATTTGGTTGTACTTTGGGCAGAATCTATGGACTTTGTTACCTTTTGGCAAGTTCACAAGGATATAGAAAAGATAATAGCTACTGTTTAATAAGTTATTACTATGTGCCAGACACGGCTTTAAGCATAACATCTGTAACAATAGAATCTCCACAGTTTTCTCATTGTAGTTATGATCATCATCCCCATTTTGTTCATTTCATAATTTTTCATGACCATAAATGACTTTTCGGCCACTTAAAATAATTGCCTCCACTTTAGAGAAGCCTGAAGCTCAGTGAGGTTACGCTTTCTCAGATCACAAAGATTTTCTGTCTTGTAATTTCTAAAATTAAATATCAAATTTAAATTAAATTATGAATGTTAAATTATCAGCTTTTTGTGGGAGAAGGCGCAGACATTGCCTTTGGTAAGTTAGTTATATATACAATTACATATGTACGTACATTAAAAAATTATGTGATGGCATGAAATGAAAACATATGTGAAAAATAACAGAGGAGGTCAGAAATAAGTCCATGATGAAGCCTGGCCCGCCTGCCCGGTCTTTACAGAGGCACCTGGCACAGATGCTGGGTCAGGGTCGAGGAGGGAGTAAAGGTCACGGCCAGGGGTGGGAAGAGGCCGCTGTTCCGGCCACTGCATCACTCACAGCAGCGGCTTCCCGCGTTCTCATGAAATGTCACTATGGTGACGGAGCCTGGCGGCCTGCCTCCGGGCAGAGTGGGGGGCATGCCCTGGGAAGATGCTATATTTCCACCTGCGCTCTCTCCAGCCCGGGAGACACTTGTTACAGTGTTTAGCCCCTTTAACATTCATCTGGGGTCTGGAAACCCCACAGGGCCCTCCTGCAGGAAGGCACCAATGGTCCTGGGGTCTAAATTAAATCCCCACCTGCAGCTGAACTCCCTCTCCAGCCTCCTCACCAAGGACAGGTCGGATTGGTGGCTGCTCTGTGGAGACAGGGAGCCGACCCCCGGCAGGCTGGCCCTCCGGGGAGTCAGGAAGCTTGATTTTATACTGAATTGAAATCTGTCTTCCTGCCAAAATCCTTTTGCTTCTATATCCATCAGAAATGGATTATCTACGCTTCTTATTGTTGGTTTTGGACACCAAGTACTTTTTGAATTAGAAACCTTCAAAAAAAAAAAAAAAGAAGAAGAAGAAGAGAGAGAGACCTTTGAGAGAGAAAGAGCGTGTCCCTGAGAGAGTGGCTCTAAATAGCGTGTCCTTGTCGATTTAAGGTGAATGTTGGAATCGTGGTAAGTATTGGCCAAAAGGGAGATTCTTTTTGCAGGTCATTCGATACCCACAGACCAGCGATGTGGGCAAGGGAGGGACCTATCACATGGGCTCACCTCCGGCTTGCTGGCTCAGAAAACAGTCCGCTGGTTCCCAGGAAATGAAAGGAACTTTCCTGTAAGGAAATGAAACTTTGCCAACCTCATTGCTGGGGACACGTTTATCTAAAGGGACTTGGCTGGCGGTCACGCATCTTAGAAGCACACGGCACACAAAGACATTTAAAGGAGCGGCTACTCACTAACCATCCACTAGCAGGACGCCCGCGTCGGTGGAGACCAGCAAGGCCTGGCCCCAGGGCTCTGCGCACACGGCTTCGTGGGGGAAGTCACTGCAGAAGCACTGGGGCTCCCAGGGCTGCGAGGGGACACAAGCATCCAACGTAAGCGCACCAGGAAGAACGGGTCGGCCCCCCGGGGACTGCGTAGTCCGCCGCCTGAACCAGTGACACCGGGCCTCCACCTGCGGGCTCCACGGGCTCTGCACTCAGTTCTTGTTCTTAAGGAGTCTCCTTTCTTTCTTTTTAAAATATATTTTTATTGATTTCAGAGAGGAAGGGAGAGGGACAGAGAGATAGAAACATCAATACTGAGAATCACTGATTGGCTGCCTCCTGCATGCCCCCCATGTGCCCTGGGGGAATTGAACTGTGACCTCCTGGTTCATAGATGAACTCTCACCACTGAGCCATGCCAGCAGGGCTTACGGAGTCTCCTTTCAAATCATATGCAACAGGAAAAGAGAGCCGGCACGTGTTTCGGACACCATCACCTGTCCCCATGTTCTAAATGCTCTTTAGGGGCAATTGAAGCGTTCATCACTTTTTTTTTTTTTTTTTTAGCAAATGTTTTTCTTTAACACCTGCAAGTTGGACCAATTGATGCTTATATTTTTGGAGAGCTTACTTTACTTCATCATAAAAGGGAGTCCTACGTAACTCACTCAAACAGGTTAGATTCCTGTGTTGCTGATTCAGTAAAATTATTAAGACATACAGAATACGAGAAGTTGACAGTGTCTTTACAGGAAAATGCTTATTGACCCATTCAAGGCCACACAATCTTAAAGAAAATAATAACACATTAGTAGAAATTTGGCAAGTTCTGCCGACAAACCTATTCATGTCCCCCCACGTGACATTCATACCACGTGACTCTTGTCATTAGTTTCAATTTTATTTCAGGCTCAAAGAGTGGGCCCTCCCTCCCACTGTGTCCGACTGGCGTGTGGATGCCTGGCCTCAGTGGTGGGTCTCAGTCCCACAGAATCGTGGACATTTCCATCAGAGAACTGTTAACATTTCTCCAAAGCACCTGGCTTGACCTCAAAGGAGAAAGAAGATTTGAGAGAGTCTCAGGGGCGAGTTGAAGTCGTACCTCTTCACTCTCAGACGTCCCACCAGGCTGTGCACCCGCTGGATGCAGGCGCACGCACTCAAAGCAGAAGTGACGGCTCTGAGGTCACCTTCAAGGGTGCCATTTGCAAATTCTCTGTGTATTATTGCTCTCTCAGAAAAGTATACTCTCTTCCTTTAAGAACCACATGCCTCCAAATGAGTATTCTGATTGCTAAGAGAAGGCCTGGACTGTTCTGAAAAGTTGTGCAAAGGCTGTGAAGATATTTTATAACCCGAAAAAGGGCTACGCGAGAGCGGGTCAGTCACTGGCATGGCATTTTCCTAAGAAGATTTCTGGAAGGTCTGGGTTTGTGACTTACAGCAGGAGAACATGACAAGCAAGTGAATATCAATGCCACGTGAGAGGCAGACGGGGACACCAGAGCACTCAGTGACACCGAGATGGAAACCAAGTCCAAGGACATGTCTCCTCTCAGCCAAGGACTCAAGTGAGAACACCCGGGCAGAACAGGGCTCCTGACCCAGAAGATCCAAGGGCCCTCGAGGACCCGGATGGGGTGGGGTGGGGTGGTGCAGGTCTGTGAAACCTGAGACAGTGGGCACCGTGCTGTGCAGATACGCCGTCTGTACATTGTAATGGGCCTGTGTGCTCATCCATTGCTTTCTGAGTTCTCGAAGGGGCGGGACTCCATGACGTGGGGCATCATGGAGGAGGTGTCGCAGACACAGAGGCTCTGAGGGCGGATGGCCTTCGCCATTTCTCTGGACTCCCCTCTGCCACGAGGCTGAGCACAGGCTGCAGGGCTGAATGAGGCCCCAGGCCTTCCCGCCTCAGCACAGGACTGACCTCCCTCCCTCTGAGAGCTCAGGGGACAGTGGATGCCTGGGCGGTTGGGAAAGCCCATCCCCTGGACAGAGAAGACTCTTGGGGCCGCATGTGGGTCTCTGGCCTCTGCGGGGCCAGCTGGACAGGACCCACGCGACCTGAAAGCAGGGCTGCCGAGGGCCTGGGCCCCTGGGCGGCTCGGAGCTGGCCCGAGAGATGCAAGTCGCGCTTTGTTGGTCACTAGTGAACATGTTACTGCTGCACACGCCCTCCTCCTGCCCCACGAGCCTCCTCCTAAGAATCTGAGTAACTCACTGGGGACAAGGACATTCAGAGTTGAACTTGAAGGATCATCAGCTCACCTCTTTTTTACAGATCCCTGAGGCCACCAAGCCGGACGGGGCGTCCACTCTCACAATGGATTTCAGCTTTAGTGCCTTCAGAACAGAGAGCTCTTTGAATGTTTGTTACCAGGCAGTAAAAGACAGCAGGGTCAACAATTACGACTTGAAGTTTTCAAAAACATAAAACAGGAGTAATTTCAGATTGAGCCCAGCTTCCCACACGGCCCTCGCGATGAAGATAAGCAGGCAGCCTGGTATGGGGAAGCCCTGACAATGTCCCAACCCAAGGACCCAAATGCAGTCTGTCTCTCCACCGATCAATAATCAATACAGTGATTTCCAACCGCGAGTACCGAAAACAACTCCGACCTCCTGAAACCTGGTGAACAGTGTCTCTGAGGGGAGAGCTGAGATCTTCAACCAAGGACCACGCTGGGGGCCTGACACTGCATCTGTCTGGAAACGGTGACCTTTCCTCTCGCTCTCCAAGGTCACCTTGCTCAGCTCTCTGCTTTGGGTGAGAACCTTAGCAGCTGGCAGCTGGCCTCCTCCTGTTGTGACGTGGGGTCAGCAAAGCGCTGCCACCTCCCGGAACTGAGAAATACTGATGTCGCGTGGGAGCAAGGCCAAGGGGAGGATTTCCTCCAGGATCTGGAACGAGGTGAGGACCGAGGGCCACCTGACCGAGCAGCAGGGGAAACTCTGTGAGGACACTGCCCCCTGCTCACCCCTGCCTGGGAGGGGTTCAGGGTGCTTTTCCCAAATTGGCTGCCCACTCTTCAGAAAGCTCTGGGAGGCAGGCAAACGGGAGGCAGGCAACGGGACGCTCCCTTGGCCAGAGGGGCCCCGCTGGGCCCTGCGGCCTCTCTCTTCCCTCTGCACAGCGCCCTGCTCTCACTCACGCCGCACAGAGCCACGCCTGCACAGAGCCACGCCTGCAGGCTTCGCAACCATCTCCCTCAGGGAAAGCACAGGCTCGGCAGGACTGGGAGAACTGACATTCTTTGCTGGGTCGGATGGGCTCACGGCTGCACATCCTCTGAAAGCGGTTTCAGAACACGACCCACCTGCCCTATTCTCACAAACTCCGCCTGGCGGGCCTCCTCTTTCTTCCGCGCAGACTTGGGCGACTCTGGTAAGACATCACTAAATGATCGTCTGTTCAGCATGTTCTGGAAGAGAGACACACGTTAGAGTTCCACAGAGCTTTGGGGAGCCCCACGCGTGGCAAGTCTGTGCTGGATGCAGGGATGACAGAGCCGGCAGGTGCAGAGCCAGCAGTGAAGGCTGAGGGCCAGGGCTGTGACCTTGAGCAAGCCAGCAGCTCCAGAAAAACCTTCCAAGCACCCAGGCTCTCTCCACATCCCCGCTCCCTGCCCACCAGCACATGGCCCTGGTCATGTGAGCAATGCCAAGGCAGCCACCCCCAGAAGCACCTCCAATGCTCCAGGGGCTGCTGTTCGACCTGGACATGCCTGCCCAGCTGCACCTCGACTCCCACGGCCCTGGCTTTGTGAAACCACGTCCCCGTGTGTGGACAGTCACCATCCTCGTCGTAGGAACGAGAGGACATCAGCCACGGGCCACGGAGCCACAGGCCTGTCCTGACAGCAGGATCCAGGCGAGGCCTCTGTGCGTCTACCCAGGACTCATCACGGGGACTGTGTTCCCAGCTCGACCCCACGCGTAGGAAAGGGACCAGTTACCTTGTGCAAGTCTGGCATCAAATCCTGGTGCAGCGACCGAATCAACATGTCCAGAGTGCGTCGGCGCTTCTGGGCGAAGGTCGGGGTTTCCAAGGTGGCCTTTTCACCGTTAATTACTGAAAGAAACCAAGTTGTAAAGGGGCTACTGATACGAACATGCTGTCGAGGAAGGTCCGCCTCATAGTGACACCACCCGCTTTCCTAATATGGGCACGACCGCGAGTAATGCCCTCGCGAAGCTCGCTTCAGAACGCTCCCACTTTCTTCATACAAATCCACCGTCCCGGGCAAGCCCGTCGCACCTTCCCTGCCGGCTGCAAGCTTCGAGCAGCGGGTGTATGTAATACTTGAACACCTACACATCCAGCCTGCCCATCCACCTTTCCACCCATCCATCCACCCATCCACCCACTCATCCACAGGATGCCATTCCATGGGATTAAAGATACATATTTGCTATATTTTGTTAGAAAAAAAATAACACTTGACTAAGCAGAGTACTCAGCGTCTTAGCCTAATGGAAGTTTCTTCTGGGAAAAGAAAGCTAGTGGTTTAGTGGACTAGACACTGAAGTTACGATAGTGGCTGCCCAGCGACACGTCAGGGCACAGGACAGAGTGCAATGGGGGCGAGGAGCCTGAGGTGCAGACAGCGGTGGGTTTGAACGCCAGCGGTGCTGCCACATACATTCTCAGCAAACGGTTTAGTTGTGTGGGGCCTCAGTTTTCTACCTTGTAAAATGGGTATAACTGTATTTCCTTGTAAGGGTTGTTGTACATTTTTAAATGACATAATACATATAAAGAGTTAGCACAGTGCTAGGCACAGCCAACTGAATGGATGAGCTATTATTAACAGTTCTCTTTCTCAGGCGGAGGGCCGAAGGAAGGACGGCGCTCACAGGCCGGACAGCGACCTCCCTGCGACAGGCTGTTCCTGGGTGAGGCCTGTACGCTGTTGGCAAGACATCGCTTAAGGAACTTAAACTTTGTTGTTTTTTTTTTGTTTTTTTTTTTTTAAATATATTTTTCCGATCTTTCAGAGAGGAAGGGAGAGAGACAGAGAGAGCCAGAAACATCGATGAGAGAGAAACATCGATCAGCTGCCTCCTGCACATCCCCCACCGGGGATGCGCCCGCAACCCAGGCACATGCCCCCGACCGGAATCGAAGCCGGGACCCCTCAGTCCGCAGGCCGACGCTCCATCCACCGAGCCAAACCGGTTTTGGCAGGAACTTAAACTTTGAACGTCTCGCATTTCCTCTCATTCTGGGACTGGGAATTTTTTTGTTTGACACTATTTTTTCCTTAGCATCCCAGAAATATCCATCCTAAATGACTTGTTTTAGCTGAATAAGGAGAAAAGTTCCTTTTTTTTTTTTTTTGCTAAAATGCCACTTCCTGTTGTCTAGAGTTTTCCACCTGGCCCACTCCCACCCTCCTAATAAACCCACGTCAGGGTTCAGAGACGTCTGATCGTTGGCTTCCACCTTTTCTCAGTCCACCAGCCCCTCCTGTCCTCCTGGCTCCCTCCTCTGTGACTTCAACACCCCTTCTCATAACCTTTGGCCTGTGTTCTTCCACTGGGTCCCCTGTGCAAATCTTCAACTGAACGCTTCATGACCTCCCACCCCAAGAGGGGGCTGAAGAAGTCTCCCTGCTGACTGGCTCCATTAAAAAAACACACAGATATATACACTTTTTAATGATTTCAGAGAGGAAGGGAGAGGGAGAGAGAGATAGAAACATCGATGGGCTGCTTCCTGCACTCCCCCTACTGGGGATCGAGCCCGCATGTACCCTGATGGAATCGAACCAGCAACCTCTTGGTTCATGGTTCGACACTCAACCACTGAGCAACACCGGCCAGGCAACTGGCTCCATTTAAAGCCAAGGATAACTTGAGTCCTTTGTTGCTGAGTGATCTCCAATCCCTGGTGAAAGGGCTACCAGCCCGTGATGGTTCCCTCCCTGAGCCCGCACTCCCCAGGCACGGCTCACCCCCGCACCCAGGTCTCCAGACCCTTCCTCGCAGGTGAGGGGAGGGAGGGCAGGGACACGGGGACACCGGGCAGCTGCACACACCTCAGGAAACTACAGACGCTTCGCACGGAGAATGAGAGTACCTGGCACGGAATCGATGCCCGAGCAACACACTCCCTTACACAGCATCCGGAGTCTGAAGAACGTATTCTGACGTAGAACAAGTTGCAAAAAACACTTCAAAACAGCACTTACATTTCACCAGCAAGAAGTCCCTGAACTCCTGGTGGTCTGTGAACACGGGCGGGGAGGGCAGGGGCGGGCCGAAGAGCGGCACGCTTTCTTCCGAGAAGATTTTCAGCCTGCGGAGAGCACGCCGCAGTTACCGGCCGCTTCTTCAGCGGCCACGGCATCTGGGCCTAAAATGTGTCCAGCTGCCCACGTGACGGGGCAGGAATATTCACACCCAGATGGTGCCTTCCCGTGGCTGCCAGCGCCCAGCTACTGTGCATTCGGGCAGAGGCCAGCTCTCCCCGTGTCCTTCGTGGCCCAGCCCAGCAGCCGTGGGCAAGGTCGGGCGGCCCAGGAGTTACAGCAAAAGCCGCCACTGGGCACCCTCTGCACACCAGGGAGCACACTGGTATTTTAAGACACGTCATCAATGGATTCTCACCAACCTGCCAAGGTGGCATCATTGCCTCACCCTGGCATCACCCGAGGCTTAAAGACGACAGATGCTTTTTCAGAGCCTCCACGCTAATAAGGGACAGTCGGGGTTCCAACCCAGATCTATTTGGCCTAAAGTTCATGCTCTTTTCACAACTTCATGATCCCTTAACAGAGGAGTGTTTGAGACCAGAAGGACAAACAGGCCAGGGTACAGCCTAGGAAAGGGGGTG
Source organism: Myotis daubentonii (assembly GCF_963259705.1). Taxonomy (NCBI): domain Eukaryota; kingdom Metazoa; phylum Chordata; class Mammalia; order Chiroptera; family Vespertilionidae; genus Myotis; species Myotis daubentonii. The sequence continues at coordinate 76,147,569 of NC_081850.1, read as the reverse complement.
CTCTGGTCAGGATCAGACCATAAAACCCCAAAGCACCCGGCCTCGGTCTCCTGCACGGAGCAGCGTCACAGGGAACCAGTTTTCCCCAAAGAGAGGGTGGCCTTGAAGAAAGTTCTCTAAGGCGAGGACATCAACTCAATCGAGAAATATCTATATCAGGAGTCTCACATTATGAACACAAATTAGCAAGCAAACGTGCGAATCAGAACCAGAGATGATGACGAAGTCAGTACCTACCTGTAATTGTCGTTTTGTTGATCATACCTCACTAAGGCAAAAATATCTGTGGTGATGGTTAAGGAAATTAATCAAATGCTCACAGTCCAAGGCTTGTGCTTTGAAAATCCGTGGGGAGTCATCCCAGACCCGCCCTTTGTGGGCAGGGCACCTGTCGCCCACCCTTCGGAGGACTTTTTGGAAAGAGACCACCCGGGCAGACGTAGGTCCAGCCACTGAGTGATTATCCTTTGGGGAAAGAGCTAACCCTCCAAGTGTGTCAGGAGAGCAACATGAATAAAGCTGCTAAGCAAGGAAGACGCCAGCAAAGCAAAAAGAGCAACTCTGTTGCCTGGAATGCAAAGATCCCAACCGGAAACCAGTCATGGATTCCATCTGACACACTCTGAAGAGAAAAGCAGCTCCCCTTTCTCCTTCTGGCTTTGGTAGAATAAACAAACCAAACACTCATGTGGCTGGTGGCAGCCTCTGGGAGCCTCTACGTGGCTTGTGCCAGGCACGCTGAGCTGAAATAGTACCAACCCTCCAGGCAGCTTCCTCCCGCTAACTCCCTGCCCCCCCGCACCTCCCCGCATCGCCCCGCTTTCCTTAGCTCGGGCGGCAATGCCATCAGTTCCTCAAAGTGCTTCCCCATCTCGCCTCAGAGGAAGGAATCTGCACCCACTACCTGCCTGGCCCCTTCCACACACATATGTGCCCCAAAGCGAAATGAAATTCTAAAAAGAATGAGCGCCCCTCGGCCACCTGCAGAGCCACCCTCCCGTCCCATGCTGGCAACATGAGCTGCACAGAAACGAGAGGGAGCAAATAAAAATGATGAATTCTATCATTTCTCAAATTTTAAGAGATGACAATGCAACAGCTATTATGAGGGCTTAGAATCAACAAAGAAATAGTATTCTGGCTTTTTATCTTCACTTGCAAGTTTTTATACCCAAAGCAAATTTCTCAGAGGATTCACCAGAATTCTTCTAATTCAGTTCTTATCAATGGACGGTAGGAAGTTTCCCTCATTTCAGAGACTACCTGAGGGAAGGGAAGAGATTTCAGAAGTCAAGGATTGTCTGGGAATTAATCCACAATTACTCCAAGGGGTGGAGAGAGAAGAGAGAACGATGCTGAGGGAAAATCCCAAATGGCAGATGTAAGAATCTATCAACACAAAACAATATAACATGCAAGTCAATGATAACTCTTGGCGAGAGGGCCATTTCCGTCCCGTGAGGCTGAGTGATAGCCCACCGAACCAGAGAGTCACAAGGCCCAGGATACGTGTAAAATGGGAGCGGATCATGGAAGGCTTAAAGGCAGGACAGGGCTCCTCTCCTTCCTGGAACACAATGGTGACGATGTCGTTCCCGATGTGGCGCTTCCTTTCCACCTGGATTGAGCACAAATAGCACCACTGAGAAGGCCGCTCAGACCCAGCAGAGCTGAAAAAGCAGCACAGTGCGACAGCCACCAGGACCAGGGCCCAAGCTTCGGCCGCTTTCACGCCTTGCCTCCCAGGGCTTACCAGCCGGCTCCCGGCTCTGCTGTCCGTCTCCACCTCGCCTCTCCCAATTCGGGCCTCATGTCCTCATCCAGCCTCTGCAGAAGCCTCCTAGCCAGCCTCCCTGCCTCCACTCTCCCATTTTACTTTTCTGATCGCGTTCATCTTCATCATCATCATCATCATCGCCTTAGCCTGGCATCCAAGGCCCCCAAACAAGAGGCAGTGCATCCGAATTCCCTGGGGATGGGCTCAGTGTGTGGATTTTTAGAAAAGCTTAGTTCTGACACAGATACTGGTTAAAACAAGGCCCTACCTAAGCTGACCCCAGCTGACCTTTCCAAAATGATCTCCTTGACGTGTGGTCAGTGTTTTTTTTTCTGTAAAGGGCCAGACAGGAAATACTTTCAGTTTTATAGATCATATTATCTTTTTGCAAACACTCATCAGCCATTACTCAGAACGCACTTATTTTAGGTTCTGGACAAGACACAAGGCCCACTGCGAGGAGTCACAGGGGAAAGGCAGCGTAAATGCAAAACAGCCTCTCAGGAGTCACAAACCACTCACACACACGCAGATACACACGCTCTCACACAGATACACATGATCACACATGCAGATACACACGCTCTCACACAGACACGGCGTGCACTGCTCCCTCTGGTCCTTCATTACTTTCTGGTGAAGGCACCAGGGAGGGTGGTTCTCCCTAAGGCTGTGGAAGGTTCCAGTGCAGAGACTGCAGACAGCACCCTGAACTGGGGCCGAAGCTCTGCTCCTCTGTTGGCACCTTAGTCTGACTCCAGGAAACCGGCGGAGCTTTCTGCTGTCAGTCACGTGTGAGGGCCTGCGGCCGAGTGCCAGCGCTCGCACCCACCTGCTGCTTGTTCTCCTTGGAGTACGGCAGCATGGTGGACACGTGGAACATGATCTCGTGGCCTTGGTAGAGAGTGTAGACCGAGTGGATCCCTGTGGTGTCATCTGTAAAACACGAACACGCACTGAATGGGTGCAGTGAACGCCGGGGCCGGAGGAAGGGTCTCCATGGGAGACAGACGAGGCGCTGCAGACAATCGGACGGTCCCTAAGGTCCCTCTGGCCTGTCCACCTGCGGGGAGCGCAGTGTGAATGCTGCCCGTGGGCAGCCCTCCCCCTCCCGCTCTCCGCTCGCTTTCTGACAGACTCGTGCCTCGCCCCGGAGTCAGGACGGCATGGGAAGTCTGAGCTAGAAGGGAGAGTGTGCTGTAACTCCTCGCTTTCCAGTTACCGCCAGTGGACAGGACAAAAGTAACACAAGATGCCACACCAATACTGACCGTGTGTGTCCATGAAACACGGGCAGACTGAACAGCGGCCCCGTGCCAGGCTGGTGTGGGGCTCAAACCCCCGCTTACCCTCTTTCCCCGACTTGGATATAAGTTCAGGCCGGCGGCAGGAGGCCTACCAAGGCCAGCAGTGCCAAGCCAGGGCGAGCTTACTTTTGGTGTCCAGACCGCCGCGGTAGCCCGTCCAGCCCTTCAGAGTGATTGTGTCGCCCAGGAGGTGTAAGAATTTCTGAAAAGCGTCACTTCCGATTTCTGTGAAAAAAGGGAAAGTGCAGCAAGTCCTCCTCTAGCTGCAGCTGCTGAAGAGCCAGCTCTGCGGACGAATGGTGCATACTGTGGGAAAGGGAGTGGGCCCGGCAGGAGGGCCACGGCTCCCAGGACACGGGAAGGAAACCACAGCATCAGACTAACCAGCCCCCCCGCTGGCGGGGCCACAAGGGATAACACATGATGACTGTTTCCACGAATGATAGAAGACACTGAACATGACAAGTGCTAAATAACAGGAAATGACGCCATCTTACAATCCCCCAGCCCTGACCTCACAGGGAAGAGCCCCCCTCTGCTCCCGATTATGCAGAACCAGCTTCTTCCGACCCCACGTCACTTCCCATCGAGACCCGGGACAAGTTAAGCGACCGGTAAGTATTTATCAAACCAACGAAACGGGGCAACATCTGCCTTACCAAATTTACCCTGGGAATTCACCCCACACTTTGCTGAAACTACCGGCGGTTTCTCTGCATTAAATAAAGGCTCCAACCCCACCGGCAAGTTTGGTTTCTGTCGGTTTCGGTTGTTAGAGCTGAAACGGGGGGGAGGGGGGGCCCTGTCAGCAGGGGAGACACTCACCGTTGCTGAACATCTCGTCATCGGTGAGCTGCCCGTCTTTGGCAAAAAGAACCCCGAACTTGAAGTTCACAGAGCCCTGCAATAAGACAACAAAAGGGGCGACTTTCATCTCGTCAGCAGAGCACGCCCAGTTGTGTGACGTGCTGGTTGTTACCCAGGGACACGGCCATGACAGCCTGGGCCCGGGGGGATGACTCCCTCCCCTCTATCCCAGTTTTGACCAACACGAAGAACAGTCACGCCTTCCTCTCTGTGGATTCTGACAGTGAAACTCTGCTTTTATGAGTTCATTCATCTGTCATGTCCTAAGGCGGCCAGGTCCATCCTGCAGCAAACAGAGCTGCAGGTCAGTGGCCCCCAGAACCCACAGGCTGGTACCATCTTCCGACCAACCCATCCACTGGGCCCAGACCCCAGGCAGCACTGGGGAGCTCAGTGCAGTCAAAGCTCAGTACGACAGTCTGAGGCTGAAACCTGTGGGCTCTTAGAAATAGAAATGGAAACTGTAGCTCATTTCCCCCAATTCCTAAAGACATTGAATCTCAAGAAGTCACACAACAGATATGGGGGGAAGGCAAGAAGTAGCCAGAACAGAGAAAGACAAGTACCAAATGGTTTTACTTATATGTGGAAGTTAATGAGCAAAATAAGTGAACAAACAAAATAGAAACAGACTCATAGGGACAGAGACCAGACTGACAGCTGTCAGAGGGGAGGGAGCAGGGGGCTGGGTGAAAAAGGTGAAGGGATTCCAGGGGTGGGGAATGTCTGGCCCACGGGCCCTAGAAGGCCCTCAAAATCATTTGGTCTGGCCCTGCTAAGGCATTAGGGGCGAGTTAATTAAATGTTTGACCAAATATAGCAGGCTAATTTTAAAAAATATATATTTTATTGATTTTTTTACAGAGAGGAAGGGAGAGGGAGAGTTAGAAACATCAGTGAGAGAGAAACATCGATCAGCTGCCTCCTGCACACCCCCTAGTAGGTATGTGCCTGCAACCCAGGTACATGCCCTTGACCGGAATCGAACCTGGGACCCTTGGGTCCACAGGCCGACGCTCTATCCACTGAGCCAAACCGGTCAGGGCGAGCAGGCTAATTTTTAAGTTGATAATTTTGTATGGCTCGCAAATGATGGTCCTTGGCAGAAAAGGTTCCCCACCTCTGGAATCATTAAGCAAAACAAAACAAAAGAAAACACCTCATAGACACAGACAGCAGTATGGTGATTACCAGAGGGAAAGTGGGATGGGGGCAGGTAGACGAGGGTGGGGGGTGGTAAATGGTGATGGAGGGAGACTTGACAGGGGGCGGTGAACACACCACACAGATGATGTATCATAGAATTATACACCTGAAGCCTATATAATTTTATTAACCAATGTCACCCCAATAAATTCAATAAAAAAAGAAGTAGCTAGTACAAATGTTCAGTCCACTATCCTCAACTCTAAACACTGGATTGGAATCAGGTCCTGCAGGAATGATACCAATGCAAGGTAATAGCTTCTACAGAAGAGGAATGAGGTCAGAGAACTCAATGTATTTAAAAACGTATTGATTTCAGAGAAGAAGGGAGAGATAGAAACATCAGTGATGAGAGAGAATTATTGACCAGCTGCCTCCTGCATGCTCCACACTGGGGATTGAGCCCACAACCCGGGCATGTGCCCTGACTGGGAATTGAACTGTGACCTCCTGGTTCATAGGTCGATGCTCAACCACTGAGCCACGCCAGCTGGGTGAGCTGTGTATTTTTAATAGTTTTTTCTCTTTAGCCAAGGGTGAATTTCTAGGTCTCATTACATTAGCCTCTATGCTTTGCTTTTGCACTTCTTGAAGTATTTCCTAATAGAGTAAAATCTAGGGTTGGAAGAGAATCAACCTTTACAAGGCCGCTTGGCCCTCCACTTGCTGGGGAATTTGTGTGGTCCGCGAAGGGGCAGGCCAGAATCAGAGGTGTTAAAAGTACTGGCCCGTGGGGCAGAGGTGCGGGGTCAGGACACAATGCCAGGCGTCAGGACAGCTACATTCCGGAGCCAAGACTTGGAATATCTAAGGGTCTCAGACAGTTTCTGTCCCCAACACAGCAAGGGGCAGATGCGTGACACCCACCAGCCAACATAGTTTTACACGCAGTGATTTTCTATGTGGAGCAGGGACAAGGGAGGGCGCTCCACGCTAGCCCCTCCACCTGCAGCCCTTCCTCAGCTCCTTCCGTGGAGGCCATTCCCATCACGCGCTCTCAGCTCAAATGTCCATTCCAGGGAGGCCTTCCCTGACCTCCCCAAATAGTCACCCTCCCCCAGGGCCCTCTCCATCACAGCACCTTATTTGTTTTTCTAAGAGCACATTCACACTCTGATGCTTTTGTTAAGCTTGTGTATTTGTCTGTTCTGCCACTGGAACCTGAGTCCTGAGAAGGAGGGATCATGCAGGTCTTACTTTCCACCAGCTCTGCAGGGCCCACCACAGAGCTGGGTGTACCGAGGGGGTGGATGAAGACTCATGGCCTAACTGTGCAGAATAAACGAGAAAGAAACAGACGGGTCAGATACAACTTCTTTTTCACAAGCTGCCCCAGTGTTGGGTAAACTCGGCATTCTGTCAGGGATCTCTCCGCTTTAGGGTTCTGTACTAACTCTCCCTTCTCTGGCAATGCTGCTAGTGATCACATGGCTCCAGAACTCTGGCACCTCCTCCTCCACTCTCAGGGGTCCCTTCAAAAGTACCCCCAGTGGCTTGGGGTCCACAGAGGCTTGGGGTTCTCAGAAGAAAAGTGCAGAGACTAAAGCAGAGGTTCTTGAACTTGGCCAGGCATCGGAATCACCTTGTTGGCTTGTTAAAATAAAGAGTGCTAGCCCACTGGTGTGGCTCAGTGATGGAGTGTCAACCCATGAACCAGGGTTCCATTCCGGGTCAGGGCACATGCCTGTTGCGGGCTCAGTCCCCAGTAGGGGGTGTGCAGGAGGCAGCTGATCAGTGATGTGTGTGTGTCTCTCTCTCCCTTTCTGTCTGAAATCAATACAAATATATTCAAAGTAAGAGTGCCAGGCTCCACTCCCAGAATTTCCAAGTCATTTCTGGAGTTGGGCCCAAGAACGAGTATCTCTGACAAGCTCCCTGGTGATGCTGAGGCTGTGGTCCAGGGACCCACTTTGAGAACTGCTGGACCAGAGGAGCAAACCAGCGGACCGGCAGGCACAGCTGACCTGACAGCTAGCGAGCCGAGGGCAGAAGGTCGGGGCCAATGGCCAGAGCACTGAGCCATGAACTGACAGCCCGTTAGAACCAGAGGGGACCCTGAGGTCCACCAAATCCACTTCCATCTCACAGACAGGACAGCGGGAGCCCAGGGAAGGCGGGGCTGCCCGAGGCCGGAACCAGGAGCTGGAAGCCGGGCTGCCGCTGCTCTTTCCGGTCCCACCCACAGTCTTCTCAGGATGGCTGTGAACTGAGTGAGCCGAGTCATTAGCAGAAATGAGACCCTCTGCTGACCGGTCACTGGGCTGCCCTGTGACTGGCCCCTGACACCAGGACCCTGCTGAGGACCCTCCGCCTCGCTGGGAAGCTGGCAGGATTAAGCGAATGAGCGTGGTGGTAGGGAAGCCTGAGAAATCTGTGGATTAGGGACTGTCTCGAAGCGTGTCAGCAGGATGTGCTGATGGGTCAGACATGGGCTGAGAGAGAGAGAGATGCTAGGATTTTTCCAAGTTTGGCCTGAGCAACTGGACGAATGATATGACCACGTACCGAGAGGCAAGTATGCACAACGGTAATTTACTGACTCAAATTGCCAATTTATAATATTTTAGGTTTTTCTCTATGTTAGTGATGTACTTAGAAAACATTTTTTTAAAGTGGGGCAACAGACAGGGCTGGGACCACACTATATATGGCATTCCGTAAACCGAGTGTGTGATCAAGTGTAGGCGCCTACTCTAATTGGATGAAAATTAAAATCTCCTACCTGCACCGATCCCGAAGCTAAAATGTGAATATTCCCCAGCAGATTTAAGTAGCTTGGCTGTTTGTGTCTCTATAGTGGCTGCACAGACACCCCTGAACCACCCCTGAGAAACCATGTCAGGAAGTACCGTAGACAAGGAGAGGTTGAACTGGAAGGAAAGCGTGGTTATACACGCGGACACCGAGCACAGAGGGACAGACGGCTCAGCAAGGCACTTACCTCTTGTTCTTCGAGAACCAGCAGGTCCTGTCAAACAAAGTTTGAAAAGTTATGTCCGTGCTTAGCAGCGATCCTTGTATTTCGACTTCCTATGAAAGCCGAGCTGTAATTTACTGAAGTTTATCCCCCACCCAGAAGTGCTGTAAACATTTAAATGTAGCTCTACAGACTTTTACAAAATACCTGGTCATTTCAGAAAGTCATATTATCTGGAAACAAAGACGGAGCACGGCTGTGGGAAGGAAGACACAGACCCCTAGGTCCGTCATCTCAGCTAGCCTTGCACACACTGCCTCCTGGAAGGTTCTGGCCAAGAAAAATGCTGCTACGACAGAGCAGCCAGAAACAGATCACATTTCCAAGCAGCAGCCACTTGGTGGAAAGAGGCCGTCTTCGTAATGCAGGCGGCTTAGTTCTATTTACTTCTTAGATCCAGGGATTTTTTAAGAACTCTTTCCCCTAAACCCAAAGCCTGCTGCTCACGGCTTCCTAAGGGAGGTCTACAGAAACCTGGTGAGAGCCGGGGAAACACTGCTGCCAAGCGGCACACTCATGTGCACACACACACACACACGCACACACGCACACACACTTATGCACACGCGCACACACGCACACTCACTCATGCACACGCGCATGCACACACGAGCACGCACACACATGCGCGCGCACACACTCACACTCATGCACGCGTGCGTGCGCACACACACACACATACACACACACACACACACTGGGCAAGCTCCTGGGAATAGTTACTTGTAAGGGAAAGAAAGCTGGACCATGAATGTGGGGGCAGCATGGACGTCTCTGCTGTGCTATAAACAGCAGAGGCTGCTGTATCTCGTTTACTTGTCCTCTTACTTTACGGAAGGGCGAGCAGGCAAGGGCGACTGGGCAGAGGTGAGCTCAGCAGCAGCCATGGGAAGGAGCACCAGTGCGCTCCGTGGGTTTTGGGGCTCAGTGTCTGGGGGTCACGTCCCCTCCCAGAAGGAAAGAGTTGATAAGCCATACAAATGAAGTGCCAGAGGCACACCGACGTATAACTCTAACTGTTCTTATGTTTGCTATAAAAATTACTTCTAAGCATAACAGGGCTTACAGCTGCTTCAAGCTGGATCTCCCACACCTGGTTTTGCCTCAGTCCCTTTTGGTCCCAGCACAGCATTCTACCTGAATCGCAGCTTGACAAGCACATTTCATATTTATTTAATATATATTTTTTTTAATTTCAAAAAGGAAGGGAAGAGGGAGAGAGAGACAGAAACATCAATGATGAGAGAGAACCATTGGTCGACTGTCTCCTGCACACCCTCCACTGGGGATCGAGACCACAACCTTGGCATGTGCCCTTGACCGGAATCGAACCTGGGACCCTTTAGTCCGCAAGCTGACGTTCTATCCACTGAGAGAAACTGGTTAGAGCCACATTTCATATTTATTATTTTTTAAAAATCTGACATTCCCCATAACTCTGTATCACTCAGTACAAGGAGGGGCTTTTAGGCCAATAAGATCCTTCTGACACACCCCTTTCGGACCACTGGTGGAGGAGCCTGTTGCTAGCGGTCTCAGCTGTGGCTGTGCCTAGAATACAGACTCCCGGCCTGCCCCTTGGGCCTGGCATAGCAGGATCTCAGTGTGAGTTCTCCAGGACCTAACACGGATCGAAGTGGTACAATTATGAAGCAGAAAGTCCCGTTACCTTCTGTATCTCAGGATGAAAAATTTCCCTGGGGCCTTTCTCAAATTTGTCCAGATTCATGGCACTGAAACAGAACAGAGAGCGTGAGGCAGGCGCGGCAGGAACGGGAAGGACGCGGAGCAGGTCTCGGCTCTTCAGAGAAGCTGGAGAGCATCTCCTAGGACAGTGGTGGGCAAACTGCGGCTCGCGAGCCACATGCGACTCTTTGGCCCCTTGAGTGTGGCTCTTCCACAAAATACCGACTTCTGCGCATGGGCCATGAAGATTCAATCGCACTGTACGTGCACGCCCGCAGGTGGTATTTTGTGGAAGAGCCACGCTCAAGGGGCCAAAGAGTCGCATGTGGCTCGAGAGCCGCAGTTTGCCAACCACTGTCCTAGGAAATCGTGGGAGGGCCTGGCCCCCAGGAGACAGACGAGCGAGGAGGAATCCAGGAGTAACTATGTGAACATAGGACAGGAACCACACACCACACTGTACTTTCCTTACATAACTGTCCCCAGTGACACTCGATGGTAAGGGGGGCGGGGAGGAATCGAGAGCATTTGCTTTGGGCAACCCTGACTAATCTTCATGATTCTTACTTTTATTTCCTAAAAGAGTGACTCACTGACAGTTACAGAACGAGTCATGATAAACTGAGATGTAATGAAGATGACCTGGTATTTCTTTCTTCCTGCGGTAATTCCTCTGCCACGAATGGCAAAAGACCATCCCGAACAAGGCTGTTCTTTGTTTTACTTTGGACAAGCAACGCGCATTTCCTGCTGCCTATGCCCCTGGAGAGGAAAACCAGGGCCACTGAGCCAGACCTCCGAGGCCCCTTCAGCCAGGATTCCTCTGCTCGTGACAGGCAAACATGAGAGCTAGTGTTAAAGTGTGTACCTACGCCAGGCCCTCTGCTAAATGCTGTAAGGGCCTGTCTCGTTTAGTCTGTGAGGCAAGTGCTAGTTTACCCCCATGTTACAGATGAGGAAGACAGCGAGCTGACAGAGTGACCCCGGCTCCTGGGGTTGGGGTTCCACTCGGAGGCACTCACCTTAAGATGGACTTCACAGAGAGAGTCTTGGTGGGGCTGTAGGGAAGGCATATTTTCTGGGTACCCTGGAAAGTCAAAATGCCCGATCAGGGAAGCGTGGCAACTCCCATCTCTGAAAGCGCCCTCCCCGGTCACTTAAAGGAACCACGCCTGGCCTTGCTCACTCCCGTCAGTGGCCCAGCTATGAGTAAAGTCATTCTATGACGCAGAATGTTGCTCAGACCGGACAGCGTCTGCCCCTCTCCTAGCCCAGCACTCATGGGTCTCAGCATTACAGCCTCCTCCACGGACGGACTGACAGGTCCTCCGCGCCTTCGGGGTTGTGAGCAGATGTGCCATCTGAGCCAGGCGAGAAGGGGGTTTGGTCTCTGAGTCGAGGGTCAGATCAGCCTCAAAGATCATGAAAACATAACAGGCCCCAAATGTGATAGCCCCAAGTCCAAGACTCGAATGAGAAACCACCGAATCTTGCGGAAGGCCTGTGTGAGTCCTCTGTTTCCTGGTGGAAGCCCGTTTCCTCCTCCCACTGTGACTAACGCAGGGAAAGTACCCCAGTAGATGTTGGGAGCGTGAAAGGGAATGAACGAAGGACCCACATCGTTTGTGGTGAAGAAAAACACAAATGGCCAATCCCACGAGGCCTGGGCTCCCCTCCCTGTGGGCAGTTCACGAAGAACCCCAGGGGCCAGAGCCTCTCTGTCCATACACCCCGCCTCGGGCCGACCTCGGCTTCTCTACACAAATGCCTTTACGTCAGGCTGTTACCTTAACCTGCCTAAAAAAAGACATTTCTGACACGTGATGTGGACACTTATGTAAACAGAAGCAGCAGAGCACACAGGTTAAGTGGGAGGAAACTCCAGGCCCAAACTGGTTACTTACCGTTTTCCTCCAGAGAATTGCACGATATTGAGGGACTCGCTGATTGTTCTGGTCAGAAAGGGTCACGGACAAGAAGAAGGGGCTCTTCTCAGCATCGTTTCCGATGTAGTTCTGATGGACTGGGGAAGAGATGGGCTTAGGACAGGGACAGCCTAATGGCTCCTCCAGTCCCCAGTGTGGGGGCACGTCAGGTGGTATCCAGCCCTTGGCACAGGGTCGGGGAGCAGCAATCCCAAACCCAGCTTGAGACAGAACCCAATCACCCTCTAGAACAGTGGTTCAACCTTCCTAACGCCGCGACCCTTTAATACAGTTCCTCATGTTGTGGTGACCCCCAATTTCATTGTTACAAATTGAACATAAAACATAGTGATTAATCACAAAAACAATATGTAATTACATATGTGTTTTCTGATGGTCTTAGGCGACCTCTGTGAAAGGGTCGTTCGACCCCCAAAGGGATCTCGACCCACAGGTTGAGAACCGCTGCTCTAGAATCACGCACTCCCATTCCCCTAGCCAGGGGCTGGTTCTGGGGTGAGCGTATGACCTCATTCTGGCCAATGAGACAGGAGGATAAACGTATCAAGAGGTTTCTGGAAAGGCTTCCTCACTCTTGGAGACGGCCTTCCGGGTGAACTCTGGATGGTGGTGTCTCGAGGTGAGGCCTGGAATCGCTGCAGCCATTCTGTGACCCCGAGGAAGCCCAGCCTGGTGCCGTCACAGAGCCTGTGACCACCCCCGCTTAGAGCCTGGCCTCCCTCTGGGTTCTTATCAGACCCCTCACTGTTTCAGCCATTGAGGAAGCCGAGGCATGCACACATCTCCCTCCGTCATCACTGCTCCAGGACTATGGTTTGCAAGCATTTGGGAGGCTGACAACTTCCCACTGATTTCTTTCTTTATAACGAAGTATGCCTTGCCAAGTAAGGGAGCTTCTTAGCACAGTGCAGGACTGGATTGTTTAAAAAGATACCTTTTGGGTCTGGCCACTCTCATTTTCTAGTTCAAGCCTCACATCTTCTACAAACTAATGTATTAGTCTGATAAGAAATGTGTCTAACTCATTTCCAATCCCACAGCAGCGACTGTTCTTCCATTTCTTCTGCCGTGAGCCACGCTCCTGCCTGCCACCTCTCCGTGTGTTCACCAGAGCCCTTCGTCGTACGCGTGTGTCACCCTAATGGCGGAGCTCCCGCCACGCGCCAGGCATCAGGCCTGGGGTTTTCCCTGTGTATCTCTTTGAAACCTCCGTCCAAACCTGCCAGGTGTGAACCAGTAACACCCCCACTTCACAGATAAGGAAACAGTCTCAGAGAAGCAGAGAGTAGCAGGTGTAAGGTCCTATGGTGAGTAACGGTGGGGCCGGATTCAAACCCATGAAGGCAGGGGCCTCCACATTGGCCCTGGAGCTCAGGGAGCCATTTCTCTTCCCACTGCCTTACACTGTTCAAAACCCACTACACTCAGGGCACTTGCCTCGTTAAATCTAAAGTTGCTTTCCACCCTGCAAATTCTTCTATGACTTGAAACATAGAAGATGATCTAATCCCCTTTATTCCCCAGGGGCAAAAACAACTGCCCCCCCCTCAAAAAAATGAGTGTCCTTACACTGGTTAGCGTCACATGGACAGGGTACGTGCAAATCACGCCGACACTGATTTTCATGTTGAATAGCCTTCCCTCCCAGCCACCATCACGGCACACTTACCTTGTCCTAAAAAATACTTGAAGTACCACCTGGTGTGGTATTCCGGGTTCTCCAAGTGCACGGCTGTTCTTCGCCAGGCCCCTGGCAGAGCAGTGGCGTTCTGTAACGGAACAACGTTGTGCCATGACGAGGCTCATTCATTAGAAAGTAAACAAGAAGCTGACAATGAGCCAGAGGCCAAAGAACCAGAAAAGCCATTGTTAAAAGCATATAAACAGCCCTAGCCAGTTTGGTTCAGCAGATAGAGCGCCGGGCTATGGACTGAAGGGTGAGATTCCGGTCAAGGGCATGCACCTCATTAGCAGGCTCAATCCCCGGCCCTGGTTGTGGCATGTGCAGGAGGCAACCAATCGATGTATCTCTCCCCCTTCCACTCTCTCTAAAAATTGATGGGGAAATATCCTCGGGTGAGGACTAACAACAAGAAGCATACAGACTGGGCTGTGCACACGCTGTCATTAGCAAAGGCCTGGTCTAAATGGCCTCACAGGAGCCTTCTGGGCCTGGGGAAAAGGGACCAAGCGACCCAGTGGGCTCAGCTATTTCTAACCTAAGTATAACTGGGGTTTAAAGTTCACTCCTTTCTGGTCCGAAGCTTCCGAAATATTTGGGCGCTGGTGCCCCCTAGAGGCACGCCCTTCTGTTGTCAGCCTGGAAGGCACATTTCACCTGGAAGCTCTCTCTCCAGCATCTTGAGTTCATATTCTTTGTAGAATTTTAAAAATTTATCATAAAAATTACTCAGTTAATGTGGAAAATACAGACAATCATAATGAATAACCGGGATCCTCTGTCCAAAGACAATCATTATTAACGATTTGGTATGATTTCCTGTAATGTTTTTCCTACACGTGCAAACATAGGTCATTTTGCTCCAATGGAATCATAATGAACATAGTTTCAAACTCCTTTGGTGTCTACATTGTACCATGCGTATAGACAGAATTCAGGAACATGCTTTTCCTTTTTAAAATTGATTTTGAGAGAGAGAGATAGAGAGAGAGAGAGAGAGACATTCATTGGCTGCCTCCTGTATACCCTCTACTGGGGATTGAACCCACAACCTTTCAGTGCACGGATGACACCCAGTCAGCTGAGCCACACTGGCCAGGGCAGGCACAGATTTTTCCGGTTCGGGCATGTCTCTAGTTATTTCCTAGGTGTTTGTGGTCAGTTGCTTTCTCATGTTGAAGTTTCCTTCAAATCCAAGTTTACAAAGAGGCTCTTCTTAGGAAGGACTATTGAATTTTACTGGAAGCTTTCTGGGTAACTATGGAGAGAACAGGCTAAATGAGGGAAATCTCAGGGATGTAATGAATTACACTACAGCTCTGCGGTGCCGAGTGGCCGTTAGATTTCTGGAATGCACCCCCTCGGCCCGGGTGCAGGCCTCTCCTGATGCTGCCGGGCTTAGAATGCGTTAAGTGTCCTGCTCATTAGGAGCCGGAGCCGCGGGCGTCTCCCCTGTATGGTTTCTGTTGTGCTTTCAGGCGAGTCTTACTGTGGACAGTGGACGGGGATGCCCGTCTCTCCCGTGGCTCTGGATGCAGACCCTCAGTGAGCGAGCTCTACGTCCAGGCACCGGCCGGCACCCCCCGAGCTGGGGGAGCGTCCGCTGGGCTCCGGGGCAGAGAGAATGCAGTGAAGTGGAAACTAAAAGTCTTAACCTTTCATCATCTTCTGCGTCTTTAACGTTCTGCCTTTTTAATCTATCAAGGAGTAAAAAAGTACGTTAACATATCTTAGTATGATTGTGCTTTTTTAAAAAAATATATTTTATTGATTTTTTACAGAGAGGAAGAGAGAGAGATAGAGAGAACATCGATGAGAGAGAAACATTGATCAGCTGCCTCCTGCACATCTCCCACTGGGGATGTGCCCACAACCCAGGCACATGCCCTTGACCGGAATCGAACCTGGGACCCTTCAGTCCACAAGCCGACGCTTCATCCACTGAGCCAAACCGGTTTCGGCTGATTGTGCTTTTTATTGAATTTTCTTGAATTTCAAAAATTCAGCGACTGATGTGCACATATAAAAGCCTTGAGACTAGGAAGAGCGCGGGAGCATGTGTGTGCCCTTGACCAGGCTCACCTGCTGTTAACACTGTATCCACGGATTCATTTGTTCCCCTCCCCTCCCTCTCTCTCCACACACACACACACACACACACACACACGCACGCACGCACACAATTTCCTCAGTCACTTAAGACTAAGTTGCCTAAAGAACAGCCCCATATTCCTAGAGGCTTCAGTGTGCATTTCCCAAGAAGAGGGATGTTTTCTTACATCAGCACAGTTAGCTTTATCAACTTTTGTAAATTCAACCTCAATATTTTAACCTACCGTCTGTATTCCAGTTTTGTCAACTGACTCAACAGTGTCATTTAAGGGGATCATTTAGTGCCATGTCTCTTTAGATTCCCTTAATCTGGAACGTTCCTGCAGACTCTGTTTGTCTTCTATTACACTGACACTTGTGGAGAATGAGCATTCCCCACTCCCACCCCCGGCCGCCCCTTTTAAAATAGAAAGCGGCCCTCATTGTGGGCTTGTCTGCTGGCCGTGACTGGGTTCAGGTTATGCACACCTGGTCAGAACACCACACAGGTGCCGCCGTCCTCCTCAGCTCGTCGCATTTCCAGAGACCCATCGGTTCCTTAGGGGCGAGGCTAACGCTGACCACCTGTTGGAGATGGTGCCTCTTAGCCTTGACCTTTCGTGTGACTAGGAGGCCGTATAATTGGATTTTATTCCCTGTAGAGTTTCTGGATGATTCATTATCAACAGCCACTCATTTTATAACCACTAACCACCACAGTACTCCTGGTGCACAGTTCTTACCACCACGTCACCAGGCAGCACCCACGACGCATAACCCTGGGGTCTGCCAGCCAGCCGCCCACAGGGGTGGGGTGTCATGGTTCCCCAGGCCCTGGGCCCTGGGAGGCGCCTGCAGAACCTGGAAGCCACCCGGACATCAAAGCCCCTCGAGCGCCCAGTGCTGCAGGCCCAGAGAGGTCTCTCAGTGGCAGCCAGATCCAAGCTCACCCTGTGAGCTCAGTGCTCTCGTAACTGTGCACCCTTGGGCCCACTAGCACCATCCTCAGGATTTCTGTGGTCAGGGCCCTGGAACCTGCATTTTAACCAGCATCCCAGGTAATTCTGATGAACACGGAACTCTGAAAGAATCCAGGGAGGACATGAACTAGGGGCAATAAATTCTTCAT
The DNA here is from genome assembly GCF_963259705.1 of Myotis daubentonii. NCBI lineage: Eukaryota > Metazoa > Chordata > Mammalia > Chiroptera > Vespertilionidae > Myotis > Myotis daubentonii. Next base: position 76,130,902 of record NC_081850.1, on the reverse strand, counting down.
TTTCCCTAACTTCTCACTAAAACTTAGTATTTCATCAGTTATGAATATATGCAAAAATTACAGTAGAATAAACAGCCCCGATACCATGTCACACACACAAAAGTCACAGTTATTTTCAGAACTCATCATAGAGACTGCAGGTATCTTGAAATATTGTTCACACTCTTCACAGTTCAAAATTAAAAGAGTTAAGAGACCTGCTGCTGGATTTGTTATTTAAAGTATTCATTAAAAAAACATGTATATTACAGTTTTATATAATGGGTTTTAAAAAGTCATTTTGATAACTATTTTTCTTTAAATGAATTACTTCTTCTTTTTTTAATCTTCACCCAAGGATATTTTCTCATCATTTTTAGAAAGAGTGGAAGAGAGAGGGAGAGACAGAGAGAAATATCAAAGTGAGAGAAACACATCAATTGATTGCCTCTTGCATGAGCCCTGACGAGGGCCCAGGCCAGGGAGGAGCCTGCAACTGAGGCACGTGCCCTTGACTGGAATCGAACCCAGGAACCTTCGGTCCAGGCTAACGCTCTATCCACTGAGCCAAACCGGCTAGGGCGAATTACTTCTTTAAAAAAATTTTTTTTTATTGATTTCAGAGAGGAAGGGAGAGGAAGAGAGATAGAAACATCAATGATGAGAGAGACTCATTGATCAGCTGCCTCCTGCACACTGGGGATCAAGCCCACAAGCCAGGCATGTGCCCTGACCAGGAATCAAACTATGACCTCTTGCCGAAACCGGTTTGGCTCAGCGGATGGAGCGTCGGCCTGCGGACTGAGGGGTCCCAGGTTCGATTCCGGTCAAGGGCATGTACCTGGGTTGCGGGCACTTCCCCATTGGGGGATGTGCAGGAGGCAGCTGATCGATGTTTCTCTCTCATTGATGTTTCTGACTCTCTATCCCTCTCCCTTCCTCTCTGTAAAAAATCAATAAAATATATTTTAAACAAACAAACAAACAAACAAACAAAAAACAAAACAAAACTATGACCTCCTGGTTTACAGGTCAACACTCAACCACTGAGACACGCTGGCCGGGTGATAACTCTTACAATACAACTGTTTGCCTCTGTTATCCTAGGACAGTGGTGGGCAAACCGTGGCTCGAGAGCCACATGCGGCTCTTTGGCCCCTTAGTGTGGCTCTTCCACAAAATATCAGGTGCGGGCGTGCACATACAGTGCGATTGAAACTTTGTGGCACATGCGCAGAAGTCAGTATTTTGTGGAAGAGCCACACTCAAGGGGCCAAAGAGCCGCATGTGTCTTGCGAGCTGCAGTTTGCCGACCACTGGCCTAGGCATTTTGTTTTGTGCATTTGAAAGCATTATTCTGAGAAGGGGTCTACAGGCTTCACAGGCTGCCAAGGGGGGCCAAAGGCACAGAAAATGACCCAGACCCTCTAGACCAGGGGTGGGCAAACTTTTTGACTCGAGGGCCACAATGGGTTCTTAAACTGGACCGGAGGAACGGAACAAAAGCATGGATGGAGTGTTTGTGTGAACTAATATAAATTCAAAGTAAACAACATTACATAAAAGGGTACGGTCTTTTTTTTTTTTAGTTTTATTCATTTCAAAGGGGCCGGATCCGGCCCGCGGGCTGTAGTTTGCCCACGGCTGCTCTAGACCGTCTGCAGCCTCCCCCACCCGAGGAGTGAACTCCCAACTGCAGAACAGAGTGGCCAGGGCGAGAGTGCGGCATAGCTGCTGGGAGTGACAGGTGGCACTCTGGCCAGTGCTGTGCCCATGACTCCATCCAATTATGGGTTCTTTTTAATGATGAAAAAGTTACCTATTTATCTGTCATCTTCACTGAATACTTAGCTAATGTGGGAAAAAGCCCAACACCAAGAAAGTTGTGAGCCTCGCAGAGCAAGACACTTCCCACCCCTTGTTGAAAGACACATGATGAGGTGCAAAGACAAGAATATACGCAGGAGCTGGCAAAAGATTTGGGAACCAAGCAAAACAGACCCTCTTCCCAGAAGAATGACTCTGAAAATGAGTTCGAATTTCTGTTGACATGGAGTAGAAATGGACAGCAAAAGGCACAGATCTTAAGTGCATATTCTAGGGGAGGAAAAGTAATTTTCCTTCAACTCTTCTGAGTTCTTCTGGTTGGTCTAATAATCCAATTAGCATGAGACAGACTAACAGGAGGAAAGAACCAGATTTCACGCGTGCATACTGGGGCTCTGTAAGACTGGGGCCCGGGACTGGTGTCTCCCAGCCTGAGCCAAGGAGAAGGGGGTAGTGACCCAGACTTCAAAGGGAATGAAGGCAATTCACGGGTAGATGAGAAAGTACATTTGGTGAACAGATTCTTGCTGGGTCGCCCAGAAACAATGGGACACAGGAGGCAAGCTATCAAACAGCTCTCCAGGCTCCTCCCTGTCTATCTAACAGCTTTCCAGGCTCCTCCCTGTTGGCCACACCTAGTTCACCTGGTGTGAAGGTGCTCTCCCTCCCTGGAGGGCACTTCTAACTGAATTCCTTGAGGCAGGTGACGGGGAAGTAAGAAGCCCTTCTTGAGTCTTTTATTTTCTTGAAAATAATCAATAATATGCCTTTTGGGGATGGCAAAGCTCTGTTCCCCACAAAGTTAAATACTTTAAAAAATATGTATACACCTTTAGCACCACTACCTGGACCAAGATAGGAAACATTTTTGGTTCCCCAGAAGGCTCCTCCATTCATTTCCCCTGTCGATACCCAACCACACTCCAACATGACTCCTATCGCCATGGATTCATCCGACCGGCTTTGAACTTCATAGAATGAAGTCATATTGTGTGTTTTCACTGAGCCCAGATTTTTGTCTTCCACATCATGTCTGTGACCTGCACCGTGTTACTGGTGTAGCAGGAGGTCGCTCCTCCCATAGCCACGTCGCAGTCCACAGAACGGACACCACAGTTCATAGGTTCACTCTTCAATGGGTGGCCACAGGGGCTGTTTCCAGTGTGAGGTTATTACGGATAAAGCCACTCTTGACAATTCTTGCCTCTGTCTTTTGGAAACAGGAGCACTCATTTCTGTTGGGTGCAATCCTGAGACACGGGATGCAGATGCTCCAATGGGGACGCACAGCTGGCACTGTTAGTGACGTAAACAAGCTGCCCACACCCTTTCACCAGCTCCCCAAATTCCACCCGTGTTTCAGCAGTTCCAGAGTGGGGGCAGCAGTACCTAATTGTGGTTTTAATTTTTCTTTTCTTTTTTTTAAAATATATTTTTATTGATTTCAGAGAGGAAGGGAGAGAGAGATAGAAACACCAATGATGAGAGAGAATCACTGATCGGCTGCCTCCTGCACACCCCCTACTGGGGATCAAGCCCACAACTTGGGCATGTGCCCTTGACTGGAATAGAACCTGGGACCCTTCAGTCCTCAGGCCGGCGCTCTATCCACTGAGCCAAACCAGCTAGGGCTGTGGTTTAATTTTTCAATAAACCCCCAGTGTTCTGAGTCTGTCCTGTTTGGCAGGGGGTTTGGCAGCACAGAAGGTTTGTCTACAGCACTTCCAGGCCACAGAGGCACGGGAACACGCTCTTTATTTGACACCAACAAGGAAAGCAGGGGAAATATTCTGATGAGCACGTTTTCTAGGCAATTGAAGTTTAACACTACAAACACCCACACTTATTTCAGGCCCTTTTATTTTATTTTATTTTATTTTATTTTATTTAAAAGATATACTGTTGATTTCAGAGAGGAAGGGAGAGAGAGAGAAAAACATCAATGATGAGAGAGAATCACTGATCAGCTGCCTCCTGCACACCCCACACTGGGGATCAAGCCCACAACCCGGGCATGTGCCTGACTGGGAATCAAACCGTGACCTCCTGGTTCAGAGGTCGATGCTCAGCCTCTGAGCCACGCCGGCTGTGCTCATGCCCTTTTAGATCATCTTTTCCTACGAGGGATTATGAAGTCATGACGCTGAAATCTGTGCTGCAGACAGGCCTGGGCTCACCCATGTGCCGAGGGAGCCCTGAGACTAAGCACCCGCACATGTGGGCGTCAGGATCCAGAGCCCACAGCGCCCCCACTGCCTCACTGTCTCTTTTACCCCACCGGCACTGTGGGACGTGGAGAAGGAAGACTGCGTCTGGCCAAGACATTCTGAACTCAGTCGAAATCCATACAGTACACCCTCGTGGAGTCTGCACGGCCCCTCACGCTGGCCTGTAACTTTAAGCAGGGAATCCGCCCGCTCACACCACAATCTGATCGAGGCTCAGTGAATGCCTGTGGACTTTCAGTCTCCTCTACAGTGAGTTCGATGAATGAGTGGCCATTTAAACCGCCTTTACTTCCGCTTCCAGGTTACATTGCTGAGAGGACACTGGCAGTAAAGAAGATGGATTTAACAAAAAAGACTAAAATTTTCCGAATTGCAAATATAAATATTAGCTACTTAAAAAAAGTGAAATCACACAAAAATTAAAATCCTTTTCTATTCCCCCCATGCCCCAGTCCACTTCCTTTCCCCATATGCCCACGCTACCAGATTGTGCAGACAGTCCCAGATTTCTCTGTGAGTTTACAAAGATGTGCTTACTTTATACATAAATACATACATAACATCCACATTCACACACACACCTGTATACATACATGCATACATACATATATACATGTACATATCTACACATGCCATTTGTTTTCATGAGTGAGACAGTATCATAGATATTATACTAAAACATGCTTTTTTTACTAAAGAAAATACCTTAGAAACATTGCCATGTCAGTATATATGGATCTACCCTGTCCTTTTTAACAACTATGCAGATTCTTTTGAAAAACCCAACACTTCCGTTGAGTATCGATGTATAAAACATGTAAAGAGCAGAAAAGGGCCTAAAGTGGGAAGTTAAGGCCCCCCAACTCCTTCCCGACCTCCCGTTTTCATTCTCCACGGGAAATGGCTATCAAACCCGTGGGTGCCCTTCTGGAACTTTCTTGCATACTGACAAGCATATTTATCTTTCTTTGTTGTTTTAAGGAAATGGGGAGGTATCGTACGAATCATTCTGGGACTCGCTTTTCTGTCTAACACTGTATGTGAGACATTTCTCTGTGGTGTCACATCTATCTCCACCTCGCCTTTCCAACAGCTGGGAAGCAGTGCATTGTTCAAATGGATCATAATTTCCACAATCACTCCTCTACTGATGGAAATGGAGGTAGCTCCCAGGTGTGGGTTTTTTTTTTTTTTTTTCTGTTTTAAATAATGCTAGCACACACATCCTAACAATAGAGCTGTGGCTAAATGCTGTGTGCATCTTTAATGACTGCTAATGGCCCTCCCAACAGACTGTACGCATGCACATATCCCCCAGCAGTCTGTGGAGACTCCTCCCGTGCCAGGAGGACAGATCTGTAAGGAGCTGCAAGTCCGCCCCTGCCCTGCCAGATCCTAATTGATATAGAAGGAGCTGTCAGGGAGGCCCCCAGGGCGCCACCCAGGGTCACACTCATTTCAATTAATAACCAGAGGAGCTCACAGATGGCAGGGGAAGCACAGGGTAACCAACACTTGGGGGGTGGGGGGTGAGCTAACAGGCAGGTGACAGAATCAAGATGTCAGGAAACTCCTGACAAGTAGCAATTACAGACACACTGAGGAGATTCCACTCAGTGGACAAGGCAAACCCCCCCACGGAGGTGCAAATACAAACTGCAGATGCAACGCACAGGGTGGGGCGGGTGGCTGCTAGGGGGCAGGCGTGTGTCCCCACTCCACCCACAGGAAGTGAGGCTCACAGGCGTCCTCATAAACTGGCAGGTGATAGAGCTGAGGTCTGAACCAGGTTCGTTTGACTCCAAAATTGTCCCCGCTACACATGATGTCACCTCACAGCCATTAACAGCTCGGGTGGGGGAGGGCGCTGTGGTTCCCCAGGAGTCATCAGGCAAGGCAGCGGACCGGCCTGCTCCACTGGTGCCTAGGGGATGGGGGCCCAGAGTTCAGATCTGAGCACTTCAATTTAAAAGGCTCGTTAAGACCTCACACGTGCCCAGGGAGCACAAGGAGGGTGGTGATGAGGGGAGCGGAGGCCAGGTCTCGGGAGGAAAGGAGCAGGTGACCTGGAATGCCCGGAGGCAGCACGGTGACGGTCCTGGTGACGATCAGATCCGGGTGACGAGGGCTCAGCCTTATACTACGGCTACAGAGAACGCAAACGGAAACTCGGAATGCAAGACACAGACAAATGAATTCACTTAAAACAAACTTTCTAGCAGCCAGAGATGCGGAGAGAGGAGATGAGTTGCTGTATTAATTGCTTTTGGGGGATTTGTCCCTGGTCCTGGCACGGCGCGCCTACAAGCCTGGGAGCTTCCTGAGTGATAAGGGTGATAGGAGCGACTCTGGCTCTAAGGAGGCCACTCTGGTGGCCCTGGAGAGCGTCAGGACGGGGCTGGTCGCTGGGAAGACCAAGCCTTGATTTGGAAGCTTGAAACGCTCAGATCCAGCCCGGCTGGCCTGGCTCAGTGGTTGAGCATCAACCTATAAACCAGGAGGTCACAGTTCAGTTCCAGGTCAGGGCACATGCCCAGGTTGCAGGCTCGTGATCCCCAGTGTGGGGAATGTAGGAAGCAGCCAATCAACGAGTCTCTCTCATCATTGATGTTTCCATCTCTCCCTCTCCCTTCCTCTCTGAAATCAATAAAAATATTAAAAAACCAAAAAAACAAAAACCTTGCGGACCCAGCCTGAAGTCTCTGGATGAGGCGCTGAGCGATCCAATCGCCAATGGCCAATGGTTTAATCAGAGGCGCCTGTGTGATGGAGCCGCCACAAAGCCCTGCATCCGGGGTTCAGCAGCTCCCAGCTGGTGCACACACCAAGGTCCATGGAAGCTCTGTGCCCCTTGGCTGCTCCTGAACTGTATCCTTTACAATAAAAGGATAATAGTAAGTAATGTGCTTTCCCGAGTTCTGAGTCATTTTAGCAAATGAGTGAGCCTGAGGGCACCCCTGACTGTGACCTAGGACCTGATCCTCACAATTGGCATCTGACGTGAAGGCTGCCCAGTGGGCTGAGTCCTTGAGCTGTGGAGTCTGACACTAACTCTGAGTGGTTTGTGTCGGAAGTGAATTGAATTGTGGGACACTCAGCAGGTATCAGAACTGGTTGGTGTCAGGAAGGAAAACACCTATGAAGGAGGTAGAAACTTCTCTTTACTGGAGACCTTCAGCAGGGCCAGGGAGCTGGCTGCTGGTAGAGCTGCTGGGACTCATGCCGTGGGCGGGGGCTGGCCCAGATGAACCCTGAGGCAGTAGGTATGGTCCACGGTGCTGGCCTGCAAGCTGCTACCAGTGCATGACCAAGTGTGCAGGAACGGGAAGCAAGCATGTAGGAAACTACAGCAACCTGACATGGCCGTGACCCCTTAAATGGAGTCCAGACCATCTGGGTGTGACTGAACTCGGTGGTAAGTGCATGAGGCGGGCGGGGCATACTGGTCAAGCATAGTAGGACCACCGCAGAATGTAGGTCTGCAACAGACTGGAAATTAAAACGTGGGTCCTTCACCGCAAACAGTCGGAGAAGTGCCGCTCAGGGCCTCGGCCTCACGTGCTGTCTCCAAGGAGGCCTTTCTGACCACCCTAAGCAGCTCTTCCTCACTCTGCGCCATGGCCCGGCTTGTTTTCTCTATAGTCGTCACCAAGAGTTGTAATCATCCTGTACACCCGTGAGCCTGAGGGCAGGCGCCACAGCAGTCTTACCCACCCTGCACCACCATCATATCCACCCTGCACCACCATCATATCCACCCTGCACCACCGTCTTACCCACCCTGCACCACCGTCTTACCCACCCTGCACCACCGTCTTACCCACCCTGCACCACCATCATATCCACCCTGCACCACCGTCTTATCTACCCTGCACCACCGTCTTACCCACCCTGCACCACCGTCTTACCCACCCTGCACCACCGTCTTACCCACCCTGCACCACCGTCTTACCCACCCTGCATCACTGCCTGGCACTGAGAGTTGACCCTTGGAATGTGGGCTGGGTGAATGACGACATATTATGTAAAAAGTGCTCCTGCTACAACTTAGGTTTGGTACTGGTGGGCCAGGTTATTCAACCAACCCTCCCACTGAAGGAACTAAAAGTACTAGAAAATACTAAAATCATCTTACAAGCACTGGTCTGCTTCGGTGAGAGTATGACATTACCAACCCAAGTTGAAAGGCAGTGGGAACCTGGAGAGGTAGTGGAGCATGGAAGCTTCTTAGCCTGAGAACAGTCGTCAATCCTGGCAAAACTAAGTCTGGCTGCCGGTGACTCCCGGGGGCAAGAAGGCAAAAAGAATCAAATCCCCAGGACCCACTGACGCGGGTCAGGCTGACAGGAGACACCCCACTCCACTCACGCTGGGACCCGAAGGGCTACACGCTGAAGGGGAGGGGACCCAGAAGAGACCATTGTACCCAAAGAACCCGGGAGCTGCCGCGGCGCTGGGCTGCTGGGCGGGGAGTGTCCGGGGAAGGGAGACAGGGAGCCGGCCTTCATGTAAGTTTACAGCTCCTCCTCCATCACGGCGTGGTTAAAAACAGTTTCAAGCTGGGATTTAAAGGTGTCTGGAGAAAGTGAGTGCGAACCCTCCCTCCAATCCTGACACGAACTCCCGTGGGTGCTTCCCCCGCATGCACCAGGAGCTCTCCGACACCCGAACCACGAACGGCACACGAGAAACGCAGCACCACGGGCACCACAAAGTCACGCACTGGAGCTCCAGCCACGGGCGGCGAAGCCATGACGCTGACAATGGTGAAAAATAAAAGGCAAATTTAACATTTTAAGGTAATGTCCACAGAAACTATAAAAAACAACCAAGCAACCTTGGGTTAGGCAATGGTTTCTGAGATATGACATGAGACACACAGGCAACAGAAAAATAGATGGAGGAGACACCATCACATTTAAAAACATGTGTGTTTCAAAAGACACAATCAAGAAAGTGAAGAGACATCCTACAAAATGAGAGAAAACGTCTGCAAATCATATATCTGACACAGTATCCATCTGTATTGAGCATCCTTAACATCTATAATAATAAAAGCGCAATATGCTAATTAGATCGGACCTTCGGAATGAAGCTGGGGCTGCAGTTGCCTCGGGCTGAGGCAAGCCACCGCGGCTGTGAGGGTGGAGCCCCTTGCACGAATTTCATGCATCGGGCCTCTAGTTCAATAATAAAAGGGAAACAGCCCCATGGTGCAGTGGTTTTGCCATTTCTTTGTTCGTGGGTTTGGACATTTTTAGGCAGCAGCATGGCGCTCCGAGGCCCTGCCTGCTCCTCTGACTCGGGCCGCAGCCCTGCCTGTTTTGTTTGTCTTCCCCGAGTCTCGGATCCTCAGGTCTCCTGCCAGGCTGGGCGGCAACACCGGCCAGACGCTTTACCCGAGACCATCGATACAAACCACAGCAACGTGCTGCACGGAGCGCTCATGCTCAGTGTCTTCGGCAGAAACAAAATCGGAGACCACATTCGAGCCTGGCTATCATCTTCCCACAGAGGCCATCGGAGACGGCCTGTGTTTGGGATACAACAGACCACAGTGATTTGTGAAATCGATCCTTCTAGCAAACGGTTCCAAAGACGTAAGGGAGCTGCCCACGCCGCGCCGCTGGTGAGTGTGGAGCCACGGGGGCCGGGCAGGCTGGCTCAGGCCGCTGCTGCCCAGCACGCTCCACAGGCGATTTCTCACCCCCCATGGGGTCCCAGGACATGGCCGCCAGCATGTGGCAGGACCAGGGGACCCCCCCGGGCGAGGACTGTGTGATGATCCAAGTGAGGGGTGATGCTAGGCGCACATGGAGGCTCTGTGTCTCTTTCCTGGGAGGCGTGGCTTTCCTCTGGGCGCAGGTGCTGGCCGCCGAGCTGTGTGGCTGGGGAAAGCCCAGGGCAGTTCGTTCATTTTGGGCGGGGCTGACGTTTTGCCCAGTTCTGGCAGCAGGACTTCCCGAGGGGAGCAACCTCGCGGTCTCTGGTGCTCTAAGCAGAAAGAAGCTCAGCGTGGCGGGTGCTGGCACCCTGAGCACGAGAAACGGAGGGTTCACGCTTCTGCTCCTGACTGAGCGGCCGGGACGCCCTGGGCTGTCTCAGTGGCCAGGCCCTTGGGGAGGGCTGTGCTCAAGCCTCGGGAGCACATTCCCCCGGGGCCCCTTCTTCTGTGTGGGTCAGCGGACGCCCTCTGGACAAGAAGCATGTGGACACCTCTTCAGAGGCCCAGCCCGAGACGGGGCCGCCCCCCTGGCCTCGCAGGACAAGGTGAGGTGGGCGCCCGGGTACCTCGGTGTGCTCTGTGAAGGCCAAGGTGAAGATGGGCCACAGCATCCAGACACTGTGGCCTTGAGCGACTCCATAGCCCTTCACCAGGGACTGGACGCAGGGTGCCCAGGAGGGCGAGGCTGGCTCTCAGGCACCAGCACCATGATCACCACCACTGTTACCGTGACAACCGTCACGTGCTGCGTGCACGTTCTGTGCCAGGCACCGTGCTCACAGCTCCCCCTGCTCAGCTCTTGGAATCCTCTCCATCGTCCCAGACAGTTTCCACTGCAGATGATGAAGCCGAGGCTCGGAAAGGCGGGTTACCTGCGCAGGGCCCTGAGCCCAGGAGGCGGGGAGCCTCAGGCAGGCCAGGTGGCCCCGAAGCTGGGGTCTGCTAAGCACGGTGACGGGCAACCTCTCCAGGAGGCAGCAAAGAAAAAACGGGGGCACTTACATGGCCTCTGCAGTTCTAGGGGAGACCCCCAGGGGTAGAGCGGACAGCGGAAGTTTGAAAGGAGAAAGAAAAGCAACTGAGAGCCCAGCGTGAGGGCCTGGCCCAGGAGTGGGGGCAGCAATGCCTCCTTTCCTGTGTCCTCACTGAATAGAGAGGGCATTTCGCAACCACAGTGATTTCTGGCCTCTCTCTCCAGGACCGTGTTGCTCACAGGCAGGACCAGAGGCCGGCCTGGGACTGCGGAGCCATGCACAAAGGGCTGTGGTCCCATGGGCCTTGGTCCCATCTCCTATCCCCTGGCTCCCGTACAGATCTGTTAAAGGGTCTGCGTCACCCTGTCAGAGCACCTTCCACACGCAGAGTACCGGCCTCTCCCCCTCAGCTCTGCTTCAGGAAACACTGAGGAGCTGTGTGCCCTCCCGGCTCCACTCGGGCAAGACTTCTGGGTAGCGAGGGCCCAGCCGGCCCGGCGCGCTCACATAGCCCTGCGCTTGGTGACAGTGCCGGGCCCGGGAGCTTCCTACCTCGTCCGAAGAGCCGTTCTCCACTCGGAACCGTCCGGCCCTCTGGATGGCTCCATCGGCATCGCTGGAAATAAGCTGGGACAAGAGAGCGCTCGGTTAGGTAGCTGCTCAGCACGACAACGTCCCTCTGTCTGTATCCGTCCCTCTGTCTGTATCCGTCCCTCAGGCTGTATCCGTCCCTCTGTCTGTATCCATCCTATGAGTGAGCCAAATCCCACGCGAGCAGGGCCTGCCTAGCAGCTAGCGGTCTGTCTGAAGCTCCCTCGGCCAGGTCCTCGGACAGCCAGCCCCCAGCCTTCAGGAGCTGAAGTGAGGGAGAGACACCTCACCCGCAGGAGTGGAGACAACAACATCGATTCTAAATATGACCGTATTCCAAGATGGAAAAGCATGAAGGCAATGCTCCCTGGAAAGAGAATCTTAAAAAAAAATAAATTTATATATATATATATATTGATTTCAGAGAGGAAGGGAGAGAGAAGTGGGAGAGTGAGCTAGAAACATCAATGATGAGAGGTATCATTGATCGGCTGCCTCCTCACGCCCCCCACTAGGGATTGAGCCCACAACCAGGGCATGTGCCCTGACCGGGAATCAAACTGTAACCTCCTGGTTCATAGGTGACCCTCAACCACTGGACTGAGCCACGCCAGCAGGGCAAAGTCCAGTTTTTATGCCTAACCTTTATCTTGCAAAGTATTTTTTAAAAGCAAATAAAAAGATTTGTGTGTGTGCTTCACTACTCCTGGATCGGATCCTCACGCTGTTGGTGCTCTGAAGGTAGGCAAGAGGCTGTGCAGTAGAGAATTTGACCTCGCCAAGGAGAGGTCGCCTGTGCCCTCGGCTCCTGGGAGGTGACCTCTAAGCCTGGAGATGCCCCGAGTGTCTGTTCACCGCTCGGAGTCACATGGACAGTGACATCCTTTATAACGGGGGCTTTGGGGCGCGTGGTATCAGGTCTACCTCTGGACACCAAGACTCAGGTGAGCTCCCCTGGTTGGCAACACTCCGTGTGTCGTTACCAGGAGGAGTTAACGCTGTCCGTGACCCTCGGAGCAGGCAGGTGGAACCTGCACCTGGACTAGCTCTCCTGCCTCCATCCCTGTGTCAGTTCCTTGGCTGATTCTAACCTGGGTCCCTTCACTGTGATGAACCACAGTGAGCTTCACAGCTTTCAGGAAGTTCTGCGTCTCACAGCACATTATGGAACCCAACAGTGGCCTGGGACCCCGAGTTTCCTAACCTGCAGAGGCCGATTCTAAAGCACCAGAGCCAGATGAGCCGAGGGCTCCTGGGGTGACTGCCATTCTCCCAGGGGAAGCACAGAGGACCCAGTGTTAACTTCTTTGCTTGTGAGCTTCCACTCACTATTAAAATGGAGGGACTAGCAAGTAGGTTCCAAGTCCAGTGTCATTGGCATTGGCTGCCTCAGGGGCTTTGGGGGCAGCAGTCTGAGGACGCATCTGGAGAGCAAGAGCTGCCATCAATTAGTAATGTCTGACATCGGACTCTGGGAGACTGGAGGTTGGCAGATGTAGTCTTCACGCAGCCAGCCCCACCCAGGACTCAAAGGCTTGGAAGAGGAGCTGAGAGCCCTGCAGTGATTCACTCATTCATTCACATGAGACGTAAACTCAATGTGTGGACACTGCTGGGCCAGCAATAATGCCCTGTCCTTTGTTGAGATGAGAATGAGAAGCTTACTGCTCATCTTGTTTAAAAGGTTCAAGAAGAAGAAAGGAAGGACTTGTTTAACGATTGGATGGTTAGAAGGTACTTAGCTCCCTCTGAACTTCTGATTATAAAACCCACAGGCACTGAACTCAGACCTCAAGCTGACCTGCTTAACTCTGTCACCTCTACCATCTCCCCCAGCCACCTTCATCCAACCCCAGCCACCTCTCACCCGGACGACGGCAACCGCCTCCTAACCCGTCCACACAGCCACCCACCATCGCTTTTCTCCCACCCACTCCTCACACGGCAGCCCGGTGATTTCAGCAAACTGCAAACCGGATCGCCCCACAGTCCTGCCTATCCCAGCACCCCACTCTGTCCACCTGAGGATGGGCACGCATCACCCCCTCACCTGGGACGCCCCCTCCCCCAACCTCCCCTCATGAACGCCTCCTCCTCATTCAATCTCACCGCAGTCCCGCTGCAGGGGACTTCCCTGACCCCGGTCGGTGCCTGGGAAACGAGCCCTGTCAGTCTGCAACTCGGAACTGTGCTCCCATTTTTTTGTGGAGCTCCCTTCATGCCGTCTCTCCTCACCACTCCCTCTGCCCCCTGAGAAGCTCCACAGAGGCGGGGACTAGTTTTCTTCTCACCACTGCACCCACCAAGCTAAGCACATGGTATAGATGTTCACGAAATATTTATCAAACGAGGAATATGGAAATCGAGAAAGGCCAAATTCCTACTGAAAGGACAAAGGAAAGTAAAACTGGGGTAAGATCTATGCCAGCCCTGGAAACATTACTCACACAAGAAACCAGGGAAGGCGGGGCCAAGGAATCCAAATCAGGGTGTGCCAGGGGAAGGCAGCCGCCCTGAGCTCATGCTGGCAGAGCCTGTGGCCTGGGTGTGTGGGGGGTGTCAGGGCAGCGGTGGGAAGCCCCTCCAGTTGCCCTGGTAGAGGGATCCAGGCTGGCATGCAGAGTGGCAGCCCCAGCTCTCAGCCGGCTCTGGCTGCTGGCTTCATAGGGGGAGGGTGCCATGCTGGTGCCTGGCGAGGGCTGGTACACCCGCCGATGTGAGAGGAGATGGCACTCCAGTGAGCGAGGAGATGAACAACAACAACAGGGGAAAATCCTGTCAACACAGCAGAGACGCCGTTTCTATCTGCAGTTTTCCTTCTATGATTCTCATAAACCTGACCCGACCACTTAAACCTGTACACCCTGTAAACGCTTCCCTTCGCTGGAAGGAGATCTGGTGAGCAATGGAGCAGTGCCTCTGAGAGCCCATCTCACCAGGCAGTGCCCAGGACCTAGAACCTTCTCCCCCAACTCCTTCCATGTGGTACAGAGTTCTGACTGCCACCAAAATCCATGCCCGCCACGTCCCACAGTAATGGAACAGCAGCCAGTCACGTGGCTGGACCACGTTTCCCTCCAGGTGGCCCTTGGGCTTAATTCTTTCCACCTGCAGGTGTGCCAGAGGTCCAGTGGCATGCGGGCCCAGGCCCCTGGAGAGGGCCGCCTCTCCCACACCTCCCGCCCGCTCCACTGGCCAGGGCCTCGGTGACCAAGAGGCCTTGATGTCCACAGTGAGGACAGTGGGTTGACTGAGAGCCCACATGTGTGGGGCAGAGCCAGCCACTGACTTAGAATGTGGGGCTGGATGGGACAGTGAATAAACTTGCTCTTAGCCGCAATCTGCTGTTCTAAGGCAACTTATCCACCCTACAAGGAAGAACAAAGAAACAAAAATCACTAAACCTATGACAAGCCCACAATTTAAAATGTGGAAACAGCTGAGGTATCAGGGCAGATGTTCCTTGAAACAAATTTACTGCAAAAGCACAAGGAAATTTCAGGCAGTGGCTAATCACTGTAACGCTTTGGGAGGACAGTGGATCTATGATATGGAACACTCTGTGATCAGCTTTCAAGATGCAAAGCATAGTTTCTGAATTTTGAAATGCAGACCACATTTCATAGTGAACAAAAATTAGATACTCAGAAAAAATGCCCCCAAAAGAGTCAATCAGAATATCAGTTTGGTCCGGCCGGTGTGGCTCAGTGGTTGAGAGTCAACCTGTGAGCCCGGAGGTCACAGTTGGATTCCCAGTCAGGGCACATGCCTGGGCTCAATCCAATCACTGATTCTCTCTCATCATTGATGTTTCTATCTCTCCCTCTCCCTTCCTCTCTAGAACCAATAAAAATATATATTAAAAAAAGGACAAGAACATCTGTTTGTAAACTGGCCCGAAAGGTTTAGAAACAAACTGAGAGCAAGGCAGTCTGAGACCCTCCCGGTCTGAAGCCAGCAGAGCCGGCAGCTATCGGCCCCCCGCACAGCGCACCTCCGGCGGTTACTCTTCTGGGAGAAGCGTCCACTAAGGACATTCCCTCACGTGCTCTGCCCTTCGCGGATGCAGCTCTGCCCACCCAGTTCAGTAGGATGCGCTTTAATCTGCTCAATCGGATCTGCATTCCTGAGGGGAGGAGGGAGGGAGAGGGCGAAGGAGGATGACAAAGGGGAACCGGGACCCTCCCTGGAGGTCAACAGAGAGAGCAGCACAGACATGTCAATAAACATGCATGGGCTACACCCCGTTAGAGGGGAAATAAGACTCAAAGATTAGGACGTAACTGAAATCCAACTACCAGCAAGAGACAGATTAAAATCAATGAAACAATCGTGAAAGAGGAAGGAAAGGAAAAAATATTTATGGTGAGGTGGAAAAAAGAAAAGAAAATGATGAGGGAATAATAAAGTCAGATGGTAGAACTTAAAAAATACCAAATTTAAAAAAGTTACAGTACATGGACAAGTAAATCCATCTACTCGCAAAGCATAATAATTACAGACTTACTATAAAACAACAGCTATTATAAATAGAGTGTATAAAGTTATAATAGGAAATTTCTGTATGTTTCTTCCTGATAGGTCAAAGCAAACACTAGTAAGAATTTATAGAAGAGTAAAATTAATAAGCATAATTAATAGACAAAAACTTAATTTATCAAGTACAAACAGAGGATACATACCTTTTAAGAACACTGACTAAACTCTTAAAAATCATGAAGTATTGGATAGAAAGCAAACATGAATAAATTCTATTAAAACAGAAATGGAACTAATCATTTTTTAGCATGTTGCCACTGAATGAGAGGTTATCAAAGATTAATAAAATTGGGAATTAAAAAATATACATCTGAAAAAATTCTTGGGTCAAACAGGAAAACTAAAATTGGACACTATTCAGAAACCAACCATGAGAATAGTAATATTAAAACAGATAATGCAACGGATGCTATATTTACAGGAAAATTTATAGTCTTAAATGCTTTTATTATTAAACCAGAAAGAACAAAAACAATGAACTACTCATTAAGCTCTAGAAGATACAAAAGAGAACAATGGAATCAACCCAGGAGAGCAGGGGAGGAATCAAGAAACGACAGCTTTAGAAAGAGTGGAATTGATAAACACATGCAAGAGATCACTGGCAAGTCTGATTTTCAAAACAAAGAACAAACTCACACACAGAATGATAATAAAGAAGACACAACCACTAAGAAGAGAGAGATTTTTAAATGATGAGAGAATGTCACATGAAACTATGCAAATATTACCCAAAACTGCAATGAAATGGAAATTTTCTAGAAAAATATACACAATGAAAGTTATTTTAAGACGAGAAAGAAACCCGAGTGTACCAACAACTGTTTGCAGAACCGATCACGGTGTCAGGGCACTACCCACAGAGCCGCCCTGGCTCAGAGGTTTCCTGAGGAGGCAGGGCCGTCCCTGAAGCTTGTGAAGTTCACTCACAAGCAAGCAGAGAGAGAAGGAGGAAGGGCAATTCTCTTTTTTAAAAAAACATATTTTTATTGATTCAGAGAGGAAGGGAGAGGGAGAGAGAGAGAGAGAAACATTGATGATGAGAAAGAATCCTTGATCAGCTGCCTCATGCACGCCTCACACTGGGGATGGAGCCTGCAACCCGGGCATGTGCCCTGACCGGGAATCGAACTGTGACCTCCTGGTCGACGCTCAACCGCTGAGCCAGCCAGGCTGGGCAAGGAGCAGAATTCTCTTGTATTCGTTTTGATGCAGAAGTTCAGGGGTATTAGCATGTATTTAACGTCAGCAATGCTAAGAAAAGACACGATTTTCATTTTATTTTACTTAATTTTGTCTTATATCGGAAATGGTCATGCACCAAGAGAAAAAGGAAGACAAATCAAATGATGTGGCCGGTATCTGCAAGGCACCGGAGGCGTCCCTTCAGCATTCGCACACTATCCAGCACTATCGCCATTGGCACCATTTACATTTGATTTTAAATTAATTAAAATAAAGTGAAAAATATCCAGTTTCTCAGTGGCACTAGTCACATTTCAAGTGACCACATGAGGCGACCACAGGGGACAGATCACACGGCTCCACAGGGAAGTTCTACGGAGCAGGACTGCGACATGCTGAACACGGATGCAGCTCTGGGTGGCCAGGGCCAAGTCAGTCCTCAGGCTGAAACTCCTGCAGGGAGTTAAATCCGCTGACCCAGTGGGAACGCTGTACTCCAACATACCAGCCAAAACTGGAACAGTGTTCAATGTATTAGAGGGTTTGTTTCTGGGAGAAAGTAACATCCAAGCAATAATATCTATTTGTATGATTTAACAAATTAACTTAAAAGAAAACATAAGAAACAGGAAGCACAAAATGTTATTCATTAACTATTCTAAATGAAAGTATTACTAGTTTAATATTAGGCAATTAAATTATAGGCAATTAAATGAGAATATTTCCTAAACTAATACAAATGCATAATTTTTCAAAAACAAAGGCTCTTTTCCTCTCTATGGAACTGCTCTGTGGCTTTGGGTTGGTGTCGGTTTCCATTCCAAGGCAGGGCTGGGCCTCCCCGTGGTCTGTTCATCATGCACTGTGCACATGACCGCAGGTATAGAAATCACAGAAACAGAACTTTAACCCAGAATAAATTCTCCAAAAGTGTATGTAAAGTATGTCTTTAAAATAATATTTCAGATCCACCCCCCACCACCCATCTCCTTTCTTTGAAATGAGTGGTTACGACTATGGGCTTTGGTATTCAACGGATCAGGTTCAAACCTCAGTTCCATACTTATTAGCTGTGTAATCTTGGGCAAACCCCTTAATTTTTCCTTTCTAAATGTGAGTTTCCTTATCTTCAAAATGGGGACAGTGAGTGCAGCCACTTCTAGGCTCGTGGAGAGGATGCGATGAAATAGAGCATGTAATGAGCCTAGAACAGTGCCTGGGCTTAGGAAGTGCTCCATAAATGTTAAACAACATATGTAACAATATCATTAATAGAAAATGCTCTGCTTGTTTGTAGTTAGTATAGTGAAGCCATGTTAATGCTGCCTTTACACACTCAGAAGCCCTGTTTAAACATTTGTCTGTCCTGCAAACCTGATCAAGAACCTCTTTTTCGGAGCCTGTGCTAATTGCTGGGCTTATAAAGACAAATGCAACACGATCCCTGGCCTGGAGCAGCACGCAGACCAGTGGGAGTGAGAGACATAAACAGATAAATCACCGCACAACCTGGTTAGATGCCACAACAGAAGCACGGATGGGGTGCTGGGGGAGGTCAGGGGCCGGACAGCCAACTCTGCCTCAGGGAACTGGAGAAGGTTTCATTGCTGTAATGCAATTTATTCTGGGAGATTTATGGGACCTTTGAGAGATGATTTCCAACATAAGCAGATTAAAAAAATACACATACTGGTCAAGAAGACCCATTTGACCCTGTATATGCAGAACACACACACACACACACACACACACACACACACACACACACACCAATGAATTAGAAAGTACTGTTCGGAGGGATGCAAGACAGTTTAAATATGTCCATTTAAAATGTGTGTGTGTGTGTGTGTGTTGCCGAAACCGGTTTGGCTCAGTGGATGGAGCGTCGGCCTGCGGACTGGGGGGTCCCGGGTTCGATTCCGGTCAAGGGCATGTACCTGGGTTGCGGGCACATCCCCAGTAGGGGGTGTGCAGGAGGCAGCTGATCGATGTTTCTCTCTCATCGATGTTTCTAACTCTCTATCTCTCTCCCTTCCTCTCTGTAAAAAATCAATAAAATATATTAAAAAAAATAAAAATAAAAATAAAATGTGTGTGTGTGTGTCTGTGTGTGTGTGTCTGTGTGTGTGTGTCTCTGTGTGTGTCTGTGTGTGTCTTGTGTGTGTGTGTCTGTATCTGTGTGTATCTGTGTGTGTCTGTGTGTGTGTCTTGTGTGTGTGTGTGTCTGTGTGTGTGTGTCTGTGAGAGTGTGTGTGTGTGTGTGTGTGTGTATGGGCGGGAGTTGGGGGCAGGTCTTAAAAGTGGGTATAATGAGCCATCCTATGAACCATCCCTGCCGGTGAGGTCAGGCTGCTGAGGTGCTGAGCACCTGGCGCCGGTGAGAGCCCCGGGGTGGTGAGAAGACTCCCCAGTGGGGGAGTGCTGGCCGAAGAACCACACAGATCTCGGATCTGGGCGCAGATTGTTTTTTTCCCCATCATCAGTCCTTGGCCACCATCCTCAGCGAACTCCACACCCATCACAATGAATGATCTGGTGTTCGGAGCGCAGGGCCTTCTGCTTTGCCAAATCTAATAACTTCACTTGCCTTCACGGCTCTGGCGCCCCCTACGAAACTCCCAATCACGCTTCCGCTCACTGGCAGGGCTTCGTCAGGACAGTACCGTGCTGTCTGGCTCTCTTGGGTGCACGTTCCTGCTGGGGCATCTGTGGTTAATCACCCCAACGCTGCACTGACCGACACACGGATCTTGGGCACTGCTGACTTCTCCTGCCCACTGAGCCCAGCACCAGCTCCCAATCTCCCCTGCCTCTCCCTCTCCCTCGTCTGCACTCGGGGAAACAAAAGCTCCCGTGGCACCAGGCCCACAACCAGCTCATGCTCTGGACACAGCCATCGTCACTTCTTCCATCCATTCCTTTCTCACTTCCCATGACATCTCCCTCCTTGTCCTTGACTTGTCAGTCACCACCCAGAAACACCCTTTCTGTAACAGATGACCTTCCTACTATTTAACTGAGAAATGTGAGGCCAGTCGGGATGAGTACTGGCACCTAACCCTCCATTTCAAAATATATCTGCCTTGGAGTCCTCATCAAGATAATGCCTGACTGGCAGTTCCTGGGATGCAACTTTGCAGTAAAATACCTGTGGAGATGCAGCAAAAAGATGACAATTCAGGCCAAATATTGGGGCATTTATACTTCCTCTCGGGCCAGTGAAGAACTGAAAAAACATCGGTGGTCACCGGCTTTACTGCCAGCACAGGAAGTTGGAGGGCACTTTATCCTTCCCTCTGCTTTCTCATTTTGGCTAGGAGACAGTGGGGTTGTATAGAGTCACAGTAGCCTGGCCGGTGTGGTTCAGTGGTTGAGCATCGACCCATGAACCAGGGGTTCAGGTTTGATTCTTGGTCAGGGCACATGACTGGGTTGTGGGCTCCATCCCCAGTAGCGGGTGTGCAGGAGGCAGCCGATCCATGATTCTCTCTCATCATTGATGTTTCGATCTCTCGATCTCTCTCTCCCTCTCCCTTCCTCTCTCTCTCTTTCTTTTTTTAAGAGTCCCAGTAAAACACTGGGGGTCATCCTTCTCCTGCATGGGCACTGCATTTTAAGGCAGCCGCAGTCTCACCAGCACTTCTCCAAGAAAACACTGGGCAGGAGGTGAGAGGGAGGAAGAGAAAGCCCATTTTGGAAAGCGCAGTCCTCCTCAGCCGAGTGCACAGGGGGAGGAAGGCAGGGGCGCCCTGCAGCAGAGCAGTCGGCCACCAGAGGGTGGTTGGGGGTGGGGAGAGGTTTCCCCTCTTCATAATCTCCATCCAGTTCTTGAACCCACACCGACACCATTTTCTCCAGCGCATGTAAAGAGCTGAGCAAACATTGCTTCCAACTCCTCTTCCATCGGGGCTACCGGGAGCCCCAAGGCCCCTGCCCTATGGGCAAGTCCTGGAGCCCCTGGTTCCGAGCAGCCATAGGACAAGCAGGGGCGTCCCATCTCGCTCCGGCAGAGCCTTACAAGATGAGCACCAGCCAGACCTGGGAAGCGGATCAGGCAGCTCTGCACCATCAGCAGCCACCCAGCTGCTCAGCCGAAGCTGCAGCCCCTAAAAGGACAATGCGTGCCTAGAGCCAGTCATACGGACTGTCCTTGAAAGGCACAAGGTCTCAATAGCTCTCTTTGCAGATTTTGTAAAAAGAAAAAGAGAAACCCAACAAGTAGCTATGGAAGAAACGCTACCTGTGATCCAGAAAACTAAAGAAGGATGTATGTATATTATTTTTTACTATGAAACCAAAATAAAATTTTAGAAAATTTTAAAAAGACACAAGACATGCACTTTGCAACAAGTGTATAAAGCCTGTGGGCGTGGGGAAGGGAAAGGAAAAAAATAGGGAGGGGGGTCACCGTATGCAAATGTCAGAACCCCCTCCCGCCCGGGCTGTCTGTGGGGTAAACTGGTGAATGCGGGGAAAGCAGTTATCTCAGTGACTGGTGCACAGTGAGCATCCCATACATGTGGAAGCTAATAACAGCAACAACACCATAATAATGGTAATAAAAGATTTCCGGTCCATCCTAATGCATGCGTAATTACATGGCTAAGGTCTCCAAGTTCCACCTCACCAAAAATAGTTGCAATAATTTCAGCCTTGGAAAAGGTGCCAAGTGAGCATTCCCATCACCCACAAAGGCATCACAAATGCCCCCGGAGCCCCCACAGTTTTAAACCAGGTTATCTCACTTGTGAGTGCTCTAAGATGAATGTTGTGGTGCCCACGTGAGTCAACCTGCTCTAAAAGACTTAGATCCAAGCCAGTTAAATACTAAGAACAGCTGTCAACATTGTGATTGTAGCTGTGGAATACTGAAGCTCTGTTGTTCCCGAGGGAAATATACTGGTACTTTCACTAATCTCTCAATTTGGTAAACCACATGGAATATAATTTCTCCCATCAAATACCCATGAAAACAAAAAAAGCTACTGAGCCCTACGCGGAGAGAACAAAACTGCGCTGAGTTAGGGATGCTGGACAGGCAGCTCAATCCCCCACTGGCCGAGTCGTCCTTCGCCACAGTCCACAGGCGCGATTCAGCTTTGCGCCTGAGCAGAAACACAGATGACCGCGTGTCAGACTGCAGGAGGCTTCAAACAGTCCACACCTCAACTGTGGACATCTGCAGATGCTGAGTGAGTCCTCATTTTGACAATTAAATAGCACAGACCAATACCCTTGAGCGCCCCCTCCCCGTACCCCCATCCAGAACAACAAAACCATGCCCTCCTCGGATAAGGGCTGATAGGTCTCCTGCCCACACGGCAGGGGGCAGGCAGTGTCCAGTGCAGGCTTCAGTCCTTAGGCTCAGGATGAAATCCTTAGGCTCAGGATGAAAAGGGAAGGGACGATACAGGACCCTGCTATCCTGGCTTGAAGTCACCTGCAGACTGTGACTTCCCAGAAACATCAAGGTGTAGGCAGGGGAGAGGTCCATATTGTGCCCATGCCATGTTTCATTCCTAATGCATCAGTGTCTTATCTACTGAGTCAAAGGCCAAGAAGAGATCGATAACAGCTACAAACAATCTTATGCTTTTCCTGACAGATTTCAATAGATGGCGATGAAGAACGGTCAATGGGGTAACAGCTGTCCTGGCGCAGAATGCTGCCACGGGAGACGAGACGTTCAATTCATCGAGAAGAAGACTGGCATCCGTTTGAGATGGAAAGCACCCACGCTAATGATCTGGCTGTACTTTGGGGTGGGCATCAAAGAGGCTTGTTTCCCTTTCCTTTATATATGTTTTTTTTTTAAATATATTTTATTGATTTTTTACAGAGAGGAAGGGAGAGAGATAGAGAGTTAGAAACATCGATGAGAGAGAAACATCGATCAGCTGCCTCCTGCACATCTCCTACGGGGGATGTGCCCGCAACCCAGGTACATGCCCCTGACCGGAATCGAACCTGGGACCCTTCAGTCCACAGACCGACGCTCTATCCACTGAGCCAAACCGGTTTCGGCCCTTTATATATGTTTTGATGGGTTAGGCTACTCTCTAAATTTCAACCAAATGGAACCATTCACTCATTCAACCAGTATTTACTAAGTAACCAAAGCTGAGCATTGTCTTGGTGCTAGGAATACAATAATAAATAAAGAGCCATAGTTCCTATTCTTAGGAAGTTTATAATCTATATCCTTGTTTATGGGACTTTCCAAGTGCCAGGAAAACAGGCCACTAGCAGAGGAAGAAATTTTCACCAGGTGCTTTTGGTTTGAGTTTATTTATTTATTTTTGTTAATTCTCACCTGAGGATATTTTTTCCATTGATTTTTAGAGAGAGTGGAAGGGAGGAGGAGACACTGAGAAAGAGAAACATTGATGTGAGAGAGACACATCGGTTGGTTGCCTCCCACACACGCCCCGACCAGGGCCAGGGATCAAGTCTGCAACCGAGGCATGTGCCCTTGACCGAAATCAAACCTGAGACCCTTCAGTCCACTAGCCGACGCTCTAACCACTGCTCAGGCCAGGGCTAGTTTGTGCTTTTAAATCATCTACTATATGAGGGGACGTAAAACAGACATTTAGGGGAGTTCCTGCCCAGCTCATGCTCTTTGAAACTGACTTTGGACTACACCCTCTCCAGAGAGAATCTGCCCTATCCACTAACGTTGCTGAGGAGACGGGGGGGGGGGGGGGGGCCTGTTTATATCACATGACCCCAGTGCCCTGAACCCAACTGTTTGAATCAGGGATAGGTACCTGAACCAGACCAGCCAATCCATAATGCGCTACTTGGATTTTGAAATTACGACCTAAGAATGAATAATCGGCAATAGAGCTGCAAGACCAGGGAGACTGGGGGGCTGAAAATCAACTTAGTCAAAAAGAACATTGAATGAGAACTTAGTACGTGACAGGGCCTAGAAGCACAACAATGAACAAGACAGATCCCACCCTCACCTCTAGTGGGTGAGAGAGTAGTTGCCAAACAAATAAATGAAACAAATATAGATTGTGATAAACACTCTAAAGCAGTGGTTCTCAACCTTCCTAATGCCGCGACCCTTTAATACAGTTCCTCATGTTGTGGTGACCCTCAATTTCATTGTTACAAACTGAACATAATTAAAGCATAGTGATTAATCACAAAAACAATATGTAATTATATATGTGTTTTCCGATGGTCTTAGGTGACCCCTGTGAAAGGGTCGTTCGACCCCCAAAGGGGTCGTGACCCACAGGTTGAGAACCACTGCTCTAAAGGAAAGGAACAGGATGCTGAGTTAGAGAATGAACAACACAGAGAGGGAGACCACGTTAGCTAGGTGGTCAGGGAGGCCTCTCTGAGGAGGTGGCATTTACACTGTGACCAACCAGGAGAAGTGCTGGGGGGAAGAAATAGTAAGTGCAAAGGCCCTGGGACAGAGAAACCTGTGTTCCTGGCACCAAAAGAAGGCCCGGTGTCTGAAGCACGGTGCGTGAGTGCAAGAGAGAAGGTGGGAGAGGCAGGCAGGACGGGGTCATGCAGGTTCTCGTAGGAATTTGTAAAGGGCCTGGATGTGAATTGCAATGAGCAGCCAATGAAGGCTTTTTAGAAAGAAAAGACACTGTATTGTCAACATTTTAATCGTCATTCTGGCATAAGGACAGACATACAGCTCAATGAGATAGAAGAGAAAGCCCAGAAATTGCCCCTTGCATACATACATGGTCAATTGACATTCAATAAGGGCGCCAAGATCGTTCAGTGGGAAAAGGACAGTCTTTTCAACAGATGGTGCTGGGAAAACTGGATACTCACAGGCAAAGAATGAAGCTGGACCCTTACCTAATACCATTTACAAAAATTAATTCCAAATGGACATAAACGCTAATGCTACAACTATAAAACTCTTAGAAGAAAATGTAGGGTGAAATCTTCCCAACACTTGACTTGGTAATTATTTCTTAGATATAACACTAAAAATGCAGGCCACAACAACAACAAAATAGATAAATTAAACTTCATGAAAACTAAAACCTGTTGTGCATCAAAGGACACTATTTGCAGAGTAAGAAGACAGCTCACATATTTGCAGATCATATCTGGTAAGGGAGTAACACCCAGAATATGTGAAGAACTCCTACAACTAAACAATAAAACAAACAACCCATGAAAACATTGTCTAAGGACTTGAATACCATTTCACCAAAGAAGACACACAAATGGCCACGCAGCACAGGAGAAGATGCTAACATCATCACTCATTAGTGAAACAATGAGATGCCACTGCACACCCACCAGTGTGGCTATGACCAAAGAGAAGAGAACCAGTGTTGGTGAGAATGTGGAGAACCTGGAACCCTGTGCTGCCGGTGGAAATGTAGATGTGCATTCCACTCCTTGCTAATACACCCGCAAGAACTGAATGCAGGGACTTGAGCACATGCTTGCACACCCATGTGCATAGCACTATTATTCACACTAGCTAAAAAGTGTAAAAATCCAAGCGCCCATCGATAGAGAAATGGATAAACTGTGGTACATGCACAGTGAATGTGATTCAGCCAGAAAAAGCAATGAAGCACGGAGACCTGCTAGGAGGTGGATGAACCTTGAAAACACTGTGCTAAGTGAAATAAACCAGACACAGAAGGACAGGTATGATGTAATTCCACTTACATGAGGTTCCTAGAATAGACAAATAACTCATAGACACCGAAAATAAAACAGAGGTTACTGGGGGCTGGGGAGGGGGAAATATGGGGTTACTGTGTAATGGGGACAGTGTCTGCTTGGGATGATGAAAACATGCTCTGAAAGTGGATGTGATGGTTGTATAACATTGTGGCTATACTTACTGTGTAACAGCTTCCCTCCGCTTATAAAATTGGGTTGTTTCCAGTTTCCCAGGTTAGAAATGACATGCAATGGTGTTGGGATGGAGAAGCGGCCTGGAAGGCCTCTTTTTTATTTTGTGTCAATTTTATGTTGTGTATGTTTTTCCACAATAAAAAAGAGCATTGAGAAAGCTGTGCTGCTGGGAGAGACAGGCTGAGAGAGGCGGTGCACGGGAAAGAGGCTGGAAACCACCAGGGCCAGAGAGAAACGGGGGGGGGGGGGGGGGGGGCGGTGTTTGGAGGGGTTGGGAGGGTGCGGGGGGTGGAGGCTCTAGTGGCTCTGCAGTCACAGTGGCCCAGCCGCTTCCTGTTGAGAATCACTTTCTCCTGCTAGTGGACCCGGTGGATCTCTGTTCCTGGCAGTGAATGGCCCCTGGTTAAGGCAGGGAACATGGCTGGGGCTGAAAGTTCGAGGGGTTGGTTTCCAAAGCCAGACCACCGCTCCAGGAGAGCAGAACACCTTTTCTCCTCCCCGTTGGTGCCTGGCACAGTGCCCCACACACGGTGCAGGCCTTCAGTAAAGTTACTGAGTGAGGCTGAGAGAGCTCCTGTGAGTCTGCAGAGAGCTGAGCGCCCACGTTCTCACCAGACACCCAAGCTAAACCTAGGCCCCTCAGGCGGCCCTCCGTACTGATGAGCGGCCACGCTTGGTTCCTCACAAGGACTCCCTCCTAATCTGTTCAAGGTCAGGAGAAGCAGATGCTAAAATTTCCATGGCACAGGATCCTGGGTCCCTGCCCCCCCAACATTTGCGTTCCAGGGTGCCCAAGATTTATTGGGTTCCCCCAAATATCCATCAGACCAGGTAGAAGAAAAGTCGAATTCACCTTCTCATAGACACAGAACACACCCACTGGGGTTTAAGTTAATAATCCTCCGTGGTCCCCAGGTGAAAAGCTGCAGTCAGAATTTCAGGGGATCCTTAGGCAGCAAAAATGGGACTTCGCTATGTCATCTCCCCACCACCCCCAACACCACTGCGTGTCATTTCTAACCTGGGAAACTAGAAACAACCCAAGTTTCCAAGAGGAGGGAAGCTGTTACAGAGAACTGCGCGTCACCGTGCTGGGCTACCACGGGCCAATCAGAATGCTGACACCGAAGACGACATAGCGAGAGAAGATGTTTATAAGAGGCAGCTAGAGGAAGAACGAGGAATGCAAGATGAAGTCATAGTTTGATTGCCAGCATGTAGAAATGACATTTGTAGCCATAAAGATTGGAAGGAACCGGAAGGGGATGAAAACATTTGCTGCAAGGTGGTGACGTCATACATGGAATTGAAAGATGTATTTAACATTTACTTTAGAATATTTTAAAAGGTTGATCACACACACACACACACACACACACACACACACACACACTCATGGCTCCAGAATAAAAACCTGAACATGCCCTAACCGGTTTGGCTCAGTGGATAGAGCGTCGGCCTGCAGACTGAAAGGTCCCAGGTTTGATTCCGGTCAAGGGCATGTACCTTGGTTGCGGGCACATCCCCAATTGGAGGTGTGCGGGAGGCAGCAGATCAATGTTTCTCTCTCATCGATGTTTCTAACTCTCTATCCCTCTCCCTTCCTCTCTGTAAAAAATCAATAAAATATATTTTAAAAAAAACAAAAATAGGCCTGAAAAAATGGATGGAGACCTTTTGGGATAACAGATAAGTAGTCGGGATTCTCCGAAGGCAGGGTTTCTTCCAGTGTGGGCCTGGGAACAACAGCATCCGCAGCATCTGGGAACTTGTTAGAAATGCAAGTGCTGGGTAACCCCAGCCCTCCTGAAGCAGGAACTCTGGGGATGGGGCCCAGCTCACTCTGACGCCTGATCCAGCAGAAACACTGCTCTCGAGAGCCTTCCCAGCCTGATATTCTGTGATCCCCACGAGTTTATAAGGGTCCATCTTTCATCTTGTGAGATCTCTCCCCAACACCGCTCTCACTGCTTACACGAGTCCATGCTACTCATTACATCAGGTTCAAAGTCTTCACCTGAGGTCAGGGTTCTACTTTTGCTACCACATTTCATCTTCACTACTATAGCTAGTTAACATGGGCTGTGCTTCTGTGCATTAATCATCTAACAACTCTATACGGTAGATAATTTAATACCCCCATTTCATAGATGAGAACACTGAGGCCGAAAGAAGTCCAAGATCATACCACCAGCAAATGACGAAACCAGGATGATTTCAGAGCACAAGGCCTTCTGCACCCGTGAGGTTCGGAGGAGTCCGCAGAGATAACAAGTGATGGAGCTGGTATTCGAACCCAGGCCTTTCTGATTCCCAGGCCGACTTGCTTTATAACAACTAGGCTCTGCTGCCTTACACTCTCTGCTGGGCAGAACCAATTGCTCACCACCCTTCAAATACACCCCAAGTCATGACACTGGCAAATATCTACTGACTTATCTTCTTCGCCACCAAACCACATCCTTCAGCCTCCTTGAGGCCTTCCAGCCGCTTCTCCAAGATCCCTGGCTGGAGTGGGCTGCTCCCTCCCTTCTCTCAACCCCTGCCATGACCTACTGCAACACTCTCACGGCATTTACCAATTTGCACCCGGAATTACGGTTACCCACACGCTCCTTCCGGGGAGGTGGTGGTCTGTGTTGGCTTGGTGTCTGGCATTGATGGAGTTCATCAATGTGTCTCGTATGGGACTAAATTCATTCTTTATATATTTTATGTATCTTATCAGCCAGCTGGAGGACAGCAAGATCCTTAAGAAGAAGGACCAAATCTTTTACTTATTTTATATTTTCAAGAATATTCAGCTCGGGGCCAGGCACACAGTCGAGCCTGTAATACATGCTTGGCTTCACGTAGAACGCTGGGCTCACAACTCTGGGGGCCATTTCCCACCACTGAGGCCCCGCTGGAATGCAGCTTATATTAACGGGGGAAAACCGGACACTATGCAAATGGATCCAAGCAACTCCTTTCTTTGTAAATAGAAAGAATACATTTAACATTTTTAATAATGTTGATAATCAAGAGAATTTTATGAGCACATTTTCCTGAAAATTAGTTCAAATTTCTATGCAATTAGAAAAAAAATCACAATTCTGTCTTTAAAAAATTGAGGCTATTATATGCCTTCATTATGCCCCTTTTAAAATGAAAGCACACTATTTTTTCAAAGCACAAAACACAAACCCCAATGTCCCTCATTAAGGAAAATGTATTTTCATTCCAAATAGTGATCATCTATTACAGTCCTCTAGTCCAAGAGATATACTTTTAACAGGGAAAAAAAAAAATCTCATAAATATCCAACTCCTATCACATACCCAGAGAGCAAAGGTACAAAATAATAAAAAATATGGATTTCAATAATATTCAAACCTCAAAAACTAGCTTTATAAACTTCTAGGAAACAAGAGAATATAAAAACCAAATGCTTTCCGGATTCATGAATCATTTTGTAAATTATCTATATCAATAACAGAGGAAAAGACCAAGCCACATGTTTTTTTTTTAACAAACTGAAATCACAGATGAAAAGTACGTAACAATAAAAACAAACGAAGATGATCATTTATTGGCATCCCATCCTTACACTGTCCTCACATGGTCTAACGGTAAACATTCAACAAAAGATCCGATGAGCTCGGCCAGCCTCTCTAAATCCAAATCAATGCACCACCCCTGCACAGGCAGCGGAAACTTACCAGCTCCACAGATCCATAATGTTTCCTACTGAAATCCCCACGTCTACAGCCTAGGTCTTCCGAGACAGAGCTGGAACAAAAATGCTTCATCAGTATGACACATAGCGATCTGGTCACCAACCTGCTGCAAAAAATCCACTGCTCCCGTTCGCAAAAGGCAAGGGCTGCCGTGCAGCAGGCTGGCCCCACGCTCACTGCAGGGGAGCCTCCTGGCCACGGCCGCGGGCCTCAGCAGCCATTGCAGAGCCTGGCTCTCCTGGAGCCCTCAGTGAAAAGCAAAACACCCGAGTCATCCCTGGAAGTCTAGGCAGTGATTGAATTAAATATTTAGTCATTTGGAATCGATTGAAATTTCCAAGGCTACTGGTGGTTTATAATTTCATTTCTGTAGAAGCAAAGGGGGGGAGAAACCGTGCAGTAAACTTGAGGCAAGGAACAAAGCTTGCAATTATCTTTCATTAAGAGAGCCTCTTTGTCCCAAACAGTCCACATAAAAATAACCAGCGTTTTTTGGATGCTATGCAGGAGAAATAAAACTTTAAATAGGAGGAAAAAAATCTTCAAAATCCTGGTAGGCTCCACCGCCCCCCATCCCCCGCCTCTAATTTATGACAATATGAAAAAGACCAGGGCTAAAAAAAAATTTTTTTTTAAATATCCAACTTCCAAGTATATTTCATCTTTTTATATAGCAGTAGCTAATGCTTCTACACCCCCTCCCCTCAAAGAAGACTTAATTAAATCAGATGAGAAAAATCACGAGTTATTGAAGAAGAGCAATTAAAACAAGGACAAAATTGTTCCTGCATTTGCATCTTGAGTACATAGTTACACACTCAAAAGACACACATCTTATCGACTGGTTCAGACCCCAGACAGCACTCATGAAAACACCCGAGACCCACAAATACAAACAGTTTTAATAAGTTTTGTTCTAATATGTCATGCAGATAACACTAATAAAACACAGACACTAAAATGACACGGGAATTACTTGGTTAAGAAAGCCAAAACATTCGGGATCTGACATGCAGAGAGAGGTGCGGTGAGTACCTTCTCATCTTCCTTAGAAGGTGGGCTACATTGTCTAAATGCCAGCCCCCGAGGCAGGTTCGGGAAGAGACCGCCTGGTGCTCACATCCGCGGGGCTGCCTCCCTGCCAGGGCCTGCCTGATAGGCTCCCGGAGAGACAGCGTGAGAGAAATGAGATTAGGCA
This sequence comes from Myotis daubentonii, assembly GCF_963259705.1. Taxonomy (NCBI): domain Eukaryota; kingdom Metazoa; phylum Chordata; class Mammalia; order Chiroptera; family Vespertilionidae; genus Myotis; species Myotis daubentonii. The sequence goes on along the minus strand of NC_081850.1, from coordinate 76,100,072 downwards.
GGCTAATGGTATGCTGCTCCCACCATTTCACAGAGATGGCTGAATTCATCTGATCTGAGAAATTAACCTTCTGTGGTTCTCACTTCCTTAGCTGAAAACGTGCAGCACGTTAGCAAATGCAGCTTGGGAGGGTGTCCTGAATATTAACTTCCTGCTTCTAGTGACACGATTTTCTACCAAAATATCTCTGAACCAAATTTAAAAACTCCCCTCCATGGAGCTCTGGTCCCTGTCAGATAGATCCTCTGTGTCCATGTTACATATGTCCTCCATGTCCATCAACTTAGCTCATGTTGAAAACCAGAATGCGCTGAGTTGATGGACATGGAGGCGAATGCTAGCGCTGCCCTCGGCAACCTCTGCGGTTGTCGCCGGGTCCCCTGTGCAGTCAACCCTGCAGCAGCTTCTAGCACGAGGTTCCGGGGGCGTAGAAAGAGCAGGCTGAGCTCTGGGCCCCGCCCTGCGCTGCCCTCAGCACTGCCCAGGGGTTCTGGGACACAGTGCCAGAGACAAACACCAAACAGATGACAACTCTGCGTCCTGGGGCCACCTGTGAGAGGGAAAACACGTCCTGTGAGAAAACCAAGCCCTCGCTGGTTTGGCTCAGTGGATAGAGCATGGGCATGCAGACTGAAGGGTTCCAGGTTCGATTCTGGTCAAGGGCACGTACCTAGGTTGCAGGCTCCATCCCTGGCCCTGGTCAGAGCACATGCAGGGAGGCAACCAACTGATGTGTCTCTCTCACATCAATGTTTCTCTCTCTCTTTCCCCCTCCCTTCCACTCTCTCTAAAAATCAATGGAAAAATATCTTTGGGTGAGGATTAACCAAAAAAAGGAAAAAAAGAGAAAAAAAACAAGGCAGATACACACAGAACGTCTGCTCTCAGTGGCCCTTTCCCCTCTAACTGCCTTTCATCCGATAGGCTGCGGAGACCGCGTGCTGATGGTGGAGCCAGGCTGAAAGACACGGGCGAGTTCCCAGGGCTGCGGGGAGCACTCGAAGCAGCCATGTTAAAACCTCCCCTCCTCTTCCCTCCCTAGGCCCTCTGGCCCCTGGGTTCCAGCACAAAGGGTGTGATTAGAGGGGATCCCCCAGAGCTCCAAGAGGAATTCATTCTCCTCCAGGCCCCGTGTCGGGCCCCTGCCTGGCACAGAGTGGACCTGCAGTAAACATTTGTGCGTTAATGAAGATATTTGCACATATTTGGATCTTACTAGCTACTGCCTGATGGCATCCTCACGAGCCCGAGAAAGGCTGCCTGCTGACATTCTCCCTCGTAGTCCCTGTTGTTATTCCATCAGGCAGACAGTCCTGGCCCAACAGGCAAGCCCTGCTATGTGCGCGCCAAAAGCTGTTCTCTTTTCCTCTCGGGCTTGTGGCCAGACTACATCTCTTGGCCCCTCTCGTGGGCAGTGTGGCCATGTGACTCCGTTCTAGCCAAGAGACTATGGGCAGAAGGGATGGGGACCACTTCCGGGCACATCCCACGGGGACTTCCTCTCCCTCCCCAGGGCCAGCAGGTGAGAGGACTGCAAGGACCCACAAAAAGGCAGAGCTTCAAGATGGAAAAAACCTGGGTCTCTGAATGACGGCGTGGAAGCTCACACTTCCAAGAACATCTGTACTAGAAAATGATGCGAGCAAGAAACAAACATTCAGTTAAGCACGTAGAACCCGGGTTTACCTTTTAAAGCCGCTGCGTTACCTGAACTAATACAGAGGTCGGTATCTCGCAGTGGGGTGCTGCCATAGCAACAACCTAAAACATGTGGCACCAGCTTAGCAGACAGACAGCAGCCGGTGCGGAAATTGATCTCAGAGGCTGAAAGATGGAAATCTATGTTATAAAGTAGCGAAATATGTGGTAAAACTTACACCTACAGTAATGTAGCAGGTGGAACTGAGCCCTCTGAGCCTGCAGCGCTAGGGAAAGTGGCTGGACAGATCAGAGCGATGCTGGCTCCAGCTGGCTGACCTCAGCAAGGTTTTTGACAAGGAAGAGATGAGCCCAGGCAAGAACTGGATGGGTGTCAAGCAAAGACAGAAGGGAACAGAGAGAGTCTCGAGACAAGGGGCCTCTTAGACTAGAGAAATCGCTCTGTTTCTGGACCCCAAACAATAAGATCTGGCCTTTGAAATGTGGGTTGAAATTATGGGCCCAGCTAGCAGACCTAGCGCATCGATTTCCCACAAATCATCCCTGCTCTCCTTGCCCAGCCACTGGCTGAACGGAGAGGGCTGTGAAGACCAAGAGGACACGCCAAGGATGAGCTTTGGTCCCTAAATGACCCCATAAAAGATCCCAAGTAGAAATACCCTCATTGGGCTGTAATATAGTGAGAAATAACTTTTATTGTTTAAGTCACTAAGATTCAAGGTTTACCTATTATACATAACAGGTGATTTTACCTTTTTTTGCTGTTATTGTTTTAATCCTCACCCAAGGATATTTTTTTCCCCATTGATCTTTAGAGAGAGAGTGGAAGGGATGGAGGAGGGGAGACAGAGAGAGCAAAACACCAATGTGAGTGCCCTAACTGGTTTGGCTCAGTGGATAGAGCGTCAGCCCGTGGACTGAAGGGTCCCAGGTTCAATTCCAGTCAAGGGCATGTACCTTGGTTGCGGGCATATCCCCAGTGGGGGGTGTGCAGGAGGCAGTTGATCGATGTTTCTAACTCTCTATCCCTCTCCCTTCCTCTCTGTAAAAAATCAATAAAATATATTTAAAAAACAACAACAACAAAAACCAACACCAATGCGAGAGAGTCACATTGACTGGCTGCCTCCTGCACATCTCCAACCGGGACCGGGAATCAAACCTGCAACTCAGGCATGTGCCCTTGACCAGGAATTGAACTTGTGACCCTTCAGTCCTCAGGCTGATACTCTAACCACTGATCAACCGGCCAGGGTGGTGATGTTATTTTTTTTTAATTTTTTATTTATTGATTTTAGAGAGAGAGGAAGGGAGGAAGAGGGAAAGGGAGGGGCAGAGGGAGAGGGAGAGAGAGAGAATTGTTGTTCCACGTATTTATGATTCATTGACTGATTCGTGTATGTGGCCTGACTGGGGATCAAACCTGCAACCTTGGTGCATCGGGACAATGTTCTATCCAAGGGAGCTACCGGCCAGGGTGGTGCTTGTCTCTCCATTGACAGAACTCTCTGTGGTCACGAAGCAGCGAGAGTGACTCCCACAGAGGGTCCTCCGCGGGCTGGAGGGCCTGGATGGCTCCACTCTCACGGGGCAGCAAACTCTGCCCTTGGCAAGGCCCGTTTTAGGAAACAAGGTTTTATTGGGAGACGGCCATGCCCTTGGGTCACAGGCTGTCTGTGCGGCCTCCGCCTCCGCGTCATGCCACGATGGCGAGTGGGAAGCTGCAGCAGGGACCTGCGTGGCCACCACGGGCATCTATTTACTGTGGCCCCTGATAGAAAACGTCGCCCACCTGCCCTGCAGCCTCACGATCCCTTTGTTGGCTTCAGGCCCTCCCGTAACCCGTGAATAGTATGCGCTCCCAAAATACCAGGCGGAGTCCCTGGGAGGAGCATTCCAAAAATGCATGTTCCCTGGCCCTACTCCCAGAGGCGTGACTCAGCTGGCCTGCGGTTCTGACAGCAGCGGGGGTTCCGGTGCGGATGGTCCGCCGGCATGTTCTGAAACACGCTGCTCTTCCGGTGACTCTGGAATCTGGGAAACCTGCCACCTTCCTGCAGCCCGACTGCGGGAAAGGACAGGCCTCGACCACGGGTCTGTAAGGGGCGGGGGTGGGATACACCTGAGGAGGTGCTCGGTCAGACGGGGTTCTTAGCCGCTCGGGGTCTTCACTCCCTTGTGAATAAAATGTGGTTGACGTGCTCAATAAATGTTCGCTATTATTATTATTACCCTTATTATCAGCATGAATTCTCCCCAGGTTGCTAGAGAGAGCTCTGGGAAGGGGAGTCTGCATAAATGATCACTAACTTTTTAAGAGTTTTAAAGCAGGTGCCTTCTTTCCCCGCTGGGGCCACGCAGCAGGCCTCCCGGGGCAGGGCGAGGCAGCTCCGCAGCTCCGCTCAGCGGACGTCTCCCTAAAGTGCTGGCCCAGCACGGGACCTTGCCAGGAAAATACCTGGGACCAAGAGTGTGTCACCAGAACAAAGCAGGTGCGAACGTGCACCGGGAGGCCAAGGTCCTCCCATGAGTGTGGTCTGGGTTCTAAATATAAACGCCTCGGTCTTAGCAAATCGATGCCCTTCACCTGCAGGAACAGAGCTGAGGACCTTCAAGAGGACTCGCTAAACGTGGCCCAGGATGAAAGCAAAGCTGCCCAGCTCCACGCAGAGCTGGAAGAGTTCGTTATGTAATAAGCAGGTTCCTGGAAAGCGGGGCAACCCCCGTCAGAGGCTCAAAGTCATGGGAACCCAGTAAGGAAAAGGAAGGGAGCAGAAACTCAACACCGGTCCTTAGGAGACTCACCCAGAGACTAGGGACTGACCCTAAGGACTGGCCAGATCCCGCTAACACAGGCCTCGGTCACCCCCAGCCCCACCAGAAGCACTGGAGCTCACGGCCAGGACCGGGCTCTTCCTGGACACGCAGAGAAGCTGAGAAACATCAGGCGGTTTTTCAGAAGCTCCAGGACCGTGCCCCGCCCTCTGACCAGCAGGTAGTAAGTGACAGATAGAAGGGACCCCCTATTTGAGGGACAGAGAAGGTATCAAATGCGACAGACTACCGATTCAGGCTCAGAGGGAGCCCAGCACCTCCTGACACCAGGCTCTAGGTAGCTTACTGCTTGAAGAGGAGTGGTTGTCTCTCCTTCTGAAGGTAAGTGACAGAGAAAAGCAGAGATGCCGGTAATGTCTAGCGACGACATGGGAGGTTTCCTGAGCACTCCTGAGGAGATCTAGGACACCAGCTTGTAGAGCGTAGGAAGTGAGCGGGCAGGTTTCTAGACTGGAAAGTTTCAGAGCCCAGGATCCCTGACCTGCAGCCGCCACGGGACCCTGGGCATCTCTCCCAGAGAAATGAAAACGTGTGTTCACAGAATCTTGCCCACCAGGCTCACAGCAGCTTTCTTCATAGTTAGCCTCCAACTGGAAAAGGCCTGGGCACTTATATTTTCCCTCTGCACTGTAAGTGCTCACGGCTGGGGCCCCAGCCGAGACCTAATGAAACAGAACCAGCATTCTAACAGGATCCCCCAAGGATTCACGTGCTCATTGGAATCTGAGAAGCAGTGATTATCGACCTCACTGTATATCAGAACCACCTGGATTTTTTCTCTATTTATTTTATTGTGAAATATTTCAAGACAGAAAAATAAAGAATAACATAATGAACATTGGAGACTTGAAATTCCTGTGTACCTCTCCCCTGAAACAACCATTAAGTAATTTAGTTTATACTTCCTGCTTATATTTTTATATTTGTACTGACCATTTACTTATTCAAAACAATACACAGTATTGCTTAGAATGTTTTAAAATTTCACACAAAAGAATACCATGCCGTGCCTATCTTCCTGCAACTAGCTTCTTTGGCTGAACAGTTTGTTTCTGAGATTTGACCATGTCGATACCTGTGGCTCCAATTCATTCACTTACACTGCTGTTTCCTATGGTGCCAACTCCCCACTGGTCCTCCCTCCACCCTCCTATGGCTGGGCATTTCAGTGGCTTCCAATTTTTAACAATGTTGTAATGGACATCCTCTTACAAGTCTCCTTGAACAGAAGTGCCATCATTTCCCGAGATCCACGCCCAGGAGGGCATCTGCTAAGTTGTGACATGTGCATTTTGTTTTTCTACATATCGCCAAATTTGCTTTCCAAAGTGACTAGAGCCGGTCCTCAAATAATGTCGCTTTATTCCACGTTGATGAGGTGCTGTAGGAACTCCACTCTTGTTTCTATTAACTAGCCTGTGGTAGAACTGGCTTCATTGTATGTCATCTCACTGCAGTTCCAAGAACCCATCAACGATGCTAAGTCAGGAGTCGCTGTCTACCAACTTAACTCTCCCATTAGCAGCGTGTGAGTTCTATTTGCTCCACATCCTAACCAACACTTGGGATTGTCAGAAATGGGTCTTGTCAGTGTGAGGGACATGAAGCGGTGCCTTGCTGAGCTGTCATTGGAATCTCCATTCCTCTGATAACTCAAGGGCCTTGAACATCTTTTCCTCTGCTTCTCAGCCGTCTGAGCTCCTTGCCTGTGACCTGCCTATCCCACCCTTTGCCTACCTCCTTTTGTAGGCTGTTGGTCTTTTTTCTAATTGATTTGCAGGAATAATTTGTATATGCTGAATGCCAACCCTTTTTTACAGATGTCTTCTTCCAGAGAGTGGTTTTTCTTTTTCAAACGGTTTTCCTGACATCTTTCATCATGTAGAAATTTTAAAATTCTAATGCAGGTATTTTCAGACTTTTTCTTTAATGGTCTTTATTTTTTGACTTAAACCATCCTTCAGCATCATGATGTCACAAAGATAGTTTCCTATCATTCCTTGTTAAAGTTTTAAAGTCTACTTAATACATTTTCATATAAATATATAAATGCCCAGTTTTCACCCAGACCTCCTCAATCAGAATCTTCAGGAGTGGGACCTAACCACCTATAGTTTAAAAAAATAACTTCTAAAGGTAATCCTCAGAAACGCTGGCGCACTCACTTCCTACCTGCTGGATGCGCACGGACGTGTCTCCTCTGTCAAGTCCCAGGGACCCGTCTCATCCCCGCCCCCTCTCGGGCCCATCCTTTATTTTTCTGTTCCCAAACTTGAAGTGCTCCCCAATGGCTGTCCTTTGAAGGAATTATCTACTCCTAGGGCAGTGATGGCGAACCTTTTGAGCTCGGCGTGTCAGCATTTTGAAAAACCCTAACTTAACTCTGGTGCCGTGTCACATATAGAAATTTTTTGATATTTGCAACCATAGTAAAACAAATATGTATATTTTTGACATTTATTTTATATATTTAAATGCCATTTAACAAAGAAAAATCAACCAAAAAAAGGAGTTCGCGTGTCATAGGTTCGCCATCACTGTCCTATAGCATCAGTATTACTGACACATCTCAAACATACCCCTCCGGCCTTAATTACCTTTCCTAATTCTCCCAGAAACACCAGTAGCCCAGTGTGTTTTTTCCAAAACTCATTCAAAAACTTGGTTTCTCATTTCTGTTGGAGCACAATTATTTTCACAGTCTCCAAACTACGGAATCACCTCTGACTTCTCCCTGTCTTATAAACTCTACAATCAACCATCAAATATCATCAGTGATCATCTCCCTCATTGGACCAGCCCAGTCCCTCCCTCTCACAGGCCCTCACTGTTTCACAGATTCTTATACGGCCTTGTCAGTCTTCCTGTCTCCTTACATAGGATTTGAAGGTGAAATAATGGAAGACTTTGGGACACACTGTTTGTTATCACTAATAGTGTGTAAGTGGAGACTAGAGAGCTATTTTTCAAGTATCTGATAGATGATAGGTGGACCTATATTTATTCAATAACTACTTGAATAAATATAGGTTGTGCATCCATACCACTTATTAGGAAGACAATGTGTGTGTGCTTAAAGAACAACACAAATAAAGAAAAGAAAAAAAGGCTTTTTGTGGAAAGTTAGGGGTAAGCTAGAATTTGCCATAATAAAAAATGTTCTCATTTTAGTAACATAGTTGTTGGGAAGGAAAAACTTTTCCTCTACCCTGTTAGGTTCTGTGACTGGGGCCTGTGAATTAAAATGACAAAGACAGATTAAAAGGAGAAAAGGAGCATGCATTTTATTTTTAATTTTACCTGTTCAAGCGCTCCATAGAGAAGCAAACCCAAAGAAGCAGTTAAATACTGGGATTTATACATCATTTTAACAAAGGGCAATAAACTGGAGAAGTGACTAGACAAAAGAAAAGGATTTGGGCTTCTAGGAGTGGTAATCATGGAAGGTAAACACGTGGGGGCAGCTAATGGCCTATGAGGGTTGTTTAGCGAGGTTTGCGCATGAAGGCTCATCTTGGTGGCCCTCTTTCTCTGCTGGCAGTGCTGTCCTCCTCCTCCTGGTACAGGAGGGGGGGGGGTACCTTTACAAAAGGAAATGTCTGCCCTGCTTTTAGGCAGATGGGGGGAGAGTGGAGATGTCTTCTTGTGTCTGCTTTTTCTCAATTGCCTTCAGCTCAAAATAATCCTTAGGCCAAAGTGGCAGGTTTTTAGGTGGCATATTTTGATCCCCTTCATGGCCAATACTAACATGTGAAAAATTCTTTGTCTCAAACATAAAAGTAAATGCTATGGAACTGACTGAATTTCACCTCGAGGTAACCCAGTAGAGGGGGATGGCCCAGGCTACTTTTTAAACAACCTCTGTATCATATTCTAATTTTCTGGGCCAATTTAGACCCATTCCATGCTTATCTGTGGTGTTTTCCTCCAAGCACATGCAGAGCACGTAGTAGAAGAAAAGCAGCTTACTCTGTGCTTTTGAGGTCAAACTCTATTTTTGAAAGATTTTCTAAAATTTTTACTTCACTCAGCTACTCTGATTCTGAGATAGTTTAAGAAAATGAGACCATGAAACCATGGGTGAGGGAGAGTGGTGAGGGAAGGGGAGGGGGATGCTCTTTAAAGAAAGCAAAATAATAGATAAACCAAACGTATAGAAAGAGAGGAGGCAAAGTATCTTAACTGAGAACATTTATTATTAGAGGAGAGATGACAAGAAACAGCCAGCCTGCTTCCACGGCCAAAACGAGATTTAGAACAATGAGTGTTGGCCGAAGTGAATTTAGGGCAGGAGGGCCGAAACTAATTCCTTTTGCCTCTTAAAAGCAATGATTAAAAGAGTGATAATATCCAGGCCCTATTTATAGTGTGTCCTTATGGTGTTCTGTACTGTACTTTGAGATGAGGTGAGCACCAAAAATGGGTTGCTGGCCCAGGAGGACTGTACAATTTCAAAGAATAGAAAACTTGAATCATCAAAGGAATACAATTCTTAGTAACGGCATAACCTCCCTGAGGAAAATGATTGCTTTTAGCAATTATCCCTCGAGGGGATGTGGAGCTCAGTGGTGAGCGGGCATCTGCTGCCTCTGTTCCAAGCCAAGGGCCAGGATGTCCTGGCAGAGAGCGCCCATGCTCCTCCCCCACTCACCTGTGAGTCCACGTCATCCTTGACCTGCGAAGATCCACCTTCCTCTCCCTTCAGTCAGGTGGCCTCCCTCCCTGCGGACCTCACTGTTCCTGCCCCTCTGTGCTAACGAGGCTCAAACCAAACCTCCAACTTGGCTCTTTCTCTCCATCCAACCGCAAACTCAGACTTCCAACTGCTGGATAGAGTTCCGTGGACACCTGAGCCGCCCCTAAAACATAACCTGGCCCGGATCACACTCACTCCCGCTGCTGCATTCGCATCTCAGTTGGCAGACCTGCCATCTTTTCCCCAGTTGCTCAAGGTACCAAGTCCAGAGTCATCTCTGTCTCCTCTCACATCCAACATCTAATCAGTCGCCAGGCCCTGTCACTGCTGCCTGCACAGCATTGCTTTTGAAAGTTGTAGTAGGTTTGTATCGGTGTATTTGTATTTCATTCTTTGAAGACAGAACACACTCCCTTGATTCAAAACTAAAAGGCTGAACAGGGCAAAGCCCCCCCTCTGCACCTCCTCTCCCCGCGGGACTGTTCGTGTGTCTCCCAAAGATGCTGGATGCGTTTACAAAGAAAGAGGAATACCTATTCCTCCCCTCCCCCCTTACTTTACACGAATGGCAGCAAACCATGCACAACTCTACTTCTTGTTTTTGTTATTTTTAAGTTCATATACCTTGGCGATCTTTCCAAATCAGTACCAAAAAGCTCCTGTATTCTTTCTTATGGCCACATTGTATTCTACTGAGTAGATGGACCCTATTTTATGGGACCAATTCCCTAGATAAAGGACTAGTAAACTGCAATGCACAACCTTGCATGTGCCATTTGGCCCCGAGGACATGTGCAGAATTCCACAAGGTCTCTGAGTCCCTTGTTCCTTCTCTCCTTTCCATTTTCACTTTCTCTGCATTAGCGCAGACCTTCCTTGGTGCAGAGGCCTTCTAACTGGCACCTCTGCTCTATGACCCTTAACTTACACCCAACAAACATATTTAGTGAGCCCTTTCTGCATGCCAGGTACTCTGCTAAGAGGCGAGAACAAGAGAATCAAACCCAACAAAACCAAACAAGCCTCTCCTAACCAGACCCACACAGATCCCTGCCTGTCTCACAGTTGTTGGAGTCTGGGAGCTTATCAGTCAATCATCTGCTCCCTTCTCTATGTTTGGAATCGATTGGGAATTAGTGACAGGAGTTGGGCAAATGGGAATCAAAATATAAATTTCCTCACTGTCGGAGTTTCATTGGCAAACAGCCCTAGAGCCCAATGCACTTCCAACTACTACTCCTTTCCCCCAAGCGTGGAGCTGAAACAGTCCGCTCTGCAGAGGGGCAGACCCTTGCCTGCATGGCTGCCAGGGGAATTGCTGTGTCAGTCTCCACTGTCAGTCTCCACTGTCAGTCTCCAGCAGGGGAGACCAATGCAGATGGGGCTCTAGACCTGTCTCTAGGAGACTCAGGTGGGTTTTTCCAGATGGAAATTGGAGAGAAGGTAACACACAGCTCTGTGGGCAACCAGATCCTGGACAAGTCTCTTCACCGTTCTGCACCCAGCTTGCTTCCTTACTGTAAAATGAAGCTAACAGGAGCTACCTCATCGGGTTTTGTTTTTTTATGTGTTAAGACTAAATAAGCACACGCATTCAGGATGTTTGCGCAAATGCCCGGTATGCAAGTAATCAATAGATATTTGTTGAATAAATGAGTTAATGAAAGAGTGGTCCACAGAATCGCAGTTCTTAAAGCCATCTTTCCAGCACGTCTTCCAGAGAACCAAAACCTAATCCGCAGCCGCCAATCACCAGGGCCGAACAGGATTCACCAATACGGCCCAGATTGTGCCGCCTCGGGCTGCTTCTTATAGGCTCTTCCGACGTTCTTCCCGCCTCCTGGATTGTGTCATCTGTGCGATGCATTATGGGGCTGGTAGTCTAGAGAAGAGGCGGTGCTGGCTGGACCACTGTGAGGACCCAACCCTCTGCTTGGCGCTCTGAGGAAGGGAGAGCTGCTCTTCTCCCCACCCCACCTTTGGTAGAGGGAGCCCTGGCGTCCCTTCTCTCCCTTGCAGCGCGCCAGGACTGCCCAGGACTCTGGTTACCAGAGGCCTCCAAAAATCAGGAGCATTTTGCTCAGAAAATTCAATATTCACTGAAATTTGAGATTTCAGTTTCAAATCAATAAAATATTCAATTCCCATATTCTCATAAACAGACCACAGGGGCCCTTTGTGGAAGGTATGGCAGTAGTTCTGAAAAGTCGGTGGTGACCCCAGACGTCCTCTAGTTTCCCTGCGGAATCAATCCACAACAGAACTAGCAATTCGGAATTTATCTGAATTCTGTGAACCTTGTCTATTTAAATCAGCATCATCTCGTAACATCATAAAAGCTACCCACGGCTCCCCATTGCCAAGATAGAAAGTTCCGACCTCTTAGCCAGGCATATATGGTGCTTTGTAACTATTTGGCATCTCTTTATGTGCGGTCACATTTTTAAAAGCAGCCTTTCTCCACATCTGCACATGCGAATCAGCTGGGGCTTCATAAAATCTTGGTATTTGTGTCCCACCCTAGACCTCGGGATCCTGGAGGGATGGTGCAGGCTTCCGTGTGTTTTTAAAGCCTCCAGGGTGATTCTCAGGTGCAGCCGGGCAGACAACCGCCGCCGCCATGCCTGTCAACACTGTGGGGCACACGCTCAGGTTTCCCAGCCTTAGCTCCGCCGTCCCCTCTGTGTGAAGTGGCCTCTTCCCCTTTTCCTGCCTGGTGACGCGCATCCTGCCCAGCTAAGCTCACCTGCCGCCCCTCACTCCCGTCCTCCAGCGGTTACTTACTCCTACCGCAGGGGGCGCACGCTTCTTTTCTGGAGGCACGGGGATGACCGGGATACCTGTGTTTCCAGGAAAGGCTACAAGTTCCTGGAGAAGCAGAGTCCTAAGAGTCTTCTTTTACCCACTCCAGAGCCACTGAATCTGAGTCTGGGGGTGGGCCTCGGGCATCAGTTGTGTCTTAAGCCCCACAGGTGATTCTGACCCATCCCCACCCCCCTGCCCCCCGGAGGAATTAGCTTCACAAAAGCACTGGGGACAGTGAGCATCCATACATATTTCTTGCATTAAATTGCTGAAGCGTCTCAGTGTTTTTGTCTAATTTGGTTTTACTGTTGAAAGTTTTACAAATGTCCCCCTTTCCACACACCCCCATTAACCCCCTCCATCCTGCTCCCTTCCTCTCCCCAGCCCTTCCCAGCACAATTGTCTGTCCATGGACTGTGCCTCTATGCATAAACGTCTCATTTGTTTCTAAGTCAATCATATCTCGGCACCTAGTTGCCTTTGATTCCCCTGGAGAGCTAAGCACTCTGCCTTGCACTGCCTTCTTCAATCATTGACTCATTCATTCATTCAACAGATATTATTGCACACCATAACAAAACCCTGGGGATTCAGGAGTAAACAGGAAACCATAGTTACCACCGTTATCACCCTATGGGGCTTAGAATCTAGTAACATATTAGTTATAGCATAGTTATTATTACCACTTTTCTGAATAATGTTGGATTTCCCCCTCTAGATACTATAAGGGAATCTCATATTCTCTTATACCCCCAGTATGTTATATAAGACATTCTGTAAAGATTTACTGAATCAAAGCAACACACTTCATAGCACATACCACAAATTAGTTAGCATTTATTTGTGTGGTTATTTGATTCTGTCCCATGAGCTGTAAATGCCCTCAACACAGGAACCGAATCTGTTTTGCTCACTACAGCTGACACAGGGCTGGCTGAGCAGGTGCTCAATGAATATTGTTAAGTAAATAAATACATGAATAAATACATGAATAAGATATCATTAAGAACAAAACCTGAAATCTCCCAAAGCAATATCCACTCCTTCTCCCTCCCTATTCTCCCCGCAAAAAGGTCATTTCCTCCCTGAGCGCTGAGGGATTTCGGGTGACAGTGAACATGAGCCCGGACAGAGGATGTTCTTCTACTTACTTACAGGGTGACCTGGGGCTCTGCGTCAGGGCCTGTTGCCGGCCACGTCTGAAGGGGCTGGATGCGGAAGGAGAGAGACGACGTTGCTTTCCACAGAAGGGTCTCTGCGACCTGGCCCCCGCAGGACCCCTTCGTCAGCGGATCCATCGGTGGGCCTGGAGGCGGAAGCGCTGTGCTGAAGAAGGATGGGAAAGGCACTGAGAACGGAGAAGAATGACAGGCGATCACTGGCCGATGCTGGCACCCAGAGGCCAGCCCCATTAGTCAGTGAGGGGCAGGAAGCCAGGGCACTCCCAACACCAGTGTCCCACCAAGCCCGCATCACGCCCTTCTGCATGAGCAAGCTGCGGAGAGAAGGCCCCGTCCACATCCCCACGGCCTCAGCCTGAGTGAAGTCCCACACTCTCCAGTCAGGGGCTCTCGGGCAAAAGGAGGTCAGTGAGCATCTAAACCACCTCAGACTCATCCAGGAAAGGCACCCTCACCCCGTAAGGGCAGCTCTCTCTAGAGGGCTTCCGGAGAACAGCCAGCGGGAGCCTCGAGGGGGACGCAGACTGTCTCCTCATCTCCAGTTAGTTCCCAAGAAAAGCCAAAGAGCGGCTTACACTGGCCACGACACTGTGGACCAAGCCCACATTTCGAGAGGAATGGCATCGAGCAGGTAGCAGTGGATGAACACACAACGGCTCGTAACACACGAATACACTGAGACGTGCAGCCGGAAGCCTGCCTGCTCCTTTCTCTGCCCACAGACAGGCAAGCGAACAAAGCCAGTGACTTGGAGATGGGACATAAAAAGCACCCTTAGATAACACTGGTCAGAAGGGACTCCTTATAATGACTTCTTTTTTATTGAATTTATTGGAGTGACATCTATGATAATAAAAGCATAATATGCTAATTAGACCAGATGTCCTTCCGGATGTCCTTCTGGATGACCTCTGGATGAAGCTGTGGCGGCGGAGAGCCAAGGCAGCTGCGGCAGTGGGGGCTGAGCCCCTCGCACGAATTTCATGCACCGGGCCTCTAATTAGTTAATAAAAGTATATAGGCTTCAGGTGTTCAATTTTATAATAAATCATCTATATATTGTATTGTGTGTTCACCACCCCAAGTCAAGTCTCCTTCCATCACCACTTTACCCTTTACCCTCTTTTACCCGCTCTTCCCCACCTTTCCCTCTGGTAATCACCATACTCATACTGTTGTCTGTGTCGATGAGGTCTTGTTTTGTTTTTAATTCTCATCCAAGGATACATTGATTTTTAGAGAGAGTAGACGGGAGGGGGAGGGGGAAAGAGAGAGACACTCACACATCGACTGGTTGCTTCCTGTACTTGCCCCAACCTGGGCCAGGGATCAAACCTGAAGCTGAAGCCAAGGTATGTGCCCTTGACTGGGAACCAAACCTGCAACCCTTTGGTCCAAGGGCCAATGCTCTAACCACTGAGCAACCAGCCAGGGCTTTTGTTGTTGTTTTTGTTTAATCCCTTCAGCTTTTTCGCCCAGCCCCCAAACCCCCCTCTGATAGCTTACAGTTTATCTTTTAGTTTATTTTAATCTTGAAATAAGATTAATTCATTGCTTTAACGTTATTTTCTAGCCCTTTAATCTTTAAGTTTTGTTTAAAAACACTTAAGTGTTAGTTCTTTTAAACCTTTATCACCATTTAATTTTATCTTTTTGCCATACCTTTACCCCTAGTTTCTGAGTTCTTTTTTTATACGTTCATCTAATTCTTTAGCTTCATTTTTCTAACTGTTTGAATTCTGTTTCATCATTGTTAATTTTAATCCTTTTTCTCATTTCTGTTATCTTTTCTAGTCTTAACTTCCTAGTTTAAAAAAACGTACATTCCTTTAATCTTCTGATATATTTTATCTTTATTGTCTCGCTATTTAACATAGTGGGCAGTTGGAGAACTTCTTGGAAAGATGGAAAGTAGGCGCTCATTTGCACAACTCCTTGGAATCCATGGGAATCAGCAAAAATAGCCCAATATTCGGAGAAAACGTATTGAAACAAGAGAATGGCCAAACTCCATGCTGTAACTCCGAAGACCACCTGTGTACACAATGAAATGTTGACAAGCTGAAAGTGAACATGGAATTCTACCTGTAATGTGACGGGAGGGAAATGATCAAGAAAGCTCTCCAGGCCGCCCCTGGGCGCAGGGGCGGGGCTGGGCAGGAGCTGTTTCTGCTTCATTCCCCCGCTCCCTCCACTGCCCAGCTTTCTAATAGGGAGTGGGGCCTAACCTGAGAAAGGCTGAAGACGAGAAGAAAAAGTATACCTTAGGAGCCACTCGAACCTCTTGACCGAAAGCTTGTATGAACCCCCTAAGAAGGCCCGTGAGTCGGGAAATCACGCCGAGCCAGGCCCTCTTTGAAGGGACCTGTTTGCCCTAAAGTGGGGGGAAGGGAGGAAGAGTTGAAAATTCAAGGGAAGTCCTGTGTGGGGTCACCCACACCACAGCACAGGGGACTCTGCAGATGGGAGGGACAGCCGGGGGAGAGAGTGGAAACAGGTGGCCCGTTCCCACAGCCTCTGCGCCCTTCCTGCCCCCCAAGAGGCGTCAGGACCAGGGCTCCAGCTCAGGCTCCGAAAGCCAAGGTTCACTGCTGCTCAGACGAAAGGGAAGGGGGTCAGGTGAGTCTACCATGTTATTAACAGGCGAACCCAGACCCAGACGGAAGCGCTTCAGTCCAAGGACGAGCATCAGGAGTTCGCTGGCCCAGACCCATGAAATAAGGCTTGCCGAGGCCGAGGGAGAGGACAGAGCAGGAGACTTTTAGCGGAGCCAGATGAACAACAGAACAGCTTTGTTTTCTCAAGAAAATGAAAGATCAAGAATTCTCTGAAAACAAAAGATCAGATAAGAGAGGCAGACCTCCCAAGGCTCCAGGATAAAACTGCCTGAACCGGCAGGAGGGGCTGACCCACAGTGAGGAGGTGCTCTCTGGGGGCAGGGCCTGGGAGAGGGCACCAGGGGTCCAGGAGTGAACCCCTTGGGCGGGTGCTTGTGTGTGTGTCGGGGGGAGACGGGTACTACAGTGGGGACAGACAGCCCTCGGAAACCAGTTTAGTTTTCTCCTCTTCTGTTGGGACTCCGAGCCCTTGGCGTGCCTTGAGTGTTACTATTGTGAGTCTAAACGGAGGGCGGTCATGAAAATGTGGCCGCTTCACAGTGAGCCCTCTGCTGCTGGCCACGCGGCCACCGGGAGCTCCCGAGGGGACCTGGCAGCCGTGGTGACACAGCCAGGCCTGCTGAGGCCCGACGATGCTGCAGAGACGGACCATGGGAGGGTACACTGTGGCACAGGTGCCGCCTCACACGCTGGTAGGTAGGTCCCTGGATGCAAGTGGCATAAAAGGCAACAAGATCCCAGTTCCAGCTCCTTCGACGTGGCTGGTTCTCCCACAGCGCAGGTAGCGTTGATCGCAGAGTTTCAGCTGTAATTCCACCAGGAATGGGGGAAGCTTCCGGGAGCCACACCCACTGCCTTGCATTTTTGATCTTGTGCATTATTCCTTGCTCAGACTGTGGGCTGAAAACGACCTTAACCCAAGCTCAAATCATCACTGTCGCCTACCTTCAAACCGAGACCAGCTCTGGGGGTCGGAGCTGGCTCAGCAGCCACAGGAGCAGTAGTCCCTGCAGAGCGGGGAGCAGTGGGAAAACCATTTCCCTCTGTCCCCAAATCTAAACTGCCCCCTCCCACACACAGTCACTCTGTCCGGGACCCTTCTTCCCTGAGCACTCAGCACCAGCGAAGTCATAGTGGTTACTCCGTCTTCTGGGGCGCATCGTCTGCCCTTGTCCACGACAAGTTAGCTCCCCGGCAGCAGGCGCCCTGTCTGGCCGTTCTCAGTACCCCGTGCCCAGCACACAGAGGGCTCAGTACATAGGTGCTGCGCGGATAAGTGACTACGTGAAGGCCAACTGCCTGAGGAGAAGGGTCATTTGGAACAGGGAGGCTGTCAGGCTGCTTTGGCCTTTTTTGACTGAGGTCACTGGTGGCTGCAGGCAGACAGGCCACGGTGGGACCTGCTCAATTTCTTTGCCAATCTCTGAGGGGCAGATTGGCTGCCAGGGACGCGGGGGCACAGCAGTTACAGGAACCTCCCCTGGCATGCTGCCAACTTCTGATCAGTGTGTCTAATGCATCTGTGCTTTACTGCAGAAAGATGCTGCTTGTGGCAGATACTGTGGGACGACTGGCTCAGTCCCCATTTCAACCCCATTCCAGGGTGCAGAAGTTGGGAAGTTAAAAACGCAATCGCCCTAACCTCCTTTGCAGGTCTGAGCTCTGGCCGTGATCTAGATTCCACAGCTCAGGTTCAGAGAGCCTCTGATCTGGCACGGAGCCAGGCAGACTCAGCGAGAGGATCCAGGGCATCGCCTGGCGTTTGCAGGTCAGGGCAGAGCCGCCGTGGCTCTGGAGGCGGCAGCTCCTTGGCAGCTGCTGCATCAGTCAGTTGCTTGTTGGGAGGTGGCTGCTCTCCTGTGCACACAGAGCACAGTGGTTCTGGGTGCTCAGACTGGAGCCTGCTGCCCAGCCCGGCCAACAACTTTGTAAGCACTTAATTCCCGGGTCACTATTAAACCTGTCCGCTCACCGCAGGCAGAGTGGATTCCGTTGGAGGCAACAGATTACCGAGTGACCGTCATGGTGACACCTGTCCGGGTGGATTTTGAGCTTCCAGTTCGCGTGACCCTGTGGCACAACTTCCTTCTGGTGGGTGCAATGGCATAACTTCCAGGTGACACCGAAAGGAGGCAGTGCTTCTATGGGAAGGCACAGCATTCTGCTAGGTGGGTGTCAGAGAGCTTGATCCCAGCGCTACGCATTTCTGCTCCAACAGCAGGGCACCCGCCAAGGGAGCCGCTAACTGCGGGGTTCCGGGCCATGCTGCCCTGGGCTGTGACCCATCTCTCTCCCGCACCTGCTCAACGCCGCCACCAAAACCTGTCGGGGCAGCTGTGTGCCACTGCAAGCACCTAACAGTTGAGAGGCGCTAATGCCTTTCACCTCTCCGGTGATAAAAACTGTGCTGCCTCCTGAAGCCAGCCGGCTAGCGGGGAGCGCTGGCAGCCGGATGCACTTTCACGTCCTGAGTCCAGGCTGTGTGGTCAGCCCTCCCGCCCGCTGCGATGGGAGGTCTACCTGGGGCCATACGCAGAGTGGGCCTTTTCAAATGTGTGAAGACAGCTCTCATGTCCTCTGTGAATTTTCTCTTTTTCAAGTCAAATAGCCACTCCCCTGCTGAAATCTTTTCTCTTTGCTGGATCATTCCCATCAGATATAAACATCTTTATAAAGCAAACGCAAAATCAAATCAAATCAATTTTTCAACTCACATCCCTTCCACGCCTGCAGAGTTGGCGCTATTCACCGTTTCCAATTCCTCTTTCATTAGAGCCGGAAGCCCGGCCAGGGAGACATTCTCATCCTCACTCTCCCCAAGGAACAGCTCTTGTCAAAGGCAACCAGTGACCACATGCTAAACCCAATGGCCAATTCTTAGTTCTCTTTTATTTTTATTTTTTAATTGATTTCAGGGAAGAAGGGAGAGGAAAAGAGAGATAGAAACACTAATGATGAGAGAGAATCATTGATCTGCTGCCTCCTGCATGTGCCACCCTGGGGATTGAGCCTGCAACCCAGGCATGTGCCCCGACTGGGAATTGAACGTGACCTCCTGGTTTATAGGTCGACACTTAATTACTGAGCCACACCGGCTGGGCCCAGTTCTTCATTTTGCTTGACCCATCAGTAACATTTGACACAGAGAAAATCACTCCCTCTCTGGTTTTAACTGTTTATGTACACTACTTTGCCCCAGTGAAAATATTTTAATGACCTCATGTGTCCATGACACTATGGTTTCACATTTAAGTCTAAATTTTACTTGGGATTTATATGAATAGTTAACCAAAGTTCATCAAAACATAGTCATTCTTCCTGACTCACTAAGCTTATTTATTGATCCCCTTTTCCTAAAGATTCCTGTTATCCTACCCACCCACCCCCAATTTTTTTTTTACCTTTCCCTATTTGACTGTGATTCACAGCCACATTAAAGAACAAAACAAAAACCATGATGTATTCTTCTTACATTTCCTACTTGAGGGTCCATACCTGCACTGTCCAATAAAGCAGCCACAAACCACGCGTGACTACTGAGCACTTAACATGTGACGGGTTGGAATCGAGGTGCTGTAAGTGTAAACGACACTGGATTTCAGACAGCACAGAAAAAAAGGTAAATTATCTTAATTATTTTCAACACCGATCCTAGCACGAGAGACAGCCGGACGTGTGGTCCATCTCCACACTTGCACGTGGCATTAGATCCACCCCCACCCCCACCCCCAGAAAGCCAGCGGCGAGTCTCGCTGTATAGGCCAAATCCCTCATAACTTCCCGACAGCATTATTCGCCAGACGCCATCTCCGTTCAGATCTTCAGCTCTAGGAACCAGACAACCAAATATAATTTCTCATATGAACCTTCCACAGCAAAACTAATTTGACTATTGTCTTCCTCCAAGAAAGGAAGCTGGTTTGTATTAACGTAACCTCTTTAGTGAATAATAAAAGATGGATTCTTTTTCCTTCTCACAGGAGAGCAGACATAATATGAAAATGAATTTTCTCCTGTGGGCCCTAAGAGCCCATTATGTCAGCTCAACGCAAGACAGCTCTTCATAGTCCTTCCCAGGAAGTCTGCTGTTTTTCCAAAAGGAAACTGACAGCAGCACTTATTTGTGATTAAACACTTATGGGCCCGACACAAACAAAAAGAATAAGGACAGCATGTGGAAGAATGAAGATGATGGAAACACCTCATACTGAAATGCTTGTTTACAAAACCACCTGGAAAAAAGTGTCTCCTGGAAAAAATAAACACAAACAAATCTAAGAATCTGAGTCAGGAGAAACAGAAGGAAGAAGAAAAGAAGGCAACGCAATGCATGATGGATAATTGTTCTTTTCTGCTCCTATCTGGCCTGGAGAACCATATTCGGGAACAAGAAAGCATTTGTCTTGGCATCATATTTGTTCTCACAGGCGTGGGTATGTGCATTACTAATAAGGGAGCCACTATGTGGGAAGCAATATTTGGGAAAGTGGAAAATATGTTGTTTTCCATTTGTAATTCACAATCTTCTGTCTATCTAGGGTTCTGCACCCACTGTGGCTAAACATAGTAAGCATAATTTATTCACTCAACTGAGGTAGACTTTTACAATGAGAACTTAAAAAAATACAGAAACCCTAATTCTGTGGCTCTGGGGTGACATCTGGGTTCTGTATTTTGGAAAGCTTCCCAGATACAATGGCACTTTCTTTTTTTTTTTCTTTTTTTGCCAACCCAGTATCTGTCACCCCTTCTGGTAATAGTACTGTGATTCTTTCTTTGGACAATCACTCTCTCCTGGTCTCTTGTGGATGGAAGTGATCTAACCCCTCAGTCCTGCGTGGGGTACATGACCCAGACGCAGCCAAAGAGCACGTTTCACCCTTGTGTGGCCCAAACAATTGGTTCAGGGATGAGCACAGAACCCAAGAGATCCAATGTCTGTCAGGCCTGAGACATGATCTAGAACTCCTGAGAAAGAGGCCCTACCTTTCTATTAGGATCGTACATTGGCGAAAAGTGAGCCTGGAATAGTTCCTTTCTCTCCCTCCATGAGGAAAGGCTTCAGCAAGAAAGAAAGCCAACCCAAAAAGAAGAAAGACTACTGGTGACATTATTTGAGCCCCTGGATCGATCCTCTCCCAAAGCTTGGTCTACCCTAGCAAGTTCCAGTTGCATAAGCCAATCATTCACCTTGGCTTGTCATTCAGAGCTTTTGATAATCTTTTTTTTTAAAAAAAATTTAGCAAAAAAAAAAAAAAAAAAAAAAAATTTAGCAACTGGCAAGGCACTGATCAGAAAAGATCCCAAAGAGTTACTAGGCCTGCTTGTGGCTGAATGAACGTTCAGTGGTGATCACACCTGGGTGGCCAGGAATGGGAACCATTCACTTGCTGAGTCTGCACCCCACAATCTGAGCCTCTACTTTTCACCTGGAATCAGAACCAAGGCCTTGCTACTGCAAAGGGCTATGAAAGCAGAATCGTGAATGATGGGTGACAAAGTATGATGAGATTAGGGAAAGATAACAGCTGCCCAAGAACCGGAAGGCTTGCCTGATGACGTAGTGAGCGCCCTGCCCTTCAATGTAATAGAGCATAGAAGTTGGATGACCAGCTGCAAGGGTTGTTGTAGAAAAGACCCCTGCAGTGCCCTGATGGAGTGGTTTTCAAAGCATGTCCCTGGGCCAGCAGGACTGGCCTTACCTGTGAGCTTGTTAGAAAGACACTTCATAGACCCAGCCTCACTCAGCGAGCCTCTGAAGGTGAGGCCCCGAACCCATGTCAGCAGCCCTCCTGGTGATTCTCACGCAGGAGAGGATCGGGAACCACAGCTCCCTGAACCCCAGCCCCAGAGATTCCACCTGAGTAGATGTGGGCTTGAGCTTGAGAATGTGCATTTCCAACGAAAGTCCAGGGAAGGCGGCTACTGTTGGTCCGGACCTGCTGTGTGAACCATGTCTGAGAGGCTGGCCTCGGTGATGGCTCAAGTTCCACTCGTAGAGTCTCTGATCTTCAGGATTCGCCTCGCAAACTGGATCCTACTAATATGTAACCCTGTCCGTGCCGTGGCTCACTGTATCGGCGCCATGAAGTGCTGCCGCCAAAATGACCCAGTTCAGCTACAGGAGAGTGATTGCAAATAATTCAGGCTCATTAACTGTATTTCTTGATCATCACAAAGTCACAAAAGAGAGCAGACATATTTTCTGAAATAAATTTTAAAGCAACAAAAACACGAGGGAGACTCCTGACCTCCCTCAGACAAACTAGGCGTTTCTGTACCTCTCACCTCTAACTCACCCCCTAAAAGCTTTTTTCCAGCCAGTCCTAACCAGCGTCCTGTGTACCCACCATCCTCCTCCTCAATCCCTCTCTTCCTAAATCTGCATGCAGAAAGGTGAGAAACCAAGCCTCGCTCTGAGGGCAGGGGAGGAAGAAAAGTTGAATGGGCAAAGCTAAAATTTTAACAAGGCCAGGGAAGGGAAAGGCAGAGAACTCTCAGATAAATGTTAATCATTTTTGTCCAGAAAGTTACCATTCGTATGCTTTGTGCCACACACTATTTTTGGCATTTTGTAGAAATCAATTCCTTTAAAGCTCACATCAATATTGTGAGACAGGTGTTACTGTCATGTTTCAAATGAGTGAATCAAGGCTCAGAGGGGTTAAGCAACGTGTCCGAGGCCACACGCACAGCAAGTGAAAGGACAGGAACTTGAACTCAGGTCTGTCTCATTCCAAAGCCCTTGTACCTGAACACTACCTGATACGCCTTCCCACAAAACCCGGACACACACACATCTAGGGGCAATGGGCATAAGCGCCTTGCACTACGGCCTCCGGATTTTGCAGCTGGTCTTTCTCTCGCTGCTACTGCCTGGATGTCTAGCATCAGGGCCACTCCTTGCTCCCTTACATTCATCACACGCCGTGTCTGCCGCCAGCTATCAGAGTTGCTGTGGGATATTTAGCAAAGGCAGCTGTCATCTAAAAGGAATGCCTCTTTTTCCACAAGATGATTGAGTAAATATGGCTAAACCAGACTCTGTAAGGCCCCAAACATGAAGCAGTGGCACTTAAACTTGACATAATAGGAAGTGAGAGGTGAGGACTTCGGAGTAAGGGAGGCTAATCCGGCAGCGTGCCCACAAACGAGGAGAGGTTCTCACCTCCACCAGAATCACCCGCAGAGAATCCACACGCCATGACCACCCTGGACTTTCTGGGACAGTAGGCCTGAGGGAGGGACCCACCCACCTGTATGGTTAAGAAGTTTCAAGGTGATTCTTCTTCTGTTGGCCCTAAGAGCCCACAATGCCTGTCCAAGAGAAGGTAGCTTAATAGGCTTACTTACAAGTTAGACAATTTTGATTAAGAGATTAAACAGGGATTTTGTTTAAAAACAACAGAAATTGTAGATGGACACTGATTTGTTTTAAGTTAGAGAAGTCGTTCTAATCAAGCACAAACAGCAGGAATAAATAGATCTGACCAAATTTTTAAAAAGACAGTAGCCCTGTTGGGTCTGGCTCAGTGGTTGAACATCGACCCAGGAATCAGGAGGTCACCAGTTCAATTCCCGGTTGGGGCATCTGCCCAGGTTGTGGGCTCCATCCCCAGTGGGGAGCGTGCAGGAGGTAGCCGATTGATGATTCTCTTTCATCATTGATGTTTCTCTCCCTTTCTCCCTCTCCCTTCCTCTCTGAAATCAATAAAAATATATATATATTTTAAAAATAGTAAAAACTTTTATCAAAAAATACCATAAACCAAGTTAAAAGGCAAATAATGAACTTCAAAAAATCTCTGTTACATATTAGACTAAAAAATTAATTTCCACAACAAATAAAAAGTGCTCCAATAAGGAAAAAAGTAAACATTCCAAAGGAAAAATGGGCAAAATTCATGTATATATTTCATTAAAAAACAAATACCAATTATGAATAAATATAAGAAAAGTTTCACCTACTTACTAAACAAAGAAATTAAAATTAAAACAAGGTACAGCTTTGGCCAATACTTATAAATGATAATGCCTCCCATGAGATGACTAAAAGCAGGCACATTTATATGTTCTTAGAGAACTGTGAACTGGGACAACTTTCCAGTGGGCAATGTGGCATTATGCCAAGCGTTCATTTTTCTTGGATTCGATAATCCCCATCATTTCTATGAATTTACCTTAAGGAAGTGACAACCTCTTCATACACAGGTGAACGCACATGGATTCAATGTATCCTTAATAGAAGTGAAAAACTGGCGATAAACTGCGTTACCATAATCAAGGATGAGTTCAATCAATTGTCCTCCAATAAAGAAAAGTTATTTTGATGATCAGAAAAGCGGTAATCATTATTTCTGAGGTTTACACGATAATGCCATGGAGTGTTATGTAGGTTGTGTCCATCTACAATTTCTCCTGTTGTTTTTAAACAAAAATCCCTGTTTAATCTAGTAATCAAAATTGTCTTACTTGTAAGTAAGCCTATTAAGCTACCTTCTCTTGGCCAACCTCTGGTGGCCAAGGAGTCATTTAGTCTTTCAGGTGTGATGTGAGGACAAAGGAGGGGGTGATAGCCGTGAAGAAAAAATAATTTTCCTATTTGGTGCTGTAAAATATTGTAAACGTTAGTCATATGCGGCTACTTAAATTTAAAGTTAGATAAAATGTAAAATTCAGTTTCTTAGTTGCATTAGCCATATTTCCAGTGCTCAACAGCCACAAGTGGCTAATGGCTACCGTGTCCGACAGCACAGATTACGGAATGACTGGAAGGTTCTATCCGGCAGTGCTGATGGAAACATTCCTCCTCACACCTGGATCCAGTCTGGACCCAGCCTCCTCTCCTCAGCCTCGCTTGGCACGCCTTTTCTCCAGACGAGCAGACACCATATGTGTCTGGTTCCCCCAGTCTAGTGGGGGAGACGTATTACCCAGGTCATTACACACCATGGAGAGCACAGAGCTCACCCGGGGTCAGGGAAGTCTCCCCAAAGGAGGAGGGGGAGGCATTACCCAGCAAGCAAGGAAAAGACCACTCTAAGTGGAGAAAGGAGCAGGATGTGAAACAGCACAGCTTCGGAGAGGAACTGCCAGCTGGCCAGGCATGTCACCCTTCAACAGACAGTGCCTGCGATGGGCGGGGCCTGAGCCAGGTTCTGGGGACACCGGGTGAACAGGACAGCACTGGTCGCCGTTCTCCGGCGCTTATACTCCCACCCGGTCCTGCAGGAGCGCAAGGTGAGGCTGGGCGTGCAAGGACCTCGCCCCTCATCCTAAGGATCCTCGGTGCTTTTTAGCCAGCAACTGAGGCTCTTTTTGTCTCAGTGAGGACCCGGGTCCGACCTCCTGTCCCTCTCCTTGTCCCGGACCCCACTGCCATCACTGCTGCAGGTGGAGAGCTGGTGGCAGGTGGGAGAGGAGGGGTGCGTGCAGCAGCGGAGGGACACCGTGGACAGTTCGGGTAAGACGCCTGGCGGGCAGTGAGGGTGCGGATGGGGAGGAGGAAGGATGAGGAGGGAAGTCCAGTGGGGCGGCTGCTGGAGGCGGCACCTAGAAGCGCGGGAGCTGAAAATGCAGGGCCAACTTCAGCGTCGGCGCGGAGAAGGCGCTCCGAGTTAGGAGAAGGCTCTCAGCACTGAGGCTGCGGAGCGGAGGGAGCGCCGCCCAGCCCGCGTCTGCGGGACAAGGTTCCAGGTTGGAGAAGGAGCCAGCGTGCCCCAGGCCGGAGGAAGGGGGCCCCCCAGAAAGGGAGTCCGCGGGTCAGAGAGGCTCGAGGGCCCCCCCTGCTGGGGGCCTCCCCGCGCCAGGATGGGCGGGGCCGCGAGGCAGCAGGTGTGCGTTCCCCGCGGGGCGAGAACCCGAGGCCGCCGCTGGCCCGGTCCTGGGGCGGCGCCGAGCGCTCCCGGGGGAAGGGAGACCTTCCTGGACGTTAGCAGGGCAGTTGCCCGACCTTGTCCTTGAGCGATTTACCAGAGGCCGGCCGGGCACAGCCCTAGATCCGCCCGGAGCCACGGCGAGGCTCGGGGCCTGCCAGAGCCGACGCTTGGCCGGGGTCTCGTCCGGTCCGGATTCCCGACGCCCGCCAGGCTCTCCTCTGGGGCGACCCCCTCCCGCACCTGCCGCCAGGCGGCCCGGTTCCCCTCGACCCCCGGCCGCCCCGCCTAGGCTCCTCTCGCGCCACCCTCAGACCCCCGGTGCCCCTCCCCGCGCCGTCCGCGCTCCCCTCCGACCGCCACATCCCCCGACGGGCCGGCCCCTCTCCCGCCTCTCCCGGCGCACCCCGCCTGGCCGCGGTACCTGGGGCTCTCGAAGCTGCACCCCCTGCGCTGCAGCGCCGCCCTCTTCTGCCGCAGGAGCGCCGCGGCCTCCCCACCCGGCGCCGGCTCCATAGCCCCGGGCGGGGACCGCGGGCTCGAGCGCACTCGGGTGGGCTCGGGCTTCGGCGCCGCTCGGCCGGCCGCTCGGCTCACGCGCCGCAGCCCACGCCCCGCCCCGCGCGCCTCCGCCCGGTCCATGCCCCGCCCCCGCCCCGCCCCGCCCCGAACGTCAGCCCCGCCCACTCTTGGTCCCTCAGCCGGGTCCAGACCCCGCCCCTAACCTTGGCCCCTCCCACTCCATGGCCCTCAGAGAGCTCTAGGCCCCGCCCTTTCCCTCTACCTCCGAACTTCAGCCCCGCCTACTCCGCGCTCCTCCTCCCGGCAAAGGCCCGACCCCACCCCCGCCCGCACTCTAGCCACGCCCATCCCGCTCCGGTCCGGTTCGGTTTCAGGGCTGGCTCTCTGCACCTCTGCTCGGCCTGCACGCATTAAATGCCCACCGCGTCCTTAAATGTCCATAATGTCCACGGCCTGCGCCCCCTCCGCTCCTTGCTTCTCAGCGTTGACCCAGGCCCCACCCACCTACCCCTGCACTACTGACTCCGGCGCAGGCCCTCATCCCCGCCCTCACCCCAGGGTCGGCTTTCTGCAGCATTGCTCCTCCACATCTCACGACCCCGCCCTTTCTAATATAGCACCTTCTCCTCGGAGGCAGCCCCCGCCTTTTCTCCCCAGAGCCCCGAGATTGTGGGGCTCCCTCATGCAGCCCTCCTCAACCCTGCGGGGTGCAGAGCTCGGTCCTCAGCCCCGCCCCTCCAGGCCGGCCGGCGATCTGGCCCCGCCCACACCCGTGCCCCGGCCCATCAGTTTCATCTCCGCAGGCTCCAGGTGCCCGGCTCCCTGTGCGCAGGGGTACCAAGCCCACCGTCATGCTAAACAGGCATCCTACCACACTGTCCGCGTTAGCCCGCGGGTCTCTCCATCCACCAAAAGGAGGCGCGGCTGTCTCCCTGCGAGTCCGCAGGGCTGGAGCTTTGCAGGCTACCAATCGTGGATTCAAGTCTTGACTGCATCACTTTCCAGCTGTGTGACAACCACCACGCCCCACTGTCTTCACCTCCTCCCCAAGTCTGGTCTCAGAGCCCTGGGGCACCACGCTGGGGCCCCATCTGGTAAAGCTGTGAGTGGCTGTGCCACCTAAATTGTGAAGAGGGGGTGAACTAGGGTACCTCAGTTAGAAGGGCCTGTCTTGGCTAGGCAGGTGTGGCCAGCATGGAACTGGAGTAGCACCTGAGGAGTGTGTGTGGGCTGGGGGTGGGGTGGGTGGGGGGAGCTTGTGTTTGGAGAATCAGCTACTACAGCTGTGGAAGGCACTAGCTGGGAAACTGAGGCAGGCAGGACCAGGGGCTCCCCTGGCCAACTTGGGTCACGCCCCTCCCTGGCGCACACTGCCTCCATAGCTTGCGTCCTGGGACCCCTTTGAGAAGCTCTGGGAGAGAAAGACGTAGGGGCCTTCCGCTTCTCCTCCGGGCCCCTCGGACTCCACTTTGGTCCTCCCCTCAGGTTTCCACGAGACAACCCCTGTAAGATGGCCCCCCACCCCACCTTGTACGAAAGCCCGTTTTCTCTTAAGCAAGCTAGAGTGGGTTTCTGGCTTTTGCTTAACATCATGAATTCACCCCAACGTATCTTTTCAGAATCAGATCCCATCACTCCCCCAAATCCTTTACTCGGGGAGATGGGGTTGGCTGCTCCTGCTCCTCCTCCTTTCTGTCTCTGCCCTCCCTGCTGTCCACGTGTTCAGACATTTCTGAGCTGAATCTCCTAGTGTCCACTGTCCTCTAAAGCGTCCTGACCCACCTCCCTCCCTGAGTGTCCGCAGCATTGACTCTGTCCTTCGTGAGGCCACGACTCCATGTCCTTCATGTTCTAACAGGGGTTCTCAACCTTCCTAATGCCGCGACCCTTTAATACAGTTCATGTTGTGGTGACCCCCAACCATAAAATTATTTGCGTTGCTACTTCATAACTGTAATTTTGCTACTGTTATGAATCATAATGTAAGTATCTGATATGCTATATGTGTTTTCTGATGGTCGCGACCCACAGGTGGAGAACTGCTGTATGGTCCCGGGCACCCACGCCTCCCTCATGTCTGTATCTGGCACAGCAACTGTTTACTAAGTGAAATGCACATGACTTTAATAAATTGAGCAATATTCATTGGAAAACACATTTAATTCCAAAGTAAACAAAGATGTTTGTACATTAAAGTATTTAGTGAAACAGTTATTATCAGTGTAACAAGCTGAAAAATACAGCAACGTGATACAAGACTGAGGTAACAAAATACTTCACCAAAAATCTAAAGAATCCTGGAGGGCTGATGTTCAGTGTTATTGCGGGTGCGACACTTCACAGGAACCAGAGAAAGTCCGTACACAATGGCATGCAGGGGTGCTGGGAAGAGACAGCCCGGAGAGGGCAACAGATTCAACAAGAAACGAATTAAAATGTAGAAACGGATTTTCAACGTACTTTGAAGAATACATAAGAAATTGATACTTAAAATACTCTCTACGCAACGTTTTGAATGCTAAGTGAAAAACCATGCATTTTGGCACGAAATTTACTTAAAGATTATACCCTACTAATAAATTAATGTCCATCGTTTCATTACCGAACGGCCACAGCCGTTCAGAAATGGGGAAAGGGACTAGTGGTTACGGAACGGACAGATGCTCCATGGCGTCGCTGCTGCAATGGGACTTCGGGCTGCCTTCAGCGGACTCCCACTCGTGCAAGTTCTCAACACTCAAGAGATGCAGCTCTCCCTCATGCTGTACTCGCATTTAACAGGAAATCAAAACCAAAGAACCTCTGAAGTAAATACTGTGGACGTGCTGACCCTGCTCATTCCACCTCGGAGTCCTCCACGTGCCCAAGCACAGCTCTGTCTGGCCTGCTGTGCACCCACCTGCCTCTAGGCCCGCGACTCCATCCAGTCCTCATCACAACTGAGCTCTCAGGCCAAGGGCTGTGCCGCCTGTCGGGCCTCCTGGAGCGTCTGAGGAGGAATCTGCAGGGGCTTGAACTCAGTGCTGGGGGACAGGCAGGGTCTTGCCAGAGGAGATGCAGCGTGAGGACTGTTTGTTCCTTGAATGATCAGCTCCTCGAGGGCAGGGGTCAGTCCGTGGTGTTCTCAGCCATTTATATCCGGGAGGGCCTGGCACGCGGGAAGCACTCACTGGAGATGTGAACGAACAAATGAATGGGTGGTTCTGCACAGAGAATCTGTTCTCTCAAAGGGACTCCTGTTTTGAGTGTGTGTGTGTGTGTTTTCTTTTTTAAATAGGAACTCACCCAACATGTCAATATGATGTGGGGCTGATTAAAGTCATTTAGGAAGTCACTAAAAATGAGTTAGGCTGTGTTTTTGGCAGCGTTCACTTGGTTATGAGCATTAGTGACGTGGTAGGAGTGGTAGACTCCACCTGTGACCTGGACCAGACCCTGCTCGCAGATGGCCTTCCATTTTCGTGGCCCATTTTCCACCTGTACAACAGCACCCTAAAGATCCACGTCTTCGGAGGCGGGAGGAAGATGATGAGAGAAATACTGGCCTTCTTGGCAAGAAAAGAGACGCTTCATAAATTCAGTTGGCAGGGTGGTGAACGGGCTTCGTCGGGAAGGAGAGGCCACGCTCTCTCGCTGGGCACGCTCAGAACAATCCTCCTGCTGCTGTCCATCTAATCAGTCCTCCCGGAAGCATTTCAGTTGTCAGCACACACTCGGCTGACCTTGGGTTGCAACCGTGTTCAACTGAGTACTCCCCGGAAGAGGCGGCAAGCTGCTGGGCACGGCAGTGACACCACCCTCCTCCTCCAGTGTGCAGACAGCATTCCACACTTTCCTTTTGGGGTGTTATGATCTGTTTGCTTAAAACACAGATACAGCGTATGCATGCAAGACATACCATCCGCAATGGTTTCCCAAACATTTGTGCACTGTGGACAAAGAGCAAACAGCAGGGTGAGAACCTACCACGGCCTTCCCCGCTTTGGGCTTTGTGGCTGGCCCCCTTGTCCCCGCCTCAGGGGCCTCCTCACCTGCGGCTTGAGGGGCAAAGTGAGGCTGGGAAGAATCTGCACTTCACTCCCAGGGTGGCCGAGGCCTCTCTGGGAGAGCCCAGTGCCTCTCAGCATTTCTCCTCAACTCTCTGGTAGTTCAAGGTTAGTACCAGGTCTACGGGGACTTTGCCAATGAGGTCTAAACAGCTTCTTCAAGTGTCCACCCTAAGAACATTTCTAGGAGGGGAGGTGGGATCAGTCTCACTTAGTGGAAAGACTAAACACTTTGGAAAGAACTGCAATTGTGCTATTTCAAAACAGGCTCGGACAAAAACACGTGTGTAAAGGGCAGGAAATGATTTAGTGGAGCCTGAAATTCTGAGGGCTTTGGACTGACGTGTGTAATATTCCATGTGAGAAGACCCAGGACAACTGGAGAATGGAGAAATACAAGGAAAATAAGCAGCTGATGTTCCAGTCTTACACGTTCATCCAAACGTAAGACTCTAACAGGCAGAAAGAGACTGAATGCGGGTGAGAGCGAACACTGAATGGTCCTGGTGAGGGTGTGTGGCGTGTGTGGTGTTTTCCCGCAGTCTCTAGATACTGATTGGAATAGTGGTCGCTAGGAATCGGGTGCGTGCCATCGGGCCAAGCTGCAGGTGGGCGGTCAAAGCGCCGACGGCCAGGTGTGGCAGCATTGCCTGGAGGTTCTCCAGCCAGGAAAGTGCTCTAGACTTCGCTCCAAAGGAGGGTCAGTGACTGAGCACAGGAAGGCTGGACTCGAAAATAAGATCCTGATGCCAACACCTTTCTTCACCAATTCATTCAAATTTTCAGAAAAGTTGTCACCATTTGATCACAATACAGGGGTGGGTCCTGTAGTTGTTTTGAAATTGACCCAGAACAGTTTACTGGTTAAGACGTTCTAGAAGCATCTTGCCCACAAACTGTTAGGTGTGGTTTGATATCTGATCAGTATGAGCTATGAAACCAGGACAGCAACAAGGCCTCAGAAATTCAGTTTCTTTCAGAAAATCATTTAAGGGTTTCCTTCTCAGAATTAGGACACCCAGGTTAGAGGGGGGAGGGGGACGGAGGGAGGGGGAGCTACAGTGATAAAGCTATTATAAAGTTAATTTTTATTAATTATTTTGAATAAAAATGTATTTGTGCAAAATAAAAGTCACTTAAAACTATGAGAGTGACAGATAGGGATGTTGTTCATGTGAAGAGCTCTTAACTGAACGTGGAGCGTGGGCCTCTCACTCCCAGGGCTTTGCTCTCTTGTCACATGGTCGTCAACAACGGTGCCCTTGGACTTGGTGATGGAAAACTTGCTGGTGACTGGGTTGGGCGGCAATATTGGGGGAGCTTAAGGCCTCCGTGTCACTCAGCTCCCGGGGTGATCAGGGATCCCGTGGCCCGCCTGGCAGTGGAGGCAGAGGGTGTGGTGGTGGGAGCAGAGGCTCGAGGGGAGAGGTCGTGAAGCCATTCATGTGAGGGTGGTGCCCGAGCTGCTCGGAGAAGCTGGGAGAAGTGGCACAATTCCCCTTCTGGCACGTGGGGGGGCTGGGGGGTGGGGGAGAGGAGAAGGGCCTTCAGACCCTGCTGGAGGAGTGGGAGGAAGCAAGCAGGCCAGTCCACAGTCCGGCAGCCGGGGCCTGTCTCAGAAGAGCTGACACCACCGAGGCCTGGACGGGCCCCGGGCCCAGGAAGCAGCTTCCAGATGAATAGCACCCATAGGAACAGAAAACAGGACACGGTTTAAGGCATTGTTGTTTACAGTAGAAGAATGCAAGGGGCCCTTAACACAGGCGGGATCTGGGCTCCCACTCCGACCTTCCTTGGTGGGCAGGGCTGCCACGTAAGGTTAAAGCAGGGCCTCGAAGCCAGTGAAGTGTGTGATGTCACGCACCTTGTGCCAAAATGCATGTTTCTCGAAGAGTTCACGCTCGCTCGTGTGCACACGTACACGGCACGCACGTGCAGAGGACGCTTAGGGTTGTACAAAATCTGAGGGGGCCCTGTGGGCGAGCAGCCCCGTGCACTTGGGGCGTAAAAGCCCGTCCCGCAGCCGGTGCCTGCTCTCTGGCCCCTCACACAGTTAACACTGTCCACTCCTTCGTGCAGGAGAAGCCCTGGGCCCCCTCGGCTGAATGCTCTGGTCGCAGCAGCAGCTGAGGGACACGAGCCCAGAGAGGGAGGACGACGGAGCTGCTGAATGAGTGTCATGAGAGTCACTGGGGTTGGCGCCGAGAGCGCCTCTGGGCTGGGAGGCCACAGGCGGCGTCCCCTGGAGTCCAGCTGTGCGTCTCCCAGCACCAGGCCAGTGGCCTGTGCCCAGGACCTGCACTCACCGCAGTCGAGTCGGGGCTCTCAGCAGCCTCTGAAGTCACGCCATGTGCAGAGACTTATTCAAACGACATGAGGTTTGCAGGTACCTAGAAGAGAAAGCTCAGCCTTTGTCAGGTTCCCACCTCTCAGATGGGGACAAGATGCTTCAGAACCTAAGATGGGACCAGGCCTTGCCCAGGGAGTCTGTGGAGGAGCAGGTCAGGTGGGGAGAGGGCACACAATAGTGACACTATGACCACTGCCACTCGTTAAGTGACTGCTGTGTGCCAGGCGCTGCTCTGAGCACTTCATCTGCATCGTGTCCTCGAGTCCTCAAACAACCCCATGAGGCAGGCACTGGAAGGATCCCATTATAAAGATGAGGAAACTGAGGCTTAGAGAGGGGAAGTACACAGCCATAAGTGGCAGGGCTAAGACACCAGAGCCATGCTCTCAATCACTCCCCCAGGTCCAAACAAAACCGAGAGGACACAGATCCCACAGGAATGGGGACGCGGCGGCAGGATTAGCAGGTGGAAGCACAAGGAGTAAGTTTGGGGAGATCAGGAACCCCAAGACCTTCCAATAGCTATGTCTCCATGACATGGTCCCAGCTCCCTTTACTTGGGGACCACTGGCCCCAAGGTCAGGGTGTTGCCCCTCCCCTGGAAGCTGCTCACACGCCCCCAGCTCCAGGCCTCGTTGGCCCACAGTGCTGGGGGCGGGACGGGGTGGGTTCCAGATCTGATGAGAAGCAATTTCATCAAAGACAAATCCCTCTTGGTGTCAAGGTGTCAGAGTGATGAGTTGGAGAAAGCGCACCTCCTTGCACCAGGAGGCAGGTACAAGGACGGTGACGGCAGCATTGCCCGAAAGAGCAAGATCAGGAAGCCATTTCTGGGCTCACCAACAGAACTGATTTAAAAAACAGTACGAGTGAATGAATGAAAGCTACACATTGACACCGATGACTCTGAGGAACATGCTGCAGGAGAAAAGCAGGTCACAGAAGAGAATATACAGTTATGGTTCTCTTTATAAAAAAAAATTTTAAAAAACGTACCCCAACCAATACATCATGGAATCAATACATGTGATAACATTTTATGGGAACGGCAAACAAACAGATCGGGAGTTACGGGGTCGTGAGTTTAAATGTTAGTACAAACAATTGTAAGAAATGCGATTCCCCCTAAAGAGGACCGATCTTGGCCCCTGGGACTCCCCCGGGAGTAGATGCATTTCTGCCCCGTCCTTGCGCCTCCTTGTTGCCCCACACGAAGGACGTGGCTTGAAATGACCCTCTGCTCTGGAAGGTTCCGTTGTTGCCACGTTTTATTACTGTATACAGCAGAGAGCGGGAATATCTGGTTGAAAGTAAATTAGAAATAAAAAGGAAAAGAGTAGAAAAATAAAAGGTCCTCCTTCCTTAGGTCTAAAAATTGGACACTAATACTGAAAAGTAGCAAAATCTTGCCATGCACCCCACACTTGCCACACATGGAATTCAACCCACTCATCCTTCTGACCAAACACCTGCTCTGCCACCGGGGTTCGACCCAGTTCCCTGCTACCTGCTGTGTCCCTGCTGCCACACTTGGCTGCCCTCCCAGAGAGCGACACTGGTGCTACTGGCCGGTACCCATGCGCCTCCACGGGCAGACAGCAAGGCCCTGTTCTCTCCGCTGCACCCTGTCCTGCTGGCCCACCTCAGGCAGCCCGTCCCCGTCGGGCCCAGTGCCACCCAGCCTCCCGCTCAAGGTCACTCTGAGCTAATGAGGGTCCCAGCCAGCAGTGTGACCAGCACAGAGGGCAGACGTTCTTCCTCTCTGAATGTGACCTGAGGTGGCACCAACCTTGTTCAAGCCCTGATGCCTTGATCACTTGGCATCATCTTGAGGTGACTGGCCACCAAAACCCAAAACCCCTGGTCTCTCCATCGTGTAGACAGGCAATCGCATTTGTTGAACTCAGCGATTTTCTATCTCATGGCACACATTAATGAATTACTCAAATTCTGCAGCACATCAAAAATATATGCTGTTTTTTGCTGATCTGACCAAAGAATAGGTATCATTTTGATTCATTCACACTGGATAGCTACTGTTGGCTGTTGCCCTCCCTCCCTCCCTCCCTCCCTCCCTCCCTCCCTCCCTCCCTCCCTCCCTAAGCAATCTAAGGGAAGAGGTCAGTGCTCCTAACTGAATAGTCAGGTAGTGCATATTTTAAAAGTTCTTGTGGCACACTGGTTGAAAATTGCTGGTTTAATGTGAAAAAGGTATGTAAGCACTCTAGAAACCAGAGTTATAGTTTCTTGTGTATCATTTAAATATTTTTTACGTACAAACACACTGGTAATATATATGCCTGTGTATCTTAATACAAGCCAGATGGCCCTCACTGGAATCCTGAGGTGCCCGAGGCGTCGGGGTTTCCTCTCCTGTCCAGGACAGCGCTGCAGTGCGCTCTGAACCGCACACTCTGTGTGCATGTGACACCCCTCGGACAGGTACCTGGCAGGCAGGCAGATGAGTCGACAGACTCGAATGCAATTTATTTACTGCTTCTCTGTGGCATCTCAAGTTGATCCCTGTACGAGCCTTATCATCTATGACTAGATCAGAGTGTCATCTATGGCCTCGCCTCTGTTTCAGAGGAAGGTCCGGAATAGGACCAGACTGAGCACAGAGTGAGCGACATGCCGTGGAGGCCGCCCCGCCCCGCCCCTTAGGAGAACCGCTTTGAGGGACCTGGAGGTCTATGGCTGCTGTGACCACAGCTGAGTGCCCCACTCCCAGACACATAGGCTGCTGCGGGGTGAACTCCCCTTTGCTGAGGTCCCCTCAGACCTGGGGCTGCTGCCTCCCAGCTACTCTTATTTGTCCTCAAAGCTGCCAGCATCTCCCCCAAGCCCTGGTGCTCTTCCCAAGACTGAGAGGAACCCGCTCCCCAGCCCCCTCCTCTGGCTGATCCCTGGGGAATTCAGGGGGGATTCCAACCCTGGCACCAGCAGCCACACTGCCTGCCCACCGACTCCCAGGGTCAGGAAACTCCGCCTTCCCATCTGGTGCTGAGGGCTGGGGCGGCCACTCCTCTCACAGGCCAGGGCCCGGGAGGTGAGGCAGGAGAGCTCGGGGTGGCAAGCACAGAGCCGGGTAGGCCCCACAGTTAGTGTCTGCCGCTTTCTGAGCCTCAGAGCCTCAGTGTGGAAGGGAGACCCTGAGAGGACCGACCTCACAGGGTGTGGGAGGCCTGGGCCTATTGCTGCAGATGAAGCATCTGGAGTAATGCCCGGTCCTGGGGGGGGGGGGGGGGGGGCGCGGGACTCAGCCTTGAGCCAGGCCCAGCAGGCCAGAGCCCCGTCAGCAGCAGCCACGGTGGCTCTCAGTACATTAGCTGTTGTTGTTGTTATTATTCCTAAGGACTGTGGGGGCCAGGAAGCCTGTTAGTCAGTCTGGAGTTTCCCATGAATCAACCTAAATAGCTGCTTCCGCGTAAACTTGGGGAGATACAGCATCTGCCTCCTACCAGGCTGTCCCTGATGGGTAGTCTGTGTGTTTCCTTCAGTGGGCAAGACACAGGGGCCAGACTCGAAGTTCTGGTCTGAAGCTGTGTTGTAAGCTGAGCAGGGGTGCCCTGGCTCATGGGAGAAGGCTGACCAGCTCCCAGGGAAGGGGGGCCCTGTTTTCTATGGACCAGGAGCCCCAAGGGCGGGAGAGGGGATTGCGGGTGACAGGCAGGATTTTGGTGACTTTACCTGAGGCCTGTTGCTTTTACATGCATCGTCCAAATGCTTGTGCCACAGTATTGCATGAAACCGGGAGCCAGTTTGGAACTTGTAAACATTGCCTGACGGGTAGAGAAACCGCCGGTTAAGAAGAGGGTGGACATGGGTAACTAAACCGAGGAGGCTCAGGAGCAGCCCAGGGCAAGCCCGGGGCTTGGGTCAGGACACTGCCATTCTCATGACACAGGGGTGCCCCTGAGCTCTCCAAAGACCCTCCTGCCACATGGCTGCTGCCTCACCAGCATCGTATTATTTACTCCAAGAGCCTGAGGCTGCAGCTCCAGGGGAGATGGGCCCAGCTGCCACAGATGAGGCCACAGGAGGATTCCTGCTGCCACATGCCATGCACACTGCTCAGTGGGCACAGGGGACTAGTGAGGGGACCCTGCGAACACCAGCACCTAAAGCAAAGGGAAAGCTGCGACCCCAGAAGTGCCTACACGCAGCAGAAGAGGCTGGGCGGGAGGGCTGCGGGCACCGGCTTGGCGCCTACCTTTGTCAGGGTTGTTCAGCTGGAAGATGTCCGGGTGCTCGGGGTCATCCGGCAGCTGCACCATCCAGCCCACGATGGAGACCTTTTTGCCAGGCGTGGATTTGTACTGGAGAGCAACGCACAGCCAGGAGCTCACACCCTGCCTCCCCTCGGAGGGCTGAGGAGGCCACGCCACGGTTCCTTGCCACACCCACCCACCCACCCACCCTGCAGTTCTCACGAGATAAAGGCCCAGCCCAGAGAGGCCTTTCCCGGGACTTACGTGTTTTCTGTCTGTGCCCCGCAAGGACTTGGCTCCATAGTACAGGAGGGTGGATCCTGAGAGGATGACCCAGTACCTGGTCCAGGAGGACAGCTGCACAGGAAGGAGGCCGAGTGACAACCCGAGAGTGGTGGGGCAGGCGCGGGGGCCTGATCACACACCCAGCCACGGGGTGGAAGGGGCCCCCTCCCAACCAATCACTGGCCCCGACCCCCTACTGCCACCTCCCCCAGGACCTGGAGGAGCAGACTGTCCTCAACCTACGCCCACCTCCCTCTCCTGCTTCCCTTGGCGCCTCCTTCCCGCCTTGTCTAGGGCAGTGCCAAGGCACAATTTCTGTGTGTGCAGGTGACCTGGGCCCACGAATGTCCCGGGAAAAACATTTTAAAACCACAGACATGGTAAACCACAGCCTAGGGCCATAATGTCTGCGATGGGTAGGGGTGGGGGGACTCGGCGGTAACTGAATGGAAGCGCTTTTGAAAAATTTGAGGCTGGAAGTGGGAAACCCACAGGCGGCACTGCAGGCACGGCTCTGCTTCTCTAGGGACGGCCGCGCTCAGGGCCCCGCGCGGAGGGTGGAGGCCAGCACTGGCGCCCAGGGTCCGCTCTTAGGTTGGGGGAAATCAGTGTGGGGGCCGCTGGTTCTGCAGAGGCGAAGCGAACGCCTCCTGTGGGGAGCGATGGCTCTGCACCTCCGCCTGCCAGACCTCGCTGAGGACGCCACAGGTTTAAGAACACACGTGCGTGTGTATGTCGAACACTTACCTTTACTCGGTGTAAGAAACTCCATTATTTCCCATTCTATTCTACTAAAAACAATGGGTCATGACCTCCTGAACTGATTTCATCACTTCCTGTCACCACCCCACCCCCCGCAGACATATGGTCCTTCTAGGCTATGGTTGACCATGTCTGTGGTTTTAACACGGCTTTTAGGGTGCTGCCTTGCAAGCCTCAGAGTGGCTGCGGCCAGCACTCTGCATGGAAAAGAGGCAGGCAGGTCCGTACCACAGGCCGGATGCAGGGCCCATGTCACGGGATGCTTTGTGCCACTCGGGTCCAAGCAGAGTGTGGGGCCCAGCCGGGGTGAAGACTCCATCTCACTCAGAACGCATGTGGCATTCTGGCCCAGTCCTTCAGCAGGCAGGCAGGCAGGCGCTATTTCACCGCAATTCGCAGATGCAGAAACAGCTCCCTCCCCTCCGGGGCACACCCAGGGCTGGGCCGGTGGGCGGGTCTCCGGAGCCGGAGCTGGCCCCTCACTGAGCCACACGCCGCCTCGCCTCCGGACGAAGGTGTCTGACTTACTGTGGGCTTCCGTCCTTCCTTGAGCAGAGTCTTCCTTCTCAAGGGCCCCTCCATGGTGGGCACGGCCGCCGAGCTCCCCAGCGCACAGATGCAGGGGCCGGTGGGGCTGAGGGGAGGCCACGGGTCAGAGAGGTCTACGGGAGCTGAGGTCAGACACCCTCTCACCACCGGGACCCAGGATGCTGCCCAGACAGATGCCTTACAGTGCTGGGCAAGGCCACAGGGAGCAGGAGGAAAGGAGGCTCTGGGCTCCCCCCATCTGAGAACTCGCCTCCCTCATCTACCTGAGTGCTGCCGAGCTCCACGTGTGGTGACTAAGCTCC
The DNA here is from genome assembly GCF_963259705.1 of Myotis daubentonii. Classification (NCBI taxonomy): domain Eukaryota; kingdom Metazoa; phylum Chordata; class Mammalia; order Chiroptera; family Vespertilionidae; genus Myotis; species Myotis daubentonii. Next base: position 76,061,376 of record NC_081850.1, on the reverse strand, counting down.
TGGTAACCCAGGCCCCTCGCAGCCCTGAACCCCATCCTGACCCAGGCCCCTCGCAGCCCTGCACCCCATCCTGACCCAGGCCCCTCACAGCCCCTGCACCCCATCCTGACCCAGGCCCCTCACAGCCCCTGCACCCCATCCTGACCCGGGCACCCTGCAGCCCTGCACCCCATCCTGACCCGGGCACCCCGCAGCCCTGCACCCCATCCTGACCCAGGCCCCTCACAGCCCCTGCACCCCATCCTGACCCAGGCCCCTCACAGCCCCTGCACCTCATCCGACCACCGCTTCCTCTCCACTTGGGGAACTTGGGGATCACACAGCCCCTCCTTTTTGCGTTGGCAGAAGCCTGGAGGAGCATGGAGGAAGTGCGAGAGGTGGGGTGAAGTGAGAAGGGGCACAGGGGACCCCCACACTGCCAAGCTCTGCACTTTTCTCAGGATTCCTCTTTCACCCTCTGCCATGGGGATTCAGGCGCCACCTATGGGTGAAGGCATCCAAGTGCAGCACCAGCCCAGATCTCTGTCAGCCCAATTTCAGACCCAGAGCTCTGCTTACTGTCCCCCGCCAGCCTCCCCAGCCCCCTCCCTCAGCCTGCACCTTCCCCCAGGGAACACCACCCACCCAGCTGAGCCCAAACCTAGGGGTTTTCTTCTCTCACCCTCCACCCCTGCAACGCCTGCCTGTCCACCTCAGCCATCCCACTCCCCCCAGCTCGGCAGAACTTGATCTGCCTGTGACGGATTAGTCCACGCTCCACCCTGGTCTCACAGCATCGACTCCTGCCGTCCTCCCGTGTACTCCACGCACGGCCAGGATGGCCTGGTCACGCCACCTCCCCTCCCTTCCACGCCCACTCTCACTGTCTCCATTGCCTTTGGACCACCATCCTTCCCCCCCAATCCTTCCCCTTTCCCCTCACTTACCCCCCAATCCCCCACCCCCATCGGTTGTGGCTCCGCCCACTTTCCCAGCCTCATCTTATATGCTCTCCTCTCTCATTTCCTTGGATCCTGCCTTTCCTTTGCGTGGAATCTCCCGCTCTTCCTGCCTCAGGCCCACGGACTGTCCCTTTGCCTGGGGCACCCTTATAACCCCTCTGCCTCCCTCCCTTATTTCACCAGGTTAATTCCTACCGCTCTTCCCGTCTTTTCTCCAGGGAGCCCCTCCCTGCTCTCCCCTCCCAGGGCACCCCCTTCTCTGGGACCTGGACACCTGGGATTTTCTGTTCGTTTAGGTCTCTTCTGTAGCAGCCTCGTGGGCTGAGGCGGCGGCCGTGTCCATCCCGTCCACAGCCTCTAGCACAGAGCGTGGCACCCCGCACACGGCACCCAACAGACACCCTATTGCTCTCTGTTGCGTGGACGGACACACGAATAAATGGATACCTGTAGACGCAGCTCCGGGTCCTGGGAGAATTCCGAACTGGAACTCTCCAGTTGGGCCCCAGCGTGGCGTAGAGACGTCCCCTGCTTCGGAGGAAAAGGCTGAGTGTTAGCCACAGGCTGGGGAGACAGGTAGCTGATGAGGCGAGAGCCTCTCAGACTGTGGGCGTCAGCTCAGGAAGCCCCACCCCACATCTCCCCCTCGTCACGCTCCAAGCACATCTGGGGCAGCTGAGCTGCCAGTCGCAGAACAGACGCCCCCGGGTCTCCAGGTAAGTTCTCCGTGGGAGGGTGAGTGCAGTGAGCGGCCGGACGCAATACAGAAAACGATGGATCTGCTGTAGTTTCTGAAAAGCTTGGGTACTTCATGATTGGCCACACCGCTGGGCACCGGGGAACGGGGGTCACACCACATGTCACCCTGTGAGTGAGCTGCTCCCCGCCCAGCCACACGGGGCTCCGTGAGCGGGCAGGTCTGGGAGTGAACTTCGTGGTGCCATCCCTGTGTGGGGGGGAGTCTCCTCATTTGGTCTGAGTTCCCGCTGAGCCGAGGCTGGTGTGGAGCTGGAAATTGGCCCCTTCTCTCACCCTCTCTTCTCAGGGGTCTCCTTTCCCCAGCGCCCCAGCAAAATGTGCAACCAGAGCGGACTGTCTGCTGACATTAGGAGGTCCTCAGCCCCCTCGCCACCATGCCGTCCCCTTTTCTGAGACAGTCCCTGGCTGCACGCTTAGCACACGCGTGGCCGGACTGACGTGCTGATGGAGCTTTAAGGCAGCACCTTCCGAGCAGGCTCTCCGGGCGCTTCCTAAGGGAGCGCGGTGCTCCCAAATGCCCAGGGCTGGTGGGGGAGCGCGGACGCCAGGCATGCACTCCTCCTCTCCGGAGCTTTGTGAGAGCACCATTAGCCTCCCCAGAATGGGGAAACTGAGGCTCCGTGATGTGAGGACACTTGACAGGACAGTGAGCCTAGCTCGCCAGGATCTGGACTCAGTCTGTCTGACTCTGTAGTCTAAGCTCCTCCCACACCTTTCAGGCTGGGCAGAGGCTGGCGTGTCGCATGGTGGAGCCTGCCATGGGACTGGGCCCAGGTCTGGAGGCAGCACTGTGCAGCGGCTCCCTGCAGGCTCCTCTGGGAGGCCCCAGTTCTTGAGTTTCTGTGCAGCGCACGCTGAATGGGCTTTGTCGGAATGTCTCTGACTGACATGGGGCCCCACTCCAGAACCAACCTTCCTGGCTGGGAACACGTGACTGAACAGAATGCACCCTAGGAGGGCCACTTTCCAGTCTTCCCACCCCCGCTCTCCCCCGCCAGGGTTGGATCGTGCAGGAGACAACCCTGCTCATGGGAAGTCTGGTCTGGGGAATTGTGGGCTGGCAACCCAGTAGAACATCTCAGTCCCAAAGGGTGTGCAAGCTGGTGATAAGGATGGCAATAGGACGATGGGATGGGGGATGGGGGCGATGGTGGGCACGACGGTGGACGGTGGGGGTGATGAGCGAAGGTGAGGAAGGGATGATGGTGCCAGGTAATGTGCTCAGCGGTATTCATTCACTACTTTGTTTAATCACACAACTCTGGGAGGCAGGCACTGCTCGTATGCCCACCTTTTAGATAAGCAATCTGAGGCTTGGAGAGGCGCAACTTGCCCAAGGTCACGGCACTAGGAAAAGGAAGAGTGGGGGGTGCTGTTGAGGACACAGCCGGGTCCTGCTTGGGCCAACAGCACCGCGAGGATTCAGGCTGGCCGGACAGGCCCGCAGGACACTTCCCGGACAGTTTTCTAGGTGCCACAGTAGCTGGCAGGTACCTTGGGGGCTGAATTTCATAATTTAACCCCGAGTCCCTGTTACTGATCTAGGAGGTTGGGGGGCAGGGAGAAGGCCTGGATAATAATCACCTTGAGGTCTCAGTCATCTTGCCTTAGCGGGAACAGGCCCCCCCATGCTTCTATCTCAGTGCACGGAGCCCCTGGTGGGAGTGCACCTGTGGAGGGCCCACCTGCACCAGCAAACCCTGGATGGGCACTTGACCCTGGCCGCTTGCTGATGATTCGCCCTCATCTGCAGGCAGGAAGCCGCCGCCCGAGTTCTGTGGGCCCTGGATGTCTCCCCAGCAGCACTTGTTACAGCACTTTTACCGCCTGTGAGCAGCTCTCTCTCTTCCGGGCAATGTCCCTGATCCGCTGAGTGGGTCCCTAGAAGCCGCATTTGCACTTAAGTTTAGCTGAGCGGATAGGACACCTGAGCCGAGCCAAGTCAATCCGATATTCTTTCCTGGCAATTAGGAACCGGATGTGAGAGACTGAGAGTCGGGCTCTGTGGCGGGTGAGGCCGTAACACATGCACCTTCCCCTCTGTGAGCTGACAGGTCTAGAAGTCCGGGCTGCAGAGAGAGAGAGAAGGGCGCAGAGCGGACATCCACAGAGAAGGGTCCACACAAGGCCCACGTCCTAGGCCAGTGATGGCGAACCTTCTGAGCTCGGCGTGTCAGCGTTTTGAAAACCCTAACTTAACTCTGGGGCCGTGTCACATATAGAAATGTTTTGATCTTTGCAACCATAGTAACACAAAGACTTATATTTTTGATATTTATTTTATATATTTAAATGCCATTTAACAAAGAAAAATCAACCAAAAAAATGAGTTCGCGTGTCACCTCTGATACATGTGTCTTAGGTTCGCCATCACTGTCCTAGGACCTGACTCTGGGCGGTAGGCATTGGACAGAGAGGTGGCAGATTTCTCGGTACTTATGCAGCTTCAGCAGCTTATGGGCAGGGCCCAGCCCTTGTCAGCTGGGGCCCAAGGGCAGGGTCAAGAGAAAGGCCCAGGTAGCACTGCTCACTATTCCCTCTCTCAGGGGCCTAAGCCCCTGGGTGGAGCCTCAGTTGTCAGACTTCAGTGTCTGCTGCTGAGAACAAGGAAGAGACGGCATCTTTGAGGGAAACCAGTGTCAGAAGCTCGGCTCATCATCCAACTGGGCTGCCACCCGAGGCAGAGCAGCCGGACGGAGGACCGGGGCAGGAGGGCCTGCAGAAACTGGACTGAAGGTGGCAGGTGAGGGACACAAGCCGGGGATTCCTGGCCCTCAGCCTCGGTGAGAATCACCCTGAAAACAGTCGCTCTCGTGGCTGCACCTCAGTTGAAATGGACCCTCACCTCCAGGATGGCCTCCAGAGCTTCAACTCCCTCTCCCAATCGCGGCAGAGTTTGGGATTCAAGAGGCACCTTGCACCCTGGCACACCAGGGCATCTGCCAGAGTCCTCTGATCTTCTCAAGGAAGGAAAAGAGTGTCTTTAAAAACAGATTTGAGGGGATCGGGCTTGGGGCTCTGTTGCCACCACTCCGCTTTCCTGGGGTCTCCCTAAGGGGGCTGGGAGATCGCATCTGCTAAGAACAAGCAAACCTCACACAGCAAAGAAATTAAAACACCAACCTCCTCAACACCCTAGAGCACCCGTGCGTCTGACTGCCGCAGGCCTCTCTTACAGGGCTCTTCCCCCGGTCAGTGCTTCCTGGGGGCCAGCCAGGGCTGAGGACACTTGCCTTCCCCATAGTTCATCCACTCTGTGATGACTGAGCGGCCATCTGGGAATTTTCTCTTCCCCCCACCCAGCTTTAGACTCCTGATCACTTGCTTGCTGGCAAGAGGTACCTACTGAGTGAAATTCATAAACATCCCAAAGTAAGTTTCCCCAACGGAGCACTTCCACTTAGGTGCTAAGTACTTCCTGTGGGCACCCTCCCTGCAGAGCTGAGGGACCTGAGGCTCAGAGATTGAGGGACGGGCCCAAGGTCGCTGAGGCAGCAGGCAGGCCTGACCGCAGGCCCCTCTGATCTGCAGGCAATGTCCAGAGCCAGACCGCGAGGTCTCACTGAGCTGCACTAGCACCCGCGCTCCGGCGGTGACTCTCGGAGACACCACGCACTCCCGGGCCACCTCTCCCATCCTGGCATACTGCTCAGGCCCAGCGGCCTCCTCGGGGCCACTGTGGTCCTCCCACCAAGTGTCCCTGGGCTGCTGCTTAACCCTCACCTCTGCAGGGGCACAAAGAAGCTCCTGCTGCCTCTACTGACGGCCTGACTGGAGGATTCCCTCCTCCTCTAATTTCTGAGGAGCCCGAGGTTTGCTGAGGTCAGCCTGTGCCACGCCCACAGCCCTGCTTCCATGGAGTCCATGGGACAATGGAAAGGTAGCCTGCCTCCCTCCTGAGCGTGTGGCCCTCAGGGGTGTCTGACAGGGAGCAGTTGCTTAATAAATGGGCATTGAATAAATGGATGAGCGAATGAATGAGGGAGGGAGAGAAGGAAGGAAGGAGGTAAGGGAGGAAGGGAGGGAGGGAGGGAGGAAGGAAGGAGCCAATGATTAGGTCCAGGTGTGGATGATGTTCAGGATCTTGGCACCATGCTGTTTCCCACTCGATGTCCCCTTGTTGGGCTGTGGCCCGGGGAGATTCGGGCGTGCCCAGCAGACCTGCAGTCCGCCCTGGTGCCTGCCTGGTTCCCTTCCCACTGCTGAGGGGCCCAGAGCCAGGGCAGTGGCCTGCCTGCCTGAGGGAATGAGAGCAAAGCAATGCCCCTCCAGGAGCCCCAGAGGGAAGGGCCTTGCTGCCCCCACTTCCTGCCCTCCATCAGGGGTTCACAAGGACAGACAGACTGACTGACCGACATGGGGCCAGTGCCTGCAGCTGTCACATGGCCCTGGACAAGGCCTGAAAGGTGGTGGAGAGGTAGGCTCAGTGGTCAGGAAGACGTGGATTTGGGCAGCTCTGTCCCGGCAGAGTGTGAGCAAGCGGGGTCATTTCACCTCTCTGAGCCCAGCCGTCCACGTGCATAAACGGGGGCCCCTGGATAACCGCTGTGTAGCAGCGCGTGAAGACTCAGTGAGACCAGGACGGTGCCTGGCACACAGAGACTGCTCCACAAGATCACTCATCACCTGTCACACCTCTGTCTGCCCTGTGAGGACCTGCTGGCCAGCACCCACCTCCTCTCTGGCCATTTTCTGATTATGGGGACTGAGGAGCCAGGAGACTCAGCACCAGAGGATGTGTGTATGTGAGTGTGTGTGTGCCTGTATGTGTATGCATGTGTGAGGTGTGTATCTGTGTGAGGTATGCATGCGCATGCATGCATGTGAATGTACGTGTGTGGGTATGTGCACCCACATGTGTAAGAGGATGTGAGTGTGTGTGAGTGTGTGCATAACTGTGTGAGTGTGCTGTGTGTGCGGGCCACTGAAGGATGGTGGGAACCTGCTTCTTGTAAGCTTCCTGTCACTGGTTGCTCCCTGCCTCCCTTACAGTCACTACGACGCCTTTCACTTTGTGGCCCCACTGCTGTGGGAGCTCCCCATTCAGAGCCCTGTCTTCCCAGGGCCCAGGTGTGCCTGGCACAGAGAAGCACACTGTGTGGAGCAGGTGCTGAGGTCAATTCCTGAGCTGGAGCCGAACCCTGGGCTGAGGGACCCACATTGCGGTCACCAGTGCCCAGAAGGTGGTTGTCAGCCCAGGGCCCGAGGCCATGTGTTGCAATACTCTCAGACCCCACCAGGCGGAGCAACATGCCGCCTGCAGGCTAGGCCCATCCTCAGGCATCTGGCTCCAAGAACCCACATTTCAGACCAGTCTCCCCAGCAGCTCGGCCTGAGGGAGAGGCGCTGGCCTTGGCCGTGGGCTAGCTCGGGACCAGGTGATGAGGGGCTGCTCAGAACATGGGGCTGGTCCCCCACCGCTCCTCCCTCGGTGGGTCCTGCCCCTGGGCTGAGCTGTCCTGAGGAGCCACAGAGCAGCCTCCCGGGTGGACCCGTGGGATGAGGTTGGGGTGGGTCCCTGCCTGGAGCGGTCTCCTGGGAGGGAGGCCACGCTGAGGCCACACTCACCTTTCCAGCCCTGAAGACATTTCTTCACTAAACTCTGAGCTCTCACTACTGCCTGGAAAAGGAACACAGATCAGTGAGCAAGGCGGCCTCACCTGGGAGGAGCCAATCTGGAAGGCCTCTTCTCCTGGCTCCCTGCGCCCAGGCCCCCGAGCGCCACAGCAGCGCCAGAGCGATGGCCTCCTGACCCTGGGCTCCTGCTGCTTCTACTTCTGCCTCTCCGCCCCGGGAGGGTGCAAAGCACCAGCTGTCGCACTGTTCTCCGGGGGGGGCGGGGGGCTCTGCTCCCTTCCCACGGCCCCTGGAAGGCTGCACTGCCTACCCCAGGACACGGGAGTCTGGGTCCTTGGGCCTCTGCCGGGCCGGGCCTGGCCCCACCGCCTCCCTCTGGCCTAAGGAAAACTGGTGCTGGAACAGGTCTCACCCGGTGAGGACAGCAAATAGCACTTCCTCTCCGAGGGTCAGGGCTTGACTAGACACTGGTCAGAGCCGCTGCCCAGCACTGGAAGCCTCGAGGGGTCCCTTAGACCTCTGGCCAGCACACACAGACACGCACACAGGGCTCAAGCCCCCCCCCCCCCGACCTGCTTCTCAGGGGCACTCCAAGGCCACCTCCAGCACAAGACACACTTTCTTCTGCCACTTCACTGACACCACGTGCCTTTGTACGGACCCTCAGTCCTCGAGGTACCCTGGGTCAGGGGTCTTGGCCTGGGCTACCTGCTGGCACCGAGGCTGGGCAGTGGGAAAGGGGAAGGAGGGGTACAGGTCGCTGGGGATTACAGGACAGAGAGGACCTGTTCAGCTCCGAATGGCACATGCACACGGCTACCTGCTCCAGGCAGAAAAACCCCTGAGTTTCCGAACACAGGAGCCAAGGGCCACAGCACCGGTGAGCTCCCACCGTACACTGGGCAGCACTGTGACTCAGCTTTCTGTCCAGGAAGAGCAGGGCCTGGGTCCAGGCACAGCTCACACCACCCTCGGCTCCTGCCCTCGCCCAGCCCGGCCTCCGTGGTGCAGTGCCTTCCACTGACAGGGGCACGTGTCTGGCTGAGTGCTCCTGGGCGGCGTTTCCCAGCTGGTTCAGAACCATCCCAAGGACACGCCAAGGAAAGGGTCCCATGGCCACATCCTGAGGGAACTGCGACTCTGGGCCCTGGTGACCACAATGCCCCAGCATTTCAGAGTCTGAGAGGAGACCTGCTCACCTCTGAGCCAGCCTTGCCCCACGCGCTGCCCGGCTCCCCTCCCAGGTGTACCCGCTGAACACACTGCACTCTCCTGACTAGGTCCCAACAGGATGGCTCCTCCAAGGCGGAGGTGGATGCGGACCTGGCCTGGCTCGGGTTTTCTGTGCTGGGAGACGGCTGTCCCCTGGAGTGACGCTGCCTCAGACAGGGGCCGCATTTCACAGGAGTGTGGGACATTTTTCCTGTCCCCACACACCCTTCCCACGCCCGTGGGCCCTCCACTCTGTAGCCTCACTGGATCAAACCCCTCCCTGGTAACTATCTAAACCACCACCAGCACCAGGAGGGCTCCCTGTTAAGGAAAGCAGACGGACACACAGACACAGGACCACAGAAGCACAAGTATGCTGAAAGGGCACGGCCAGCAGACAGGACACATGTCTAGTGGCAGAAAGGACGGGTGACCTGGGCACTGCAAGAGGACTCTGCCCTCGCCCATCCCGGCCTCAGCAGGGCAGTGCCTTCCACTGACATGAGCACGTGTCCGGCTGAAGCTCAGGCGTGCAATCGCACCCTTAAGATCACCTTCTCAGCCTCCCTAACTCTAACTTTTCGGAGTGAAGCAAGGACCTGCGTGAGAACCCGGTGGCCCTCATCGCTGTCCTAAGGCAGCCTCCCCACTTTGCCCTAAGGCTGGGGCCTGTGGCTCTCCCGGGACAGAGCCCCTCAGGGCAGCGGCCAGGCTCTGCCAGCTGCCAGCCAGGGACAGCGGGTCTCAGGTGTGTGTCTGGCTGCTTCTTCCACCGGTTTGCTGTGCTCAGGGCCACCGGTTGGATGAGGACAAGCCCAGGCATTTCGTGACACCCAGAGGCCAGAAAGGAGAGCCCCTGGCAGGGCGACTCCTGAGGAGCCCTCTCTGCGGAGTCAGGCCACCGGGCGCGGCACAGTGACAGACAGACACGAGCACCCGCCGGCTGTGCCATGCTGCCGCGCGCAGCCAGACGCTTACCTAGCGAGAGTCCATTGGTGACGGCGGAGGAGGAGGTGAGGGCGGGGCCCCTGCGAGGGCTGCGGGACTCTAGGACACTGTCGTCCAGCAGGTGCCTCGCTTTCTCCGATGGGAATGTCGCACTTTTACTCTCAACTACACTCAACTGACACATCATACTGGAAACGGAAAGGAAGAGAGAAGCAGAGCTCCTTACCTACGGAGTCACAGGGTTCCACCTGCCTGGGCTCCTGGCAGAGGGCGCACCTGCAGGCAAAGACCTCCACCCAGAACCAGGGAGCACGGCCAGGCACTGCCCTATCTCACGGCGTGACCTTGGGCAAGTCCCAGCCTTTGTCTGGGCCTCAGTTTCCCCATCTGTCCAGTGGGGACTAACTGTACTTGTCCTTCCTAACGCCCAGGATGATTATGAGGCGTGAGCGAGTGGGTGGTACTTGTGAGCAATGGGGCGCGCAGTGAAGGGGGAGTGTGACCCTGCGGCATCACGTCTGGTTCTGGTCCTGGAGTCGCACACACTTGGTCCAAGTCCTTGCTCCCACCTTACAATTGGCAGGTACTTTGCCCCATTGAACCTCACTGGGCTCATGCATATCACAGCACCTACCTCTCAGGCCTGCAGGGCTCAGTGAGATAATACATGGCGGGATAGAACAGAGAAAGAGCAACCCCTTTCTCCTCCAGCCCAGGAGCGACTCCAGGGCCTGCCTGGCTGGCTAAAGCTTGTGTCTTGGTGTAAGGAAGGAAGGAAGGAAGGGAGGAAGGAAGGAAGGAAGGAAGGAAGGAAGGAAGGAAGGAAGGAAGGAAGGAAGGAAGGAAGGGAGGGAGGGAGGGAGGGAGGGAGGGAGGAAGGAAGGAAGGAAGGAAGGAAGGGAGATGGAAGAGGCAGGCAGGCAGGAACAGAGGGAGGGAGGGACCCAGCTGTAAGGAGCTTGTGCCCAGTACCCTGGGGACACAGGCATGGCTGCCCTGGCCATGCTGAGGACCACCCATGTCGCCCAGCTGTCAGCCCCACAGGCTGGGGAACCGGGGAGATGGCCTGATCTGCAGGCTCACTCCAGCAATGGGCAAGCAGAGACTCTGAGCCCTGAGACTGGCAGGCACAGTGCCCACTGGACTCTGGGTTTACAAAGGGAGGCACTTGCTGAGCTTGGGCAAACTTACAGAGGGAGTCCCACCACTGCTTCCCTGCCCTTGCCTGCATGCTTCCTCCACCGGTTACTGAGTGGTGAGACCTGTCGCCAGGACCACCCCAGCTCTTCCTGACCCCGTGCCAGTGTGAGGAGAGGGCACCAGCCAGGGATACCAACAGCATCGTCTGCCCTCCCAGATGGGGTAGGGAGAGCTCCAGCGGGCAAGCACCCCCTTAGCCCACCCCCACACTTAGCCCGTCTAGAGCCCGAGTGGGGCTCGCTCAGTTACCCACTTGTTGCCCAGACTGTGGCTCTTCCTGTGTCTTGGGACCGGGGGTGTGGGGAGGCTACCAGCCACAGACGCATCAGGACAGGTAGGCCGCCGGCTGAACCTTGCGAAGCTGGAGCTGGCAGAGGGGCCTGTGAACAGAGCAGAGAGCATCCTGTGACGGGGCTGAGGAGGCTGGGGGGGGGTGGGGCCTGGGTTGTGGGTAAGGCACTGGCCCAGCTGTCACAGGCGGAACAGGTTCAGCGGGCCCCGTGGCTCCCTATTCATGAGACACCGACCCCTCACGCCCAGCATAGCTAACTTCCACGGTGACAGCAGCCAGGACGGCCGGTGGCCTGCTGTGCACAGTGCCCCTGCCTGGGCGAGATTTACCCAAGCCATCCAGCAGGTGGCAGAGACTTCACAGCCTGCCTGGTGAATCCAAGGCTGGTGCCCACCCTGTGCCCTTCCCCAGCCACTTTCTCTTCTCCACCACGCATTCCACAGAAGGGACGGAGAGTGTGTGAGGGCAGAGAGGGGACTCACTGAGCGAGAGCACAGCTAGAGAGGCAGGGGCTCTGCCCCAGGCCTGCCAGGTACTGCCTGGGTGGCCTTGGACGGGTTACTTAACTTACTCCCTTGAGCCTCTGTTTCCTCATCTGAAAAGTGGGAATAATTCAACTCACCTCGCAGGTGGCTGGGAGGAGTCCTGAGGTGGTGAAAGCAGTTTCACAGTCAGCACTCACACTTGTTTTATATAATTAGTACCATGTTCTCCTCAGGCCCAGTCCTGGGGACAGCAGGGGTCCTCAAGCCAGGAGGCTGGGCCACACACCCACTGAGCAGCACGCGCAGGACGGAGGAGGGACGTGCATGCTGGCCAGTCCACAGCTACTAGTATATGGAGGGGCCTGGTCCTGCCGCTGCTGTTCTCTTTAGTGCTGTGCTCGTGGCTCTGGGAGGGAGGTGACCCCAGGGGCTAGGCCTTAGCTACCTGGGACAGACAGGAAGTGGGCCAGGGCTTCTGCACTTCCTGCGGCACACCCAGGGACGGTGCCGGGCTGTGCGGAGCCTCCCCAGAGGGCCTGGGAGGCCTGTCCATCCAGGGCCCCACAGCCTCCCACAAGCTGCTGTCACCCACAGGGACCTCCAGTGTGCCTGGCTCATCGCTTGTGAATGTCCCAGACACCACTGCGGACGGTCTAGCTGCCTCTGGCACTTGGGAAGGTTCATGAGGCGGCTCGCATCTCCTCGAGCTCGGAGTTCCTGCTGCCTCACCCTGCTCGCCCCTCCACACCCCACTCTGCACACCCCAATCTTCATTTCCCCAGGGCCGCCCATAATCCCTTTACTAGGCCTTGGCCAACTTTCTCCACTGTTCCCCTCAACAACTATCCCCAAATGTCCCCTTTCTCCTAAGCCCCTGCACAACTCAGACCCCTCACTTCAAACGATGGCACTCTGCTTCCGGGAGAACGCATGGTGGTCAGGCTCCGGCTCTCACGCCAGCCCGGCAGTGGCCACGTGCTCCTCCACCCACACCAGCCTTCCTGTCGGCCTGGAGAAGGGGCCTCCTCCATCCAAAGCCAATCTCTCCTCTCCAGTCCTGTTGCCTCTGAGAACTCACTCCATCATTTCCCTTCCCTCTGGCCCCTTCCTCCAGCCCATAAACACTCCAGTCTCTCATTTTCTGTAAAGTAAGGCCCCTTGGCACCAGGGCTGCCTCCCTGTCAGTCACGTGTCCTCAAACAGAGGTCTGTACTCCACTACACTCTACGGGGCCACGTATGTTCGGGCCATCGTTGACAGAAACGTCGTTACATGGCACACACTGTAATGAGCTCAGAGCGGCACGGCTTGGACCGCACCAGCACAGACAGGGTCCATGAGGCTTGAGGAGTGGGGAGCACTGAAGCGGTACCTAAGGAAAGAGAGGTGCGTGTGTGCACTTTCCTGGCGAGGGTTTCGCTGTCACTCAGCTTCTCTGAGGCTGGAATCCTTAGTCAGGGCTTGTGCCAGGGCTCTCGGGGTGAGTGTGGGAATGCAGTGTCTCAGGCCCGTCCCCCCAGGTTCTCATTTCATTGCTCAGGTGGGGCTGGGCACCGCTCTCTCGGTGACTCCAGTTATACCCCCACGAATCCAGTGTACACCCAGGTGAAGAACTTCTGCTCAAAGAGCTGGAGTGACAGCGAGCTCTGCCCTGGAGGAAATGTCTCGTGCAGCTGCCCCAGAGAGGAAAGGAAGGAGGGAAGCCACCCTGCTTTGTTTTTGTTTTGCACATGTTGCTCAATAAATGAATCTGTGCGGAGGGTGAAATTCGCCTTGTTTATCAGCGGGATTACGGTCTCTGCCTGAGTCACTCTGGCTCCCACCCTGGGTTCAGAAAATATTTTGTAAAGGTCAGGTCGCATGGCTCCTCCTCCATGGTTTGAACTGGAACTGGACTCCCTGGTGTGTCACAGCAATAAAAACGGTGATAATTACGGTTGGACATCCCGTGCCTGGCACCATACTGTGTGCACGGGCTGCAATCCAGGAGCTGGGTACTTAGTAGGCCCGTCTGACAGGTAGGAAAGCCAGGGCTTATATATCCACGACATGCAGGACTTGAACCCAGGGGTACAGCATGGGCAGAGGAGCTCTGCAGTTCGAAGGTCAGGCATTAGTGAAAACTGGAGGAGGAGGGAACAGTGCGTGTTGGAGGTGATCTGGTAACTTCCTCCAGGAAACCAATGACTATTTCCAGCTGCTATTTTTGCGAAAGGGAAGGTGAAGCGGACTAACATGTGTTATGCACCAACCCTGTGCCAGGCTTGTCTAAACACTCCCACATCCTATGTCACCGAGCTCCCTGCAGTGGCTGCTTTGACTATCGCCATTTTACAAGGGACGCTCGGAGCACAACTGGTCACTCAGGGGAGGGGTGCTGGGTTTGTTCTCCTACCCAGCTGTGGGTGCAGCGAGAGCTGGACACTCGAGGCTCTTCTGGTCACTTCCTGGGCCTCCTGCTCACTCCTAATGGGCGCCCTTCCCACCTGTGTCCCGGCTCCTGCTCTGATCCTCACCGTGGGGCTCACCCAAGCCTCCAATTAGCCCTCAGTTTCCTCTATTCAGCTACTGACTCTCCCTCCAGGACCAGCCTGGGTCCGCCCCCTCTCATGCTGCTTTGGATGGCCCTGGAGGCATGCTGGCCTCAGATGCCCCTGGACACAGTGGGAGGAGGGGGGAGGACCAGGCAGAAGCAGCTGCAACCTCCGTGGTCCTAGGGTCACACGAACGCTGCTCTGGATGCCCTGGTCTCGGCCACGCCCATCCCCTGCATTGTGGGCCAACAACAGCCTGGATCTGACACTGAGGCAGAGGAATTCCCACTGAGCTGGAACCTAGGGATGGGGTGGCCTCTGCCAGTAAGTGACATTCTGCTACTGAAAGGCCTCCCGCCCCGCCCCACTACGCCTGGGCCGGCCACCACGTGACAGCACAGGTCACGTGTCTTCCGGCAGTTTCTGATGTTGTTTTCTCCGTGTCCTGTAGGCAGGGGTGGGGTGGGGGCGGTAATAATGAGCCGGAGCTCTGGCCTCGCTCAGCAGTGTGGTCCCCGCTGCCGGCCGATATGGCACGAGCAGCTGGAAAAACTGACCGTGGGGCTTGACTATCTCAGAGGATTGCTCTATTTTTCCTCAGCATAATTTTTCCATGAATAATCTTTAAAGCTCTTTAAGTGGCTGTTTCTTTAACAGTTTTATTGGAATATATGAGAACTGACAGTCTGTGGGGAATGAGATATCATGTTGGGAAAAAAATCTGGTTTTCATTACATTTTTCTTAAGAAGCCACCATGCTGCCCCAGGCCACTCACTGGTTGGCAGAGAAACCAGCACAGGCCTCCTGAGCACGGATTTGGGCGGACAGGACTAAGGGAGATGGCAACAGCAGAGCCAGGACCCGGAGGCAGCCGGGCCTGGGCTCCCACTGGCGTCTGCCATGCAGGCTGAGTGAACTTGGGCAAGTCACCTGGCACTTCTGAGCTTGAATTCTACGGCTACAGAACAGGAGCAGGGATCTGACCTGGCAGATCCCTGTGAGGAGAGGACTCACATCCCTCTCCCCTTCCTGCAACAAATGTTTCCAGATCCGGGAGGGACAGTAACCAGATCACGCCCAGGGCGGGCACAGGCTTGGATGTAATAAACCTGGCACCAACTACACCCACAGTGTGACTATCACGGCCTAACGGCGGTGCTAATGGTACTGTCCGACATTGATCGAGCATCCGCCTAGTGCCAGAGACATGCCGAACGCTTGTCCGCAGGACCTCATTTAGGCCTCGGCATAACCCCGCCTCACAGGGGCTGTTGTTAGCTCCTCACTGGGATGTGGGACTGAGGTCAGAAGGGCTAAGGAGCTTCCTGGGGGAGCAGTGGAGCCTGGAGCAGTGCATCTGAGAGCCCGAAAAGTCAGGGCAGACCTGGGGGCTCCGACATCCAGGCTGGTGCAGGTCCCGGCAGAGGCAGCAGCTTGGGCAGAAGGAGCAGCACATGCAAAGACCGCAACACGAGAGATGCAGATCCCACCAGAGAAAGTTCAGAGAGCCAGCCTGGCTGAGGAGCTGAAGGAGGGAGTGTGGGGGAAGGAGGGTAGGGAGTGGAGCTGCAGGGCCACACGAGGGACCAAGAGTTTAATGAGGAGAAGAAGATGTGGAGATTTCAGGAGGGTCAGTAATGTGCTCAGATTTGTACCCTAGAAAGCTCGCTCTGGCTGGAAGTATGTGGATGTGGCCAAGAACACAGGCTGGGAGGTGGATGTGCCAGAGAGAGCTCTAGGAGATGGGCGAGGGGTGGGGGGAGGGGCACTCGGGGTAACCCTCGGTGGAGGCTGGTGCCATTCACTGAGGGAGTGGACGAGAAGTGCAGTTTGGGACCGATGTTGGGGAGATGTGTGAAGCTCAGAAGGCAGCTGGGGCCAGAGGTGCAGGCCATCCGGCACAGGATGGGGAGCCCAGGTTGTAAGCTCAGTAAGAAGAGGGGAGGCCTGGGACAGAATGCAGGGAAACAGTGTTTGTAGGATGAGAAGACAAAGGCTGAAAGGACTTGTGTAAAGCCAGGGTCACGAGAACAACTACTTGAGAACAGTATCACTTTAGGTGCATGAGTAAGTGAGCTCTTCACTTGTAATTCTACTGGAAGGCGCAGGAGCCCTGAGGCAGCCTTGTGCAGGCAGCACCCACCTTTGGGGCCAGGATACACGGCAATGTCCCCTTTCCTCTGATCAGGGTCTTTAGAGAGCAAACTGGAGGGGCCTAGTCTGCCAGCTTTGGTCAGCTGCCAGCGCCACCTGCAGACAGGCCCGGATGCCTCAGAAATGACCTCCTGTTCATCCTGGAAGCTTCTCTCAGGAGAAGAGAGAGGGATGGAGGGAAAGAGCTGCCAACCTTCTCCCGCTTCAGGGGTTGAATCAGACAACAGTGCGGGCTGTCGCTGAGATCCTGGCCCAGCGCTTTACAGCGTCTGTCCCTGAGCTCTCACAGAGCCTCCTGCCCCTTGCTCTCCGGTGCCCACGCCCCACATTCACAGCGTCCAGGTCACTAAGGAATTGTGTTGGCAGCCTGTTGGTTGCCCATCTCTCCCACCAGACCCCAACCTCAGGGCTGGAGCCAGGCCGTGGTGCTGAATGCTGGCGCGGTGCCCACGCTGCAGAGGTAGCAGCTCTGCAGAGGATGCGGGGCTGGATGGGGAGTCCTGCTCCCACGGATTTCCAGCAGCATCGAGCGGCCCTGCCCAGGCCAGCACTGCCGATTCCAGCAGCCTGGCAGCCCAGCGGGGCCTTCGGGGGTGCTTTCCAAGTCTTGCACATCGGACATTAATGGGAGGCAGCTGTGGCAGAGGAACTACTGAGCTTGGAGTCCCAGGATTTGCGTTCCAGTCCAGCCTCTTCCCAGGGCTGAGCTGGGAGCTCAGGGTCCAGTCTCCTCACTGGAGAAGGCGAATGACAACCGCTGTGACCTAGGTCTCTCAGCGCCACCCTGACCGTGAGATGCACAGGGCGCACTTCCATCCAGTCTCGGGGCTTCTCTCAGCTCCGCTCCTGCGCCTGCTCAGAGCCTTCCAGTCTGCCGGAGCCCTGCGCACGCGGACATGGGCCCCTCGGCACAGAGTCTGTTTGTGTTGAAACCTTTCTCTGGCCAGGTTTCATGATCGAGCCTGGGAGCCGGTCCCTTTTACATTCACACACATTCTTTGTTTCTTATAAGTGCAGCTCTCACGGGTCCCTATTGTGAGCCAAGGTCGCCCTTCAGCTGTGGGGAGCCCCAGATGCCTTCTCCTCGGAGTCAGAAGGCCCCGACTCCCAGGCACAGGGAGCAAGGAATGCCGGCTGCAGTGGTGCTGCGTGGAGCTGGGCTACGGCAGGGCAGCAGGGTCGGACAGAGCCGGGCCTGAGCCTGGCTCCTCTGCCTGACCTTGACACGCCAGCCTAGTAGCTGGGAGATGTCCAGAAGAGAGCAGATGTGCCCTCGCCTAGGGCTCCTCACCCACTCTGAGACTATAAACGGAAGGAGAGAGGAGCACGTGGAAAGGGAGCCCCACCCCTCGCCCACGGAGTGATCTCTGCGTCTACTCAACCACAGTGAGGTGTCTCCACAGACCACGCAGAGAACTTGAAATCTGTGCCCAGCAAATGGGAGGCCCAGGGAACAGCCAGTGCCTCACTCAGGCCTGTGGGCCCAATGGGGCCGCAGCCAGAGGACAGTGTGGCCGCACCAGACTTAGGTGCGCTCGCAGATCCGCTGGCACAAGGAAGGTGTGGCCTCCCAGGGACCAAGGTGGCCCCTGTGAGGAACTGGCATGGAGGTGAGGGGATCCAAGCAGCGAGGAGCTGGAGGTGGGCATGGACTCCCTGTTGGCTGCCTCACTGTCCCTCCATCAGGACACATCAGCGCTGATGCCCTGAGCGGTAGGCGTGCACCGGGCTCTGTGCTGGGGGCTCTTCCCACACGGCCTTGGCCCTGTGAAGTGAGGCAACGTGAAGTATTCATTTCTATTCCCATTTCACCAGTAAGGAAACTGGGGCTCACAGGGATTGAGCTAACTGCCCAGGGCCCCACAGAAGAGTTCCAGAGCCAGGCGGGTCTTTACACAGCGGACGGTGAAACAAGGAAGACCACCAGGTGTGCGAGAGCAGTCCTGAGGTCCGAGTGCAGAAGCGCGAGGCGCAGGCGCAGTTTCCCATGGCCTGGCTCCGCTGCCAAGGGCTCTTCAGAGAAAACCTGTCAGTTGGTTCGGCCACGTGGAGGCGGAGCTCACAGGATCTGGAAATGTCTTCACAGGCTCCAACGCACACACAAACATGGCTTGCCCTCTCTGAGGGTCAACATTCTTTATGCATTTTGCTCTCCAGGAAAATATTAGTTCATTTATATAAACGAAACAGTACATACGGGAGAAATTGAAAACGTGGCCCTTTTTTCTCCACGGACCAGAACTGAGGAGGTTTCTCCATTTCCTCTCTCACAGTGTCTGTCTACTTGTCGTGTGGATCTGCCAGCATGGCCACTCCCTGGGGGCAGAGTGGGGGCAGCTCTGGGCGGGGGGAGGACAGGAGGATGGGCCACTACAGAGACAGAGGGACAGCCTCAGTGGGGACCCCTCCGACATTAACCAAGGCCTGAGGGACCTGAGACTAGGGCTGCTCCCAACGCCAGAGTCTGCGTCCCCCGGGCTCCTGGCAGGCGAGCTGGTTAGAGGAGTGGGCACAGCCACAGGGAGGGGTCCGGGAGCTCACACTGGCCTCCTTCTGGGTCCTCGATGCCACACCTGCTCCCTGGAGGCTGCTGCTGCATGTCTTCCCCTGACAGGTCAACTCCAGGAGGGCAGCCTGTGCCTAGTTCCTGGTGCGTGGCCCACAGCGAGTGCCTGGCCCACGGCAGGCCCGGCCTGGAAGTCTTGAGTGAAGGAACGAATGAACGCATCGCGGGGCCTCTCCTTGGCAGGTGTGGGGTGCCTGCCTGCTGGAAAGAGAGCCCGGAGCAGGAGCTTAACCCCCTCCTGGGAGCCGAGGAGGCTGCGTTCCTGCCATTCCTGGGACTGCGAGAGGCACATTCCTGTCCCCGGTCTGGTCGGGCTCCTGCCACGAAGCCCAGTCTAACTGCCAGATCAGGGAAGGCCTCTTGGGAGCTGTCCCTCTGGCCCTGCCCTCACAGGACCCCTGCTGTCCCAGGGCTGCAGGCACCACCGCTGTCACCTGAGGCTGGGGGTGGGGTGGGGAGCCAGGATGGAGGAGTGAGCCTGAAGCTTTCCAGACGCCCCCCATCTTCTGGTGATCAATGAAAACCTTCACATCCTGCTTCCAGGCTGCAGCCAGGGATTTGGAAAATTGGTGGGAAACGCCCCTGTGAGCCGGGCTCGCTCGCTGCGTGAAAACTGCTGGCATCAGCGCTCCTCCAGGGAGTGCGGAGTCAGCAGTCGGCGGCTCTGGAGCTGCTTCGAGAGCCAGGTGCCCACAGGGCCCGGCCAGGAGCTCAGAGGCCAGGGCTGAAGGGGCGAGGGCAGGCGACCTGTGTGCCGGCTCTGGTTCCCTTACCTCGGGGCAGTCCGAGGGGAGGCTGCCTGGGATAAAGGAGCACAGACGGGGGAGCCGGGAGAGGCACAGAGCTGGAAGGAGCTGGAAGGAGCTGGGGTGGGGGTGGGGGGGGTTACAGGGCTGGCGGACTCTGTGAGAGGCCCACTAGTGGTTGTTTAGGTCAGGCCACACTGAGGGCCTTCCGCGTATCATTTCCATCCTGACCTCCCCACGACGCTGGAGTGGAGACTTTATTACCCTCATTTTACGGGTGAGGAAACCGAGGCCCAGAGGGTGGACTTGCTGATCCAACCCTGCAGTGGCCTAGAACCCAGGCTGGTGACACTTGAGCTCAACCCAGGAGGAGGAAGCACAGGCGGCCCAGACCCCAACCTGGTCCCACCCTGGGCAGCAGTGAGATCGGCCCCAGGCACGGAGAGCCAGCTGGACACTGAGGAACAGAAACCGCCATGGTGATACCGACGGAGCACTTTCACCACAAACGAGCCCGTGTGGGCAGAGCGCTGCACAGGTGTGAGCTTGCCCAGGCGTCACAGCAACCTGCAGGGTGACTGCCACCAATGATCAGAGAGGGGAGATGGCAAAGCTGGGGCTGACTTCACGGCCTGCACCCTTCATCACTAGGGGACACTCTGTGTGTCCCAAATATATGGACAGACTGAGGCTCCAGGGAGGCGAGCCATCTGTGCCTGGGGGCACCAGACACCCCGGCCTCCTGTGCACCCTCCCAGGCCCGACAACTCCAGGGCCGGGGCCTGACGAGAAGGGCCCTGGTGACCTGGAGAGGACCCCGTTCTCTGTCTGCCCTGTGCGTGCTCTCAGCTGGGGTTCTGATCTTGCCTCTCGTGGGGCTTTCAGGTCCCAGGCTCTTGCAGGGAGCCCCAGCCCAGAGGTGTCCCCAGGGGTTCCGTGTGATTGCGAGCTCAGCAAGTTAGTGCGGGAGGGCTGTGAGCCGGGACAGCTGTGTCTGCCAACCTGCAAACAACTGCGCCCTTTGACTCCACAGTCAGGACCCACCTGGCAGCATATTTGGGCTTTCAGTGGGTTCGCCCCCCCACTTGATAGGATGTGGCTACAATACCTGCAAGATCTTCCTTAGAAGAGACGAGTCTTGGAGAGCTGCTTCCTGGTTCAATTCTGAGTGACAATCTGAAAACAAAGGTTTTTCATAGGATCAGTCAGGCTCTGGTGCATCGGAGGGGAGCTGAGCATGTGTATGTTTGCAATCGGGAGACTGGACTGCGGTTAAGGAGGCTCATGGTCATGAAACCCAGGAATACTTCAAGGTCTGCTCCAGATCACAGCAACTGCCTTCCGAGCCCCTAGCAAGTTCCCACGACCCAGCAATAACGGTTAAGGACGACACATTAAAGAGTGATCATGGCCCATCCTCTGCTGGCACGCATGTGCTCATTCTCTAGACAACCCTATGAGCTAGGTAGGCATGTCATCCCATCCTATAGATGAGGAGCTGAAGAGCAGTGAGCTGAGTAGCTCCCCAAATTCACAGAGCAATGAGTGGTGAAGCAGGGGATCTGGTCCTAAGCCTGGGTTTAACCCTCACATGGCACTTCCTCTCAGTTGCCCCCAGAGAGCCAGGAGGCAGTGGCCACCTTAGGAGGATTGGCAACTCAGTATTATTATTTCTCAAAAGCACCAACTAAGAACTGCTGGGTGAAAATGACAGAGTGAAGCCAGATGCCAGACTCCCTGTCTTCCGACAAAACCAACACACACTTAGGAACGCTAGGAGTAACCTAACTTGTCAGATGCTGCTCCACAAGGTTAGGGCGTGAACGGAAGCCATGACCTTCAAAAACCTGCAGCCAAGGAAGGAGGAGGAGGTGAAGTCTGGCCAGGAGTCGGTCCTTGCCTCTCTTCTCTGAACGGCCCCAGGTGCTGGGAGAAACGGTGGGGTGGGGGGTGGGGGGCTGGTGGATATGCTGACCTGACAGAAAGGGAGCCTCCATGGGGGGGTGAGGGGATCCCTTTCTGGAACGGGAGACAGCCTTCCACAGGGTGGAGGAAGCCCTGAGGGAGAGCCCCCATCCCCAAAACAGACGGCCTGTTCCCTTCCTCACGGAGCCTGAGCCTGCGTTCCCCAGGCACCAGGAGGGACCGACTGAGAAGCCCTGGCCGCAGGGGAACCAGCTAACTCACACACAAGTGCAGGGTCAGCTGTCCCTCCCCGATCGCAGCCATGGAAGAGTGAGACGGAGCCTCAATGGGAGCAAGATGAAAAGGAATGGCCTGGCCACCGAGCAAACATCCTCTCACAGAAAAAGGAGAAAGGAAGCGAGCAAGTTGCGCAGCCCTGGGCAGCCCCAGGAGCACGAGGAAACCCAAGTGCTTCCATCAGCAGAGTAAGTCATGCAGAACCCGAGACAGCCACTAGGAAGAAGCTAACGGGTACAGAAGGCAGGCAGCACCAACGCGTGGATGCCTAGAATCCCCGAGAGAAAAGCCAAGGGGATACAGCAGGGGTCAGAGATCGAAACCAAAGAATTCCTCTGAAAGGAAGAAAGAGCACACCTTGTTCCAGGCACATTTGATACCAAACACCCTCCACTCGGAGGCAGCCCCCTGGTGGAGCTTTTGAAATTCAGGGAATTCTTCACCCCCCCAGGCGGACCAGGCAAGACATTCAACAAGAGGAAAAAATCAGATGGGCTTGAGGCTTCTCTACAGCAACTACAAGGCAGGACGGCAAGGGAGTGGGGTCCACGCGTCCTGGGGGAGATGGAGGGAGCGCAGCCCAGCAGGTCAGAAGCAGACACGTTCAGGAAAGAAATCGGAGCGCGCCCAACTCGTGAGAACCTACTGACATCACCTACGTGCGGACGAACCTAAAATAAAACCTCCCAGGAATGGAGACGCTGTGGAGACACAGCAGGTGGTAAGAACGGAATCTGTTTAAAAACACTGAACAGTAGGAACTGTGATTCCTGCACATGATGTGTACGTTGTAAACTTGGACTAGGCAGTGATGATAATATAACCAACAAACTGGAAGATGTGAAGCGCAGGGGAGGGGCGGGGGGGGGTGCCAATGTTCTCATCTTTCATAGCCCAGCGAACTGACCCTGCTCACAGTGGGAAATCTAGTTAAGACAGAACTGATGGGCTCAATCCCCTTACTGTTTTCCTGACCTCTTCTGTTAATCTTAGAAGCTCTGTTAGGAAATAGTATCTCTTGTGGTGGGGAAATATTTATTTGAAGAGCAATAATTCCTTGTGTTTTATTTCAGTTCCTTTTCTCTGGTTAAATTAAAATAAAATTAAAGTCAATACTTTTAATTAAAAATAGCAAGTGTAGCATGATTCCATTTGAAGAGATTCTTGCCTTGCATCCATCCATCTATCCACCCTTCTCTATGTGTTATCTAAGCACTTTCTATGCAGAGAAAAATGTCCAGAATTATGCTCACTTAATGGCTAATGGGAATGTGGGTTATTTTTCTTAAGTGAAATAAAAGGAACTAAAGGCTGAGAAAAACAAAGCACTGGGTGGGCCCGTTGGCACAATATCCCCAAAGCAGAGGGGGGCAGGGTATGAGAAAGGCAGTCATTGAGGTCTTAGCTCAGCGGCTGCACCCTTTGGGGTGGGAGGCAAGTCCCCAGCTGGGCTGTGGGGTGTGGGCTCCTCAAGGAGAATCACAAGCCCTGATGTCTCTGCCACTCAGAGCCGGGGACAGGACCCCCAGCCTGGGAAGGGACTCCCTCAGTGTCGGGCCCGGGGGCCAGAAAGCAGCTTCCGCCCTGGTTGCCCCTGCGACAACAACAGAGAGCCCCTATGAAGTCTGGGCTGAGTGGGGGGAGGGGGGAGAGGGGTTCAGCATTCAGTGCTGGGGTGCTCAGAGTCCTTCCGAAGGAACGGAGCGATTACTCACAACCTCTGGCTCACAGCCAGGAGCATTTATAGGTCCTTTTTCTCCTTAAGGGATCTAAGCGTGAATGAAAAGCTACTGTCTCTTTCATTGTGCTACTGGCACAGGAATGGAAAATATTACCCCAGAACCTACGTGGGAATAATTTCACACTCTGGACTACATTTTTAAGCACAGCAAATGCTTTTAAGTAAAATGAGCTCAATTTGTGGCAAATATAACTTTAATGATCATCTCTGGCTTTTATCTATTTTTGTTACTATTATGTAATAGATCAAAATTTCATATTATATTCTATTTTAACAAGGTGTTATACAATAACAATTAAAGATATTATGTCTTGTTCCCAAGGTTAAACCAATCATCAGAACCACCTACGGGGTTTTGAAAAAACACAAATGTTCAGGCCCCGCCCCAGCATCTAGATGGGGAGAAGCCTCCCCAGGTGGCTGACTCACAGCCGGGCTGGTCCGCAGCTGCAGAGCTGGTAGACGGGCAGCTGTATGAACAGTCATTCCTGAGGTCCTGTGAGTGAATCATGGGAGACGCGGGGGTGTCTCTAGTGACCAGTGTTCTCTACAGTTTACAGGGACTTAGATGAACAGTAATCGAGCTGATCCCAAAGTGGAAGAGATTAAAAAAATATATATTGGCTAACAGGACTCAAAGGAATCATGGTATACCAGAGTAAGATGAGATTAAAAGAACAGAGGTAAAGTTGACAGAGGGTAAATGATGGATTACAAGATGGTGAGATTTGCCTTGATATATCAGATCCCATGGAAATGTACTGAGGCTCCTGGTTGGCCTCCAGCTTAAAATGAGCCAAGAGGATGTCCAATCAGAATGGCAAAGATGATACAAAAAATCCTCCATCTCCCTCTAAATACATAGAAGTGCTGGATAAATTCTCAGGTGCCGTAAGAAAGAGCTGAAAGCCAGAGCAGTGTGAGTGGAAGATGAGGCCAAAGGGCCCACAGGGATCTTTGTGGGAACTAAGTCTACTCCGTAGGGATACATGGGATGGAGATCGGCCTCTGCCGGTGCCAGTCAGCGAGTATCCGACAGAAGGCTGGGCCCGGGGAGCTGTCCCGTCCAGGAAACAGACCCTTGGGGAACTCCGTTTGCCAGCCAGGAGAGATGGCTAGAAGGCTGCCCTCCCCCAGCCCTGAGTCACCCGTGAGACCTGGAGCACCACACCTCACAGACCGTGGAATCCACGTTCACGGCACCCAGGTGATTTGAGAGAGCCAAGCTGAGAAGTTCACAAAACACCTTCCTCAGACCTATGACCTATGGGGCAGACAGCGCTACCACGGGCTCGGTGGGGTCAGAGGTCACATTCTGTGTACCTGCATTGTGCAGAGGCCAGGAAAGAGAGTGGGCACTCACTTGTAGTTGTCGTCTTCCACAAACTTCTGGAGTTCTTCGATGTAGCGCACGGACTTCAGGTACTTTTGCACATGGGGCAGGGTTGTGAGGTGATCTGCAAAAGGTGGACAAAACCAGAGGCCTCAGTCTTTCCCCATCTCCAGGTCCCGCATGAGAATGTGGGCACCGCTGATCTTGGCACTAGATGCTCCTTGGGTATTGGGACATATCTTCAGTCTTTCTAGAGTTGCTGATGGGCACTGGGCACAGGGGGGTCATCAGGCCTGGTTTCTGCCCTCGAGGAGTGCCCCCAGATGGCTAGGCCATAGACACCTCACCCCGAGGCACCACAGGTCTTTGGCCGGGAAAGATGGGTCTTTGGGGGAAGTTGGTCTCCAGAACTGATCAGGCCAGGTGTCCGTGCCCTAAAACAGGTTCCACTGGGCAATATGCAAGCCTCCCATGCCTTCCGCCCCTGTTTGACAAGAAGCAAGAATGACTGAAAAGCCCTTATCCAGCTGGTGTGAGGGTTTTTTAGATCCTGGCACAGTGGGAGTTTGCCCCTTGGGCTGCAGCCGCTGGGGAGACGGACGGGCCTTGAGTGCCTGCTCTGTGCCAGGCTCTGTACCAGGAGATTCCCAGGAGTCATCTGCTTTAACCTTCACACCTGCCTCATTTGGGAGACATAATATGTCCACAGAGGAAGAGGCCATGGCGACTTGCAAAGCTCAGGTCCCTAAGAAGTGGCAGAGCTGGGTTTTGATCCCAGGTAACCTGCTACACTTCACTATTTCCTGGAGTGACTGACATCGGCTGCTCTTGGCAGACATTCACAGTCACTGAGGGGCCCCAAGCCCTCCAAGATCCTCTACGCCAACTCACCTCACTCCACAGGGTGGGACAGAACAAGCTAGGGGACAGGTGGAGGTGGTGAAGAACAGCAGAAAGAGGCGGGGAAGGGCCCGGGCTTTCCAGGGAGGTGCGTCAGGCCATGTAAGGAGCACTTGCCTCTCACTGTGAGATTCTGAACAGGTCATTTTGTTTCTCTAGTGCAGTGGTTCTCAACCTTCCCAATGCCGCAACCCTTTAATACAGTTCCTCATGTTGTGGTGACCCCCAACCATAAAATTATTTGCCTTGCTACTTCATAACTGTAATTTTGCAACTGGTATGAATCGTAATGTAAATATCTGATATGCAGGATGTATTTTCATTGTTACAAATTGAACATAATTAAAGCATAGTGATTAATCACAAAAACAATATGTAATTATATATGTTTTCCGATGGTCTTAGGCGACCCCTGTTAAAGGGTCGTTCGACCCCCAAAGGGGTCGTGACCCACAGGTTGAGAACCACTGCTCTAGAGCCTCAGTGTCCTCATTTCTGCAATGGGATGGCACTTGCTTCCCAAAGCTGATGGCGGCGAAGATGCAGGTGCAGGTAGCAGCACTAAGTGAACGTTTGCTGAGCGCCAATGAAATGTCGGGGTGTGCTCAGGGCTCCGCACACATCATGTCCCCATGTTTACTGATGAGAAAACCTTAGACTCAGAGACGAGAAAGTGACTTTTCAAGAGGCAGAGCCGAGATCTGAACCCTAGTCTGTCTGACCCCAAAGCCATCTCTGTAATTGCTCTGCTGGCCAGCGGGACAGTGAGTGTCCATGTACCAGGTACCTGTCAGTGGAAAGGGCCTCAGCGGTGAGGACTGCACTGGGAACTCAGTCTCCTCACTGTTCCTCTGGTCAGAGGACAGCTGGTCTGGAAGTGCTGACACCACACCCCACCCCTTGTTGGGGGGCTTATGAGCAGGCTGTTTGCTTCAGTGAGCCCACTAGCAGGAAGCCCACCCTGGCTTCCCAGGGGGCCTTCCCAAGCGGAGACTGCTGGAGATTTGCTCACGCCCTGTGTTCTGGAGATAACATCTTGTTTGCACAGTCTTTGAAGATCAAATAAGTGTGTAAGTCCGGCTGGTATTACTCAGTGATTGAGTGTCAACCTGTGAACCAGGAGGTCACCGTTAGATTCCCAGTCAGGGCACATGCTCAGATTGTGGGCTCAATCCCCAGTAGAGGGCACGCAGGAGGCAGCCAATCAATGAATCTCTCTCATCACATCATTGATGTTTCTCTCTCTCGCTCTCCCTTCCTTTCTGAAATCAATAAAATATATTTGTTTAAAAATCTAGCACATGTTTGGTGCTCAAGGAAGAGCTTTCTCACTGATAGGTGCCGGACTCAAATTTCAGTGATGTGACATTTCACAACTCCAACAACCAGCGGTACTAACCGTAGCTGCAGGAGACTTGTAAATCTGCGATTATTCGGAGAATATTGTTCATCTGATTGGATCTTTGTTCGTTTTCCATGATGCTGCCTGAGGCAGGATATGCAGAATCAATGTAGATTAAATCCAGAAGATAGATCCCTAAAAGTAAAGAAGATATTTAATAATGGTAAGTGTTCACCATTAATCAGACAAAAATAGCACAAAACAGCACTGCTCTGCTAGAGGATATAAAGGGCGACTTAGGGAAAACTGAGATCCTCTTTGGACTTAATTCCGATCCCGACTACTAATTTTTCACATAGCCGTTCAACTGTAAATCAAGCATCGAGTGACAACCAAAGTGAACGCTGGCGAGATTTCAGCATTTCTGGTTCATACACTCTCCAGCAACAAGGATTTTTTTTTTCTTGTAACCCAAGTGGAAAATAACAGGACATAAAAGAGATGAATGAATACTTGTGTTTTTCACCAACCGATGAAGTTTAATAGGTCTAAGGTATTCTATCCAGGAGAACACCATTTGGATTGAATTCAGTTTTTATTTATTCACTTAGCTGCAAGTCTAGGTGTCTATCTGTACACACCTCCCCCCAAAATCATAAGTTAACTAAGGGATAAAAGAAGAAATAAAAGAAAGCAACCCTCATTGGTAAAAACACACAAACACACACACACACACACAAACAACTAAGGCTAGATAGAGAATTCTCCTGAGGGTGCTTAATAAAAAATAACATGTGATATAAAACAGGCCAGTGTTGGGCCTCGGCATGGCCTCGGCATCACCCAGGGGGAATCTGGAACAGGCCACCTGGGCAGGGCCGGGCGAGGAGGACTGGCAATGCAGCGTGATGCACTGCACAGCTCTCAGCTGACTGGCTGGCCACAGGGCCGCGCTTCAGGCTCTCTGGGGACGTGCACGGACAGTGGGTGGCCAGCAGCCCTTTACGAGTCCTGCCACTCTACCCATGATATTTGTGGGGTTGAGCAGGAGTAGCGATGGAAAGCAGAACTCAAGGCAGGAAACACTGAACAAGGCAAAGAGGCATCACTGATATTAATGAAAAGCACCGCTGCTTGAGAAGATCAAGTGATTACAAATTTCTATGCACAAAGTGACATTGCATCAAAATATACAAAGCAAAAAGCTGCCAGAAATAAACAGTGAATTCAACAAAGACATAACCATGCAGGGAGCCTTTGGCATGTCTCTTCCAGAATGTGTGTGTGTGCACAAAAATATACACATACAAGACATACATATACATATATATTACACATACAAGACATACATATTACACATACAGACATACATATACAGACATATAATACATATAAATATAGTATTTGAGTAACAAAATTAACAAGTTTGGTGAATATAAATGAAAATAGAATTCTTTTCAAATACTGATGGAATATTTACAAAAATGGATTATATACTAGACTGTAAAGGAAAGTTTAATAGGCTTAAAAAAGTAAACGTCATATTATTCACATTCTTTGACCTTATATTACATGGAAGATTTAACAATAAATATAGAAAAAAGGCTAACCATTTGGGAAACACACACTTGCACACATATACACACTCACAATCAACTTTCAGGCCAAAGAAAAACAAATAATCTAAAATAAAAAGTCTATTTAAAGAAAATGACAATAAGAACACTACATGTCAAAATTTATAGGATCAGACCAAAGTGATAATCAGAGGAAAATTTATAGCCTTAAAAGTTTACTGTTAAACGACTAAGAATTATTACAAATGTAATTAATCAGGTACGTAAAAGTTTTGTATGGATAAACGAGCACTGTACTGACACACATTCATTGTGTTGATTTCTACAGCAACCCATTTTATAGAGGAGGAAAGGAAAAGCAGAGGGCTATGTAACTAGCTCCAGTCACACCGCTGGTAAATGATGGCGACGGGAGTTGAAGGCAAGCCGCCCCTCCAGAGTACACTCCTGCCATCGCAGTAGACTGCAGCTGCTGGATTCCATGAGTCAGTCAGTCATTCATCTGCTTTTAAAATAGCTACACATTGTGACGGGAAACCGTTAAATCACAGAAACAGATGCTGGTACTTCTCCTAGGAACCATTTCCACTTCCTTTTTAATGGCATCATGTTTCCAAAATTTTAATAATTAGAAATAATTTCCCCTGTATAGAAGCTCCAAGTTTGGGAGGTTGGAATCCACAGATGTATTCTTCCCCTTGCCCTGTTTTCCCTCTCTCCTCTTCACAGTGTAACTCATTGCCTTCCCGAGGCTTCAGCAGTGGCAGTCCTGAAAATCCCCTCGCTGCTTCAAGCACCACAGAAAGCCTCCTCTGGGCTGAGCAGGAGGTAACGGATAAGGGGCATGAGGCGGCTTCGTTCCAGATGAGAACTGGGTGCGGACGTGAACCCAGCTGCCTCTGAGCGGCAGCGTGAACGCTCGCTCGCCCAGGAGCAGACACCGAGGAGCAGGACAGGGGGAAGGGAGAGACTGATGCTTCCCGGGGATTTACCATCAGATGGAAACTTATCTTCCTTCAACCTCCTGTGATCCTCCCATCAACCCCATGAGGGTTAAGGAGAAAACGAGAGCTGAGAGAAGTAAGAAAGCTCCTGAGCCTCCCAGCGAGCCTGCAGAACTTGAGCCCAGGTCTGTTTGGCTCCAGCACCTGCGTTCCCACCCACTTACTGGCCATCAGAAACGGACGGGGAATTGCCTTTCCTCCAAAAACACCAGCGTGGAGGCCTTGCCCGACTCCACCCTGTGAGGATGGGTGCTGGCCGCCTGCTTCCTCTCACGTCCCTGGCTCTGCAGATAGAGGCCAGCACACCTTTCCCACTGCCCAGCCCCTGCTTGCACCCTGTTGGCACGGGGAGCTCACTACTTAATAAGAGCAAATTCTACTGTTGGAGTGTTCATCACCCACCTCTACAAGATGTGCAGCCTCCAGCACCTGTCCACTCCCCAGGTGCAGAGAGTACAGGCCACGGCCAGGGCTTGGTGAGGACTGAGGGGGCCTCCCAAAGGAGGCCTCCTGGCCCCGGTGACCTGGAGAGACCGCGATCCACGGCAATGCCTGGAAAGAACCTCCATATAAAGTCTTTTACTCCCATAACAAGAACTCCACAAGCAGCAAATCTCCCACAGTTAATACTGCACAAATCCAGGGAAGTCTTTTCAGTATTATTAGCCCATAACTGGAAATATTTAAAAGCCTAAATCATAACGAAGTCATAAAAATAGTCACCTCCCACTTGTCCTGTGCCAGTGCTGTGCTAAGCCCGGTGCACAGCTCGCACTCACCACAACTGTAATTCTATACTTATTTGTACCATTCATGTATTTAATATCTGGTTCCCCATCAGCCTTAAAGGCCCCCCTCCCCCAATTAGGAAGGGTGTCTTGCTCCACAAACTCAATCCCTGCAGCTGGAACAGAGCACACAGGAGCTGCTTAGTAAACATTAGTTGAAAAAAAGGAAAGCATGAATGAAGCCACCTTTTATTGAATCCATACAATAACCTTGTGAAGTACCCTCATTACTACCCTCATTTTGTAGCTGTTCTTCACTTAGAGTGAGGTGAAGATAATAATAAAACTGAGCAGATAACTGACTCCTAACAACACCACTGCTGTCTGGGAGGTTTTAGGTCTACTTTACACAGAGAGAAACTGAAGCTGAGAGCGGCTTTGCTTATCTGAGGCCACACAGCTGGGAAGTGACAGAGGCAGGGTTCCTACACAGGTCTTTCCAGGCTGCCATACTGTTAGTCCTTTCTTCAGCGCAGCCAGTCCTCCGGGGTCTGGCAGCTGGTGAGGCAAGCTGGACCCAGAGGTTTCCAGGCTAAGGCCCTCCCTGCCTGCTTTCTCCTTCGGAGTCAACACTCTCCAAGAAGGCTCATGGCTTTACTGTGGCCACCTCCCCTCCTACATCGTCCACTTCCTCCTACTGTCTCCCTGGCACCCATCATGGTGTATCTGTCCAGGTCCCATCGTCAGTGGGCCCACCCAGGCCTGGGGGCCCTGCCAACTCTGCCACGTGATGGGCAGCTGTGGTATGAGTGGGAGTAGGTGGGGCTTGGAGCAAGGAGATTTGGAAGCTGGTTCTGCCATGCTGGGTGGCCTCGGGCAAGCCTTTTCCCCTCCCAGGGCCTCAGTTTCCTTGATTGTGCCTGGGAATAATGATGACGGTGGTCGTGAGGAGTCTGCTGGCCTGGGGCCTGAACCACTGAGATGCTCAAGAAGCTGAGCTAACCTTGAGCCTGGCTCCGTGGCGAGGCCCCATGGGAGGGATGCACCAGCTGCATTTGCCATAACCAAGGATGGCGCCCAGATGCTGAGCACATGGTGGCCACCCACCTCAGACAGGCCAGTGCTGGGAGCTTCCATCTGGGTTGGGATGGCTCAGCTGGGCCATTTCAGCTCCTTTCCTATTTATACAGTTACTACAGCAGATGACACTGTGTTACTGGCCTTGTTAAGATGGACAGTAATTGGACCAGCCACTGGCCCTGGCTGCCATGGGGCTGAGCGGTGCCAGGGACTGGGGCTGGACTGGGAGGTACAGATGCGTTGGAGGAAACAACCATAGTAGTAACAGCCACTCTGAGTGGAAGGCGGGCCTTGCTTGTAGCACAGCATCTGGAGTCTCTCGTGTCCCCACTTCTCAGACCAGGAAATAAGAGCCTCGAGGGAAAGGTGACTTGTCCAGGATCGCACAGCTTGTAAGGGGGGTCAGAATTTGAACTCAGGCCTGTCTGACTCCAAAGATCTGGGAAGAGCAATGCTGAGCGCGGGGGCTGGGAGTCACCGGCTAGTACAGAAACAAGGTCCCAGCCACAGAGGTGGGGTTTGAGGACCCCTGCCGTGGCCTGCTTTCCCCAGGGATGCTACTGGCAGCCAGCTTCTGCCCGTGCTGCCCGCCTGCAGACCGGACCTCCTCTGAGATGGACATCTACCCACACATGCTTTTGCTCTGCTCCCTCCTTCCACGTCCCACCAGGCTGGTGTCACTGCTGTGGCTGCAACAGAAGTGCCGTCAGACTGCCATGGTGGGCAGCGCTGGGCATGTGCCAAACCCTCTTCCTGACAGGCAGTCCAGGCCTCCCACCAGGGTTTGTCCACAAGGCGCTCCGACCCCACGCGGGAGAGCCCGGCTGACAAAGGAGGTCTCTCCTGAACAGACACCTTCTCTGAAGCCGCGGACGCCCTGCTCCATGGAGCAGAGCCCACTAGAGGCTGGGCGCCCCGCCTGCCAGGGCCAGCGCCCGGGGCTGGCACCGGGCGTCGCCACAAGCCCAGAACTCACTGCTCTCTTGTTTCGCCCACCGCCACCCGTCTCACTGCCATCCCGACTCTGGTTTTGGTTTTTCGCACACAGCTATCTATTTAATAAGGAGAATTCTGCTGTGCCGAGGGAAAAATCCCTTCACGGCATAAAACATGCCACATTTCCATCGTATGCTTTCCATTCTCTCTCTCTCTCAAAGTTTGAGATAAAAGACTTTTTTCCATGTTTTCCTGTTCTGCCTTGAAAAGATCACTTTCAAACTTCAAAAGTGAGGAGTGCTGGCCCCCAGAACTATGCTTGTGTGGTTTGAGCACATAAATTGTCCTGACAAATTCCAAATGAAGTAACGGAGAAGCAGCTCATTCGGGTTTCTTTTTCTTTTTCTTTTTTTAAAAGAGAGCACAAAGCAATTCCACCCACTGCAGGAGGAGGTCTCCGCAGGCGGTGCAAGCTCCCTGTCACGATGCAGAAGACTGTATTAATTAGTGCCTGCTAATTAACATCCACCATGCAAAACACGGACTGCAGAAAAAACCCTTGTTTAAAGAATATTCCATATATGAAAAGTGCTGAAGCTTACCGACACCACGACACATGTTTCCCAGGTCTGCAGAACAGGGGCGGGACAGGCAGTCACATGTCGGGTGGTCACAGACCATGTTTCTTGGACAAGCACGTGGACTCACTTCCTTCATCGTGTGGAGGCTCGTGAATCACAAAGGCACATGGGCAAAGTCCCGCAGCAGGCAGCCTGCCCAGAATCTAGGGTCTGGGGGAGTCAAATCTCCTCCTGGCTCCCAAGATGCAATGAGGACACAGCCACAGATCCCCTTATGCCATGGGGATTACCTGGTCATCTATAGGTGCAATGGGGTACTGTTCTCCTAGAGAGCTCTGGGGTCATACAGCATGTGCTGGCATTCTGACCAACAGGAAGAAGGGGCATGAGAAGGCGGCATTAACCTGGACATTATTATTCGGCTTGCTTTGTGCTGAACACTGTGCTAAGTACTATCTCATTTAATCCTTCAAAACTCTGTTGACCGTTGAGAAGAAACCGGTACTTTTGTCTGCTTAACATCCACTCCCACTTCTTCTGGAAACAGCTCTCGCTTTTCCTTTGGGGAATATCGTACCTCCCACACTCATAATCCATGTGGTTTTGGTAGATCTAGAGTAATTCCACTTCCTCTGCTGCCCCAGAGGTAAAAAACAAATTAAAATAATGAACCATCTGGGAAGGAAAAAAGACTCCAAATAATTCAGAGATGAAAGAAGAAATTAAAGTTAAAATAACAAACTACATAGAAGACGCACTCAAACCCACATGACTACTCAAATGCTTACATTAATAATTAAGAAAAATAAATGAACTTGGTGTTCATTATAGAGAACTAGAAAAAAACAAAGAAAAAAAGTAAAAGAAAACAACTGAAATATACAAGCAGAAATAATGAAAAAAGTATGTCTCAGAGAGTGATAAATAAAACTGGAAATTGGTTCTTTGAAAAGACAATAAAGTAGACAATTCCTTTGGTATTTGTGATGGAGAAAAAAAGAAAGAAAACTCAGATGTACAATGTTAGGGACAAAAGAGAGAGAGAATATGATCCCAAATACAGAGGACGTGTGGACATGATGGTATGTGTAATTTTCATGCCAATGTATTTGAAAATCTAGTTGATATGGGTGCTAACTAAGGATATTTTCTCAAAATTGTCTCAAGAAGAGGCAAAAACCTTCAAGTTACTAATAAAGAGAAAAATATTAACAATACTAAAAAAGATACTCTAATTAAAAAGTACAATATCCAATGGTTTTATGGAACCCAGTGTTTTAAAATAATATTAGCAAATTGAATTAGTAGTGTGTTAAAGATTAATAAAGCAAAGAGGTTTATTATAGAAGTGCAATGATACTTCAACAAATGATCTTGAGAGATGCTGAAAAGTCATTGGTAACTTTAATATCCATTCCTTATAAAACACTGAGCTTAGGAAGAGATTTTCTTAATGTGATAAAGGATGCATGTCAGAAAAGTTAAAACAATGTTCTTAATACGAAATCCTACTACTAGGAAGAAGGCAAGAATACCTGCCTATCACTATCATTTAACACTATTCTGGAAACATAAGCTAATGAGATAAGACAAGACAAACAAATGTCTTTGATACACATAATGTTAAAGATATACATAATATTACTATTATTTTTAAGTGATAGAATTAGTTATCATATTAGTTACAAAATTAAATAACTTAGGGTAGTCAACTGGAAAACTATCAGTAATAAATAACAGAGTTAAGTTCAAAGTAAATACATAGGGTGTCCCCAAAAATGTATACATACACTTTGAATAATTATAACTATTTATTAAAATATATTTCATTTCCAAAATTAAAGCATGTAAACATTTCTTTTGGGAAGCCCTGTATACAATCAGTAGCATTCTTATATAACAGCAATTATCAGCTAGAAAATGGAAATGATGCAGCTATTAAAAGACTAAAATACATTTCTAAGAACCAACATGAAAAGATATCCATGATGCGTTTTTAAGAAGAAAAAAAAAGGTATGATTTTATATGCGAGAGAAAGAGAGAGAGGAAAAAGATATTGCCTAATCTGTTAATGGTAACCATCTTTAAAGACAGAATTTTAGGAGGCTGGGGGAAGGTCAAAGGGGAAAAAGGAGATATATGTACTACTATTTGTAATACTTTAAACAATAAAATAAAATTTTAAAAAATAAAAATAAAGACAGAATTTTAGGGTTATTTTCTGCTTTATAAAATTTTATATTTTTCAGCCTTTAGCTATTAAAATGTACTACTTTTAGAAATATAAATGAGTAAGATATTCCTTCCCCGCCTCCCTCCCTCCCTTTCCTTCCTTCCTTCTTACTAGTGAAGAATCAAACACTTTTTGGGCAGGAAAAAGGGAGGTAGTATTTTATGCAAATGATTTTCTGAACATTCTTAGTTTTTGTTGAAGATCTGGTCTTTAGGTTTTGATTTAAAGGCCACAAACTTTTACCCACTGCCTCAGGGTCCACAGGCCATGGTTCACGTCTCAGCGCCTCCTGACTCCTCTCCTTGTCTTTGGTCACTACTTCCAATCCATCCTGCACCCTGTGTTCTTTCTAAAACCCAATCAGACGGTGTCCTTCCCCAACTTAAAACTACCCGATGACCTTCCATCCCAGTGGGCAGGGTTCCCGGCCTTCTGGGCTCTGCCCATGCCGGCACCTCCAGCCTCTTCCCACTTTCTTACAAGATACTCCAGCGTGTGGGCCCCTTGTAGTTCCCTGGACGAGCCCTCTGCGGGTGGAGCTGAGCCGGCAGAGGCATTTCCTCCCCCTGCCCCTGGACCTCACTAGCCTCCCGTGTTAGCTGGCTCCTCCTGGGCACTTAGAGCAGGAGGCCCTTTCCTCGATGGCAGCACCTGTCACACACTCCTCGAGGACAAGGGTGTGTCTAATCCATCTCTGCATTGTCAAGGGCGCAGCACCGAGCCCAGCACACAGGAGGGGCTCAGAAATGAATGTTTGGGGGACGGCTGAACTGGGGGTGGAGTCTTTACTTGCACACACGTGACTCTTCTATCTGGGCTCTGAAATTCCACTGTTTGGGGGAAGAGAGTGCCTGTTGCTGCCAGGCACCTCACTCCTCCGCCCGATGGGGTCAGCCCTGGGCCCTGCTATCTCCAAGCTAAACACCCACATTTCTGCGAGTGCCATAAAGGGCTCCTGGAGTAGCTGACGTCACCAAAAGGAAATGCAAGATGATTCCCCCAGTGAAAGCTTCGGAAACCTGCCTCACATTGGGTAGAATCGAGGCTGCCCACGTGCCAAGGAAAACACTCCGAGCTCGTCTTTCCAAGCCTGGCTCACAGATTCGCTACTGTGCACAGAAAGGCTCCCTGGACGTCCGAGGCCACCAGGATCCCGGCCAGAGAGTGAGCTCACGGCCGGCTGCTTCACTCACCAAAGTCTTTTCCACTTCCATTAATGCGCTCATGTATCTGTGACCACACTTCACCTAGTCTTTTAGTGTAACAAAAAGTAGTGGAGGCAAAGGCAGAACTGTCAGATTTGGTCATTACTCAATGGAAACTGTGTAACAAAACACGACACTCTAAACCTCAATCACCAAACCCTGCATTCTCTGGAAAACAAGCAACAGATTTT
This sequence comes from Myotis daubentonii, assembly GCF_963259705.1. Lineage (NCBI taxonomy): Eukaryota > Metazoa > Chordata > Mammalia > Chiroptera > Vespertilionidae > Myotis > Myotis daubentonii. Next base: position 76,024,907 of record NC_081850.1, on the reverse strand, counting down.
CGGAGAGTTAGCTAGATCCAAACGAATGTTCTCTTTCTTAAAGCAAATTCTTTTTTTGAATTTTGCTGAAATGGAATAGGGAAAGGCTCCTGGCCCCTCTGGAGGAGGATGCCATCTCACTGGTAATTTACCTGTGGTCTTCAGATCAGTGTTTGACCTCTCCTGCCTCGCTCAGGAGAGGTGACAGCATGCAGGACCTGCAGGACTGTCCTAGGAACCCCTCCTTCAGGGACCAAGGCTCCTCCTGCTCCCCAGTGGGGCCATGTCTGTGGGCTCTGCTTTTCTCCAGGGCACGGGGCAAAGCTGGATTCAGCCCAGCCAGACCCAGCGGGTCTGGGCCAGCCGCCCTTCTCCAGCCCTACTCCGAGGTCTGGGTGGGCTGGGGGGTCCTCCCACCAAACCTGGGGACCACTCTCACCAGGATGGGAGCGCACTCAGCCCCACCAGCAGGGGGCACTTGCTGGTCTGGGACTTGTGCCTATGGGTGGGACGGAGGAGGGTGCCTTCTGCCTCCTCACACCACATGCAGACTGCTATGCCCAGGAAAGAACTGGAGTGCATCCACAGGGAAACCCAAATGCTCAGCCTGTGGATAAACCCCAACAAGGAGGGATCTGACCTTGTTCTAGGGAACAATCAGAGGAAAGGACATCCAACAGGGCACATGGAGAAGTACTGCCGGAGAGTGGGGCCTGGACCGCATGTAGAAGGGGCTGAGCCATGAGAACACAGGGCCCCAGTCTATTCCAGGGCCCGGAAGAAAGTCTCAGACACTTCGATCAGCACAAGATGAGGCTGTGATAGGAGAGAGCTGTCAGAGGAGAAACTGCAAGAGGGGAGTCAGAACGAGATGCACGAAGTAAGGAAAGAATAAAAGGAAAGTAACAACGCGGCAGAAGAGTAAAAACATTAACATCAGAGGCAGCGGAGAGGGAAATGGGTACCTTGGAGACTCACATCATTGATGGCAGGGTCTCCCCCGACACCAAGGAAAAGGGCAAGGGAAGAGCACAGAGAAGGGGACGGGGCCTGAGAGGTGAGCTGACCCAGGGAGGGGGACCTCCCAAGACTGCATACCAGGTCCCAGGAAAGATCCATCCTTAGTCACATCCTGCATAAATGTATGAATTTTTAAAAAAATCTTGCAAAGATCCCGGCAAAAAGCAAAACCTCCCACAAAACTCAGCAGTGCCCACCTCTCCAAGTGAGCTGCAGGAGCCCCCGAACCTGCTCTAACGGAACCGGACCCTCCACCAGACGGACGGCGTGGTGATGGCGGCTGCACTGCCAGCAGCTCCCAGGGGAGGAGGGGCCTCTCGAGGGCAGGAAGAACTGTCTACTCATGAAATGCTGGTGGACATCTGGTCATTTGTCAAGCGCTTTGATTTTTGTAAGAAGAAAAATATTGTCCCCTAGTAATTATGGTTCTTAAGTATAAAGACCCCAAGAGACTTGATATATGACTTTGGATGCCATGAAGTTTGGTCAACGCACGTTTTTTCCATATAAATTTATGGGGTTGTTTCACCATCGCAGACCAAGGCCCACAGAAGATGCCAACTCCTGGACACACTAGTAGGACACGTGCTCCAGCTGCTCTCCCGTCAGCAGTCTGTGAAGCCAGAACCCGGCCTGCAGGCGCCACCCCAGCTTTCATTGCTCCCGAGGCCCACTCTCCATGTGCCAGGAGGACAGGGTGAGGCAGAGCAGAGGGGCTGGCCTTCCAGTTTCCTTCAGACGTTCCCCAACTGGGAGCGCTGTCCCTACCCGGAGACCTCTGCCTCGGTAATTACGGGACGCCTGGAAAGAAGGGGCTGCTTTTGCTGGGGGCGCTTTCATCTCTGACTTAAATTATACATCGTGCACTAACGTTCTAACTCTGATGTCTTCTAGAATTCAAATGAGACATAAACATACGCCCAGACGCACAGAGCCTGCATTCAGTACTGGGACCACCTTGGACAAATAAGAGGTGTCACCAAATCTATTTATACTTTAAACATCTTTCCACTGTCTTTCCCTTAAGATCTATTGAGGTGGTTCCCACACCAACAAGGAAGAATGTCCAGCCCCAACAACCACTCATTCATTTGGGCATCACTTCGGGGGGGCAGAGAGCAGTGAAGTCAGGCATGGGAGCGAATGGAGAATGAATATGGGGGCCCTGAGCAGAGAAATGGGGTGGATGGAGAAATGTACATTAATAAATACAGGCTGCCATTTAAAATCCATTACATCACTAAGTTTAAAATAAGGCCCATGCTGAGCGCTAGCAAGGCTGTGGTGAAGGGGAAGCCCATACAGCCCTGGCAGCGGGATAAGTGGGCACAGCCTTCTTGGAAAGCGTCAGAGACTCCAAAGCCAGAAAACTACTGGTCCTTTGACTCGGTAATCCCTCTCCTAGGAGCATATTCTGAGGAAATAATTTTAAAAGAAGGAAAAACATTGTACGCACAAAGATCTTCATTGTGGGGAAATCTACAGTAGTTAACAACAAAAACTGGAAATATTCTAATGTCAAACAACAGGGAAACAGCTAAGGAAATTAAACTGTACGGCAAAAATGTGGAAATAAAATTATGGAAACATTAAGTGCTAGAGTGGTGGGATTTTAAGTGCTTTAAAAATTTATAGCAGTGTTATCCAGTTGTTTGTGCATTTAAAAAAAGAATGTATTAAACTTTTAAGATAAAATTTTATTCTAATAATTGATATTAACTATCAAATTTAAGTTTCTCACCAAAATAGCAACAAATATATATTTACATACTATCATATATTATTCAAATGTATGCATACTATGTAAATATATGTGTGTATATAAATATATATTTACACACACATATATGTAAATATAAATAGTCGACAAGCCCCCAAAGAAGAGTGGTTTCCTCCCCAAATACCAGGAAACCTCATGTCTCTCCTCTTCCCAGCTATTTATTTGGTACCCACGTTGAAGGGCACGTGACATACAGATGAGCCTGCGGTGACCCAGGATCTGACTGACAGCCAGGGGAATGGAGCTTGCATCCCTCCCTGGAGGGAGTCGGCTTTGCTGACCTCAACTGACCTGCCAGGATAGGATAGATGGTGCGCCTCTGTCAGCTCTCCTCCCGCTTCCCTCCAGACATGCCCCCTCTCCCATGGCCTCCAGAGTCCCTGCCCCATCGGCCTTAACACACAAAATGAGGTCGAACCTCTCAGCCTGGCATCCGGGCCCTCGTGGTGTGGCCTGTCTTATACACCATCCGCAGTGCAGGTGCTGCACACTCGCCCATCAGACGCTATTCCTACTCTCAGAGCCTGAGCCCAGGGCTTCTCTTAACCTGCGCGTGGGCGGGTCTGTAAGACGGACTCCCTGGCCCCTAAGCCCTTCTTGGATGGGTCCTCTTTGCCCTGTGAGGTAACCAGACCTCTGACTCAGAGCCCTGGGCATTTGTCACCGCTGGGCAGGAGAGCCTGCAGCCTTTGCTAGCCCAAAGCCTGGCCTGCCACCTCAACTTACTTGCCAGGACATGGGGAGAAGGCAGAAGAGGCAAGAGGCCTGTCCTCCCAGAATATTCCTCATGAGGCAGCTGACATTTGGAGCGTCATCAGCAGGCCTATGCGAGGCGGGATCTCACAAGCACCTGTGCGGAACACAGGTCCTGGACCGGGCTGTTGAACACATACTCCAGAAGGACAAATTCGTACCAAAGATTCGTTTACAAACAAGGTAAAAACATGCGATAAAATTTCATGTTGTCATTTTCTATATTCAAAACATTGTAAATAAAGATTACATTTTTAAAAACTTTTAAAAACTGCGTCAGCAAAAGGCTGCCAATTGCCCTTACTTGGGAAAAAATATCCTTGCTTCTGAGATTATGTTCGGCTACACTGCTGGTGTTAAAATGTCCCTTCTTCTAGGAAATAACAATGATGGTTTCTATTTCTTCATTCACCATTTTTAAAAAGTTGGCAGCCTGTGAGAGCCTCCAAACTTTATTTTTAAAGTTCCCTTGCCCATGAAATTGCAGTCTGGGACCCACTAGCCTGAGCCCACATGAGGTTCTCTGGCAGCGGTCGGGCGGTTGGTTGGCGTGGGCCGTGCCAGGGCTGGAAACCCCCAAGGGTGGCTTCTGAGCGCAGAGAGGGAGCCGGCCAGGCAGGAGCAGCTGTGTTGCTGCTACAGGCTGGAGGATCTCTCAAACTTACAAAATATCTGAAGGCTGAGTAAGTAGGAATTTCAGTTTGGCATAAAAATCTCTTCCTTGAGTGCATCTCTTCCTTTTCTTTCTGTCAGTTTCCGTATTACTGTGGGGTTGATCACCTAGGCCCCTATCCCACTCATACCCTCTCCCCCTGGCACCTCTTGTTGGCCGGGTGCAGTCATCAAAGCCCCATCTCTGCATCCTCCTCGGGAGGCACCTCCCAGCTCTGCACAGGCTGCGGAGAGCTGCTGGGCCACTCACCCACGCTGCAAGTCCGCAGGGTCCAGTCTTGGCAAGGCCCCAGCCACTCCGTGGTGTCTCTCCTATTCCCTTTGGTGGCTGATTTTCCCCAACAGCCTGCCCACCCACAGCTGCTCCTCCCAGTGGGTACCCTATCCTAAATGAATGACCTCGGCTACCTGCCCTGCCCCCTCACCCATCTCCACCCGCCTTTCCCTCCTGGCTGCCACCCTCACCCCAACCCCTCCAGCACGCACTCCCTGGCCAACCCCATGTTTACCTGGGGATCTTTACTGTCTCCCTGTCTATACTACCTTATTTTTTAAAAAAATATTTAAAAGAACATCATCCTGGCAAATAGATAAAAGCATAATGAGAAAAACAACTGCCTGCAATCCCACAGCTGTGAAAAGCACTCTCAGGACTGAGGCGTGTCCTCCACATAAACACTCTACAAGTGCCCGCGTGTGCCCATGGCTCTGGTGGACTGTCCCATTGGTGGAAGGCCCCAGGGGTCTCATTCTTCAGTGCAAGTGGAAAGGGCCCCACCCAAGTTAGGTACTGAGCCTGGACACCCAGGCACTTCCTGTGAAAAACCCAGAAGTGGGCAGGGATTACCGCAGGCCCTTCATGGCTGCACGCAATCAAAGCTATCGCTTTACACAGGAGCCCAGACAGCTCCAGGTTCTGAGAGTGAACCACCGAAGCCCACACATCTGACCCCGTCAGTCAGGCGCACAACTTCTGGGGCACCCCAACGTCACCTCTAAAGATGGGAAGAGAAGCAGGAAAAAAAAGGATGGAGGGTGGAGAGGGGCTGGCAGTGATAAGCCTGAGCTTTCCTCCTATCGACTCAACACATGAAAATGGCAATAATTATAACAATAATCCTCATAACACAAAAGCTGGCCCATGCTGGGAGCTCAGTTGTGTCACGTCCATGGGCTGCGGCTGTTTACCTCAGTTCCGCAAAGTATGGCGCTCTTCACTGAGAGCTGGTGGCGGCCGGGAATGGACATCTGTATCTATTCTGGCATGCATTAGAAAAGCTACAGCATATCGAACCCTTAATATCACAGACATGAATAAAATAGGTTTAAAGAGGAAGTATGAAAGATGGTAGGAGTAGTGAAGATGGTCACGAGGGCTGCAGTTTGGGGAAACACTGTCTTGTCTCACTGGGTCCTCTCAGCAGCTGTTCTGTGGAGGATGGGTGGCACCTGGGGAGTGGTGCCTGGGCTTAGGACTCGTGCCTGCCTGACCCCAGAGCCTGGGCCCTCCTCACCCTGGGCCCTCCTGAGGCAGGCTCTGCCTTGTCCCTCGGTCCTCGCTCTGCTGACTCACACACTGGCCCCTCGATGGCCCACCCACTGGTATTTGGCACCCATCTCCCCACAGGTCTCTATTTTTTGGTGGTGCTGCCCCAAAGGGCAAACAGGTTTATTGGGACCGCAGCCAGGTAATCAACAGTGGGACTTAACATTTATTTGAAAAACCACAGAGGCAGAAGAAGTAATTCATAGAAGAGACAGGCTTCAGAAACAAGCTATAGAGGTAAAGTAAAGACCCTTGGAACTTAGAAGTAAGGAAAGTCAGGTGACATGTGTGTGTGTGTGGGGGGGGGGGGGATATGAGGGAGGAAGGGGAAAAGGCGCAGGGCGTACTCCTGCGGGGAGAGGGATGGGTCCTCCTCCATCCTAAGGGTTGTAAGGGTTGAGATTTAAGGGGGTGTCCCAGGGGAAGATCTTAATAGAATGTTCATCAGCTTTCCAAGTGTGTCCTTTCAGGGTCAGGGTCTCCACTGATTGGTTGGCACCAGGGCAGGGGGTCATTATTCAATGCAGCTTGGTCCTGAGGTCATGGTGTTGCTTGTCACATTTTGCTGCTTTTCTGGGCCTGCAGCTAAAATACTACTGAGGCCGAGATGCCATCTCCAGGGAGGAAAGGTCACCCTGGGATGAGTGTCCTTTGCTAGGCACCCAGGGCTTTCTGCCCTGTGACTTTCACCTTCCGCCGTGATAGCAGAGGAGGTGGAGGAGCCCTTGGCCACGGCGATGAGCTCATCCCACTTGGTGATGGTCCTGATGCTCTGAGGGCAGCCTCTCGGGCACCTGAGCGTCGCAGCCAGACGGCCTGATTCACACAGCACAGCTGTCGGCTCACAGGCCGGCTCACCCATCGCGAGTCGCGCACTCTCGGGGCCACTGTCAGTGATGGCATTCACCACGACCTGCGGGGCGGGGGTGGGGGTGGGGGGCGGATTCTCGCCAGTGAGCAGATGGACGGCCTGGAAGGCATGCCCAACGATGCGCACAGTCACGAGCTCCATGCATTGCTGCGGCCGTGCATCACAGTGAGCTGGTGAGGTGCTCCACAGTGGGCACTGCGCCTGGCAGGAGTGTTTGCCCGCATGGTGCCCTGCACTATGGGGCAGGTACTTTGCACACTTCTTCACCGCAAGGTGATCCTGCACAGAAATGCCACTGATCTGTCCATCACCATTGCTCTACTTTCTGAAGAGCTTGACTTCAGGGTCTCTGCTCCTGCAGGTGCAGCCGCCTCCCACTGGGTCATCCTGAGAGTGCAGCTGGGGGGACGGGGGTATCTCTGCCACCCTGCCTGGACCACGTGCCACCCTGCCTGGACCACATGCTGCCCTGCCTGGACCACATGCTGCCCTGCCTGGACCACGTGCTGCCCTGCCTGGACCACGTGCCACCCTGCCTGGACCACGTGCTGCTCTGTAGGGACCACGTGCCGCCCTGCCTGGACCACGTGCTGCTCTGTAGGGACCACATGCTGCCCTGCCTGGACCATGTGCCACCCTGCCTGGACCACGTGCTGCTCTGTAGGCACCACATGCTGCCCTGCCTGGACCACGTGCCACCCTGCCTGGACCACGTGCTGCTCTGTAGGGACCACATGCTGCCCTGCCTGGACCACGTGCTGCCCTGCCTGGACCACGTGCTGCCCTGCCTGGACCACGTGCCGCCCTGCCTGGACCACGTGCCGCTCTGTAGGGACCACGTGCCACCCTGCCTGGACCACGTGCTGCTCTGTAGGGACCACGTGCCACCCTGCAGGGACCACGTGCTGCTCTGTAGGGACCACGTGCCACCCTGCAGGGACCACATGCTGCTCTGCAGGGACCACATGCTGCCATGCCTGGACCACGTGCCGCCCTCCCTGGACTACGTGCCGTCCTCCCTGGACCACGTGCCGCCCTGCCTGGACCACGTGCTGCTCTGCAGGGACCACGTGCCGCCCTGGAACAGACAGGAAGAGCCCCACAGTGCTACTGGTCCTGTCCTCTGAGGAATCGGTGGCCAGCACAGCCGGCACAGGGTGGTTGAGTTCAGGAGCATTTATGCAGCCACTAAGTAGGGTGCCCTTTCCTGGGGAGGAGACGCCTGGGTGATGTGACTTGGTAATGTGGACGGGCAAGCCTGCCGTGGCCATCATGGCTTTCTGGGGCCTCCCGATAGTCAGGCCGACCCAGGAATGGCAGGTCTGGACAGGCCACACCGGCAGCCTCTTGGGGACAGGAGCAAGGGTGGTTCATCATGCTTTGCCAGACCTGTTGCATGTCAGCACAGGACAGCATGACCCACCTCTGGCCAAACCCTCCTCAGAGGCAGGGCGAGCCCAGACAAGGCGCCGTTGCCCTGAGGCCTGGACGTGTCTCTCCGGGAAGGATCATCTTCCATCCCTTGTAAGGACAGAGAACAAGAAGCAGGCGCCAGGCCATGGGAGCAGGTGGCAGGGAGAGACAGAGCGACCCTGGGGGATCTTGTGGGATCCAACTCGGAATCATCAGCTCTGCCAGGACCAGAACAAGAACATGAAGAATTCAGGTCAGGTTTGAGCTGAAACTTCTGTCAGTGAAATTGCTGCCTGTCCACCAGTCACCGTGACCCTAGTGTGTTAATGATCATCTAGTAAGTTCCATTACTGGGCACCAGTAGCTGCCAGGCACTGGGCTTGATCATCGGTGAGCTCCGTGGTCCTCACACAGTGTCTGACAGAGTTACGGGTACTATGCCCACTTCACCGACACCTGCCCTCCCTGCAGGTCTGGCTCACAGCATCCTTGCAGAACCCTCTGGGCCCACCTTGGGCTTCTCCTCTGTAATAATCAGTCTATAATTAAAGGAGTCTAATCCTAATGATACTAGTAGCCTCCATTCTCCAGGGGCTGCCTGCTAGCCCCACATCACCCCTCCCTTAGGGGACCCCACTTACAGATAAGGTACCTGGGCTCAGACAAACTAAACTGTCCAAGGTCAGCTGGCCAGCAAGTGACAGAGTGGGGTCTAAAGCCACGTCTGTCAGACTCCTTAACCTCTAGTTGATTATTCAACACCTGCCCCTCCCAGGCCAGGAGTCCCCAGGGTCAGGGACCACACTTGCTCCGCTCACAGCCATCTTCCGGAGCCAGTACTGCTATACCACAGGCGCTCAGTAAATATTTCTCAAATGAAAGAAAGAGGGGGAAAGATGTATAAGTCAGAACTTTTGTGGTTGCAAGTGACAGAAACTCACCTGAAACTAGCTTCAAAGTGGGGGGAAGGATCCTAGAATGGCTCACAAGACCAGGGGCTGCACCACAAAACCAGGCAGCCTCAGGACGGCCCAGGGATGGTGGGGTGGGGGTGAGGGTTAGGTGGGAGGGGAATGCTGGGCAACAAAGAGAACAGCCATCTTGCTAGGTGACCTTATCAAACAGGAAGTGGTCTCAGTTAGCCAAGTGTGATTTCAGCTTTTTGTCCAACTCAATTACTGCTCAGTACAGGACAGTTAAAGACACAACCTTGCTGTGAACTGAATGTCTGTGTCCCCCTGAAATTCATATGTTGAAATCCTAACCCCAAGGTGATGGTACTAGAAGGTGGGGCCTCTAGGGGTCATTCGATCATGAGGGTGGAGCCCTCATGGGTGGAATTCGTGCTCTTATAAAAAAGACTCCAGAGAGCTCCTCCCTCCTCCCAGGGTGTTCAGACCCCCCAGGAAGACAGCTGTCTGTGAACCAGGAACAGGGCCCTCACCAGACACTGAATCTACCATGAGAAATAAATGTTTGCTGTTTATAAGGCACCCAGTTTACAGTACAGATGCTCCTCAACTTCTTATGCAGTTATGTCCCAATAAACCCATCGTACATTGAAAATATAAGTTGAAAATGCATTAAATACTACGCTGTAGAGCAGCGGTTCTCAACCTGTGGGTCGCGACCCCTTTGGTGGTCGAATGACCCTTTCACAGGGGTCACCTAAGACCATCCTGCATATCAGATATTTACATTACGATTCATAACAGTAGCAACATGACAGTTTTGAAGTAGCAACGAAAATAATTTTATGGTTGGGTCACAACATGAGGAACTGTATTTAAAGGGCCAGAAGGTTGAGAACCACTGCTGTAGAGTATCGGTTGTTCACCCTCGTGACTGGGTGCCCAACTGAGAGCTGCGACTTGCTGCTGCGGCCCAGCACCACCAGAGAGTGTCGTACAGCATATTGCTAGCCAGGAAATGATCGACATTCAAATTCAGAATATAGTTTGTACTGAATGTACATAACTGTAGTACCATCGTTGAGTCGGAAAGTCTTACGTCGAATCATTGTGAGTCGGGACCAGCTGTATTTTGTCAAAGCGGCCCAAACTAAGACAAACCACTTCCAAGGCTGAGATAAAATCATGGGTCATTCCTGTGACCACCTGTTATCTCTATACCGTGGAGTCTACAGGCTTCAATTCTGAAGTCCCTGCCTCCTTTCCTTCCTCCAGGAGGATGGCAAGCGTGTGGAGACCACCTGCTCCACAGGCCATCGGGACCAGAGGGGACCAGGCCACACCAGGCCCCTCCCACCACTACAGGTGACTCCTGCGTGAGTACACCCCAGAGAGAGTGGGTCCAGGGAGGACTGCTAGGTGAGAGGCCAGGGGCAGTGTTGACATCCACTGGCTTCATTTGGCAAAGAGCTTGGATGTGGAGTAAAGAAACCTGACTCCCCGCTGCCCACCCCTAACTCCTGACCCTTGGCCACAAAGATAAAGGCATCTCACCCATAAGAATGGGACAAGCACACCTTCCTTCAGAGACGATGAAGGTGGCGGTGGTGAGAGCTCACGGAGTGCAGGCCTCAGGGGGCGGGGACTAGCGCAGCAGTTCACCTGCTTCTTCCATCGCATCCTGAGGACAAGCCCACTGTGAGTGCAGCTTGGTCGCTGTTCCACAGGCGTGTTCTTCGCATGCAGTGAGCTGGGACTTGGACTCCAAGTTCTTCTGGACCCTTGGGTTAGGACTCCTAAGCCCCCTGCACTTTGCTGCACCAGCGGTGAGGAGGAGGCCCACGCAAGCCCCTGGCAGAGCACCCAGAAGAGGGCGGCTGCTCAGTCATGCTCCTGCTCTTCCTCCTCCTCCTCCTCCTCCCGTTTCACCCCTTCACCCTCACTGCCACGGCATCCCTGGCAGGCACCATTGGCGGGTCACAGCCAGCCACAGCTGGGGGGGGGGGCGTTCTGTCACACCTCTCTCACTGAGGAGAGGCTCTGTGGGTAGCCCTGGACCTTGGGGCATCTGGTGGCCAGACCAGTGACTCCCAACCTGGGCTTGCTGGATGATTGAGGTCATTGCGACTTTACTGAGGAATCTGCGTCCTCTGGGAGCACAACTATGAAATGCTATATTCTCTCCAACACCCACTCCCCACCCTGCTGTGTAGACTCCCCTTTCCAATTTTGGGCAGCTGGACCCTTGATAAACTCTGGGCCAGATTCTGTAACTTTGCAGGCACTTACCATTATTACCATGGTCTCATGTCAAGATTTAAGACTTGGTTCTGTTTATTTGAAGACTCAATCCAAACTGAGTTCAAAGCTCATCTCCATTCTCCCTCCTTTGCTCCCCTCTCCCTGGGGCTTGGAGGAGGTGGATGGAGAGTGTTCTGCGCTTTTCCAAGTCCCTGTCCCGCGTCTGTCTGAACTGCCTGCCCTAACCGCTGGCAGACTGTAGCGGCCCTCACTGGGCCTGCTCTGGGGAGACGTGAGATCTGCTCACGCAGGAGGCACCCGTCAGTGTGGGAGGGACCTGGTCTGGTCTGGTCCCCTCAGTGCAGGAGGTGACCTGGGTTTCCTAGGGCGTGTGCAGCTGTGTCCTGGCCCCTCCATTGCTGAAGAGCAGCTGAGCACCCCTTCTCTGCCACAAGGGGCACATGTCCCAACGGCCTCTCTAGGCTGGTGTGCCACCTGGGCAGCCACAGCTCCTGCCCCGCTGCAGCCTCTGTCCTCTTCACATGGAGACACAGCAGCATCTGGGGTAGGTTTTGTCATCCCGTGAGGGCCACAGGGAACTAGAACGGGAGGGGGGGACCCCTCTTCCCGACACCCAGATCCTTTAAGTCCTGGTGATCCCACAGAGTCCCAGAAACAGGCACCAGTTTCTATGTTCAATATGATCCAAACTTCAGGGGCTAAATCAATCACCCTCTTCCTCCTCTTCCCCAGAGAGGGAGAAGGGGGTCTGAAAAGCATGTGGCCCCCTTATTCTCAGCTCCCGGGTCGGGGGGCTCTCCCGAGGGTCTGCAGCTCATTACGTGCCCAGTCTTTGAAAAGGGAGCCCCCAGAGCCTCCTTGCTTAGCGTGGGGAGAAGCAGCTGTCTCAGCTCAAAACTACACTTGTTTGAGTCCAGGACCCTCCTCTTCCTCACAGCACCCATCCTGGATTTACAGGAGGGGGTGTGGGAAGGGGAGGGCAGGGGAATCACGCACTGTATATTATACAGCGACTCTCAGCTGTTCCGAAGCTCTGTGTGTTAACAATAAGGGGGTAAGGCACTTACTTTTACTTAATACATGCAGCAGTTCAACGACAGAGAAACAAAGAGCTGGTCAGTTCTGGGGCCAGACCTCGCTCTGAGTGACCCTGGACAAGACTTCTGACTCTTCTATGCTCAGCTTCCTCATCTGCACCGTGGAAATTAGTCATCGTATCCACAAGAAGCTGTGGGCTTCCACACTGTACCTGGCACAGTCCCCATAAACCTCACAGCACACTCGGTGGCCATTATTATTTACTAGAGGCCTGGTGCACAAAATTTGTGCACTCGGAGCAGTCTCTCAGCCCAGCCTGCGCCCTCTTGCAGTCCGGGAGACCTCAGGGAATGTCCGAATGATGCGGAGACGGGAGAGGCTCCTGCCACTGCCGCTGTGCTCGCCAGCCGTAAGCCTGGCTTCTGGCTGAGCAGTGACCCCCCCACCCCGCCGTGGGAATGCACTGACCACCAGGGGGCAGCTCCTGCAATGAGCGTCTGCTCCCTGGTGGTCAGTGTGTGTCATAGCAACTGGTCATTCCGCTGTTTGGTCGATTTGCATATTAGCTTTTTATTATATAGGATGGGTGTCTTTAAAACCCAGAGTTAAGAAGAGGCATGAAAGGGGTCTTGGCAGGGAGCCTAGCACGGTGCCAGGTACATGCGTGCTTACAACGTACACTTTTTGAATGAGTGGTGTTCTCTTAATTCCAGGAGACTATTAATCTGCTACTTATTAATGAGGTGTTCTGAACACAGATTTAAGCTGCATTTGGTCCAGCAACCAAAAGAGACTGTGGGTCTTTAAAAAAATGCATGGAGGAGAGACCCCTCTGTGTGTGGAGGGTGGGCGGCCCTCCCATCCCGGCCGGGCAGGAGCCGGCAGCTGTCTCCGGCGCCTGCCGAGCTGGATGGCGGCCGTGAATACTTTCTTTCTTAGTGAAGCTCTTCTCTGTGCGTGCTGAATCACAGCATTCACGGGGGGAGTGGGGACAAGAGCATTACTAAGTGGATACCAGGCATCAGCTGGGGCAGGGGTGGGAGACCTGGCTGGGCCAAGGCTCGAGCAGGAAAGGAACGTGACACCGGCTCCTGCAACGGCGTCTCCACCCCCCCCCGTGGTGGGTGCTGGGGGCCAGATGAACACTCAGACCACAGACCTCGGCAGGGGGTGGGGGGGTGAAGAGACAGGCTAGAAATAGGCTGAGCGTCTGGGGCGTCAGCTGGGATTTGCCCCTTCCAGCAAGTCAGGGCTCAAGCATGCTGTTTACCAAATACTCTGCACACATAGAAACCAGGACGGTCTGGCTCCACGTGAAAGGGGACGGGGAGGGTCTCTCCAGGGTGGATTTCGAGGTGTTGGAAGCTTCTCTGCCTGGTGATTTCACCCCGGCCTCGTGCCTGGGAAACGCACTCCAGCAGTCTCTTGCCAGGAGCCCTCATTTATCTGCCCAGCCGATTCCTTGGGCCCCAGGAAAGACAAGCAAGGTCATCAGCTGCTCACTGCCCCTGGACGGGCATCTCCGCAGGCGTCTGTGAGGGCCGCTCACTGCCCCTGGACGGGCATCTCCGCAGGCGTCTGTGAGGGCCGCTCACTGCCCCTGGACGGGCATCTCCGCAGGCGTCTGTGAGGGCCGCTCACTGCCCCTGGACGGGCATCTCCGCAGGCGTCTGTGAGGGCCGCTCACTGCCCCTGGACGAGCATCTCCGCAGGCGTCTGTGAGGGCCGCTCACTGCCCCTGGACGGGCATCTCCACAGGCGTCTGTGAGGGCCGCTCACTGCCCCTGGACGGGCATCTCCGCAGGCGTCTGTGAGGGGCTGGGATCCTCCCGCACTGACCATAAGGCTGCCTCTGTCCCTCATCTCCCCTTTGGTACAAAGGTCTTGTCTGACACAGACAATGTTCCAGAAGCAACAATTTTTTAAAATTTTTATATAGAATGGAGATGATTTAAAGCAGCTTTGGAAATTTCCTGTGAATTTTTTATTATGAAGATACAAAGAAAACCAGCAAACTAAAATGAACTCTCCCCTGTCTCTATCCCGAGTCTGCCCTCCTGGGGATGGGCCCCGGCCACAGCTGCACATGGGAGAGCAGGGACAAGACCAAACGAACGTTCCTCCAAATACCGTTATGATGACAAAATGAAAACCAGGCAAATAAGTCTCAGCAAATTGGCTTTGAGCAAATTGACCTGGAGCCCAAACTCTGGTGCTCAGATGGGGCTTAATAAATATTTGTTGACTGAACAGCAAATGTGTTTGACTGTTAGGTGATATCCAGACCCAAGGAGCAGCACTGCCCGGACTCTGTCCCCTGGCAGCGGGTTGAAGAGTCAGGAATGAAGCAGATCATCCATGAGCTAAAAGCAGGCCCTCAAAGCTGCTTTAGAACGGAGCATGCGCCCTGTGCTGACATGTGTTTGGCAAGTGTGGAACAGACAGTGCCTTCAAAGGGCTTTCCACGCGGCCTGGACACCTCTGTGACACTGGGCAGTCCAAGACAACCGGTAGCACTGCCTCCGGATCCTCCCGTAAGTGCAAGTCTCCTAACTTCTCACCAGGGCCAGGAAGCACGTGGTTCCCACCAGTCACAGGATCTGACCACAATACCTCCAGGAGAGGAGAGGCCCAGCTGGCTCGCTCCAGCTCACAGGCAGCTGTTTTATTATTAGCAAATCTGGATGGACAGAGGATTCTGGCAGTTCTGCAGGTTTCCTGATGCTCAGACCCTCCTCCAGACCTTTGCAATACCAGCTGACCAGGAGAGGAGGGGCCTTGCCTTCTTGGCCCTTAACTACGGATCAACTTCACTGGAACCTTGATCACTAAAATCGCCAAACTTCCTCAAATCTGAGAAACCATCAACTGGTAAATGCCTCATGGTTCAGTAAAAAACAAAAGGTGCTGCCAATTAAACCTTAACATGCTATTAACTTTAAGATGCATCCTGATTTCAGAGATCTCAAAACAAGAAAAAATGTGTTAGAATTGAAAAAATGCAATGTGTTTTCAGGACAACTGTGTTCTTGCTGGCTTTGAGGTAGGTCTTAATCCTTTGTGGCCTGGTGCAAAGGACTTCATTTTGCTAAGGCTCTGTATACCTGTTAGTAGAACAGAAGAGTAATGCTTCCCTCATAAATTTTTAGAGGAGAAAAAAATAAAATGTTGAGCTTGATATCTAGTACATCACAGGAAGCTACGTAAGGTGCTCTAACAAGGCTTGTGGGGACAACACATTTTGTTATCTGCTGGTGCCCAGGTGGTTCTGAGCTGAACCAATCTATGAATTATTGAGACTGAAGTTTCCCAACAGACTATGACCAAGAGCGGGGGTGGGGGAGGGGGGCAGGGGGGAAGAGGTATGAATTAAGACATGAATTAAGCTGGCTGGGTTTATGGTAGGTCAACAGCAGCAGTGAGGAAGGCGGTTTGGGCAAGAAGACATTCAGTGGCGATGTAGGGAGTTCCTGTTCCTAAAATGGAGGAGTGATTGAAGTAACTCTCTGGTCAATAGCAATGATAAGATCTGGACAATATACAAACACAAACTAATAGAAAGCACTTGAAAACAACCTAAAGCAATGGAAATTGGAGGAGACATGGTCCTGGGGAGATGGGAAGCACACTAGAGCACTGCCCAGTTTATGGTGAATCATGGGAGAACAGAACTAAAATGGAAGGTAGCAGTATTATTGGCTGGGAAGACGGAAAGCAATTGGACATTGAGGATGAAAACTGAAGAGGAAAATGCCAGAAAGGAGAAAACCACAGAGAAAAAGCTCCAAAATTGCTATACAACCCCCCTCCAAATCCTTAGTTAATCCCTAAATTTTTTATGTGTAGACAGGACTCCAAGGAGCCCAAAAACTCCCCAAAGGAAGCAATAGCCGGGAGGCAGAGAATTCAACCCTGCCTGGAAGATAGAATCGGGAGTTCAAGTCTTGCCAAGTTAAAGGGGTTTAGCAAACACTTACAGCTTTTGATTTAATTCCAGAAAACCATGTCTTACAAATAAGTACAGGACTAAGGGTTATACCCTAGGGCTATGGGCAAAACCAAAACAAATCTATCTGAACAAAATCTAAAACCAACCTCTACAAGCTCAAGTGGATATACCAGTAATTTGCCTGCTAGAACAAAACATAACATTCTTCAGAGGAAAATAATAAAACAGTCTTTTCAATGTATCATCCAAAATGTCCACTACACAATTAAAAAATATATAGACACGCAATCAAGAGAAATAATAGTCAATAAAATCAGACCCACTGATGAACCAGATGATGGATTTAGTAAATAAGAACTTTAAAATGGTTATTATATGCACAGGATTTTCAGTAAATGAAAGACAGAATAAATAAATGGTTAGAGAATCTCAGAAGAGAAATGGGACCTATAAAAATAAACCTAGGTAAGTTCTAGAAACAGCAGTAAATTCTAGAAATAAAGTACCTGACATAAAACATATTTTGGATGAAATCAATAGTAGACTACTACTGCAGAAGGAAAGATCAGCAAACTTGAAGACAAGTAATAGAAATGATCCAAACTGAAGAACAGAGTGAAAAAAGGGAAAAATAAATAAATACATGGAGCTTCAGTGACCAGTGGGACAATACCTAGTGTATAAACGGAATTCCAGAAGGAGAGAGGAGAATTGGGCAGAAGAAATATCTGAAGGAATAATGACCAAAAATTACTCCCACATTCCCAAATTCAGTAAGAAACATCAGCCCATCGATCTAAGAAGCTCAGTGAAGGCTACATAGAATAAATACCAAGAAAACCACATCTAGTCACACCACCGTCAAACTGCTCACAGTCAAAGATAAAGAGAAATCTTAAAAGAAGTCAGAGAGAAAAAGACTATGTACACAGGAACAACAATAAAGAAGAAAACTGACTTCTGATCAGAAACAACGTAGGCCAGAAGGCATTTAAAAAGTTCTAAGCAGGGAGGAGGTCAATTTGGGATAGGTGAAGCTTGAAATGCTGGTGAGACTCCGAGGTTGCAGAGTACAACAAAGGTCTCCTCCCAAGTACTCCCTGATAACACACATTAGCCATGCATTTCCCCCGACACACTCCTACCACACACACAGTGCCTCAGTTCAACATCTCAACATTCCCAATAGAAAAAAAAATTATAGCTGTCAGGAAGGTGAAAATACATGAAATCATTTATACAAACTGAGAGACATAATTAAGGTTCTTTGTATTGTGCCACCATGTAAACAATACATGTTTTCATCCTGATAAAAACTCTAATAAGAAAAATGAAGATCTTCTCCTCCTTAAATGCTTTAGTCACATACGTTTTGGTCCAATAGGCTGGCGGAATTGTGGGAATAGTGCTCCTAGAGGAGGTCAGGGGAATCCAAGATCCAGGAGCCATCAAGGTAGAAGAAACGTGGCAAATGTGCTGCGTAAGTGTGGGAGGAGCTTGGAGCAGCAGCAGCACGCGTTTCCTGAGCAACTGCTAAATGCTGAATGCCAGGCATTGTGCTAAGTGCTTCAGGTGCATTACCTTAATCCTCACACCAGCCCTGAGGAGTATTATCATTCCCTTTTTTAAAATGGAGAAACAAAGTTTGAAAGGGAATCAGAAAGTTGCCAGGTTAGTCACAGAGTTGGGATTTGAGCCCAGGTCTGTTAGACTCTAAGCCACAGCTATTCACCCTCCCGCAGTCAGCCGTTCATGTGTTCATCCCACTGGACTGGGCTGGACAAAAGGAGAGCTCTACATGGCTATGCCCCCAGTGCTCAGGGAACCCACAGCCAAGGAGGCAATAAAAGTTACCATAGCCAGCACTTACTGAGCACTTACTATGGACTAGCCATTGTGTGTGACACTTAATGTGTCACATCGTATTTAATTTTCACAGCAGTCCTATGTGGTAAATCCTTGTATTGTCTCCATTTTACAGGTGAGCAAAGGGAGGCTCCGGTTGGACTAGGATTTGACTCCACGGCTCGGGCTCCTCAGCAGCATACTCAACTGCCCAAGGCACCAGAGGGGCAGGGGCCATGCCAAGACGGACAGAGCAAGGCCACCTGGTGCTCCTCCCCGCTTGGTGAGATCCTAGGAACGTGGACTTGAGAAAGCAAGTTTGTTTTCAAGGGACTTCGGCTGCATCTGTTCTAGAGAGAGGGAATGTCCAGGGAATGCCCCCTCCTCACCGACCCGGTGAGTCCAACTGCTTCTCTTACCAGCGTGGCTGCAGCCATCTCCCCAGCTCTGGATGACGTGTCTGCCACTCCCATCAATCCAGGCTGCACGCAACCATCACTGGGGCTTTTAAAGGAGCACAAGTTGGAACACTGCCATGCCTAAAGCCTCTCAGTGGCTTCCGAGCATCCCTGGGATAAGGCCCCACCTCTCTCCCCAGGCCTCGTGCTCTGCCCTGCTCCCCTTCTCTCCTCAGCCAAGCGCACTTTTCAGCTCCTCGAAAGAACTCCCTGCGCTGCTCCTGCCTCAGGGTCTGCTCCAGTTACCGCTGCTGTAACAACCTCCCACCACAACTTAGCAGCCTACAGCTACCGTTTTCTTATCGCCATGGATTCTTCAGTCAGGACTTCAGATATGGAGCAGTGGAGTGCCTTATCTTTGCTGATGTCTGGGGCCTCAGCAGGAAGGCTCTCTAGCGAGGGTGACTCGATGGGCAGGAGCTGAATCGCTGAGAGGCATCTTTCCTCACACGTCCGGGGTGGGTGCTGGCTGGACCTATGCCACGGAGGGCCTCTGCATGCCTGCTTCCGGGCAGCGGGGCTTCTCAGGCTCCAGCCTGGCTCGAGGCTCCAAAACAGTGTCCCAGTGAACAAGGCAGAAGCTGCACTGCCTGTTCTCCCCCAGCCTTAAGTCCAGGAGTGTCACTTCCATTGCATTCTATTGGCTACAAGCAAGTCCGGAACCACCCGATTCAAGGGGAGAGGGCAGAGCCCGGCCCCTCCAAGGTCTCATGTGGACCAGGAGATACCACTGGGGCTATCTCTCTGAAAAAGCAATCTACCACACGGCCTTTACACACTATTGCCTTGCCCAGACCACCATCCTCTCTCCAACCTCCCCACCTGCTAATTCTCACCAGCGTCCAGGTTTCAGCTGAAGCACCTCTTTCTAAGGAGCCTGCCTTCACTGCCCCACCCAGGCTTAATCAGGCCTCTGCCTTACATATGCCCTTGGCGCCCAGCACTTCTCATGTACCCCAGTCAGTCTGTCTGTCTCCCCTCCTGACTGTGAGCTCTATGAGGACAGGGACTTTCAATTCCTGGTGTTGGCTCAGAGCAGGTTCCACACCCTGGAGAAGAGAGACAGACATCCTAGAGAAGAGAGAGGAGGAGGAAGGGGGAAAGAAGGTTATATGCCAGCCTCCAGCTGTCAAGGCTGTAGCTCAAAAAGAAATCCACTGGGTGCCCTGTGCTCCTGCTGACCTCGAGCCCCCGGCCTGCCACAGCCCCACCACCAGTGGCATGACCACCGCCCCACCAGGCCCCTCCAGGCTTTCTGGGGATCCACAGAATGGATGGGCATCTTCACCCCGAATCCAGCTGTCTGGCTGATGCTGTGGCCTGTAACACACTGGGGTTTTTTGCAAAGACCCACCTTCTAAAAAGGGATGGACCAACAAAGGGTAAAAGGAGACTGTCCGAGCATGTGAAGGAGGCTGAGGCAGGAAGAAACATTTGCTCCCTGCAGGGACAGAGGTCGGATCCTGAGGAGGGGAGGGTCATGATGGACCTGTTTGCCCAGGGACCAAAAACATGATTCATTGTGCTTAGGAGTGGGGAGAACTCCATTAAAATTTCTCTCCCAATTTGTACCCAAACATCAGCACTACCACCATCTTCATCACTAATTTTTTTTCAAAGTAAAGAAGAGTCACCATGGGTATCTTGTATGGCTGTTGTCCAGGCAGAGGGGTGCACTGTGCCCAGGGGCCCCTTCCCAACCTGCCTGCCCCCCCCTCCTGGAGAACCGCTCACTTGTGGGCCCAGTGCTGTCTCCTTTCTTGCTCTGACTTACAAGCTGCACCTTGATGACGACTGTGCTGAGGACTCGATGGTCCCGCATTATTTCTTCCTTGGAAAGCCTGATTCGGGGGGGCGGGGTCACAGTAACCCACCTGATCCCAGAGTCTGAGTTCAGTCCACTGGGGCATCCTTGCCCTGTGCCAAGCCCTTTCCCGAGTGGCCTCACAGAACGCTTGCCGCAGCCCTTGGAGGTGGATTACTAGTTTTTGCTCATTTGCTGATGCATGAATGGGACACCCAGAGAGGTGACTAAATCAAGGCCACTCAGGTGGGAAGTGACAGTGCTTCTCTAGCGCTCCTCACCCCAGCTGCGGTGTCCCCTGGTCCTAGGCTCCCGCCTCCCTCCCGCTAACTTTCCCAGCTCAGATGCTACTGGCTGCTGTGCAGACAGCCTTGGCTCCCTTCCCCAGGGTTCCGAGAGGGGACTGAAGTCCAGGAAGGCCATCATCAGCAGGGCTGCCCTGCTGCCCCCCTGGGGACAGGGATTCCGGGGAGCCCCAGCTCCCTGCAGCGCACACACTGTTGCCTGCACAGCTGGAGCAGCTCTCAGCCCATTACCTGAGTTGGAGGGGAAGCTGTCTGCTCTGCAGAGCAAACCGGGAGCTGCCTGGGGTTTGGGGAGCAGGCAGGCCAGGGAGCAGAGCCGGGCCAGGCTGCCTGTGCCAAGGAAGGGAGGGGGGGCTGCCGAAGCCGCCAAAGCGGGCTGGGGGAGGGGCCGGGCCAGCTGGGGCCGGAGCTAGTGTGACATCACTGGGCGGCCGCCTCTGTCTGGGGCTGAGGGGAGGCCCTGAGCCTTTCTGGGGCCTGGGGGATCCTCTTGCATTGGTGGGTGGAGAGAAGTGCCTGTAGCCAACCAGGGTCAGGCTGTGCTCACAGTTTCCTCCAGCGGCATGTAAAGGCTCCACAAAGGAGTTGGGAGTTCAAATGAGGCTGCAGCAGACAGCCTGAGCCTGAGGACGACCGAGCCCTGCGCTGTGCCTCCGGGGCTGGACCTGCAGAGCATGGCCCCGAGGCGGCCGCCGGCTCCCGCCACAAGCTAAGGCAGTTTGTGAGCAGCCCCGCAGGACCCCTGGCCGCCCCGCCCGGTCGGCTGAGCCGCTGTGCAGGGCTGTGCGGGCGGAGCAGAGCCAACAGAGGCAGTGAGGCAGGGCTGCTCGGTGGCCAGGCCAGTCTGCGGCGTGAGGACCCTCCTGGAAGCCATGGCCAGGCTGCCTCGCTGACGGCCGGCCGAGGGGAAGCATGTGAGGAGCTGCCCCAGAACCACACAGGAGGGAAGAGGTAAGGGGCCTCTTGGTGGCACGGGGAACAGGGGGCACGGGGAGAGGCAGCAGCTGGTCCCGTGTCTCGGGGCTCAAGACCCCTGACCCCCAGCTGGGGGGGGTGTGCAGCTGGGTCCCAGAGGGGTCACTCCTGCTTTCACTTGGAGACAAACGAGACATGTGTCAGGGCAGGACCTGTGGATGCTTGGGCAGAGGGTGGTGTTCCGGGGTGAGGTCATGGGCTGGGGTTCCGAGGCTTTACCAAGAACCCTCTCTCCTCCTCATACAAAGGCCCTCTGGGTGATGGCAGTGGCTCCTGGGCCGCTCGGAACTGGAGTATGTGCCCGAGTATGTGCCATGCGTAGGTGTGTGCCCGAGGGGCCAGGAGACAGCAGGGGCAGCTGAGCATTCCGGAAGCCGTTTTGAAGTTTGGGTTCCTCTGCCTGGCTAGGGATGACCCCCAGGCAAAAGCAAAAGCAAACGCTAATGCTGTCCCGTGAGAGCTGGGAGCCTCATTCAGAAAGTTCCTTGGAGCTGAGCAGCGGTGCCCACACCCCCGGCCGGGAGCAGAGGGGCAAAGAGCTCCAGCACCAGGAGGGATGTGCCAGCCAGAGTCTGTGCCACTGTGACAGGGTGAAGCGCTGCCCTGGCTTCCTCTGCACGTCCGAGGATGCCTGGTCCCTCCTCACACTGGATGGTGCCCAGGTACCCGGTCTCCCACTGGCTGGATGTGGCTGGGAAAGGGGATGACCGGTCCCAGCAGGGGGACAGCAGGCTCAACATTCCGAGTCCCTTGAAAGCGCTCAGCGTTAGCTAACATTTCGAAACAAATTCTTCCCTGATCCCTCCCTTGTGCTCCTGTGATATGTGTGTCACGGGTCAGCTAGTGCCTCTGCTGTGGGATTATGAGAGCTCCCGGGGCCAGTTCGGTTACTTAGAAAAGGATCTCCTTTAAGCGGGGCTCGGGGGAAGCTGAGAATGCCACTTCCGAAGCTGGCCCCACGCCCCCACACGGACTCCTCCAAATTGAGGCAGAGTGAGGCAGCGCCGACGAGCGAGGTTCAAATCCTAGCCCTTCCACATATGAGCCAATTGACTGGCAGAACACGGAGCCTCTCCAAGCCTCAGTTCCCTTTTCTGTAAAATGTGAGGACAATGGTGCCCACCTCTTAGTAACAGCTGATACTTATATTGCACTTACCCTGATCCAGGCACTTGCCAACTTGTGGAATCCTCACAGCCACCCTATAACCTAAGTGCAGAGTGTAAGTGATGTGCCAAGGCCACATACTAGTAAGTGCCAGCCCCAGAACTCGAACCCAGCACTCCAAACCACATTCCCTGCTGTCTAGCATGCCCGGGAAGGCCTTAGCACAATGCTTGATGTGCGGCAAACCCTCAGAAAATGTTAGTCGCTGATTATAATGAACCATAACAATCAGAATCGCAGGGAGGAAAGAGCAGAGACCCATATTCTCTCTTTGTCCCGTCATATCCTGCTAGGGTGTCAGAAAACCCACAAGTCTCCCCACCGTGGGGGTCTTCCCAGGAGCCCGAGGGGAGCTTTATGTCTGAGGCGACCTGCAGCTCTCTGGGTCCTAGAAGTCCACACTAAGGAAGGGTGCAGACGCTATGACAAAACAAACTCAGCGTATCTGACCAGCCCTGCAGTACGAGCATCCTCCGCCCACATAGGCATTGCTTGTCTGCCTGCTGGTCTCCCCGCCACAGCCATAGTGGGCGAGGAACGTGAGAGAGCTCCATGCTGCAGGAGGAGTGGCACAGACCCCTAACCTCCAACCCCACCCCTATCACCAGGTCTGCCACATGGTGGCCAAGTCGGTGGAGCTGACACCAGCCAACGCTGATGTATCTTAGCCGGCGACAGTGGCTTCTCTCCTTTGGCCCCAGGGATCTTGGTGGGCTCCTGAAGTCCCGGAAGCATTTTGAGAAGCTGACATTAAATATCTGTTTTCCTAGCACTAGGCCTCTGGGCTGCAAAGCTCCAGCCTGGAGCCAAGGTGGCTCCCTGGGCTCTCTGGGCAGCCCAGGCCAAGCAGAGGCTCTGACCGACTCCACGGGGCTGGCTAACAAAAATAGGATTAGTTACTACTCAGTGAAGGCAGTCGTGGTGGAACAGATAACCATGTGGGAAGCACATCGCCAGGGAGCACAGGGCGGCTGCACAGTGTCACTACAAGCTCATGGGCAGAACTAAGCCGCTCCTCCATTAGGGACCCACTGGGCTAAGAAAGGCACAGGCATTATCTTGTTTCATCCTCACCAGAAGCCTAAGAGGTAGGTTCCAGTTTTAGCATCCCATTGTTCAGATGAGAAAACTAAGGCTCTGAGGGGGTAAGTAACTTGCCCAAGATCACACAGCTGATCCCTGCTCAGTCTGGCTCCAACGTTCATACTTCTCCCCACTCCACAGCCCTGTTAAAGGCGTGTTGACTTCTCTTTTCCTGACCCTGTCACTGGGTCCCTCCCTGCCCATGGCCCCAGCCCACATCTGTTTTGATTGTAGTCCTATAAAATGCTGCATCATCCCATCTGAAAACCATGTGCTTCCCGGATTCGGATGCATCACTTGCTTGTCATAGAAGCCTACCTCTGAGACAGAACAGGCATTACTGCCACCCTATCAAAGATGAGCCTCAGCACAGCCACACAGCGTGCCTGTGGTAGCGAGTCAGTGAGCCGGGCCTGGATGCCGAGACAGGCTGTCTGACTGCAGAGACCCCGCACCTGGTGCTCGACGCTGCTGTCCCCGCGTCAGCACCTCGGCTCGGCACCAGCTCGGGGCAGGGCCTGTGTTTCCTGCGCTCCTGCCTGGAGACTCCAGGGCTGCTGAAGCGGAGCGCAGTCCTCAGGTCCACCCTGGGCCACACCTGAGCAATTCCTCAGCAGCCATCAGGGAGAGGCACTGGTAGCTGCATTAGAACAAACATGACAGACAGCAGCCCTGCCCAAAGCAGGTTTACTCAGCTCTGGTCGGTCTCTCTCTCTCTCTCTCTCCCTCTCTCTCTCTCTCTCTTCTTTTTTTTTTAAATCCTCTCCCAAGGACATTTTTCCATTGAATTTTTTAGAGAGAGTGCAAGGGAGAGACACAGAGAGAGAAACATCAATGTGAGACACATCAATTGGTTGCCTCCCACATGCACCCTGACCAGGGCCTGGGATTGAGCCTGTAACCGAGGTACACACCTTGACTGGAATCGAACCCAGAACCCTTCAGTCCACAGGTCAACGCTCTATTCACTGAGCCAAACAGGCTAGGGCAGTTCAGGCACCCTCGTAATCATACTCATTTCCTCTGAAATGGTCTCAATTAACAGCACTTAGATGCCGGAGGGACTCTTTCTTGCATCCACAGCCCAGTGGGAGCAGGTGGAAGGTGAAGCTAACAGTCCCCAACACAACAGCAGGAGACTTGTAAAGAGAAAGCATGTGGCGCTGAGAGGGGCCTGCAAGTTGGGTGGTGCTGTCCCCACTTTACAGAAGAGGAAACTGAGGCTCAGAGGGTGCAGCACCTCTGCTCAGGTCTCTCCACTAGTGGGCCCAAAAGCACGGATTCAAACTCAGATCCAGGCTCATTCTACCCCAGCCACTGCTATTCTAGACAAGCACACTGCAAAAATCTCAAGAATGAATCAATTCATTGAATAGCATTTCTTTTCTGTGAATTTATATAAAACACCCCAAATAGAAGGGTTATTCAGCCACTGGCAGCTTGGAGTTGGTGGTGATAGTCACATCAGAACCTCATTCTGACGGTAGTTTCTATGACAGAACCGTAATTCCCTCTCTCTGACTGTAAGCTATATGACTGATTTAATAACAGCTTGGTGGTGGGGGTGGGGGTGGGGCGTCGTAAACATCACATTGTAATGTTGTAAAACATTATAAAATTGTAAACATTGTAAAACAATACAATGTCCCATTACATGTATAGATCATTCTGATCACAGAAATGTTCACGTGTGTGTTGGGGGAGGGGGGGAGGAGGAAGGGGACAGGCAGGCCTTTTACAATCGTGCTATTGTGTTAGGTCCATTCTCTGGTGAAACCAGCCTGTATGGAGCCAGCAGCCCCAGAGTCTCAGCCTTCCCCTGCTGCCTAGTCCCTCCAGAAAGGCAGGCCCAAGATCACCTCGGAAAAGACCAGAATAAACTCTCTTCTTATCTCCAAGAGATGCCTGAGGACCCACCCACCTCCAGGAATGCCCCAACTCCTGCTCGAGGTGGTCCCACTCCAACCTCCTTGAAGGAAACACTGTATCTCTTAGTCACTACTGAGCCTCCAATCCCCACTCAATGACTTAATACCGACCCGGGGCCCAGAGAGAAAGGTATCTGTGAAGTGAATGAATGAATGAATGAATGAGTGAATGAAGCAAGTCTCAGACCCAGGCAAACAAGCCTCGCCAGCCCAGGTGCCACACCATTCCCCTCTGGGTGTCCAGGTCAGGTCTCTTTTGGGGTGCCTCCTCTCCCGCCCTGTGCTCCCCCAACCGCCACCCAGCTGCATGAACTGCCACCACAGCCCCTGAGCTGCCCTCCCAGGGCCTGATCACTGCATTACAGATGCCTGCGCTCTGTCTCACCTGCTATCTGGGCCCATGGAAGCAGGGGCCTTCCTTGTTCTGGCTCTTTCTCCAGCCCGCAGCGGAGTATAGGAAATATACTCCATGAAGAAAATCCTTGAATTCCTATCTGCTCTATTGGGTCGTCAGAGGGGGGATCATCCTGACCTTGCTGGGTAGCCACCCAGATGAGTCCAGCTGTGTCCTGGGTGCTGTGATGGAGGAGCCACAGCTGCTCCTGGGGCTGGAGGAGGGAGGGCCCTCACTGCGAGTGGACAGCTCACAGAGCAGTGGACTCGTGAGTCCACTTAGAAAGGAGGGCGGCAGGCGGAACACCGGGAAGTGCTGGGGCAAAAAGAACGGCGTGTGCGGAGCAGGGAGGCGTGACCACACAGGCGTTGTCTTCCTAAGTAGGACACTGACAAGTCCAGAGTTAAGTTTCAGAATGTGTCCTCCCAAAGGCGGGCGGCCAGTGGGGCTGTGGATAAGAAACCCGGCTCTGGAGGAAGCAAACGGTCCCGAGCCCAGCTCCACCACTTGGTAGCTCTTTGGCCCCAGGCAAGTGGCTTCAACCACGACCTCTGTTTCTTCAACTGTGAAATGGGGACCAGCCTAGCCCCTGCCTCCAGAGCTGCTGGGATCAGTGAGGTAGGCACCCAAAGTGCTTGTCCCAGTGCTCAAAGGGTGAGCCCAGGCCAACGGGCTGAGGAGGCCCTGGTGCCAACCACTCAGCCGGCCCAGAAGAGCAGCTCCAGGCGGGGTCCGGTTTCCCAGGAAGCCGTGGGGGGCAGCACTGCCCAGCCAGTCCCAGACCTCCCCCTCTCCGCGGAGGCTCCCCCAGCTCCAGGGCTCCAGAGCACATCAGGCCCCGCCGGAAATGTAGTGGCCAACTCAGAAGCCGGGCTCCGAAATGGCTTCTGCAGATTCTCCGCCTCTGCTCTGCTGGCCGAGGCTCCTGGCAGAGGGCTCCGTGTGTCGGCTTCGGGGGAATCTCAAAATGGTTCCCAAGTAACGTACCATGAAAAGTCGCAGCAGCATCCTTGTCCCCCTGGCAAAGGCAACCAGCTCCCCACTGCCTAACCACATCCCCTCTTACCCCATGATCTCACAGTGTGACCACAACCGCCTCCGCCATGAACTCAGCCCCTCCCTGGAGCCAGCGACTCCCCAGGGGCAGGAGCCCAGAGCCTGGGGCATCAGGCCGATTCCACTCCCAGAGCCACTCTTCCAGGCAGACCTGCCTGACCCCGCACTACTGGCTTCCCTGGCTCATGCCTGTGTTTCCATCACCCGTGACAGGGCTGGGCCCAGGCTGGAGCCACACACAATGGCTGGGAAAGCCACAGGGCTGGGCAATGGAAGGCGGGGTGATGGACACACGGTTTGTCGAAGGTCTGATGAGAGTTGAGCTGGCCAGATCTGGGGACTGGCTCCAGACTCTCTGGGTGCCCACATGGGCTGCTAATGGGAATGATTCAGGGGAGCCAGGCTGTGAGGGGATGGCAGCTGAGAGCTGATTGCTCTCTCCCTGGCCTCCAGGCTGGCAGTGAATCAGGACAGTGAAGCCCAGCCCCTCCTCCAGGTCTCCTAAGGTGAGGGTGCCACTGCTCATCCTAGATGCCCATGCTGGGGTCTCACCACTCGAATGATCAGGAAGCTCTTTCTAATATCTAACAAAACTCACCTTGTGACGTAAAGCCATCGCCACTTACTCAGTCAACAGTGACAAAGACGTGACCTGCACCCCGGCCATTAAACAAGCAGACACACTGACTGGGGGGACCATCTTGATCAAAGTGAGGGCACGGGCCTCACTGTCGACAGCTGAACCCCAAGTCTGACATTTACTCCAAGTGACCTCAGGCAAGTGACCTGGCCTTTCTGGACCTGAGTTTCCTCTGCTGCAAAAGGCAGATAACAATGCCTTTCTCCTGGTGAGACCACACAATCTGTTACCCGATCAGGGCACTTTTGAGAGTACTGCGGTGCTATCAGATAATTACATCACACAGCACACCTCAGCCGGGCCAGCCAGGACTCATGGGCCCATTCCTGGGGTTGTAAGCTCCAACGAGATAGATGCAGCTAGGCACACAGGACGTTTACAACAAACAAGTGACTGCTGTTATCTACGCTCTTGGTCAGCAGGGCCCTCTCCAGCCTTATCTTTTGGAATTTTCCTTTGTCTGGATCCCTCTCACATCCTGGATTACCCATTGGTTTGGGGACCTGCTGGCTTAGCATACGTCTCAACCAGCTTTAGTAGGAAAAACTGTCAACTTGGAAGCTTTGATTTTCCTCTTATCTGTCCTGATGTTGGCTTAGCTAACTGGTGCTCAGGTCTGTCAGGCTCACTCAAACACAGCTGAGGTTCCTGGCTACCCAAAACCCAGACGTCAGGGGCGAGCAGGGCACGCTCGGGGCCAGGTGGCAGTTCCAGATTCCCTCAGGGCCCTGGCAGAGGCCTCCTCCCAGGCCTCCTGCACTGCCTCAGCCTGGATGGCCTGGACACATACTACCTGCCCTTCATCTGTGATCACAGGACGATGGGGCAGAGCAGGCTGTGGAGGGAGGGGCAGGTTCTGTGAGTCCCTCAGACTAGTGCTGACTCCATCCTGAGAGTGGGAGTTAATTCAGAGGTTTCTGGGGGTCAGCAGAAGTCCTGTTCTCCCCCTGCCTGGGGAGGAGTCAGAGAACAATCCCTTTGAGTGGCCTGTGACTTCAGCACTTCTGCTGCTATATGTTCAGCATGCTATACTTTGGAGTTCTGTTACCCACTCTGCCACTTTAAGTAACACTTTGCTGGGTGACTGGGCAAAATGACTCATGGTCTTTGAATCTCAATAGTTTACTCACCTGCTGTTAGTCTTAAAAGCATTTTTGTGGGAATTAGAAGATTGCTGTAATATAAATATACAAAGCTACAAAGATGACGAGTGTGAGTTGCGCTCCTTGGAGCTGCCTAATGCAAGGCGGGCCACATACACGCACCCTGAACTAGCAGGCCCCCCTCCCGGGCTGTGGGGAAGACTGGGATAGTGTCCGGGTGGCAAAGGTAGGTTTACAGTTGTTAGGACACGAAACAGAGTTAATAAAGCTACTGTAATAATCATAACCTGAGTGTCTTTTTCCCTACGAATAACTGTGAACCTGCTTTTGCCCACCCCTGTACATAAGGCGCTGGGAGATGATGGGCTGTATACGACTACTGTTAGTATTTGAACTTTTCTCATTCCTGACCTTTGGGGTGAGAACTCACCAGAGTGCCACAGCTCTGCCTATGAAAACAACTCTTCCCACAAAGCGGCCCCTCACCGGGCTGCGGTGCTCGAGGCACGTGGGCACGCGACGTGTGGCCCCTCCGCAGCAGGCATGCAGGGACGTCACCGGAGGCTGGGTAGGACCAAGTGGGGAGGCCGGCTCCCAGTGCGCAGAGGCCGTCACGTGGCCCAGTCACTTGCGGGGAGGGAAGCCTGTGCATAATGGACTCCTCACAATACAATGTGGAAAAGCCATTTCAAGAATCGCTTTTATTTTCATACTGAAGCCAAGGAAAATAGCTGGATTTGCTTTTCTTTGTTGGTCATAGGAAGAAACGGAGGAGCACGGCTTTGATTGGAATTGAGTTCTTCCCCAGGTCTCAGATGGCTGGAATGCTGGGAGGGGGGGGGGAGGGCGATGTCTCTGGGGATGCAATTAGTTGAATAAATATCAAGAGAGCAAAAGTAAACAAACTCATTACTGCCCATTAACAACTGCCAAACTAGCAAAAAACTGAGGAGTGGGGTTGGAATCTTCAAGGAAAATAGATGACTCCAAGGCTGAGCACAGCCCTCGGTGTTGGGCTGACCTGGGCTCTGGCTGCCACGTGCTCCTGGGAAAGTCACTCGGCCTGTCTGGGTGTCTGTGTCCCCGTTTATAACCACCTCCCTGGACCCAACACAGCCCCGTTCCTTCCCTTCCTTCTGGTAACTGAAGAGGCTCCAGGTCACTTCTGTCACACCCAGACTCCATGAAAACATAACGGTACCAGAGCCAGCAGTGTCATGACTGGTCCCACCACTCACAATGTGACCTTGAACAAGACCACTCTGAGCGGCATCCTACTACCAACTGGCTCTGAGTGGTGGAATGATGAAATGGGATCATGAATATGCAAAGGGCCTTGTGCTAACTGTCCAGTTTGGCTCACTTTTTAGTCGAACAATCTCAAGAAACACTCTTTGCAGAAAGCACAGCCTCTGATGTTTGCATGCCTCTTCCTTCCCCACTCAGTGCCCAGTGCTGTGTGACAGGCTAAGGACCCCAACTCAGCCAGCACTCAGTCCAACCAGTGGACTGCTTCAGGGCTGGGAGGTGAGGCCACACAGGCCTCCTGGCTTGTGAAGTGAGATAATTAATTCTGGTATCTCCTCAGGGTGGAGGTGGGGGTTCAGGGAGATGGTAAGAGTGCTGGACACACTGCCTGCACGTGGCCAGCCTGCCCCACCGTGAGCCGGCTTTGCTATCCCTGCTGTAATGCTGTGATCACATTATCCCACCTCCAGTTTCAGAAGCACTTCATGTCCTAGTGCACAAGGTGAGTCGGATCACCCCATTTCACAGAAGAGGCTCAGCCCAGCCTTCAGGATCTCAAGTCCAGGGGCACAGAGCTTTGCTCAGGAAGCCTGAGAGCCCAGGCGTGGCAGGGAATGGAGCTCAGTGATAAACAGTGCATCCCTGCCTGGTCATGGGGCCTGCCTGGGGAGGTTTGGAAGTCAACCCTTTCCTGCAGTCAAGTTGCCTCCTGGGCCTCTGGCAGTTTCTTGGCCATGGCGGAGGCGCATGCTGGCATCACTCGGGCACAGAGAGGTGTTTGTCACCAGCTGCGCAGGCAGGTGAGCGGCCCTGGAAGGCAGCGGCAGGCCCACCCTAGCCGGGAGGGCAGCTCCTCCCCATTGTTCTGGGCCTGGCGTGGCTGCCAGCACAGGAGCTGCCAAAGCGTGTTGGAAACCAGGCAAACACTCACAAACTCAGCCCGGTTTCCACTGACGTCACTGCAGCCCTACCTCATAGCCCGACCCAAACCAGAGGCTCCCAAACACCTTTCTCTGCCTGGCCTGCGAGGCCTGCGCTGGCCATTGGAACTATGCTGGGGCTTGGTCATTCAAATGGAGAACAGCTCAGTGTGGCCCTGGGAGCACAGGGTCTGTGTGCAGTGCCCACGGTCTGCCACAGGTAGAGCCTGGACCCCCGCGGCTCATTGGAGAAGCCCCCAAAGGGGCCCTGGGGAAGACAAAACCTCCAAGTTCTGCGTTATGGCTATTTTAGCGTAAATTAATGTGACATCAGAAAGTGGTGATGCTGGTATTTTTTGCTACTAAAAACCAGATTGAGTACATTTCTGTGTAATAACTAAGAGTTTGAAGGTTGATGAAAAAGGGGCCACATGCTAAACCTGACACACTCAGAGGAGGCCTGCATGGGGACCTTACAAACTTAGAGACCAAAAGTATTCACATCAACCGGTCTGAACACCAACATTCCTAACTAAAAGCCCCGGGGGAAGGGGGGGTGTATGTCCTAGGCCTGTAGCTTCCTTGACAAAGGTCAACCTTTACCTTAAGTGAGCCTGTCCATTATCTTTTTGCATCTAAGATAACAACTTTGAAATGTAGAGTGATCTTCTTTCCCAGACCCCTCAGGGCACAACCCTGGGCACAGACCACAGAACCCCTGGTTATCTCGTTCCCCACATACCATCTCTATGTGCCCTGAATGTTTATTCACTATCCTAGACCCACCAATGCAAAGGAAGTAGGTCTCCCTCTATTCTGCCTTTTTATCCACTCCAAGAGGTCTCCCTCTTTGCTTTCTCCATCCCCCTAATCTACCACCCATGGATTTCATGTAATTCTCTTTACATTTCCTCCTTTTATTCTAATGTATAAAATAAACTGTAAAACTGCCATTCTCCAGAGAGAGCATTTTCTCAATCTGTTGAGATTTTGCTTCCCAGCAATTGTCATCAGTTTGGCAACTTATAAAAATTATCTATGTCAACAGGTTCGAATACATCAAACCAAGGCTGAGTTCTACCAGGACTGTGTGATCTTAGGCAAGTCGCTTAGCCTTTCTGAGTCTCAGGTTTCTCATCTGTAAAATGAATATAACAACAGTATCCACCTTAAAAAGACATTCTGGAATTCAATAAAGTAGAAAACACGTGCAAAATGTGCTGGCAGGATCAGGTACCTAGTGGGCACTCGGCAAATGGATGTTATGAAAGTTATGAATAGATATGACAAATGGCCTCCTGTGCAGCTCCCGCCCCCGCAGGCAGTCACTTCCCTGCCCGACTATGTCCCTGCCACTGCACTCCCACTGCCTGCAGCTGTTGGTGGGCGTGTCTTTTCTTTGAGCTCCCAGTATTCCAGGCCACCAGCTAGGCACTGGGAATAGAACAGCGACCAAAACAGACACTCCCCATCCTCATGGAGCTTTCATTCATATGAGGAGAGTAGGAGACACTATATGTCTGATGGTGCTGAGGACACCTGAGGGGAAAGGTGGTGAGATCACAATTTTAATGTACACCATACGCGTCTATAGACACAGTTGGGGATGGTTTCCATTTTGGATGCGTGGCAATTAACTGGTTAAATAATCAGGAAGGGCCTCACTGGGAAGGTGATATTTCAGCAAAGACCTGGAAGAAGCAGAGCAGCGAGCAATGAGGAAAGTGCTGAAGACAGGAGACAGCAGGTGCAAAGGCCTCGGGTCACTAGTGTGCTTGCCGAGCCTGAGGAACATTCAGAAGGACAGGGCAGCTGCAGCGGCGCGAGCCAGGGTGAGAGGAGTCAGAGATGAGCTCAGGGAGGAAGCGGGCCAGATTAACAGGGCCTTAGAGACTGGTTGGCTTTTTCTCTAAGATGAGCAGCCTTTTGAGGAGAAGAGTGACCTGATCTGACTTTTTTAGAAGGACCACACTGGCTGCTGGGAAGAGGAGGGGCTGCAGTGGGCAAGCGCAGGAGCAGGGAGACCAGAGAGGTCCAGGTGAGAGGTGGAGGTGGGCTGACCAGGAGTGGGAGAGGTGGAACAGCAGGATTCTGAGAACAATTCCAGGATACTGCTATTATAATCTGGTGGTGAATTAGACGTGGGATGACTTCAAGGCTGTTGGCCTGAGCAACCAGAAGAATGAAGTTGCCATTTACTAACAAAGGAAAAACTGGGGTGAACAGGTGGGGATGGAGCGATGGGGAATACCAGGAGTTCATTTCTGGGAAAGATAAGGGTGAGGTGCCTAGCAGATAGTGGAGAGGACATGGCTTATTCGGAAATATGAGTCTAGAGTCAGAGGGTGAGGTCTAGGCTGGAGAAATAAATGTGAGAGTCGTCATGCTTGAAGGTAATCAGAGCCGCAGGACTGGGCAAGATCACCAACGGAGAGAGGTGCGCTGGGCTCTGGGCCCCCAGGACAGAAACAGGAGGAGAAGCCAGCACAGAGGACCGAGAAGGAGCAGCCGTGAGGTGGGAGGAGAGAGTGGTGTTGGGGAAGGAAGTCCAAGAAGAGAAAGGTCAGGCATGTCCCACAGTGCTGACAGGCAAAGTCTTAACGAGGACCAAGAACTGGGCATTGGTCTGGCAAGCAAGGCCACTGGAGTGGAGGAGAGAGGGCAGGCCTGATAGGAGTGAGTTCGAGAACCGCAAAAGAGAGCTTTCTGGAAAGACTGAGTACAGGAACCTCTGTGAGGGTTTTGCTAAAAAGGAGAGCAGAGAAATGGAACAGTGGCTGGAGAGGGGATGTGAGGTCAAGAGAGGATAGTCTTTAAGTTGAGAGAAATAACAGCATGATTGTTGGGAAAATGTGATCATACGGGCGAGGAGGGGGAGAATTGCCGGAGCCGTGTCCTTGAGTAGTGCAAGGAAGGATCTGTGCACGGCTGTCCCCTCCCTCTTGGCCTCACTCCTAACTCATCCTTCAAGGGTCAGCGGATAGGTCACTTTCTCAGGGAAGCTTTCCTGACCCTCCGATAAGGTCAGTTCGCCGATACACTCTTTCATAGCATATGCTTCTTCCCCTTCCAGCACTTGGAGAATGTGTGGTGACGGGTAAGCCCCATGAGGGCACGGGCAGGCTCTGTCCAGCAGTGTCTGGGCAGCCACACGCTGCCTGGCACCCCACAGATGTTCTATGGGTATCTGGGGAAGGTATGAATGACCCAAGAATAGAACTGAAACAACTCCAGAGACACATGTCTGTTTTCTGCTCCCGCCTGGTTTAATCACATTGCAAGGATCAGGACTGTGCAGGGACTGGCTGTGGCAAATATTTGGATTTAAGGAGCTTGGTTGTTTGTTCCTGTTTGGGCTTTACAGCTTGGCTAACACACGAACAAAGCCACGGGGCCGGATACACCCTCCCATTCGCATTGTCTACTAGAAACTGAACACCTTTCATACCATATCTAGAAATTCATTCATTCATCAAACATTCGCTGAACTTCGCTTAGTGCAGCACCCCTGGGATGCAGGATTGACTCAGACACAGTGCCTGCCCTCATGGAACGCAGGGCCCAGTAGATGGAATCAAAAAGGATTCTAATTCCTCAAAACTGTGATCCATGTTACAAAGGGCAAGTCCAGGGGATTATGAACACGTAGAATGGGGAGACTAATGGTCTGAGGGGTGTGGGGAAGAGGAGAAGCAGACAGGACAGCCCTGCCTCTGTCTCCCCTCCCCTCCCCTCCCAGCTCCCAGCTGCCTGCAGGAGGCTCTCGGGCTATGGGCACTGGAGCTGTAGGCACTGGAGCTGGCTCTCGCCTTCCAATGCCCCGTCTCCTCCCTCTCCCTTTCTATCTCTGCTGGGCCTGCCTGTCTCCTTCTGCTGCTTCCAGAGGGCTGCCTCCTGGAGTGCGTTTTTGGAAAGATCTGCCTGGAGAAGGCTGAGCTCATTTATGGCACAGGCCACTGGCAGTGACAGGGCTGTTACTGAGTCTCCCCTCTGTTTACTTTCAGGTTTTCATAGGCTCCGTTCGCAAAGAAAAGCCACCATTCTGCAAAGGACCATGAGGGCGCTGTGCGCGACGTGCTGGTGGCTGGGACTGCTGGCCGCCCTGGGAGCGGCTGCCGGCCAGAAGGAGGGTTTGGAGGGCACAGAGGAGGGCTCCCCAGGCGAGTTCATTTACCTGAACAGGTACAAGCGGGCCGGCGAGTCGCCGGACAAGTGCACCTACACCTTCATTGTGCCCCAGCAGCGGGTCACGGGCGCCATCTGCGTCAACTCCAAGGAGCCCGAGGTGCTCCTGGAGAACCGCGTGCACAAGCAGGAGCTGGAGCTGCTCAACAGCGAGCTGCTCAAGCAGAAGCGTCAGATCGAGGCGCTGCAGCAGCTGGTGGAGGTGGACGGCGGCATCGTGAGCGAGGTGAAGCTGCTGCGCAAGGAGAGCCGCAACATGAACTCGCGCGTCACGCAGCTCTACATGCAGCTCCTGCACGAGATCATCCGCAAGCGGGACAACGCGCTGGAGCTCTCGCAGCTGGAGAACCGGATCCTGAACCAGACGGCCGACATGCTGCAGCTGGCCAGCAAGTACAAGGACCTGGAGCACAAGTACCAGCACCTGGCCACGCTGGCCCACAACCAGTCCGAGATCATCGCGCAGCTCGAGGAGCACTGCCAGCGGGTGCCCGCAGCTAGACCCGTGCCCCAGCCGCCCCCTGCCACCCCGCCCCAGGTCTACCAGCCGTCCCCCTATAACCGCATCATCAACCAGTTCTCCACCAATGAGATCCAGAGCGATCAGAACCTGAAGGTGCTGCCGCCGCCATTGCCCACCATGCCCACCCTCACCAACCTCCCGTCCTCCACAGACAAGCCATCGGGTAAGTTCCTTCCGGGAGCCTGCTCCATCGGGACCTCAGAGCCGGGCACCAGACTTCCCTTGGCTGAGGCCGAGAGTTGGGGAAGAGCCACAGCAGGTTGAAGCTGGGCCAGTGGGCATATAAGCCCTTGGATCCAGCCGCTGGAGCTGGTGGGGTGCAAGGGGGACCACATTCTTTAGATGGATGCTCTGAGGTAGAACCAAGAAACTGGGGGAGTCTCAGAACACAATAAGTGCTCTCTGGCCTCTGACAGGAGAGAACCAAACCTGCGGTTTTCTGGGCTCGGCATGAGACGCTCTGTGCTGGCGGGTAGGGTGTCTCACCTGCAAGCTCTTGTGCTGCGCCTGGCACAGAACTGCGTTGGTAAGTGCCCAGTGGAGAAGCGGCAGGCCGGAGGAAGAGTGTGTTCACATTGAAAGTATGAGAAACACATTGCAGGGCTGGGGCACGGGAGGGACTACTGTTAAAGCCCACACATTTGCTGGAGTCTGGTGCTGTCTAGAATTTCTAGTGATGATTCCATAGACTCTCAAATGCAGGTTTCACCATAAATGTAAAGTATAGTGATTCTCAGAATATCATTATGGGGGAGAATGGAGCTGTTTTTAAGTTTTGAAGCTTGACCAAGATACTGGCACTAGGCAATCTCGTGTATATGACATCATGAACTGCTACAGCTCCTTACAGAAGATAGGCTAATAGGATAAGTAACCTGCTCATGGGTTAGGACCCTCGGGCTGGATGTGGCTTCAGACCTTTCACTTTGAATCCAGGGCTGACTCCGTGCTCTGGGAATCCTCACTCCGGGGGGAGGCCCAGCTCTCGAAGCTCAGCCTCTCATTCACCCAGGACCCTGCAAACCTCCCGAATGGCTGTCACATGAGAATTAGATTCATCTTTGCAAAAACTAACCACAAATCTGCTCCAAGTCCATGATGTGGGTACCACTTCACTGTATAAACAGGGAGATATTTTTACTGAAACTATCCTATTTTGCACATATTTCACACTTCTGAAAATAACCACTGCTACTGGGAAGAGCAGCTTCTTGCTAATTCCAGGGAGGGCTGAACCTGCATCCAGGAGGGTGGCCTCTGCAAAGAAGGGCTACACTGTCTGCAGACCTGTGGGGCGGGGCAGAGCGCCCGCCTGCAGCCCCTCGAGGAAAGCCCCCCACTGGGTGTGCGGGTAGGAACACACGCTCTGGAGCAGACTGGCCTGGCTCAAACTCTAGCTCCCCCACGGATTAGCTCAGGATAGTAAGCAAGTCCCTCCACCCCGCAGAGCCTCAGTTTCTCCATATGTCAATGGGGATAGGTTGAAATCGTGCCTACCTGAGGATTAAATGAAATAGTGCAAAAAGTGTGTTTAGCACAGTACTGGTCTCATGTAGTTTCAATACATGGTAGCTATGAGTCTCCTTTGGTCTTGGTCTCTTCATCTTAAAATGAGATTGAAATAAACAGTCCCTCTTTATCTCTGGGTTTCTACCACTGATCTACAGTCTAGAGCAGGGGTGGGCAAACTTTTTGACTCGAGGGCCACAATGGGTTCTTAAACTGGACCGGAGGGCCGGAACAAAAGCATGGATGGAGTGTTTGTGTGAACTAATATAAATTCAAAGTAAACATCATTACATAAAAGGGTACGGTCTTTTTTTTTTTTTTTAGTTTTATTCATTTCAAACCGGCCGGATCCGGCCCGCGGGCCGTAGTTTGCCCACGGCTGGACTAGAGTCACATGATCAACTGCACATGTGTCTGTTTTAAATCAGAAGCTCCAAAGAGAGGGCAGGGCGTGTTGATACATCTTGATAGAACACTCAGAGGGTAAAACGTGCCCTTTGGCACCAAATAAAGGCTCAGCTGAATGTTACTATCATCCTGACGGGAGTCAGGCCGACCTCAGTGGGTGAGGAATAGATGTCCTCTCACCTAAGCATCTCTGGTTTCTGACTCGACAGTGCCAGGACATTGTGGCTTCACATGAGCTGATGAATACAGTGTAGGAATAAAGACCTAGCTCTGCATCCACCCCTTGTTAGCTGTTTGCTCCTGAGAAAGTTACTTAACCCTGAGCCTCAATTTTCTCCTCTGTAAAGTGGGAACAAGAGTTATAATATCACAGTTTGTTGTGGAAACTCAGTGCAGCCAGGCATGCGTGATATTACGTTCCACAGGACAGCCAGCAATGGCAGAGCCCCTTCTCTGTGCTCATCACAGAGCTGGACTAGGGGAGCAGGGACTCAATCTGGGGGAGGTGGCAGAGGCATGAATGCACTGGGACCCATCCATTACCCACCAGTCTACCCTATAAAGTTGGCACATCAGGTCTGACAAAGGATCTCTCTGAGAGAAAGCATCCATCAAGGTCAAAATTTCCAGAACGTTCTGAGAACTTCTGGGACCAACATAACAAAGTACCTGAAATCAGGGACACAGTGAAAATCGTGGGCTGCGCAGTCACGGTGGCAACACCATGGTGTGCTCCGTGTCCCCTAGAGGGGCACGTGAGGGCAGCAGGACATGAGGCTGCCCGGAGTAGAAGGGGAAGCTGCACAGAGGTGGTGACCTCAGGGCTGACCTTTAGGGATTTGTGTGGGCGTTTACCAGGTGGACTTGGGAGTTAGGAAACCGAGTTACCAGTGGGTCTCAGATGCAGGTGAGTCCCTGCAAAGACCCAGGCCCCTGGCCCTACTTCTGGCACCTCAAATGGTCCGGATCCCCTGCGGCTTCACATTCACAGTGCAGCGTGGGCTTGTGCAGCCAAGGCTCTGCCCCCACCCAACCCCTTCCTCTCCCACTGAGGAAAGCACACCTGCATGGGAGGGTATGGCAGTGATTTTATGGTGAAAACTGAAACGCACCTTTTTTTTTTTTTTTAAGCAAAGCCCTCCCAAGTGTTGGTACCGAATGTTAGTAACAGATTCCTTATGACCCTTCTGACCACTGAGCTCCCACACAGCTGAGACTGAGCACCTGGCTGTGGATGCTGAAAGGGCAGACAGAGCCATGAAGAGCGGGGCTGGGGCCCTTCCCTTTCCTGGGGCTGGACTAAGCGGAGAGGAAAAGACAGATGGCCTCTCTCAGCCAATCAGCAGAGAGCGCTTATCAGCCCTGTTCTGAGAGCTGGGGCAGGTTCTGGGCCTGGAAAACAAAACCTCTTCTATGCTCCTGCCCAACAGATTCTTTGAGCCCGGGGACATCACTCAGCCAGAAACACCTTGCAATTAAACACCTTTGCACTTGGCAGCTTCTAAATCTTTCCTTCCGCAATCTCAGAGCCATCCACTCTTTCCTCATTGTCTAGGCAGCCCAGCCCACAGCGCCCTTCCCCAGGGGACTAGGGAGCCACGGCTGCTTATCTGAGCTGCACTCTCCAGCCTGCTCCAGACAGAACAGGCTGGCCCAGGGCCAGGTCTAGGTGCTCAGAGCCTGAGGAGGGAGACCGGCAGCCTCCGCTTCCCTGGCATCTCACTTGGGTTTTGTCCTGTCTCTCTCAGGTCTGAGGAGGCCTGGGCATTTCGGTTAGGATGATGCCAGTGATAAGGCCTGGGCCAACTGGCCCTGCCAGTGCCCTCTCCTCGGGGTCCTGCTGCCCTTCCTGCCTCGCTTCCTCTCCACTCTTTCTCAGGCTCACACGTCCCCTGACCTCCTTCTCCAGCTGTGTGCCTTCGACATACACACATGCACACACATCTATCGGGCCTGTTGGAGAGAAAGGATGCGTGAGGCAAAGGAGAAGACAGGATGGAGCCTCAGCTCTGCTCTCAAACGGGTTCTGGGAGGCCTGGGACACCCTTCCTCAGCTCAGCCCAGCCCAGGCACAGCCAGGCACAAGTCAGCCCTCCGCCCAGCACCCTCCTAGAGAGGAAAGAAAGGAAAGGCACTGCTACCACCAGCTGTTGCAGTGAGGCCTGGTCTGAAACGAATCTTTGAAAACCAAAAGGAGTAGGCATTTCTAGCTGTTTTCTCTCTTGAGGCAGATAACATAATCAGCTCAGTTTGTTTCTCAATAGAGTCCGAAGGGGCCACAGAATCATAAAACATTAGAGTGTGTTAGAGCCTCTTTGCCTTCCTGCCCAGGGCCTGTCAGTGCAGAGCCAAGATTGGTCCTTGGACTTCCAACATCCAGGACAGCGATTTTCAACTGGTGGCCTCAAGAATTTTTAAAACATGCAATACCTGACTAGTCAGGGGCACTGGCTTTTTTCCCCTTAGACTGTCAAATAAAAATATGGCAATGGCCCAACACAATAGCCGTCTGGTGGGAGTGAATCAAAATTATATCTATCTTTTTGTCAAATTGGCAAAAAATATATTTGTTGGTGTGCCACAGAATTTTAATAATTAGTTTAAGTGTGCCATGAGATGAAAAATGTTTTAACGGCTGATCTAGGATACGGAGGTTCAGAGGTTAAGTAACTTAGCCAAGATTACACAGCTATTAAATAGCTCAGCCAAGGCTCAAACCCAAGTCTGTCTTAACCACTCTGGGATACTGTACATTTCCATGGAAAGGCTGGAGGGGAACCGGTGTGAAAATCACTCTATAAATGCCTGCCCCGGCCCAGGTGCCAGCTGCTGGGACCTGACCCTCTATCACTATTTCATGTACCAGGTTCCAAGCAGCTCCTTGTAAAAGAGCTCTGGGAACAGCATTGGCGAACTTACTACTAGAACTTTCACCTTTCTAATAACAGGAGACATTTTTGCTGAGAACCCAGAGACACAATGTTGCTGCCTCCTTGCTCAGGCCTAGGAGGAACCAATTGAACCAACTGTCTGTGGCCAGTTCACTATTCACAAAAAGATTGCAGTGAATTTATGCCGCAAAAAAAAAAAAGGGGGGGGGGAGAGAACAGAATTAAGTTAGCATCACAATACAGCATGTCTAAAACAGTCAAGCTCTCCCACAGAAAATATACGGTGCACCTGACTTGTAGTAAATAGACCAACCGAAGCCGTAGATATATCTGG
Organism: Myotis daubentonii; assembly: GCF_963259705.1. Lineage (NCBI taxonomy): Eukaryota > Metazoa > Chordata > Mammalia > Chiroptera > Vespertilionidae > Myotis > Myotis daubentonii. The sequence goes on along the minus strand of NC_081850.1, from coordinate 75,983,937 downwards.
ACAAATTCTCTAGGACTACTTCAACATATAGGTAAATGTAAAGTCCTCATTTCTTTAAATAGGTTAACTCTAAATACATAAAACTCAATAACTCTGAATATAGCTAAGTCTAAAGTCCTCATTTCTTTAAATAGGTTAACTCTAAATATATAAAACTCAGTAGCTCTGAACTGCTCCTAGGGCAGTGATGGGGAACCTTTTGAGCTCGGCGTGCCAGCATTTTGAAAAACCCTAACTTAACTCTGGTGCTGTGTCACATATAGAAATTTTTTGATATTTGCAACCGTAGTAAAACAAAGACTTATATTTTTGATATTTATTTTATATATTTAAATGTCATTTAACAAAGAAAAATCAACCCAAAAAATGAGTTCGAGTGTCACCTCTGACACGCGTGTCATAGGTTCGCCATCACTGTCCTAGGGCCACTTTGGTGGCAACCGTGCAGGCCAGAAAGGACAGGCAACTCGAACGAGTATTTTCCTAGGTAGATTTTTTCCCCTTTTATTTTATTTCCTGCTATGAGGTGGGAAGTGTGTACATTAGGCTGTGGTTCCGTAGCACAGTGGCATGTTTTAAAATAGAGAATGAGATGTATCATACTGTGGCTTCCATTCCTTCTGGAAGTCAAGCAATCTTCAATCCAGGTGAAACGCTATTGGTCAGGTGTTCTGCCAGCTCTAACCAACCAGCTTCCAAGCCTGAAGTGCTGTTGGGGGGCAGGAGAAGCACCTGGGAACTGAGGATGGCGAGGGGGACTCCAGCCACGGCTGACTGGGCCTTTCCATCACAGAGGCTGAGGGGAGCCCAGCCCAGCCCTCAGGCCTCCAGAGCTCGTGCTGTGCACTGCACTGCGCTGTGCAGTTTCTAGTGTTATTGTTGAACAAAATAAGATTTCCAAATTCATTATGAACTACGTAATCCAGTGATATTTCAAAGAGCATTCTTTGCTAGCTTCCTGATAAACAAAAGCCACTCCAGTTCGAGCTGGGTCATCTGCCTTGTAGCTTTGCTTTCTCTTTTCCCCTCCTGGGTACCTCGGGGACCAGGTCACAGAGAGCCTTTGAGTGCGATGGCGAGCTCTTCCTCTATGACGCAGGCCTTTTCCAAGGAAAACATTTGGCTAAGTGCTCCGGCTATTTACGCCCCAGAGATAAACTATCAACTTGTTACAGTGATCTGGCATCCTGACGGGGAAATCGCAAGTTTGGCACTAAGGAAACTGGAAGTTATCTAGAAAATCCTGGAGCTCAGGCATCTGCAGCCAGCTCACTAGTCAACAAAAGGATTGCTGTGGCGAAGCTACGCTGGGGACTGTATCAAAACCCTGAGATGCTCCCTGAGAAAGTGACAAGGAAAGGAGAACTGAGTTAGCATCCTCCTGCCGTGTCTAAGCGGAACTGGTTAGGTTTGCTGAGTGCAGTGGGCAGCCTGCTGCTGTAACAGGAACACCGTGCACTTCCCAGTGGCCTCTGTCGGGGCAGGAAGGACGCAGGCAGCAGGATGTGCCTCCTATGCTCCCCAGGGCAGAGGGGCCCCTGCCATGACTCTGGAAGTAGAGCATGTGACATAAGCCTGATGATTCTGGCCCAGCACCCCAAGATGAGCCAATGGGGCTACAGGCCCCAGAGTGGCTTTATGTCATTTTTTAAAATGGATAAATGATTATCCCTTAATAGATTTTTTTTTGATAGAATAATTTAAGTTAAAATTAGTGCACATATAGAGAATAATTTCGCTTAAAATGTTTAGTTTAAGTGACAAATAGTTTTCTTTATTAAATTTCTAAATGTTAACATTAAGTGGAATGCTAGAGTCACATCCAAAAGAACAGACCATCCATCCTGTGTTGACTTTCTACGACCCGCTGCCCAGGCTCCCCCAGCACAGGTTTCCTCTCCCACGGTTTGGTCTGCATCCTGATTGCCCCCTGTCGTGGGGTCCCTTTCCAGATGGATTTATTATTATTATTGGTCCTCAGACTGAAAAGAACAGAATGAGGATGACAAAAGGATTGCAGCTGATGGTGGTGAGGAAACGGGAGATGGAGGAAGGCATGTGGGGTGCTAGGCTGGGAAGATCAACCCATAATCACGGCCCCTGAGAAGGTTCCTGCCCCGAAGGAGCCCACAGTCTGGTGGGGAGTGAGACCCCAACAATCCTAATACAGTGTGACAGCCACGGCACAGTGAGGCAGAGGGACCAGGACTAAGAAGGCAGAGCTGAGTTCTAATCCCAGATCGCCTACTTTCTGCCGAGCCTTAGTTTCCTCAATGCTGCAGGGACTCCTGAGGATGAGATGAAAGAGTGAGTAAAGGCTCTAGGTACACGGTCATCATCACTCTTACTGCATTCCAGAAGAGAGAAATAAGCAAGACGGGGGAAGCCCGAGGAGGATAAGCAGCTCCTCTGAGGTTGGGAAGCCTTCCTGGAGGAGGGGGTGAGGAGGGCTGAGGGCCTTGCAGTGAGTTCTCAGAACCACTGCCAACATCACCAAGAAATCTCGAGGACTGGGCCTAGTGCTGGACAAGTGTCCTGTTTTCAGAAAGAGAAAAAGGATGAAATACTAGAACTATATACTAATTGGCTTATGGTCAAGCCCCAGAAAAATTATGGAAAAGATTATAAAGAGGAGTTTGTGAGCATTTGGAAAACTAAAAGGTGATCAATGAAAGCCAACATGGATTCTCTAAGAACAAGCCCCTAAGCTGATTCCCTTTCCTGGAAATGGTGGAGGGGCTGGGAGCCTGCAGGATCGCCACCTGTCCGTATCGTGGGTCTGATAGGCTCTTCCAAGATCTGGGATTAGAACTCAGCTCTGCCTTCTTAGTCCTGGTCCCTCTGCCTCACTGTGCCGTGGCTGTCACACTGTATTAGGATTGTTGGGGTCTCACTCCCCACCAGACTGTGGGCTCCTTCGGGGCAGGAACCTTCTCAGGGGCCGTGATTATGGGTTGATCTATGGGTAGACCAGCACCAACAGTCTCTGGGCATCCTCATCACTGCACCCAGGCAGCCTCCGTGCGCTGCCCACCTCTGCAACCTCCCTCACCCATGCAGCCTCGGGCACCGCGGACCCACGCACCGCACCGGAGCCCCAGGACTCCACTCGCGCGGGTCCTGGGGAGCCACAGGGAGCTGCTCACCTCTCACACCAGGAGTCCACCACCGCCCCTCCTGTTCTAACCTCTTCTTTCTAAAATTGCTTGCAAGTCCTTGTTTCTCCTCTGCCCAAGGTATTGATGGAAACCAAGGAGTGAGCACTGCGTATCCTGAGGTCAAACTGGCAGGAGCAGGATCCCCATGAGCTCTTCATGGGCCTAGGAGTTCTGGTTTGGGAGGCCTCAGAGTGTACCGAATGCATGGAAACACGCCCACCTCACACACCTCTGTACTTTCTGCTGTAAGAATTCTAAAAGGATTTTAATAATTTTGCTTTTGAAATCATTTGGCCAAGAGTAACACAATTTATGGTTGGCTCTGATTTCTCGGCAAACATTAGGCATGTTCAGAAATTCTTGGGGAGTGAGAAAAATCTACCTACAAATTGTTTTCAAAAGTAATAACATTTTAATGAAGACTAAATTTAACAATTAATGAATTTGACAACTTGTTAAACTTTGCAGAAATTTAATTACCTGCTTATAAATTTTGATTTTGTAGTTCTCTTTTCATATTTTAGAGCGAACTGATTTTCTTAGGCCTCGAAAACTTTCATAAGCTCCTGAGCAGCTCACTGGCCCTGTGCCCATCGTCTGAGGGCAGGTTAAGTGGCCTCAACAGCAGGCATGAGCATCTGGACCCTCTCCCCGGAAGGACCAGAAACAACGTTCATGATTTCAACTCTTGAGCCCTGCAGGAACTTGAACTTGAGATGCCTGTGGGAACGCACTAGCTTCCTGGTATTTAGGTTATTGTTTTGTACTCTGGTTCACTCAAAAGTGGTGACTGACATAGAATATATATGTTCATAACTAAAATATTACTTCCCCAAGCCTGCTGGATAGACAAGGCGTGAGTGGGCAGCACCTATAATTGACCCTCCACAGGTGTCTGCTCACCTACCTGCAGGGGTGTCCAGGCTGTCCCTGGCTGGGCAGGACTCCACCTAAGCATGCTCCACATGCCCCGGCTCTCAGATAGGTTAATGTGGCTAGAAAAGTCCAGGTCAAATTTCAACAGCTAGTCATTTCTTCTGTTAGAGAAGCGTTTCAGGGAGTGGCGGAAAGACTTTTTGGAGAAAGACCATCAGTGGGAATAATTGAAACCAGCATACAGTTCTCACGCAAGAGCAGTGTGTCTCAGTGACATCACAAAAGCCTCCTCCATACCCACGTATGAACTAACACATCCCTAGAACATTCTCCACAGGCCACGGGACCTCTGCACAGCCTCAGGTGGTCATGCCCAGAGCCTTGTGCATCGTGGGTGAAGAGGCCTGTCAGGCTGCTGGCCAGCCACTCGGCCTCGTCCAGCTCATGGCCAGGCAGGACTCTGCCCTGCCCCCTCACCCCAGACAAGCCAGGGAAGAGAGGCATCACTCCTGCCCACACAGGCCCCATGGTCTACCCACATCTCAGCTGCTGGCCTCGGGAGCTTCCAGCCACCCTGGGAAGACATTCATGAGGCCATTTTCCCAGCAGGAGGGTGGCTGCATGGAGAGGTGGTGCAGTTCGCGAGCCTGTTTCTCTGCTGGGGCCTGGGTGGGCAAGTTGGGCTGCCCGGGACCCAGGGAGGGAACCAGGACTAGGAAGTTACACGCAGGTCTGGCCTGGCTATAGGCTCCACTCTTTTAGCAGAGAGGCCCTGCACTGGGGACAGCCTGCCCGGGACCCGTCATCAGTATGTGGTGCCTGAGTGGCTATGTTCCTTGGGTGCCTGCCCCATTTTCTGTCAAGAACCCCAGCCAGGAGGAGGGGCGCAGGGAGGGGACTGTGGCACCCAAACCTGATCACCTCCACACCTACCAAGTTTGGCACTGAGGTTTGGGAGCCCAAGACCTGTATGCCTGTGTTCCCGTTGCCACCTTCCTTCTCCGGAGGCCTCCCTATGCCGCTTTCCTAAGGAATCTCGCAGACTCAGCGCGGCCACGGGGGCTGCGCTTCTCTGCACGTGGAACATCCCGCGCCCGCAGCCCTAGAGTGCAAATACGGTCTTTATAGACGAGGTCGGGGCGCTCACTCCACTCAGAGCCCTGTGCGGCCGAGTCAGTGTTGGCCTGGCGCTCCAGGCACGGCTGCCCTTCAGAAGGGGAGCCAAGGGAAATACCGCCGGGCACTTTGCACTGTTCCAAAGGGAGAGCTCTGCCACGCACACCGAGAACTCAGCTTCATTGACAAAAAGATCCCCATTCTCCACCTCAGTGTATCTCTGGGGCCCTCTCCTCTGCAGTCCCGGCTGTTAACATATGCCTTCATGGAAACATCTGTCAGTAAATAACCTTACACTTAGTCCTGGAAATTCAAAAGCAGAGACGGTGACTTGTTTGTGTGGGATGGGGAAGGTGGGCAGTGAACAACTTCAAAACTGTCAGCTCTCATCTATCAGAGGAAAGGAAGAGAGGACCCTCGGTGACACCTGCCCCGGCTGCCTTGTGCTGGGTGCTCCTGTATTCACGAGACCATGGGAAGAGGCAGGGTTCTTTCCCTGTTTACAGAAGAAGAAACTGAGGCTCAAGGACCTGTCCAAAGTCCCACTGTGAGGAGACGAGGCCACAGAAACTTGAGCCGAGGGCTCTTGACTCCCAGTCTGGGGTCCTATCCCAGCCCCACACTTTCTCCGCGGAGTCCTCAGTAGTCGGACGCCTCACCTGGCCCTCCCCAGCGATGCCTGTATATATAACAGGCACAGATTTCTCATCAAAGGAGGATGTTCTGAACTGGCCATTTCAATGGCACCGCATGACAGTCTTAGTGCTGCCATCTTCTGCTCTTCCATCCATTTGCCAACTTTTCAGTGCTAAGTATTTTTCTGACTAATTTTCACCCATCATTTAATTTTCTGACCTTTGCCAAAGGCAAAGGGAGGTTTGAATGCAGGAGATCTGCTGGAGCTCAGCAGGGGTTTGAGAGAAAACTGTTTGGAAATGTGGTTACTGACGGGAGCTAATGTATCCTGGGTATCGTGGGAAAAGCAGGGTGCAGGAGACATGTGGAGTTTTGTTGTGTGTATGTTTTTTGTAACAGTAGGAGATACTAAACACTTGTATGCCATTTCATACCTATTCCATGATTTTAGAAAGCATGCCATACCTAAAAGCCTTCAAGGAAAGATTTCCCAGATTTGCCTTATAAATTGTAAAGGAGCTCTGGCCAGTGTGGCTCAGTTGGCTGAGCAGCATCCCATGCACTGAAGGGTCTCGGTTCAGTCAGGGCACGTGCGGGGGGCAACTGATTAATAGTTCTCATTCATATCAATGTTTCTCTTTCTCTCTTTCCCTCTCCCTTCCCCTCTCTCTAAAATCAATTTTTAACAACCTTTAGAAAAAATATTAAAAGGGGAAATTTCTTCTACATCATAAAAATTACTAATATAGTTGAAATATGGGCAAAGAACACCAAAAGGTAACATAGAAGAAAACCAAATTATCAGTAAAGATGTTTTTTGAAGGGTATAACACCTTGACAAAGAAGAAGTATAAATTTTTATATTATTAACCTGGCTGACTAGCAAAGATTAAAAACAGTCTGAGGGACACAGAGACAAGTCAGCCTGGGCCTCCCTACCCTGGAGTTCACTCTGGCTGGAGAAAAAGAAGAGAGCTACAGTGTGTGGTCGCTGAACCACCCAAACCTGGATTCAGATGCTGGATATGCCCCTCACCAGCCATGTGACTTCAGGGGTGTCACCCGGAGGACGGGTGTGTAAATACACGGATGGGGGTATGGTGAACACTCACTCCATGCTGGCTGGGAGGGGTGTTTTATTGTTGCTACCACTCCAGTCAGGGTTCTCTTAGAGCTAGGGATTCATCATCTGGGTTCAGAGGTCTATTTATTTACCTTCTGAAATTATAAGCAAAGTTGTGTGAGTCTGTGGATTTTTCTAAATACAGATCTAGAGCTTTCCCAACATTTTTAAAGAGACCAGTGGCCCCAAAACATTTAAAGAGAGCTCTTTGTAGAAATGCCAAAGGTAAAGCTAAAACCATGACAGCACCCACAAAAGTAGCTCAGGCTGGGAACCACAAGGCTGGCCGGCCCTTCCCCCGAGCGCTGCGCAGGAGCCCTGCAGGGAGAGCCAGTGCTGGTCTCAGGGGCGTATGCTGAGGCTCTGCTGGTCTCCGGCACCAGCATCCCCACCAACGGCCTCCCCTGTGCCTCGGACTCGGGAAAGAGCTAGAGCCTCCACGCCCACAGCAGCTCTGCTCCAGCTGTCGGGGACAGACTCCCATTCTCTGCCCTGGTCCCTGGGGCTGTGGGCTGAACACAACCAAAACCTTTTTCTCCTTCATGAATGCTCTTTCTGGGTCTGGCCTCCCCTTCCCAGGACGGAAGAGGCACAAGGCGAAGGGAGCAGCCGCTTGTGCCACATCTGCTACCAGGCGGTGTGGAGGGTACTGCCCACCCCTCGGAGGGGAGAGGGGGTGGTGAACAGGTAAATGAGTGGGAAGCCTGTCCCTGAAGCATGACGGGAGGAGCCTCCTGGGTAACTGTCGGCCTTAAGCACCCACACCGACCTTCCTTCTGGGGGCTGTCTGGGCACTGGGGACAGGGGGGGGGCGAGCCAGGCCAGCCCCGCCTTCCCATCAGGTTTCCAGGGAGGTTGCCCTAACCCAACAGCAGGGGCTCAGGAAAAGCCCCCTGAGATGTGCCACGAAGACCGAAAAACCCCAACTTTTCCTGTTCTGCCATCACATGTAGACTCATCACGCCCAACCACCATCCAGGAAGGAATCTGAGAAGTTTGATGTACACAGGCGAGCTGAGCATCCAGCCCCCAGAGTCACCCCTCCCCGCTACACACAGAGGGAAGCACAGGATTCCCAGGAGCACAGGTCCAGAGAAGGCTGGTGAGGGCATCAGAGCAGCCCCACCCTGGGCTCCTGCTGCCGGCAGGTCCCCCCGGGCCTGGGTCTCAGTAAACAGTTGTTGAGTAAACATACAAATTAACAGAAAGAACAAGATGGGACTTTCCTAGCATGTTCGATCTTGCGCATCTCGGATTGGGGAATATTTTGAAGAGAAGCTGAAGCAAAGTATGTGATTTTATTTATTTTAAAATGTGTCGCTAATAAGATATGTAGCTCAATGGCTAGGTCCTGAAAACCTTCTCAAGGTTCCTCAGATGAATGAGGAAGAAGACATCAGCCTATTTGGAACTTGGTGACTCAAGTTTGTTGATGGGACCAACATCCAAACACAGGAAACCACCAGGGGGATGGGAGCGGGAGAGGGGAGACCTACAGTAGCCATTTGGACCCCAAGAGAGACCCATTCCTTCTGAATCAAACTCTGTGACATCACAGAAAATCACAGAGCAGATCCAGTCTCCGCTTCAGAAGAGCCGTGGACAGGGTGCATCCTAGACACTATCCTTTAAGTCCATGGCCTGCCCGTAGAACTGCAACCTCAGGCGTGTGAACTCCAGCATCTGGCCCTCCGTGAGCTTTCCTTGGAAAATACACAGGCTGAGCTAAAAGAGCACTTGGTCCCCCAAAAGGATGTTTGGAGGCCAGTGTCTGAATCTCAGAAGCATCCTGAAATCGCTGGCTGTGTGGCCAGATTTGGGGCCCTGCTTGCGTCCCTGTGACTACACGGAAATTCATTCATGAAAAACTGTGGCAGCTGCCAGTAAGCACGGCCCTGACAAGGCGGGTAGGAGTCAGAGCTGAGGCGCCAGCCGGCTGGGCCCACAGGACTCGAGAAGAGCAGCAGGCATCTCCCCGACGGGACGAGGCGGCCGGAGCCGCACAGCACTGATGAATCTGCTGCATTTGGTGGGCACTCGTCTCTCTTTGCCACTACAACCAACTTTAAAAGAGAAATCACTCCAGGAACTCCACACAAATGATCTCAGTAACCCTTACCACCTTAAATGAGGCAAAGATGATCTCCCTTCTACAAGCTGGGGAAACTGAGGGCAGGGAGAGGTAAGGAAGCTGGCCCAAATCACATGGGGGGGACGAGGGGGAAAGTGTTCCTGGGGTCCAGGCATCCTGCCCCAGCCCTGAGCTCCTAACTGTATATCACATTACAGTGGTCCCCCCTTCTCCTTGGGGGATACGTTCCAGGGTCCCCAATGGATGCCTGAAACCACAGATAATACCAATACATAGGTATGTATGATTTTTCCTATATATACCTATGATAAAGTTTAATTGGTGAATTAGACACAGTAAGAGCTTAACAATAAAAATAAAGCAGTCATAACAACATACTATAATAAAAGTTATATGAATGTGCTCTCTCTCTGCACACCAGCACACATTTCTTTTTCCTTTTGCACAATTTCACAGACAGAACATTCATTCTTATCTCAGATCTTAGCAACTTCAGCATACAATTTTTTTTTCTTTCCTTATTAAATCGAGAACTTTCACCGTTTTGCTTCAAGGAAGCACTATACAGCTTCTCTTTGGCATATCAGAATGGCCAGCATTGCTGCTCTTGCACTTTGGGGCCGTGGTTAAATGAGATAAGGTGACTGGAACAACGGCCTGCGATGCAGCAGCAGTCGAAATGATAACGGAGATAGATGGCTGCTGAGTGACTAAGGGCAGGGAGTGTGCACAGCGTGGATACGCTGGACAAAGGGATGAAGGGATGATTCACGTACCAGGCGGGATGGAGTGGAGGGTGTGAGATTTCATCACGCTACTTAGAACAGGGCACAATCTAAAACTTATGAATTATTTATTTCTGGAATTTTGCATTTAATATTTCATACCATGGTTGACTGTGGATAACTGAAACTGCAAAAAATGAAACTGTGATGAGGGGGGGTACTGCCACAGAGGTAGTGCCCGCGTAAGGTGCAGCCAGGGTGTATGAATGCGACTCAATGGCCTGGCCACGGCCTGTGACCTGTGCGTGTCTGTGTCCCCAGGTCCGTGGAGAGACTGCCTGCAGGCCCTGGAGGATGGCCACGACACCAGCTCCATCTACCTGGTGAAGCCAGAGAATACCAACCGCCTCATGCAGGTGTGGTGTGACCAGCGGCATGACCCTGGGGGCTGGACCGTCATCCAGAGGCGCCTGGACGGCTCTGTCAACTTCTTCAGGAACTGGGAGACGTACAAGGTGAGACCACAGGGCCTGTCTGTGCTGCCCACTTTGAGAGGCCTGGCTGACCAGGGAAGGAGCCACTGGGAGGGAAGGTGCCCGCTGACCTGTCAGGGCCTGTGCAACCCCAAACAGTAAACACCTGAGGCAAGAAGGATACTGACAGGGCCATCTCTGCAGACCCACCAGGGCTGGCGAGGGCCAGTAGCTCCCTCCTGCCTGCCGCTCGCCACTGCTGGGAGACAAGAGTCCCAAGTTCCGACCACAAGCTCCAAGATGGGTACGGTGGCCCCCACCCCAGCCTGGGTGTGGGAGCAGCTCACTCCCAGTTGGGCTTCCCTGGGGAAGACGTTCGCACAGCCCAGAAGGGACAAGTCCCCATTCCCAGGGTGGATACTCATTCTCACAGTAGGAAAGGCTACTAGGACTCGGTCGTGCCTCTGCCTCCTTCCTCTAAACAAGGAGGTGGTGACAGGGACAACCAGAGCAGCTCGGCTTACTGGGTGCCCGCCACGCACCAGGCAACACCCGAGTGCTGCCATTCAGTACTGCATTTAGTCTCACGTCAGCCCTAGGAGGCACATACTGGTAACGGCCCGGTTTATAGATGAAAAAGTGAAATAACTCGCTCAGCTTGCAAGTGGTAGAGCAGTGTCCAGAGCCTAGGCCTCTGACAGCAAAGCCTACAAACCCCCCCGGCCAGGATGCCTGTCGCGGCTCTGCTGGGCCCCCTCCTACCCTGGCTGCCCTCCGACCCACCTCCTGCCCGGCTTATGTCTTGGCTTCTCCTCTCCCTCCTCTTTCCTCCTCCTTTCTGTATTCTCTATCTCAGAGACAGTGGAGCACGGTGGTAAGACTGGGCTCTTGGTTCAGATCCCAGCTCACCCCCCAGCACCTTGTGATGCAGGGCTTTCTGGGCTCCAACACACTTTCCAGGGGGGACAATGACAGCACCCAGCTCTTAAGAGCTGGCAGGAGTTGGTGAAGTTCTGATAACAGTGCCAGTATAGTCTTGAGCTCACCAAATACTATTATTACTATTATTATTATTATTAATGAATCCATCTATTTTCAAGACTTCAGTGGCCATGACTCAGCTGATGACTCCCCAAACTACATGTAACACAGTAACAAAAGCACCAGATTTTAGACCTCAGAGGGAGCCCAGGTGGATGTGGCACATGTTTGTCACAGATCACACCTGTCTGTGCTTTAATGTTTGCATGACTCTCACACAGCCCACCCCAGAGAAGAAAAGCGAAGCTCAGAGGAAGTAAGCACTTGTCCGAGGAGCTCTGTTGCCTGCCTGCTGTGTGCTGGGCTCTCCATTTATTTACCTTGCCTCATGTTTCCCTGCAGACCGTGCGGGGAAGGGAATGAAGGGAATATAGCATCCCGCGTGTCCACGCAAAGCCTAGCACAGAGCAGGCACTCTCTAAGTTGCCTTGATGATGCATGATTGAGGCTCAGAGAGATGAAGTGACTCATCAAGTCACAGCCAAGCAGAGGAGTGGGGATTTGAACCCAGGCCTGCCTTAGGCGCTGCCTGTGTCCAGGCCCTCTGTCCAGGGCTGTGCACCTGACGGCCAGGCCCTGCTGGCCGAGGGCCCTGCATAATCCTCACTAACGCTCTCCTGTGTTTTCTCCAGCAAGGGTTTGGGAACATCGACGGTGAGTACTGGCTGGGCCTGGAGAACATTTACTGGCTGACGAACCAAGGCAACTACAAACTGCTGGTGACCATGGAGGACTGGTCTGGCCGCAAGGTCTTTGCAGAGTATGCCAGTTTCCGCCTGGAGCCTGAGAGCGAGTATTATAAGCTGCGGCTGGGGCGCTACCATGGCAACGCTGGCGACTCCTTCACCTGGCACAACGGCAAGCAGTTCACTACCCTGGACAGAGATCACGATGTCTACACAGGTAGGACCGTTCAGTCAGACCCAGGTGGAGGACCAAGAACAGAGGTCAACCACAGCCAGTCCCAGACACCAGGGCCTGAGAACAGGGAGATCCCCGGGTCCAGCTGCCTAACCCTGTCCCTGCCCCTGAAGGCCCACTCCTCTGCCCACTGGCCATAGGTCCCCTTTGCAAAGCTGGGTCAGAGTGGCATTTACAGAAAGGTAAAGTGTGTACAAATGACACATGTGATGGCCAATCCAGGTGCGCTCGCATAACCTCTTACCTGAGTGCTGAGTGTCAGGGCCTCACATCCCCATGGACTTTGGCCACATGCCATGCTGGTCCCACCTCCTGCCAGCCATGTGCCCCTGGGCCTCTTGCTAATCTCTCTGGGCCTCAGTCTCCACATGGACACAAGGACCAGACCCACCTCGCAGGGAGATGAGATGTCAGAGAGGATGCACTGGGCTGCTTTGGCTGGGCTTGGCAATAGTCAGGCTCGATGCAGTGGTGCCTTATGACCGCTGCTCTAGCACGCACCGTTCATCTGGCGCTGCAGGAGCCGGTGAGAGGAACCAGCTAGGAAAGAGGAAGTCATTTGTCCAAGGTCACATGCCTCACACTCAGGCCTTCAGTAAGAAGTCTTTATATTAAAACAAACACAAGGGAGAAAACAGAAAATTATAAGCACAGATTCATACCCCCCAGGGCCCCATACCCAATTTCTTGAGATGAGGCCCTAGCTCAGCAGTTCTCAACCTGTGGGTCGCGACCCCTTTCACAGGGGTCACCTAAGACCATCGGAAAACACATATAATTACATATTGTTTTTGTGATTAATCACTATGCTTTAATTATGTTCAATTTGTAACAATGAAATTGGGGGTCACCACAACATGAGGAACTGTATTAAAGGGTCGCGGCATTAGGAAGGTTGAGAACCACTGCTCTAGCTGGTTGGCAAGTCAGCAGGCCTACCTCTTCCCTGAGGGCTGGGAAAGCTGGGCTGGGCCCCAAGGGGCCTGGGGCTGAGTCTCCCTCACTTTCTGCCTCAGCCCAAAGCTTCAGCTGGAGCAGGGCCGCCAGCCACATTGGCCCCCAACCCACAGACTTGACTGGGGCAGCCCTTCCCCCAAGTGGGGGCCTGCTTCCTAGGCCTGATTAGGAAACGGGGGACCCCCTCTTTTAACTAAGAGCAGCCCAAGCACATGGGGCTCCTCCTCCCTGTGAAGCCGGTGGCCCTGCATGCTGCTTGGCCCTTGCCCACACTTTCCAAACTGCTTGTCCTTGGCAGAAAAATCCAGAATGTTATGACAGTGCCAGAAGTCTCATAGATATCATTCTTTTATGAACTAAAAGTATATATTTGGCTGGAATACATGCTGGGGAGGAATAGAGAGGAATTTTCTCTCAAGCACTTCCTTTGTCATTCGATAAAGACTCTTGACCCAACAGTTTCAACTCTTCAAAAAATTCCTAAGAAAACTCCTTTGCCTCTCCCCCACCCACCCAGGTCATTTCCGTTTTCTGTTCAAACCCGTGGTGTGGGGTCCTCCCCTGTGCTTCCTCTGCACCAAGCTCTGAGCTAAGTGCTTAAATATGTGCCCTCAGTCATCCCTGTGGGGAGGCAGCCCTGTGGGGAGACGTTGCTTATCCTCCTTTTACAATGAGAATTCGGTGGCTCAGTGAGTTTAAGTCACTTGACCAGGATCACACAGCTTGTCAGTCAGAAGGCCGAGCTTCAAAGACAGGTCTGAGCAGGCCTGAAGCCTGGTCCACCTCTCAGGCATTCTTGCTCCAAAGACTCCCCAGAGAGGGTCCTGCTAAAGTCCCCAAGCAAACAGTGGACACGGGTAAAACCAAGCCCCTTCCCCTGAGACCTTCTCACTCCCTTCTCTCTACAGGAAACTGTGCCCACTACCAGAAGGGAGGCTGGTGGTATAACGCCTGCGCCCACTCCAATCTCAACGGGGTTTGGTACCGCGGGGGCCATTACCGGAGCCGCTACCAGGATGGGGTCTACTGGGCTGAGTTCCGAGGAGGCTCCTACTCACTCAAGAAAGTGGTGATGATGATCCGGCCCAATCCCAACACCTTCCACTAAGCCAGCTCCCTCCAACCTCGTGGCCTGGCCTTTGCCGGGAGCCTACCTGCCCCCATGCAGGCCCAGGACACAAAGCAACTCCTCGCCAGTTCACCGGAGCCGGGAGGACTGGGACCTGGAGGACTGGGACCTGGATTCTGTCCCAGTCACTGCAGTGGATCACGGACCTGAACAGTACAGTATTCTCTGTCCCTACACTCCTTCACACCAGACAGCCCTCGCGTTTCCCGACAGGACAGGACTGCAGACCAGTCTTTCTTTAAATAAACTAAGGTCTACAATAAAAGCACAACTGCAAAATACCTTCATGATATACACGTGTATGAGCCGATCTTGCCCACCTAAGTGTATGCCACATACATATGCATTTAGATATATGGCACATGTAATATATCTAGATACATACAGAGGTTTGCCTTACATACCTAAATACACAGTCAACCCTCGCGTGCTGACACTCTTACCAGCATCATTACTCCTGGAGAAAGCCTTTCCTTGAGTCGTGGTGCTTGTGTCTAAGAGCAGACCAGACTGTGCAGCTCCCATTCAAAGATCAGTCCTTGGTGTCCACGTGCTGAATCCTTCCAGGAATGTCTACAGCGCGATTCTCTCTCAGAGGGGTTTCCAACTTAAGAACCTCTTTGGGAACCTAATCAATTTCGAAATCTCCCTCCATCTCTGTTTCTATACGCCCCCCATTCTCAGGACTTTCGCCATCTGTCCATCCACCCCTCCACTTACTCATTTGTTCAACAGCATTCAGTAAGCCTCTTATGTGGGTCACTCCTTGGCCACTCCCTCTACTTCCAGGCACCTTTCTGCTCTGCTCTTCTCCTTGCCTTTCTGTCGCACCCTCCTCTCCTTCTAGGAAAGATTCCTCAGCCTCTGAGGAGGAGACAGTCGGGGCTCCAGGTTTCTGGCCAAGAAAGGGAAGGCCAGGCCCAAAGCTAACTACCAGCCACACAGATAATGTACTCACAGTTTTGTATTTCCCATTCACACTTTAGCCTACATGTCATCTTAACCTTCACAGAAATAATAGCCTACCATGCCCAGGAGATACTCAAGGAAAGAAAAGTCATCATCTGACCACTGGGACCCCAAATGGCTACAGACCAAAAGGCCCATGCTCTCAGGCCAACTAGAGTCCGCGTCTCATCCCCAAACTACACTTCCTGGAGAATGCAGGTGCCACAAAGATGAGAACTGGCCATTTCTTGTGAGTTACTGAATAACCAGGGGCCACCGGCCCCCTTGTTCATTGCATTACAGCGAGGTGGCTCTCCCAGTCCTGTTGGCCATAGAGGGTCACACTCAGTACTACGGAACTATTGCCAAGCGGGAGCAGGAGAGGAGTCAAGGTGAGACCCTCCCAGTGGGTGAGTGGGTCGGGGTGTGCAAGCTGTTGGAACATTGGTACTGTCCACGTCTGGGTGTGTGCCTATTACCTCAGCATTCTCGCAAAGTGTACCATGTAGCATGTTTGTGTATATAAAAGGGAGGGTTTTTTAAAAATATATTCCCAGATTATCCTTGTAATGGCACAAATCTGCAATAAAGCCATCAGTGCTATTTGGATGTATCTGCACTGTGTGTCACTGTTTGTGAATGCCTTCCTGGGACCTCCGATATAAGAGCCTCTTTAAGTAAAACCAGGAAGAGATGCAGCAGGAGGGACACACACCAGTCATTTAAATCCCACTCTCCCTGCCTCTGGTTTCCACTCATGCCCCAGGAGTCCCATGACAGCACCTTGGGCCAAGATGGTCCTCTGGTGCTCCACCCCCTTACACCTGTCCTGTCCCAGACATCCTGGAGACCCTCACAGGCGTGTCGTCACACCTAAACACCTTCCTCCAGGTCTAGTTCCATTTTGCCAAATGGCACCATCTACTCAATTGCTCGGGTCAAAAATAAGGACGCCTCTCTCCCCCTCATCAAGGTCAACCCATCCCTCCACTCCAGCCCTCTCCTCTGCCCTGGTGTAGGTGCCCTTCTCCTCTCCCCTCCACTGCAACCCTCAACTCCTCCCTTCATTCCAAACTGACTTCTACACTAACTGCCAGAACCACCTTCCTATAAATCAAGTCCATGCGCCGGGAAGCGACTCTAGAGCATGATGGGAAAACCCAAAAGGAAAAGGTTAAGGGACATAACCAAAGAAAGCCACACATTTTCTGCCCTCCAAATAACCAAGCATGACTAAGATTGAAAGGCAAATATGAAACCAGAGAAAAATACAGAATTAATACTCATGCTACACCAACAACTCTTCCAAATTAAGAAGATACAAACACTGTGACAGAAAACTTGGTGAAATACACGAACACATTAGAAGACTCACAAATGGCCAGTACACAAGAAAAGACTCCAGCCTCAGTAATAACTAGAGTGGTGCACTGAATCAAGCCAAAACCATCTCATGGTGCCTACTGGATTGGCAAAGGTGAAAAAAAGTCAACCTCCATGTAGACAAGGAAATGGAGACATATGTGCTCTATATACTCTGGATGGAAGTATAAAGTGACTCAATATTTTTAAAGACAATTTGGCAATGTATGTATCAAAATTTTAAATGCCCTTATACCTTTGAACCTAACAATCCTCTTCTTAATGAACATATGGGAGCTTTTTCTGGCCAAGTTGTAGCTGGGGACTGGTGTTTACTGACACCTCCTGTGCGCCTGGAATTGCACTTCTGTTTTCTTATGTGACCTCACAGCAGCCTGTGAAGGAGGTGTTCACACTTCACAGAAGAGAAAGTGAGGCTCACCGTCAAACTGCTGGTAAAAACACCCAGCAGCAGTTAATCCAGAAGGTTCTCAGCTCCTTTCTCCCAAACCCCTAGTCAGTTTTGGGGGTCACAGTGGAATTTGGAAGCTATTTTGACCTTGGCCCAGACCACGGCCACCCCTCCCCACATACCTGGAGTGGAGTGTGTGGGATGGAAAGGTCAATGGTAAAGGAAAACAGGGTCCAACCTTCAGTCACTGGTCTGAGCTCTGACAGCTGTGCCAGACAAGGCGGAGCCACCCTTTGCTAAACTAGTGAGTTGGCCCCTAAACTAGAGCAGGCTGTGACACCAGCTGTTTCTCCCAGCCCCAACCCAGCACCCAAATCTGAGTCTTGGTCAAATAATAGCATGGCTTTATGGAAGGAGGAAGGAATAAGCCCATCAGAGATGTGGAACCCACTCTCCTTAGAGCAAAATGGGGATGGGGGAGACAGCTTACCAAACCAAGGACATCAAAGGAGAGAGCAAGGAGATGGGAGGGAGCTGTGCTCAAGTGCACTGGCCCAGCGAGCTGCTCCCCACCAGCAAACATGCCAGCCAGTCAGCACCCCTGCATCAACACTCCTCCTCCTCACCCATCCTTCCAGTGACCTTTAGGGCCTCCAGAAATAGGAGTGCTCCTGGTACTCAGGTCTCCATGGTGAGAGCACCTCCAGACCCAGAAGGAAGTCAGAGAAACCCGGCCAAACCCCCATGTCCCAGTTTGGGCCAATACCTTGGTCACTGGAGGGCACCCACTTGCTGGGCATGTGTGGGGAACATGGGAGGAAGACAGGGGTGTTCTCCAAGCCAGCAACCCCCAACAGGACCCCTCTCCCAAACCGTGCCAATTTGAACAAGATTGAAAGAGAAACCTTCGAACTATGTAAACAATGTTTACGATGCTCATGACCCACAGAGGCTCTTTGGAAGCTCAGGGCCTCCCATGACTCCCCAAGGCCACCTCATCAGTTTTACAGTCTTGTAAACTCTCTTGGTTACCCTAAGAGAAAGCCAGACAATTGGATTAAACAAAAACGGGGACATTTTAAGTGTAACAAAATGATAAATGGGCACTCTTTCTGCCTTGGTTTTATCCAGACTCCTAAGGCTAGGTATAGCCCACATGCAAAACCCTCTCTGCAGGGCATGGCCCCAGACTGGTTCTACAGCATAAGCACACTGCCCACCTGCAGCCTGAGAGAGGAGTGGAAAACTTTGGGGGGGGGGAGTTGTCCCCGACTGCAGGGATGGGGGGTGCTCCCCTCACCCTAAATCAAGTGAGAAGGACTTCAAGGGACCACTGCAAGAGTTTGGCATGGGCAAGCATGGGCATGACCACCTGACTCATGCCTCGCATCCACAGGCCTGAGGCAGAGAGCAGTGAGAAGCTGGCCGCACTGGGAGCAAACAGCAAGCCCACGTTGGGGCAAGGACAGCAAGGTCCCAGATCCCCTAGGAACCAGAGGGCAGCCTGGCTGGGGCGTGGGGGTGGGGACCGTGCCGGAGGCCCAGGAGCCAATCGAGGAGTCCTAAGTGATCAGCTGGAGGAAAAGCATCACCCCTCTGGGCAGCTGCGTCAGTGGTGCCCGGAAGGGCAAATCGGAAGCAGCAGCAGCCAAAAGGGAGAAAAGGTAGCAAAGAGGGAAAAAGACAGAGTGGGCACAAGTCCTGGACACCACAAAAGATGGCCCCTTACCCCTCACTTCCCCCTCAGCCCCAAGGGCACACCTCGGCGAGGCAGGCAAGTGGGGGGAGCAGGCCTGGGGGCCAGTGAAGGCTCTCCTGAGCCGTCCCCCCCAGGCCTCCCAGCCTGGTCTGGCTCTAGGATCCAACCTTCTGATTATGACTGGACTGTCTGGAATGATGTGACTGTTAATTCGCATCCTCTGCACACACAGGAGGCAACAACGGGGCCTTTTCATGCCTAACAGCAGACAGATGAGTTTTCAGTGTCGCTGGGAGTAAAACTAGTCCGCAGAGTAGGCTGGGAAGGACATTGGGGAAATAGTAAAGTAGGTTTCTTCTTACACCTGACTGAGTCCAGCTCATTTAATAAGTTGGTTACGTAAGGCCACGAGGTATCCCCCGAGTCCATGAGCAGGGACACAGCTGGGTCTCACCAGGGCCAGGAACCAGGAACGGCCTGGAAGGCCTTCAAGGGGCAAAGCAGCAGCTTTCTCCTCTCCCTTTCCCTTTCCTCTTCCTGGCCTGCGGGTCTCTTTCTGTTTCTCAGTGTGCGTCCATCTGCTCTTCCCAGCCCGGAATTCCTGAGCTCACATGTCCTTGAGTGCCAGCAGACTTACAAGCACCCCTCCATCCCAACGCCTGAGGGTCCGCCTGGCCCCTGGGGGGTGTCCGCCTCGGCACAGAGTGGGCGAAGTGAACAGGGCTCTGGAGTTCAATGCTGGGGGAAGGGTGGGGCAGTTCCCAGGTTCCCAGAAAAGGAGGGGTCATGGGCTGGGTCTATACCTAAGATTATATCCCAGCTCTTGTTGGTCCCCATCCCCTCCAGGGACTGTATTTTGCTAGATGAATTCCGTCCTACTGCTGGTTAGAGTGTGTCCTACTCCCCAGCCCTCCACACTGACCCCAGCCCTACCCCAGAAAGCACATCCAACCTTTCAGGCCCGCCTAGGTCACTAAACATCCTGCCCCTACTGGATACGCTGAGCTTCTCAATAGTCTCTATGGATTAGTCTCAGGTCCCCACGGTGGGGGTCTTCCTGGCAGCATTCTGCTCTGGATAACACTCATGCCAGCTATCATCTATGGAGCACCGTGTATGTCTCTAAACTCTCACCACAACCCACTGAGGTGGGTTCTATAATTACCCTCCTTTTGACACAACATTGAGGCTCAGAGAGGTAAGTGACTTGCCCAGGAATATGCTGCCTGGGACATTCAGGATTTGAGACCCTCTGTCACCTATTATCACCCCCTTGTATGGCTAAGGATCTCGGCAGCATGGAGCCTCCTGCCCCAGGAGAGGGTGTGTGAGATCTCCAGCCAGCCTGTCTGTGCAAAAGCAGCTGGATGGACAGGAGGTCCCCAGATGTCAGAAAGCCAGCCCAGGGCTATTTTCCCAATTTATTTCAGAGCAGTGGGCAGCGCACAGAATAACAGAGGGCAGTGATGGAGAATATCTCACAGCTTCTTGGGGCTCCCACCCCTTTGCCAGGACTAAAGCTATTGGGCCCTGCCTCTCTCCCTCCCTCTTGTGGGACAAGAGAGCTGCTTGTCCTACAACCTACAGCCACAACCCCACCCTCTGGCACTCATAGGGTCCCACTGTGGCTGGTCTGGCTGTCACCTCATGCACCAGTTCTACCTGGTAGAAGTCCTGGTCCACATGCTCTAGTAACTGGGTCCCTGATGTGGTGGCTCATCTTCCATCTCCATGCCTTCAAACCTGGGGCTTGCTCACTTCTCCGAATCCAGAGTCAGGCCTGAGCCAGCCCCAGCCTAGTAGTTGCCACTTGTGGACACAATGCCTTAGTACCAACCATCGCGAAGACATCCAAATGTCCTGTCTCTCCTGACCTGGGGCATCCTGGGCCAGCTCAGCCTACACCTGTGACCCTGACAGAGATAACCCCTTCCGTCTGTGCAGCCTTCCCCAAGCACTTCCACACGCAGCACCTCCAGGTGGCGGCCCATCTGGCGGTCCCACCCCCGGCTCGTTGGTCCTGCTACATCTGGCTGCAAGGGCTGGTTGAGGGGTGCTCCCTTCGCCCCTGCTTCAGCACAGGAGCCCTCCTGAAGCTGAGGGACAGCTCACAATAGAAGAGAGCTCTTTGGGCAAGGCAGACAGGCCACGTTTGCCCTGACCCTTAGGGGAGCTGGGAGTGGCCCAGAGCCTGGAAGAGTAGCTAATGTAGAGGGGATGGAATTAGAATTCCCTTCTGGGGCTCTGTGATGATGGGCCGATGCCCTAGTGATCCAGAATTGGGGGGAAATACAGAAGAAGCAGGCAGCCTCCTTGGAGCCCAGAATGCTGACCAAGCCCCAGGCAAGTGTGCCCGGGGAGGGACTTCTATCAGCCTCCTCTCGGCGGAACCAACAGCCAGCAGCCTTTCCTCACTGTCAGGGCAGCGCAGGGCTGTGTCGGGACACGGAGAGGGATTAAGGACAGATATTCAGGACACAGAAGCAAGAGCAGGGGGCGGCTGAGCAGCTGGGCAGGAGGCCTGCAGGCCTGGCTGCCTAACCCTGGGCCCGGAGAGCCCAGGGAACATGTGTTTGGAGTAGAAAAGCAGCTTTTCTTCCAAGAGCACAATGAATTGGTGGGGAGAGAAATGTGTATGAAAACAAGATGCTATCTTCACCTATCATTGTATTTATTATTTATTTATTGTTGTTTGTTTTTAAGGGGGCGCCAATTTATTGTTCCACTTGTTATTTATTATTCCTTGATTGCTTTTTGTATGTGCCCTGACCGGGGATTGAACCTGCAACGTTGATGTATGGGGAGGATGCTCTAACCAACTGAGCTACCCAGCTGGTGTGGGTCAGGGGTTGAGTATCAACCTATAAACCAGGAGGTCAGGGTTTGATTCCAGGTCAGGGCACGTGCCCGAGTTGTGGGCTCCATCCCCAGTGGGGGTTGGAGGGGAGGGGGCGGCACGCAGGAGGCAGCCAATCGATGTTTCTCTCTCATCATTGATGTTTCTATCTCTCTCTGCCTCCCCCTTCCTTTTTGAAATGAATAAAAAATATATTTTTTTAGAAAATGGTTGGTAACATCTAGAATTGGAGAGTGGAGAACACAGGCTTGCCCACACTGTGCCACTGGACATGTCACTGCAGCCCTTGCCGAGGGCATCCCAGCAGCAGCCATCAGAACAACAGCCCGAGTTGCCTTTTTCCCAGCCATTCCACTCCTAGCATCCAATGCTTCAGAAATACTCTGACAGGCAAGTGAAGACACATGTGTGAGGATCGTCCCCACTACACTATCAGTCAAAGGGAGAAGGTAGAAACCACCTAGCCGTGTCAGCTGGGGCACAGCTAAACAAATGGGCTCGCACCCAGGCACTACCCAGTCACCCACGCGTCGGTGGGAGCCCGGAGCCATTGGCAAGAATGAGGTTCTGTATTTGCTGCCACTGAGCATGGAAGACACTGTAAGTGGAACAAAAAGATGCAACCAAACAATACGTATAAAAAGCCCGTCCCCATTTTGGTTAAAAAGCACAGTATTATTCTCACATCCCTGTGCACATATATGTATACAAGTAGATTAAGAGGTCTGGAAAAATTCACGCCCACCATTAACAACGGTTGCCTCTGAGAAGCAGGAGAACAAGAAGGGGTTTTCGCTTTTTACTTTATAGACTTCTTTTTAGTGTGAATGAGTTTTATAACAACCGTGTCACTTCTCTATTTTAATAAGTTCTAAGAGAATGAGTGGGTGCCTAATCCGCTCCCGAGCACAGCCTTTCCTGCGGCCTCATTCCCCAGAGGCAGGCCCTCCTGGGCCTCTGCAGGTCTGGACACTGCACTCCAAAGGCCAACACACACATGACTAGGGAACTGCAGCCTTTCAGGCCCCTCGCCGGCACCTTTCTCCTTAGAGAGGTGCAAGAACCCATCACCTCTCTAAGTGCAACCACACCCTCTGTCCTACAGGATTTCCGCCCCCACAATGAGCGCCTCAGAGGGACCGAGCACTTCCTGCTGCCCTGCAGGTCAATCTTTCGGTCTTTTACGTGTTGGTTTACAGCTGATGTTGTGCCAATGCAGATGGGGCAACAGAGTAGTAAATGTGGGTGGTGATAAAGGTTGTGCAATGTACTAGTTATCCAATGCTATGTGACAGATTACCCCCAAACTGAGCAGCTTACAGTAATAAACATTGATTATCTTGTAGTTTCTATGGGTCAGGAATTTGCATGTATCTTAGCTAGATGTCCTTGGCCCAAGGTGTCTCAAGTGATGAGGTGAATCTATTGGCCGGGAATGCCGGCTCATCCAGTCTCCACTTAGGTAGAGTCTGCTTCTAGGCTCGCTCACCAGGTGGTTGGTAGGTCTCAATACCTGGCCACATGGGCCTCTTCACAGGACTGCCAAGGGTTTGGCAGCTGGACTACCCCCGGTTGTGTGATTCAAGAAAGAGTAAGAGAGAGCAGGCATCTAACACAGAGGCACAGTCTTTTTATAACCCAGTCTCAGAAGTGACGTCCCAATACTTCTGCCATTCTGTTTGTTGGAAGCATGTCAATATGTTCTGCCCATGCACAAGGGAAAGGGCGTACACAAGGACCAGGGGCAGGGACCATAGGGTCCATCTTACAAGCCACCTACCACACAAAACCTTTCAGATTTCCAGGGCTGTCTTAACTCTCCCTATCTGAAAACAGTGCAAGGAGACGTCCCAATGGCCCCAGGTTAGTCCTGAGGATGGAGAAACTCACTAGTCCTTCCTCTACCTAACCTTTTTCTTCATTAGGGCTGGCTGATGACCCTGGGAGGGCCCTTGGACTCCCACCTCAACCCCTGTTCTACTCAGGAGAGTCCCTGGAGATATTCCCCTTCTCCTGGTTTCCCAGAGGGAACATCCGGCCAGGCCTAAGGTTAGTGGTTGGGCACTGGGGTCAGACCTGGGTTTGAACATGGGTCTGGTTTAGCTTCTACAGCTGTGAAATAAGTTAAAAAATACTAGTGCCTCCCTCAGAGGAAGGAGGGTTGGGAGGATTAAATGAGATAATGAGACTAAAATGCTCAGCTTTCACATGATGAAAAAATAAACATGAGTTATTGCATTATTATTATTACTATGAACTTCTAATTAGAAACCCAGAGACTGAAGGTCAAAGAGAGCAGTCACTCTGATGAGTATACAGATTCCTTCTAGGAAAACACACTTCCTCTTGCACGAAATGGGCTTATGCTCTCACCTCCTTTAGGGGGATCAGACCAAACTCCCTGACCCAGAGAGAAGCGGACTGCAAGCCCGCTCTGTGCCCCAGGAGGGACAAATGTGACACGGTGCTCAGCTCCGGGCAGCAAAGCATGCAGGAAACATCCCTCCCCACTGTGTTTCCCTCCCACACTGTTCTCTCCATGGAGACGGAGGGATGGAGATGGTAAACAAAGGATGAATACGGTAAGGCTGGGTGGGACCCCAGCCACAGCATGAAGTCTTGAGTTAAACTTGGTATCCGCCTGGCATATGACATTGGGTAAGTCATAAGTCAAATCATGGTGTGTTTTTTTCATTCATAAAATGGGGATGTTAATAACATTCACTGACTTTTTGTAAAAATTGAGCAAGGCTATGAAGTCCCAGGCTCAGAAGCAAGACTGAGAAATGTAAATTTTAAGGGAACACATCCTGAGATTGCAAAAGTAAAGGCAAAGTTCTCTCCTGGAGGGAGACATGTAGTAAGCTGCAGCTGACCACTCTACAGAACCATGGAAAGGTTTCCTTCACGTGGGGCACGGGTGTCTGTGATGGTTCTGCTGATTGAGAGGCACGTTTGAGATGAGTCAGAGGCCGTGCTTCCCTGCTTGCTGGGCCCCAGAGAGGGAGGACGCCTCGTTTCGGAGAAGGGGAGACTTGATCACAGGTTCTCCTGGGGTGGGGGACGAGGGCAACAAGCCGGCCCCTGCAGCATATGGCCATCGGGCAGGAGGAGAAAAGGCATGGCCCATGGACTCCAGAGCAGGCATTCCGGAATGCGGGCTTCAGCTTGTCTTTGTGGCACCGACAACCCTTTCTCCACCCCTGAGCTGTGCTCCCCCAGCAAAGGAAGGAGGAGCCTGGCTCCACATGGTTCGGCAGGAGGGACTGGTCAGGGTTGGGGCCCGGCAGCAGCCAGAATGGATGCGTGGAACAAATGAGCATTCCCTGCGGATCCTTGGAAACACGTGGAGTGGGGAGCTGGGGCGGGGCGGGGAGGCTGGATTTACTGCATGAAGAATGGAATTTTTTCAGTTGGGCATTAAAGGAAAGGATTATCCTTAAAGCTGGCAAACTTGGGGACAGCTGGATAATACTGTGGTAACCCTGACTTGGGAGCTATTGAGCTTGGTCCTGGGGCACTGGTGGCCCCCACCAAAGGGGCATCTGGGAAGCTGACATGCTGGCAGCATCTGCCAGATCAAGAGCACCTGTTCTTGCCTTTCATCTCTGCTTTCAGGGGCTCACCGCTCAAATGCACACGCCGATTCTCAAAGCCAAAGTACAGGCAAGTGCCATGTGTCTCCGTCAGCCATAAGGGACCTGCTCCCTGACAGCTGTTTTATGTCTTTCCAAGGCTTTGCTCTAAAATGGCCTGTTTCTAAAGGGCTTTCCCTCCCCCCTAGCCATTTCTGAAATGCAGTGGTACACAGTCCTCCCTCCTCCAGCCTGACCTCCTCAAAGCCATTTACATGCTGTAGGCAAAGTGACTGGTGTTAAATGCAAATCCAATCTGGCCATGCCCTGCTTTGCGGTTCCCAACTGCTCCTGGGGGTCGGGGGCGAGGCGGGGGGCGGGTCAAAGCCTGAGCTCCCCACTCCCAGTGTATAGGCCCAGGCTATCTCACCCTCCTTCCACTCCAGCTGCTTCTCATGACACTCTCCCCCTCATTCTCTCCCCTCCAGCCAGTTTTTCCAACAAACATGTTTTCCCCACTTGAGGGTTCTTGCACAAGCCGCTGTCTCTGTCTGGCATGCTCACCTCTCACCCTTCACCCCATTTATTCATCCTTTAGAGTTTCCCTCCAGAAAGCCCTCCCTGGTCCCCGAGACTGGGTCGGCCCCCCTTTATTTACCCCTTTGCCTTTCCCTTCATAGTGCTCAACTCACTTTTTGGTTTTGAGCTCACTGCCTGTGATCAGACCTGGGATGTGAGCTGCACCAGAGCAGAAGCGGAGTCCGGGGAGTGCATCACCTGACAGAGGCCTGCTGATCAGCTGGGGCCAGTGTGGAGACACCCCCTCCTTGCAGAGGGCCTGCAGGAGCCTTCACTCACCCACTGTTCCGAAGGCTTCAGGGCCTCAGTGTAAACACTTCTTTGTGACCAATGACCACTTCTCTTCTCAAGTCCTTTTAGAAATCTAATAGTTTGGGTCTGTTTATTTTATACTCAGAAATGACTTGCCTTCATTTTCAACTTCAAAGTTCATCTTTGAAAATAAAGGCTTAACTTTCAAAAAAGGAATAGCTTAGGTTCTAGATATTTACTTCACATATTAGAAGTCTGAGTAAATTTACCAAGAATGTTTAAATGTTCTCTTACTATTCAGAATTGTCAGAATGCCTGATTTTTGTTCTTTGAGAGATCATAATTTTCCACACTGCGTATACTTTTAGAATCAGCTCTAAATCTTTTAAAATGCATTACATTCCTCATTTTATTTAGCTATTTCCTGGAAGGAATTATAGGTAGTGAAAACCACTCTCTAAGTCAATAAAGCTATTTAGAAATAAATGGTGTAACCATCCTTCAAAGCTCTGCCTGCTTTAGTCATTATTTCAACCTGAACTAGGCATTTACAAGTTGCCATCAGATAAAATTAAGCTGCAAATAACCCGTATGACTATTTGCCACCAGTATTTTTATACTTTGAAGTAATTAAAAAGAAAGTTTTTGATACAAAGAGAGTCTTATTTTTAAATGCAGTTTTCCTCTCAGTGTTTTTTAAATTATATTTCATGAGGAACTCAATGTACCAAAGCTTCCAGTGCAGGAGATTTGCACTGAAAGGACTTGGAACACACACCCACACGGTGAGGGCTACTAGTCCAGTGTGAGGGCATCTTTCCACAGAGAAAGAGACACACGGTGAAGAGTCCCAGGACACCAGTTAGCACAGAACATCCACAGAAGTTGGGAGAATCATCCCAGTAAAACCCATACCAGCTGCGAGAGGCAAATAGCTGCTTAGGTGGCATTCAAAGCCTCAAGCCATGGAGCTAAGCAGCTGGAAATAGCAGGGACTGACCCAAAGTCATCCCCAAGCATAACTCCCTCTCCTCCTGGGAAAGTCCTACAGGGAGGACTCTGCCAGGGGGAAAAACCATTTCAGACAATTTTTTCCTATGTTGCACTTTCCAGGAATTATGTAATGCCTCCTCTTTTGATAAACAAACTCATCCCCAGAACAGTCTGGGTTTTCAAGAGGAATCCAGTACTGAAACCACGACCTGCACTTGGGTAGCGTCTGTTCATGGCCATCAGATGTGCAGGCAGGGCTCTGAGCTGCCCTCTGGATATAGGGCCCCACTGAGACTCAGAATGGGATCCTGCTTCACTCTTTTCAATGAAGCTGCAGCAGCTACGACTCCTGTATATGTCAGGAGTCTTCTGAAGTATGTAAAATGCAGTGCAATTGGCCTAAGGCAGTGGTTGGCAAACTGCGGCTCGCGAGCCACATGTGGCTCTTTGGCCCCTTGAGTGTGGCTCTTCTACAAAATACCACCTGCGGGCGTGCACGTACAGTGCGATTGAAACTTCGTGGCCCATGCGCAGAAGTCAGTATTTTGTGGAAGAGCCACACTCAAGGGGCCAAAGAGCCACATGTGGCTCATGAGCCGCAGTTTGCCGACCACTGGCCTAAGGGGAGAGGGAGATTATTGTAAGGCTGAAGGTACCGCAGGAGGCAGGGAAGCTGGCTGGCTTAGAGGCGGAAGGAGGAGGCCTTGCAGGAGGATGGGGCCTACACTCGGAATCTCTTGGGAAGCACCTGCCATGAAGCAGCAGCTGAGATGAGGTGAAGGAGAGGCCTCAGGGCTGCACAGGCCACCTGTGCACTACAAGTCTAACGAGTGCTTTCATGGTGACGCACAGGACGCCTCCGGCCAGTGGCCTGAGGACAGGACTCGTCTGTAGTGGGGGAACCTGGGGTACATATGCTTGGTCAGGTGACTAGGGACATGGGTCAGAAAGGGGAGATGGTATTGGTCCAGTTTGCCCGTGGCTGAGACCATGGACTAATGCTCTTGGGAACCCAAGGCAGCACTGCTTTGTGGCCCAAGAACAGAGAGTACCACAGTTCATCTCACTTCATACAGCGCCCGACGGAGGCCATCCACAGTCATAAATGGCAGAGGACGTACAGGTGGCAACCCCAGGGAGGAGAGGAAAATAATGACCTGGGCAGGAGAGGTGGGGAGTCAGGAGAGGGCAGTGCTAAAAGCTCAGGGCTTCAAGCCAGACCATCTGGGCAGAGTCCTGGCTCTGCCACTTTCCAGTATTTGACCCCAGGCAACCTCTCAGCACCTGCCTATTCACTAGGCTACTGTGAGCATTCACTGCAATTATGCATTTAAAAGCTTAGGGAAGTGCCCGACACAGAGAAAGCAGACAGTCCACGGTAGCTCTCGTGTTTTCTCATGAGAGAGAAGAGGCCATCCCTAATGACCCTGGAGCACTGGCTAATGGGACCAGCGGACTGTGCTAGGCTTCCCTCATCCCAATACCATCAATCTCATCCCTCAATTGATTAGCCTCCAACAAAGTGGGAGTGGGCTTGGAGCTATGCAATCAGCATGCTCTCTATCTCTGGATGTGAGAGGGGATCTGCCAGTCACCACGTAGAAAAACATCACAGTTTACAGCAGCCATGAGAGGAGATGAGGAAAGGATGAGAAAACATGAAAGAGAAAGCATAGGATGATATTCAATCCAATAATACGAACTAAGACTCAACAAATGCGGGACTTTTTCTCCCGTAATAAAAAGCCAGGTCTCGCATATGGGGTCCAACTAAATGCAATTTTCAAGGATCATTCCTAAGACAAAGCAATTTAAAACATTAAAATCCAAAATATAGTCAAAGATAATATAAAATGAATGCAAAGGAGAAATAAAACATTTCAGACTTACATATTTCAAAGAAGTAAAAGCAAATAATAAATGTAATCAAGATCACTTTGTAGGGGACACTTTGAAATAAATCTACAACTTAACAAACTTCTATTTATTCAATAATGCAGGGCAAGGGAATTCCAACATATATTCCTGTCCTGAGACTAAGTGGTCAAAATTATTCATTTGAATATTATAATTGAGTAACTACAAGAGCAATTTGAGAAATTACACCCTCTTTTCCAGCACCCAGGAAACATTTACAAAAACTGATCTTATATTAATCCACAAGACAAATCTCAAACATTTTTAAAAACCTAGAAAGCATATATGTTACATATTCTAAACTAATGTAAAAAATTTAGAGGAAAGACTGTGTTTTTAAAAACCAAGCCTGTTCATAGCAGTATTATGCATAATAGCCAAGAAGTGAAACCACCCCTATGTCCATCAAATGGATAAATAAAATGAAGTGTATCCATACAATGGAATATTGTTTGGGAATAAGAAGGAATGCAGTATGACCATGCTCCCACGTGGCTGAACCTTTAAAACATATGCTAAGGGAATAAAGGCAGTCATAAAAGACCACAAACTGTAGATTCAAATGATATGAACTGTCCAGAATAAGCAAATCTATGGAGACAGAAAGTAGATGAGTGGTTGCCTAGGGCTGAGGACGGATAAGTGAAGAGTAGGGTGGCTAGAAAAAAAGGGAGTGACTATAATGGATATGGGGTTTCTCTTTGTGGTGATAAAAATGTCCTAAATTGTACTAATGGTTGCACAACTCTGTGAAAATACTAAAAACCATTGAACTGTACACACTACATAGACAATACATGAATTACATCTCAGTAAGGCCACTTGAAAAAACTACACCCTTGAAAATTTAAAAAACACTGCCTTAAGTAATTCTTGGATAAAAGAAAAATTGAAACCATAATTACAGAACATTTAAACAATATCAGTGAGAACATGATACACTAAAACATGTAGGATATAACAAAAGCAGTGATTAGAAGAAAATGTATACTCTTTACTGTTTTCCAAATTAAAGTGGAAAGAATGGTATATATACAAATGAACCAATAATTCAACTGAGGCAAGTAATAGAAAAAAAAAAACAATTTAAGGAAAACAGGAGGAATGAGTTATAAAAGACAAAAGCAGAAATTCCATATTTCATCAAATTTAGGATGTCATCTATTATAAGGTGCACCATTATTTTATGTATAAGAAAAACTGCT
Source organism: Myotis daubentonii (assembly GCF_963259705.1). NCBI lineage: Eukaryota > Metazoa > Chordata > Mammalia > Chiroptera > Vespertilionidae > Myotis > Myotis daubentonii. Next base: position 75,953,891 of record NC_081850.1, on the reverse strand, counting down.
GCCAATTAAGCAATGCCACATGCTCTGTTACCATCAATGGAAAGATGCATCCCAATTTCAGAGGATTAGAATGTGGAGAGAAAGCACCTCTAAGCTGATGGAACACAGTGAATCAGAAAGCAGGATAATGTGCCTGACAAACAAATACAAAGTCTAAGTCTTGGGAAAGATAACAGACAACCCCTGGCAAACAAGTTAAAGAAGGAGGAAAGAAAAATGCACACTATTAGGAATACAAAGCAAATATAACCACGCAGAGGTTAAATTTTTTAAGAGAATACCATATAAAACTCTATGGTCAAAAAAATTAAATGAGGAAAAAATTCTATGCTAATCATTTTTAGAACTTGGATCAAATGGACAACTTTCTACTAAAATTAAATTTTCCAAATTGGCTTTAAGAAAATTGGAAAATCTAAATTAACAATGCTCATGGAAGAAAATTTGAAGTTGTCAAAAATATCTGTCCAACAAACTGCATTAGATCCCTGAAAATATTAGAGGTCACTTCTATAAAACCTTATGTTCCCTTGTTTTTAGATCATAAAAAGACAAATATTTTTTCATAAAATTAGAGTTTAATGGGGTTGAATCACAGTATAAAAATATAGGTAATAATATTAAATGCTCACAACAGTATAAACATAAATTTTTTAAATGCACCCAAATAAATGAAAAGATGAAGCAAAATAAGATTATCTCTAGGTGGGATAACAAATTATAGTAAATTTCTTCCTAATTTTTTACAATAAATGTGTATTATTTTCTAATCAGAAGAATCGATAATCATTATTTTAATTTTGTTGGTACGAAGCCCTGGCCGGTGTGGCTCAGTGGGTTAGAGCGTCATCCCATGCACCCAAAGGTTGCCAGTTCAATTCCGGATCAGACCACATACCTAGGTTGCTAGTTCAATCTCCTGTCGGGATGCATAGGGAAGGCAACCTAGCGATGTTTCTCTCTCACATCACTGTTTTTTTCTCTCTCTTTCTCCCTTCCTCTCTCTAAAATCAATTTAAAAAATAAATAAAATCAATAACATATCCTTGGGTTAGGACTTACACACACACACACACACACACACACACACACACACACACACACACACATTAATAATGTCCAGAGAACCAAAACAGAGGCGTTTGGTCCTGAGTTCCCTCAGTTTGGGAGGATGTGGATGAACCAGTAAGAGTCTTGTGACCTTTCTGGGCTGCAGGTTGGGGAGGCTTGGGATTCACAGGTCACTTGTGTGAGAAGCAGAATATCCCTTATGTCAAGGCTCTCATCAAGGTTCCCATCCTTGGGAAGTATCAACAACCTATTTCAATCCAAGGAGTCAACCAATTAATTACCTCTTTATCCATGGCCCATGCTGCTTCCTGGAAAATTCTCAACTAGAAACTACAAAATATCTTATTCAGCACCGAGTAGGTTTCTTAATAAATAATAACCGATTCGGACTCCTACCTAGATAGGGAATACTGGGAACCATCTTCAGGCTTCGGATGTATTCCCGAGTCCGTTTGTAATTATCTTCTTTAGACATCAGGTAGTCCAATTTCTCAAAGGTGGTCTTGTCTTTTCGATTCAAAAGCTGGAGTGAGAAGAACACATAGGTATGAGAAAGAAGAGAAATAAACTGGAAGAAGCTAAAGAGAAAGGACAACTGTGGGCAAAGACTAAAAGGAAACATCCGAATGGCGTGTCTGTGCTGTGCTGAATCCGGAGCACAGCTAAAGGGTTTAAGAGGCAGCTTTGTTCCGAGATGGAACGTTCCATGGCCTCTGTCAGTCACTTTTTGTAGGCTCTCACACTTGGAAGATAGCCGCTGAAGCTACCTGGAATACTGTTCTACATGATGCCAGAGCCCCCTGCACAGCAACTGCCTCCAGACGTATAGACCCTACAACAGCAAGGAGCCCAGAGAGTAAAGCAAATTGTTCCATGTCCCAGAGTATGCACAGCTACATCAGCCTCTTTCCCTGAGTCCACAGCTACTGGCTCTCTCCTCAACATCTCTGCCATTGCTGAAGGCCCCAGGAAATTTCACACGATTCACCTGTGTGTGCTGTGCCATAGCCAGGCCGTCTCTCCAGAGTCCCTATAGTCCAGCGGTTCTCAACCTGTGGGTCGCCAACCTGTCGAACGACCCTTTCACAGGGGTCGTCTAAGACAATCGGAAAACACACATATATAATTACATATTGTTTTTGTGATTAATCACTATGCTTTAATTATGTTCAATTTGTAACAAGGAAAATATATCCTGCATATCAGATATTTACATTACAATTCATAACAGTAGCAAAATTACAGTTATGAAGTAGCAACGAAAATAATTTTATGGTTGGGGGTCACCACAACATGAGGAACTGTATTAAAGGGTCGCAGCATTAGGAAGGTTGAGAACTACTGTTGTATATGTGTTTTCCGATGGTCTTAGGCGACCCCTGTGAAAGGGTCGTTGGACCCCCAAAGGGGTCGCGACCCACAGGTTGAGAACCGCTGCTATAGTCTATGTCTGTGTCATATTTACACTGGTTATGGTATTTTAATTAAAAGAAGCCAAGCTTTTTATCCATATGCAGTCATCTAAGCGATGACTTAGTTGAGAAAATACAGGAGGAACAGGTATCCACAGCCTAGGGATTAGAGAAGCGAGATCCTTTATGACAGATCTCTGGTGTATAAAGCTAGTCACCAGGGAAAGGGTGGTTCAATGTGCATAGGAGGCTTTTGGAACGAAAGCATGGAAACCTATTCATCTTGCATGTCCCAGGTCAAGGAGTAGTGCCAGCAAATGGCAATACGTCTCCTTGAATAAAATGGCTTTGAGGAGAGGAGTCTACACTGAGAGAACAGGCTTAAAAAGAGGGTCTTAGGGAGGTCACTGGAGAGGGCTGGCTTTGGCACAGCACATGGCTCCCTCAAGTTTAGCTTCCAGGACCCAGTGCCTCTGGGATTTGCGATCAATGACTGAGCCCAGGAGTATAAATGGAGAGGGAACTTAGTCCTAGAGTGTTCTTGGTCAAGTTTGGTGTTGAGACGCCAATGATCTGTGCAAGGACCTGGACCAGCAGACCTGCCACATTCGTCAGACTGAGGTAGGCCAGTGTTCAATGGCCATCAAACAGCAGAGCGCAGTGGAACAGGACCAGGGGACATCAAGCACCAGGAAAAGCAGGCCTTTGGAACTGAAGTAATCCCTTTAGGTTTCTTTAGTACACGTGCAGGGCAGTTCCCAAGATCTGGTTCTGCAAATCTGAGACTCAGGCCACGTCTGGCACATCAGGGAGCTTGGGTTGCCATGGGCAGGACCTACCCAATTCCCTGCTCCTCAGCCTCTGGAACCACAGAGGACATAGCTGTGCAACGACCCAGCTGAGCAGTGACAGTGCAAGGACTTTGAGGAGGAGCAGTAAAAGAATAAGTTAAAGAAAGGTCCCGGTGCCAAAGAAGTTAGAGAGTAAATAGCAAGTTGTTTTTTTCCTATTGAGAAATCCAGGACATGTCAGGGTGGGGATGCTACACAGATGCTAGGGACAGCGGCTGCTTAGCTGGCTTGCTAATTTGAGCCTGTAATTCATCACATTAACAAATGGACAGGAAATAATACCATCCCCCATTTGCTATTTGTAAAGCACCGTAACATACAACTCATCTGGTCTTCACAAAGCCAAGTGACAAAGATGGGGCCAAGACTACTGCCTCTATTTCAGGTTCATAATCACAGTCTGAGTATCCTTGGGGAACTCAATTCACAGAGGAGAGAGATGTCTATTATAGCAACACGGTGAGTAAACAGAGACCAAGAACCTAGACAAATAATAAGTAAATTATGGGTGAGAGAAGTGCCAAGGAGAGAAGCACTTGGAATAAACATTTAAGGATGAGAAATTCACTAAATGAACAACATACACCCAGGTCAGAACGAGACTCTAGTTATGAACTGCCCCCATTGTAAAGTTTGGCAGGCCCCTCATACTCTTGATAAGGAGGTCATTTCTTTATTAATGCAACTTAGAACCCCACTGAAATCTCTGGCGATCACCCATGTTCATCCAGCAGTCAAACAAACCTGTGTGTTACCCTCACTTTGCTGCAACTGATGCATGCTGATGCCCAATGCCCATACCACTGACTCTCTGGACCCATCTGGGAAATTGCCCATGTCCCCTTCCACATTCATCCTATCTGCCCAGCCTGTCGAGTACCTCTATGCATAGCACCACAGAGGTGAAAAGCATGGCATCTGTGTCCTGACATGGATATGACCAGGCCAATATGAGCGTAGATCCCTGGAGGATGTCCCTGAAAATTGCTTTGCAGATTTCTCAAGTCAATAACTGGAGTTCCCTGGCAGAATGGGACAACCAAGGCAGTCACATCTGCATGCTTCCTAAATTGAAAGCCGAGTTCCTCCAGTGCACACCTCCCCTTGTGCATACTCTCTATACATACTCTCCACCACCTCCCACTCCCCAAGCTCACACTCACACATGTTCAGAAGGGCTGGATCTGGTTAACTTCACTCATCTGCTCCATCCTGTGCCCACAAATGGAAGTCAGGGTCGCATCAGACTTCTGAATAATAATGCATAGGATGATAGAAGTCATGGAAAAGCTCAGAACATCTATTTCCCAATCATGTATCTGAAAACTACTTAAGAAATTCCTCTAGCGGATGTGGAGAAAAAGGAACACTTGTGCACTACTGGTGGGAATGCAGACTGGTGCAGCCACTATGGAAGACAGTATGGAGTTTCCTTAAAAAACTGAAAATGGAACTCCCATTTGACCCTGTGATCCCACTTCTAGGAATATATCCCAAGAAACCAGAAACACCAATCAGAAAGGATATATGCACCCCTATGTTCATAGCAGCACAATTCACCATAGCTAAGATCTGGAAACAGCCTAAGTGCCCATCAGTAGATGAATGGATTAGAAAACTGTGGTACATCTACACGATGGAATACTATGCTGCTGTAAAAAGGAAGGAACTCCTACCATTTGCAACGGCATGGATGGAACTGGAGAGCATTATGCTAAGTGAAATAAGCCAGTCAATAAAGGAAAAATACCACATGATCTCACTCATTCATGGACAATAGAGACCATTATAAACTTTTGAACAATAATAGATACAGAGGCAGAGCTGCCTCAAACAGATTGTCAAACTGCAGCGGGAAGGCCGGGGAGGGTTGGGGGGCAGGAGAAAAAAAAAAAAAAGAAGACAGAACCTACACAGAACGTTCTCTAGAGACAGAAGAACTTCGCTGGAGAGAACATGGCAAAAGATCCTGGACTGAACCTGACTACAGAAATTGGCAAGAGAACCTGACTAGAACCTGGTGACTGAACCTGGCTGGAAAACCTGGACAGAACCTGGCTGGAGATACTAACCAGAACTTCTCTGGAGATCCAGACCAGAACTTGGCTGGAGATCCTGGCTAGGCTGCTGATCAACTGAACGCTGTCTCCGTGTCCTTCCTTCTTCGCCGACTCCGTCTACACCTTTGGGAACCCCTGGACCTGCTGGGGTTGGACCCCGGCAATCTTGGAGTGGGAATTTAACATGATGTAAAATTCAAAGGCAATAAAGTAAAATGCAGAGGCCTCCCATAAGGAAAAAAAAAAAAATTTAAAAAAAAAAAAAAAGAAATTCCTCTAGCAAAATAAAGGAATAAACCTACTACAGGAAGACATAAGATATAGGAAAACAGTGGGTCCAATCCAGGAGCAGTAAAGGGAGTTGCTGGGATGACAGATGAACAGCAGGTCTTAAGAACGACTGGTCCACATATGGGAGATGTGTCCAGAGAAAGAGAAGGTGCCATAAAAACCTGATAGGACCACACATTTGTTGGAAAAAGATATATTTATCATCTATAATAAAAATAAATTTAAAAATTTTTAACATATATTAAAATCTAGTAAAATATTATATAACTAGGGGCCCGGTGCACGAAATTCGTGCACTGGGTGTGTGTGTGTGGGGGGGGGTGTCCCTCAGCCCAGCCTGCCCCCTCTCACATACTGGGAGCCCTCAGGCGTTGATTCCCATCACCCTCCAATCGCAGGATCGGCCCCTTGCCCAGGCCTGACGCCTCTGACAGAGGCGTAGACCCCCATCACCCTCCGATCGCAGGATCGGCCCCTTGCCCAGGCCTGACGCCTCTGACAGAGGCGTAGACCCCCATCACCCTCCGATCGCCTGATTGGCCCCTTGCCCAGGCCTGACGCCTCCGCCAGAGGTGTCAGGCTTGGACAGGAGACCCCCATCTCCCCCCGATCACTGGCTCTGACCCCCGCCCAGGCCTGAGGCCTCTGGCCCAGGAATCATGCCTGGGCAGGGGACCCCCATCTCCCTCTGATCGCTTGCTCCACCCCCCGCCCAAGCCTGACGCCTCTGACCCAGGCTTCAGGCCTGGGCAAGGGGACCATCATATCCCCCCAATCCCTGGCTCCGCCCCCCACCCAGGTCTGATGCCTCGGCCAGAGGAGTTGACCCTCATCACCCTCCGATCACCAATCACCGGATCGGCCCCTTGACCAGGCCTGAGGCCTCTGGCAGAGGTGTCAGGCCTGGGTAGGGGACCCCCAGCTCCCCGTGTTGCAGGCTCCACCCCTGCCCAGGCCTAACGCCTCTGGCCTAGGCGTCCGGCCCGGGCAGCGGGGACCTGCAGCTGCAGCGACCCCGTGACCGTGGGCTCCACTTTAGGACCAGGCAAGGGACCCCTAGCTCCCAGGACTGCCAGCTTCGACTGTGCCCAGCTCCCATCGCTGGCTCCACCCCTACTTCCTGCTATCACTGGCCAGGGCGGCAAAGGCGCCTGATTGTCCAATCATGGCTGGGGGGCAGGGCAAAGGCGGCCCCAGTGCTGCCTTTGCCCTGCCCCCAGCTCTTAGCTCCCCCCTGGGTTTCCGATCATGGTCAGTGGCAGGGGGCTTCTTCCTGCTTTCCCTTTCGCCTCCCTGCATTGTGCCTACATATGCAAATTAACCGCCATCTTGTTGGCAGTTAATTTGCATATAGCCCTGATTAGCCAATGAAAAGGGTATCGTCGTACGCCAATTACCATTTTTCTCTTTTATTAGATAGGATATTTAAAATGTGATATTAAAATCTATAATATAATATAATGTATTATATATAAACTGTTATATATGCATACACAATTGAGCCTTGGACAATGCAGGCTTGAACTTCGCAGGTCAATTGAACGGGGTGGGTCAATTTTTTAGAATTTGCATATATGTGGCCTGTCCAATTCAAACCTGCATTGTTCAAGGGTCATGTGTGTGTGTGTATAATATCTAGTAGATAGCAGGAAGCTAGGGTAAGGTTTTTTTTAAAGGGAGTTAGAATTCTAGGGAAACAAAAAGTATTCCAGAAAGGACATGTCCTTAATAGTTTACTACTTGACTACAGAGAACCGTATTTACACATCCCTAATAATTAAAACACTAAGTATTCATTTAACAAGTGACTTAACTGTGGTAACATGAGTGTGAAGAATGAGGGAAGATGAGGAACACTAAACCAGCATCTATCATACGAAGAAGTCACCCAATACTGTCAAAAGTAAATGGATCAAGAAACTACAGCAAACGCACATTGGTGGGAATGTGGCAGAAACTACCAGCAGAACCAGCTAACAGCTAGGTTGCCTCTGGGGAATGAATAGAGTACGGAGAGATGGGTGCTCTTGTTTCACTAAGCCTTTCAGTACTTAGTGGTTTTTAAAATCAACATGCATGTATTATGCCAAAAAATTATTTTAAGATTTAATTTTTAAAGTATAGTTTGTTCGTTCGAAAAATAACAGCATTTACTTATATATGTTTTAAAGTTTTATGACAAGTACAGCCATAAACTAAACACCTCATATGAATTGAGGGTCCTTGAGATTTTAGAGTTTATAGGAAGCCCCAGGAAGAAACCATTAGGTATACATAAAAGAAAATAAATTGTCCGCCTATCTGAGTCAGAGATACTAAAAGCATTCATGTTCAGGAAATGAGGTAAGGAAATAAGCGTGAGGGGAAGTTCACTAAGTACAACAGGCCACCTCACTTGATTATGATTGTGTGGCTCCATCTGTGTCTCACTGGACTGACGACCCAGCCCATGAGGCAGTGGCTGTGCGGGCTGTATTCCCTCTACTATTCTGGTAGCTGCTATGGTTCCCGACACAGAGGGAACTGCCTGAGTATTTGTTGAATAAAAGGAGAAAACTAAAAATGATACACTTAAAAATCCAATTCCTTGAAAAACACTCCAATAATTCTTGGGTAAAAGGGGGGAAAGCCACGATTATGGACTATTTAAAAACCACAAATAATGAAAACACTATATGCTAAACTATGGGAAGAGGCCAAAACTAGTATACTAAGAGAAAACATATTGTTTTAAACTTTTACAATTAAAAAACTAAGAATATAAATCAACTCAACATTCAACTCAAGAAACTAGAAGGGGGGGGGGGTAAGAAATTGATTAATAGGTAAAATCAGAAATTGGTATGTTAAAAAACAAAAAACTAAATACCAAACCTATAGAAATGATAGCTAAACCCAAGAACTAATTTATATAAAATATCAATAGAACAGGTAAAATCTCTACAAATAAGGCAAAAAGCAGAAATAGAAAACATTAGAATTGAGAAAGGGGCTATAACCACAAATGCAAAGTGAACTAAAATCACAAGGTAAAAATCAACTCTTGCATATTAATTTTAAATAAATTTCATGGTGCTAAGTGTCAACTGCAAGGGACTACAGGGACTCATAAACCACAGGGGTCAAACGCCAGGAAGACCACAAACCTTGATCAAATACCTGAAGAAGTGTTGCTTTTGGAAATTTCCTCTACCAGACTCCGAGAGCCTGTATGTGGCACTTGTATTTGACTAATAATGAAAACCCCCCCTTCTTCTGGTAAATAGTTCAAATCTGGAAACTGTCTCCATGGAGGAAAAAATAAAAGTCCCTCCAAATCCTCTTTATGAGGACTTTGGTATCTTGTCCCATTGCCTTGAAAGAATATTTCTTGATACGTGGAAATGTTTTTCAACAAAGAGCCTGCTGCTCCAAATATGTAAAACTGGCTCAAAGTCCTACTTTAATTCCAGTGTCTACTGTTGGTATGGAAAGAATTTTTAGTGCTGTGGCTAATCTATGGACCAATGGATTCAACAGACTGAGTGTGGAATAAGTAAGGGATGAAACTAGGGCATTTTAAAAAGGTAATTTTCACCTCTTTAGATACAAATTATCAGTTCTGAAAAATAAGCCACAAAGTCATATATCTAATGTAAAATATTACATGCAATGGAGATTGCCATAAATAAGAAAAAATTGTGGCTTTGAATTTAGTAGGCATCCCTGTCATCTGTCTGTCTGTGTCTTTTACTAAGGCTATTTAAACTCTGTACAGATAAAAGTTAACGTGCAGAAAATGTTACACTGCAAGCAACTCCTGTCCACAGAAAGGCAAACTGTGTGTCATGGAATGCCTGGTTATCACCCGGGGAATACTGACAGTTTTATTTCCATTTAAAAAAGTATTTCAACATTCCTTACCTGACTATAAGCACTGTGGGTTCTCCTTGATACAGTTGTGATATCTTACTGTTCTCTCACTAATTAACGAGTTAAATAAAATCTTGGACAAGTATTCGTTTTGTATTTGTATAAGTCCTGATTTTACCTTTTAAAAAATATCCTGTAACAGTTTACATGTACACCCATATATACATACATACATTCACATGCATACATACGCACAGAATGTATAATCTTGTATGACAATTAGGTGTTTCCAATAAAAATAGCTCATTTTTAAAAATTCCACTCACGGCAACCCCAGGAGACATTCCCACAAAGCCCCAAGAGTAAGCCAGGAGGTTGAGATAGGTCCCTGAAAAAGTTTGCCAAGGGCCCTTACTATGTGCCAAGTGTCATTCTAAACATGTTGTATGTTGTTTTTTCATATGTTTACTCATTTAATCTTTACCATAAGAGGTAGGGCCAAGGCTGAGCCAACATGTATGCATCAAGAGTCCACACTGCCCCTCATTTCTTGACCTGGGGTCCCCAGGCAATTCAGGAATTTGAAGCCTCAGAGCCCACAGCCACCTGACATACAGGCCAGCATGACAGCTTCTCCAAGGTGACTTTTTCCTTTCATGCTCCCTTGGGGACTTCCCAGGTGAACAGATATTTTCTGACAGGTGACACGGATGGCTCTCTGGTTCCCATGGGAACTGAATTACATGGAGGCTGCAGTCTGGCCTCTCCTCCCTGTGCAGGCATTAGGCGCCGAGCCCCCTGTAAGGGCCTTGGCCGTTTCACATAACTGCTAACTGTGCCGACTCTGAGAGCATCTTTATTTCTAGCACATAATGACTTCCCTTTCTTAGCTCTGGCTCAGCATTGCTTCCTGGTTTTTATTTTGGTTGTATTTTTTCCAGTGTGTGTTTGTGTGTTTGTGGAGCAGGCAATTGGGAGGCTGAAACTTATTCCTTATCACCTCAGTCTGCCATATTGCCTCGAAGTCCAAAACAGTCTGCTAAGAGAGGCTTCTGGCACCCACTGTCACTTCCTGGAAACCAAAGTTGGATTTCAGACATGCCAAGTTGTGAGCTGTGAAAGGAACATGTGAGCAGAGGGCTCTGTGGGGCAGGCGTGGGAACGCGGGCCCAGGGCTCCGAAGAGAGGCTAGGGAGAGGGAGGAGGCAGCCACCGCTGGGGCACAGAGGTGATGGCTGAAGCTCTCCAAGCCGGTGACATCCCCAAGGGATGGGAAATGGATTGGGGAGGGTGGGAACTGGGGTCAGAGCCTCCAGAACACTTGCATCCAGGGGGAGGGAGGAACAAAAGCAGGCGGGGAGGAGCCCGCTGCCAGAAGGGCAGGAAGGGAACCAAGCCAAGCGAAGAGATTTTTCAAGAAGAGGGCGATGAACAGTGTCCACTGTTGCGACGATGTCAAGAGAGATAAGGGTGGCGAAGTCAGCAGAATCCATGGTTGGGAGCTTCTGAGAGGCAGCGCAGGCAGGGCCACTGAAGAATGTCTGGGAAAAGAGCAACTGGAGAGTGCAAGTGTTGGTCTCCTCTGCCTTCCATCTCCTCACCCCTCACCATCTCACCTCTCAAGGCTTGGGAAAGCCTGAAACAGGCAGCCCATGCCTGTCACCACCTTCTCAACATCAGAGTGGGGGCTACTAGGATACTTCCTGGATGAAAGACCCTAAAATCTGAAATACAAACACATCTGCCTTCTTAGGATATTTGCAAAGTAGCCATTCCCAGAACTGCAGCTCCATGACCCTGTGCCCCCAGATGTCTGGGAGTGAGAGCCCCGTTCCCAGAAGTTCCCTTTCCAAGTCACCACCCTGCAGACCAGGCCTCCTGGCCCATCAACTGAGATGTCCTACCAGCCAGAAACCTCAGTTTTCACTTGCTGCTGCAGATGAGTCAAAATCTCTGGATCAATTCAGTAGGAAAGAGTGAATCATAATAAGAACGTGCACAGAGCAAGCTGTGCGTGTGTGTGCGTGTGTGCATGTGTGTGTGTGCATGTGCGTGCATGTGTGCGTGTGTGTGTATGTGTGTGATGCATAGCACATGATCCTAATTACTGTAAGGAGTGACTCACCCATTCTCCAGGAATCCCATACCCCCAGGTCACTCATGAATAAGTCAGTCTCCTCTTGGGACTGAGTTTCACCATTTTCCCAGTTGCTCAAGTGCAAAACCTATGAAGCATCTTTCATTCCTTTCTTTTCCTCATCTCCAACATCCCATCCATCACAAGTCCTGCCAACCCCGTCTTCAGAATGCCTCTCCTATCCGTCTCCTGTTCTCCATGTCCACTGCCACTTCCTCCTCCCGGCCAGCATTGCCTCTCTCCTGGATTCTGCCCTAACCTCCTAAGGAGGCTCCATCCCACTGTGGGCTCCTTCCAGAGTCCCCCACTCCATTTGTTTTCTAGCCAGTAGCAACTTTAATCAAAAAACAAAAGCAACTGTGAGCCAGATCACGTCGGTCTCTGTTTAAAACCCTTTTCTACACTTAGAATACAACCTAGTTCTTCTGCTGGGCCCTGGCCCTTCTTGATTGGTCCGACTTCCCATGGACGGCATCCTGACCCACTCCTCCTGGGTCACTGTGCTCCTGCCCAATGGCCTTTGCATTTCTTCCCGCTGTGGGCCTTTGCACTGGCTGAGCCCTCTGCCTAAAATGCGCGTGCCCTCATCTTGGCACCGCTGGCTCCTCTTGTTACTCAGGGGTCGGGCAGGCCTTCCCTAAACATCCGGTCGTTTCTATCACATCCTCCTGTTTCAGTCTTCTGACCATTTTGTTCCCATCTGACAGTTCTTTTCTCATTACTTCATGCATTCAACAAACATCGATCACTTCTTGTGCCAGGCAGACTAGGCATGTGTTTATTCTCCCTCAATAACATGTCTGTCTCCGCTGAATAACATTAGAAAAAAAAGGCTCATGAAGACAGGGGCCTTGAGCAGAGCCTTAGGGCCTGGCATGGAGGAGGCATTCAATAAATATTTGATTTGCAGAATGAATAAGTACACACGGTAATATGTACTCAGGAAATCAGAATTGGCTGATATAACTTCTAAGGTCTCATGGCTTTGAGGCAGCCAATATTCCAAAGTGGCCCTAGTACTGGGATAAATCAGACCCTGTCTGTATTTTTCCAGGCCAGCAAAGTTGATTCCCTCCCTGTTTGTGCATCTAGTCAGCATTAATTAAGCACCTACTATGTGTAGGCCTGTGCCTGGTACCAATCTCGATCCTGTCCCAGCTCACTCAGCTGTTGGCACTCAACAGCCAGCAGGGGCCAGCCAAAAGGTTACCCTGTCCTATAGCTAATGACCAACTGGTCCTCACTGGTGGTCACCACTGGTGCAACCAGGTGGCAGGTCTCCTCCGACACCTGTAGCTCACTTCTTCCTGTTTCCCAGATACCCAGGGTTTCAGAGCAATGCCAGGGAGCCAGGCTGCCCTGTCCCCAGGGCAGGGAGCCAGCCTCCCTTCTCCAGACCCATTTCCCAACAGCGAGAGTGCCTGTTTCTCCAAGCCCTGCGCTCACCCTGGTTCCAACGCCAGGTTCCGTCACTGCCAGCTCATCTGGCACGCTGGCCAAGAACATGGGCGAGGAGGCCCGGCAAGGCAAGGCTGCAGCACATCGGCTTGCACCCGCTGGCTCTGTGATCTTGGACAGGTCACTGTGCCTCTTGGACCTCAGATTCCTTTTCTGATAAATGAAGACTATAAATACTTCAGCAGTGCCCTGGTGCCCCTGCTCCTCCCTGCTCTTGGGCCCGAGGTCTCACCAGGACCAGATCAAGGGGCAAGTGGGGGAGGGCTACATTTCTATGGCTAATCTTATTATCAGAAATTAGGAGCAAGAGAAGAATTCAATTCAGCACAATAAACATATACAATTCAAACAAGTGCATACTCAGCCAGGCACCTGGGATATGGGGGGGAGGGGGGGGGGATCAGGCCTCATCATGAAGGCAGGCAGTCAGAGGGGAGGTGGACCTGTGAACAAAACTACAGAGCAGATGTGCCACGTGCTGTGTAAGGACAGGCGTGGAGAGTGTCGCGGATACAATACAGTCTCGATTCCTCTGAGCTGGGTGATCAGGATGAAGGGGAAAGATGATGTGTTTGGCCTTCTCCATTTCCCAAATGCTCTGTGTACACCAGTGTCCTTGGACTAGCAGGACAGGTGGGTGAGCGGTGGCTTGTGAGGCTCCTGACAGCCCTCATAACCATAACTTAGAGGGCCCCTGAGAGCCACAATACCGCTGACAGGAAGGTCTATGCACCGTGAGATTCATCGTTCACTCCTCTGGGTCCATGCATAGCTCCCAGCAGTCCAAGAAACAATAATAGCATCTACATGATGGAAAATTCATTTCAAAAAGACTCTCCAAGCAACTTTTGAAAAAAAGCCTCAAGCTCAGATGGAGTCAAGGAATCACAGGGCTGGCAGCTACTGCATAAACCAGCAGCTTCCAAACTTGCTTTCCACCTCTAAAGCCATTGCTCTACGGAAATTCACCCAGAAGCCGGTATACAAAACTGATACAAACAGAGCTGCTCTGCTAGAAATAGTGCCCCACTGTCTACTTGGCACCCTCCCCCTTTCCCCCAGCCCCTGGCACCCTCACCCCGGCAGCTCCAAGGAACCCCTGGGGCTCCAAAAGCAGTGATGGAAAACCGCTAACCTAGGCCAAACTCTCTGAGTAGATATGGGAAACGAGTCCCACAGGAGTCACGCTCTGCACTGCGCCTGAACACAAATCCAGGTCTCTGAGTCTAAGCTAACACTCCTCACCCGACTTCGCTAGAGCTAGATCGATGGAAAATTGCACTTTAAAGCAACAAGGCTCAAATCTGATCACCTACACATAATCCCTAAAAGCCCTGGAACTAGCCAAGTGTGAAACAGAGCCCAGCCCACAGGCTGGCAGGGAGAAGGTCGGAAATGAGTTGCAGAAGCACAGCTGACAATTCCATAGCGTTTCCTTCAGTTCCGTGGGACATAAACAGGTCTTGAAAGGCTTGGGCTGCGTGGCTGTGAGACCCTGGACCAGGCAGCCAGGAGGTGAATGCTAACGAGCTATGGAAATAGCGATTACTTTCCCCGTGTCAGGCACTGTGCCAAACTAAGGAGGATAAAGAGGTCTGAGATATTTTTATAGCAGAAAAACTTTCCTACAGACTCAATTATATAACTATCAGACTCCACCTCTGGGCTGAAACTACCCATGGCCTTCAGGAAGAAAGCAGTTTTCCCTACAGGAGGGTCACAGGTTTCTCCAGAGAAACTCCTAGCTATATGGCCAGCAACCCACAGCAGCTGCAAACCATCAGCCCAGAGACCTAGCCAAGCACTGTTTGGCGCCTGCCAGAGACGAATACCAGCCAAGCGGAGGGCAGGAGTCGTGCGCTGACCCGGCCGTCACACTGGACGTGGTAGGGTAGAGGAAGGTCCCAAACTCATCCACATCGGTGTCCTCCCAACTTCCTGAGGCCACTGAAGAAGAGAAGGTGCCCAGGGAGCAGTGCCTGAGCCCCAGTCGTCCTCCGTTGTTGGCACAGGGCGGACAGGCAGAGAAAGCCTCTGGGGCTGAAGGAATGAAGAGCTTCAGCACTGAAGTGACAGCCAAGATCAAAGGAACAGACTCAGGAAGATTCACTTACAGCCCAGGTCTTTGTCAGCCTGAAGATGGGTGCACTTTGTAATGCCGACACCACAGACATGAGAGAGTGAAGGTTGTTGAGTTCGAGGAGTTTCTGGGGGGAAAAGATATGGAATAGATTATTTTGCTGCTATAAACAACAGAACAAAAACACGCTCAAGTGTTACCAAATGACATATTTATGAAATTCAATTGCACTTAAAAATATCTCATGTAGAAAATGTAGTTCTAGGAAGTTCATAGAAACCATATGCTCTTTTCCTTTCAAATTGCCACAAGGTGAGTTTGCAGCTACAACATTTGCAAAATTTCATAAGCTGACTAGTCTGGCTGCTGGACAGAAACATGGCTCAGAAGAAGGCTTGATAATGCCCTTTATGTTCTTTTTTTTTTTTTAGACAAACCTGAACAGTCCCAGCAGGCTTTTGTGCACTGAAACCTCAGCTGGCCAACATCAGCGTGGGTCTTTGGTGATCACCTGGACACTGAATGGGGGGCTAAGGAAAGGCGCCATCAGTCTGCATAACCCGCCTCGGCCGGCAGGACAGATCTGGCTTTCCAGCCACTTGACCATGCTCCTCTGAACCAGACCCGGAATTAGTGAGAACATTTGGATTCAATTCAGACTCAGACAAGTTCCTTGCCATGGAGGGCAACAGAAGGAGACACAGTCAAGAGTAAGTGCAGAAAAATGTAATGGCTCTGGTCCTGGTTTTATGTGAGGGAAGCCTGCTAACAAGGCTGGGGTCCCAGGCTCATTCTCGGGAGTCCATGAAGTCTGGGTTAGCAGCAGGCTCTCCAGTCCCCCCACCCCCGGGCACCCACTCCTTGTGTGTCCTTGGCACAGGTCACCACTTCAAACACTACTCCTGAGCCTTGGCATCCTCATAGTTAAAACAAGGAAGGGCCCTAGCTGGTTTGGCTCAGTGGATAGAGCGTCAGCCCGTGGACTGAAGGGTCCCGGGTTCGATTCCAGTCAAGGGCACATGCTAGGTTGCAGGTTCAATCCCCAGTGGGGGGTGTGCAGGAGGCAGCTGATCAATGATTCTCTGTCATCATTGATGTTTCTCTCTCTCTCTTCCTCTCAGCAATCAATAAAAATATATTTTTAAAAAATAAACAAGGAAGGAAGTCACGGCCCCTCTGCTACCTGGGACGGCGCATGTAAACTGCCTAGACCAGGGCCTGACACCAGGGTCAACACTCATGGTGATGTGAGTTGCTCATTCTTTGTCAGGAAGACGTGTCCCCCCATATCTCCCGTTACTCATCTTGGGTACTTCCAAGCTCAGGTGCTACTGCCTCTACTATGTCTTTCCTGACCATGTTCCCAAGTCCGGGGACTCCACTGTCTGACCCCACAACAGTCTGTGCCTCTCCTTAGCACACTGGACTGTGCTCCCTGAGGGCTGGGGCAAAGCCGTGCCTGCCATCACATCCCCAGTACCTAGCTCAGCACCCAGGAGGGCCTAGTGAAATGGACAAATAAATGAAAAGCCCTCATGCCTAGTCTTCATGGCTTTGCTCCTACTTGGAGATTTCTCCCTTACCACAGCATTCAGACTTCACACATCTTGTAACGTTCTCTAATTGTTTCCTGCTGTGGAATAACAGATTCTCTGTGCGAACAGAATTTCGTCGTATGTAACTGGATTACTATACCTGTTACAGAATTTCTTTAGAGCTGAAGGTCCTCTGGGACAGCAATCACCAATCTTTCGGACCTCACGGACCACCAGTGGTCTGCAGACCACTGGTTGGCGACCGCTGCTCTGGGAGAGGATCCAGTCCACCCCTTCCCTTGTATGGATGGGAAACTGAGGCCCAGAGGAGGAGGAGCCTGCACAAGCACATTCCCAAGCCACCCGCAGCATGGCAGTCCACCATCGGAAGATGGCAGAGGTTAAAAGGGATCCCTTTAGGTCCCTTGGGTGGGGACCATAAACTCATTTCCAAACAGAAAGCACGAGGTAGGCTGGAACGTAATCGCACTTTCTCACGAGGCCCAGCACAAACTCGCTAACAGCAAGTATCATGAAGCCCAGCCTGGTCCAAGTACTTCAGACACACAGGACATAACAGTGCCCCTAACACACATACTTCATAGATGGATGCCCTTAACCTTCCTCGAGGGAGGGCAGGAGAGCAGCTCCCCAGAAGGCATGCTCCACGGACTCTGTGGGCCCTGGGCATGGACACTCACCTCGCTAGCCTCCCTTTCGTCCTCTGGGAATGGGATAGTAATCATGTGACATTGACTATGATCATTTCCCTAAAGCTCCTGCTGTGGTGCCTGGCTGCTGAGGGGCCTCAGTAAAGGTTAGCTGGCCTAGGATCGGGGTGGGGAAACAACAGGTGCACATGAAGCAAGGAGTGGACCAGGCAGAACAGTGTTCCGCTGGGTCAGGCAAGCTGGAGGCCGGGAGAAGTGTGTGGGGAGGAGGTGGCTGGGCTGTCTAAGTGATGAGAGTGATTCAGAAAGGCCCCTGGGACCACAGCGGGGCTGACAGAGATGAGGGAAGAGGGGAAAGGTGGGATGCAGACATGAGCCAGTACCCAACTACTGACAAGGACAGAACCCGTCAGGCAGGAGTTGGGAGTGGGAGCAACAGGGTCATCTGGCCCAGGTCTTAGCTCAGGATGGGTGGGTGAGGTTTGCTGGCTGGGGACAAAACTGCAGGATGTGATGGCATCACAAAAATCAATGCTAAGTAAACTCACCAACCCTGAACCAGCTAAATTTGAAGGAGGAAGAGGATGGATCCCAGGGGTAGCCCCTGGGGACTTATGAAAAGTGTGAAAGGCCAAAGAGACTAGCTGGCTGCCAAAATCACAGGGTGGAGGACCATGCTGCCAACGTGTGTGTGTGTGTGTGTGTGTGTGTGTGTGTGTGTTGGGGGGCTGGGGAGGAAGTTGGGAGCCGAGTGGGCATCCAGGTCAGTCTCCCAGCTGCCTCTGTCTGGGGAAGTCAGGTCACAGCCCCCGATCTGAACCCTGCCCAGGCAGACCCAGAGCACAGCTGCTCCCAAATTATTGAGGAAACATTTTTTAAATATTTCTTTATGGATTTCAGATAGGAAGAGAGAAGAAAAGACAGATAGAAACATCAATGAGACAGAATCATTGATTGGCTGCCTGAAACCCAGTCATGTGTCCTGACCGGGCATGTGTCCTGACCGGGCATGTGTCCTGACCGGGCATGTGTCCTGACCGGAAATCAAATCCTAAGCTTCTGGTTCATAGGTCGATGCTCAACCACTGAGCCACGCCATCTGGACAGGGACACATTTTTGAGACAAAGAGAGAAAGGAAAGGAAAGGGGATTGAAAAAATAAAAAACAGCTTACCTTGGCTATTTTCACAAAATGGCTCAGGATTTCTGCCCTTATTTTTAAAGTCTGTGCTGTTAGAATTTCTCGTACAACCCAAAAGCTGACCTGTAGAGTCAATACACAAACAGACAGACAGACACACACACACACACACACCAGAAAAGTTGTTAAATGCTGGGCCACCATGTCACCCTGCCCACCACTTTTAATGGGATTTCCAAGAGGCTGGGAAAGCATCACCCAGGGTTGTGTGAGGTCTCGTGTTCCTTAATGACACCCTACCTGGCAAATGGGTCCCCTACTCTCAGCACCACCTCTCCAACACACAGTGGTGCTGAGAGGTCAATACTTTTGTCGTCCCCCAGGGGTTAGTTATTGCGCCTCCATGACAGGAGTCTCTCGACAAGCGCTGCAGGGAATTCTGAGATGGGTCAGACAGGATTCCTTACTCAGAAGGATCCCAGATGTGGGGAGGCCATGGATGGATGGATGGATGGATGAATGGACAAGTGGCCAAAGGGATATGCATACTGTCAGTACCACCCACGAGATCCATATCCTCAGCCAGACCTAAGACAAGAAGAATTTACCAATATTCACACAATTGTAACAAGTTTAATTTTCTAGGGTAGGGTTACCCAAATACTAATGAAAATGACACAGAAATATCTTATAAAGTTCCATAAAACAATGCAGATTAAGGACATGTTTTTGTGGAGACAGCAGATGCCAAAGAGCATCCTGGTACTTCTGGTTCAGAACATCACTCATGCTTGACCTCTCACATAAATCAACATCTTCAAGCCCCTGAGACCTTTGGTGGGACCAAGAAAGTCATCTCCCCATGTGTAGCTGACTCGCATGACACCTCTGAGAACACAGAGGAGCTTTATGCCGAGAGCTCTGGGGAGTGGCCAGCTTTCTGGCTGAGGTTTCACTGCTGCCACGGCTCTTTGCAGAGCACAGAGGCTACGAGGGCAGTGAAGCTCTAAAGAGAAAGGTGGGGAGTAGGGACAGGGTGTGGGGTTCAAAGGAAGGCGGGGCACTGAAAACCTCTAAATTCTACTAAGCAAAAATTAGTTAAGAATATTCTAGAGTTAACAAAGCACATTTACTGCTGCAACCAAATGTATCCTCTTTACTGAAGTACTGGCCCTTTCCAAGGAGAAAACAAGGAAAGAATAACCAAGAATCAAAACTCTGCTTTTCACATTAAGCAGGAATATTATAGAAAAGTTTTCTCTGCATAATTATCTGTGGTTGGTTCCAGGGCATGCCCTGGTTTCCATAGAATCATTTTTTCCCAAGGAATTGCCTAAAATTAAGTTCAGACTCAAATGTTTACTAGCCAGTTATGGAAGGAAGATATTCTGGATACCACGTGATATACCCATAAACCTTATATTTTAATACATGCACATTTTTATGCCACATAATCTCCAGTGTGATCATTTACGTGTCCTGTATAATCTAACGAATTCCTGCATGCCAAAAAATCACACATATTTACAGAGCAGGAGAGTTGACTCTGATCTGTAGCATATGACATGTGGAGGCAACTCTAGGTCAATTCAATCCAACAGACTTTCATGAAGCCCTTACTGTGTACAGGCTCCAGGCACTGCAATCCAGACCCTATCAGTGCTTGCCTGGTATGGAGGTGACCAGAGGAGGAGGCAGCTGGTGGTGGTGGCTTGACCTGGAGTATGGGGGAGGTGACGATAGAGGAGGGCTTCTTGGAGGAGGCAGGTCTTGAAAGGTGGGTAGACTTTCGACAGGTAAACGTAGGACTGAGGTGTGGTGTATACACCAGGACCAGGGAGAGCCAAGTAGACTAATGCAACAGCTGTGGGGTAGAGATGATGAGGGAGATTTGATGCTAACAAGGGAAGTGAAAGCCAGATTGTAGAGGTCTGGAGAAATAAAGTGATAAGAAGGACCTAAGACAAGTAATTACACACAGGAGAGTCCCAGAGGCTTCTGAGCAGAAGAATGACAGGCTAGATCCCTTTATAGGAACACCGAACAGGAAGTTGGTGCAATGGTCTAAGTGAGAGGTGGGAGGCCTGAGCTAGGGCCACGCTGAGGCAGATGGAGGAAGGGGCAGGTAAGGAAGATATTACAAAGGTAGGATCAGCAGTTCTAAACATTTTTTAAAATATATTTTTATTGATTTCAGAGAGGAAGGGAGAGGGAAAGAGAGATAGAAACATCAATGATGAGAGAATCACTAATTGGCTGCCTCCTGCATACCCCCTACTGAGGATCAAGCCCACAACCCAGGCATGTGCCCTTGACTGGAATCAAACCTGGGACCCTACAGTCTGCAGGCCAACACTCCATCCACTGAGCCAAACCAACTAGGGCCTAAACATTTTTAATTCTCTTTTCTAACTACAAAATTTAAAAGAAGCTTAATGTAGAAAACAAGGGAAACAGAGATAAGCACAAAAGATGAATCACTTGCAACATACAGACCACCAAGATAACCACTGTGGTGTGTGTCCGTAGCCTTTCTTTCCAAAGAATATACATTGTATGTTAATCATATCACAAGAATTTCTATAAGTGAATAAATATTCTTCCACAACATACTTTTTAGCGGCTGCTAGGTATTTCATCTTAGGAATGTAGCATCATTAAGTGGTCCCCTATTGTTGGGTAGGTTATTTCTAATTTTTTGTTGTAGAAAAGAATGTTGTGGTGCCCTGGCCAGATTGCTAAATGGTTAGAGTGCGGGCCCACACACAGAAGGGTCTCAGGTTTGATTCCCGGTCAAGGACACATACCTGGGTTGTAGGTTTGATCCCCGGCCCCAGTTGGGATTCATTCGGGAGGCAGCTGAACAATGAATCTCATATCAATGTTTCTTTTTCTCTTGCTCTCTCCCTCCCTCCCTTCCTACTTCTCTAAAAAAAATCAATGGAAAAAATATCCTCGGGTGAGGATTAACACATAAAAAATTTTTCTGTGGCCGAAGCCGGTTTGGCTCAGTGGATAGAGCGTCGGCCTGCAGACTGAAAGGTCCCAGGTTCGATTCCGGTCAAGGGCATGTGCCTGGGTTGCGGGCATATCCCCAGTGGGAGATGTGCAGGAGGCAGCTGATCAATGTTTCTCTCTCATCGATGTTTCTAACTCTCTATCTCTCTCCCTTTCTCTCTGTAAAAAATCAATAAAATAAAAAAAATTTTTCTGTGGTGTGTGTGTGTGTATGTATGTGTATATATATATATATATATATATATATATATTTTTTTTTTTTACATATTTTTAGTTAATGTCTTAGGATAAAATTCCTGTAAGGTGGCATGAATAAAAGTATGTGTACCTATTTTCTAAAAGTAGATATAAAAAACTTGGCCTCTAAAAGGTCTATTTGTTTATCTATCAACAAGTTTGAGCAGATCAATGTTCCCATACACAGGCACATGCACCAGTTATTACAACTCTTTTTTTCGTTACTAAACTAATGGGCAAAATAATATCTCACTGTTTCTATTTTGCATCTCTTTAATGACTGCTCAATGAATATTTTTTGCCTTCTTTTCAGTTTTTTATTACAAATATTTATAGGTCACTTGTACTATTTGCCTTGTGAATTACCTGCTCAGGTCCTTCACCCATCTTTCTATTGGGACATCTGTCCTCTTACTATTGATTAGTAAATGGTCTTTGTATATTAAAGAAAACACATTAACCCTTTGTGAATCATACATTGTACCAAAAGTGTGGAGAAACTGGTACTTTTCGACACTGTTTTGGTGAATATAAATTCATAGGACCATTTTGAAGAACAACTTGAATGTGTCTTTAAAGTTATATTCTCCCTAGAATATTTACCTTATGAATATAGAAATTTAGAGGGACATATGTACAAAGGTTCACTGACGCACTGTTTATAAAGCAAAAGAATAGAAAATGCCCATCAATAGGGAATTGGTCACATAAATAATACTTTCACCTCAAACTCTCCAAGGAAGATGCTATAGAGGGAAGAGGGCAGCTGTGCTTGCTCCACCTTCTTGAGGGCTAACGATCTACATTAATTATTTGGAATTCTTCTGCATAGAAGGTTTGTCTTGTCTGCCCCCTTTATTTATCCAATCACTTATTTATATCAGAATGGACTCGCCTATATTTATTTTATACTTTGGGTTCTGATCCAATACTATGTCATTTATTTTGTTGCTCAGATCATTCCCGCTTCAGCCACTGAGGACTCTTTCAGTTGGTTCCTGCATCCCTTCCCTTTGACCCCCAGCATTGCTTTGGTTTGTGGGCTTGTTTAAGCATTTCCTTATTTTCCAGCACTATAAGGTGCTACAGGCTCATCTTGGCCATTTCTTGCCCCAGTCCTACACCAGCCACTTTTCTCCAAAAAGCCTGGGTTCCTTTTAGTAGACAATGAGATTAGAAACCAAATACCTAGCAGTGCACTGCTGGATTGTGTCTGCACTATTTTGCATTCCCAACAGCAATGAGCAAGAGTTTGTGTTGCTCTAGGTATTTGCTAGCCATTGGTATTTGTCAAGTTTTGTTATTAGTTATTTTAATTGGTATGTAGTCTTTTCCATTTTCCAGTGACAAATGATGTTGAGCATCTTTTCATGTTTATTTGCCATCTGCACATCTTCTTGGGTGAGGTGTCTACTCAGATCTTTTGCCCATTTTTTTAATTGGGTTGTTTTCTTATTGTTGAATTTTCAGAGTATATTTTGGATACAAGTCTTTTATCAGATATGTGTTTTGTAAATATGTTTTCCAGTTTGTGCTTTTTTTAAAAAAAATTCTCTTAGCAATGTCTTTTGCAGAGTAGAAATTTTTAATTTTCATGAAGTCCAGCTTTTCAAGTTTTTCTTTCATGGATTGTACTTTTGGTATCATATCTAATAAATAATCACCAAAGGTCATGTAGATTTTCTTCTATGTTTTTTCCTAAAAGTTTTATAGTTTTGACTTCTGGCTTCCACTTAAATTGCCACTATTTAGGAAAGTTTATCAAGTCTGACCTATAGTTTTGGCTTTTACATTTAGGTCTATGTCCATTTTAAGTTAATTTTTATGAAAGATGTAAACTCTAGGTTCATTTTTTTATATATGCTGAAAAAATTCCAATTATTCCAGCATCATTTGTTGATAAAATTACCCTTACTCCATTGAATGTCCCTATGCATTTGTCAAAGACCAGTTGACTACGTTTGTATGGGTCTACTTCTAGGCTCTCTATTGCAGCGGTCGCCAACCTTTTGGACCTCAGAGACCACCAGTGGTCTGTGGACCACCAGTTGGCGACCGCTGCTCTATTCTGTCCCACTGTCTTAGATGTCTAGTCTTTGGTCAATAACATGCTGTCTTTATTACTGTAGCTTTTCTGTCTGTCTTGAAATCAGGTAGAGTGAGTCTGCCACCTTTGTTCTTTTTCAGTATTATGTCTTTAGTCTTTCCATATAAGCTTTAGAATCAGTTTATTGATAGTTATAAAATAGCTTGCTGAGATTTTGATTGGGCTTGAGCTGAATCTACAGATCAACTGGGAAGAACTTAATAATGAATCTTCTAATCCATGAAAATAGAATATTTCTCTATTTCTATCTACTTTGCTTTTTTGCATCAGTGTTTTATAGTTTCTACAAACAGAACTTGTACCTAGTTGTTACTGTTATACCTAAGTATATTTCTTCATGTGTTTGTGTACTATTGTAGCTTTTTTTGAATTTCAAATTCCAATTCTTCGTTGCTGGTATAGAAAATCTTCTGTATATTGACCTTACAAACTGCAACCTTGCTATACTCACTTATTAGTTCCAGGATGTATTTTTAAAAAATAGATTTCTTTGAGATTTTCTAAATAGACAATCATGTCATCTGTGAATAAAGACAGTTTTATTTCTCCCTTTTCGATCCGTATATCTTTTCTTTTCTTGTTTTATTGCACTAGTCAGGACTTCCAGTATGAATGGCAGTGTTAAGAGAGTGCACCCTTGCCTTGTTCCGAATCCTGTGGGGAGAGCACCAGTGTCTCACCATTAAGTGTGATGTTGGCTGCAGGACTGTTGTAGATATCCTTTATCAAGTTGAAAAAGCTTCCTAATTTGCTGAGATTTCCGAAAAAGTCATGAATGGATGTTGAATTTTGTCAAATGCTTTTTTGAATCAATTAGTATGATAGTATGATTTTTCTTCTTTAGCCTATGAATACACTGTATTACATGAGTTGATTTTCAACTGTTGAACCAGCCATGTATACCAGTTGTAGAATAAATGCCACTTGGTCATGGTGCTAATAAGCTTTTAAAATACAGACACTATTATTATCACCATTATTGTTCCAGTGGTATAATTAGCACTAGAGTTTAGCCACTGAAGACTAAGATATCCCCTGGGAAATATCTCAAGAGTATTATAGATGAATAAAGCAAAATAGTTATGAACACAAAGAAGTTTATTTAATCAACCACAAATAAAACAATCAAAGCATAAAGTAAAGAAAAATTCAGGTTTACAAATACTGTCTTTTCTTATGAGAAATCTACTTTGCCATAAATTTCTCATAAGCCCATTCACAGTTTTCTTAGAAACCTGGAGTTAGAAGGGACTTCAAGGCCCCCTCTTTCCCTCAACCTCCTCACCCTCCACCCTCCGCCCCATGATGTTCTACAGTCACTATGATAAAGGCCTGTCTGGTCTCTGCCTGGGCTCTCATAGGCAGGGAACTAACTACCTTGTATGAGGGTAAGGCACTGCCTCCCCACTCCCATCCTCTGGTTCCTACACTTACTGATTGGGCCCTATAGGTTATGCTAAATCAGCTTCCCCAGAGGAACCCCTCAATTACTTGAAAAAACCCTGATTATCTCCTCCCTGAGTCTTCTCAATCCTAGATCCTTCACTTGGTCCTTATGTAACATGCTCTCTTTCCCCTCACCCTCTGGCCACTGTAATGTTGACTTGCCACTCCTGTGTGACAGTCGCCCTGCTCTTCATGCGAGGCACCCAGGAGTGGCTGGATAAAGCAAAGGAAAGTGAGATCACCACACACCATTAGAATGGCTAAAATAAATAAATAAAAATTTAAAACCCTGACAATACTAATTGCTGGCAAGGATCTGAAGCAACACAAACTTACATTCATTGCTGGTGGGAATGAAAAATGGTACAGACACAATCCAGTGATTGTACTCCTAGGTATTTACCAAGCGTATTTGAAATTTTGTGACCACACACACACACACACACAGAGAGAGAGAGAGAGAGAGAGAGAGAGAGAGAGACAGACAGACAGACAGACAGACATGCATTTGTTTACAGCAGTTTTGCTCATAATTATAGAAAACTGGAAGTAAATAAGATATCATTCAGTAGGTGAATGGGTAGACAAGCTGGTATGTCCAAACAATGGAATCGTATTCATAAAAAAATTAAGACATCAAGCCATATAAAGACATGGATGAATCTTAAATACATATTGCTCAATGAAAGAGCCAGTCTGAAAGGGCTCTTTATATATGATCCCACCCACTTTGACATCTGAAAAGGGTGAAGCTATAGAAATGGTAAACAGATCAGGTTCTGGATCACTGTCTTCCTCTCCACACCAAACTCTGCCTTCTTCCTTGGGCAACTTCGGTATCACTGTGCATGACTGTGGCCTCAAGGCTGCTTGGCCACTTCAGCAACTCTTACCCCACCTACCACTTCAGTCACCTCCTCCTCATAATCACCCAGAACTGCTCTGCACCAGAAACTTTAAATTCCAGTCTTGGGCCACAACCTTTCAACCTTCCCTTATCCCAGAGCCCCCACTGTGCCTGTCCTTCCTTTTCACCACACCTGCAGTCCTCTGAGCAGACTGCTCCCCTATCATTTGTCACTTCAGCCCTTAGTCAGCACTTTAAGTTCCCTTGCCCTTGCTCCTTCAAAAACTCTGCTTTGCTAACCCCGACCTGTGGCTGGATCCAAGCATTTGCCCTCCTATGTCCCTACTCCCAGGCTGCAAAGTGCAACTTCAGAAAACCATCTACCCTTGTGCACTGGAACCACTTTAAAAGTCACAATCTCGGTTTCATCTGGGCCATCGTCTCTGCCCAAGAGTCTTTCTATATTTCCACAGTCGGCTCTCTCCTTCCCCCGGAGTGGCTTTTTCGTTTCGCTTTCATAACAATCGTGCAAGGTGAGTACCGTTACTGTTCTCACAGATAAGGGAACTGGGGCTCAGAAAGGTAAGTGACTGCTTTCCTTTGTCTGGAGTGCGATGGGGAAGCTTGTTCTCGCATATGGAAGTCTGCTGGGAAGGAATGCCAATCAGTGTATCTCAGGGAAAGCAGCCCAGTGGCTGACCAGACCTGGCCACCGGCCAGTTTTCAACCCGGAGTATGTCCAGGAGCTGCTGCTCTGAGGAGCTGACAGGCCGCAGGAAGACCCTCTCTCAGGTACCGTTCGGGAGAGTGTGGCTTTGCTCTGGTTTGTTGTATTGGTCTGATCTGGACATGATGCCATTGTTCACAGGATGAGCCACGCCGCCCTTGGCCACGCTGACCTGGCCTCCTGTGCCAAGCAGATTACATCAGAGCCCCCAGTGGCCTCCGGGAGCTCGGCGGCTGGTCGGAGGTGGGACAGCGCTGGCTCTGAGTCAGACAGTTTTGCTAAGAAACTATGAATCCCCTGATAGTGTGTGCACATCTGGTTTTTGGTGTGTTTTCTTAAAAGACTAAGCTCAGTTGAAAAGGAAAAGAGTTTGAAAACAAAGAAAAAAGAAACAAAAGACTTTAGAACTTCCTTTTCAAAACAAACGGTGTGCACTCCCTACCGCCGTCAGGCCCTCCTTAGTTCCCATTGTCTCATAAAACAAGTCATGCTAACGCAGCCTTGCTCTGAGGACTCGAGCTGGTGCCTCTCTGAGGCTCCTGCTGTACTCAGGGTGGCAGCCCAGAGTAGGGAGGTCTGGAGGGGGCTGGGTAATGTGATGCACAGGACCCGGCATTTCCAAGAGGGAACGCCCAGCTGGAGGAAGGCGCCAGAGGGAACCCAGGCCCATCACCCAGAGATCCAGTCATGCACACCATGCAACCTCTAAGCCACTGTCCTCATTGGAAACCAGTAAAACAAGCAGAAAATAAGAACAACTGTCAACAGCACCATTTAAGGGCTTGATCCATCCAAAGGGGTCTTGCAGGGTGCTTCCTACTGATGACCATGTCCTGGGAGATCTGACAGCAATCAGAAGCCCACCCCTTCAGCAGGCCCAAGTCCCCACTATCACTTAGTAAGTAGGGATGCAGATCTTCAAACATGGAACAAAAGTTCTGGCTGGACCTAGTCAATTTGTAGTAGGATGTATGAGGCCAGTGAGCAGGCCATCAGGAATTCAAAGAAATTCACTTCAAGGAATGCTTCCTGAGCACCTCATTCACTCATTCCACATGTATTTACTGAGGGTCTATTCTATGCTGACCTTGGGCAAAAGGTGGGGGACGCAGTGATGAACAAGGCAGACAGAGTTCCTGCCCTCATGGAGCCCACAGACGGGGAAGGAAGCTGGAGACTGGAGAGTCGCACAAAATGAGGACAGGTGAGTGAGGGCCACATGGAGAAGCACAGGTGTAGTGAGGGAATGCATGACGGGAGACCTTATACAGGCTGGGGTTCATGGAAGACTCCCCAGGAAATGCCGTTCAGGCTGAGGAAGAATTCTGAGCTGAGAAGACAGCATGCATGGAAGCCTGACGGGAGAGAGGTATGATGCATTGGGAAAGGAAAGGAAGGCCAGGGTGGCCGAAGCCCACAGAGTAGGGGGAGGGGCAAGAGATGAGGCTGGCGGGCGGACATAGCCAGATCCAGCATGCAGGACCTTGCAGGGCAATTAAGGTGCTTGAACCTTAGCTTATGTGGAACTGGAAGCCACTGAAGTGATTTAAACACAGGAAAGATGTGTTCAGTTCCACCTGCTGTGAGAAAAGAGGACTGTGATGGCCCAAGAATGGATGAAAGTGGGGGTTCAGGAAGAGGGGCCTGGACCTGGGACCAAGTGTTTGGAATTGAACCCCAGCAGGGTTCCCCAGTCTACAGGTGGCAACACTGCTGCTATTGGACAGGCACATGCAAGGGGTTGCTTACCTGGTTAAACCTCCGGGTAAAGGCCACAACGTTTGGGGCGAGACTATGTTTCTCCTTCTTACTCCATCCACAGCTGGCTAGTTCCTAGGAAGCAAAGAGTCCATTTCAACAGTGGTTCTAATTGGGATGCAAACACAGCAGGGGCACCTGACTGGAACGCGGATATGGAGGTGGGGAAGAGCTATCCACACCGGAGTGGGAAGATCCTCTGCCTCTGGAGAGGAAAGCTGGGAGGAGGCGCTTCCTGGGACCCTAGAGATGAGAAGGGGGATGCTTTCTCTACAGCCCTATTCCCCAGGACTTCTGTCCAAAATACTCAACCTCACCACTGCCACTCCACCAGCTTCTCTGGGACCAGAAATCCCTTCTTGACTCAAATTGTCTGAGAGAGGACATAATGTTTTAACTAGTGGGACTCATCCCCCCAAAGGCAAACTCGAAATTTAAATCTGGCTGGAGAATCTCAGGTTTCATCAGCTACATGACATCCTCTATTCCTGGGGTCAAGGAAAGCCTGACCCAAGCCCACTGCAACCAGGGAAGCTTCTGGGATTACCTTGATTCCTACCTGAAGCTGGAGCCTCCCATCCATCATATAACCAAAAGGGGACAGAGGAGAGGTTCCCTTTAATATCTCTTTCAGGGGCCTTGTCTCTTCTTTTTCAGCAGGCTTAGCATTATAGTTCGATCAAACTACCTAAAATTTACCTTTCCATGAGGCTGGTTCTGATCCAAGGGAGATAACAGGAGCAGTCTAAGGGGATTGTATAAAAGGACCAAGGAAAAGCCCCTATTCAAATACCTAGCATTCTCAACTGGTGCCTGTGGAGCTCTGGTAGAGAATGGGGGAAAGGGTAGATTCTAAAGTTCTCCACCCCTAAGTGACAAGACCTCCTTTTAGTTCATATCAGGCCTCAGTATTATTAATAACATTATTTTACCACACGCCTGGAACTTTTGTAAGATCTTTAGTGAGAGCCAGCTGTCCACCAACTGGAACAGACACAGTGTGACCAGCGTCTGCTAGAAAGCCAGAGAGGGCAGCAGGAACAGACAAGAGAAAACTTGCCGGCTGAGCAGTTAGGCCTGCAGCGCCGCGCCCGTCCACTGCAGCTCAGGACCCAACTTTAAACCTCAGCCTAGCTGAAGGCAACGGACAGCCCTGGACACCAGATGAATGACCTGGCCTTGAGAACGACTGAGAACCCGCCAGAAGCTAAAAACAGCTCCTCTTCCTGGTCACCTCGTTTCTGTAAATGGCATCATCGCCCTCCCGGTCACCCACATGAGGAAACACAACCATCCCTGACTGCCAAGTCCTTCACACCCTAAATAAGAGTAATGACAACGATATTAACCAATGCTACCATTTATCAAGAACCACCCCACACACAGGCCAGCACTGGAGAGGCACTTCCCATGTTACCTAATTCTCAGCACAACCATTTTAACAAAAAGGTTAAGGGCCTCAGTATCATTCATCCTCTTGAAAAGATAATTTGACTCTACTGTCTTTCAAAAGCGCATATGAATGCCTTTGAGATGTAAAATTTACCTGTGTAGCCTGGCTGGGTGGCTGTTAGTTGGAGCATTATCTCTTACACCAAAAAGGTTGTGGGTTCGATCCCTGGCTGGGGCACCTATGGGAAGCAACCAATCGATGTTCCAGTCACATCAATGTCTGTCTGTCTGTCTATCTATCTCTCAAATCAATAAACATATACCTTGGATGAGGATTAAAAATAATAATAAATCACCTGTGTACCATGATCCTCCTTTATCTGAAATGTATATTTGGCCTACCTGAGTTATATTTACTTCTCCCACCCTATTTTATATTTACTTCTTTTCACCTATTTTAATCGTTTTGCAAATGTATATTATTTCCCTTTCAATGTTTAATTGTGAGGACAAGAGCCTTTCTCCCCTGTGAATCCCAAAGCCAGTCCCAGAAAGGTATGGGTTATAATCAGATAGAGAAATGAATTCATAAAACTGGTGTTCAAGGACTGAGGCATGGTTGTTGCCTAATTTCTGGCCAATAGTCGCTCCTTTTATTTTATTTTTTTCTGACTTCTTTGATAAATAGCCAAAATTATACACGTGTGTGTGTGTGTGTGTGTGTGTGTGTGTGTGTGTGTGTGTAGATTTGAGTCCCCAATCTTACACCACGCCATAAGTAACTTAGGAAGGCATCCTGAAAAGGAGCAATGTGGATCTTCCCCTTAGAAAGACCAGGCTCAGCCCTAGCTGGTTCGGCTCAGCGGATAGAGCATCAGCCTGTGGACTGGGGTCCCAGGTTTGATTCAGATGCAGTCAAGGGCACATACCTTGGTTGCAGGCTCAATCCCTGGCCCTGGTCAGGGCGTGTGCGGGAGGCAACCAATCGATGTGTCCCTCTCACATTGATGTTTCTCTCTCTATGCCTCTCCCCCTCCCTTCCACTCTCTCTAAAAATCAATGGGGTGAGGGGGCGAGGAAAATAAGTAAATAAAAATAAAATTATTAAAAAGAAAAAAGAAAGACCCGGATCCTACATGATGCTTATCTTCTCAGAACCTCAATTTTCTCATCTTAAAATGGGTGTAGTACTCTATTTATCTGTGAAGTTCATCTTGACAATTAGATGAGATTAATACACCCAGAGCACCCAGCACATGATGTGTGATAAAGGTTATCTCCTCACCTCTTCCCCGGTCATGCGCCGTCAGAATCAGCTCTAACCCCAAACACCCTCTGCTTCCCCCACACCACACTCTTATTGCTGTCTTGAACTATTTAAAAATCTATTATTTCTCTTTCATTTTGCTGATGTCATGCAGGCAGGAACCAAAGCACGCAGTTCATACATCTGCCCTGAATTTATTTGAACATTTCTAAGACCGTGACTCAAAAACCGTATGTGTAGTTCTTGGGTTTTGACAATTCCCTAAGCAACCTTTGGCACTGGAAGGCCCGTAATATTTAGAATTAAAACCCCAACAGAGTAAAACACTGTTGAAGAGCTTCCTTGATAAAATAGAAGGATCAAAGGACTTAGAGCCAACCAAGGACCTCACCCCAAATCCCAGCCCTGCCACTTATTCCTGGGCGACCGAAGGTGAGTTCAGCTCTCTCGCATCAGTTTCCTGGCTGATGAAGCAGGGATGGTGACACCACCTCCACAGACCAAGAGAGAGGCTGACAGAGAGGCGACATGGAGAGCAAGGCCTGGCTCACAGCAGATGCCGAGCAGCATTTGTTGAATGAACGCGTTCCTCAGTGCTGAAATCTCCCAAACGCAGCGCAGAAAGATTTATCACGATGTCAAAAGAAATAAGGCTATTCTATCTACTAAAACAGGCCCTGAGCCCCACCTCCTTGGCCCTGCTCCTCTTCTGTGTTTGGCCTTATAGGATTACAAGAGATTCCATCTGTGTGAAGTGCGTTTGGAAAATGTGAGGTAATAGAACAATGCTCTTCCAGTCACTAATGCCTAAAAAGGTCCATGCTATGGAACGGATTCGAGTGTAATTAAGTTCGAGTTGACCAGAGGAGACAGGGCTGGTTCTAGAAGGGAGACAGGGTGTGGGCTGATGCTGGTAGGGTCCTGAGGAGCCACTCAGCCGCCCTGTCCTGACTCTGACTCTGTCCCCTGCTGAGGTCAGCTGGATGTGGAAGGAGAGGAAGAGCCTGCACAATCCTTTGCCAGCTTCTCCGGGGTCTCTCTGTGAGGTGGATGTTCCCCGGGTTCGTCAGGGAGGGAAAACATGTTAGAAGAAAACTTTCTACCACTAAACCTACAAATGTACCCTCCTCTGGCTTCTGGGAAAGGGAGGGCCCTTGCCCGCAGGATCCACCCTCCTCCTGGGCTCTAGGTCCCATCCCTGCCCCTCGCTCAGAGGCCCTGATACCCTCTTTTGTTCCAGTATCTCCACCCTCTTCCTCCCCAATTTCCTCTTCCTCCCCAACTTCCTCTTCCCACTAGCACTCTAATGTGCATTAAGCCTCTCCCATTAATAATAATGATGATGATGTTTATGTTCTAGACCTCTAGTCTCCTCCTGCTCCTGCTAGCTCTTTCTTCTCCTTGCAGGGAACGTCTTGAAAGGGCCATCGGTTCTCACTGTTTCAACTGGCTTCCCTCTCCACCTTTCTCCACTGAAATGGCCCTTTTGTTTTCTTTTTCTTTTAAAAAAAATACAAATTTTTTATTTCAGAAAGGAAGAGAGAGATAAAAACATCAATGACGAGAGAGAATCACTGATCAGCTGCCTCCTGCACACCCCACACTGGAGATCGAGCACACAACCCAGGCATGTGGCCTGACCTGGAATCCAACTGTGACCTCCTGTTTCATAGGTCAATGCTCAACCACTGAGCCACATCGGCTGGGCTGAAACTGCCTTTTCTCTCCCAGCGACAACGTCCTGGCTAGGCAACCCCTCTGCCGTATTTGTCACTCTGTCCTCGCCTTCAGCCATGCGTTCTTCTGGTTGCCTTCTCACCTCTCAGGCCCCCCACTCTCAGGCTTATTTTCTAGTTACTTTTTTCTTTTCTGACACATGTACCCCACCCCCACCAACATCTGTCCATGCTCATCGTCTACATTCTCCTATGTCTGGGTTCCCTCTGGAAGATCTCATTTACCGCCATGGCCTCAACCGCACGTCTGTTCAGCCCAAGTTTCTCTCCTGAGCTCCAGCCCAGGATATTCAGCAACCTGCTGGCCACACCTTCCGTGGCATCACACAAACACCTAAAATCAGCAAGCCCAGACCAAAAGGGTGTCTGACCAGCTGCCCTCCATAAAAAGCACACAACAATGTGAGATTCATTTAGACATCCATTCTGACATCAAAGGAGAATGTTTGTTACAAGGAAACTATGGAAAAACCCCTTGGTGATGTAAAAACAACTTTGTCTCAGCGCCCTCATCGGCAAGCATTCCTTGGTGACAGTAAGAGTCAACACTGCTTTCAGCTCACCCCGCAAAACTTCCCTGGCCATACTGCCAGGAGCGCCCTCTCGGGCTGCCAGCTTTGTTCTGAGGTGTCTGGGAGTCAGATGCCCTGAGGTGGCCTGAGAAAGGCCTGACCCTGACCATGTCTGGGGTCAGGAGGAACAGCCCTGGAAGAGGAGATCTGGGGAGTGGGACAAGTCCTCCCTGAAGATCCCCCAAAGGATCTAGGCTGCCAGGCCATAGGAAGCTGGTGCCTACACATGGTGCTTCCATGCATGCGCTTACTTCTGACTGCGATCTTCTCCAAATCACATCCCTACAACATGCCTACACCGAACAGGCATCACCTCGAGGAAAGGGACCACCACCAGGCTAGCAGCCGGCACCACATACCATTTTGCTCAGTGACAACCTCTCTCTGCCTCCCCACTCTGTGTTCCTCCCCATTCCTCCCATCTATCCTCTGGGACAATCTTCAGAATTGGTGGAATAATCCCACACTTAGCCAAAGGAGTTCTAAAAACACCCCAGGGAAGGGTGGCCCACTGAGGAAATGGGAAAGACTGTGCCAGTTTTGGGGTTGGTGTGGGGACTGACTAAGGAGCAAACGCTTTAGGACTCTCAAACGTCACTGTTGGGTATGCAAGATGGTACAGCAATATGGGAAAGCAGTTTGGCAGTTTCTCATAACATTAAACATACACATACCAAATGACCAGCAATCTCGCTAATGCAAACATTTGTCCACACACAAAAACATATACGCATGTTTATGGCAGTTTCACTCTCAATTTCCCCAAACTAAAAGCAACCCGGATTCCCATCAGTCAGTGAAGGGATAAACAAACTGTGAGACAGCCATATAATCAAACTAGAGGCCCAATGCATGACATTCCTGCATGGGTAGAGTCCCTAGGCCTGGCCGGAGATCAGGGCCCATTGGGGGCTTCCGGCTGCCGGCTGGAGGCCTTCCTTCCCTGGCTACCAGCTGCTGGCCGGGGCCTTCCTTTGTTTCGCGCCGCTCCCTGGTGGTCAGCACACGTCATAGCAAGCAATCGAACTCCTGGCCTCCCAGTTGAACTCCCGAGGGGATAATTTGCATATTAGCCTTTTATATATACAGATGCTACTCAGCAGTAAAGAAGGGACAAAGTGCATCAGCACAGATGAATGTCAAGCTTTATGCTAAGTGAAAGACACCAGACACAAAAACATTATATGATTCCATTGATATGACATTCTGAGAAAAGTAAAAACTACAGGGGCAAACATTGGGTCCCTGATTCCAGGGACTTGGGACAGGAGGCAAACTGACTACAGTGGGCACAGGGTTATTTTAAATCAATAGACGTTCTCTTTCTGGATTGTGGTGGTTACGTGAGAGTATGCATCTATCAAAACTCAACAAACTGTTCACTAAAAAGGGTGAATTATACTGGATAAAAGTAAACCTTCATAAATATGACTTTAAAAAAGAAAAGGAAAGGAAATAGTCCAAGCATATAGAACTGTGAAGGGAAATCCCATAATAATAGCTGAGCAAAAAGACTAAGGACCAAAGGGCCCTGAAGGGGGAAAATTAATGAGATTAAAAAATTGATAGAGATAAAAATATAATAGAAAGTTTGAAAAGATTTGAGGACATGACAAAGGCAAATGATACTAGAAAGAAAGCAATTATAATCTCTAAGAATAACAAAAAACAAGAATTCCTAGTTGTATAAATTTAAATGTGATATGTTTTTAAATTTATGTGCACTTAAATAGTACATATTTAATACGTTTAAATGTTTTTTAATAGTTGTATCTATTTAAATATTATATACCTATATACATTCTAATATCAGGCAGTTGGATTGAAAGGAAAGAGAATCTGTAGGTCCCTGATGGGAGGCACATTATCCCTTGAATGATGAGGGTCATCAAAGAATGAAGTGCAACCCTGGCACACCACAGAGTGGCACTGAGCAGCATGTGCACAGCTGTGGCACTGGGTAATGTTTACACAGCCGTAACAATAATAAATGCTGCTTGTTGGTTTTCAACTTTTAGGGTCAACCTGAGGGAAAGTGTGATGGACTTGGTTGCAGTTGCAGAATGTCCAAATGTTAATTTAACTAATCTGACAATGAGAAAGTACAGCTGATGGAGATGGCAGGTGGAGGGGGAAAGGAAAGCGTAGGAAGTGAACAGTCGGGAAACACTGTTTAAAGCTGATGAAACTACAAATTAAGGCTTCCATGCACCAAATAAAGTTCCAAAAGTCACCAGTAGAAGAAAAACCGGTTTAAAGAGTTCACCTCTGGAGAGGGGTGGGGGTAAGGGTTCAAGCCTTTTTTCACAAGATCTTCTGTACTATCTGATTATCATGTACAGGATAACTTTGAACAAATTTTAATAGATGACATAATTCAATATTACACACTGTAATCCTTCTAAAATTAAATCTTCACAGTCGAGTAATTACTCAGAAATATACAATTTTTTTATAAAGTCATTACCAGCTTATGACCTGTCAGTGCCAACATTTATAAATAACATACAGTTTTCACATGCCCACTAGAAGCTTCTGTACCTTTTGATGGAGTACTCCTGCGAAATCACGACCAGCTGGACCTTCGGGAAACAGGCCTGTCCTACAGAGAGATGTTAGGGCTTTAAGCAAAGGAGGCAGCAGCTCACTGGGGAGCCGGACAGCGTCCTGGAGGGCTCCTGGCAGGAGCTGCATAAACCCTCCCTGAAACAAAACCAGCTGTAATGAAAAATGGAAGGAGAAGAAAAGGGAAGGAGAAAGGCAAAAGGAGGCAAGGGAAGAGAGGAAGGATGTAAGAAGGAAGGAAAGAATGAAGGGAGGGAGAGATTGAGGAAGAGAGGGAGGAAGGAGGAAGAGAAGGCAGGGGTAAGTGACAGCAATGTGCCAGGGCCTCGAGGGGCTCAGTGTCCGTCCTATGGGGTAGAGAGGCATAACTCAAGGCAGCAAAGACTCCTACACGGCCCTGCTTTGTTCCCCAAGGCTGAGGTGCTAAACGACACTTCTAGGTCCAAGCCTTCTGAGTAGCTGTCCCTGGGCAGCGGTGTCCTTACCTCTTTCTTAGATGATGAGGAGGAGGAGTAGGAGGAAGAGGAAGAGAAGGGGAAAGGGTGAGAAGAAAGGATAAGAAAGAAAAAAGGGACAACAGTAAGCACGTCTGCATTCATTTTTTTATCAAAGTTAACGTATGTTTTAGGACAGCGGTCGCCAACCTTTCGGACCTCACTGACCACCAGTGGTCCGCAGACCACCAGTTGGCGACTGCTGTTTTAGGAAATACAGCCAGGAACAAAACATGCTGGGGCTTTCATGGAGCCTGTGTCCTACAGGAAGGGAGAGAGATGAGAAACTTGTAATAAGTCAGATGACAAATCCTAATAAAGTATCAACAGGACGAAGGAATGGAATGTTTGGAGGGGATGCCCCAGGCCTGGCTGGCAGGCGGGCACTAGCATGGAGACGAAGGAGGTGAAGCAGCTCTACAAGTACAGGCAGAGGCTTCCAGGCAGAAGGAAGGACAGGTGCACAGAGCCTGGGTGGCGGCCATGGGATCTCAGAACAGGGTGGCTCGTGTGGTTACAGCAGAACGAGCGTGGGGGACAGTGGGCAGCGAGGTGATGGGAAAGGAAGGGGTGGGGAAGCCTGGCTTGAGGACAGCGAAGGGCTGGATTTTATTCTGAGAAAGATGGGAAGAGATGGAGAAGAGGTAGTTCCCAAAGCCTCATGCTGTGTAAGTTTTACTGCTCTGATAACATGAGTACAGACAGATCCAAACCCATGAAGTGCTCTTGTGCTGTGCTATGACCCATCTGTACTAGAATCTCACACATAGAGTATCATGTGAGATCCATTCGCTTTAGTAACTGGAAATAAACACCTGCTAGGGGCTGTGTGTGTGGAGAAGGGAAGGAGGCAGGGCCCAGGGAGGCATGAACACGGGGGCCTTCATCGGGCCTCAGCACCCCCTGACTAAACAAACCACAAGAGGGGAGAGTTGCTGGGGACAAATGGTGCCTTCTGTAGAGTGAGGGTGCGTGACGAGGGGGAGATCACTGAATGAATAGAAGTAATTCATCTTTCTCATAGTTGAGTCATAGTTTCTATAGAAAAGCAACTCGATTATAGCCACCACTACTTCATCAAATCCCCAAACTACTGTCTGCTCAGAAAACATGTAGACTTGGGATCATGAAGATGATGCAAATTTCCCAAAACATTCCCTTTCCAGTCCTAGTGCTGTGCAGCTCTGCGTAATCAGAACCAGCTGTCAGTGCAGGGCAGCAGCCAAGGGCGCCCCTGAGCACAAGCTCCCGTCCATTATGGGGGTAGAGAAAGGGCCCCAGGAACAGGACAGAGAGCAGCCATCGGCAGATCAGCTCTCCCACTCGTAGGCCCGATAGGAGCCCCACAGGGCCACCCCTTCTTTCCCACTCTCACACTGGGGATGAGGCTCAATTCCCTTCCCCCAAATTCCTGGAGAAAGTTTTTTCCAAATAACATCATTCAGATGTTCTCTTTTTAGAAAAAAACCACTAGTGGGTGGTTTCTTATTAGGGATCTAGTATATGTTCATTACAGAAAATTTGGATAATGCAGAGAGCCCATAGAAGAAAATTTAAATCACCATTAGCCCAATACCCAGAGAAAATCAGAGTTTACATTTGCATCAATAGCAATGACAGCAACAACAATAGCAATGTTTACTGAGTGCTCACTAAATGCCAGGTACAAGGTCCACAGTTTTACATGCATTTACCTGTTGCTCAGTGAATTCTCACTACAATTACTGCCCCATATTACAGATGAAGAGACAAAGCTTACTTGGAAAAGTTACAAAATATGCTCAAATCCTCAGATGCAGTCAATATGAGAACCAAGATTCACACTCAGGCAGGCCTGTTGGTGTCAGGAGCCTGGGCCCTTAGCCACCGAGCACCTCTGTCCCCTGGACAGTGGCCACTCCCCACTCCCAGTGCAAGGCACACACACATGTGCACACTCACTCTCAAAAATTGAGCTCATACTGTATGTGTGGTTTTATAACCTGCTGCTGTCCTTACTATGTTACCAACATCTTCTCACATCTGCCCCATCCCTCTTTTTGGTAGAATTCCTATGATGCACACATGACATCTCCTAGAAACAATTCACCATGTTTGTCTCCTTTTGTTTCTCCTTGGAGTTCTAAGAGAACCCTATAGCTCATCTTTTAACTCTGGTTTTGTGCAATCTCTAATTTGCAGCTCACTGTTTCCACTGCAACTGAAATTTGGCAATCACGTTTTTCAGCACAATTCAGTCCTTCTTAATCTTGGTCTTCACATACTGCAGGGTCACCCTGAACATGGCAGGGAACACAACATGAAATTTCTGAAAGTACCTGCTTCATAGGAAGAGGCAGGCAACGACCTAATCTTTTGTACTGCTTTCCAGTTTTTGGCCAAACAAACTTTCCTATGTCTGGTGAGTATGCTAAACACCACATCGGAAACTGGAAAAGTTAACTCAAAGGTTCCGGAACCATATGATTTTACCAGCAAGTCCTCTCAAACTTCTAAAGAATACCTAATTCTTATACTAAATAATTTATTCCAGAATACAAAAAGTGACAGGAAAAAGTCCCAAACCCTAACACCTAACAAATTCAGAACAAGAGGGGAAAGAATCATCCCCCATGGATGAGTCCTTTCGTACAAGTGCACCGGGATTCAACTCCTCTTCCAGTGCTACCCTACTTCCTTTGCTCAGGCACAGCTATCGATCACTCTCTAACACAGCAGTTCTCAACCTGTGGGTCGCGATCCCTTTGGGGGCCGAACGACCTTTTCACAGGGGTCACCTAAGACCATTGGAAAACACATATTGAATATATAATTACATATTGTTTTTGTGACTAATCACTATGCTTTAATTATGTTCAATTTGTAACAAGGAAAATACATCCTGCATATCAGATGTTTACATTACGATTCATAACAGTAGCAAAATTACAGTTATGAAGTAGCAATGAAAATAATTTTATGGTTGGGGGTCACCACAACATGAGGAACTGTATTAAAGGGTCACGGCATTAGGAAGGTTGAGAACCACTGCTCTAACAGATAAACTTCCTGCGTGCACACACACACACACACACACTGCACACAGAATCATCCCACATTACCTAGCAGGTTTGTCAAAGAAATATAAGAATAAGCTAATGTTATGAAAATTTTAGCATAACAACAGCGCATTGATAAATCAAAGATGATGAAGTGATATGTTCCTCTCAGATACTTCAAGATAATTAGCAAAATGAAACATTTGTTTAGATTTTAAAAAGGACTTAGAAGTTTAGTAACATCTATCTCAAACCAACAAAGAGAGACACTACAGGAATGTGAATTAAAATTAGAAACAACAGGTGGAGCAGCCTTTCTCCACTAGGTTCCTTGTCTGGACCACAGAACACAGAAAATGATGCGACTGTGTTCTCCGGAGAATGGGGCCTTTGTTACAACGGACCTTCGGGCATTAGGCTTAATTCTCTCATGGATTCCTGGCTGAGAAAGCCTAGAAGCTACAACCCAGAAATATCATGCAAGACACAGATTTTACATTTTCTAATAGTCAGACTAAGGACATGCCCGGCCCCTCCCTGCAGTCAGGCCTGATTACAGTATGGAGCGAGGCAGGGCTGCAGGAGGGAATCACAGGGGAAGTCTTTATTCATCAAGTTAATAGTTTCATTCAACATCACCCTGAAAGAGTGTTCCCCCACTCCCAGGTACTCGGTTTTTTATCACAAGCAGCTTGAAGTCCCTGGACGGAGCAAGATTTCCGGATAAAAGCCAGACTTTTGATAAATTCCAGTAATGGCTGCACAGCAGGACACAGTACAGGAGTGCTGGCTGTTTTGACATTCAAACTGCCTGATGGTGACCACAGACAGCCGGTGCACAAGCCGATCGGGAGGAATGGCTCTTTCTGAAAAGCTGTTTCCTCTCCTGAACGACTAAAAGGAAAAAACCAACCTTTCCAATGTTTGATCTATATAGGGATACTTATTTAAATTAGAAGTGTGAGGAAACCTTTCAGACATGGAGCCACTAGCCTTTGATGGTGTGAAACCACCTTTTATAAGACAGGGAGTGAGACCATGGCTTAAAGCCCAACCTCAGGCCCAGCCAGATCCTCAACTGTCTCGGCCCCATCGAATCAGCAATCGCCAGCCTGTCTTTGCAAAGTGCCTCCTCTGTGCCAGGCACTGTGCAAGCCTTGGGGGAATGAGTGAACAGGGCATTTGCCTTCCAGTGGAGAAGACCTTGTTAATTATGAACGTGTTATTAAGTGCCTAAGGACAAGTTCAGAGTGTGAAGACAGAGTGCACCACGGGGCTGGCTTAGCTAAGGAGCAGGGGGCTAGTGGTGAGCCAGATAACACAGAGGGAGTGGCACGGAGGGCAAACACACCAGGCAGAGAACAGCAAGTGCACAGGCCTGGAAGCAGACCCAAGGACCTGCAGGGAAGCTGGAGTAGGAGAAGCAGAGACAGAAGTGGGGAGGGCCAGAAGAAGGGCTGATACGCCAGGTCTCACCAAGGCCTGCATACCCATCCTAAAGACATGGAACTGATCCTACGGGCACTGGG
The DNA here is from genome assembly GCF_963259705.1 of Myotis daubentonii. NCBI lineage: Eukaryota > Metazoa > Chordata > Mammalia > Chiroptera > Vespertilionidae > Myotis > Myotis daubentonii. The sequence continues at coordinate 75,912,599 of NC_081850.1, read as the reverse complement.
GAAACCAGTGGAAATTCTGAAGCAGCTCAGTGACGTGGATAGAGATTTGAAAATTGCGGGCGGGCTGGGAGCAGAGTAGGATGAGGCAGAAGTGGGTGTAGAGATGCCTGTTGGGAGGTAAGCATATACACTGGAGGAAGTAAGAGAGTGGCCTGAGCTGGGAGGAGGCACGGGGAACACAGAGGAGTGGAAGATGGGGAGACAGGATGCAAAGAGTAGAGAATGCAGGAGAGGGAGGAGTCGCTGATGACAAGTTTTTGGCCTGACTGGGTGGGCAGGTGTGTCGTTACAGGGGTGGGAGACCACAGCAGGATTCTGGGAAAAGCATCTCAGGTTTGGTTTGGAGCATGCTTTGGCAGGGGGCCTGTAGGACTTCGGCTGCTGCTTGACCAGCTTCTTGAAGGAAGCACAGATCTGCCAGTGCTCATAGAACCAGGTCCCACGAGGCCTGGGCACAGCATCTGGACCTCCGCGATGGGACCACTCTAATCTCTGGTCTAATTTTCCACAATACCCTTCACCTCCCTTTTGCTCTAGCCAAACTAATCTGCTCACTGGTCCCGGTACAAGGCCGCTTTCTTCCCAACTGCCTTACCTGTGTTCAAGCTGCTCCCTCCCTCCACCTGGAATGCCCTTTCTGTGTCCAAATCATACCAACCTTTCCAGGCCAGAAGCAAGCAGGAGCCCCGGGATGTTTCCCTCCCGAACAGCACTTAGCCTGCCCCCTTCAGTGTGGCCCTTATAATTATATACATAAACTTCTTACCTTTCTCATTCAATCAGGGATTTTTCACCCACTCTTGAGTCCCTGAAACACCAGGCAGGGAGCCTCACACATAGTGAATAATGAGCATAAAAAGCCACCATCTCAGCAGGCCCGGGAATGCCTAAGCAAGCCATATGAAGATCATTTGGAAGAATATCTCCTCTAATTACATTCACATCTATAACTCCACGTGGAGACCTCAGACATCTGGTCCCTTGCACATCATCCTCCTCCAGATGCCACTCAGACTTCAAGGGCTGCCTGAACCTTGACTTCAGCACATACGCAGCCAAGACTGCTTGGCCTGCTCGCCCACCCCCACATCAGAGGGCAGTGGCTTAGAACCACCTCAGTCTCACAATCACCTTGCAGTGTCACCTGGGGTCTGAGATGGACCACGGGGGATGCACAAGCTGAACCCTGAGTGCTCCAGGACCAGGGGGAGGGCAGGGCGGTTGAGGAGAGGGCTGTGCTCTGCAAAGAGGGGCAAGGCTGCAAGGGAAGTGTCTGGGCTGTTCGGAGAGGCTTGCCCTCTCCAAAAAGTTTATGCACAATGCAGGGCGGGGGCGGGGGTGGGAGGGCGAGGATCACAACTGTGTTTATGAGTAGGTTTTACCCAAGAACCTCATATTTTCCACTGAAGGAAAAGCTGATCTACATATAAAGATTCAAACTTTCAAGACCTACACTCAAGAAAACGAAACAATCTTCAGCCATAAATTAAAAGTTTGCTCTAAACTCTCACTTCCCAAGAACCAGGGCTTTGGAGCGCTCCACACCCTGGTTGGGCCCTGCCTGTCTGCCAGTCTAGTCGGAAGGCAAACAACACAGGCTATTTGTAATGACAAGCAAACACTAATGAATTTCGGAGCACGTCTGGTGCTTGCATTTATGGATCATAAAATCATCTGGCTGCTTCTGCCCGTGCTGACATGCCAATGAGGCAACCCCAAGTATTTACAGGCAGGAAGGGGCTGCCAGGACCACTCTGTGAGGGAGGCCAGGGGTGGGGGGACTGCCTGTTGATCTTCCCATTACATACAAACCCATTTTTATGCTCTGACATTCAGACTAAATCTTGGCATACAAAATCCTATTAAACAGTATTTACTTTTTTAAATATCTTGGGGTGGGAGGGAGAGTCAACATAACTGTCTCAATTGCATTCAGGTACAAACCTAGTCAAATGGCTTTTTGAGTATCAGCCAGATATAAATAAAGGATTTTAAATGCAGTTAGATTTTTTCCCCAATTGGAGATATAATCTATCTAATACATCCAACTGAATACTAATGTCTAGAGGAAGGGAACTTCCACACACATCACCAGCCACCAAGGCAGCCTCCTCATTGCCCAGCCAAGGCAGAGCCCCTTCCTGCCACGCTGCCAGGGGAAGGAACCGAGGTGCTGGGACCCTTCCACCCCAAAGGGCTGCAAGATTAAGCCGGTCACTGGCAGTCTGGGGCCCCCCAGAGGCCAACTTTCATCCCTCAAGGAGTCACACACCAGAGACCACAGGAAGAGTTACTAAAATGCAGACCTAGTTAGTGCCTGCATAAGGGGATCTTTCTTAATCCTAACTAAATATGTAAAACTTACTTTCTAATGGCCAAGTGTTCCCACCTCTGACCTAAGCCATATGCAAATAAAAGCTATCTAAACATGGGCCGTTTAGAGGCATTAATTTTCAGGAGGCATCACTCATTCAACCAAGTCCTCCCTGCGCCCCCAGCCACCTTCGCAGGCTTGTTCAGAAGCCTGCACAATATTATCATGAAAGGCACTGACTGGAGCAGACGGGGGTCTCAGAGCCAAGGTCCCCAAGAGGCAAATGACATATGAGGACAAAGGGACACTCAAGGACACTGGCTCCCCAGCACATGCCCAGCTCCTGCTTCTCTGCGAACTGCACCTTGCTCTAAACCCCATCACAGGGCGGCAAGTCACCTAGAATGACATAAACTTGAGCCCCATGGGGCCATTACTGATTCTTGTGTGCAAATTTGAATGTAGATGGAGGGGGGAGAAAAGCAGCAGCCTCCAGGGCTCAGGAGCCATGCAGCCATCCAGGTGCCTCCTTGCCTACCAGGAAGTCAGGGAGCCAGCGTGGAAGCCAGGAAGGAGACGTGGGGCAGGTCAGAGGGGAGAGATGAAAGAAGAGTGTCTGGCCAGGCTTCCAGGCCTGGATCCCAGCCTCCATCCACTTCTAGCTTCCATGAGACACCCCCTGAGGCTTATAGTAAATTCCCCTTTTTGTTGGCAAAGTCCCCTTTTGTCAAGCTGGCTGGAAGCTGTTTTCTGTTACTTGAAAGTAAAAATATCCTGACTCACCTGGTTTCCCACAATTCCATTCTCACAGCACATCAGCCTGGGTGGCCTCAGTGGAGGAAGGGACCAGGGAGGGGCGGGCTCTCCGCTTTCAGGACACTCCTCTCCTCTCAGCATCACCCATCCGGCTGCTCTGGTTATCACAATGGCCACTTCTGTCACGGCTGCCCCTTCAGGTGTATTTTCCTCCGGGTCCCACTAGTGTCCAAATACTTTGGCTACTAATGAGTCTCCAGTGTCAAATCAGCCCCGAGATCCCGCCCTGAGGCCAGGGGTCCTCCCATAGACAGATCAGCACTCCTAAGAACCCAGACTTCTGCCCAAGGGCGTGCAGTAATGCCCACAGAATCCAAGACAGACGTGTTCTATTTGCAGCCATGGCACTCGGCATCTCAAGGTAGGAATCTCACAGGCACCTCACATTCAACACGTACAAAACCAGATTCTCCACGGGCCCCATCCCACCCTCCATCATCTGCTTTCCTCCACCAGCCACCCAGTTGCCCAGTCTCTTTGTGCGTGACCCAGCCAGGTGGAATATTTTGTTCACGCCTCTGTCCCACCTGTCTTGAGCTCTCACTTAAGGCCTTGATGGTACTTCCTTTCCTAGAAATATTCCTTGTCCTCCCCTTCACCTGACCAAATCCACCTCATTCCTCGGGGCTTGGCTAAAAACCAGACAAGCTTTCCTAACCCTCCACCACTCCCCAGACCACATGGATGCTCCTGTGTGCGTGTGCAATCTTTTTACTATTCTTTTTTTTTAAATATATTTTTATTGATTTCAGATAGGGATCAGAAGAGAGAGATTGAAACATCAATGATGAGAATCATTTGAGTAGCTGCCTCCTGCACACCCACTACTGGAGATAGAGCCCCCAACCACTGGTTCATAGGTCAACGCTCAACCACATAGGGAGCCACATCAGCTGGCCCCTTACTATTCTTTACCGCCATTCTTGTTGAACTGTCTGTCTCTGCTCAGGATAGCACCTAAGAATCTAAGTTGTTTGCCTTTGTACACTAAGTACGCGGCTATAGCTGATGCTGAGTAACTAATTGCTGACTGAATGTGTGATATCCTGTATCAATTAGCAGGAGGTAATGTGATTTGAAAAAGTGAGTTTTCCAGATAGAAGTTCAATTCTTTAAGCACAGTAACTTTTTATTCAGTGAGTCCATGAAAATTTACTGAACAAATGCCATGTGCCCAGGACCACACCAAGCATTTGAGAGACAACACACTAGATGTGGTCCCTGCCCTTGAGTTTCAGGTCCTTTGGAATCTAATGAAAGCTGTGGGCTCCCTCCACAGTAAAACATGTGTTAAAAATTATGTGAAATTCTATACGTAATTTATCTTCACATTAAATCTGAATGAAAAAATCTTTTCAGAGATTATTTCTCTCTTTCCTTTTTTTTTCCAAGCAAAAAAGAATTAATACTAACTTCCTGAAAAGAACCAAAACAAATCCAAACTTGGGCCAGTGAGAGCAAACATGAACTATAGTGCTGCAGTCTGGCACGAGAGGCAGTTACCAAGGGCTGACATGTGGACCCTCAAGCCAGACCACCTGAGTTCGAATCTAACTCTGTCACTGACCAGCCCTGGGCAGATCAATTAACCTCCCTGGCCTCAGTCTACTCATTTGACAAGAAGGATAATAAAAGTGCCTTCCTGACCCTGGCCAGGTGGCTCAGATGGTTAGAGCATCTTCCTGATACTCCAAGGTTGTGGATTCAATCTCCGGTCAGGGCAATATAAGAAGCAACCAGCCGAAACCGGTTTGGCTCAGTGGATAGAGCATCGGCCTGTGGACTGAAAGGTCCCAGGTTCGATTCCGGTCAAGGGCATGTACCTGGGTTGGGGGCACATCCCCAGTGGGGGATGTGCAGGAGGCAGCTGATCGATGTTTCTCTCTCATCGATGTTGCTAACTCTCTATCTCTCTCCCTTCCTCTCTGTAAAAAAATCAATAAAATATATTTAAAAAAAGAAGCAACCAATGCGTAAATAAGTGGAACAACAAATTGATGTTTCTCTCTCTCTCTCTCTCTCCCTCTCTCTCTCTCTCTCTCCTTTTCTCCCTCTCTCAAACCGATTTTTAAAAGTGCCTTCCTTATATGACTATTATGAATATTCAATGGTTCAGCTGATGCAAAATTATTAGAATAGTGACTGACACAAAATAGTTGTAATATTATTATTATTGAATATAAAGTTAAACTTGTGAAACACTCCCTGACATCCAACACATGATGCTCCTTGACACATAATACCTTGATATTCAGTCTACTTGCTTTCTTGTTTTCCAACAGATGCTGAAAACCCTGCCTGCAAACCCCACCACATTATCACTGCTAAGCCCACTTAGGAGAGTGTCAGTGAGTGTCAGATGTCAAAGTCAGCAGTGTATGACTCACTGGTTGAGCGTCGACCTATGAACCAGGAGGTCACGGTTTGATTCCCAGTCAGGGCACGTGCCCAGATTGTGGGCTCAATCCCCAGTGTGGAGCATGTGAATCAATGATTGTCTCTCAGTGATGTTTCTATCTCTCTCTCCCTCTCCCTTCTTCTCTGGGAGGACTGTCACCCACACTCCCTGTGCGTGTTTTCTTGAGTGGAAGCAGCCTTCCAGAGAGAAGGGCAGGGCTTCTACGTATCTCCAGATTCCTGCTGCTGAGACTCGGCACAACTCTGCCACTCCCGGCTACACAAATATTTCCTCCAGCGGCACAAAGTTTACCACCTTGTCCAGCCCAGGCTCCTCAGGGGGCAACAAGGCCAAAACCGCCCATTTTTCAGAACCATCTATAATGGTGAGTTGAAAGATTTACCTCATTCACATGGCCAAAAATAGCTGGTAAGTAAGCCAAGCCATGAATGAATTCCTCTTTCTCTGTTTTGTGTGTTTTGCTTTACTTTCAAAGAAAAAAAAAGTAGGACTTCAGTCTGAAGTTCAGGCAAGTACCTCAAGACTTGTCCTTGGAGAGCCGGGAACTGGGCGTGGAAGCAGCGTGCTGTGCCGCTCCAGTTCACTGCAAAGCCTCCGGAGAAGGTGGCCGCTCGGGCCCAGCTCTGCCGAGACTGCAGGCTCTGGGACCACAGCCGCCTCTGACAGCAATGCACGCGGCCACAGAAAGCCCCAGCCACGGTGGCAGGCAGGCCCTCCTGCTTCATCAAAGCGTCCAACCCAGATGTGTTACCAGACAAAGCAGAAGCTTCATCCGCACGGGTTGTGGGCTCAATCCCCAGTGGGGGGCATGCAGGAGGCAGCCGATCAATGATTCTCTCACATCATTGATGTTTCTCTCTCCCCCTCTCCTTTACTCTCTAAAATCAATAAAAATATATAAAAAAAGAAGACAGATAGATATGAATGTGATAATTCAAAAAAGAACAAAAACAAAAGTAGTCTCGCACTCTTTTCATTTGACATTTTCTGACTTTAGCTGGGATCAGTGTAGACACAAACAGATACACATGAGGGTAAAAGAAGTCAGGAGAAGAGGAAAAGAGGAACAAAGAATAGAGTTAGACCCAACCAGGTCAATAATCACATTAAATATACATCCCAATTAAAAGGCAGAAATTGTTAGAGTGGATGAAAATGCAGGCGTCAACTATATGCTGCCTGCCACAAACCCACTTTAAATACAAAGATACAAATAGGTTGAAAGTAACAGGATGAAAAAGATCTATCATGCTATCTTAGTCCATTCAAATTGCTGTAACAAAAATTCCATAAATGGAGTGGTTTGTAAACAACAGAAATTTATTTCTCACAGTTCTGGAGGCTCGGAAGTCCAAGATCAAGATGCTGGTAGAATCAGTGTCTACCAAGGGCCCAATTCCTGGTTTGCAGACAGCGTCTTTTCACTGTGTCCTCATTTGGTAAAAGAAATGAGCTGTTCTCTTTTATAAGGTCACTAATCTCAATTATGAGGGGTCTACCCAAAGACCATATATCCTAACCACCCAAAGGTCCATGTCCTAATACCATCACCGTAGGAGTTAGGATTTCCACATATGAATTTAGGAGGCACACAATCATTCAGACCATAGAGCATGCTAGCACTGATCAAAAGAAAGATGGCTCTATTATCAAAGTCGATTTCACACAAAGAATATTGCCAAGGACAAGGCAGTTCATTTCATAATAATAAACTAGTGGCCCGGTGCACGAAATTCGTGCACGGGAGGAGAGTGTCCCTCAGCCCAGCCTGCACCCTCTCCAATCTCAGACCCTTTGGGGGATGCCGACTACTGGTTTAGGCCTAATCTCAGGATGTCCAACTGCCGGGATCGGGTCTAAACTGGCAGTTGGACATCCCTTTCACAATCCTGGACCACTGCCTCCTAACCACTCACCTGTGTGCCTGCCTGATTGCCCCTAATTCGTGCACGGGAGCGGGGAGTTCCTCAGCCTGGCCTGCACCCTCTCCAATCCGGGACCCCTCAGGGCTGCTGGCACCTAACTGCTCACCTGCCTGCTGGCCTGATCCCTCTAACTGCTCTCCCCTGATGGTCTGATACCCTTAACTGCTCTCCCCTGCCGTCCTGATCCTCCTAACTGCTCTCCCCTGCCTGCCTGATCACCTCTAACCGCCTCTGCCTCAGCCCTGTCACCATGGCTTTGTCCAGAAGGACGTCCGGAACCTCGGAACCTCGTCTGGAAGATGTTCAGTCTAATTAGCATATTACCTTTTTATTAGTATAGATGCCACCTTGCCTAAAAATGCAGGTTGTTAGCAGGTTTTCCCATCATGGAAGGAGAGCCCGCAGTAGCATCCTGGGTTCTGACCAGGGCTTATGCACTCGTGCTTTATCTCAGCAGATGAGATTCCTAGAAGAAGACTCTTGGATGTACCTTGAACATTTCTATCGATTTTGCCAAATCATCCTCCAAAAATGTTGAATCACTTTAAACTCCCACCAGCAATCATGCATGTGCCCTCTGTCCTACTTTGATGCCAGTATCATTGATTTCCCCCTAGAAGCTTCCCTCCCCTCAGCCGGGACTGCTTGGCACTTGAGCCAAACTCACTGTTCAGCCCAGGACTTGATTTCCCGAGATAGAATTATGGAGGAGGAAAAATAGTTTTCCTCTACCCTTCTGAGTTCTTAGCAGAGGCCCTTGTAATGAAAGACCGATTACCAAGAGAAAAACTAAAGTTCATTAACTTGTGTACCTCGTGTATATGTGGGAGATCCCAGGGAAAAATGAATAACTTCCCAAAGTGACTTAGAATCCAGATTTAAATACCTTCTTTCTAGGGGAAGGGGACGGGATATGTAGGCCTCTTAGAGGAGAGTACATGATTTTTAGGAAAGATGAATGGGGGTGGGGGAGATAGTTTGTAACAAAGTTTGGATGTGATGTCAACTTCTAGTCTCCTGTCCTGTGACAGGAGTCAGTCTTCACTGGCTGATGGCACTTTTCCCATCAAGGGAACCTTTTGGGGGGTCCGATTTTAGGCAGAGAAGGAGACTTCAGTGCATTTGCTGTTTTTCAAGCATCTGCAGGTCAAGATCGTCAATATAACAACATGGCATATGTTGAGGTGGCCTGTTCTCTGACCTTTAGAATAAACCCAACAAAAGCTTGTTTCTTCTCTTAGATAATTTGCCACAGTAGCGTTATTCCCTGGAAACAGTATTCTGACCAGTATTCTGATCACTTCCTGGGAGTGATCATAACATACCCTGTGCTTGTAGAAAGGTGTGGGCCATATCACTAAAGAATCAGGGTCAGTTTTCTCATCTTGTGGAAAGGGAGATAAAGTTATGATAGTTTATCTCCCTTTCCACAGGTTTCCTGCCGGTTTGTGTCTCTGCTGCAGCCCCAGTGGCCCCAGCGCCTCTGCGGCCTTGGGGTTAGGGGCTGCTGGGTGCCGGCCCCCCTGCAGGCTGTGTCTGTGCTCCTCTGACCCCAGCACTGAGGTGGGGCTTGAGGCTGCTGGGTGCAGGTCACCCTGAGGGCTGTGTCTCTGCTCCTCCAACCCCAGCACCAAGGCGGGGCTTGGGGCTGCTGGGTGCAGCCCCCACTGTAGGATGTGTCTCTGCTCCTCTGACCCCAGCGCTGAGGCGGGGCTTGGGTTTCTGGGTGCAGGCCCCCCTGTGGCCTGTGTCTCTGCTCCCCCAACCCCAGCGCTGAGGCGGGGCTTGGGTTTCTGGGTGCAGGCCCCCCTGCGGCCTGTGTCTCTACTCCCCCAACCCCAGCGCTGAGGCGGGGCTTGGGTTTCTGGGTGCAGGCCCCCCTGCGGCCTGTGTCTATGCTCCCCCAACCCCAGCGCTGAGGCGGGGCTTGGGGCGGCTGGGTGCAGGCCCCCCTGCGGCCTGTGCCTCTGCTCCCCCAACCCCAGCGCTGAGGCGGGGCTTGGGTTTCTGGGTGCAGGCCCCCCTGCGGCTTGTGCCTCTGCTCCCCCAACCCCAGCGCTGAGGCGGGGCTTGGGGCGGCTGGGTGCAGGCCCCCCTGCGGCCTGTGCCTCTGCTCCCCCAACCCCAGCGCTGAGGCGGGGCTTGGGTTTCTGGGTGCAGGCCCCCCTGCGGCCTGTGCCTCTGCTCCCCCAACCCCAGCGCTGAGGCGGGGCTTGGGTTTCTGGGTGCAGGCCCCCCTGCGGCTTGTGCCTCTGCTCCTCTGACCCCAGCGCTGAGGCGGGGCTTGGGTTTCTGGGTGCAGGCCCCCCTGCGGCTTGTGCCTCTGCTCCCCCAACCCCAGCGCTGAGGCGGGGCTTGGGGCGGCTGGGTGCAGGCCCCCCTGCAGGCTGTGCCTGTGCTCCTCTGACCCCAGCGCCGAGGCGGGGCTTGGGGCGGCTGGCTTCAGGGACCCCTGAGGGCTGTGTCTCTGCTCCCCCAACCCCAGCGCTGAGGCGGGGCTTGGGGCGGCTGGGTGCGGCCCCCCTGCAGGCTGTGTCTCTGCTCCTTCATCCCCCCAGCAGCGCTGACCAAGCAGGCCCAGAGGCCCTCCACCAGCCGGTTGAGGCAGAATGCCTGAGTCCTCACCAGGCTTCGCTCTGCCACTTGGAGCCTACGTATGCAAATTAGCCGCCATCTTGGCTGACAGTTAATTTGCATATCTCGCTGATTAGCCAATGAAAAGGGTAGCGGTTGTACGCCAATTACCATGTTTCTGTTTTATTAGTGTAGATGGTAAATTCAATAGGACATAACAATTATAAATGTTTATACAGCTAATAATAGAATTTCAAAATGCATGAAGCAAAACCTGATAGAACTTAAAGGAAAAATCTACAATTATAGTGGGAGATTTCTTCTCTCAATCCTCTTCTCTCAATAGTTAAAAGAAAAAATAGGTAGAAAAAAATCAGTTTGGATATAGATGACTTTGATAATACTATTAACCAACTTGACCTAAATTATATTTATAGAACAGTATGCTAAACAGCAGAATACACATTTTTTTCAAGCTCACGCAGAACTTATCCAAGATTGACCATGTTCTGTGCCATAACGCAAATCTCAACAAATTTAAAATAATTCAAACTGTACAAAATATGTTCTCTAACCACAATGGAATTAGAAATCAATAGCATAAAATACCTAGAAAATCCCCAAATATTTGGAAACTAAATAACACATTTCTAAATAATTCATGGGTCAAAAAGAAATCCAAAGAAAAACTAGAAAGCATTTTGAACTGATAGAAATGAAGTCCCAAAATCTAAAAATGGGGCGGGGGGAGCAATGCTTAGAAGGAAATATCTAGCACTAGATGCCTGCACTAGAAATGAAGAAAGGTCTCAAATGATTGACCTCAGCTTCCATTTCAAGAAACTAGAAGAGCAAATTAAACTCAAAGTGAGCAGAAGAAAGGAAATAATTAAAAATATGAACAGAGCCCTAGCTGGTTTGGCTCAGTAGACAGAGCGTCGGCCTGTGGACTGAAGGGTCCCAGGTTCAATTCCAGTCAAGAGCACATGCCTGCGTTGTGGGCTCGATCCCCAGTGTGGGTGTGCAGGAGACAGGCAATCAATAATTCCCTCTCATCATTGATGTTTCTATCTCTCTCTCCCTTTCCTTTCCTCTCTGAAATCAATTATATATACATACACATTCACACACACACACACACACACACACACACACACACACACACACATACAGAAATCAATGGATTAGATAACAGAAAAGCAATAAAATAATAATGAAACCCAAAACGTTTTTTTGAGATCAATAACATCAATATACTTAGCCAGACTGATCAGGTAAAAAGAAAGAAGATAGTTACTATTCACAGAGACATCACCATCTATGTAGAAAATCCTATAAAATCTAAAAAAAAAAAAAAATGTGGAATAAGTGAATTTAAGCAAAGTTGTAGGATACAAGGTCAATTAAAAATAGGTCATATTTCTATAAACTAGTGATGAGAAAGTGGAATTTAACTTAAATAACATTTATAACAGCACAGAAAGTAAAATACGTAGGAATAAATTTGACCAATTATATACACTATATACTGAAAACTATATAACATTACTGAAATAAATTAAAGAAAACACAAATATATAAAGATATACACTGTGTTCATGGTTGAAGTGACTCAGTATTGTCAAGAGGCCAATTTCCCCCAAATTGATCTGCAGATCCAATGTAACCACAATCAGCAGCCTATCTGGCTGGTCGTACAACTAACAAGCTGATTATAAAATTCATATGGAAATGTGAAGGAAGAGCCAAAACAATTTTGAATAGAACATGATTTAAGGACCACCTGATTTCAAGACAGTGGAAGGAGTTGGAGAGGAGGGAGCACAAGGAGCATGAGAATATTTTTTGAGTGATGGGCATGTTTCCTATCTTGATTTGATGACAGCTTCACAGGTATATACATACAGCCAAACTCATCAAATTGTTGTCTTTATTTATGTGTGGTTTGTTACATGTCAGTTATACCTCAAAGAAAAAATTTAAAATATCTCATTCAGTCCTCATGCCCAATTCTTGGAGGCAGTCATATTATCACCTCCATTTTACATACATGGAAACTGAGACCTGTATGCAGCCAGACCTAGATCACACAGGTATAAGCCTTCTCCAGAGCCCAAGCCCTTAAGCTTGAGGCCATACAGAAAGAAATACTTTTCTATCTGCCTCTCATTCATTCAACAAGTATTGGCAAGTACTGGCAAGCATTGATCCTACAGTGTGCCAGACTCTGTGGTTGGAGTAAGGGACACAGCAGTGACAGGCAAGGTCTTCCCCAGGGCCCTTCTACACTTGACTTAAGAGCGCTGCCCTTGCTTTCCCCCTAGTACATCCCTGACTTCTCTCAAAAGAGAAGAAATAACTTGTGAGTTTCTGCCATGGGCAGGCCACCTCACCTGCCTGTGCAATCTCCTTTAACCATCACAGCACTAGGAGATGGTATCATTTCCATTTCACAGGTAAGTAAATGCAGGCACTGGGAGGTGAACGAACCTGCCAGGATCCCACAGCTAGAGAGCAACAGAGCCAGGTTGCAAATGCAGACCTTCCTGCCTCTGAAGCCTGTGATCCTCCCATCACTCACTCCAAACTGCCTGGAATCCTGCTGTTGCTCCCGCCCTCAGAGCCCAAGGAACCCTGTTTTCCTTGCAGACGAAATCACAACCAGGCGCCAAGTCCCCATGGATAAAAACAGCTGTTCACCAAAGGTTCTGTCTTGTGTTATTAATTCATTTAAAAGGAAATTTGGTTTCTAACCAGAACTAATGTCATATCCACACTCAAGAAGGGAGAAAAAAATGAGTCTGGAAGTTGCAAAGTTAGTTTCGTTGGATCAAACCTGCTGCTGGCCTATGTGTGCAGCCAGACCAACTCCTGCCCCAGCCCGCTCTCCCCACCCTCCTCGCAGAGAGGGAGTCCAACCTCCGTCTCCATCATGAGTGGAGCAGTGGGAAGCCCTTTCCCACTTTGCTTCCATTGTCACAAAAAGGTGTCACAATGAACACAGCAATTACTAGGAAATGAGAAGCAAATGACAAATGCAAACTCAGAGCAATAACAGATGAAAGAGACAGCTGCTCAGGCTTCCGGTGCCAACATCAGCACCTACTGACCAGCATTAGGCCAGGAGCCATCACCCACCCATGCCGGGCCCAACTGGAGGACATCTGGGCCATGCCCCTACCACCTCATTCAGGTGGGGGGACTTTAACAGAGGGAGGCATATAAGATAGAAGTCAAGAGAATTCAATATTATTATTGTTACTATTCCTCCTACTACTACATTCTAAATGTACTGAACAAACATCAGGCACTGCGCTGGGTCACAGGCTATGGGGTGAACAGTACTGCCATGATCCTCATGTAAATGAAGTTTATAATCTAGTGGCGAGACAAACTTGACACAAGAATTATGCAAACTTTCCAAACTCATGACATCTCAGCACAATGGTGAAAAGCGCTACGCATAAGAAGTCATGGATGGTGAGGTAGGAGCGAACAAGCAGGGAACATGTGCTACCCTGGAGCTAAGCTGCTGATTTCTTCTCTTGAGGGGCAAGGAGTCAAGGAGTCTCTGTGAGAGATGAGAGAAGAGCATTCCAGGCAAAGGCACAGCAGGTGGGAAGGTGCAGATGGGAGGGAAGCAGGAAGGCTACAGAGAGCGGCAGTGTGATATGTGCTGGGGCCTCCAGAGGCCAGGAGGGCTGTTGCTGGCCACCCTGCAGGGCCTGGCCAATAGGTTTGCATCCTCGGAACAGTGGGGAGCCTCAGAGGGTGCCTGGTGGGACCCGGAAGCAGTCAGACTCTGGCTGTAGAAAGATGTCTCTGGATGGAAGAGGGGGTTGGGGGCGGGACTGACCCTCGGGAGATGTAATTGAAGAGGTGGCAATAGCTTAGGCCAGGCTGGGGCAGTGCAGGGAAATGGTCTGAGAAAACTGCCCAGCATGTGACCTGAGAGTGGGTTTTAATGATGTCAGCGAAATCGATCTCCCTGCTGGCAAAGCTCTTCCCTTCTCCCAGGCCCAGCACTGAGATTCCAGGGAGCAGCAAAGACACACAGGGTTTGTCCAGAGTCCAACACTGACCTCGGCCTTGTGGAATGCCCGCTTCTTCAGAGAGGCAAACAGCATCCAGACCAAAGGCCAGAGGGTCAGGTTTCTGAACCCAGAGGCAGTGTTTTCCTAAACTCATGTGTCGTGCAGCCCGGGGGAACGGCGTACTTCCCCAGGACTTTTCACCCTGCAGGCCAGCCCTCGGGGTCTCAAGCTCTGAGTGCCCCACAGGGACATGAGTGCTATCTGGATAATGTCCCAAAACATTTAGGTTCGGCCTTTTCCTTTAATACCAGGTTCTTAGGGCCACAGTAAGGAGGAGAGAGAGGATAGCACGCCCCAGACCACCCCTTGACTGCCTTCCACTAACACTGAGCACCCAGCCTGTGCCTTAACTCAGGTGGCAGGTAGTGGTGACACTCTGGTCCCGCATCTCATGAGGCTCCCAGTCCAGGTCCATAGCTTTCCTCTGGGGAAGCACAAACCATTTCCTGGCACCTCCATCTCCCTCCACATTGCTGTCAGCTCTCAACCCTAAGATGTCCTTATGCCTTTAGCTCTGGGTCATCGTCTTGTCTTTTCCAATCTGCTGTCATCTCCAGGGACAGCCCCCAGCACCTCAACCTCCTCCCAGAAAGGCCATCATCCACCAACATGGCACAGCCATCACCCCTTCAAGCACAGTCACCAGTACTCTGCCCCCAAGACACTGAACTTGGAACTACTGCTCCCCCCATGACCTCCCGGCCTCCCTCTCTGTTCCCTACTCCTAATCAAATCTTTGCTTTGCCCACTGCTTAACTTCTGGTTCCTCAGCCCTTTTTGCGTCTTTCAGGCCATCAGCCCTCTCCCTCCCCCAGGTAAAACACTGCTGACCACCTGCTTGACTTCCAGGCTACTTCCCTAGGCCTCTCCTATCCCTGGGCCACTTTCTCTGCCTCCTTCTTGACCTCTGCTCTTCTTTCTGCTCCCCGGATGCACAGTCCACTGCTTTCTCTCCTGTCTCCCCTCGTCTTGGCTCCACAGCAGCCCCATAACCAGTTTAGCACCAGGCCCTCCCCTCTCTCTGTTACTACAACCCTTGCCTCACACAGACTATTGCAAAGCCTGCTGACCAGTCTCCCTGTCTCCAGTTGGTTCTGCCTCACTCCGGTGGTTAGAATAAATTTCCTAAAATACCAATCTGTCATGTCACTCCCCTTTTGAAATGCCTCAGCAAATCCCCAAGGCTAACATAGAAGTAAAGCTCTGCTTCCTGCCCATACCTACTCCCCGCACTCTCCGTGCAGGCCCCCAGTACTTCTTGTCTCCTGTCTGTAACCATTCTGCCCTCACTCTGGTTGGAGTGTCCCTTTCTGTGTCTGTGTCTCTCCAGCAGGTAGCACAGCAGAGAATGAGATGTGTGAGGGGGAGCGTGAAGGTTGGTCTGGTCTGGCCACGGGAAGCCTGGCGGTGGGGATGGAGCAGTGCTGGCGGGGGCAGTGAGAAGAATGGAAGAAGCATAGGCCCACAGAGCAGCTTCCCACCTCACTGACTTTGGTACCCACTGCAGTTCGTTTGCATCACACTCGGACCCACTAGATACCCATCCGTGGGCCTCTGTGACCCTACACGGCCCCAGTGCCAGTGCCAGTGCCAGCTGGAAGAAATGACACACTGACTTTGGGCAAGCCCTGGGTATGCCAACATCCCGGGCAGCGATGCCCTTGAGGACAGAGAACCAAGAGAATGGCAGGCTCAGCTTTTCTTCTTCCCAGACACCAGCACCAAAAGTCATGTTTAGTTTTGCTCAATAGATTATCTGCTTTTTCAATGAGTGATTCATTCTGCTTGAAATGCCCTTCCCAGCTCCCATCCCACTCTCCAAATCACCCACAAGATAAGATCGCCTGCAGCCTTCAAGGCTCCATGCCGATGTCCCGACTCCGAGGCAGAGCAGGTCTCCCTTCAATGTCCACAGGCCCTCCGCGCACCATGATGCACACCTTCATTGGACCCCAGCCTCCCTGCCCTCCAGGGGCCCAGTCAGCATGTGAACTCGGGTCTGAAGGGTTCCAAGTTCAATGCTCTTAATCTCTGTGCTGCTGAAAGTGTCACCTCTTCTGGGCCACAGCTCCCACACAGGCACCCTGAAGGTTCTGCTGAGCACGACCTTGTCCTAATACACAGAGCCCATGGGAACTTGTGCTGCGAGGACTAACAGGCACAGGCTCCTGGGGACACTGCATGCAGGCACTGACCTCAGCTCTCACATGCCCACTGTGAGGTGAAAACTCTGATTTTCCCCATCTTATACATGAGGAAATCGAAGCACAAAGAGAATGAGCAGTAACTGAGCTGGAAAGGGCGAGGCCGGGAGCAAACCCAGCTCTGTCAGATCGTGTCCTTCCCTTAGGCACACTGCGCAGTGTGAGTGGGCCCGCAGCGCGGCTTGGCCAGGACCCTGGACTGAGCAGCGCACACACCATGCTCCTTTTCAGCACATTCTAAGAACAGCCGTTCCCCCTTGATGCTGCTCCACGTGGAAACTAATGACAAAACCAGTTCTGACATTTAAACTGGCTTCTGAGAAACTGTTGGACCTTCAATTCCGTAATCTGGGAGTTGGGCATAATGACAGACAGATTTATTTGGTAGAGAATGCTGGTGGGAACAAAATGCCGCCCTGAAAATGTGCCTTCTCGCAAGGCTGCTGCCACCCAGACCCCTTGGAAAGCCGTCTTTTACAATGAGCCCTCCCTCCTCCCCCCCCCCCCCCGTCCCCCCCAATGGCCAGGAACCCGCCCAGCCCCTGCAACCCAATCCGCCACCACAGGGTTAGGGTTCTAGGCCGCACCTTATAAGTTAAACACAGCTGTGAGCTATTATACTGCAAGTTGTATCTACGTTAGCACGCCAATCTTCGATAAAATTTTCACTTGTTGGAGTCACCAGGGAGCAGGGCAGTCGTGGCTCCACATTTGCTAACTTCCATTTTCCCTGCTCCCTGCCAATCCTGAACTCACCGTCTGCCTGGCTTCCTCTAAGCCTGGGATGATGCTCTGCGGTCCCCCCTGCAGAAAGGAGCAGAAGCCACAGTTCTACTCAGTTCTCATCAGCATTTGGAAATTTGAATCTTCAAAGGCTGAGCTCACCAGGCGAAACCCTGGCTTTAGGGAAAGTGGTGACACCACAAAACAGGCACCCTGGTAAGAATGCTCCCTTAATTGGGACGCGCCCCCTGGCAACAGGCCCCAGAGAGTATTCTGCTACAGCACTTCTCTCATCCAGTCCTTCAGCCACTCTCCACTCATTCAACAAATATTTACTATCAGCCCTGTTCTAGGCGCCAGGATTACAACAGGGTCTCAGGAGGCAGATCTCCAGAACCAAAGGGGCTTAGCCCTCCTTTTCTGCCCTGGTGCTTCCAAAGACTCTGGGGGGAGTAAAGAGGGAGGCCCACCTGGGTGTGTCAGTGGTAGGCTTGGAGGGAGAGAAGATAAGAAGAGGAACTAAAGATAAATGGAATTGCAAAGAAGTGTTAAGCTTTAACAGTAGTCTACTGGTTAATAGTAACAATGATAGTTATTTGAAAACTATCCTATCTAATAATAGACAAACATGGTAATTGACCGTACCTTTGCTATGCCTCCCACTGGCTAATCAGCACGATATGCAAATTAACCACCAACAAAGATGGTGGCTAATTTGCATACTGCAGGCAGATCCCGCTGCGCCGCCCCGCCTGGGAATGGCAGCAGCACGATCCCCAGCCGCCGCCTGCCCCAGCGCGGGATCCGGGCTTGTGTTGTGTGGGGCGGGGTGGGCGGGGCAGGCGGCAGCAAGACCCCCAGCCTCGTGCAGCCCAGGGCGGGGGCGGGGGGGCGGTAGCATAATCTGAGCGGCCGCCTGACCCAGCGTGGGATCCGGGCCTGCCATCTGCGACCGGGGGAGACGGGGCAGACACCGTGGGATTGGGTGTGCCATCTGCCACCAGGGGAGCGGGCCTAAGCCAGCAGGTGATTATCTCCCGAGGGGTCCCAGACTGTGAGAGGGCACAGGTTGGGCTGAAGGACCTCCCTGCCCTTGCCAGTGCACAAATTTTTGTGCACCGGGCTTCAAGTTTTATGTATGATACAAAAATGTAATTGTTTAATGTTATTAGGAACCAAAATTATCAGTGTAAAAGATAACATATAAAAATCAAGGCAAGTGCCCGGCCAGCGTGGCTCAGTGGTTGAGCATCAACCTATGAACCAGAAGGTCACGGTTCGATTCCCAGTCAGGGCACATGCCTGGGTTGTGGACTCAATTCCTGGTGTGGGGTGTGCAAGAGGCAACCAATCAATGATTCTCTCTCAACACTAATGTATCAATTTCTCTCTCCCTTTCCTTTCCTCTCTCTGAAATCAATAAAAATATATTTTAAAAATCAAGGGAAGGAAATTTACAACTCTGTAATGTTAGATTGGAAGTGGAAAGATCAACATTGTACTGGTCATGTTTCTACAAGATAATGTGGTATAAACACAAAGCCCTCAACTCTCAGAGGCTTACGGCAACACTACTTATTTCATGCTCAAAGGTCTGTAGAATGACTTCAACTCAACTGATTTCTGCTGGGTTCCCCTGGACTGTGCCAGGTTGGGCTGGAATGCAGGATTTGGGTTTGGGATTCCAGCTAAGCGAGCAATAGCTGACAGTACACCACGGAGAGTAGAAATTCCAAGAGGGCTGGTGGAAACGTGCCATGCCTCCAACCACTTCAGCTTACCCCTTGCATTACTCGTGCCTAAGTCACAGGACCAAGCCCAAAATCTATACAATTGGGACATATACACACTCACAGAGAAGTTATGACAAGGATGAGGAGGGAAGGAAGAATTGTGGAAAAATAACACCACCTGCCCTAATTACAATCTCATGATTTTTCTTTCAAAAAATAAGTATTTCCTAACCCTGTCCACCGAAAAGACCTAAAAGCAACAGCAACCCAGTAGCAATGACTATCTTCTCACCAATGAATATTGCTCTCCACTAAAGAAACCAGCACCCTGAGGAATGCCTGAATCTAGGTCTTCAGTGGGAAGTGTACAACATCACACTGGAATATCTCATTGTGCCACAGAGCAAGGAAGTTATCAAAAATGAAGGGATCATGTTGACATAGGAGGTGACATGAAAGGGCTCCCACTGGTTAAAGACAGATCAATTTATGCATCAAAAAGCATACTGACTGTCACTGATTGAAACACAGATTCCCCACCCACTCCAACCCCATAGAATCAGAATCTCCAAGGACGGGGCCTGGCATCTGTATTTTTACAGAGCTCCCCAACGGATTCTCATGTGTGGCCAGGGTGGAGGCACCAGTCCAAGGTTCCTGATCCTCTGGGAGTCTGGGTCACTCACAGTGCCCATCTTGCTCTCAGATGCTGGCTTCTGCTTCCTAGAAAGTCTTGCCTATAACAAACTTAACATTGTTCACTATTCATGTCCTTCCAACTCTAAGATGGTCCAGCCACAATGTGGCAGCCATCTTCAAGGGGGAAAATCCCAGTTTTCAGTCTGCTAACAAAAATGAAAACAGTAAAAAAGCTGGGCAGCTCCCAGAGCCCTCCTTTTAATTGCAATGTTGACAATGACAATGAGAAGCAAACACTTCCATTTTTAGCTAACATCTCATAGATCCAAAACATTCAAGTTTGGGGCTTCTCCAGATACCTCAAAGCAATTCGTTCTTAATCCCCACTCTGCACCAGAACCTTGTGCAAAACAGAGCCGACTGGGTTCTGGAGCCTGACCCAGCGATTCAGATTTAGTGGTCTAGGCGAGTCTGGGCACCCATGTTTCAGAGGCTGCCCAGGTGACTCTGATGTGCAGCCACAATTGAGAACCACTGCTCCAAGCTAAATCTTGAAAGCAAAACATCCCCACCTTAATGTCTTGTCTCAACTTGAAATCAGATATGCCCTGGATGAGGTACCTTCCAAACTGTAGGCCTAGCTGGTTTGACTTAGTGGGTAGAGCGTCAGCCTGTGGACTGAAGGGTCCTGGGTTCAATTCCAGTTAAGGGCACATGCCTGGGTTGCAGGCTCCATCCCCAGTGAAGAGCATGCAGGAGGCAGCCAATCAATGATTCTCTCTCATCATTGATGTTTCTATCTCTCTCTCCCTCTCCCTTCCTCTCTGAAATCAATTAAAATCTATTTAAAAAGGAAAAAACCAAACTGCAGTGCCCTGGGGAAAAGTCTGCTGCTGGCTGTGCCTCTGAAGAACGCCCGGCCCGTCCCTCCTGCCATCAGCCAGAACAGCGCCCCCGCCTCCGGCACACGCGGTCTCAGGGTTCAGGGCTCACAGCAGGCGGGGCTGCCCTGCTCAGTGCTCAAGACAGAGAATAAAGATACAAATGTCTAAGCCACTCAGACCAAAGCTAAGCAGAGAACAGGATCAGAAGTAGCTCCAGCTGAGAACTAAGGTGACCATTAAACAACTATTCCCCCAAAGGCTCCAAGAGGTAGCGAGTTGTTTCAGTTATATATTTTTTTAGTTAGAAAGAATAGATAACTCCACATTAGAAAAAAAACAACAGAAGAAGACTGGATGTCAGCCAATTCAAAAAAAGGAAACATAGCTCAGCTCCCCAAACCTAATGAACACAATGGGTGCGCACACGCACACACATAAATAATACAGATCATTGCCAGGTCTTCACATAAATGCTGATCGCAGCTAACATGCAAGTTTCCTCCTAATCTATAATAGGTTAGATACCAGCTCCCAGGAGGCCTGGATCTGTGGTCTTACTTAGCATTAAAATGCTATTTTTCTCCATCTTTATAGCTACCATACTGTAAGAAGGGCATAGTAAGAGTGTTCTGGAATTCACAGTAGACACCTTTTGGTTGCAGCAGACACCTTTTGACATATCTCTCCACCAATACTCCTCTGAAACTGCACCCCACTCAGGGTTCCTTCAGCTCAGTTGTGCTTGCAGGCCTTGGCCCTGTACTCCTGACTTTGGTCACAGCACCCGCACTAGACATGTGACTCAGCTGGGCTGGACTGAGAGTTGCCGGTCTCAGTGTGGAGATGGCTGCAGGGGAGATCATGTAAACATGGGCCCTGTGGGGAGGCCGGGTTGGACCACATCAGCCGACAGGAGTGAAGGCAGAAGAGAGAAGCAGAGGGAAAAGCTGAGGCAAGAAGCAGCGTGGTCTGTGTCCTGGTTGGCTCTCCAGGCTGCCTGAACTCCATGCCCATTCTGTAAAATGCCCCTTCATCCCTGTAATAAAGTCCTCTTCTGCCTATCGCAGCTACTTTGACATGCATTTCTATTAGTTGTTAACAAAAGAAGAACCCTGACTAAAATAACTATAAAGCCTCATTGTGGACTACTAAGCATTTCCAGTAATTTTTAAATCAACGTTTTAAAGTCAACTTTTTTCTCTTTATTGACTATGCTGTTGCTACAAATGTGCATTACAATTTAATGTAAACAGTGTTTTGACGTAGCAACTGGTTTCAAAACCAGATACAAGGCAACCACCAGAATTTGGGATCAACAAAAAGAAACCTCTCTAGAAAAACGTTCCCCCACACCCTATCTGGACGGTGACCCTTACCCGCAGGAGGAGCCTGGGAAAAGTCATTAGCGGGCCAAGACCTGACTCGGGCATGGAGGCCGTGGGCACCAATGCCGCAGCCCCGCCAGAGTGGACCAGACATGGTGCCATTCTCTGGAGAACCCAAACACCTGTCTCAAAGAATGAGCACCATCGAGAATGCAGTTTCTGGATGCTCCCTTCAATGAGGCTTAGAACGTTCACATGCATTTAGATACTTCAAGAGAGAAAGGGAGAAACTGAGTCACTCTAATGTGGTTGCTGGAACAGTAGGAAGGACAAGGTACAGACCTCTGGCTGGATGGCTTTGAACACAGGGATGTCCATTAATGTGATCTGGCTCTGCAACAAAAGAGAATGGGTGTTAGAAAACATAAAGGAACTGTCGTGTTCCTGTGAATCTATACAGAGTAATAACACTCTTAAAGGTTATAGTCTCCCCCTTGAATAAAAATCAAGACAGAGTAGAAAACAGACAAATTTTTAAAATGCCTTTCCTGTCCTTTCCCTCGTCATAAATCTTGATCCACACCCTTCTTTCTTGAATGTGAGACAAACGTCCAACGTCAGCAATGGTAATAGTAAGTAGTTTGGAGGTTGGGACTGAGAGAAAAGGAAACATTTTTTGGTTTGGATATTTTTGTATAATTTAAGTTGATTTTTTTTCAAGCATGAATTACTTTTGTAATTGTAAAAAGTTGACAATATTAAAATTTAGAGTGCTAAACAGAGACATTATTACTCTAAATTTAAAAGAAAACTGTGGCTTACAGAAATTTCTTCTGAAGTCTAAGCCTCCTCAAAATCATATGGTAGAGTGACACTCGAGATGCCTCCACAGGCCAGTGTGGACCACAGGCTGTTTATTCCACGGCCCACAGTATATGAGATAACTACAGAATTTAAGAGCAAGCACTGGGAAACTTTTATAGTAATTTGCCATGATACTCTTATTATATTTTTTAAGTATTAGTCTTCTGTAGCTTGGAAATGAAAAAAATTGGTCCTTCACCACAACTAGCTTGAGAAGCACTATGTTGTCAGCACAGAAAACACAGGTCTGGTTAAAAGGCTGTTCTCACTGAGCAACAGGAAGAGAGGCATTGCTGCTGACAATGCTGCAGGCCAAGGCACGGCTGAGCTGACTACACATGACCTACCTATCTCCTGTGTCACATGGGCTGCCAGGTGTCAGCTAACAGATGCCTCTATGACAGCCCAGGGAGGAGAGCTGACGGCCTTTGGATGCCTCCTAGTGCAAGAGGACACCCTGTCCGCCAAACACAGATCATCTGGTCATCTGGGAGGACGTGATGCTGTGGAATAAACATGGGCTGAGGGCTCAGGGCTCAGCGGGGCTTGGGGCTTGGGTACATGTCTGGTTACCACTGCTTAACAGCAATATTCTGTTTGACACCTGACAATTCTCCCAGTCTCAGATGCCACACCTAGAAAACAGGAACAATAATCCCTATCTTATAGGATCTCTGTGAAAATCTAAGACAAAAGATGCAGAATGCCTGGCACCTGACAGGTACTCTCTATATACGTATGTGGGGGGGGGGGGGGTAGGGAGAGGAGATGGATGTGGGTGTGGTTGTGTGTATATATAGAGAGACTCTATACGTATATTATATACACAGAGAGAACATCTCTGAGCAGGAGAAGGAAATAAGCAGGTAGTTTCGGTGGAGAGCCTCTTTGTCCCCCAAAAGGCTAGTGCCCTCCATGTGCACAGAAACGCTGTCACTGATGGAAGCGCGGCAGAGACAGTGGATGGGAATGAAGCACTCGGAATCCATCCTCCTCCACCTCTCGGTCCACCACCAGGGGCAAGGAGGCATGGGACCCCAGCACGCGTGGATCTGGCCCTCATAATCTGGGTGTCCAGTGACTACTAAGCCCTGTGGCCTATAGGCCTGTGTGTCTGGCCTAGGCAGTGCAAACAGACTGGCATCTCTCCTGCCAGACCCACGGAGATTGTTGGCCAAATGCTCCTGACCTTGGATTAATTCTGCCATCCCAGGGAACAGAAAGGCTTTGTGAAACCAGATTTGAGCTGAGAGCTCAGAAGGCCTTGGAAATCTCTCCCGCAGATCAAGTTAACTCCCTATCCGGGAGAACCGGCAGGATGTTTGCAATGTCATTTAGGAAAAGAACCAAAAGTCTGCTAATGTGAAAATGAGAAAACTTCCTCTGCATCCTGCCATCAGTTCTAGGGTTTGCTACTGAATTTTCATATGATTTATTAGAAGAGTGACTTTACGTTTCATATATTTTTTTGGATGGTCCAAGTTTCGAATATTCTGATTCTTGCTCAAGCTGTAAATCAGAATATGTGTTCAAGTGTTTTATTCTAAACAAACTAGGTCAACAGAGGTCACCAGACTTCGAATAGACTGGCTGGTCCCAAAGACACAATCTGAGGGTTTTCAGGAGAATCTCTCCCGTTTCTATTCTCTCAACTCCAACCAAAAAAGATGCAGTGTCCAGAGCAAGAATATCTCAATACATAGGTAAAACTACCCAATTATCTATTTCGTGTCATTTTACCCCAAGGCCAACCACCTGTGAAAAAGGTTGCTGGTTGAGCAGCCCTTCCCGGGAAGTTTGAGCACCTCAAGGAAGGCAGTTTTAACAAAAAGGGAGGGTGTTCGTAAGGGTGGGAGCTCTCAGCCCTCCCTAGGGAAGGGCCCTGGCTTCCTGGAGAGAAAGGGTATCTCCTGGGGGTGTGGCACAGCCCCCACAGAAACACAAGACAATGAGACTCAGTTCCAAGCAGCAAACCCGAGGTAGTGAGGAGCACATGCCTGGACCGATGAGAACACTCCTGAACAAGCATCCTATTGGGGAATAAAACCTCAACACAGGATGGTCCAATTAAGCTAGTCACTTGGCATTCTTTAATCCTAACTCTTTCTCCCATCTCTTCCTTCCTCCTAAAACTCTAGCCTTTTAGGGAAGTGGCCAATCTCCACATATCTCAAAACATTTCGGCAGATATGAATCCTTCAGAATGGAGAGGCCTATATGGCCACTTTACAATGTGGCCCTGCCGGGGTCCAACCCCAGCAGGTCCAGGGGTCCCTAAAGGTGTGGACGGAGTCGGCGAAGAAGGAATGACACGGAGATAGTGTTCAGTTGATCAGCAGCCTAGCCAGGATCTCTAGCCCGGATCTCCAGAGAGGTTCTGCTTCGGATTTCCAGCGAGGTTCTGTAGCCATGTTCCCTCGCTAGGTTCTCCAGCCAGGTTCTGTCCAGGCTCTCCAGTCAGGTTCAGTGTCCAGGTTCCAGTCAGGTTCTCCTGCCAATCTCTGTAGTCAGGTTCAGTCCAGGATCCCTTGCCATGTTCTCCCGCTAGGCTCTGTCTCTAGGCTCCGAGGCCAGTCCCGGTCCAGGATCCTCTGGCATGCTCTCGCCAGTGAAGTTCTTCTGTCTCTAGGCTCCGTGTAGGTTCTGTCTTCTGAATTCTGTCTCCTGAGTTCTGAGTCTGAGTGTTTCTGTCTTGTTACAACTGTATTTATACCAGTTGATTCAATCCTATCAATCTCTATTACAAAAGTTAGGGCGTTTCTTATCTCCATTCCAGGGAGAAAAGATTATGTAGTTTAAGCATGATTGTTCATAGTTAAAGGGATTAATTACCCGCCTGGCACTTAGTTGAGGGGTTTTATTCCCTCCCTAACTTCAGGGGAAAATCCCTACCTGGGGATTCAACCTTTCTCGGAGAGGTGACCTTGGTTAAAACACAGCGCCAAGAAGGTGAGCAAACATATTAAGAACCGTATGCCATATATGCCAGGTCCCTTGAAACAGCAAGGATGGACCGGCTCCCGGCATGGCCCTAAAGAAAAAGATGTTATTATATGGATAAATGAAAGCTACCTAGCCAAAAAGAAAAAGAAAAAGGTTTTGCATATGTTAATTGTAGTGTTTCTCCCTCCAACAGTGGCTGACTGAATCCTCTCTTCCCAACTAGACCCCTAGTTTAAGGCGCTCTACCCCCAAATAAATGAACCCAAGAAAAACCATTGGCAACCAGTGGTCTGTCTTATAGAAGATCTCTTTAAATGTGCATTTAGATCACTCTCCCAGTACCTAAGTAGGAGGGCTCACAGAACAAAAAGTAATCCGCTCCAAAGACACATTCGGCTTCTACTCCCAGAGCCACAGGAAGCACACATCTAGCAGGGTTAGAACTGGAGTCAAGGAAATGCAAATCAAACAGGAAGATGCCATTTGGCACCCACCAGTGCCATCGCGACTGATGGACTATGAGCTGCTCTGTTTGTTCTTTTTGGAAAGTAATCTGGCAGTAATTCATAAAGAGTTTAACCTTTATTTTTAATGTTAAACTTACAAAAAAGTTTCCAGAATAATATGAACTCTATAACCTTTCACCTAGCTTAACTAATTATTAACATTTTGCCTCATGTACTTCATCTCTATGTATGTACCTAGTAATTACACACGAACATTTTTCTGAACCATTTGGGAGTAACATGCAAATACTATGACTTTTCACCCCTAAACCCTTCAGTGTGTTGTTTCCCAAGAACAAGATGACCCTCTTACATGTTAAACTTATCACATTCAGGAAATTTATCATTAGTACAACATTATCTAATATACAGTCCACATTCAAAATTCGCTAATTATCTCAATACTGTTTGTTATAGCAGTTTTGTCTTGATCCAGGATCATTCACTGCATTTAGATATTGTCTCCTAAAAGGAGAAATATAAGCATACTGTTGACACAAGAATCTCTATGCCTACAGAAAAAAAAGTACCAGTATATAAGGAAATTTTACATAGAGATCTATGTTTAGATACAGATATAAATATAGATGTGTATTGCACCATTATTTTTAGTAGCAAAAATCTGGAAACAGTCTAAAGGCCACCAAAAGGGACTTGTTGAAAAAAAAAAACATGGTATATCCAGACTCGGGAGTATCATGCAGCTATTAAAAATAGAGAATTGGATCCATACATGTTGACCTAGAAGAATGCCCATGACCAAATGACGATAAAGACAAGTCCCAGCAATGCTTTTTGCTATGCTTTCATCCACTGGGGAGTAAAAGGACTGAGATCTACCTGTAGCGTGTCCCCAGTAAAAAATGAGGACCTTTTAAATAATTTTAACCCTTTTTATAATAAAGTAACACACATTTACAGAAAACCACATTAAACAAATGCATGGTTTTATGACTTATTATAGATGAACACCCTGTAATCACCACTCAGGTCAAGAAATAGCCACCCCAATCAATAGATGAATGGACAAAAAAATGTGGTATATACACACGATGGAATCTTATTCAGCCTTAGAAATGAAATTCTGGCACCTGCCACAAGATGGTTGAACCTCAAGGACATTATGCTAAGTGAAATAAGCCAGTCACAAAAAGACAGTGTGTGATTCCACTTATATGAAGTCCCCAGAGTCATCAAATACATAGAGACAGAAAGTAAAATTGTGTTGGGGGTAGCAGGGCATGAAGAGTTATTTAATGGGTACAGAGTTCTGCAAGATGAGTACAGTTCTAGAGATTGGCTGCACAATAATGTGAATGTACTTAACAATACTGACCTATACACTTAAAATAGTACGATGGTCAATTTTATGTTACATATAGTTCAACACAATTTTTTAAAAAGTCACCTCAGAGTTCCTCCATGTGCCTTGTCTCAATCACAAGTCCCTCCCTACTGTCAAAAGTAATCGCTATCTGGCATCTCTCCTGCCAGACCCACAGAGATTGTTGGCCAAGCGCTCCTGACATTGGATCAATCCTGCCATCCCAGACCATTATAAACTTTTGAACAATAATAGATACAGAGGCAGAGCTGCCTCAAACAGATTGTCGAGCTGCAGCGGGAAGGCCGGGGAGGGTTGGGGGGCAGAAGGTAGGGGGGTAAGAGATCAACTAAAGGACTTGTATGCATGCATATAAGCATAACCAATGGACATAAGACACTGGGTGATAGGGGAGGCTAGGGGACTGTCTAGGGCGGGGGGATAAAATGGATACATATGTAATACCCTTTGTAATACTTTAAGCAATAAAAAAAAAAAAAAAGAATAAAAAAAAAAAAATCCTGCCATCCCAGGGAACAGAAAGGCCTTGTGAAAACAGATTTGAGCTGAGAGCTCAGAGGTCCTTGGGAATCTCTCCCACAGATCAAGTTAACTCTATCAGGGAGAACTGGCAGGATGTTTCTTTATAATTTTATCACCCAAGTATGTGTATACCAAGGCATCTTGGTGTCTTTTTAAAACTTTGATGCACTTTTTATATATTTTTAGTAATTTTTAGAGAGAAGAAGAAGGAAGAGGGACAGAGAGATAGAAAGAGAGGCGCATCACTGATCAGCTGCTTCCTGCACAGTCCCTACTGGAGATCGAGCCCACATCCCCGGCATGTGCCCTGACCTGGAATCAAACCTGTGACCTTGGTTTCTGGATCAAGGTTCAACCACTGAGCAACACTGGCCAGGCTGATGCATATTTTTAAGTTCCTTTTAATCTACATCTATTCTCTCTACCTCTTTGTTCCATATAATGTATCTGCTGAAGAATCCAGGCCATTTGACCGACACAGTTCCCCACTCTCATGGTGCAGGCCAACATATTCCTCTGTCTTTGGAATTTCCTGCAAGTGGCAGCTGGAACTAGAGACTTGATCAGACCCAGGTTGGATTCCATGGCAGGACTGGAAGTGGTGCTGTGTGGTTTCATCAGGAGGCACATAATTACTCTCTTTTTGTGATGTTAGTGGCTGATGTTCAATGCTTAGATCTATTAATTCACTGGGGTCATACAATGATGATATTCTAATTCTATCATTTCCCCCCTTTTGTTAACTGAAATAATTTAATACAAAGAAATATTCTCTCATCTACTATTTGGTTACCCAGGACAATTCAAAGGTAAAAGGCAGGACAAAGATTGGGCCCAGCCTGAGTGGTTCAGTGGTTGAGCATCGACCTATGAACCAGGAAGTCACGGTTGGATTCCCAGTCAGGGCATATGCCTGGGTTGCAAGCCGATCCCCAGTTTGGGGTGTGCAGGAGGCAGCCAATCAATGATTCTCTCTCATCATTGATGTGTCTCTCTCTCCCTCTCCCTTCCTCTCTAAAATCAATAAAAATATTTTTTTTTAAAGACTGAGTTCTATCCTTATATTTCTCAGTTTCTAAGATAATAAATTGGTTGCCTATCATCATCCAATGATGATCTATTGCTTGATGGGTTTCAATCAATTGCAATTATTATCCTTTTAAAGCTCAAACTGTCCCATCATTGGGCAGTGGGAGCTTCCCCTAGCTGGCTCCTAAGTCCTTTTGACATG
The DNA here is from genome assembly GCF_963259705.1 of Myotis daubentonii. Lineage (NCBI taxonomy): Eukaryota > Metazoa > Chordata > Mammalia > Chiroptera > Vespertilionidae > Myotis > Myotis daubentonii. The sequence goes on along the minus strand of NC_081850.1, from coordinate 75,883,538 downwards.
ACCCTAGTAGTGCTTGATAGCTTCCTCACTGGTATTGGAAAGATATACCAGGCTTATCTTGAACATTTCCTGTCCTAGACTTGGAATCAACCAGTTATCCAGGAAGCCCTGGAGTCTTTCAGTGATAATATTTCAATACCACAATCTGGAATTCATACTGATATTTCAAATTCAAATTCAGAACACTTTTTCCCCTAACTTACTTCTTCTGTACTACTTCTGTATCTCTTTTCTTCCTATCAAAAATCCTGGTTCCAAGGACATAGGATATAGAGGATTATAGTATCCCAAAATTATTCATTTACTTTATCCTATATTATACACACAATGAAAAACAACACTTATGGTACCACTATCAGTATAATTACTGAAAAGAGTTATGAAATTTTGCATGTTTCTCTCCATTCTCCTCCATTATTATAGTTTATATCATAATGGTCACATTATGTCTATTATGTGGGCATACAGTCATTATATACTATACCCTCTCCCTTTTAATCCTTATTTAGTCTTAACACTACTGTAAGTATTTACTGCTCTCCACCAGTCTTTAGAGTGATGTTTCTTTAATTGTTTTCATTGTTTGAGGCTTGTTCTCTAGTAGATTCCTCAAGAAGAGCTCACAGGAATAACATTCTCTGAGGCCTTTCATGTTCATAATAGTTTATCAGTGTCCTTTATTGTTTTAAGAATAGTGTATTGATATTTTTAGAGAGAGAAGAAGGGAGAGGGAGAGAGAGAAACATCAATGTGAGAGTGCAACATTGATTGGCTGCTTCTTGCACACCCCTTACCGGGGATTGAGCCAGCAACCGGGGCATATGCCCTGACCAGGAATTGAACCAGCAACCTCCTGGTGGATGGGAAGATGCCCAACCAACTCAGCCACACTGGCCAGGGCTATCAGTGTCCTTTATACTTGAAGGTTTTGCTGGATATAAAATCTTTGGCTCACATTCTTTTCTTTCCTTGATTTATTTGTTATTCTACTTTCTTTTGGCAAAAAGTGTTTCTGTCAAAAAGACTGATGGTAATCTAATCTTATTTTTCTTCTAAGCCATTTGCTGTTTTGTCTAGATGCCCAAAGGATTTTCTTTTCCTTTAATATCCAGCAGTTTACCAAGGATATGTCTATGGTATTGACCATTCTGGGTTAACATTGTCAGCTTCATTGTGTGCTCCTTCAATATGTAATTTTGAATCTTATCTTTTTATTTTGTGAAAGTTTTCTGACATTATAGTTTAAGTGTCTGTTCAGTTCTGTTGCCTTTTTATTCTCCCCTTTCAGAGATTTCTATTATCTATATGTTGGATCTTCTTTGCCTATTATCAATCTTTGTCACTTTTTCTCAGTCTTATTATCTCTTTCTTCATTTATTTTTATCTTAAAATTTCTCCCGCCTTAAGGCATTCTGTTGGGTTTATTTATTCTTGTGTTTCTTCTAGTTCAACTTTCATTTCCAAAATCATTTTTTAATTTTCACTTCTTTCCTAAGTTCTGTCACCTCATTCCTGAATTTTTTCTATTTCAGATTTATGCTGTTTAAGGCTTACCACATGATCCTAAGGTCGCTTAGCTCCTTTGAAAACAGAGAATTACAGTTTTCATTTGCTCTGTGGCATGTCTTTCTGGCATTCTTTCATTATCTATAAGAACTCTGTCCTCACTGGTTTTTTTTTTCTTATAATAATTGAAAGATTTGACAGAAATCATTTCCTGTTGCTTTTTTTAAAATATATTTTATTGATTTCTTACAGAGAGGAAGGGAGAGAGACAAAGAGTCAGAAACATTGATGAGAGAGAAACATCGATCAGCTGCCTCCTGCACACCCCCTACTGGGGATGTGCCCTCAACCAAGGTACATGCCCTTGACCGGAATCGAACCCGGGACCTTTCAGTCCACAGGCTGATGCTCTATCCACTGAGCCAAACCAGTCAGGACTCCTGTTGCCTATTTTTATGTACAATTAGTTTCCCAGAACTTTTAAGAGGGAGACATAGTTCAGGGTAGCCTTCTAATTTCACATAGCTTTCCTTTTGGTTGCTTTCATGTAGTGTTCAAACAAAACAAATGCAGTTGCTTTTTGCGATTTCACACACACACACACACACACACACACACACACACACACACACACACACAACTTTATTTATTTATTTTATTGCTTTTCCCTTAACCATAACTTCCCCTATCCTGATTATTTTGACTCTGCTCCCATACTGAATTTCTCTTTGGCACTGAGAAGTGAGCCCTGGAAGTGAGCCCTGCTGGGTTGGTTTCAAGAGATTATAGGGGCCAGTCCACAGATCTCTTCCACCCATTCATTATTTTGGTGCTCAAAATCCCTCTCAATTTCAGTTACTGTCCTCACATTAACCTGCCAAACCTTCCAGTGGAATCCTATTGAAAATTTTGGGGTTCTCTTCTTCTCAAGCCTATCAAATGCTCCAATGCTTGCTTCTCCTTTCTCCGGCACAAATGTTGATACTCTGCAGGTCTTGGTGATGGTATATCCCCAGCCACTTGTGTTTTGGGTTTGATAGGGATAATCTGTCACCTAGGTTTATTGTAAATATTGTTAATGGGTTTCCGAGTTTGCTATGTGGGGATTCAGAAAGAATTAAAAACTATGTTATTGTCATCACCATCTTCCAAAATCACTTAAATGATTTTTTAATGGACTTTTGTATCTCGCTCTTTTCTTTCTTTCATACTTGACAGAAAACTAAAATACCGGGTGGTCTGGTTCCATTCCAACACCTGGCAACTCCAATGCTTCCCCAGAGACCAAAAACTCCAGGGGACCTGGCTTCACATCTAAGCTAAGGACCCACTGGATCTGGCAGGGGCAGCAAAACTTTAGCACTGCACCATCAGAGCATCCACCACCCTCCCTCAGCCCCCCAGCCTCAGGAAATCGACCAGGGGCAAGCCCAGCAACAATCTCGGGCTGAGACTAGAAAATCAGGCCTGAATCTCACCACAGAGTTCTTCTGGGCAATGCTATTCTAGGTGTAGCCTAATTCTCTGCCATTCCTCACAGTGAACAACAGTAAATGGATTTTAAACCTCATTATTACTTCATTCCTTTCATGTAGCTAACAAAATACAACTAAAAAATTCAACAAGGGAGAGATTTGAAGATGGCGGCATAGGTAAACAACTATACTCACTGCCTCCCATAACCACATCAAAATTACAACTAAAATACAGAACAACCATCATCCAGAACTGCTGGAAAGCTGGCTGAATGGAGGTCCTACAACTAGAAAAGTAAAGAAGAAAGCACACTGAGACTAATAAGAGGCATGGAGGCGCAGAATGGATTGGTCCAGCACCCACGTGTGCCACTTTTTTAATCAGGAGGGAGATCATCTCTGCGGAGGCCGCTGGGATGAGCAAGGGATCCCAGCCCCACACCCTTTTCCCAGGGTCCCAGAGCTGGAAAAAGAAATCCCTATGGGCAGTAAGAACTACAGACTGTAAAAAACAGTGCGGATTGGGGCTCAGTGATGCAGAGGCTGCTGGAGACCCAGCTGTTCCTCTTAAAAGGCCAGCACCACAAACTGAACTTACAAGGTCCTGCTTCCTCTAAGCTCCAGCACCAGGGTGAGGCTCTGGGGGACACAGACACATACGAGGAAGAACTGGACTGTCTGGCATCGGGGCAGGAACTCAGGGGTGGCTTTCTTCCAGACGGAGGTGCCTGCAGGGATCATTGTTCATATGCTGGGACCTCCCGCGTCACAGGGCTAACTGGCAGCCATTTCCATTTGCTCTGCCCTGGTGATTCCTCATCCAATTTATAACCCCACCCAAGCTGTGTGCAGCAGCTTTTGCATATGAATGGCTTGTCCTTGTTCAGGCTAAAATCTCTCAAACAAGCTGCAGCTGGGTCAGAGAGCCCCATACTTATCAATAAAAGGCCCAAGACCTGGCACCAGCACCAGCCTGCCTTGCTTCATAGCTGGGCCTCATCTGGGATTGCCAAACCTGATACAAAGAGGAGGATTCTGCAGATCTCTCTGTAGCTCCTGCTGGGTGGCGCCAGGCAGTGACTGACTTTGCACCTCCCCGGAGATCCAAGAGCCTGTGTACCCAGTGGTCAGTGTCAGACCATACCAGATTATAACTCTACACATTCATAAGCGACACACTCAAGGGGCAGACTCAGTGAGCACCAAAGCCCCACTGAAGCAAGTCTTGCTCCATAGGGGTGTCTCCTGCATAGCAACTCTCCCACTGTAGTCGCAGCTGGTCCTCACAGCCAAGTGGCCTGGAGGTCAATTCTTCCCAGTGACACCAACAGCAATCAAGTCTCAACTACAACAAGACTGTGCTCACAGCCCACAAAGGGGTGCACCTACAGCTCCCAGCTCAGGTGACTGGGGAGGCTGAGCCACTGGGCCCTATAGGACACCTACTACACAAGGCCACTCTACCAACTCAAGGAGACATAACAGCTCTACTCAATACATAGAAACAAACACAGGGAAGCAGTCAAAATGCAGAGACAAAGAGACATGTCACAAATGAAAGAAATGAGTGAAAGCAAACTACTGGATATAGAGTTCAAAATCACAGTTATAAGGTTACTCAAGAATCTTCTAGAAGCCTCTCCAAAAATGGAAAAGGGCCAGTCAGAAATTAAGCAAACACTGACTGAAATAAAGAATAATATACAGGGATTCAACAGTAGAGGATTCTGAGAATCAAATCAATAATTTGAAATAAGAGTAAGAAAAAACACCCAAGCAGAAGAACAAAAAGAAAAAAGAATCCAAAAATATGAAGATACTGTAAGGAACCTCTGGGACAACTTCAAGCATACCAACATTCGCATTATGGGTGTGCCAAAAGAAGAGAGAGAGCAAGATAATTGAAAACCTATTTGAAGAAATAATGACAGAATACTTCCCCTCCCTGGTGAAAGAAATTGACTTACAAGTCCAGGAAGCACAGAGAGTCCCAAACAAAAGGAACCCGAAGAGGACCACATCATAATTAAAATGCCAAGGGCTAAAGACAAGGAGAGAATCTTAAAAGTAGCAAGAGAAAGGCAGTTAGTTACCTATAAGGGAGCGCCCATAAGACTGTCAGCTGATTTCTCAACAGAAACTATTCAGGCCAGAAGGAAGTGACAAGAAATATTCAAAGTGATGAATAATAAGATTCATCACTACAACCAAGATTACCTAGCAAAGCTCTCATTTAGAAGATAAAGAGTTTCACACACACAAAAAAAGCTAAAGGAGTACATCACCACCAAACCAGTATTATATGAAATGTTGAAGGGTATTATTGAATAAAAAGAAGAGATAAAAATATGAACAATAAAATGGCAACAAATACATATCTAACAGCAATCAAATTTAAAAATCAAAATAAACGAGCAAGAAATCTAATGAACAAAATAAACTGGTGAATTAAACAGAAACAGAGGCATGAAATCATGAAACAGACTGACGAATCTGAAAGGGAAGGGAGGAGGGAGTGTGGGAAGAGATTATCCAAAGATCTTATCTATGGACACAGACAGTAGGGTGGAGAAGGCTTGGGGTGGGGCAAGAACCGGGTGGAGGGGGATAATGGGGGGGGGGGGGAACGGGGACATCTGTAATATTCTCAACAATAAAGATTTTAAAAATAAATAAATAAATTGTGAAGTAACAAAAAGCACATAGGTGAGTACAATGCACAATCCAAGTATTGGCCATTCCTAGTGTCCATCTGTGTGCCTGAGACACAAGGCCAGCACCCGTGCCCGGAAACACCACAGCTAGTCTACACATGTGTGTGCTGGCCTTTCCCTGGTTATTCCTGTTTTCTCTCTAGCCTCTTAGACTTCCCACAGGCCCCTTGGGCAGTGGCCAGCACCGGGGATAGGTGATACCCAGGCAAAAACCAGTGCTGACCTGTTACTAGAAGCAAAGTGTGCCCTGTCCACACCTCCTTCCTCAGTAATGAGCGTCTGAATTGTGCTATGTGGGCTCAAAAATTCCACATGAATTGCATTTTCACTCTCTCCCTTTTTTAAAAAATATATATTTTTATTGATTTCAGAGAAAAAGGGAAAGGGAGAGACAGAAACATCAATGATGAGAGCGAATCATTGATTGGCTGCCTCCTGCACACCCCCCCACTGGGGATCAAGCCTGCAACCTGGGCATGTGCCCTTGGCCGGAATCGAACATGGGACCCTTCAGTCTGCAGGCTGACGCTCTATCCACTAAGCCAAACCGGCCAGGGCCCTCCCTTTCTTGAAAGTTCCCCCCTTTTCATATATTGTGAATGCCTCCCAAGGTAGTTCATTTTTAGATTGAAGGCACCCTGTCTAATGCTGTGTGGTATTTCATAAAGAATAATTTATTCAACAATCCCCTATTGTTGGGCATATGGGTTTTCTCCAACCAGAGCAAAAAGCCCTGAGCAGTGACCCCTTCTAGCACCCACTTGTGGACCCGGCAACCATGTCAGTTTTGTTACTTACAGCAAACTCCTCGGGAGTCACTTTCAAGACGTCGAAGACAACGGCATCGTAGCTCTTGCTGGCATAGTCGCAGCTCTGGCCCTCCAGAGAGTCTGAGCTGCTGCTGCCCTGTGGGGACCGGGAGAGACGTGCCACCTGAGCAGCCTGGCTGACTTGAGTCACTGCCTCCCACACCTCAGAACTGAGGAGGCAAAGAGTGACAGACTGCATTATGATAAAAGCTTGTAGTGTTTAGTGCTTCACTCTGTTGCAGGCACGGTGCTAAGCACTTCATATGCATCATGTTAACATCTCTGAATACACACTATTACTATTCCCATTTTACAGCAAAGCAAGTAGAGGCAATGTTACTTCCCCAAGGTAGCTCAGCTAGGAAAGTGAAGAGCCAGAAAGAGAACCTGGTTTTGTATCTACCTGATCCCAGATCACTGCACCCCACCTGCTTCCAGCTGGCTGTGTGGCAGGGGGGTCAAAAATACAGCCCACTCTTCCTTCAGAGGGAACCAGCCTTCCCATCTTAGGAGGCCTGAGGAGATCACCTGTTTCGTTGTATCTTTCAGACATTACCTGGTTTTACCTTTTTATTTTTTTCTACTTGAGTTCATTGCAGGAAATTGTTACACAAAATGCTAACTGAGCTCTTAAGGCTTATTTCATGCATTGGCCACTTGGAATTCAAGCCTGTGAGCTGATGAGGTGAGAGGTAACCGACTGGCATTGGAGACAGGCGTGAAAGTTATATTTAGTAGCGTCCCTTGTAGGGAAGAACACTGTGAGTCCTGCAAGTAAAGTGTCTCCCATAAAAAAGCAAGTTAAAATTCCCCAATTGTGGCTGGTTGCATGAAAAACCCAACACTACAGGGATCCCAGAATGCTGAGCATACCTTCTCCTCAATTTTATTTCATTTCATCAAATCCTATTTTGGGGAACCAATCACACTTACCACCCAAAAATTGTGCCCTGTTCATAAATGGTTCTATTCGTCTCAATCCACGAAGAGGGATTTTGTGGTTTCCACTAACCTCAACATCTTGGACTGGGATTTAGAGAATATGCTTTTATTAATTCCTCTTTATTTCACTCTTTCCAAAACGGCTATATCTGGAAAAACTTTGCAATCTTACTGGAAACTAGATTGTTTTTAGGCCAGTGAGGGAAACCAATAGTCAATATCTGAAAATGTGAGGTTAAAAGGAGGAGCAGAAACTAAACCTGTAGATTTCAATAGGAAAAATATTGAATCTGTGTCATTTAAAAGCTTCACAAATGAGTCTACTATACCCAAAACCCTAAGATGATCTTAAGAAGCAGGGTCCCGTGGTAGTTAAGGCCAGCTCCACACCAGCTGCTGCCAACCTCAGGTGAGTGCCTTCATCTTACTGAGTCCCAGGCATCTGTAAATGGCACTGTTGGAACCTACTGCCCAGGGCTGCAGTAGATTATAGAAAATGAAGCTCACAGAGCAACTGACAGAATCCTCACCCCTCCTTTCCCCCACCAGCTCCCAGCCCCTCTCCCCCTACCGCCCCCGGAGATGCTGGTTCTAGGGCTCTAGGGGTCTGAGTGGGCTTGGGGGTAGCTAATTTAAAAGTTGTATGGTTAATGGGACAGTCTCCCGTGAGGAAAACCTGTGTTACCCTTTTGAAAAATAATGAAGACTAACCATCAATGCCCCTGGACCTGGCCGTCTATTCTCCTCAGCCCTGTACACTCCCTAAGCAGAGGACCGTGCATCACGCATGCCCGCACCCACCTTCCAGGAAGTGGCACAGCAGGTGACAGGGCAGGTTTTCTTCAGGACGGTAGTGTCATCACAGTCAGGAGCACACCGGGTTGGGTCCCACAGGCCTGGCTTTGAATCCCACCCACCGCTGACCAGCTATGTGAATCAAAGCCAGTTTATCCACCTCTCCCTGCCTTAGTTTCCTCATCTATAAACTAGGGGTAAAACAACAGTCCACACCTCATGGGGCTTTGTGAGGACTAAGTCAGATAATGTCTGTGAAGATGCAAAAAATGAGCCTGGTATATAGTAAGCACTAATCATGGGTGTGGATATGTGTAAACGTGCCATTCAGTCACCAAAATTTATTGAGCACTTCAATTATACATGTATTCATTCATTCATTCATTCAACAAATGTTTATCGAGTGCTCACCATGTATCTTTACACACACACATGTGTGCATAGACACAGTATACGTGTATGCGTGTGTGCGCACGAATGTGTATATGCAGGGAGAGCAGAGGAGAAAGAAGTTTTCCTGGAGGTGGAGTGTGAATTGTAAACAGAAACCGAATTCTGATTCCTCTAGTTGCCAAACAGCCCAATCCTGGGCTTCAAGTTTCATCATTTCCCTGTCATGCCCACTGCATCGCTCCAAACACGTGCTCAAAAAGGGTCCTTGTTTAATCCAAAACTGCCCCAAATACATTCATTGGTGGTGCTGGCAGTGATGATGCAGTAACTTTATTTAAACTTATATTGGCGCCATCAGAAAAATTTAAAAGGCACCCACAAGTCTGCTTTTCAGAACCAGAGATCAAAATAGGAAAACTTTCTAAAGGTTTATAAGAAATGAGCTAGTTCCTGTGAATTTCTAGCTGATTACATAGGATCATTTCAAAAGCCCAGCTCCACTCTAAGGGCCCTGTGAGCTCAGGACACTGAGCATGGCCAGTTAGTCACAGGGCCAGGCGTTACACACTGGATGTGGTGGCATCCCCAGGCCGCAGATGACACCCACTTCCCTGCGTGCCTCTGTTACGTTACTGAACTTGGAAAGAAAACTCCCAAACCCCCGGGGAAAGGCCCAGCCCAGGACACTCTCAGACCACCAGTCCTCACAGCCATTTCCTCCTGAGGAAGGTAAATAATAGCACAGGCCAGTTGGAGTCAGTTCTGTCTGACTTCATTCCGGAATGTGTGACTTATTTATAATCAGTGGCGGCTTTTCTGGGGAAAGGTCTGATCTCTTCGTGCACCAACATGGAATGTGGCACTTGCTAACACTGGACCGAGCAGCTATTTGTTTTTCTTTGAAGAGAAAGACTTCAGAAACATATTGGTCCTCAGGACTGCCTGCCTCCCAAATCTCACGCCCGGCATGGCCAGGGCCTCGGGAGTGCTAAGAATGGTGGTATTCATGGAGCCCTACAGCTTTGCTGCTCATGACTCAGCTGGAGCCTGGCAGCTTTGCTGCCCCCACTGTCAGATTCTCGCAGTCTCCGTACCTGTGGAGTGGCGGAGGTGACCAACACACTAGCCATCAGACCATTCCTCCTGTACATAGTCTCCAGGCCACAGGGAGCTTCAGGGCAGCCTCTGTCGGTGACATAACCCGTCAGGAGAAGTCCTGCAAGGCAAAGGAGCTCATAAAAACCAGCCCTCAAAGACAACTAGACCCCACCCCTGGGGAAAAGGTGTGACAGATTTCAGCAGATGACCCCAGAGACCTTTAAAGAAAGATTGTAAGCTGGTGGCCTTTCGGCTAAATGTGGCCCACAGATGTACTTTGTTGGGCTTCCACAGGTTTTAATATTTTTTAAATTAACCACCAATGTTTAAAACTTGAACGGTTTCATGCAGAATCCTGGATTTCTGACATTTCTTGGAACTAGGAATACCTGGCAGTACCGGGCCCACATCCCTGCCTGACAACCATCAGCTGCGCTGAGCAGTGGTGGCCCACCTGGCCCTGGCAGGCACTAGAGTTTGTGATCTTTGTTTTAAAGTGGAGGCAGGTGAAGAAGACAAACGAATTCTGCTGTGTCTGCCTGTGCGCCAGACCATGTCAGCAGCAATAATGTGGAGAGCAGCTAATATTGCACAGCACTTGCCTGGTGCCATGCGTTTTACACACCTCAGCTCATCTAGCCCTCACTGCAGTCCTCGGGCAGGCCCTACGATTACACCCACAGTGCACAGAGGAATCGGAAGCACAGGGAGCTAATGTGACTCACACTTTGGTGCCTCAGCTCATGCTGTCCCCCATCCCATCAGCATTCAAGATCCTACTCAGCTGTCATTTCGTCTGGTTATCATGCCTGGCCCACCCAAAGCAACATCAGTTGCTTTATACCAATGTGTGTGTACACAATTCTAGCACAGCATTCATCACATCACCAAACATCACAGAACTGTAGCCGCACCAGGTTTTTTGCAGGAAAGTGGCAAGGAGAGTAGGGAGAATGTAATGGGGGGGAGTGGGAGGGAAGGAGGGGAGGCAAAGGTTCCAGCTGGAAGCCAACTGCAATTTCCCAGGCAACAGATGAGGAGGGTCCTCTGAGCTAAGTTTGTAGCAGTGAAGTCAGAGGGAAGGAGACAAACCAAAAGGCAGTAAGGGCAGAAATTCAATAGAAATTGATGAGGGCAGGAGGGAGCACAAGCCGAGGATGAATGGTTTCTGGCTGGAGGTACCAGAAGGATGATGGTGAAGGGACAGAGGTGCGGGAAAAGATGATTAATTTAATTGTTGGGTCTGTGGTGCCAAGGACATAATCAGTCCTGGTAAGCAAGGTCAAGCCCAAAGGTCACTGGAAAAGATGGAAAACAAGGAGGTACAAGTCTGATCTTGACTGTCTGTGTACCCATTATGCTTCCGGCAGCCTGAGCTAGAAAGATAGACAGAGCTTGTTTCCGATCTCACTCCTGTATGTCTCGCCACTGACGAAAACAGACTAATTTATGGGCAACAATTCTCAGACAAGTGATATTTCACATGCTAAGAAAAAAACAGAACCAAACAGAATGGAAGATCCTTTCCAGGGCCCAGAGAAACCTCCACCCATCCACCTTCAGTCCCTGAGGCCTGGCCAAGCCCCAACTCCTGGCCAAGAACCAGACTCCCAACAAGGAGGTCAGCCGGGCTCAGCCCCTCCCTAAGAACCCCTTCCCAACCCCACAGGTGGGTCCCTGACAATGGGAGCTGAGCCTCCCAGGCCGGACTAACTGAACCACAGTGGCCACCTCATTCTCCTGGGAACTCGGAACCCGGAGATGCTAATCTCTGCTGGTTAACCAAACAGAGGTGCTGTACCGTTGGGAGCAGATGTTTGCCAAATCCTGCTGGGTGCAGGGACAGTCGGTCAGAAGGAGATGCACAGAGAGAAGCTCAAGAGACAGCCGTGTCTGAAAGGGGAGGAGAGCACGGGGCCTGGTTCCCACTGCTTTGTAACAAATGCCTCTTTTTCAGTGTCAGACAGATTTCCAAAGACCTTGACCAAGGCTATTTCCTAAACCCCAAGGTCACACAGGGGCCCACGTCAATGGGGAAGATACATGCCACCATCCATCCATCCACTCACTGAGCTCAGGCGTCACGCAGGCACTCACGCTAGGAGTTCCTAACCGTTGTGTGCCTTGGACCCTTTTGACTGGTGAAGCCTCGAGGCCCTTTCTCACATAAATGTTTTTAAATGCATAAAATTATACAGGAAACTGATTACACAGGATTTCTCAGGAAACCAATTATATAAAAGTACAGTCATTAAATTATTTTTAAAACAATTGCGATGTAGTAAGAAAATAAATTTTATTTATTTATTTATTATTGCATTAAAGAACAAGATCTATTGGTGGATCTGGAAACTACCATAATTTCAAAGCAGTATGAGCACAGGCATTCTAGATACCCACAGCTAATATTTGATAGGAAAATATTTGTGATTTTTTTTATATTCATTTTATTTTTTTGTTTTATTGCTTAAAGTATTACAAAGTGTATTACATATGTCTCCTCCCCACCCCACCCCCGACATTCCTCCGGCCTCCCCTACCCCCCAGTGTCTTATGTCCATTGGTTGTGCTTATATGCATGCATACAAATCCTTCGGTTGATCTCTTACCCCCCACTCCCGTCCCCCAACCCTCCCCAGCCTTCCCACTGTAGTTTGACAGTCTGTTCCATATTGCTCTGCCTCTGTGTCTATTTTTGTTCATCAGTTTATAATGGTCTTTATTATCCATAAATGAGTGAAATTGTGGTATTTTTCTTTCATTGACTGGCTTATTTCACTTAGCATAATGCTCTCCAGTTCCACCCATACTGTTGCAAATGGTAAGAGTTCCTTCCTTTTTAGAGCAGCATAGTATTCCATCGTGTAGATGTACCACAGTTTTCTAATCCATTCATCTGCTGATGGGCACTTAGGCTGTTTCCAGATCTTCGCTATGGTAAATTATGCTGCTATGAACATAGGGATGCATATATCCTTTCTGATTGGTGTTTCTGGTTTCTTGGGATATATTCCTAGAAGTGGGATCACTGGGTCAAATGGGAGTTCCATTTTTAACTTTTTGAGGAAACTTCATACTGTCTTCCATAGTGGCTGCACCAGTCAGCATTCCCACCAGCAGTGCACGAGTGTTCCCTTTTCTCCACATCCTCTCCAGCACTTGTTGTTTGTTGATTTGTTGATGATAGCCATTCTGACAGGTGTGAGATGATACCTCATTGTTGTTTTGATTTGCATCTCTCGGATGATTAGTGACTTTGAGCATGTTTTCATATGTCTCTTGGCTTTCTAAATGTCCTCTTTTGAAAAGTGTCTATTTAGGTCCTTTGCCCATTTTTTGATTGGATTGTTTATCTTCCTTTTGTTAAGTTGTATGAGTTCCCTATAAATGTTGGAGATTAAACCCTTATCGGTGATAACATTGGCGAATACGTTCTCCCATGCAGTGGGCTTTCTTGTTGTTTTGTTGATGGTTTCTTTTGCTGTACAGAAGCTTTTTATTTTGATGTAGTCTCATTTGTTTATTTTCTCTTTAGTTTCCAATGCCCTAGGAGCTGTATCGGTGAAGAAATTGCTTCGGCATATGTCTGAGATTTTGTTGTCTTTGGATTCCTCTAGTATTTTTATGGTTTCCCGTCTTACATTTAAGTCCTTTATCCATTATGAGTTTATTTTTGTGTATGGTGTAAGTTGGTGGTCTAGTTTCATTTTTTTGCATGTACCTGTCCAATTTTCCCAACACCATTTATTGAAGAGACTGACTTGACTCTATTGCATGTTCTTGCCTCCTTTGTCAAATATTAATTGAGCATATTGGTTCAGGTCGATTTCTGGATTCTCTATTCTATTCCATTGATCTATATGTCTGTTTTTGTGCCAGTACCAGGCAGTTTTGAGAACCATGGCTTTGTAATACAGCTTGATATCAGGTAGTGAGATCCCACCTACTTTGTTCTTCTTTCTCAGGATTGCTGCAGCTATTCGGGGTCTTTTTTTATTCCAGATGAATTTTTGGAGAGTTCGTTCCAGGTCTGTGAAATATGCTATTGGTATTTTAATGGGAAGTGCATTGAATTTATAGATTGCTTTGGGTAGTACGGACATTTTAATGATGTTGATTCTACCAATCCATGAACATGGTATGTTCTTCCATCTGTTTATGTCTTCCTCTACCTCTTTTTTCAACGTCCTGTAGTTTTCTGAGTAGAGGTCTTTTACCTCTTTAGTTAAGTTTATTCCTAGGCATCTTAATTATTTTTGGTGCGATGGTAAATGGGATTGCTTTTTTAGTCTTTCTTTCTGTAAGTTCACTATTGGTGTATAGAAATGCCATAGATTTCTTGGCATTAATTTTGTATCCTGCTACATTGCCGAATTCATTTATCAAGTCTAATAGTTTTTTGACAGAGTCTTTAGGGTTTTTTATGTACAATATCATGTCATCTGCAAATAAGGACAGTTTTACTTCTTCTTTTCCAATTTGGATGCCTTCTATTTCTTCTTCTTGTCTAATTGCAATGGATAATACTTCCAGTACTATGTTGAACAGGAGAGGTATGAGTGGGCATCCCTGTCTTGTTCCTGTTCTTAAGGGAAACGGTTTTAGTTTTTGCCCATTGAGTATGATGTTGGCTGTGGGTTTGTCATATATGGCTTTTATTATGTTGAAGTATGATCCTTCTATTCCCACCTTGCTGAGAGTTTTTATCAAAAATGGGTGTTGGATATTTGTGATTTTTATTGGTGACAAAGTCCCAGATACTGTCAATATTGCTGTGTTCACTGTAACTGAAAGAAATATTATACCTCAGTTAGAAGTTTGTAAAAATAAAGATGCCATTTTCCCCCATTCAAATTCAGAGATGCCTGGTCGAGAAACCCTGTTCCAGGCACTGAGACCATGAAGTGAGCAAACCGTGCCCCCATAGACTTCACATTACAGGATGGGAGTGAGAAAATACCGTGAACAAGAAGATAATTTCTGATCATGAGAAATGTCTTGAAGAAACACAATGGAGGGAATACAGTATTGCCAGGGTGGTCCAGGAAGGACTCTCTGCAGATGTGGTCTTTGAACTGAAACTTAGGAAGGAGTCAGCCACAGGAAAAGGACTGTTCTTCACAGAGGGCACAGCAAATGCAAAGGCCCTGGGATGCACATGAGCGTAGAAGCTTTGTGATGGAGGCAGATGGCCATGACTGGAGCTTAGAGAGTGGGAGGCGGTGGACAGACAGGCCGGGGCCAGGGCCTGGAGGGCCTTGCAGGCCACGGTGGGGAGTTGGGATTTATTTGGAGTACACTAGAGGGTTCTGAGCAGGGGGGTGACATGACCTGATCTGTTTTGAAGGTCACTGTAGCTACTGTGTGGAGAACTGGGTTGGAGAGCCACAAAAAACAGGACCAGTGAAGCCAGTGGTGGGTAAGGGACGGTGATGACAAGACTGCTGGCCACAGGGACCAGGGATGGATCTGAGAGGAGGTCTGGAGGTGAAACAGACAAGACTTGTTAATGGACTGCATGTGAGGGAAAAGGAAGAGAGGATGGCTAGGGGCCGTTATGACTGGGTAGATGTTGACCTAAAAGTCTCATCAGCATTGTGCTCATCATTCACTGAACAGCCCCAAGTCATCCGCTACTGAGACAGCTGGTGGACCAGTTCTGAGGGCCCCGAGTCGAAGATGACACAGCCCTGTGCTCCAGGGTTCTGTGGTGCAGGCTGGGGAGAAAGTCCTGCAAGGTCACATTACAGGTTCACCTTGTGGGGAGGGGGGTGTCAAGGAAGACATCACTCTGAGAAGAGCCATTGAGTTGGGTCTTAAAGGACCAGTGGGAGTGTTTCAAGGAAAGAGCGGAGAACAGGAGGGCAGTGTGAGCAGGTGTGGAAGCACGCAGGTGTGTGATGCCAGTGTGCCAGGAGCACCGGGAATCCTCCCCCTTCTCCCTTTATCTCAGCCCCGTGCCCACCCTAGACTAACACAGGCACTGGCGGCACAGCGACAAACAAGCCAGGCACAGTTTGTTTGACAGGCGGCCCCGACACATCTGTGCAGCAAACATGGCAAAGTTTTTCCTAAGCCCTGAGCTGTGCAGTCTGATCATTGCTGGCATCCTTCCTGGCTAAGGATGTATATGCATTTAAAAAAATTTTTTCTTTTACAGATGAGGAAACTGGCACTCAGAGGAAATTACACTGTCACTTAGGGTTACGGTTTGACATGCCCACATTGACTGTGTTCCATGCCACACTGGCCTAAAAGTAAGAGCACCAGCTTTTTTAGTTGGGCCATTTTAATCTGTACACACCAAAATCCTATTTTCCACTCTCCCTCTGCCTCTCTCACCTCTCCTCCCTCCCCCGCCCTCACACACACACACACACACACACACACACTCCGGCTGCTAATGCCTCCTTGGAAACCAAAACACAGCAGGAGAAAAAGCGATTCTCATGATGTAACTCCGCAAGCACGTGGCAGTTGTAGCAGAACCACAGAACAATCCCACGTCTCTTGTTTCCCTATGACAGCGTCTGGTCTGGTGTGTGTGGGCTCCTGAGGAGGGGAAGGAAAATCCCATATGCAACGTTGGTTTCCTTCCAAACTCAGAATTCTGCTTCAGCATTTCAGGCTCAGGAAACCAAGAAAATAACATGAGACAGTCTGGTGCAGACCACTGTTGAGAAGGCAGAATAACCACTTTTTTCTAAGCTTATGGAGGCTGTTTCAAAGAAAATACACACATCCAGGAATGTTCAATTACAGGAGAGTGATCTCTTCCAAATGTTCGGACAAGTATGAAAATGGACGCCAGGCCCATTCCTCGGCGTGGGGCTGCTCTCCGCCGACGTGGTCAAAGCTTGCTCCACCTTCCTGCGTCTTGAACAGAGGCTGCAACGAAGACGAATAGGAAGGAAACAAAGCGGGATTCTGTCCACAACCCCTCCACCAATATTTGGCCCACTGCAGGAGCAATAAGTGTACATACGTGTGTACACACACACACACGCACACACACACTCTGAACCACAGACACAGGACCAGATTTTGTGTTGCCAAAAGGTTTCCTTGGGGGCCCATCCCTCTGGGGCTGGACCACCTGCCAGCACTCAGGAAGGCCGGCCTTGTGTGGCTGGCACTGCTGTTATCTCTACCTCCTCCTGACCCTCTCTAAGCTGGCCAAGCCTCTTTTCCTGGCAAGCAGCAGCGTCTGGCGGCTTTCACAGAGCGGCCTGGCCATGTAAGCATGTCAGACCTGCCATGCCATCACTCACTGCAGTGTCCGCCCACACGCCCTCCCCTGCTCCTTTCATACCATCCCACCAGACGTTCAACATCCCACCTCTCACCTCCTCACTGAGGGGCAGGGAATGGGCTGGGAGGCACCACTGTGTCCAAAGGCCACTGCACCTCCGTGGAGACAAAGCAGCAGCGTTTAGGAGTGAGGGCAGGGTTTAGAGATTGAAAGTGGGCAGATACCATGAAAAGGGAATACAGATGGGTAAAAGGGAAGCACCTACATTTATGGAGCTGAGGTAGGGTCTACAGGTGACAGGCACTTACCAACACCCCCCCCCCCGCGCCCACACACTGTGCTGAAGCCCGAGAAGCAGGGACGAGTAAGGCCCATCTCGTCCTCAGAAACATCAAGTCCCCTGGGGATGCCTAACCTTTGCAGGTAGGAGGACTTCCTGAATTTTTACATAAAAGTAAAACATGTACATGTTAAAAGTATATAAACTGGGGGAAAGGTACAAAATAGAAAAGTCCCCCCGCCACAGCCCCTGGGCCTGTGCCCAGGTTACATAGTTCACAATATGTAGGGCATCAGTTAAGCACACATCCCTGTATGTAGAAATACAAGGAGATATACAGACATATCAGTATATATGAAAATGCATTTTAGAGACCTTCCCTTTCAACACTGAAAGTAATTTAGTTCTCTTTTTTACATCTGTTGATTAAGAAAAACCCTTGAGCCTGGCCAGTGTGGCTCAGTGGTTGAGTATCGACCTATGAACCAGGAGATCATGGTTCAATTCTGGGTCAGGGCACATGCCGGGGTTGCAGGCTCGATCCCCAGCATGGGGCATGCAGGAGGCAGCCGGTCAATGATTCTCTCTCATCATGTTTATCTCCTCTCTCCCTCTCCCTTCCTCTCTGAAATCAATGAAAATATTTTAATAAAAATAAAAAACCCTTGATAACAAAAAGCTATAATAAATGACCAACATCTTTAAATGAGTTTGTGGTTTAATGGTCATAGCACTGTTTACATTCACTTGGAAAAGAGCGAGACGTACCTACAGCACCTATTCTTCTGTCTGTGGGCAGCTGGACTCGGAGGCCTTACCATAGCCTGCAGCTCAGCTCGCTCCAGCCCGAGGTGCATGACCTGCCATCCATCGCAGGTTTGGTGAACTAAGAACAGGACAGCCATGGTACCGCCTCTGAGTGAGGAAAAGGAGCCAGTGCCTCTGTGGCTTACAGAACAGATGCATCAGGATCTGAATTCTCACCTATCGCTTACTCTGTGCCCTTTGGCAAGTTTCTAGACCTGGCTACGCCTCACCTTCCTCATCGGTAAAAATGGGGAGAATCGCAGTCCCTCCTCCCTCACAGATGTTGAAGGGTTCATAGGATGATGCACGTGAGAGTGCTGGGGCAGTGTCTCAATGAATGACAGCTGAGGCAAGTGCTAACCCCCTCACCTCCCCACCCCCCACCCCCCCGCCATGGGGCAGGGCAGGCATGGGCATGCTCTCAGTACAAGACTACGAGAAACCAATTTGAAGTTAAGGCAACAGGAGAAAGATGAGAAAGGGTTCTCAAAAGAAAACAAATGCTCTGGTTGGCAGGATCGTTTTAATGTAAACGCTTCACGAAGAGGCCGGCTAGTGCTTCCCCATGCCCCACGCGAACACACGTGGCTACTCTTGAAACCACAGGTTCCTTGGCTCCAAACAAAGCTGTGGAGAACAGGTGGAGAGAGAGGCCCACCTGCAGCCACTGGCTGGTAAGGAAGACCTGATTTTTCCATCGGAAGCAGAGGCAGATTTTTCCGTAGGAAAATGGGAGGCCGAGGGATACTGTGGGAGGGCTTGAAGAGAACCTCAGGAAATGGGGGTAAGACAGAGAATGAAGAGATGAGGACTGTCCACCCCAGACACCCGGGACAGCTTTGGCATCGGATGGAAGAACACCCTCTTGTTAGGGAAAGGCCGACTTGCAAAGGGGAGAAGTTCCTGACTCCCCCCGGCCAGCTGGGCAGAAAAGGGAAGGCAAGAGACGCAGGCAGGAGATGGGGACTGGGGTTTTCTGGGCACTCCTGTGCTGGCGACCAAGATCAACAGTAATTGATATAAATGTGAGGAGTCTGGCAGAAGGCTGACCGGGACTCCTTTTGATATTCACAGGGTGAATATCTACATTTTATTACCTGCTGCTGACTCAATGGCCTAAAGCAAACTCCCCCAAGACCTGACAATCTTACTGTTTGCTAAACATTACCAT
Organism: Myotis daubentonii; assembly: GCF_963259705.1. Taxonomy (NCBI): domain Eukaryota; kingdom Metazoa; phylum Chordata; class Mammalia; order Chiroptera; family Vespertilionidae; genus Myotis; species Myotis daubentonii. The sequence continues at coordinate 75,864,296 of NC_081850.1, read as the reverse complement.
TGATATATCTGTTTGCATTCCTAAAGGCAATTGTGTATTCTAGCTAATAAAAGCAGCTGGGAATGGAGCAACGGAGAGAGCTTGACCGCTATGGTTAGCCTGTCCTCTGGTTCCCCCGGTAATTAAAAAATTAATATTCCATCTTGTGTATCATTTGTGCGTCAGCCCTCCCTCCAAGTCTTTGAACCCGCGAAAGCCACGCTGGCCGTGGACTCTCGCACTCCTGGGCATGTTCTCAAGCACAATGAGTTACATTAACAACACCAAGTATTAACAGTGCAAGAGAAAGAGAGGAGGACATCTGACAAAGCAAGCCTCAGAGAAGATGGCAAGGGTGGGCTGGTTAGCTGCTTCCCCTGCCCCTGGAGAAAGAACACTGTCACTACTCAGACCTGCCCTGGAGGAGGGCAGCCTGGGGAGGCAGGAGAAGCTGATTTTCACAAGAGTACCAGCCAGCTGGGCACCTGTAATGATCCCCAGGGCTCGATGAAGTCTCCAGGAGGAGACGCTTTTAACGTATGAGAAACAGAAGCACAAAAATAAGACCATAAATTTCATCCAATGAGGATCTGATGTGACCTTCTGGGCAGACGTGGAAACTGTGACAGACTGGGAGACTCATGAGACTCAACAATTAAATGCAGGAGGAATCCTGGACTGAATCCTGGAACAGGAAAAGAACGTTAGGGGGACACTGGTGACATATGAAAAAGGTCGACAGTTTAGTTCACAGTACTGCAACGATGTTAATTTGATAGCTGTACTGTGGTTATGTAAGCTGTTAACATGTAAGCTGGGTGAAGGGTATATGTGAATTTCTATTTATCTATCTCTAAGTGTAAAATTATTTCAAAATAAACAATTTAAAAAGGGATTCTACACCCTTACATCCCACTCCACTCCCCACCCCCAACAGAATCTCTACAACCAGGCCTATAACGAGGGCTCGCCCTTTCCTGTACAAACCATTGTTGGGGAGTTACAGCTCTGGGGTGTGGAGGTTCAGGTATTTCACACGGGTGAACATGGGCCCAACATGCACTGTCTTGGTGGACAGAGGATGGGACAGGAAATGACTTACTCCCTCTCTCCCCCCAAGTCCCTGCCACAGGCAGAAGACTTACTAGTAACTGGTCTGACTGGTAGCGGACGGCACACCTTTAGGAGCATCACTAAGTGCCAAAAGGTCACACACCTGTTAAAGGCCCTCTTTTCTCCCCATTTGCTGCTGTGAGATCCCGAGGGGAACAGGGCTCAGCCTTCTCTGACTCCCACATGTACCCCTAAGTGTGCCTGCCTGGCCTGTGCCTGCCTGGCCTGCACGTCCCTGGACACTGCTGCTGGCCAGGGGTATACAGAGAAAATGATATTTTCACATCAAACTATAAAAATAGATTTTGGTTTCAAAACCATAAACTGGTCAACACATTTGCCTTCCCCTTTTCAAATCTTGTTAAAATGACCAAAGAAATAAAAAATAAAAACAAGAAATCTGATGCAGTGTTAAAATACAAGGAAGGATGACATCAACAAACCAGAAAATGGAACTAGATTAAGGAAAAAGCCATGGGTGTTAGATATCTGGCCATAAAATCAACTGTTTCCTCTATCCAAACAATAAATGACAAAAATGTACTAGCACAAGAGCCTACATATATATTTTTTAAGAAATGTACAAATTTCATTTGAGGCAAATTATGAAATTTTACTAGAAGACAAAAAAATGGAGTTTAAAATCAAAGAAGAGCTATTTCACTTCTCTTAATAAGGAACAATATTGTAAAGACATCAACTCTCCCCAGCTGATGTATGTATAAATGTAAGCTCATTCTAAATCCTAAGGGAATTCATTTTGGCATTCAACACATTCATTTAAACTTCCATCTGGAAGAACAGTTAAAAGAACTCAGAGTTTTCAGAAAAGCAGCATGATGAGAAGGGGCTTGTCCCACCAGGAGAGATGAATGGATTGGCAGGACAGAGCAGTCCACAACACAGGACCCAGGATACATGAGAATTAGTATCCAACCAAGACAGCATTTCAAACAGTGAGGAAGAATGCACTAGTCAATAAATGTTGGTGAAACAATCTACTATTCACTTGAGGGGGGCATTAGTTTAAAATTTTACCCCATCCTATATTATCCTAAAAGGGTACTATGCAAATCAACCCAACTGTGGAATGACCAGTTGCTATGACACGCACTGACCACCAGGGGGCAGATGCTCAATGCAGGAGCTGCCCCCTGGTGGTCAGTGCGCTCCCACGGGAGGAACACCGCTCAGCCAGAAGCCCAGCTGGTGGCTGGCGGGCTGGCGGGCTGGCGGGCTGGCGGGCTGGCGGGCTGGCGGGCTGGCGAGTGCAGCGGTGGTGGCAGGAGCCTCTCCTGCCTCAGAAGCAGCGCTAAGGATGTCTGACTGATGGCTCCCAGACTGCGAGAGGGCGCAGGCCAGGCTGAGGAACAACCCTCCGCGCCCCGTCCCCGCCTTAGTGCACAAATGTCATGCACTGGCCTCTAGTATTATATATAATAAATTTTTGATGGATTAAAGATTTAAATTAAAAATCCTCACAAAAATACTAGTGGGTACACAAATCACTTTTTAATAATCTCGGAGTGAAGAAGTCCTCTCTAGGGTGAAACAAAAGCCAGAAAACAAAGGGAACTATTGGCAGGTTTAACTACAATAAAAATTAAAACTTCTGACTAGGAAGAGACATTATTAAAAAGATGAAAGAAAAGACCAAAAAAAAAAAAGAAAAAAAACGATGAAAGACAATCTACAAAGTGAGGGAAGGGTGTTTGTGATGTTACATGAGAGATGAGGAAGTAATATCCTTAATACAGAAACATGCCCCCCTGCCCTGGCTGGTTGGAGAATCATCCTGTACACCAAAAGGTTCTGGGTTTGATTCATGGTCAGGCCACATACCTAGGCTGCAGGTTCCATCCCCGGTCAGGACGCACGGGAGGCAATCTATCAATGTTTCTCTCTCTATCTTTCTCTCTCCCTTCCTCTCTCTGTAAAATCAATAAAACCATATCCTCAGGTGTGGGTTGAAAAAATAAAGGATGAATCCCCTTCCAAGAGCTGTGGCTCAACTCTCGGCATACGTGTGGTCTTGGACAGGGGCTTGTCACCTGCAAAGAGAGAAGCTAAGAGTGGCACCTTTCACAGGTGTGAGGTTTATGGTATGAGGATTATATTATATGTTGTATATAAAGCACTAAACCCAGAATCTGAGCAAAACAAGGAAGTCATCAGACTGGCAAGCAGGGAGTATGTTCCAGGAAGGCCACTGACTGCAACACCACCTACAAAAGGCAAGAAAACACTGAGAAACCACATGGCTGTTTCAGGACAGGCAGTGGAATGTGTCCATTCAAGGGGACACTAAGCAGTGGGTTAAAAGGATGAGATAGATCAATATTTATAGACAGAGAAAGATGTCCACAAATTCAGGACATTTACATTCATTCATTCAACGTGTATTTACTGAAAGTCTACACTAGTATGTGTCAGGCACTGTTCCGGAGCTGGGCATAGAGCAGTGAAGAAAAAGCCAAAGTTCCCCTGTACATTCTGGAGTAAACAGACAACAAATACAAATAAAGCATTCAGTATAATATATGGTATGTCGGCTGGTGATAGATAAGAGAAAAAACCAAAGCAGGAAAAGGGGACAGGGAAAGTGGGATGGGGACAGGGTGACAATTTTGAAGGGGGTAGGGGGGCGTCCGAGAAGCCCTCACTGAGGAAGTGACATTTGGACATGTTTTTAAATATTTATGCCTACTGTAAACACACATACACATACAGAAGGATATCTATTTAATTGTTTTTATCATTGCTTCTGAAAGGTGTCACTTGTATGACACTTTTACTTTCTACTTTTTGTATACCTGTTCTATTTTTTCAGTTATTATAATAAACATTTATGAGAAGCATAGCATTTAAAGAGAAAATTGAAAATAAACTTCCATAGATAAGCACTTCAAGGATGGCTCACCACCAGGTATTACAGACTTAGGCGGTTGGAGTCAGATGTCTGGTGCTGTGGCGCCACCTGGTGGCCATTTCCTAACTGATAACTCATTTCCAACTGTGAAAAGGAAGCAAGAGACAGAAGCACAACTGTACATAAAAACCCTCTTGCCCTGTGGACAAGGACTGGAAGGGAAACGGGCAAACAAACACAGTTTGATTTGTGGGGGTGCAAAGCAATGGTGGGGTTTATTTAGCTTAGTTTTCAATCATAATCTTATAATGGTGCTTCATTCCTTTATGCATAACTGCAATGAAGCAGTCCAATGGGACAGCCGAATGTGCTCACTGGAGAGACAGGAGTGGAGTGAGATAGTTGGGCAGCACAGAGCTAGCCCAGGCCATGTGCATGTGTCCCCAAGAAGGCTGGGACATTCCTAAGCAGTGACAGGGACTCAGGCAGTAGTTCTCAACCTTCTGGCCCTTTAAATACAGTTCCTCATGTTGTGACCCAACCATAAAATTATTTTCTTTGCTACTTCATAATTGTAATGTTGCTACTGTTATGAATCGTAATGTAAATATCTGATATGCAGGATGGTCTTAGGCGACCCCTGTGAAAGGGTCGTTCGACTGCCAAAGGGGTTGCGACCCACAGGTTGAGAACTGCTGGACTCAGGTCACATGGTACTTGGAAGAGGAGGGGTCTTTCCCAATGAAAGGTCCCAGGAGTCTGGCCGGAAGGAGCAGACACAACCCTGCCCTCAATGATTAATCACGGACTGAGCATGTGCTCAGACCACTAGTGCCTCCTCAGTGAAGCCCAAAGAAGACTGAGGCATATCCCCTGGGTGACAGGACAGCAACGTTGATCACACCGAGGACTCTGCTTGGAATACTTGTCTCTTCTCCATCCTTCGGGTGTGGGTTGAGGGCCTCGCTGTGCACCCTCCGTTTAGCCTACTGTAGCACTTGTCACTATGGCAGGATTGTTTTCTCTGAGCATCTCCCTGCTAAACCAGAAATCATACCTATCTCATTTAACCTCAGAGACAGGACTTGTAAGTCCAACAGTTCTGGATTCGAATCCTGACACAGCCACCTACCACCTACATGACACTTGCAAGCACCTATAAGCTTCCATTTCCCCCTCTGTAGAGTGGGGATCTGGGACTGTACTCACCTCCTGGGAGCATAAACTAACAATCCCAGCTGGCACTCAGGAGAACTGGCGGGGGCCAGGCACCTGTCTAAGAGCTTTACATGTCTTACATTCCTGAACTGAGGCCACCTCTGTGCAGTATTGATCACAGTGTAAGGGCTCAAATGTTATTTTATCCACAGTTCCCAGCACAGCTCCCAGCACAGTCTGTTGTGTTCGCAATAAAAATGAAGGAACTACTCCCCCAGCCTGCTGCAGAAAGGGGCGAGATTGCAATGCTTAAGCCACCCCATCAGCACCCCCAGACACATGCAAAAAAGGCTCAAGAACTGCACAAAAGGACTTCAAGGAGAGAAGGTGCTCTGGCAGGTGCAAACACCCCTGCAATATGGGGGAGAAGGAGGGTGAGGGAAAATTGGCACAAATACCTGGGGCTAATGCACTGGGCTCAGGTTCAGGTTCAGCTCAGGCAAGACCCAGGTGGATCCACCCCAGAGGGGCTTCAGCTAAAAGTGGGTGAGACTTGGCTGGCCGGCATGGCTCAGTGGTTGAGCATCGACCTATGAACCAGGAGGTCATGGTTCAATTCCCGGTCAAGGCACAAGCCCAGGTTGCAGGCTCAATCCCCAGTGTGGTGCATGCAGGAGGCAGCCAATCAATGATTCTCTCTCATCATCAATATTTCTATCTCTATCTCCCTCTCCCTTCACCTCTGAAATCAATAAAAATATATAAAAATAAATAAATATGAGTGAGACATGCCACTTCCCTTCCCAGGCTCTCTAAAGACTGACCTTCAACATACCAACCAGTAATCACCCATGTGAAGATCATGCCTGGTCCTTGCTTCCCATTTGCTTCCTCCCCTTCCACCCACCCCCCACTCCCTTGCATACCAATCCATTCCTAATCGGTCAGGGCCATGGCCCTCACAGGGTAGGATCAGGAGACAAGTTTGTGCAGAAAGCTGGGTGTGAGGGAACGAGGGGGCACTTAAAGGCACCCAACCCATAGAGAATCCAGGTGCTGCCTGTGGGGGAGCATGTTCTGTGATGAGAGTGTGCAGTCCCTCTTCCAGGCCCTTCCCCATCCAGCCCCTTGGACATGGCTTCCAGCCCAGGAAGGAGAGCTGTGCAGACCAGAAGAGATGACAAAATGTCACTGGAGCAGCCAGTGCCAAGCCCATTCTGCTGTCTCCCACCCCAGTGTAAACAGGGATGGGTCATCTCCTCTCCCTCCTCCCTGCTCCTTCCCGTCTCAATATCTCTGCTCTGCTTTGTCCTTCAGCTAGAAAAGGTCACAGGTATTTTCCTCAGGTGCATTTAATAGATAACGCCATGTTCTGTGCCCTCCCATGTTTTAAATGTCATTCGTTTGCAATGAGCCGTGAGTGACATCTTGGCTGGGTACACGGGAGGGCTATAGCCCCTCCCTGTGACAGTCTAGAGATGCCAATCCACTGTCTTCCAGCCTCCAGGGCTGCACACGGGAAGACCAGCAAGAGTCTGATTCTCTTTCCTTTGAAAACCTGTTCTTCCTTCCAACAAAATTTTAAGATTTTTTTCTCTTTCTTCTTGGAGTTTAGGAACTTTACTAGAAAACAGGTCTAAGTGTTGGTCTCAATGTGAGCTTAATGAATCCATTTAATCTGAAGAATCAAATCTTTCTTCAATTCAGTGAAATTTTCTTCAGTGACTCCTCCATCTATTCCTTTCTCTCCTCTGAAACTCCCATTATCCCCATGCCAGGTCCCCTGGACAAGGTTTCCAAGTGCCTCACATTTTAATTCATTATTCCCACTTCTTTTTGTTACTATACTGGGTTCTGAGGCATTTCTTCTATTTGACCTTCCAAACCACTAATTTCAGTTCTTTACTGATTTTTAAATTCAGACGCCCTGTTTCCAGTTCCAGAAAGCCTCTGGTACACTGTACTCTCGTCCCTTGGGAAGTTCTCTCCTTATAAATTAAAGCCCTTGTGCATCCTCTGCATCCATCCTGCCTCACAGGATCCACTGCTCCAAGTGAGAGGCTGTCCCTGCAAATGAGCTGTCCTTTGATTTTTGCCTGCTGAAGGGTGCGGGCTCTCATACCCCGTTCGTGCCAGGCTACTAGAGCTTCTGTAGCAGTAGCAAGCCTGTGGCCCTGGACAACCTGACAGCCTTTGCTCAAGGGGCCCATACAAAAGGAGCCGGCAAACCATGGCCTTCCTGCTGCAAATGGGGGAGCAGATCCTCTGCCCTGTGCCCCCCACCTCCGGTGACGACAGGGGAGAGGCAGTCCTCTGCCAGCTGCTTGTACTGGGAGCAATTCTGCCCAGATCCCCTGGGATCAGGGTGATCGGCAGCCCCATCAAGGGCACAGGCAGCAGGTAGCTGCAGATGCAGCCCCTCTCGTGGAATTCAGTTCTAATCAGACCTAACACACAGACAGCAGAGAGGAACTAGACTGACCCCCAAGTCAAATCTCAACTCTGCTACCTGAGTACGGTGTGACCTCAGGGAAATGACTTATCTGAGCCTCATTTTCCTCACGTGCTTACCTGCAGGCCAACAGTTGTTTCCAGTGCTCTCCTTCGGGAAACCGATCCCACTGATAAGTAAGCTATGGGGAACTTGCTTCTTCTAAGCAATATATGAATTACTTGTCCTGTAGTTAATCATGAAATATCAAGGAAGACTGGGGCCCTGCCAGAAAAGTATCAGAAACTTCACCTTCTGCCTCTTTTGTGATAATGGGTTGACAGAAGGGTAAGGCTACGAGAAAAATCTCACAAATATTGTAATACTTCAGCTTTTAACATTTTTGTAACTGCTCCTACCTGAATAGAACCGCCAGCACTCTCTGCCTCTTCCCATATTCTTTTATGTTATATCAAGACCTGAGGCCATGGCTGCAAAGGGGATGGATGCTGGGAGCCCTAGAAGATTCCATGTTGCTTTCCGAGCACCTAATGTAAGATATTAAGCAAGGCACTGCATGGGATACAATAATAAGCAAGACACATTTCCCACCTTAAAAGAGCTTAAAGACTAGTCAAGGAGTCAAGGCAGGAAGTATAGGGTAAATCAAAAGAGCAGAGTGCAATGCAGAATGTGGCCAGGGGGTCAAAACACATGCCACAAAGGTTTAAAGGAAGGCGAGCTCCAGTGAGCGGGGGAATGCTGCAAAGCATTCTGAGAAGAGGTACCAAATGGGGAGGGCAGGATCTCAGGGAGCAGTAATTGTAGGGAGAAAGGTTGGAGGGTGGCAGCTGGTTGCCCAGTAATTGTCATCTCTTCATATTCCCTCACCCCATCCTCCCATGACCAAGCATAACCCACACAACGAGCTGGCCCTTTCTGATGAAGGGTCTGGAGCTAGAACAGCTGAAAGCGAGGAGGGGGCTTGCAGGGAGGTACATGGACCTGAGCTTGAGGGAAAGGAGGATGTCCAGGTAACCCCAGCTGCTGGAGAGTCAGATACAGAACATTTGTCTTCTGACCAATGGGAGCAAAAGGATGACAGCACAACACAGTAACAACAAGAGGTTTTGCACATGGACGTAGAGAGAGAAAGAAGAGAAAAAAACCTTGACATAAGAACCACAGAGAAAACCCCGGAGTTTAATCTGGGGAAAAGGATCCATTGACACACCCCCTGTGTACATGTGTGGCTCGCCAAGGGTACGTGAGGGCCCCAAAACCCCTTCCCCTGTGCCCCTGCCTTTCTCTTCAGCTTCACCACCACCTCCTGGTCCCATGCACCAGCAACAAGAAACCAACCCAAGTACAGGATGCTGACTGAGGAACTTGAGGCTCACCACTGGCCACCTGCTTCCCACAGCCAGGCCTCTGCTCAGGCTGCCCCTTCTGTTATGACTTAGAGCCACAGCTTGCCAAACCTCTGGTTTCTTCCCTACCAACAGTTAAAAAAATTAAGTAAGCACCTCTCACACACATATATGTATTTGTAAATTAAATATATGTTCTAATGTATCAGCATGTTATATCCACTATAAAGTTACAAATGATCAAAGAAGAGATAAAGATGAAATAAGTATGTTAAAATAATTATTTTATTTATCAACAATACAAAAACTTTCATTCTTGTTAACAATAATTTTAGTGAGAGCAATGTGATTAAGAAGCTTCCTTTTTCAGTGTTTTAAATAAATAAACTTTTTGCCAAAACCGGTTTGGCTCAGTGGATGGAGCGTCGGCCTGCGGACTGAGGGGTCCCGGGTTCGGTTCCGGTCAGGGGCATGTGCCTTGGTTGCGGGCACATCCCTGGTGGGAGATGTGCGGGAGGCGGCTGATCGATGTTTCTCTCTCATCGATGTTTCTAGCTCTCTCTCTCTCTCTCCCTTCCTCTCTGTAAAAAAATCAATAAAATATATTTAAAAAATAAATAAATAAATAAACTTTTTATGGAAGTGCAACATGTGTTCAGAAAAGCACACAGGACAAAGAACTGTCACAGAGTGAATACCCCCGTGACCAGCACCCCGATGAAGAGACGGAGCGCAGAACCCACCGCACCCCCTTCTCTCTCTACCTGCCTCCCAAGGGCAGCCACTACTCTGACTCCTAGACTTTGTATGAATGCAATCATACAGTATGTAACCTGTGTCTGATGAACATTATGTCTAAAATCGATCCTTTTCCACTGAATTAGTGTTCATTAGTGCTTCCTGATGATAATGTTGCCCTGTGGGAGTTTACCACATGCATCTTCCGTCCATCCTACCACTGACGGACGCCCAACTTTCTCCCATCTGGCTATTACAGATGTGCTGCTGTAAACCTTCTTGAGCACACCTCTGGCACACACTCGTATGCCTTCCTGCTGTGTTGACACCTAGGAGTGGAACTGCAGACTCACAAGGCAAGTGTATGTTCAGCTTTGGTAGATGAGGCCAGTTTTCCAACTCAGGCTAAACCAACTAACACGCCCACCAGCAGGGTCTGACAGCCTGGCTGCTCCACAACCTTGCCAGCACTTGGTATGGTCTTTTTCTTTTTCTCATTTTAGCCATTCTGGTGGGTAAGATATCACAAAGTATTACAATCCCTTTTAAAGATGAGGAAGGAAATAAAGTGCCTCTCTCCAGCTCACAAACCTGAGGTGGTCAGAGCAGGAACCCAGGTCTTTTAACTCCAAATAGTGCACTATTTCCATTGTTTCCACTTATGTAGGGATCAAAATATTCCTTCCTTCATAAACACCCTCACAAGAGGCTAAAGCAAAACATGCTTGTGGAGACTTACACAAAAAAATGTCTGGATATATGTACCCCAAATATTAACCATAAGAGGATGGTTGCTTTTTTGTAGCTTTGTTTTCTTAGTTTGCTACGATTAATATTTAATAACGAGAAAAGAACTATTTTTAAAAATTGAGACCTAATTTATATACCATAAAATGTACCCTTTTCTGGAGATTCAGCAGTTTCTGGTGTATTCACCAAGTTGTGCAATCATCACCTCTCTCTAATTCCAGAACCTTTTCATCACCCCCAGAAGAAACCCTGGATCCACTGGCACTCACTCCCATTCCTCCCCTCCCGTCTCTCAGCAGCCACTCAACTGCTTTCTGTCTTTATGGATTTGTTTCTTCTAGACATTCATATTCGTGTCTGGTGTCTTTTACTTAGAATGTTCTCAAGGCTCATCTATGTTATAGCATGAATCAGTACTTCATTGTTTTTTTACGGCTGAATAATACTTCACTGTATGGATATACCACCTTTTGCTTATCCATTCATCAATTAACAGATATTTGGGCTGTTTCCATTTTGCTATTATGAATAATACTGCTATGAAATGAATGTATAAGCTTTTGTATAGACATATGTTTCAGTTCTCTTGGGTATATACCTAAGAGTAGGATTGTTAGGTCACGTAACTTGATGTTTAATTTTTTGAGGAACCACCAAATTGTTTTCTAAATAATGTGCACCATTTTACATTCCCACCAGCAGTGTGCTAACCTACAGAATGAAGGTGCCAAGCAAACACCCTCTTTTCCAGGACATTGGAAAAGACAGTGCCCAGAGGCACTGTCAAACTACGGCCCGCGGGCCACATGCAAATACAAATAATTGTATTTGTTCCCGTTTTGTTTTTTTTACTTCAAAATAAGGTATGTGCAGTGTGCATAGGAATTTGTTCATAGTTTTTTTTAAAACCATAGTCCAGCCCTCCAACCGTCAGAGGGACAGTGAACTGGCCCCCTGTTTAAAAAGTTTGAGGACCCCTGGCCCAGAGGAACAACCATACAAGTGGTCCCAGGTGTTCTGCATACTACTCAAATCTTTCATCACTCATATCTGGGTAGCTCTGTGGAGTGCAGTGTGTTCATACATATGATCTCTGGTTTGAGCAGGAATTCTATTCCTGCTTCTATTAATAATGGTTTAATGTTTTATCTTCTTTCAGTAATTGTTTCATTTGTATTCTATTTTATAAGTACAATCACAACAGTTACTTAGAAATGACTTTATGCTTGAATGGTTCCACTCCCACTGCCAATCCTTTCCTACACTGACTTGCCCATTCATGGTCTTTTACTTTATCTTTCAGTGGCCAGACATGCCTCTTACTGTTTTTTCTCTTGGGAATGGTGCATGGCTGTAGCTAAAGCCACACACAAGGTATGCCCTTGCATGACTGAAATGAATTTCTTTACTGTCAAATGTGAACTGAAACTTGGCTGAGTATAAAATTATTGGGTCATAACCCTCTTCCCTCAAAATTCAATGGGTACTGCTCCACAGCTTTCTGGAACCTACTGTAGATAAGTCTAAGACCAGCCTAGTCTTTTTTTTCCCCTTTGACTTTAAGTTTCCTTCTGCCTAGATGCTTACGTATCCTCTCTTCAGTCTCAAAATTTAAAAATTTCTTCACCTGGATATTATTTTAAGTGTTACCTAGTTTGCTAGTTTTGGCTGATTCATGATGAACCCTTCAGGTCTTCTTCAGTTCAGGAAAATTGAGGATTACTTCTATTCCATTTGTTCTGATCTCCGATCTGGTCCATCATCCACATCTGGGGTTTCCTGTTGCTTTCTTGACCGTTCTGAGATGGGCAGTGGATCCTCCTCTTGACTCCTGACTCTCTGTAGTGCCGGCTAATTTCAGACACTGCATTGTGTGATTTATTTCCTTATGGTCTTTAAGTCTCAAGCTCCTTTTTCATCTCAGTCTGCTGACTCATCATCTCATCTTTCAGAGCATCTATAACTTCTCTGAGAGAACAAAGATGATGATGTTTGAAATGTATTTCAGTCTCATGAGTAAAGGCTTGGACACTTTTCCCCAAAGCCTGCTCTTCCTCTAGTTCTTACATGCCTTGTTTATTTCCCTTTTGCTGCTGATTTCCTCAGTAGGTCCTTGTGAATGTTAGTGTTTCTATTTGTTCATTCTTGAGTGAACACAGATATTTACCCAAAAACAGTGTAGAGGATTCCCTTCAGTTTCCTCTATATGCCCTGATGGATTTAAGTTTTCCTGGACAGGCCAGAAGCAAAAGTCCAGAACCACATCTGTCACTCATCAACTGTGACCACTCTTTAGTCAACATCTTCATTTCTCTTGTCTCAGTGTCCTTGTATATAAAACAGGAAAGTTGAGCTAATCTTTAAACATCCTTTAGTTCTACTTTTTTTATACTCTTATATATCATATAGATTTAAAGTTTCATTAGACTGGAATTAGTTATCAAGAATTTTGCTAAATATATGTATAAACAAATACCCTACTTCTTAAGGCTTACTGTACTTTATTTCAAATTAGGTAAACCACAAACATTAAACTCAAGAAATAACTTCATTTGATTATATATAAGAAGAAAGAGAGTTAGAAACAATTTACCAAGAGCTAGCAGAATACATGCCCCAGGGATATACTGGGTATGTATGCAATGTGTGCAAGAAGGCAAAAGCTATACACAAGCAACTGACAGTTAGCTTTCCTCCTTTACAGTTTCCGCAGGGTCCTGTCAACACCACAACATTCAGTCTTGTCTAAACACTGAACACCAGTCAAAAACTACGATACCTGACCATGTCATCGCTGGGCCAGTCTTTCCACAGCCCACAAACATTTTAAGAGATAACACTGATTGAGAGCTTCCTATTGGCACATGCTCCACATGCATCATCCCACTGAATTCTGCTAACCACCTGCTCGGAGACTGTCCTCCATAGTCTCTGGCTCTGCAGTCTCCAACATGCCTTATTGGGTATGCCAAGAATGCAGGGTCCTGGCCACCCTAACCCAGGCCATTTGGGTAGTGAGTCCTTAGGTAAAGGCAGAATTTGAAACCAGCTAAGTCTGCGCCCTATTCTGAACCACTTCTTTATATGCTATCCCACAGGAGCTGAACAGCATGTTACACTCTGTACTGGAACATGCACTCCCATCTATCCATCTGCTCCCTTCTCTTTGCCTAAGCACTGGGGCGTCTGAACTCCTCAAACATTAACCCCTCTTCTTTTTCCTTTCCTAGGGAGCAAATGGCTTCATACCAGGGTGGTTGGCTCTGGTATTAGGGACAGCTACTTCTGAGTTATCCCTGACCCTTTCTTAGTACTCCCCATCTGAGGCTTTCAGCACCAGGGTCAGTGACAGCCCGGCCTCTGCCTCCATCTTACACTCCTAGGTCTCTGAGTTCAGGATAATACAAAACACATGTTGGATCACAGATCAGTTTCCCATTGGCTTTCTCAGATTAAAGCCTCTTTCACGGATTCTGTAAGCGATCTCAGTCAGGCATTTAGACCTAACAGGGGGATTTCCACTTCTGCCAGTTTAGGATCTTCCCTCCACCAGCAGTCTGGATAGATTTCTGTACTCTAACTCTGAGACCCCCTCATGTATTCTAACTCTGAACCTAAAAGTTCTGGAAATTCTATAGCAGGCTCTTCCCTGCTCCCCAAGCTCAAATACAGAAGGGACCAACAATGTGCTCCCAAATCACAGGGCTCCCGGGTTCAGATGCAATAGCCCTCTTACTCACCTCCCACACCACCCATCCTCCACCAGGATCATAACTGATGGCGCTTCTCTCCTTCTATAACTCCAGAATGATTCTCCACGCACCACAGGATAACATCTGAACTCCTGAGCACTGCCTGCAAGTCCCTCTGAGTACCGACCTCAAACCACTTCTCCAACCTCACCTCCCTTAGCTCGTCCTCCTCCCTTCCCCACAAGCCTCACATTCCAGCAGCACATACAGCGCACCTGAGACAGCGCAGGCTCTCTCCTGCAGCATGTCACCCTTCACCTGGGAAACTGAAAATCTACCTTTAACATCCTGTGATCCTGATTTGGTCCCATAAGCTTCCATTTCCACCACTTACACCCCTGACACAGCATCATCATTTATTCATTCCTATCTATCAGGTCTGTGGGCTCCTAAGGACAAGGAGTCGAGCCAGTTACATGCTCACTAAATGTTTACTTCATGAGTGAAAACCACTAATGAGACCAAGGTATTCTTCCATCCCCTGAAGAAGCATAGGAGGCAACCGATCTTTAAAGCAATAAAAATAAGCCCAGCTGCTATCTTAGAAACCACGCAGGAAAGTTTCAGTAAGGATGCTTCGGTGACAGATGGGAGCTCTGAAGAAGAAGCCTCAGCAACTGTAGAATTTGTCAGAATTCCCACTGCAGGTCAGGAAAACAGTGCTGTGAACACCGGGGCAGGAACACCATAGTGTCTCCCAAGTATCGGTGTCCCAGCCACACTGGCTTGCTGTTACTTCTTGAATTTACCAGACCCTCGCTCAGCTGGGACCATGACAGATACAGCTGCCACCTCTTCACCTGGCTAACTCCAATTCACCTTTCCTCTGACAGGCTATTTCTGACCCTCCTAGCCAGATAAAACCATCCGTTTATGGCCTCTAAGCCCTTGTACTCCTCTTTTGGAGCCATTATCATAATTAATTTTTCATATACTTGTTATTATTTTTATATGTATTGAACTCTATTAGACTGTAAGCTAAAAGGTAGCAAGGACCAGACCTGTCTTTCTCCTCTATTGTAGCCCCACAGTTAGCATAGTGCTGGCGCTCCGCAGGCCCTGAACAACGACTGGATAAATGGGTGGATGAATGGATGGATGGACAGATGGGCTGGCACACAGGTAGATCTGGAAGACAGGGAGGAACAAAGAAGGAATAAGGCTACCTTTGATTGTTTGTACAATACTTTAATATTACCCAGCTCTCTTTATTCTGACTCAACCCTCACAAAACAACCTCAGATCTTAAAACTGGGGCTTTCCACTGAAGAAAGGATGTGCACACACAGGAGCTATTCCTGTTTGCTTGGGAAGCAGGTGTCACAGCAAACTGACACACCTGGCATTCTGGCTTCATATTCAGTGATCATTCTGTAATACCAGGCTGCTCTCTCTGTTCCACAAGTATACTGGCTATGCTGATGACACGAAGTTCCAAGAATCTCTCAGCCCTTAAGGAGCCCTCTAATATCACGATGAAGCCCCTGTGACCAGTGCGTGTGTTGCTAACAGCCCACCAGAGGCCTTGCCTTTTCTCAGCCATCGATCTGCACTAAGTCAGGTCTTAGATCCTCTTCCCATGCAGTCACACTGCAGATTCAACCAAAAACCTTGCCGCAGAGGTTCCGTCAGAGAGAAATGCTTCTTTGTGGACATAGTCTATACACAATGTTCCACGAGCTGCAGTAGCTGTTGAGAAATTGCAATATGCAAATGGATATGCTGAAGTCTATGAGTGTTGCTGGGTAGGGAATCAGGACACCTGAGTATAAAACCCTGGCAAAGTTCCCATGCTCATCCGGAAAGTGGGGAGAATGGACTCAATGATCTCTAACCCTTGGGATGGACTAGCACTGTATCTGATGAGCACAAAGGCCACAGGAGTGCTCACTGCAAAACGGCCCTGTAGCAGGTTTACCCAGAGATAAAGTACAGAAACAGCTAATGGAAGCAACCAGCATCTTTTGAAAATATCAAAAGAATGCTACACATCAATCAGCAAGTAACTTCTGATTTTATTAAAAAGCTTCGCAACAGGAACGAATTCTAATCTTAGCTATCAGCATCAATGATTACTATACTGGAGCCATTTACAAGAAAGACCTGGGTTTCCTGGTCCCCAGAATGAAACCGGACCTTAAAACCCATCACTCCAAATTGAACTCAACTTTTCAAATTTCATAATCAGGAAATTAAAATAACTAAAACCAAGGGAAAATATTACAAATACGTCTTTTCAATGAATCTCTCTGTTTCCTTACCTCACCTGTGACTCCTCCATTGTATGTCAGAAACCACCCCTTGAGGCAGCCTAAGGTGTGAGAAAAGACACATGAGGAGCCCCAAACTTCTCCCATAGCTACACCTTCAACAGTCTAAACTCCCTGAGCTTCCATTTTATCCTCTGCACTTCAAAGCCTACCCCCACCTACCATGCAGAATAAATATGAAGCTGAAAATTTTGGTGTCAAGAGACTTTGTAATGTGTTGGGATATTTTATAATAAAGGGACCTCAGATCCAACCAACAACCTTCTCATTTTATAGACTCAGATCAGTTCCTGGGCACTCATTCAACAAACACATATGGAGCACCTACTATGAGCCAGATGCTATATGCCAGGCATTGAGGACCCGATGGTGACCAAAGCAGCCACAGTGCATGATCTGATGGGACTGTATTATACCACACCAGAGGAGACAGATGTCACCAACAATTACACTGAAGAGCACATTGGTACACCCTGCAGGCCTTGCTAACAATTTGGTCTTTTTACTAAGAGAATTTAGAAACCAACGAAGGGGTTTGAGCAGAGGGAATGACATACTCAGATCATCAGGGCAGGAGGAACAAATGCAGACTCTTACTCTGAGAAGCAGTAGGGGAGTCACAAGGAAGTGGCTGTTGGTCACACAGTGTTATTACATCCTACAGCAGGGTGCTTGCTGCGACAGCCTAATGGAGAAACAATCTTCAAATGCTAGTGGACAAAGTGTTAGAGAAATGATGCCTAGAGGGGGAAAAAGAAACAGCCACAGAAAGGACATAAAATAAGAAATATTTTAAAATAGTGAAATTCACTAATTCCATATAATAGAATTTATTGCCACAAAGAGACACAACAAATTCTCCTAAATTTATTAACTTGTTTTCCATAAATATTTAATTACTCAGAAATGTACCAAAAGTACAGATTCCCTTGACCTAGTTATTAAGCTTATACAAGAGTGAGAATTATTGTATCCAATAAACACAAATTTAATTACGTTCATTATTCTTTCTTTCCTCTCCAATAAGATGATCGTAGAGAAACCTTTGACTGTTGAACCAAGCATTTAATTTTCTTCTGATTACTCAAGTAATTGTCTTAAACTTAAAATAAAACCTTATAATAAAATTATTTAAATCCTAAAGAGGGACAGTATCATATTGCATTAGTTCCTATTGAAGACCCATCATTTATGTGGAATCACAGAAGAAAAGAAAGAACTGGGGACACCAGCCTTCAGTTCCTAAACTGGCTGAGAGAGGGCCCACCCTCAAAGTGACTCTGTCCTCTCCCTCACTGGAGCCCTATGGCTGCCCTAAGCTTGCATCTGCACTCCCTACACATGCTGAGTTGTACCTGCCACCCTCCACAGGGCATCCAAAAAGCCCTCCAACATTGGTTATTCTAGCTCACATTTACCAGGTGCTCATGGTGTGTGAGCACTATGCTAAGTCCTGTTCCACAGCACCTCCCTGAAGCCTTCTCAGAGCCATGAGCAGGTAAGTACCATCCACTTCCTGCACTGGTGAGGAAACAGGAGTGGCCACCTGCCTGAAACCACAGGGCTTGTGAGTGGTGGATCACAACACGAACCCAAATGTCCTGACTCGAGTCAGTGCTTTCAGTGCTGCCCTATCCGCCTCTCTGATGCTCAGGAGGTAAATCTTCTGCAAAGAACACAAGGGATTTGAAAGCTCTGCAGAAAAACCGTGGAAGGATTTGCTGCTCTGGGTCTTCATGGTCTCTGCTCACCTCAGTAAGTGCAGGTGAGACAAGCCTGACTCATGCCTCTCCACAGGGAAAAGTCCTGGAATTGATTGTTTCAGATGATAGCTCCTGGTGGTGCTGGGAAATCACCTTTGAGAAGAACTTGTGCAAAAGAAGAAACACTTGTAGACAAACCCATGGCCCTGGATCAACAGGGCCCCTGAGGAATGTTTCATGGACTCCTTGAGCACTTTGTGACTTCATAGCTGCTTTCTTTAATACCTTAGCCATCACCTTCACCTTCACCACCCAAATAGCACCACTCCCCTATACTAGAACCCAGAGAAAATAGCCAAAGAGGTGCTTCTTGCTGTTCCCACAACACTGAGGATAATTAAAATGACAGTGAACACTCTGTGAGCATCAGCTTCCTGTCAGGCACCCTGATAAACATTTGCATTATTTCACTGACTCTTTAACAACAGCCCCAAAGAAGGTAGCACTGCTATCCCCATTGTACATATCAGTAAACTGAGACTCAGAAGGGGGAGCATACTTGCCCAAGGTCCCAGAGGCCATGGGGAGAAGAGCTAGGATTTGAACCCAGGTCTGCCTGGCTCCAGAGTCTGAATCTTCTTGGCCACTTCACTTGAGGTCCTCCATCACATATGACTTCTCCATCTACCAACCAGCAGCTCCACAAGGGACAGAATGGAGCTCCTTCATCTGCATAGGCCCAGCATCCATCCAGCAAAGGGTTTGGAACAAAGCAGGAGCCCAGCAAGGATGGTGAATGAATGCCACATGAAGGGAGTGATACTTTCTCTCTTTCTAAGAAAGTGGCTCCAGAAATGCTCCGGGATGCCCCTCACAGAAGCCAACCTGACCAACTATCTCCTGCCCCTGGTCAAAATTTACAGACCACCTACTCATCTCCCTCAGGTCTGCTCCTCTACAACCCCACCCCGAGTGAAGGGTGAGCAGCCATACTTCTGAGGAAAGGAGCGGTGGGAGTCAGCAAGCTAAGCAGTTCACTTTTACACTTGTTCTTTTTTCTGCCTCCCCATCTTATCCTGGAGCATCTGAAGCAAACATTTCTTTCCTCTCCCATCCCTAAGACTTAGTAGGACAAGTAGCACCAGCCATACCCAAAGTCTACAGCTGGTATATGGCACAGTACATGCCTGTCTTGGAATCAGCACTCAAATACTTGGGGAATGAAGTAACAGAGTCCAGAGTCTGGGTTTCACCAGAGACCTGATGGCTTATCGATAAGAGTCTGCCAACAACTGGTGCATGACGTGTCTGAGCAGAGATCCATCACAATGTCCACAAAAGCCTATCCTGGAGACTCAGCAACAATGAAAGCAGGAGACTCCCTGTGCAGTAATACGCATGCGACAATGCTCCCATCATGGTGCATAACAATGAAAGTCACTTGTGCCTATAACTGAGTAGGTTTCACAAAGGGAAAATTTGAGTTGGGAAGCCATTCTCAAATCACCAAGGGAGAAGTCATGGTTTCCTGCCTCCATGGCCCCCACACTGGCCACCTCCCCATCATCACATCCACCATGCTGTTTTGTAACCAGTGATTTGTGTGCCTATCTCCCTGTATAGTATATGAGCATCTCAAGGGCTAGGACTTTGGGCATTCATTCTCCATAGCTCACCCTCAACAGCTAAGTAAATATCTGCTGATGAAGAATAAGAGTCAACTTTAGATTATTAATAACATACCAGCTACCCTTCTTGAGCATCTACTAGCACCTGCTATTGCTGCAAGTACTTGCCTTTATGGTCTCATTTCCTCTACACAAAAAACCAAAAGGCAGATCCTATTATCATTATCCGTTTTATAAATAAGGAAACTAAAACACAGAAAAATTAGGTAAATTGTCTCAAGTAATACAGTAAGTGACAGAGCTGAACTATGAATAATATGTGAATGAAGAATCAATTTTCAATTACTAGTGAACAAATTCCCTTTCCTTTCTCTGTCCTCTGCCTTGAATCCAAATGGGTGGATTACCCTTTAGTCTATTGTTCACTGGGACCAAAGCCATTTCTTTCCTAGAGGAGAACAAGGGCTATCTCTTGTTATTCTTCTAAACAATGACTGCTAACCATTACTTAGTGAACATCATTGGGGGTGGGGGGTGGAATGGAGATCAAAATTGTGCTTTCAATATCAGTCAAAAACATTTATTAAGGAGGAACTCTACCTACCAATTGGAACATTTTCCAATGTTGGAACAATTTCCCAAATAGATCAAGTTAATAGATGAAACAGCAAGAGTGTGTACAGAATGTCATAATTTGTGTGAGAGAAAAAGTATACAATAAACAAAAAAATGGTAATAGTGTTTGCCTTAGGGAGAAGAACTAGGAACTAGAACCTCAAGGCAAGAAATTTTACATTTGTTCCCTCTTTGAACTACTTGCCTTTAAAAATATCCATGTGTGATTCTGTTTTTAATTTCTTAAAAAATAAGATAAAAACATCATTTAAAGAAACCACTTGCCGAAACCGGTTTGGCTCAGTGGATAGAGCGTCAGCCTGCGGACTGAAAGGTCCCAGGTTCGATTCCGGTCAAGGGCATGTACCTGGGTTGCAGGCACATCCCCAGTAGGAGATGTGCAGGAGGCAGCTAATCGATGTTTCTCTCTCATCGATGTTTCTAACTCTCTATCTCTCTCCCTTCCTCTCTGTAAAAAATCAATAAAATATATTTTTTAAAAAAAAGATGTTATCTTTAAAAAAAAAAAAAAAAAAAGAAACCACTTATTGCCAGGCCTTTCCCAAATACTCACATATATATTATTGTAACCATTAAAAATTATTCATGCTTATGTACATAAATTGGATGAACTTAATTTGGGATGAAATAGGACTGTTAAACAACTTTTGTCTTTCATGTTGAGGTTCACTAATTTCACGAATGTTGCAACATTTTTTCTGTGCCAGGCAAAGTGCTAGACAGATATTTTTTAAAGAACTAAAGAACAGGTCATTATCCTCCCTCCTGTCTTTCAAGAAAATACGAGGACATACTAATCAGAATACTAGAGCTAGGACTACTCTTTTAAAACATATTTTTATTGATTTCAGAGAGGAAGGGAGAGGGAGAGACAGAAATACCAATGATGACAGAGAATGATCAGCTGCCTCCTGCACGCCCCCTACTGGGGATTGAGCCCAAAACCTGGGCATGTCCCCTGACAGGAAACTGAACTATGACCTGGTTCATAGATCAGAGCTCAACCACTGAGCAACACAGGCGGGGCACTAGGACCACTCTTAATGTTCACATAGCCTAACATTCTCACTCAGCTAAGAAAACGGAGGCCTGGAGAGGGGAAGGGATTGGACCAGAGTTACATAAGAACTGAAAGCCTCAGAATCACTACCAGTCCTTCTATGCTACACGCTGTTCTGTTGTGTTGAAAGATGGGCAGACAGGGAGGGCAGAAATGGACCCTAGCATATACTGAGTGCCTACTATATCAGGTGCTTTCACATATTTTAACTCATTTGTTCTTCATAATGAGCTCTCAAGGTAGGCACAATTATCCTCATTTTACAAATAAGGAAACCAAAGCTCTGAGAAGCTAAGAAACTGGTGCATGAGGCTTCAAATGCAGACCTGTCTGACTTCCAAACCAGAGGTCTTACCCTCCGTACTGCAAAAGAAAATCAATTTTAAAAGGTAGACTGGGCTATGTCGCAGAGAACCTCAGAGGCAATATTTCCCATTAATGAAATTTGTCTCTCAACCCTGGATATTATCACTGCAATAATAACAATCAAAAAGCCATCCCCCGTTATCCAACACAGGTCCCAGCTCTTGTGTGCCACCAAGTTTGGATTTTCCTTTTAACCCACAGAGCGTGATGGTTATCCAGAGGGCACCAATCTCTGACAGCCATTTACAGTTTCTGCCGGGACAGAACAGAACCACTCACACACGCTGCTGCTAGACCGTATGGGTACCTGCCACCTGAGCACAGGCCAGAGTAAGGACCCTACCAACCATGAGATGCTCTTCCCATGATGCCACGAGGTCACCAACACAAAACTGGTGGTAGTGAGAGAAGCCAGCACCAGGGTGGTTGGTCCCCAAAAGTCCCCTAGCTTCTAAAGCAGTGGTTCTCAACCTTCTGGCCCTTTAAATACAGTTCCTCAGGTTGTGACCCAACCATAAAATTATTTTCGTTGCTACTTCATAACTGTAATGTTGCTACTGTTATGAATCGTAATGTAAATATCTGATATGCAGGATGGTCTTAGGCGACCCGTGAAAGGGTTGTTTGACCGCCAAAGGGGTCGCGACCCACAGGTTGAGAACCACTGTGATCTAAAGTGAAGACAAATGCAGACCAATAGAGGAGAAGCCTCCTCCTGCCTTCTCTGCTGGCCATGCAACACAGGTGGGAAGAATTACAGTTCGGATTGGTCTAACTGCCAGGGAGTAAAGGCACTGCACAACGAAAGGTCACACAGGAGGGCGGCCCATCATCTAATTCTTTTAGCCCCATCATCTTGCTTTCTTCTCTCTGTCGCTGTAGGAACCTAATTCCCCTTTCAGTGTGGTAAAATCAGAGTTTGTACTGGAATCAGGAGGGGGAATTCCATAAGGCTCAAGCCTAAGCTTCATGCTCCAGTTCAGAGTCCTCACTGGAGTTGGGGTCTAAAGGTCAGCAAACAATGAAATGCCCCCCCACCCCACCCCTTTCCTCCAGCCACTGTACCCTGCCACGGCTGGCTCCCTCGGAGCCTGACAGGGAGGAGCAGTCATCTTTTGGGGGTTTCCTACCACAAGCCTCATCCCAAACTCAAACAAGAAAATGACCTAGAAATCTCCTCCTCTTCAGACCCCCAGTTCCCGAATCTGACCTGCCCATCAACACAGACAAGAAAGACTCATAACTTTACTGGGATGTGCTCGCTCAGTAAGCACAGCTCCATCCTATCCTCACAAGGCCCCTGGGAGGCACGCAAGGCATGTACCATGATGCTCTTTTTGCGAAAGAGAAAAAGACTCTCCAAGGTAACACCGAGGAAAAGGCCTCTGAACCCTCATTCCTGTTCTGCCCCCTGACCAGGCTGCCGTAGCGGGCGTGTGGAGACCACCCCTGTTAAGATTTCCAGCAGCTTCTGGGATCAGGAGCCAGCAAGCCAGGACCCTGCAAGCTTCACACCAACTAGTCTGCAAGCACACACACTTCTCAACAGCTGCTCATCGAATGAAAGACACACACACACACACACACACACACACACACACACACACACACACACCGAATCTAGGCATGGCCCCTGCAACAGCAACAGGAAAAGTCCCGAGATGTGAAAAATGGCAAGTCCCACTTACGGCACGGCGATGCACAGGGGGCGGCCGCCAGCCTAAGTAACCAGGGCAGCTGAGACCCAAGTTCGACTCAGGAAAGGCACAGGGAGGCCTGGCAGGCCCTTCTGGCCCAGAGGCACCCCTCGAAGCCCCCAGAATCCTCGGAAAGCCCAAAACTCCTGCTGCCACCCGAACCCTGCGGGACAGCGGGGAAGGCGGCACTCCCTTCTCCAGGGACCACTCACCTCGGCCCGCTCCTCACCTGGAGCCCCGCTTCCGGACCAGCGAGCACTCAGGCCCCGCCCCGCGCCCGCAGGTCCCCGAGCCCCGCCCCCTGCACCTGTGGTTTCCCCCGGCACCAGCCCTCCGGCCTCACTTCGCAGCCACCTCCCACGGGCAAACCAGGGGGCCCATCTGCCCCTCCACCCCCCGCCCCTCTTGCAGCCCCTCAGCCCCACCGAACTGCCTCCGCACCTAAAGGTGGGCCTTCCCCCATCTCCGTCCCTGCGCCCGCTGCCCTTCAAACCAAGCCCCAACCGGACCAGCGCACCGAAGGGCCCCGGCCCTGCGCCCGTAAACCCGCCCGACAGAACCCCCACCCCCGGGCCCGCCTCCCGCGCCGAGGACCCTCCCGCGCCGAGGCCCCTCCCAGTCCAGCGGCCCCTCCAGGTCCCGCCTCCCGCACCTGCAGCTCCCTCCAGCCCGGCCCTCAGGGCCCCGCCCCGCCCGCGGGCCGCTCTTCTCACCGCCCGCTCTCGCCGCCGCTGCCGCCGCAGTCACGGCCGGTCACCTTGACGCGGGCCGCAGTGGCTGCCGCCGCCTCCTCATGGCCCTGGGAGCGGCCCAGGCGGCAGCGGCGCCTTCGCTCGGAGGCCGGGGCCGGGCCGGGCCGGGGCCGGGCCGGGCGCAGCTGGAGCGCAGGCCGTCGCGGGAGCGGAGCGGGTGCCCAGCCGCAGTAGAAACCGTCCGCTCCTAGACCTGAGCGGCGGGCCGCCCAGCCAATCGGTGGATAGCTCTCGACCAGCTCCCCCAATCAGCTGGTCGCAAAGGCGGAGACACGCAAAGCGGCCGGCTGGGCGCGCCAGTGCGCAGCCGCTGCAGTCGTGGTCCTCTCTGGACTCGGCCTCTGCTCCAGTCGGTGGACGCTCGCTCGTCGGCCCCTCCGCTGCCCGCACTCCGCCTCACAGCCCCGCCACGCCCATCCCCTTCCTAGAAAGAGACCTCGCATGTCGCTCTCCATAGATCGTTCCAGGCCTCAAGCAAATTCCCCTAAAATCCCTACCTAGGATTTACCGTTTGCAACAAAAAAAATGGTTTTGTGAGAGACACCTTAATGCCCATTCTTTACAACTCGGAGGCAGGCACAGAACACAGAACGTCAGAGCCATAGGAAACCTCAAAGAGCCTCCAGTCCAACCACTTATTTTACAGCTGGGCAAATAAGCCCCATGAGGCCAAGGGACTTGCCCCAGACCACACGGGTGCAAAACGGGGGAATGAGCCTGTCTCCTGTCTCCCTGCTCCCAAATCCTTCACTCAGTGCCAGGTGCCAGGAGGTGAACAGAGAGGTTACGTCATTTGTTTTAAGTCGCAGAGATGATAAGTTGCAAACAGGTCAATGAAGTCTTGGAAATCTGGAAAAATACACACACACACACACACACGCACACACACGCACACACACACACCCAAACCCCTGTTCTGCCTCCCAGTGAAGGGGGGCTCTAGGTCCGGCCTTCCTCTGAATGATTCTTGGACACATCGACAAATAGAGCGTCATTTAAACAATTTTTAAATTCATTTTACAATAACATCAGAGTATGGATAGATTTGGTTACTGTGCTTCTGAAAGCTGGTGGAAGAAAAATAGAGAGGAACAAATGAGAAAGAAGAGACATAAAATCAGTTGAAATTAAGCCGTGTCTAAGTCTTCAGAGATCTCTGCGGAAATTTTCTGCCATGTCACATTAAAAAATAAATAATCATCAAAGAAGATAATTAAGTATCGCCCACTGTTAAAGCGTGTGGTGCTGGTGGTGTGGGCAGCTCTCGGCATCTCCCGAGTCACTCCCAACGAGGGAAGGACCTTCTGAGCCACAGGTGGAGAGAAGAGTAGGAGAAGTCACCACCGGGGATCCTCCAGGCCAGCTGCCTCCGCACAGATTTGTACTTCGTGGAGAGCCAAGCTTTGGACAGTTCAAGGAGCTATTTTCATTCGCGGTGCTGATCAACAAGGCCCCCATAACCCCTACCTTGTAACGTCCACGGCCTTGTGTGATCCCCTTCACTGAGTGTGGGAGGTTTCACAATCATGAATGTGATTATGTTACATAAAATTATAACCCGTCATGCTATTAGACTCTCTTTTGCTGGCTTTGAAGACGCAAGTTGCCATGTAGTGAGCTGCTCAATGGAGATGATCACTCAGTAAGGAGTCTCTGGCCAATAGCCAGCAAGAAACTGGGGCCCTCCATGCAGCTGCCTGCAGGAACCGAATGATGCCAACAATCATCTGAGCTCAGACACGGATCCTTGCCATCCAGCCTCAGATGAGTCTGCATCCCTGGCCAGCACCCGGAGATCCTTGTGAGATCCTGAGGCAGAGGGCCCAGCTACGCTGTGCCAGACTCCTGACACACAGAAATGGAGATAAATGCATGTTGTTTTAAGCGCTAAGTTTGTGATAAAACTGTTACATAGCAACAGATGACTAATACAGAGGCACGACCCACCCTGTTCTGGTGCCCAAGAGACAGCTTCTGTGCAGAGGCCACCAAGCCCCAGGTGCAACAAGGATTCTAGAATGTAGTGCTCCTCCAGATCCCGAGGCATCAGGAGACAGAGGCGAGGATATACAAAAGAACACCATCACTGGGATACAGATAACAGTGGCAATAGTGAGGTGCCCCCAAGGCAACCCATCAACATGGGCAGCTGGGGGAGACTGGAAGAACAGGAGTGGAGAGTGAAATTTTCAATGTGCTCAGTTCCTGGAAATAATGTTGGCTTCGCCACTTCCCAGCCAGGTGGCCTTACACAAGGGTCCAAACCTCTCTAAACCTCAGTTTTCTCAGTCATACGGATGTGATCACCCGAGTGCCTACCATGTAAGGTTCTCCTGAGAAAGTGAGTTAGCCCTCTAGTGGCCATGAGAATGCACCTTGCAGACCTCCAACTATTGGGAGCTCACTTGACCAAGGGCCCAGCTACTGATCTCTGAAACCCGGAACGCATTTGCACTGAGGCAACACTACACATGGGCTGCACCCAATGCCAGACATGGCGGGAACTCTAAGGTGGACAGGTCCCTGGGTGATAAGGGGACTCCTCTGACGATTTCCACACACTACCTTCCCCTCCCTTCTTCACTTAGTCAGGTTTGCATCACAGTCTTCAGCTCCCTGACCATTTATTTCCCTATGTTGAATTCTGTGTGGCATCTGCTTCCCCCTCCTATGTTCTCCCATGTATCATCACAGAGTCTGGATGCTTAGGAGAACTCCATTTCCCAGCATTCCTTGCTACAAAGGTTACTAGTTAAAGTCCACCACTGAGAAGTACAGTCGACTCTTGTTACTTGCAGTCGTTATGCCCTATCAAGTCATTGTGAACACTAATTAAACCATTGTTCCTAGGGAACATACAGGGTTAGGTTCCTGTGAGGCTCTGCACAACATTGTTGGGAATCAATCAAAACATAACTTTGTTTTATGTGTGCTTCTGTTTAAAGACACCTTACTATATATTGTTGATTCCTTAACATTGAACTCACGACCAACAGCTCTCTAACTCATGCCAAAACCAAGTTTATCTAACACATGCGTTTCCTCTGTAAGGCACCTCACAGCCTTCCTTTGCTTGGGATCACTAGACAGCACTTCAGCACTGAGCCTGCGGGTCAGAGAAATCACCAACAAAAAAAACCTCAAAAATGCAAAAAATGTGGCATTCAATAGGTTGCTAAAAGGACACTTGTTTACAGTATGAGAGTTTGTTTGACCTCTGCTGGGAATGTGGTACATCAGCACCTGATACTTCATGAGGAAAATATTTCCACACGTAAAATTGTGGACAGAGAAGGGCTGGGTCTACCTTCAGGGTGAAAAACTCTAACACTCACAGTGCCTGCAGCCGTATCTGAACGCAGTTGGAAGTGGGGCCATACAACACAGCGTGGGGGCAGGAGGTCCCTGGAGGCCCATTCTGGGAATAGGAGGACCAGGCAGTGGAGGGAAAGAAGGCAATGAGTAGTTTCGTTATGGAACACCTAACAGCATTCCCATTTCACCAGAAGCCTAGCCCGGGTCCAGCAGGCAAGAAGGGGTGAGTGAGGCCAGAGTGTGGGGAGGCAGTTGTGTTGAAAGGATTGAGAGGAAGTGATAGGAAGCCAGCAGATGGCCCCTCTGCAAAGATGACACATACAAGACAAGAACCTCTTTGCCCAGCTGAGTTAGCACCAGTGCCGGGAGGCTAGGAAAGCCCAAGTGCCCTGGAGAGAAGAATGGACCATCCAGGGAGAGGATGCTCATGGAGGGAACGGTGTGAGGCCTCAGGAAATTCAGACGCCAGGGTCCATTCTCAGGGCCCAGAGCTCCCACATTCAAGGTCCCTTTCGAGTCTCACTAATATTTGGAGATGTAAGGGGAGAAAGGGAAGGAGCTGAGGGGTTAAAAAAATAACAGAAAACCTGAAAACAGCTCCAGGGAGCTGGATGTGCGATGACTAGAATGTCTGGCAGAGACAGGCTGCTTAAAATAACAGTCCCACAAAAGTAATTTGTTTGCCAAAGAAGTGTTCTTCCAAGTTATGGGTTCCACCACCTCAATTCCAACAAAATTCTGTCGGAAACATGTCTCATAATAATGTTTGTGAAAACCCTGGAGTAGACGGAGGTGGGCAGACAGATGTCCTCATGGCCCAGCGGATGGGAAAAAAAGCCCAGAGTCACATTAAGTCTAGAAAAGCCCAAGAGAGGCCTTGGAGCCGGGACTGCTGTCATTGCCTATTTGCAGTGTGCTGGGGTCCTGTGGAGAAGAACCAAGAACCAAGAGCAGCCGTGGGCAAACTACGGCCCGCGGGCCGGATCCGGCCCATTTGAAATGAATAAAACTAAAAAAAAAAAAAAAAAAAAAAAAAGACCGTACCCTTTTATGTAATGATGTTTACTTTGAATTTATATTAGTTCACACAAACACTCCATCCATGCTTTTGTTCCGGCCTCCGGTCCAGTTTAAGAACCCATTGTGGCCCTCGAGTCAAAAAGTTTGCCCACCCCTGACCAAGAGCCTAACTCCAGGCAGGTGGCTTTTGTGCTCGGAGGAGGAGGGACTTCCTAGCATGGACAGCTGTCAACTATGCAGCCCCTTGGGAGGCAGCCAGTTTCCACAAGCAGGTAGAAACTGGAGATTACTTCCATGGACTACTGCAGCAGTCCCAGCATTGGGAAGCAGGGAGAAGAGAGCCTGGGTGGTCCCTTCCCACTCCTACGAGAGTGGAAGGGTCTTTCCCTCCCATGTTAAGCACTCTGGGAAAGGGGGAACAATTCAGAATGATTTATCCTCCAATTTGCACATTTTAGAGAACACACACACACACTCACATGGCACCTGAAGGTGGTACAAACTTGCAATCCATTCTAGCTCAGAGGCGTGGGCCACTCACGGCCACTAGCGGGGCCCAGCGGGGCCCAGTGAGTACGACAGGGGCAGATCTTGCACTGGGACACAAAGAAGAATGCCCAAGGGCTGATCAGAGTGCCAAGGCTGAGGCCAAAAGGGATGAAGAAATGTGTTGAGTGCCAGGACCTCACTGTCTCCCCAGCAACGCTTGGGGTGGGCTTGTCTACATCGTTGGAGGAGACAGCACAACCACCAGCAACACCGAGCTGGCCGCCTCTAAAGGGAATGTCGCTCTCCCTTAGAGGACCAGCCAGACTGATCAGAGCCAAGCTCCATTAGGGCAGAGGCAGGAGCAAAAGAAGTCCTAGTAAGCAACCTCTTTCGAAGGTGAGGGCAGGGACCTAATTGCTGTCTGAGTTGGAGAGGAAAGGGAGGCAGTTCTGGCCCTGCTGTCCCAGGCAGGTTACCCGGGGGTGACTGCATTATACCTCTAGCCCAGCTTCGCACAGGAATCACCCAGAGAGGGCTCCAAGGCACTCCCCCAGATTGTAATGTCCCCCAACATTTGTTTCCTTGGAGGTGGCCTCTTTTTAACACCTATGTTCAGAGAAAATTGAGCCCTATTTGCTGACAAAAGGTATGCAAGTTAGTCCTGTTGTGAAAAACAAAAAAACATCATGTGAGATGTTTAAGTCATTGAGGCTTGAGGAAATGGTCCAGGAAACAGAGGTGAAGATCAGCAAGCAATAAGGGATTGGTGGTGGTCCTTTAACATTATAAAGGATACCATAAACATCCCTAAAGCCAGGTGGGCTTGGCCAGCTGTATGTATTGTAATTGGAAGAAACAAAAATGAAGACAGACCATGACTTCAGGACCAATGGAAAGAGCCAGCTACTGCCAAGGGCCTTCGCCAGGATTACATCTGCTCATCTGCACATCAGGTTTGACTCCGTGTGTCTGCTTCTGGTGGCTGGACACCAGGTCTCCAGACTGGCAAGTCAGTGCACTTTCTCCATCATACCCTTGAGTACCTCAGAGTCCCCAGGCCCCCAGCTGGCAAGTGAAGCTGGTTCCTACAGGACCTCTTGCACTGTGCACCAGCTCGCTGCCCACTCACCTATATAGAAGAAACCCTAGTGAGAAGAGACCTGGTTTTACACCAAGGAGCAAGCCGGCTCTAGCAGCGTAGAAGCCAGGTTTGATCTCCACCCACTTCCCAGGCAACAGTCCTGCTCAACCCTCCCAGAACACATGCATTGGCTCATTCATTCAGTCCTTAATGTGTACCTGCTGTGGTGACAGATCCTGTGCTAAGGATATACAGGTGGGGGAAACAGTCCAGGGTCCTTTCTGTCATGGAACTTACGGGCTAGGAGAAACATCTATACTAATAAAAGGGTAATATGCTAATTAGAGTGGACATCTTCTGACGTCCATCCGGACAAAGCCACAGCGGCTGCGAGGCCTGGGGCTCAGGCAGCCGTGGGCTCAGGCAGCTGTGAGCCCCGGTGGCTGCAAGGCCTAGGGCTCAGGCAGCAATGGGGTGATGGGGGTGGCACCTTCCCCTGATCGGCCTGGTCGCCTTCTGCAGAGGGAGACCAGACTGCGGCTTAGGCCCACTCCCCGGGGGAGAGGGGGCCTAAGCTGTCAGTAAGACATCCCCTGAGAGCTCCCGGACTGTGAAAGGGGGCAGGTTGGGCTGAGGGACCCCCCAGTGCACAAATTTTCATGCACCGGGCCTCTAGTCCGATATAATAAAAGGCTAATATGCAATTGACCCAATGGTAGAATGACTGTCATTATGACATGCACTGACCACCAGGGAGCAGACGCTCAATACAAAAGCTGCCCCCTGGTGGTCAGTGCGCTCCCACAGGGCAAGCATAGCGGTGGTGGTGGGAGCCTCTCCTGCCTCCACAGCAGCGCTAAGGATGTCCAACTGTGAGAAGGCCTGCTGAGGGACCGCCCCCCCACCCCCCACCCCGTGTACGGTTTTTGTGCACCGGGCCTCTAGTTAATTGAATAATCTCACTAGTCAATATACAATTACCAATTGAAGTAAGTGTTCTGAAGGACAGGTACCCAGCTCAATAAAAGTCTCTGTTAAAGGGGCCTGACCTGGAAGGGCTGCTGTGGGAAGGGAACCCTCGCTGAGCTAACAACTGAAGAGGAGTTACAGGCTAAGGGAGAAGTTGGAGACGGCATGTGCAGTTCCAAGCCCTCTGGCAGGAGAACAAGACACATTCAAAGGAGCCAAAGGGTACTTACGCAGGCCAGTGGGGAGATGATTCACAGGGATTCGCCTGGGGACGCCTGAGGACACACCGGGCCCCTGAAAACCCAGTCTTGGCCACACAAAAGGAAGGTCAGAAACAGACCAGCTTCCTTCTCCTCTTCCCAGCACCGCAGTGGCACAAGAGCGTTTATGAAATCCTAACCTTTCGAAAACGGTGGTTACAGAAACTATGACATTGTGGATGTTTGTTAGTGAAGAGGGGCAGACACAGAGGGAGACCACAGCACGTTTGCTCTAGCAGCATTTTTATTTACAAACAGCAATTTCCATGGACTTTATTTATACCATAAAAAAGCCATTTACAAGCAAGAAACAAGAATTCAGAACAAAATTAAGCAGCACTGAAATATTCATGTCACAAATCTGAACCAAAATGAATACAAGAGTAAAATATCATTTGAATAAATAAGTCTTAAATTCATGCTATAAAATAATCCTTAATGGCAAGTTACTAGTTGATACAGCATCCGCTTAGCTAGCTTCATTTACTTCATGTGGTGATGAAGTGTGGAGTTGTGAGGTTACCAGTTTATATTGCAAGATAATGACACTGTTAAGTCATTCAAATTGCTCAACCATTTATAACGGAAAAAAAGTTAGCCCTACTAATAAAAGTGGTGAGAGAGATAGATGGTTTTCACATTAGGAAAATGGTCATTCTCAAAGAAACTAGGTAAGTTTACCTTTTACTATAGTCAGGGCAGCAACCAAAGGCTTGGGCAGCAAGTCCAATGGTTGAATTCACAGCATACTTGTCACTGAGGGGCAGCAAAAGGTCCATGTACTGAATCTGCTGCAAGGCTCACTCCAGGACTTGATCAAGAACTGCAACAGCCCTGTCTGTGCAGACCCAGAGAACACAGGTTCTCTTCCGGGCCAAGAGGTCAAGCACTGGGCAGAAACAGTGGAAACACCCTGGCATTTACTGAAAAAGACGTATGTGGCGTGTGACAACCATTACAAATTTGGAACAATGTGAATGACTCCTCTGAACTCTTAGTTCAGTTGCACTGAGTAATATGAAATCTATGATTTATGAACTAGATAGTTTCATATAAAGAATTTACATAGTTCCCCAATACTTTCATATATAAAATTTAATAAATAACCCTGACCAGTCTAGAAGCACCATTCAAGGGGCGTGTGCCCTTGGAAAATAGTTTAGGTGTTGCATATTTGAGTCCCTTTCAGTGGAGGCTTCACAGGAAACCATTACAGAATTTAACAATAACGACGACGACAACAACAAAATCACAGTAACTAATAGAAAAGGTTGTTAAAATAAAATACACTGATTTCTTTAAAGTAAAGCTCATTCACATAGATGACTTCCCCCCTCAGCCCTTGTTTTGTGTTCCTATAAATTCTTCCTAGAGCCTAGGCTGTAAAAACAAAAGCAAAAACAAAACCACAGGCAAAAAAATATGCAGGCCTATGGTCTGGGCTAAGGGGAATCAAAGACTTGGTTATAACTGCTATCGTTAGAAAAGACACCTACTCATGCTCTGGAAGATTGAAAATGATCAATTTAGTTCTACAGTATATTCTGCTTTAACAGTGAACCGACAGTATCCTTTCTCTGCTGTTTAAAAAAAAACAACACACACACACAAAAAAAACCCACACACACACACAAAAAAAAAACCTGCCAAGGCAGGGTCAACTGGGAGGTTTTTCCCACTGACCAAAAATTAACGTCTTCATATACTATATTTACAAATATAATTTCTAAATGTATTTACAGCTTTAGTAGAAATTAGAGGGTAGAGAACTGATTAGAATGAAAATAAC
Organism: Myotis daubentonii; assembly: GCF_963259705.1. NCBI lineage: Eukaryota > Metazoa > Chordata > Mammalia > Chiroptera > Vespertilionidae > Myotis > Myotis daubentonii. Next base: position 75,831,101 of record NC_081850.1, on the reverse strand, counting down.
TGTTTAGAACCACAAACAGTACAAGTATAAAAGTCTTTGTTTTCACAGTTTGTAATAACAGGTAAAACCCTATAGGAAAGGACACTGTCGCTGTCTTCACATTGCCTGTGTATGGAAAAGGTAGCTCAAGAAGAGACTCAATTATGAACAGACCTACGTGAACTCAGGATATATTTTACTGTAAAAGATTTCTTCACATATCACTTTTATCTTAATTGATTTCTGCATTTGTTATAAATGAAACATGTAATCTAAAACTGTACAGAAATAGGGACTTTGCTTTCCAAAAGGAGTTACACAGCGTACTTCGTCTGTGGAGACGTGAGGTGAACTTCGGGGAGAAAATGTTTCTGTTCTGTGGTCCCGTTAATCTTCCTGGCACATCCTCATGTGACAAGGCACAAGTATTGCTGCTGCCCGATCTGAATGGAGTCATCTTTCACCCGCCACGCACACTGAGAAGCACGGCAGTGCACACGCTCAGAGGCGACGGCTGCGTGCTGGCCTCCGCGCTGCCTCCCTCGAAGCCCTGTGGAACCTTACAGTACTGTGTTATGGCTTGAGAATTCTTTCTTAACACTGCTAGCAGTGGAAAGGGTAAAGTGTTAGCAACATGAATGGGAGCAAGTGGAACTTGCAAAATGTGGAATTATGATTACTCGAGGGAAACTCAATCAATTTTCTGCCCCTTAACAGTCCCATTACAATGTTTGAACCTGAACTGTACAATCAAAGCAATGTATATTTTTGTCAAAGACAATTTTGGATAAGTCACTCTTTGGTAAACTCAAACCAGATAAACAAATTGACATATACAAAGAACTCCATGTAAATAACATTAAGACAGACACGGAGACAAGAACTAGGACATTGGAGGTGCCCGCCCAAAGTGTCTTCCCCTCCTACCTTGTCTTTCTGATCAATCACAAAATGCTCTGGGGACCGCTCAGAAGGCCCCAAGCCTGAGTGAAAGGAGGTGCCTTCCCTGAGCCTCACCTCTCATGTCCTCGATTTGGGAATTTCTTGCCACCAACCTAATTTTGTATCACAAAACAATTTTTTTGCATTTCATTCTTAAAAAAAATCAAAGCCAAACTGATTCATGTAAGGAAACATAAATCACAAACATTTACCTGAAACCCCAGGACATATTTAAGTGGGTAAACACTGGGGTCCAGCCTCCCCCTGCGGCTCGCCGCCTTGACGGGGTTGAGCAAGTGCTGCAGGGAGAGACGGGCCCCTTACTTAGGCAGTTCGACAGGAAAAAGGCATACAATACCCGATTTAGCAAGAGCTGCTCCCGGAGCAGCAGGACTCGAGTGGAACTGTACGTAGTAACACTGACGTGGAGCGCAGCAGCACCCATGTGAACAGATCCTGTGTGCTAAGGAGATGCCGCTGCACAGCCACCGCCCCTGGGCCTGTCGCACACAGGGGCTTGAATGACTCATTTTTTCTCAAAATAACCCCCACAAAACAAAAAAATAATCCCCAAGCCCCCACCATTCTTGGTATTTTAAGAGTCAAAAAAGCATGGAAAACCAGCAAACATCTATTTTTGTTTTCCTTTAACTCTTAGCCTCTGAGGTTGCCACTTCGTTTGTTTTCTCTCAGGTGGTTTGTGCTGTTCTCCCAAGGAGACGACCTCGTGAGTTTCAGAGCCAAGGCTCTCAGGCCGAGTGTATGGAGTGCTGACCTCCCACCCGCAACCTTCAGCACAAACCCACCACCAAACTGTTCACCAAATGACTGTCAGAGGTTACAGTACCAAAGCAATCTTGTAAAGCCCATGGGTGGACAAAATATAGAACTGAAGACAGTTCCTAAAGCACTAATAAAATACTATTCAACAGGACTCAGGTAAGTTTTCATACAGTAATGTGTTTGCCAGCACATGTTTTTGAGGTCTCTTTTCAAGCTAGAAACTCAAGAGAGGGAAAAAACTGAAATTCACTATTCCCCTTAGATTTCACATTTTCTACAACTATACTGACCTAAAAGATACATAACATAAAGATAGCACCACGTGACCAAAAAAATAAATGGTGACACACACAGATTTGGTGACACACAGAGGCTCTCAGAGGGCTTGTTAACTGTTGGTTTCTTTAAGCAGGAAACACTGAGAGTGGGGGAGCCACGGAGGCTCTCGTTAGCACACACAATCCTAAGACAGATATATTGCTTGCAATTCCCATAGAGTATATCTTTACAAAAGTACAAATTCCAAGTTGTGCAGTTTCCCTGGGAACTGCATGTAGAAAAAGTTGCTGTGCACCTGAACTGGCTGTTTGAAAAGAGAAAGAAGAAAAAATAAAACCCTAGAACACTGCTTGGAAAATATTGTAGACAGAACTACAAATCCCTTTCCTTTAGTGCGAGTAGTAACTCACGGTAGAGTGATTCGATTTAGTTACCTGGTGTGTACGTTTCTACAGTACGGAATGAAGGTAGATTCGGAGGCCAGTAAAAACACTGAAAACCACGGCTCCTTTGGGGTTGGCTAATAAAACACTACAATATGTAAAAAGGGTCAGCACCACGGGTCATCCAGCTTACCCACTGGACAACTAACAAAAATTCCAAATGGTTTCCAACCAGAGTTGAATAGGTTTTATGGCATTTGGTTTATGTATTTGTTATGAAGCAGAGCTACGAACACTGTGATTTGCTTTGCTTGCTTTTGGACACAATAATTAATGTATATGAAAACCTATTAACATTCTTTTCTAAGGGAAATAAAGGGGCAAAACCCTAACATATTAGGTAGGGATGACAGAGTCAAAAGCCCTGTTCACATTGTATTAAATTATATATTCCTCTTACATTCACCTCAACCAGAATAAAACCAAATTTGAGAATGTATATATATACTATATATATAATAATCACTTTATTATATATATATATAAATTGTCTAACTATTCCGTAAAAGTAATTTTAAATTAGAAAAGGTTACCCATTTATATCGGCTGATGGCATCCTAGTCTCTCTCCATGGAGATGCACTGGTGCCAGTGCATGATGGCCCAGCGAGAGTATGCCTCTTGGCAGAGAATACAGGGTCAACCAGTTGGCATAGCTAAATCACTGGCAGATTTTGGATTAAGAGTTCAGCCAAAGAGGAATACTGTCAGCCTGTGTTTTCCCTGGATATGATGCCCTTCATGCTTTGAGCTCCTTGGGGAAGGGAGGACGGAAGAAGAATAAACACAATGAAGTGTTCCTTCCAGAACCCTTAGAAAAACTGCCAAGAGACCAAGAGATTTCCAGATGGTTGGGAAAACTAAAGATTACAACAAAGCAAATCACAAATATGCATGGATTAATGTGCTTTGTTTGGGTGCACTTCTTTACCATCTTAATCAGGAGCATCGGACACTGTATGGATTTCCATCCGGGAATCTAGGGCCATCTCGGAGGCTGATGGGTCATTTTCTAGTTTCTGTTCCCCGTACACATCTGTTCTCTCAGGGGACTCGATGCGACTCCTGACTTCAGCTACTCCTGGGTGGTTTTTCCGCAGGTGCTGGTTGAGGGTACCTTGGAATGGAAAGCACTTCCCGCAGATCTCACAGCGGAATGGTTTATCATCAGTGTGGCCCCGGATGTGGTACTCCAGCTGGTCCTTTCGCGTGTACTTCTTCCCGCAGAACTTGCACACAAAGGGGGTGATTCCCATATGGAGTCGCATATGCCTGTCAAGGCTTCCTTTCTGGTTGAAGGACTTTCCACAGTAAATGCAGATGAGCCTCTCGTTGTAGGGGTACCAGTGACCTCTTGCACTCCTCTCCCGGGGACTGCTCTCGTACGCAGGGTTGTTCATCACAGCTTCACCGTCTGAACCCTGCACCAAGCCCTGGAGATCACTGTGCAGGTGCACAGACAAAGCCCGTTTTTGGCGGGCCCGTCCTCCTCGGAAACAGCTCAGCATGGACCTGGATGGGCTGGAATTACTCAAACTTCCAAAAGCTTCTGATACGCTGGCTGGCTGTGAGGCCGCCTGGGAAAAGGAATATGCGTGTTGGAGCACAGAACCATAGGAACCCACATTCACTGCCACAACTTGTTCCCCATCAACCATCTCAGTGTGGTAGCCGTCGTCTCCCAGAGAGGAACTGTCGGAACAGCTGGGCCGGTCTGACTTCTCCATCTTCACCTTCACCTCAGCGATCTGGCTCTCCCTCACCAGCAGGTCCCCTTGATCATGGTCCCCCTCTATCTGAATCTCGTACTCGGAAACACTCCCGCTGCTCCCTCGGTCTGAGTGCCCTTCCTCCTGTAGGCGGCTGCGCAAAGCTTTGCTGGGCGTCGTCTCCATCCGAAGATCACTGCTTGTGGTGGGCTGCCGTCCCTGAGAGCAATATGGGGGAGAGATCTCAACTGGGTTGGCAAAGAAGCCGCCGTCTTTAACTCCATTCTGACTCTCTGGAGTCTCTTCAGCACCAACGGTAACAGAGTCAACGTCGCCAACACTGATCTTTGAATGGATGCTCTCTAGGATCTGGGTGCACTTGTCGATGACACACTGCATCTGAAGAAAGCTCGCTGCCGTCAGAAAACTGACAACATCCTTCAGCTGCAAGGACATTCTTCCAGTGTAACAAAATGAAAGCAACTGTTCAAACACATTGGGATTTTTAATCACCGATATTGACAAGCCACTCATGGTACTTAATGCTGAATGGTCCCGGAAATATGGGGAGCTGGCAGCAAGGACTGCTTTGTGGGCTCGGAATGGCTGACCCTGAATGTGGACAATGATGTCACATAGTTTCCCTTGTAGGCGGAGTTCATTTAGCTGGCTCAGAACGGTGCTGCTGTACTCGGGCACATCAAACTGAATAAAACTGCTGCTGTCCATTGCTACTGACATGAAGTGTAATCTGTGGAAAGAGAGAGTTTCATAATTCACCAATGACTTCTCACCAGTACAAGCAGCAGAAGCACAAATTGGCAAAATAGCACCACCACCACTGTAGCTACTGTACCTCCTAGGCTCTGCCTGAGCATTCTTCCTCTTACTTATTTTTAGTCTTTCATGTCTTGGTTAATTCACCTAAAGTCAAATAACCAAATGATCGATTAGCTCAGTATCCTAACTGCCAAACTTTCATCTTGATCAAAATTAAAATATGCTACACATAGTAGGGCTATTTCAGCTCTGACTGAGCATTTAGTCTCATTTTAGAAAAAATATTTCCCTGTTTCACCTACTTTTGAGGATTATGTAAAAAATAAAATTTATCTAAATAATGTTCTGCCTTATTTGTATACTAGGTGTACTGGTTAATAATGCAGATTTTTTCAATAGATGGAGTTACACATATCTACACTAATAAAAGAGAAACATGCAAATTGGTGTCATTCCGCTACCCTTTCCATTGGCTAACCAGGACGATATGCAAATTAAGTGCCAGCCAAAATGGCGGCCGGCAGCCAGGCAGCTTGAAGCGAACATGAGGCTTGCTCGCTTCAGTGACAGAGGACTCCAACGTTCCCCGCCTGCCGCTGCCAGCCTCTGAGCTTGCAGTTTGAAACATTGTTACAAATATAGAAGCTAAACAAAACCCCAGAAACCTACTTTCAGCCAGCCAGGATCTCAGAGCTGGAGTTGAAACAGTGTTTCGATTATAGAACACAAACAAACCAGATACCTGCTTTCAGCAGCCGAGGCCTAAGAGCTGGAACCAAGCCTCAGAGCTAAAGCTGGCCCAGAATAAAAAAGAAAAAAGAAAAAAAGGAGTGGTTGGGAGCTTCAGTCACCCGCCAGCCTGAAAATGGCCCTCAGCCCCTCACCCAGACTGGCCAGGCACCCCAGTGGGGACCCCCACCCTGAAGGGTGTGTGACCAGCTGCAAACAGCCATCATCCCCTCATCCAGGCTGGCCAGGCACCCCAGTGGGGACCCCCCACCCTGAAGGGGGTGTAACCAGCTGCAAACAGCTATCATCCCCTCATCCAGGCTGGCCAGGCACCCAAGCGGGACCCCCACCCTGATTCAGGACACCCTTCAGGGCAAACCATTCGGCCCCCACCCGTGCACCAGGCCTCTATCCTATATAGTAAAAGGGTAATATGCCTCCCAGCACCGGGATCAGCGTGACAGGGGGCAGCGCCCAAACCCCATGATTGCCCTGCGGCTCTGTGTGTGACAGGGGGCGGGGCCAAAACCTCCCTATCCGCCCTGCTCTGTTCGTAACAGGGGAAAGTGCCCCAACCCCCTGATCAGCCCTGCTCTGTGCCTGATAGGGGGGAGCTCCCCAACCCCGATTAGCCCTGTTCTGTGTGTGACAGGGTGCGGCGCCCCAACCCCACCCCCACGGGCCCTGCTCTGTGTGTGACGGGGTAGAGCCATAACCTCCCCATCGGCCCTGCCCTGAGTGTGACAGGATGCGGCGCCCCAACCCCCTGATCCGCCCTGCTCTGTGTGTGACAGGGGGCGGTGCCCCAACTCCCCTATCGGCCCTACTCTGTGAGTGACAGGGGGGAGCTCCTCAACCCCCTGATCGGCCCTGCTCTGTGCATGACAGGGGGGAGCTCCCCAACCCCCTGATCGACCCTGCTCTGTGCATGACAGGGCACAGAGCCCCAACCCCCTGATTGGCCCTGCTCTGTGCATGACAAGGGGTGGCGCCGCAACCTCCCCATCGACCCTGCCTTGAGTGTGACAGGGGGCGGTGCCCCAACCCCCCAATCAGCCCTACCCTGAGCGTGACTGAGGGTGGCATCACAACCTCCCGATCCGCCCTGCTCTGTGCATGACAGGGGGCGGCGCCCCAATTCCCCAATCGGCCCTGCTCTGAGCCCGACCAGGGGCTGCACCTAGGGATTGGGCCTGCCCTCTGCCAGCCGGGAGCAGGCCTAAGCCAGCAGGTCGTTATCTCCCGAGGGGTCCCAGACTGCGAGAGGGCACAAGTGGGGCTGAGGGACCCCCGTCTCCACCCCCCCCCCCAGTGCACAAATTTTTGTGCACCGGGCCTCTAGTGTTGATATATATGCGATTTGATATGTATGCTATTTTGTTGTATTGACAACAAGCTTCAAAACTTTGTATGTCAAAGTTTCTAAAGGTGTTATCATAGATATTTTTTTAAAAATATATTTTGATTTTTTACAGAGAGGAAGGGAGAGGGATAGAGAGTTAGAAACATCCATGAGAGAGAAACATCCATCAGCTGCCTCCTGCACTCCCCCCGACTCCCCGCCACTGGGGATGTGCCCGCAACCAAGGTACATGCCCTTGACCAGAACCAAACCTGGGACCCTTCAGTCTGTAGGCCGATGCTCTATCCACTGAGCCAAACCAGTCAAGGCAACATCATAGATATTTTTACGTTTGAAAATGAAGTTTTAATTCATTATTTTGAAGGAAAGTGCTGCTGAAAGTTATCATATACTTTGGGAAGCTTATGGTGAACATGCTCCATCTCAAGATACTTGTGAATGCTGGTTTAAACGCTTTTAAAGTGATGATTTCAATGTGAAAGACAAAGAACGTCCAGGTCAATTTGAACCACGCTTTGATCGTAAAATGACCAGAATGGGCCAGAAGACACAGCAAAGTAATTTTGCTTCATGATGATGCACCATCACACACTTCAAAACCAGTTAAAGACACGTTAAAGGATCTTGTCTGGGAAGTATTAACCCACCCACCGTATTCACCAGACCTTGCTCCTTCAGATTACCACTTGTTCTGATCGATGGCACACGCACTTCCTGAGCAGCACTTCAAAATGTACGAAGAAGTGGAAAATTGGGTCTCTAAATGGTTTGCGTCAAAACAAGAAAAGTGCCATTGGGACAGTATCCACAAATTACCTGAAAGATGGGGGAAATGTGTAGCTAGCGATGGACATTACTTTGAACAAAGCACTTTTGATGTTTCTCTTGAAATTATCGTGTTTTCATTGATGACAAAATCCGCATTATTAACTGGTACACCTAGTATACACAACAGATCGATATGCGCAGAATATTTCTGGAATGATATAATAAATCTTAACTGCCTCTTGCAAGGAGATAGCTAGAAAATCTATTAGCTTACAGTGAATCTTTTTAGACTCTTAAAATTTCTCAACTATGTGAATGTATTACTTATTAAAAATAAGAAACATTAAAAAATTGTTAAGATACCTCATCCAGTTTTTAAAGGATAAAAAAATATAATAAAACCATTAGGAGCATGAATTTAGAGTCAGATCTGTGCTCAAATGATCCTTCTTTCCACTTGTAAAACTTTGGGCAAGGTACTTTATAACCTGAGTCTCAGTTTTATTATCTTTAAAATAGGAATACTAGTCCTTGCCTTACCGGTTATGAGGAACACATGTAGGAAGTAGGAAGCACTTAGCACAATGGCTGTTTGGCACATGGTCAAGGTTGGCTATTATAGACTCTTTTTAGGGAGACAGGATGGTGTAACAAAGAGAACTGCTTTGAAGTTAGACTTCAAGAAGAATCCTGGCTCTGCCACTTTCTAATAAAAATAATAACAATGAACATTTAAATCACTTAACAAGTCAGTTAACTGATTTCCTCATCTACAAAAGGTTTTGAAAGAACTACTTCCCAACACAACTTCTTAATAATTAAATGAGGGAAATTAATGCAATAAAAGTGCTTAATAGTTCACATACAACGAGTACTTAACTTGTGCTAAACACCTTCTATATATATTAACTCATCTGATCCTCTATGAACTGTGTGAGGAAAATACTACGATTGTTCCTATTTCATAGATGAAGAAACAGGACAAGAAGTTGACACTTGCCACGGGTCCACCGCTAATGGATGAACTTAGTCTGGCTCCAGAGGTCGTGCTCATATCTACCCCAGACTGCCTTCTAGAAACACAGACACTGCCTGCCCCTAGCAAGTGTCCAAATGTGACCCATTCATTACAGTGTTTTCATGACACAAGGGTGAGTAAACAGTGACTTTTGGAATTAAAGGTCAAAAAGAAGGTGGGTTTAGGCTTTTTAAAGGTACAGAGTCTTGGGGGGGGGGGGGACAGCAGAAAAAGGAAAAAAAATACAGTATTTCTGTAAGAGTCTGCAAAACTGAAAATAGTTTTACAATGAGGCTTCTTTCTCCTCTGTATGGCTTTTTATCTTCTCTGAAGAAAAGTAAAGAACTGCACTTGAAAAAAGAAATCACTGAAGAGAAAAAAACGAAAAGACTATGATTAACACCTAAGAGAGGGATTCCACTTTACTGCAACATGAGAAAGGAAGTGCTTCACTCTCCTGTCCTTTACATTAGCACTTCCTTGGCAGTGACAATGAGATGCAGGCTCTTGCCTAGAGCTGTTAACAAGCAACACTCCTGAGGGAATTTAAGTCTCAGGCACATTTCCAGGCTAAAGGGAGAAAAAGACAATTAAAAATTACAAGTTCTACACCCAATGACTTGATTTATCTCCAGTGGTACTAAGGGAAAGGAAGTCATCCCCTCTTACAGAGACATCAAGTTCAAATATGATCTTCCACTCCTCTGTATCAGCAATTTCCCAGCACGAGTTTATCTTCTCTCTCTCTCTCTCTCTCTCTCTCTCTCTCTCTCTCTCTCTCTCTCTCTCTCTCTCTCTCTCTCTCTCTCATATATTTTTCTTGATTTCCAAGAGGGAGAGATAAAAACATCAATGAGAGAGAATCATTGATCGGCTGCCTCCGGCACACCACCTACTGGGGATCAAGCCCACAACCCAGGCATGTGCCCTTGACCAGAATAGGATGCCCTCCTAGTTTTTCATTTTGATCAGTAATGCCAAATTACCTCCCAAAAGGGGGGCAGTAATTCCTCTTTCACCAACAGCACATGGAAGTGTGCCTATTCCCCCCATAACTGCCAATAATGGGTATTAAACTTTCTGACTTTTGTGGAACTAATAGGTAAAAACAGTATCTCACGGCTTTCATGTGCATTTATTAATTATAAGTGAGGTTGATCATCTTTTCTCATGTTTAATGGCAATTTGTCTAAGTCTATCTTTGAATTGCCTATTCATCTCCTTTGCCCATACTTACCTTTTTTACTGAATTGTCAAAACTCTTTGCAAATCAAGGAAATTAGCCTTTAATTATATGTGCTGCAAGTACGTATTAGATTTAACTGTAATCACTAAATGGCATAATGACTGGGAATTTATTTTTCTACATTTATAGGAAACATTCATTCCATTTCAATTTTCTGCATGCACAAAACCAAAGGAATTCAAAGATGAATGAGTCCCTGTCTTGCAGTTTGATACAAGCTTCATGCAGATGCCTCCCAACTCAGGCATTCGGGAATGGAAATCACTTTTGATAATGCAGAGAAGTTATTTATATTAGTTTTTCATTTAGACTAAGTTTGCAGCTGCTTCAGAAAACATTAATGAACTTGATTATTCCACTCACTAAATACATCAGTAGTTTTTAATTCAGTAGATTAATCACTAGTCTTTTTGTCACATTATATTAAGCAAAAAAAACACACCTCAAACTAGACATTCACATTGCTGTATTTTAATTTTAAAACAGAAACAAAAATAAGCACATATAAGCTATTTTTCTTCAATACCATTAATCCTTATTTTAACAATACTTAATTTGTTTTGTTTGTAAAAACTATACTTTGGATAAGAATGTGAAATACTTCTTTTTAAAAGCATGCATGCAGAGGACTTAGTTGAAATGGTCTGTTGGGAAGTTCAAAACTGTCAGCTCCTCCTCTTCCTTTGCTCATTGGACCATTGGACATAAGCCTCCCGCTGTTCCGATTTCTTTAATTGGAGACACTTTCACACCTGGAAGCAGCTTTCAACTCGCACACAGCCTTTGCCGCGGTCTTTGACTGCCACACGGGTCTCAACAGTGGATCCTGGGAAGGACCACCTCTGAGGAGGGCAGTCTGAACATTTGCGGACTTGCACGCACCCGGCCATTGCCACACCGGCCTCAGCAACTGTAAAAGGGGATCCCTGCCACTCCTTTGCTCGCTCCTCCTTACTAAAGCCCATCATCACCATCAATAACCAACATTTACTGAATACTTGATACCTGCTAGGCATGTCATAGAGGCTCCACGCACTATTTCACTGACTCCTCTTGACTTTCTCCAGAAGGCAGGTACTATTGCCCTCTTAAGAGATGAGGAAACTGAGGCTGCAAGAGGCTAACTCTCAGGTCTGTTCCACAGTCTGCCCATCTAGACCCCCTGTGCAATAGTCTTGTTTAATTTGCCCAATGGGAATGGGAGGAGCAGCAGGAGGAGGCAGCAAGAGCTGAGGAAAAGGCAGGATGAAAAGAAAGCTTGCTAGGTTACATTCCTGCCCAAGGGTGGGGGCCAGGAAAAGGGACAGGTGGCAAAAGTCCTACTGCCACCCAGGGCTCCTACTCCTTCCTCTATGAGTAAATTTTTGTAAGATCCACCAAAATTATAATGCACATCTCCCGTGACCGAGCAACTGCAGTTCTAGAAATTTACTACAGCACCCTCTTTCTAGTAGAGGTAAGGGCTGTGATCAGACAGCTGAAGTATATTATATCTTCCATATTCACAGCTTTTATTCCCCTTCCCCCTCAGAGCCCCTAACTCTGGCTAATATTAGCTGCTTTAAATAAACAGCCATTTTTATATGCTAGAGCCTCAACTAATTAGAACCCACTGATCTAGGGCTCAAGTAGCTGGTCGTTTTACTGTTTGAAGGTGAAAGTCATAGACAGCAGATGCTGCCAAGATACAGGTTCAGCCCAAGTTCAACAGAATTCAAAGCAGCACTGAGACTGGTGTTCAAAGAGCAAGAGCAAACGTGAGGGGCTCTCCAGGGCTGACCAAGCACCGAGAACAGCAGCAAGGCCAGTGCAGGCCAGGGGCAAGACAGAACCACAAGGAGTGCAGAGCCAGCTGGTTCGGGGAAGAAAATGGACACACGTGGGGGAGCAAAAGCAGACTGGGTACCAGAGGAGGGAGGCCATTTACAGTGAGGACGATGGCCAACAGCCACCGGAGAGTGGTACTGTCCTAGACAGCACCATGCCAGCCAGCCTGGGTCAGCCCTCCCACAGTCCTGAAGCAAAAAGTGAAGGAGAGGGGTCCTAGAAATAACCATGCACACAGGCTCTGAAAGTAAAACTAGATCTGATGCAAGACCATATGACAACAAGGCTTAGTGAAGCAAAGGGACTTGAAATCTTTGCAAGATCCCACCCAAAAGTTGCAGGACGTAGCACCACACCCCGATAATGCCATTTTATTCTTATGACAGTATTTTAAAAAGACTTGATTATCACCAAAAAATAGCTAAAAGCAAGCATGAATGAATTTTTTATAATAATGATATAAAGGCCTTTCCAAACGACATAAATCCCAGCAGCCACAAAGGCAAAGACAAATACATTTGACAACATGGAAGTTGATGACAAGAAAAAAAAATCTCCTTAAAGAATAAATGACACAGCGAGGAAAAATACATGCACAATTGACAAAGGGCTACTTTGCAAATTCCTTAATTTATATTATAAATCAAACAGATGGAGGTGACACAGAAAAATCCTATAGAAGAGGCAAAGGGTATTAACAGTTAAAAAAACACACATATGACCAAAGCACATATGAAAAGATGTTTAGCTTTATTCATGACTAAATGCATGTGAATTACAAAAAGAAAAAATGAGAGGCCATTTGTAATGCATCAGGTTTGGGCACATTTTAAAAGGGCTGACAAGCGCAATCCTGAGGGATAATCTGGTCAAAGGGATCAAAACAGAGAAGACATTTGGTTCACAATTAACTGCTGGGAACTGAGCCTGAAATATACAGTACTTACAAAAGTTTGTTAGGATATTGTACTGAGCACTTGTATTTGTTATAGTAAATAATAATAATAATAATAATAATAATAATAATAATAATAATAAAGAGAGGGGATCAACCTCAAGAGGCTGATTCAAAAAACCAACCAACAATGAAACTCCTGCAGCCATTAAAATAATAGGTAGATCTGTATGCTTTGACAAAAGCTCTAATATTTAGCCAAAACAAGCAAGATATAGAACAAGATGTATGTATAGATGTGATCCCCTTTATGGACTTTTTTTAAAAGAAAAAATATATGCTACTGTAGCCATTCTGGGAGCAACTGCATGAAATATATGCTACTATAGCCATTCTGGAAGTAAATGCATGAAACTATTAATGCTGGTGACTCTGGGGGATGAGAATTAAGGACTGGAGAGAGGGAAGGGAACACTTTATTTTATACTTTTAAAAAATCATATAGCTATATTCTTTCTAAATTTTTTGTCTAAGACATGTTACCTAAGAATATATAATTTTTGAAACCGAAGAATCTAGAGAAAGATAGGCTGCAAATTAATAATTATTTTATCAAGCAATTATAGAGACAGAAATAAAGAACTATTAGGAACAATAATTAACACTGATTATGTTTGATCAAAAAGATTTTTAAAAATCAAAATGAACAAAAATAAAACTTAATGGTGGAAGTAATATTTGAACAGGATTTTGTATTTAAATAGAAGAACGTTCAAGACAGAAGGAGTGGCAAGAGCAGAGAAGAGTGAAAATGTCTGGGGTAGTGGCCAGGGCCCAGGCACAGGGGTGGCATGGCAAAGAGGAGCACCACAGCTGGAGTGTGGAGGGCCTAGAACGCTGGATTAGAAAACTCGAACCCAATCTGGCCGTCGCCAACCTGAACATGGGTTTAGAGAAAGACCCAACAAGTTTTGGAGACCGAGGGAAGCTACCGATTCTAGGAGGCAAGTTAGTTCAGCCTCAGTCAGGCTGTTAGGTACCCACTGGGCATCTGAGAAGAGCTGTCCAATAAGCAGTGGGAAATGTGGGGCTGGAACTGCAGAGAAACAAGACCTGCAGAGACCAATCCAGGAGTAACCAAAACTGCACACACTGGAGCGAGGACAGAAAGAGACAGCCGAGACCAGAGAAGTTGTTTGCGCCTATAAAGGAAGTACTGTAGCAAGCATGATACCTCATGATGGAGGTAACATTCACAACTAGCCCTCTCCTTGGCACATCGTTTCTGCATCACACGTTGTTAATTAAGCTGTAATGAAATGGTATAATGGAAACCAAAACCAGTGACATCTTCTCACACTGCTGACCCATTCTGAAGAGAACCTAAAAATGAGAAAGGACATGTAAATATCATCTGGGCAAAACACCCACATGGGCCTTGAAATCCCCTCTACAGCATCCTTAGGTGCAGCTCTCTGACTGTTTCCCCACAGTGACAATCAGAACAAAAGTGTACAAGCAATTAGCCAGGGACTGATTTTTTGAGCCTCCGGGGCTGCTGAGCTCTGAGGGCAGGGACTGTGTGCCCAAAGCCCAGCAGTGTGTCCAGCAGAGAGGGGCTCTCAGCATATGTCAGGTGATGCAACCTAAACCAAGTTGGTGGCTCAAAATCCACAACTGTCACCAGAGCTTCACCCTCAGCTTTCAACTTTCTCTGCTGAAGACCCAAGAGATGCAGGACCGTCTCTGCCAGCAGGCATCTAGCAAGATGGCTCCTTCCCTCTAGCCCAGCGGTCACCAACCGGTGGTCCGCAGACCACTGGTGGTCCATGAGGTCCGAAAGGTTGGCGACCGCTGCTCTAGCCAATCAACATTCTAATGTGCTCCACTTCATTTGAAAACACCCAGAGACACTTCCAAGAAAGGAAAAGCAAGGTTGAAAACTCGAAAGTTGTTTAAAGCACCCGGAGGTACCATTATTCTCAATCAACATGCTCATGATTCCAAAACCTGCTGGATGCTGATCCGAGAGACACAACTCAAACAAGGCTTTCCCTATCGGGCACTGAAGATCCAAACATACCTAACTTTCCTTCTCATACAAAAAGTCATTAAAAAGACCACAGAAGGAGGCACTAAGGACGACAGGACAGGCATGAGAGCAACCGTAAAAACTATATAAAAATAATTTTTCTAGGTATTTCTGCCCGAGTCTAGACCAAAACTAAAACTGAGCTGTCAGGAATTACAATCTAATCCTTTAGAAAGGAGCAGCCGAATAACAAACATTCTGGTGCTGCTGAAACCCCAGGCAAGGAAAAAAATAAATAAAATGACATCCTGCAATGGATATTCATGAAGCACTCGTCCTAATTTAAAAGAAAACAAGTCTAGAGTTCTTACTGCATTAATTCATGTGAGTCTGAAAGAACATTTTTATCCAAACTGTTAGATTTCCCACCAAGGCGCTAACATTCTCCAAGGCTGCTCAGATACACTAATTCTGAGAGCGGTTTGGTTTCACAGTGGGGTTTGTCTTGCATAACATCAGAAGCTTCTTCTGAGTTTTCCTAGCAGGGTAGGAACGGCCCCTTTAACCTTACTGGCAAGGTGGAAAACCTCAGTGACTGAGCTGGCAATGCGGAAAACCTCAGTGACTGAGCTCCTACTGTGTGCTGTATGCTAAGGAAGCCCTTTACCTGCTCACGGATCTTCACAACACTGTGAGATAGATATTGCAGCTATCCTTATTCTACAGATAAGGAAACAAACTCCGAGAGACTAAGAGCCTTTCCCAACGTCATTAAGGCTGGCTGAGTCAGGATTGGAACCCAGATCTATCAGTCTCCAGAGTCAGGATTCTTAAATCCTGTAAGAGTAAGATTTAAATCCAGGCACCCTGGAGAAATGCAGGGTTTTTATTGATGTGGGACTCACTGATCAACTTTGAGTGGAAAGCATTCTCACTGACACAGTGATAATTAAGGGGTTACCATGTACTGTACCTTGGAGTAGTTTGTATCCATTTCTCTGCATAATGTCCATTCTTTTTACTTCTGTCTATGAAGTGAGCAAATAGATGTTTCAAATTCCAATCATAAATTAGAAAGACTTGTTTCGGGTAAAAAAATGAACAAGCTTTCTTAAGGCAAAGAACTAAAAAATGTCCAGGAGCAGCATCCTACATGTGCTTACTGCTGGCACTTCAGGGGGCAGTGGACCTGGAAAATACGGCAAGTCCCGTCTCTTACGACAAAAGGGTTAGAAAAGCTCACCTTGAACTGCTTTCTCCCATGAGGTTTTCCATGCCATCAAAATCAACCAGAAAATAACCATTGGAAGTTAAACTACATTCAGTTGATGACCTTCACTAAGCTAAATTCAACAGTTTGTCAGCCACAAAACATTAAATGAACACAATGAAGAAGTCTGACAAACACTAAGCAGAATTTAAACAAAAGTAACATAAAAATTAATGAGAATAAGACATAGTGATGGCATTCTAGATTCATGACTGGCATTTTTAACAAGTGCTTGAGCTGGAAGGTAGAAGCAGAACCCAGGACATGCAGAAACACACAACTCACTGGATACACTGAGGTTCGGCGGCCTATCATTTCCCCACTGTGGTACACTCACACCTAATATTAATAAGAGTGATGATTAAAAATGTAATAAGCAGTTAGTGGGTGCTCCAAGTTTTGCCAGCTCTTCGTAAACTTTTTTTTTTTTCATTTTAAAAGTCATAGCAACTCTGTGAGTGGATTTTATCCCCACCCTGCAGGTGAGTAAGGAGGCTCAGAGACATTATGTAAATTGCCCATGTTCACATAGCTGTAGTAAGTGGCCTTGCTGGAATGCAAACCCAGGCCTGTCTGATTCCAAAGCTGATTGATGGTCTTTCTTTCCCCACAGCCTCTGAACAAAGAATTACATGATATTTTTTCTTTTCCCACAAGTAAGAGTAAACATTTTAATGTTTCAAAACTTTGTTTTATGTTACTGGCGCCCTAAGAATGAAAACTGAACACATCCACCTTGAACCGGCAGCAGTAGACATGCAACACAGGACAGAAAAACCTGATCACAGAATGTCCTTTAAAAAAAAATTGCTTATCAACAGAAATCCAGTATTTGAGTGCCTATGAAAGCAGTCCAGCTACAGTATTGGATACTACAAGGGCTCAGAGAGGTAGATGCATTAGGGCCCAATGCCCCCAAAACCCTCCCAGTCAGGCCAAGAACAAGAACAAGTGCTGAACCCTGCGCTTTAGATTCCGAGTGCCACAAAGGCATGGGGGTAGGGCAGCCGGGGAACACCCTGGAGGAAGTCTATCTTCAGCAGGGGCTTGAAGGAAGTGAAATGGAGAATTTACACAGAGGAGAAGAAAAAGGAGGCCAGCACTTCAGAAGGGGAAACAGCAGGAGCAAAGCCCTAGAGAAGCGATTTCCAAGCGTTTTCAGCTCATGGTACCCATACACTAATTCCTAACGTCCTGTGGCACACAAAAATAGAAACTTTTTTGCCGATCTGACCTTCCCCACCCCCCCACCAAGAAAGTATCATTTTGATTCACTCACTCACAGCGGACAGCTATTGTTGTGTTGGCTGTTGTCATTCTTTTTTAAATTGACAATCGAAGGGAAAAGAGGTCAGTGCCCCTGACTAAATAGTCAGATGTTAAATGTTTTAAAAATCCTTGGGGCACACTGGCTGAAAATCGCTGCCCTAGAGACAGTCAGAAACTCGCTCCCAAAGGAGACCAGCTGGGAGAGAGAGAAGCAGGGAATAGTTTCGGGCAGGTGAGGAGGGGCCAGCCAAGGAGAGCCGTGAAAAGACAGGCTGGGCAATGGCTGGACACAACGTGGTATCAATGCCCTGGCCTGATCACCTGGCCCCTAAGGGCTCCCGTCCTCTCCTACAAGTTATCCGGAACCACCCTAGTCTCCGGCCCTCACTCTGGCCTAGTGTTCAAGTTCTTCCACGAACTAGCCCAATCGATCCTTCCTCTTATCCTCTTCCCATATGAATCCTTCGCTGCAAGGAGGCCGGTCTATTCACTAACTCCCTAAGATCACTGGACCTGATTCCTCTTTTCCTATCTCAGTCTTACTCACCCTTTAACAAGCCCTACTACCTCTTTTAGGCCTTCCTGACCACTTGGCCTATAATGACCCCCATCTCTCCTTCCTCTTGATTCTACAGCACGCAGCCTTGTCGAATAAATTACCTCTTTGCAGGTAAAGTCTCAGCACCCGGCATAAAGCTGACTGCTCGGGGGCTAAATGTGTCTTCTACCACACTTTCCCCCACCACATGGAACAGCATCTTGACATTTAATAAGCAAGCAAACACTCAACTCTTTTTTTTTTTTTACTTCCTATATTAAGTTTGGCATTAGCATAAAGGAAGGATGGGGGAGGCGGGTACTTCTCAAGTCGGAGACCAGCTAAGAAGCTGTTGCAATAATCCAGATGTGAAGCAAAGAGGGCCCGAACCGGGGAACAAAGAGAAAACGGGCAAATATGAGCCACAACAAAAATGTTGCCTGCAAAAACTCAGAGGGATGTGCTTGACCACTCCTAGGAACAAAAGCAAGGGGTGGACTGCGCGTCAGGTAAGGTTTAGAAACGCTTCCTGGAATCATTTTAAAGCCTGTCTGAAACCTACCGTATGAAGTGGCCAAAAAGTCCCCATTTGCAAAAAGTCTTCAGTGAAACTGCCCAATATGCTGAACCAGGGACAGCCCTTCCAATTCCAGACATGCACGGGGTGGCAGAGTCGGAAGGGTCTGCCGGGGCTCATCTAAAACCCTCACTGCCCAGAGGGGGAAACTGAGGCCCGGCACGGAAGAGGCTTGCGGAAAGCCTCAAGACGGCGACCCCCAGACTGATCGCCCTAAAGCACAGCCGCCAAGCCCAGAAGAAGCCTGTCTGCAGCCCCAGCCCAGCCCTCGGTAATGGCAGGACCGGCTGAGGGCGAAAGTGACCATGGAGACGTCTCGGGCCAAGCGCGACGCGCCGCCCGGGGAAAGGCGGAGGCTGGGGGCAAGAGCAGCGCCAACCCCGCGGCCCGGCCCGGTTACCCAAGGTTTCCATCTACCCGGCCGCCTCGTACAAAGGGGTAGCGCCCTCGAGGGCGAAGGGCCCGGAAGCGGGGGATCCCCGGACGCCCGGGCGGCGGCTGGAGAGCCCAGGGCAGCTGGCAGCGCGCGATCCCTCGGCCCCTGGACTCCGGGCGCGCACCGTGGGCCCCTCGGGGGCGCGCGCCTGGCCCAGCAGGTGCCCGGGCCTCCCGACCCCGCCCGGCCTCGGCTCGAGCCCGCGCCGCCCTCCCGCCCACCCGCCGGGCGGACCAGGCGCGGAGGCTCCCGCCCCGCCGCGCCCACGGGAGCCGGTCAGCGGCCGGGCACCGTCCCCAGCCCCGCCCGCTCTGACGAGCTGCGCCCGCCGCCCGCCGTCCCCGGCCGGCACGCCTCACCTGCCGCGAGCGCCGCGCTCACATCGCCCGCCCGCGGCGCTCCCTCCGCCGCCGCCGCCGCCGCCGGCGCCAGGCCCGTCCCCGCCGCTCCGGCAGCCGCCCAGCCCGCGCCCCCCGCCCCCGGAAGCGCTTCCCGGGCCCGCCCCCTCGGCGCGGGCGCTTCCGGGCAGGCGCGGACCGAGAAGGAGGGGCGGCGGTGAGGCCCTCTCGCAGGGAGTCCGCGCCCCCAATTGCGCCCCGCGCCCGTCCCGGAGCCTCGCCGCGGAGGCCTGGGAGCGCGGCAGCCTCGGCCCCGGCTCCGCGAGGGAGCGGCGGCGCCCAGCGCGCCTCACCGCCGCCCGCCGCTCCTCGGCGCCCCCTGCTGGCGGGAGGCGGGCTCGGCGGCGGAACGCTCTCGGTGCTCCCGGGGTGCAATGGGTGGGAGGTCAGGACCCTAGACGCCCCATCTCCAGGGGCCCGTGCCCACCCCCGGTTCAGCCCTCCTCTCCCGAGATCGTGGCTGCACGGCCTTGGGGGTGCCTGCCGCTCACCCGAGCTGCGCCTGGCGGGGCAGCTGGAGGCTGTGGGGTGCAGTGGTTTGGAGCGCGGGCCTGGGGACCTGCCATATCCGGTTACTTAATGTGAGACCTTGGGCAGATTTCCTCTCCTTCAAAATGGAGATAAATATTACGAAGTTGAGGTTATAAAGCCCCTGTCACAGAGCAGGTCTCAAAAAATGTGCATTGCCAGATTCCTGGAGGCACTCCAACCTTGACCCTGGAGTGGGCGTGGGAGCCTTGCCCAACATTGTACTCTCCGCTTCGGGTGAACTTACAACATCCTTTAAAGGGCCTCCCTTTCCATTTTGGTGGACTCCTCGGTAGTTGGCAGAGATCGGTTGTCCCTTTTCTGACTTTGTAATAAAAGTAAACTAGGAGCATGAACACTGTTGAACCTCAGAGGGAAGGCAGGAGGGGGGTAGGTGGAAAGAGATCAACCAATGGACTTGTATGCATATATGCATAACACGTGGACCTGTGGACACAGATAATGGGTGTGAGGGCTTGGGGGGAAGGGGAGGACGGGAGTGGGCTGGAAGAGGTTTAGTGGGTGGGGGGAAGGAGGACCTATGTAATACATTCAACAATAAAGATTTTTATTAAAAAGTAATCTAGGAGGCCTAACCGGTTTGGCTCAGTGGATAGAGCGTCGGCCTGCGGACTGAAAGGTCCCAGGTTCGATTCCGGTCAAGGGCATGTATCTTGGTTGTGGGCGCATCCCCAGTAGGGGGTGTGCAGGAGGCAGCTGATCCATGTTTCTCTCTCATTGATGTTTCTAACTCTCTATCCCTCTCCCTTCCTCTCTGTAAAAAATCAATAAAATATATATATATTTTTTAAAAGTAAACTAGGAGTCAGACACTAGCTCTTCTTCAAGATACAAAGCTGACTTCCTGATGCTACTTCATCCTTTGCAAGCAGGAACCCTCTCTCCAGGATCCATTCGGTAGCCATCTTCTAATACGTTACCCTTTGTTAAACACTGCACTTCATAAACATGACCTCCTTTAATACACAACCCAGGAGGTAGTCATCTATTATTTACCCCCCATTTTATCCAAAAGGGAACGGGTTCAGAGAGGGTAAGTGACATATCTGAAGTCACACAGCTACATGTCAGACTTCAGATGAGCTCCCTTGTCTCTCTGACTCCAGAGAGGAATTTCTTATGGCAACAGAATATTCTGAACACAGAATTTTAAGTAACCGGTTTCTAACTGCAGGCACCTGCGCAGAGAGTCTTACTCTACTATTCCTCTTGAGCTGTTTCCTTGAGATCTGTCCCCAAGAGTAAGATCAGTGAACCCAAGGGCACAGGAATGCATCATCTTGTCAAGCCAGGTTTCCTCAGGACCACTGGGCTGATTCACGTGTCCCCGAGTGAGGTCCTGTGTCCCCTGCAGACCAGAGGGAGGCCTCATCATTTTAACTGATTTTTGCTAAATTTGTTACTATGAGTTGGGGTCTTCCTGGCTGTAATACAGTACTTGCGTGTCGTTAAGGACTATGCAGACTAGTATGTTCCTACGTATTTAACCTTTGTGCCAAGTGTCTCAAAGTTATTGGCCATCTGTCCATTGGACACTTGTTATTTCCCTTCTAGATTTACATTTATTCCCCTACCTAATTGGGCCATTAAACTCATATCTTTTCCAGGCCTCTGTCCTTGCTGTTGTTGAGCTGATTATAATCTCTTATCAATTTATTTTAGTTAGAAAATTGTCACTTCTTCACAATTGGAAACTTAAAGACCTAAAGTAACCACAAAGGATGGTCTGAAATTAAAACTTTAACTAAAAGCAATTATGGTGGGTAGTCATGTCCTAGGCCGGTATATTCCCTGACAAGGTCAATTTTTACCTTAACTGAGCCTATTGTCTTTTTGCATCTAAGATAACATACCTATGAAATGTCAGAGTAACTTGTAACTTCCCTCCCCCTCCACACACACACACACACACACACCCAAATGTGCCAGGATGAGACCACAAACCCCTTCATTATTATTGTTATCATGTTAGTTGTTGACTGTTAACTATCCTGTACCTACTTAAGTAATGTGTCTATCTATCATTTTACTTTTTTTAAAAAAAGTTTATAGTTTATTAATCCTCTCATGAAAAATCTGCACAACCATCACAGATAAAGTCACCGAAGAATCTTTACTCCTTCCTTTTGCCAGCACCAACACTGGCCTTTGCAGTGCCCCTGACTTTCTTCATTCTGTTCTTGCGTTCCTTTCTCTGTTTTCTTGAGGTCTTCTTCTCCTCATATAGGCCATGTCTTGCCAGTCTGGTTGGGTTCATTTTTCTTTGCGTCATCCAAGGAATCATAAATCATGCCAAAGCCAGTGGTCTTGCCACCACCCAAGTGGGTTCTGAATCCAAACACAAAGATGACATCAGGTGTGGTCTTATACATTTTGGCTAGTTTTTCCCGAATTTCTGTCTTGGGTCCTGTTGCTTTCCCAGGGTGAAGGGCATCAATGACCATTTGCTTCCGCTGAAGTCGCCTGTTGGTCATGAACTTCCTGGTCCGGATGGTTACCGTGTCATTCATGATGAAGAATGATCTTCAAGCAGCCAGGGAGGAAAAGAGCTATCATTTTACTTTTTATCCAATCCCAGAGGTTTCTCTGCTTTGCTTTCTCCCACCTCCCTAACCTATCACCAATGGATATCTGTAACCCACCTACGTCTCCTCCTTTGATTGAAATGTATAAAAAAAGTTAAAAAAAAAAAAAAAAAACCAAACAAGCCTGCCATTCTCCAGAGCATTATCCCAATCCCTTGAGATTCTACTTCCTGGAAATTGTCAACAGTTTGGCTCAAATAAACTCACAAAAATTCTTTACAGGTTTTAATGTTTTTATGTTAACAATCCCAGCACAAGCAGAAGGCAGCCAATTTGGTGTGTCTCACATCAATGTTTCTCTCCCTCTCCCTTGCCCCACCTCATTCTCTCTCTAAAAAAAAAAAAGGAAAAGATATCCTCAGGTGAGGATTATAAACTAGTAATTATTATTATTATTCTTGGTCAGCAAGAAAGCAAAAGAGAAAGAATGGCTTTGAGAGCCCCCACCGTTTTCCATGAGGCCTTTTCTCACTTCCTGGAGAAATGGCTTGCTCTCTCCTCTCCCCTGTCTCACCTGTGCAGCTTCTGGATGGGCCTGCGCCCTGCTGACCCCCACCGGGCCCAGATGCTGCCTCTGGCGTCCTCCCTGCCTTCATTTTCTTCCTGATCTGCCCTCTCCTGGTTCCCTGCTGATCCTACTACACTACCCCTGTAACTGACGGCTGGCACTCTCTACTTCTCCTTTGTATTAACCACAGTGGGAATTACTTACTTGTACAGTTATGAGTTTAATATCTGTGTCCCCCACCACTAGCTTGTAAAGTCTGTGAGGATGAGACCTTGTCTGACTTCTGTCTGGCTGTTTCTCCAATGCTTGGTACTCAATAAAAATTAGTTGAATTAATAGATAATGAGTGGTTGCCTGTTTTTGCTTCTGAGTTCCTTGAGGGCAGGGCCTGTTTAATTACCTCGGCACCCTGCGGAGAACCTGGTACTGAATGGGCAGCAATAAGTATTTGCTGAGTGAAACAAAGAATGAATAAATGAACTGAGAGAATGAACCCCCATTTGTCTTCCCCTTTTACCTTCATCATGCCTCACCACCCGATCCCCTTCTGATAAATGGCCACCTGGTCTTGACCAGCCCCTATCTTTAGCTTCCCTTGATCCATAAGGACGACAGGTGAGAGGAGAAAGGCCTTCCAGATGTGTAAGGAGTTCTCATTGGAAAAATAAGGTTTTCAGGACTTTGTATGGGGCCTCTCTATGCCAGCTCTTGCAAAGGACACACCTACTGGTCAGAAAGGGTGGCCACACTCCAGGAGAGGGCATATGAATACAGACAGGACCACTTTTTTTGTGATCCTATATTCATCAAAGCCATTGATTGCCAAGTTTCATACTCGCCCTTCCACATACTGTGGTAGGCGGTGTTGTATTCTGGTTAAGAGGATGGAGAAGTCCTTAGAGTTGCTTTGGGTGACCACTTAATATTTTTACTTTTTCTTACTCATCTGAAAATGGGACCTGATATTACTGAATTTCCTTTTGAAATAAAGGATGTATTCCTGTTCCCATTTAAACATTCCTGGGATCAGAAAACATCTTACAATCAATGACTATATTTAATCTGTTTGTGTTTTTTTAAAATATATTTTATTGATTTTTTACAGAGAGGAAGTGAGGGGAATAGAGTTAGAAACATCGATCAGCTGCCTCCTGCACACCTGCTACTGGGGATGTGCCTGCAACCAAGGTACATGCCCTTGACTGGAATCGAAACTGGGGCCCTTCAGTCCGCAGGCCGACGCTCTATCCACTGAGCCAAACCGGTCAGGGCTGGTTGTGTTTTTTTGCCCCCAAACACAGTCGGTAAATCCAGAGTATATCTCAGAATCAATGTCACTCTTGAAGGCTATGTCTTAAGTTGGATATTTTCTCACAGGCAAATGTCTGACTCCAGTCAGTAAAGTGAAGACATCTGCAAAGACCTCGCCTGGTTTAAAAAGGTGACTGTGCTCTCCGTGTTACAAACCAGGCATAAACCTGCCGGGCACGGCGTGGATTTCAATGGAGGGCGCACACTGCACGGGAAGGGCATTCACGCCGCCACATGTGTTTAATGTAAAGCCATCCTGTCCGTCAAACATCGGACGGACCAGAAACATTGCTCGCCTTCCTGCAGAAGTCAGAGGGCTTTGCAGGATGACTTTATGACCAAGACTCTTTAAAAAAGGTGCCTGGGGAGATGGAACCTTTCCCTCTAAGTAAATTTTTCTAGAGCAAATAGTTCGTTTGACTTTAGAGATGACTTCAGCTCTTTCTTGAGCTGAGAGATGTTTAAAATTAAGTCATGGCATCTGATTGTTTGAAAGCCTCACTAAGATTTCAAATATGAGGATCTGAAGAGGAGGTGTCTCTTTAATCCCTTTTTGTCCTTCTGCTTGTCCTTTAGTCCTTCCCTCCTCACAAGAGAATCGGAACAGAGGGGAGCCCTTTGGGAACAGAGCCCTGTGGGATGGTCCCAGGCGTTGTGGAGGAAGGAGCAGAATCTATCTTTATTTATTTTTCTTTTCTTTTTTAAAAATATTTTTTAAATTTATTTTAGAGAGGAAGGGAGAGGGAGAGAGAAAGAGAAACATCAATGATGAGAGAAAATCATTGATCGGCTGCCTTCTGCATGCCCCCTACTGGGGATTGAACCTGCAACCCTGGCATGTGCCCTGACCAGGAACTGAACCATTCATAGGTCGATGCTCAGCCACTGAGCCATGCCAGCTGGGCTGTTTCTTTTTCTTTTAATCAACTTTATGTAATAAGGCATAATGAGTTTTTTAAAAAAAATATGTTTTTATTGATTTCAGAGAGAGAAAGGGAATGGGACAGAGAGATAGAAACATCAATAATAAGAGAGAATCATCGATCGGGCTGCACACCCCCTATTGGGGATCGAGCCTACAACCTGGGCATGTGCCCTGACTGGGAATCGAACCATGACTTCCTGATTCATGGGTCGATGCTCAACAACTGAGCCACACTGGCCGGGCCATAATGCGTTTTGACCAGTGTAAACATTTGGGAACTGCCAGCATGACCTTTGCTGTTTGGACTACTGCTGGGCATGGGGAAGTGCTCAGAAGCTGATTTTTCGATCCTGCTTCCTAGAAACCTTGTGCATCTCACGTTGCTTGTTCACACAGTAGACAACAGTGACTGAGGGGGTCCCGACAGGGGAGGTAAGACCTGCTGGGCAGCAAGCACACAGTGCTTGAGAGACCGCTGTCATGATAGTATGGCTGCATTTTTATTCACTTAACACATATTTATTGAGTGCTAATTAAGTGCCGAACATTGCTCTAGGTGCTGGGGATATAGACATGGACAGGAAAAAAAGAAGTCTGTGCCTTCTGAACTGTACGTGCTATTAGGGAAAGAGAGGCATAAACTACAAAACATACACCATGTAAGACGGGGAGAAGGGCTATGGCAAAATAAACAGGGACTGGGGAAGGGGAGAGTTCTGAACATACCGTCCTGCTCTATCAAACACGAGGATGCTCACAGCTGCAGGGTGAGGAGGGGCTCATGGCACCGGCCTTCCTGACTTTAATCTTCCTCCCTGCTGACACCGAGCCGGGGTTTGCCTGAGCCCTGTGTACCTGCCCGCTCTGATCAGTGCTCTTCTGCTGGGTTCCTCCAGGATCTGCTCCTCCCTAGCTCCTGTGTCCCCTTTGTCCCTGGTCTCAGCGCTGTCGTCCTGTCCACCATCTCTGGCCCAGAGTTGGGCTGGCATTGCTCCCACCATTACTAGACATTCTTTCACTGCATTTCCAAGATTGGGCCACATGGTAAAAGCCATGAACCTCGGTTTTCTCATAAAACGGGCTTGGTCATAGTGCCTGCCCCGGATGGTTGTTATGAGAATCCTATGGGATAACAGGTGAAGTGGTTTTCAGAGCCTGGCACTTGGAGGGTGCTGAAGCCATAGGAGCTGAGCTGTTAACACGTGAGGCACTGAGCTGATGGAAGGATGTGAGGACAGCGCAGTGTGCACCTGGCTTTCTCTCTCCCTTCCCTCCCCCCACCCCACACTGTCATTCTGGCTTCCCTTTCATCAGGGGGCTTAACTCCATGGAATCTTTGCCTCTGGCCATTTACTGAGAAAAACTCTTCAACTGATCTGCCGCCTCCCTCCTTGCCCCCACCCTCATTGCCTGGAGAACAGCCTCCGTTCAAAGGGGATGATGCCTTTCTTGTCAGTCAGGACTCCAGAAGACGCGGGTATCTGGGCCCTTTCTGTATTCCTAGTGCCCTGGTTTGGAAGGCACTGTTTTTCTCCTCTCTGAAAACAAGCAGCCTTTCAGAACACCCGGGCGCCCAGGCTACGCTAGTCTAGGGTGCCCCTCTGTGCTAAGAGAGCCTCAGTGTCTCGGCATGGACCCTTCTCCTGGCTGGAACCAGAGCACCTTCCTTACTTCCCAACTGGGAAGCCTGCCTCGGCGGACAATCGACACTGTAACACTTATTTTTTAACTTGGCCCCCCCTTCCCCGTGTTCTCCCGAGACATTCAGACAAGGGGGGAACCTCTACCACTCCCCTCTTCCCTTGAGCTTCTGCTTGCGTCTTTGTCCTTGAGCTCCCAGGGTTTTGACAGAGTTAGACATGCTCATCAGCTCTGGCTTCTTGGGCAGACCTTCCAGCCCTGAAGTCTGTCCAGGGGAGGCTGAACTTCCGGTCAGGCGACAAACGGAGAGCAGCGTCCATGGTCAGAGCTCACTGAACAAAGTTCAGATGCTTAACCTTCTGCACTTTGGCTTCCTCGTCGGTAAAGTGGAGATGATAAGAAGCGCTCCCATCCCGAAGGGCTGTTGGGAGGAGTGCGATGAGATCATGACTGTGAGGCACTTTTCCAAGGGCCTCAGGTATGATAATTTCACAAAACCAGGAGGTTTCTCTCTCCCGGCCGGCCAGCTACCCGGGAGCCGTCGCACTGAGCCCTGGGCATTCGCGGACTCGTCGGTCAGGGTTAAGCAGCCTGACACAGGGACCTTATCTAGCTCTCTCACAATTCTTAGAAGTCACCAGCACTTCCTGTTGTCAGGGCTTCCTGTGACTTGACTCTTGTTCCTTACTGTGGTCCCTGTGCACAGCACGAAGCTGGGCACAAGGCAAGTGCTCAATAAATGTTTTAAAACAAGGAACAGAAAAACGGCAGGAAGTGGCACTGCAGATAAAGGGTGTGTGTGTGGGGTGGCTGCTGAAGTGGGCATCACCTGCCCGTTAGAGATTAAAAAAACAAACCAAAAGACAGAGGCAAAGATAAAGAGCTTTCCCGAGACACTGAGGAAAGTAGACTGGCTTTAGAGATGTTAGACTTGGAAACACTGTGCTGTACTCTCCACCCCCAGGAGCTCTGTCAGGCAGGAAACGCGGGGAACATCCTATCCGGCCCGCTGGCTATAGAAGGCCCAGAAATCACTTGGTCTGGCGCTGCTAAGGCATTGGGGGTGGGGTGGGGGGGTTCATTAGGGGTTTGACCAAATACAGCAGGCTAATTTTTAAGTTGAGAATTTTGTATGGCCCACGAATGGTGTTACACATATCCAAATGACCCCTGGCAGAACAGAGGTTCCCCCACCCTGACATTAAACCAAAGAACATCTAAGAGACAACCATGAGTAGCAAAAGGTTTCGTGTGTTTTTTTAAAAAATATATATATTTTTATTGATTTCAGAGAAGAAGGGAGGAGAGAGACATAAAAAAAATAAAAATAAAAAAATAAAATAAAACAAGGAACAAAGAAAGGACTAGAAGCAGTCAGGCTCCAGTTGGCTCCACTACCATGAGATGGCTCAGAACCAGGGACTAGAGACTCACGGAGCCTCCTGAGGGGGCAGCGCTCCAGCCGCCCTGCCTGCAGGAAGACCCACCCCTGCCAGGCCAGCCCTCCCCGGTCCTCACTCCAACCTCCTCTCGAAACTGCTGCCAACTGCCTCTCCACAGAGCTGAGACACAGGCGGTTTGCCTCTAAGAATGAACAACAGCAACGTCCCAGGTGCTAAGGGCAGTGTGTAACTGCCATTATCCTCTCCCCACGGGTGAGTCCATGGTCACCTCGAACATTCCTTTCAATAAAATGTGTGGAGCACTTCCTTAAGTTTTGCTGAGACTTCAGCCTCTAGGTCTCTCTCCAGTTAAACATCCTCAGCAGAAAGGCCACCTTGAATTCTAAAGCCACAAAGACAGTTTCAGGAAACCTAGAAACTCAGCAGAAAGAATTGGAGGCAAACCGACAAGCAAGGCCCTTTCCTTACGCAATAGAATTCCAGCTGTATTGTTGGCTGAGGAATCTCCCCTAGCACCCACCGTTTCCCTTGCTGTGTCTCACTCCTGCAGGTGGGAATGCTGCTTCTAGCAGGATGAGGGGATACACGGGCAGCTCACTCGGCTCCGCGGCGGTCTGCTGTGGAGGCTGGTACTCTGCTGGAGTTTAGCTGCAATTTGGGGGACCGTCCCATTTAAAGAGCAAGTGAATTAAAATCGAGCACGGGGAGCTACAATCACACACAACAACATGGAGGAAGCCTAGAAACCATAACATTGAGCGAAAGCAGACAGACACAAGGGCATGCACTGTATGACCCCGTTTATGTCAAGTTCAAAGACGGGCAAAACTGATCTATGGTGCTACTAGTCAGGACAGGTTCCTCTTGGAAAGAGGAATGGGGGCAATTTTGAGCCCCATCTTTATTATCTGGGTACTGGTGACACTGGTATGTTCATTTTGTGAAAATTCATTGAACTGCACATTTGTAATCTGTGCTCTTTTATGCCTGGTCATACTCCAGTTACAAAAAAGCAAGTGCACGTGGCCAGCAGGAGCTCCTGGGGCCCAGGGCTGAATCACACAGTGACCATGCAAGGCTCTGTGTAAATTTCTTTAAGTTTAAACTAACTCTAAGAGAGACAAAGGAATAGCGTACCCTGCCCAGCTTTCTTGTGTCCACAGGGGTCATTCGATTCTATCCAGAGAAAGCTTTCCTTTCCTCGTGAGCAGGGGAGGGACTCTCACCCAGGGCACAAGCTCTGTCTCATGACCTCCGACGGTGGCTGCTAGCAAGCACAGCTGCTGACGGGAGAAAACCTTTTAAGAACATCTCACAATTTCCCCTGGAGCAGGTAAGAGTCATATCTGGGGAGGGGCTCCCAACAGCAGATTCCTCGCTGCCCTTCCATCTTGCCTAGTTTCACCCCGAGCGCTACTCTGATCACAGGACAAGCTGCCGCCCAGGTATTCTGCAGAAAGCCACGGTGACATTCATCCTGCCCAAGGCAGGGGCTCTTTGGGGTCTGGATTTCTGAAAGGGGCCACTTCTGACTGATAAGACTACTCAGAGAATTAGAAGACACTTTTTAAAGTCGGCCAGGGTGTGACTTGTATATGATGTGGTTTGAGACCAGCTCTCAGTTGCTGATGGCACGCACCAGGCTGTGACAGCTGCGCACAGGACGGTGGGGGTGCAGCAGGGCCCTCCCAGTGAGTCGGCACATTTCAGTCCCGAAGGGGAGAGCAACTTGAGTGCGACAGAGCGGACTTTCAATACCCAGTAATTCCTACAGCAGTTCCTGGGTGGCTGTTTACACCATAAATCTACATTTGCTGGGTGACTGAATTCACAAGAGGGACTACAACCAATAATGGAACATACATTTTCAGCTCTCACCTTTCCCCTGCCAAGCCCAAGCCTTCCTAAGGACTGTGGGAGACCGTTCTGACTTCAGCTGAACAACCTGTGGGATGTCAGGCTGCGTGCTATAAGGAACACAGATGTGTAATGAACACAGACACAACAGGCCTTTCCACCCTCTGGTCCTCACAGAGCTTAGCGATGTACACACAGATGATGCCTGCATGAGTGACACTGCCTCAGCTCCACGGGGCTCCCGAAGGACACGTGACACTGAGATGGGAAGAGCAGCGAAAGCTTCTGAGAGGAGTTGGCTTTAGAAATGGACTTTATTTTGGGCAGGACTAAGGGACAGGATTCTGGCAGGAGGAGGACAAAGTGGGCACCTTCCGCAGAGGGAACATCAGTAATGCTCATGGGTATAGGGAAGTTGAGGGCAGGTTCAAGGAATATGGGATTGGGCTGGAGAGAAGTGATGGAAGAGAGAAACAGTGAGAATAAAAGGAAAGGACGCCTAAGCCTAAAGGGTCTGGGCCTATTTGGTAGGATTTGGGGACCCCCTGGAGGTTTCAGAGCAGCTTGGTGACATGCTGAGGAGTGAGGTTGACGGAGGTGTGCAGGATGAGGGTCACCAGGCTGGCTCAGCAATGTAGGTAAGAGATAATGAGGATGGGGCGGTGACAGCCACCTCCAAGCCTTTAAAGAACTGCACTCAACTGAGTGTGTGGGGGTGGGGTTCTTGAGATTCCCTGCCCGCTGCCCTCTGTCATGACCTTCATGGAGAGAAGAGGGTGAGCAGTACCCTTTTTGAGGACATTAGTGGAACAAGTTTTGACTTACATGAAAGGAACTGCTAGTTGGAATTTGGCTGGCATGCACGCGTGCCAGAGGCAAAAATCCCATTGAAGAAAATCAAGTTTAGAAGGAGCGCCTGCAGTTCTTGTTCTCAGACTACTGTACCTGGGCTAACAACCCCTCTATTAGGCTACCAGGAGTTTTTAGTATTGCCCGAGTCCAGCCGTGGGCAAACTACGGCCCGCGGGCCGGATCCGGCCCATCTGAAATGAATAAAACTAAAAAAAAAAAAAGACCGTACCCTTTTATGTAATGATGTTTACTTTGAATTTATATTAGTTCACACAAACACTCCATCCATGCTTTTGTTCCGGCCCTCCGGTCCAGTTTAAGAACCCATTGTGGCCCTCGAGTCAAAAAGTTTGCCCACCCCTGGTCTAGTACATCACCGACTTTGAACTTGGCCTACCTGGGCTCATGGCAGCTCCTCCCTCCAGGCATGGTCCACACCCAGGGAACCACACTGGCAAGCCTAGTATTTGTCACTCAGCCCATGTAGGGAATGCAGCACAAACAACATGTCTTGGGTCATTTCATTCTATCGGGTTAATCTTCCCGACCGCTCTGATTATCGCCTGTGAAATCACGTCCACACTCTTCAGTCTGGGATGTGTGGCCCTACGTGACCTGGGGCAGCACCACAGCGTAATTGTCACGCGCCTGGGGTTCAGCGTCAGATGACCTAGTTTGGAATTCCGGCTCTGCCACTTAACCTCTCTGAGCCTTAGTTTTTCCTTACCTTCCCAGCCAGGATGTAGTAAAGATCTAGAGATATCATATGTAAAGAATGTAGCAGAGTCCAGCGTGCAGTAAACGCTCAGTAGTTGACATCCGTTACCATAGTAACAACTTGGCCCCCAAGCTGTATACACTTTCCTACTGTATTCCCACAGCTCCTTACATATTTCCCCACCTCCAGGCTTTTCTTAATACTTTTCTTCTGGGTAAGGTTTGCCTCTTCTTAACCCAAAGTTTCAAAGGTCAGATGCTAACCTGGGCCCTGCTCAGATGCTCACACACTAGAAGGCTTCCACATGCCCCTCGCCACCCTGTGCGAGTCTGTGGTGCTTCTTGTTAGCATCAGAGCAGGCCCAGTCTTATCTGCTTCTAGCATGTGATCTCCAGGAGAGCAGGGATTTTTGTGTTATTTATTGCCTCTCCTCAGCATGTAGAACAGCACGTACTGTTAGGCTCTTACTTCTTTTTTAGAGTCCTCGCCCAAGGATATGGTATGTTTTTATTGATTTTAGAGAGGAGGGAGAAAGCGAGAGAGAAACATCGATGTGAGAGAGAAGTATCAATCAGTTGCTTCCGTACACACCCTGACTGGAGATCAAACCTGCAACCTAGGTATGTGCCCGGATTGGGAATCAAACCCGCAATCTTTTCGGTGCATGGGATAATTCTCCAACCAATTGAGCCACCCAGCCAGGGTTTACATTTAGTATTTTTTAAAATTTTTACTTATTGATTTGAGAGAGAGAAACATCAATTTGTTGTTCCATTTATGTATGCATTCATTGGTTGGTTCCTACATGTGTCCTGACTGGGAATCGAACCAGCAACTTTTTGCTGCACAGGACGACACCCAACCAACTGAGCCACATTGACCAGGACTTACTTTTTTTTAAAAAAGCATGACTCTGTCTACTAGATAATACGCTCTTTGAGGGCCTGTTACTGATTTGTTCTATAGTTTCTATTGTGTCCTTGTGAATTCAACGTCCTGAACTATGGACGAATGACAAGAAAAGGGTTCTACTCAAAAAAGGGGAGTGGGAAAATCCTCGGAGGCAGAAATAGGAACCATTGATGGGGAAGTTTCACCCCCTTTTACCCTCAGAATGGCAGTGATGATTAACAGAAAACCCAGGAGAGCAGGTAAGGGTAGCTCTATAGCTATTACAGGAAATGGCTGTAACTTGGGTCATGGCCTACAGGTGAATTAAGCTCAGTGGCTTAGATCACATTCACAGCTAAGAATGTCCTGATTACCAACCACAGTTAGGTCTGTTTGAGAAGTGTTCTCTTAAAGCTGATGGTTAAATCTTTTTTTTTTTTTAAATGTATATATATATATATATTTTTAAATATATTTTATTGATTTTTCACAGAGAGGAAGGGAGAGAGATAGAAAGTTAGAAACATCGACGAGAGAGAAACATCGATCAGCTGCCTCCTGCACATCTCCCACTGGGGATGTGCCCGCAACCCAGGCACATGCCCTTGACCGGAATCGAACCTGGGACCCCCCAGTCCGCAGGCCAACGCTCTATCCACTGAGCCAAACCGGTTTCGGCGGTTAAATCTTATTTACAGGTCTAGATTCATAAGGTTTAGCTACTTATATGACACAGACAGCAAAGGACCTATCCCGAACAGAAGTGTTTTTCACTACCTCTGAAGACAGCCAATCACCAGCCCAGGGCCAGAGCTGGTGGTCAATAAATAGTCGGTAAATAAATGAGAGAATGAATGGGCCAGGGGATATAAAGCTACTTTTTAAGATTTCCACACATGTGTGCACTAATACTTTTCAACTATATACTTTTTGAAGAATAAATATAATGCATTTAAGCATTACTGAATCCATAATAGTATTTTGTGATTTTGAATTTTTCTTGGTCAACTATTGTCATGTTGTTTTTTCTTTTTTGGGGGGCGGGGGGAGGAGGTTCTGCAAAATTTTCTAATATTTGAAAATGATCCTTCTACTTGAAAAGTAGAAACATTTGCCCTAAGATGCTTCTGAAACCACTTCCAGCAGAACCGCTAACACCTTCTTGGCAGAGTCGCCTGTGTGAGCCACAAGCTCACGCTGCCCTTTCTATTTCAGATGGTCAAAAAAGCCACACACCGTGCTCCCTCAGAGCGGGCACGAGAAACAAACTGTTGCTGTTGCATGCAGTCCCCCCAGTTGTCTCGCCCAGGTTCTGTTTGCCCACTACAACATTCTACTGTTTCCTAAGGCTCAGATCAATCACTGTTTGAATGCCGTCCAAAGCAACTTTTGGTCCTTAATCAATTGCCACAAATTTTAGTATCAGATGAAACACCAAATAACATGTAGCCATCTGTTTTAGATTGTGCCAAAATGTCACTGAAAATATGACGTCTTCTAGAACAAGCTAGAGAGGGGTTCCAAAGGCCAAGGGCTTATCTGAGCCCCTTGACCACTGCTCTGGAATTTATCTCAGGGTCTTGGCACCAGCAGCACCTGCTTATCTCTGGGTTGGTGGACCCCAACCAGCTTCTAGAAGAAATTAACAACAACAAAAAGAGTCACTTTTCTTCACTATAGGTCTAATCCAGCCGCGGGCAAGCTTACGGCCCGCGGGCCGGCTTCGGCCCGTTTGAAATGAATAAAACAAACAAAAAAAAAGAGACCGTACCCTTTTATGTAATGATGTTTACTTTGAATTTATATTAGTTCACACAAACACTCCATCCATGCTTTTGTTCCGGCCCTCCGGTCCAGTTTAAGAACCCATTGTGGCCCTCAAGTCAAAAAGTTTGCCCACCCCTGGTCTAATCCTATATGATAAAAGGCTAACATGCAAATAAACCGAACGGGGGAACTACTGGTCGAACGACTGGCCGCTATGATGGGCACTGACCACCAGGGGACAGATGTTCAATGCAGGAGCTGCCCCCTGGTGGTCAGTGTGCTCCCACAGGGGGAGCGCCACTCAGCCAGAAGCCGGGCTCATGGCTGTGAGCGCAGTGGCGGTGGCGGGAGCCTCTCCCGTCTCCGCAGCAGTGCTAAGGATGTCCGACTGCCGGCTTAGGGGAGTGGGCCTAATTCATCAGTTGGACATCCCCTGAGGGCTCCCAGACTGTGAGAGGGCGCAGGCTGGGCTGAGGGACACCCTCCCTCCGCCAGTGCACGAATTTCGTGCACTGGGCCTCTAGTATATTTCATAAGGAGTATAGCAATTCAGTTTATCTGCTACTAACGCAAGTTGCCAACTCTAAGTTATTCTACTGACATGTTGGCTGAGCCAGACAGACATGGCTTTTCTCTAGTAGATATCATTATTTGATAAATCCCACTGCCCTCTTCTGCCTGACTTTACCTAAATCCAGTATTACAGCTAAGCACCTACTCAGATATAGAATCTGTCATTCAGGTTAGGAAAGAGGACGTATGCTTATCTTAGAATTCTCAGCTAACGGGCAAGTTCAGCAATACGTAGGTGACACTCAGCCGGAAGAGGGCACTTCCTAAGATTGCTAGGTGCCCGCACTTCCTAAAGGTCTTTGATGAAGCAAACAGTCCATGACTGTAATTGGTGGGTAAGGACCGAACAGTAAAATTTGCATTCATTCTTTTAAAATTCAGCAGTGTTTACTGACTATGTTCAGGACTGTGCCTGGAACAGCCACTTAGAGACACGATTCCTATTTCCAAGGAGATTGCTGTCTCACAGGGTGTGTGTGTGTGTGTGTGTGTGTGTGTGTGTGTGTGTGTGTGTGTGTGAAGAATGCATGATATATATGAAGTTACAATACAGTGACAAATGCTACAGCAAAACTAAGTTCAAAATGAAATGGTGCCACTGAGAGAGGTGTGAATAACTATCAGGTGTGCTCAGGGAAGGCATTAAGAGATTATTTTTGCAGGAGTTTTCCAGGAGGACAAAGGTCTGGGAGCAGTGGATGAGAGAGATGAGTATTCAAGGCAGGGGAATCATCTGTGTGAGGCCCAAGGAGAGCAGCCAGGGCCCACACGGGGATTGGCAAACCAAAACGAACCAGTAGGCGAATGTCAGGTTGGGGTCCAATGCCAGGCTAAGGAGTTAAGACTGTCAGGTGGATCACAGGAGGTAATAGGATTAGATCTGCTTAGGAAGGAGGAGGTCTTGGAGCAGTCGAGCGGTGGGAGATTACACTAGGACTGGGGGCTATTGTGAGGCAGTGGCTGCCCCAGGCGCTGATAGGAACAGGGTGGGCCAGGTTGGGGCCCACCAACCCAGAGATAAGTAGGTGCTGCTGGTGCCAAGACCCTGGAGATAAATACCAGAGCAGTGGTCAGGGGGCCTAGATAAGCCCCTGGCCTTTAGAATCCCTCTCTAGATTATTTATGTTCAAAATTTAACACCCAGGGCACCAGCAGGCAGTGTGGGGTTTCCTCTGGACATTCTGAATCCTTGAACAGGGAAGTCACCAGGAAGCAAGAGAGCACATATAGCTCAGTGGAGCCCAGGACTCGGGCTGCCTGGGTTTGAGTCCTGGCTCTGCCGTCAGCCCTCCTGCTGGACAGGAACAGCACTAACCTACCTTGCAGGGCTGGTGTGAGGGTGCAGGGTTGACCCACAAAAAGGGCTTAGGACAGTGCAGAACACAGTAGGCCCGGGTAAATATAGCACCATGAAAAAGTGAGCAGGTGGTTGGCTGTACCATGTAAAATTAAGGCTGCTCTGGTCTTATGAAACAGGAGGTCATGGTTTGATTTCTAGTCAGGGCACATGCCTGGGTTGTGGCCTTAATCCCCACTGTGGGGCGTGCAGGAGGCAGCTGATCAATGATTCTCTTTCATTTTTGATGTTTCTCTCTCTCTCTCCCTCTCCCTTCCTCTCTGAAATCAATAAAAATATTAAAACAAATAAACAAATAAAGCTTCTCTGGTCTGAAGGGAACGGGGGTGGGGTTGTGCTCCTTTTGCCTGCCCATCCTTGTGTTAGGTCTTGATGGAACGTCTCTACTGGTTTGCAAACCACTGGACTCTCCATTCCTGG
This sequence comes from Myotis daubentonii, assembly GCF_963259705.1. NCBI lineage: Eukaryota > Metazoa > Chordata > Mammalia > Chiroptera > Vespertilionidae > Myotis > Myotis daubentonii. The sequence continues at coordinate 75,794,464 of NC_081850.1, read as the reverse complement.
GTTTAACTTCTACATGTATTTCCTGAACCCAAAGAATTCAAGTAGGGCCAGCTGATCCAGGCCTGGAACAGAACCTGGACGGAACAGTATTTCTCATAAGAGAGCAAAGTGCGACCACCGGAGGGCTGCCGGTGAGTCACCCATCACCTAAAGGCACCAGAGGCTAATCCCACCCAGGCCTGTGCTCCCAGCACCGGAGGCTGTGCTCATGCTCTGAAGGTGGAGAGGAACAACTGGGCGAACCTCCCCTCAGACACAGACATCCCTGCTGGCCCAGGCAGGGGTAGGGGTGGGGGAAACCACATCTCTCCAACAGCATGGAAGCTGTCATCCTTTCCTGCTTTGGGAGGGGGCCTGAAATAAAATTCTCCCTCATAGGACTGTTATCAGGAATAAATGCCTTAATGCAAGTTAAGAATTTAGCACACATTAAACGTGCAATGAAACCTTTGCTTAGAGCTGTTATTTTCCATCCATAATCACAATTCTTACACATATTTAAGTGGGTACAGTGTTCAGTGGGTTAAGTGGGGGTTCAGAGCCCAGTAAGTATATAGAACAACAATTAAAAAAATTCTCCAAGAAAAATTATCTTCCTATTGTGAGTAGACAAAAGATATTCCACACTATATAAATGAGGTGAAAATGAACCCTGTCTAGTTTAGTTCAAGGTCATTGCTGTCACTTAAAAGCCTATGATTTCTATGAAGTCAGATCCTGCAGGAGTTTTAGCAGCTTTTACTGATATGGCATTCTCCATCATGAGTGAACTGCCGTGCAGTTGAGGATCTTTTCAGCAAACCCTAAAGGTGGGATTTTATCACAGCAATCCTGACTCCAAAGTAACAAGACGGGCAGTTCAAGAAGCAGGCTTTAGCTTCCATTAATAAAGGTTAGCTGTTACATTAGGCAGACCAGTATACTCTGGGGACTAACTAGTATCTTATTAAGTTATAAATACATTTAATGGCTTTAGTACTGGTTTCTTATTTTGGAATATGAGAAAAATCAGAACTCACAATCACTAGAGTCTAAAACGCCACTGTTTTTTATAAAATATACTTACCTATAATACTGCTTATAAATTACTGTTTCTATAGAACCCACACACTCCCTCAAAGGACAGCTGTGGTTTTCCTGTAATTGCATCAAGCTACTTGCAGTGGTACAAGAAAGTGGCAGAAGATTATAAAATAAAAACATGTTTTTCTTTTGTTAATCCTCACCCAAGGGTATTTTTTCCAATGATTTTTTTTCCTTTTTAGAGAGAGTGGAAGGGAGGGAGGAAGAGAGGGAGACCGAGAGGAGACAAAGAGAAACATCGATGTGAGAGAGATGCATCGATTGGTTGTCTCCTGCATGGGCCCTGGCCGGGGCTGAGGATCAAGCCTGTGACCCAGATACGTGTCCTTGACCAGGAATTGAACCCTCAACCCTTTGGTGCACAGGATGATGCTCTCACCACTGAGCAACACCAGCCAGGGTCAAATTGTTTGGTTTTGATCCAACTAGTCAAACCAGTTCAGAAAAAGATGATGAAATTTCTCTCCCCACCTTCACTCCACTTCTGGTTTCTTTCTCATTAAGGGGAAAAAAATGCCACTCTTGCCCATCGTCATTTATTGAACTCTAAACACAGACCGCTGTCCAAGTTTTCTTAAAAAGAACAAGATGAAGTTCAAAGGGCACAGAGTTCTCTTTCGCTTTCTGTAGAGAAAGAACATACTTAAGATCATTTACCAAATAATGAATGACTTACATCAAGTTCCAGCTTACCTCATCTCCTGCTGCCGACTTGCTCACTGCTCCACTGACTGTGGGACAATCCGAGAGCTGTGCGCCCTCCACGATGCCCAGGCCTGGAGACGGGCTCAGGGTTGCTCTGGTGTGCGAGGGGAGCTGTCCGAGGCGACTGCGAGGAAATCTAAGTAAACTGCGCAGGTGTTACATGCTCACTTCCTGCCCTTCTGTTCCCAAAGACAAATGAACCACGTCATCTTTTCCTTCCCCCTGATAAGGAGACAGGGCTTCTCATCTCCACCCCAGAGGCCCCTCGCCTGCAGGAGCCGTGTGAAACCTGCTTTCTAGGGGGGCTGGACTGCTGGTAGGCACAGGCCTCAGCAGGGTCCCCAGGAGGGGTGAAAGTAGGGGTCAGAGGGGTCACATGCCGGAGACTGAGCTGTCTGCCCTTGGTCAGGATGGACAGGCCCTACCTCGGGGGAAAAGGGCTAGAAACAGTTCTTCTGGGCTTCTTCGCCAGCAGAGGATGGCCAAGCCACTGCAGCTTCAAAACCAGCAATGGGGAGGGAGCCTCACCACAAACAGTGGGACAGAAGGTGTGTGGGAAGATGGTAAGTTTGGTCTAAAACAAGCAGTGTCTCGGGTAATGAGCTGTTGTGTGGAAACATGTGGGGCTCGCAGCGCCTGTAGCACTTTTAAAGGGCGCTGCTGCTGGTCCTTCAGGGTTTCCTTTTTTAGGGGGGTGGCTGGGGAAGGGCAGAGTGAGGTGAGGCAGAGCCCCTTAAAGAGCAGGAGGATTTCGGAGCAGAGGAAAAGCCACCTCCACGTGTTGCAGCCACGAAGCCCGGCATTCGCACCCCAGCTCTGCTCTGGCCACTGTCCTGCCTTTGGGAACAGCCTGCCTTCTCTGAATCCCCGCAGCTGCACATGTGAAATGAATAGACCTGGGGCATCAGCCAGGGTCCTGGCATGAAGCATTTGGCATACTCAGCTGGGATGAGCTAGCAGTCATAAGGGGACTGCTTACAAAGGGTGTGGGCGGGGCTAAGGGACTCCTGCGAGGGCAGAGAAGCCCCTGAGGCCTGGCAAACAGGGAGTCGGGACCAATCCTTGGCTTGAAATGGTAGAGGCAGGGTGTGGTTACCAAACCTTGAAGTTGCCCAAGAGGAGCTGTGGCCTTTGGCAGAGGAGCCCGGCCACCGTCAACCCACACCTGGCAGGAAGAAGCCAGGGGAGTGACTTCCCCAACCTCTCCGCCTAAATGCCAAGCTCCTTCCAGCACATCTGGTAGATCCTGGCCAGAGAGGCTGGACTCCAGAACGAAGCACAGGGTGGGGAGGGGACCTAAAGGAGCAGAGAACACCCAGCACACCTAATACCTGATGGGGCTGGCGGGGTTTAAGGAGAGCATCTTCGTAAGTGCCTGGCATCGCAAACGGTCACTCACTACCTATTCGATCCGACTGCCTACTTGGCATTTATTCTCGAAAGGCCACAATATAACTTTTATTCTCAGGTGGCAAAAGCCAGAATGAAAACAAAGACATGTTTCACCCAGAGTGAAAAAACGTTTACAAAATTGACAGATAACATTTATTAAAACATGTCATACAAAAGGGCATGGTCTCTTCTATAAGAAGAAAATATTAAACAGTAACATTCAGTTAAGTAAAACCATGCTGTACACTGCAGACAGCAATATATGTAGACAAAACTATTCAACTTTTGCAACACAGGCATAACAGTTCACAAAATATCAATAAGATATGCACCTAGTGATAATCTGTTTATCATCAAATGGTTTCATGGCCTAAGAGTCACCTGACTTGCATAAATAAAGTAATTTTCTGGAACCTCATAAAGGGAAAGAAGGCAGCAGCAACTGACATTGTGACACAGGCTTCAAGCAAAACTAAAAAAAAAAAAAAAAAAAAAAATGTCACATTTGCAAAATGTGTTCCAGCATCGTCCCATAGAATACTATCAGTAGAGATCTAAAATAAGAAACATGTACCTTTAAATATATAAGTAGCAAAGAAAAAACTCAATCAAACAAACCCTGATTTCACTGAATAAAGTTAGTCACCCATGAAAGCAACCTAAACACAAAATTAACTGTGGCATTGAAGGGGCGGGGGCTGAGGGAGGGTCCTATGTTGTCTGGTGTCCAGCACTCCTAAGCGATCAGAGGCCTTTTCAAAGCAAACACCTGGGTTGGGAGTGACGGAGTCCTCGCCACCCTTGGTGACCAGGGACAGCAGCAAACCCCCCTCCCCAGGGAAGTGCAGTTCTGCCCGCGGGCTCTAACTTCCCTGGGGGCAGGCAGCTGGGCCTCTTCCCAGGAAGGAGCCGCTGAGGCTCAGCAGCTTTCCCAAACAGCTGGAAGCCAGCGCAGGGCCAGTTTAGTTCGGAAAAGCCCCCGAGAAAGGAGGAAACCCTCTGGGAAGACTCCCTGAAAGCTGTGGCCAGGAGAGGAGGCCGGAGGAAGGTGAGACCTGCATCAGAATCAACAGGCTGGGCCCAGGACGAAAGGCTGCCGCAGTCCTTCCGTAGACAGTGACGCCTACTTACCAAGTGGATTACTGTAATGTGTACATCTAAAATTAAAGGCATAGTATCAGTACTCACATTAAATACCACTGGTGGCGCCTTGAAGCCCTTTCCCACTGGGAGTAGATCAAACCACAGTTAAGACTCTATAAAATAGAGGACAAATACCTTGGTTGTAGGCCACTGATATGATCCCTGAAAGACTGTTTGGAAAATGTTACCCACAGCCACCCAAACTTTGGAAGGATAAGGATTTTCTAAAGCTGTACAGAGGCTAAGGAGACAGACTATCCAACCAGGGTAGGCAGGAAAAACAGGTAGTAATACAGCATGAACTCCTACCCCCCAAAAGCCGAGTTTATAGAATTGTCCCAACTAAGGCAATCCCCTTCCCCACCTCTCTGAACATGCCAACATTTCAGATGCCCAACTGTCTCCCAGGGTCTGGCTGGCCTGATGAACAACCCTAATTTTTATGGAAACTTCAACGATCATAAAAAACTTAAAACAATAGAGGTGAGGAACTTGGACTTTAAATTCTACATTTAGTAGCTGATGTGCATATAAGGATTTCAACAAAAAATACAGCTTCACAACTCATGACATAAGTCCCAGCACAACTGACTGCTTCCAAATGACACCAGAGGGCTGCCCTCCTGCTCCGGCCCAGTGCTGGCGCTTCATTACTCACGACGTGGGTGCTGGCTGGCCTCGGCATGGCTGAAGGAACGTGGTTTCCCCCCAGTATTTAACTTTACCTCTGGGACTCTCCTCCCCAGTGTCCCAATGCTCGTGTGAATATAATCTTTAATGGGAAACGGGATGTCACACCTTCCAAACAGGCAGACAGTGGTTTGCTGATACCATGGAAGAGCGTCATCAGCTGTCAGCAGACCAAAAAGGCTTCTCTGCCTTAGTGCTGACAGATGAAGGGGGGGAGCAGTTTCTCCTCACACATAATGGCTAGGATCAGGCCTAACCCCACTGGCCTCTAACGAGAGAAAGGACTGGAGCCACTGAGCTTGGTTGTCCAGGCGCTCTGTCAGGTCCACAGAGAAAGGACTGGTAATGGTGATGTTTCAACATGAAGAGAATATTAATGTGGCAAACAACCAAGAGGTAATAGCTAGTTTCTAGGTTAAAAAATCAATATATATATATATATTTATATATATATGTATTATAATAAAGTTTTAAATACAAAGTGCTTTTTATATATCGAGAATGATACAGTGTTAATGAGTAGATCCCTGTTTTGTAATCTTGATTACAAGAGTTAACTGGTGAGAACTTTCTTTCCTCTTTCTAGACAACGTTCAACAAGTAAACACCTGGTGGTAGAAGCTTAAGGATCAGAGGCCATTGCCAGCGATGTCTGTCACATCAGAGCAAAACCAAACTTTTAAAACAAAATTTCATCCCAAATCCAAGAAAAGTTATTTTTATTTTCAGGAAAAAAAGGTTTGCACTTGGAAGGAATAGACCAGTAAGTTTATGGAAAAGTTGACATAGAGTAGCACCCTGTCCTACCCTGGTGGTAATTTCAGGTCTGTTACAGAGCTTAAAAGCATCCTGAACATAGGCCTGCTTTTCACCCTGAAACATCTGACTGATTGGAGAAAAGGTCTCAGAATAGCTGCTCATCTTGTTGCTTTTGATAGGTATAGCTAGCTATGTGGACTTGTAAATTTATGCGGCTTTGTCTACAATTTGGGAGCATGAATCTGTAGACTACTTTCTAAAATTAGGATCCTTCTTTCCCCCCTTTTAAAACACATCCCAGCACTCCCGAAAGACCTGGCAGCCTTAGCTCAGTATGACCCTCTCAGGGAATAAATCTCCCCTATCGATGTAGTTCCAAGACTCCTCTCTTCTTGTGTAGTTTCTCTCCCTGCACTGTGACCTGCCACTCACAATTCTGCTATTCGGCAACTCTCACTCTGACAGCTGGGGGCAGTGTCATTGCAGCACTCCATTTACTCATGAAGCTCACAGGTCATTCTCAGCTGTGACTTGTGGCTCCTTCCCACTAACTGGTCACGGACTGACCTCTTTGGGAAGAACCATCTAAGATAGGGCAGAAGGCTACAGCAGCCAGTGGTGCCATGGTCAGTCACAGCAGGCTAGACGTCTGCTAGTCGTAGAGCAGATCCCACTGTGTGGATGCTACAGTTAAAACATAACGGATTTGGGACAGCAAGCCAATTAGAAATATCTATCTCTGGCACACTAGAGAATTATAATTAGATACAATTGTTCAAACTAAATGCTAGTACTAAATACAAAATTCTGCCTTATCAAGAGTCTGAAACACACTGTGACAGTGGCTTCTTACAGAAATCGAAGCTTGTACCATAAGCTGTTTTACACTTCAACTGTCACCCTCTTACTATCTCCTTAGTTTTAGTTAAAATACCCTTTTAGAAAGAAAACCAGATGAAAGCTCTGTAATCAATTTCGCATCCTAAGAATCACATTGTTTGTAGCTTTTACATAAGTAGCATTTCATTCAGGAAAGCAGCTACCAAAACAAATCCACATTACCTAAGTATCTATAGCCAAGAGCAAAATAAGCTTCCATGACCTTGTAACAAGTGATCAAAAACGGCTACCACCTGAAAGGGAACTGGTGGGCTAGCATCCAGTTCCAAGTGCAGGTATCTCCATCACTAAGTCCACCTGCCCCAATCACAACAAGCCTAAAGGTGTACCCGGCCAGCTGGAAGGGGGGCTCATTTACCCCCATTACCTACTCCAGACCTGGACTAGAACATACAAATCTGAGGAACTGGATTTTTTTAATTGGCCTACTTAGAACTGGTCTTTCAGAAATATCTTCCATTTTTTTAAGCTTCTCTCATAATAGCAAGTAGCACACATCATCTGTGCCCAGATTTGCATAATTACCATCTTTTATTTTGGTGCCTGCCACTCAAGGGCCAGATACTATTTTTAGTTAGCCTCAGTCGTATTCTGCTCAGCCTTTGCAGCTTCGTAAGACTTGGTACAAGAAGTCACGTGCCTGTGGAAACTGTCCCTCCACATAAATCTCTTTGCACAGATATTACACTCATACGGCTTTATGCCTGTGTGAATTTTCATGTGGCCCACGAGGTGATGCTTCATTTTGAATTTCTTACCACAGACACCACAGCCATAAGGCCGAAGGCCGAGATGCATGCTCATGTGGCGGTCTCTCTGGCTCTTGTGAGTGAAACTCTTCCCACACTGACAAGGATACAGCTTGTCAGTGGCCGAGAACCCCAAGTGGGAAGCTTCTTCTTTAATCCCTGCTACCATTTCAATATTCTCACTGTAGCCTGCTGGTAGGGCAGCGTCCTGTCTGTGCCCAATTAGATTGCCCTCTGACCTCTCTCCAGAGAACTCTTCCATGGAAGAGCCATAGAAATCCACCTGCTCATCGTAATTGCTTTCATCAGCCTGTTCGTCAAATTCTGCTTCCACTTTTTTCTCCACGATGTGAAAGTCTTCCTCTACTCCCGAAGGCTGGACCGAGTGCTCCGCCTGCATGTTGTTGATGGACTCCGTGACCTGGTGCTCATCGTAGGGCGCGTGCACGTCCATGCCCTCGCACGCCTGCTCAAAGCGCTCGGGCTTCACGTGGATCCAGCGCTTGTGAGCCATTATGCTGGGCTTGCTGTACAGAGGCCGGGTGTAGTGGAACTCGGCGCTGTCGCTGGCCGCCTCCTCCCCGTCCTGGCTTGCCATTTCCGTGCTCAGCCGGTCGTGCTCTGTGGACGAGTTGCTGGGAAGGTATTCGTGCTCAGTGAGCTGAGATGACAGCTCGTCTTTGGTGCTCTCCTCTTCATTCTCTCCATCCCTCAGTTCCTGGGATTTGGGGAAGTCAGTATGGCTCCCAGAGCCCAGCTCGAAGCTCTCTACCAGGCCATTGTAACTACTGCTGCTTGGAGACTGGTGATCGCTGCTGTGATTTAGCTTTTGACAAAGGACGGTAGGGTTTCCCTCTAAAACCTCAGTGCACTTGTCCACCACATGCCACATCTGGAGGAAGCTTGCTGCTGTTAAGTAACTAACAATTTCTGGAGCGGGCATTACTAGACGCCCCGTGTAACTGGACAGGAGAATGTTCTCAAACACTCTTGGGTTCATCACATCAGGCAAAACAATCCTCCTGCTGTTTTTCAGAAGCACCTGGTCACAAAAGTAGGGCGAACTGGCAGCAAGAACAGCTTTGTGTGCCCGGAAAATGTGGCCCTGCACCACAATGGAGACATCACATAACTGTCCTTGCTGGCGCTGCTGGTTCAGTTTCTGCAGAATGGTGCTGGAAAAATCAGGAAATTCTACTCGAAAAGAGTTTGTTCCAGGCTCCATTTCATCACAAATCTTGTTCAGTGCTACAAAAGAAAGAAAAATGAGTGCTAGTGCCATCCCAGAGAGAAACTTATCGATCACTAAGAAAACTGAGCCGGACCCACAGTGCCACCAGAGTCTCGCCTGTGGGCACTGGTGGGTGGAGCATTCATTCCCTGTAGGGAGCAGCTATAGGGTTAAGCCTCCGACTGACCTGTTGGCAAAGCCACAAACAAGTCCGGCTTAGGGGGCACAGCCCACTTAACATAATTAGGCTTGACCTTATGACGCTCCAGAGATCTTATCTGGGTAGCTAATGGGCTGAGGGAGATGCACCAAGTGCTGCCAAAACAAGTGAAACTCACAAGAACATTGTAACTATGGTGACCACTACCTTGTTTACCTCTGGCTATAAAATAAAGGCTCAACTTGCTATCTAGATCTCTCTGTGGCCTCAGCCAGGCACAGAAAGATCCACCTAGAGACCCAGCTTATTCTCTCTGTCTTTTCTACATCCTTCGCCGCACCCCCTCAGGCTCACCGAACCCTTGGCTGTGCTGGCCTGGCACAATTCCGCAGAGCAAGGCTAGCAGGTATGAGTGTGCCAAGAGTAGGAACCACCCACCACTCATCATGGTATTAACTCTTCATTTTGCCTGTGTCTGAAAACCCAACAGATTTATCAGTGGTATTTATCATATCACTCTAATCTATATCTAAGTATTGCTAAATACCAGGTATGAGATAAAAGTGTAAGATAAAAGAACCAGACAACCAAAGCAAAGATTGCAAGTCAACAATGAGAGATAGGGAGAGATGCCAAGAGAAGAAATGAATGTTTCTTGAGTATATAATGTCCCTGGTATGTAATTACTATATATGAATACACCCATTTTTCAATTAATCTTTATAATGACTCTGCAAATATAGGGATTGATATTCAAGTTCAGTGATTTCAAACAACTATGCCAAGCTCAAAATAGAAGTTTTTATTAAGATGGGACTTGAATCTAGGTTTCTATGACTCCAAAGCCTATGCTATTTTCCCTATCACATCATTCTCTTGCTTCTTAGAAGATGCCAAAATACCAAGTAGTCATTAATAATTTTAAAGGTAAGACAGTGTTTTAAGAATGAAGTATTAGTTGATGATTTATACCTCTTAACATGTTTCATCATAACTTAAAACAAAAATAGACCAAGAAACAAACTATTTAGATACTTGCAGTTTCAAAAAGGAAAGAAAACTATGTAAAAGTATAGATGTATGTAAACAGATTCTCTGCTTGACCTCATCACTGTAGAATTTTGTTTTTAACTAACTGGAAAAAAACATGGGGAGAGGGACTAATACACACGAGTGGGATTAGTTCCCTTATAAAAGAGACACCCGGAATTCCCTGTAAGGACAGGACAGGGAATTCTACCGTTGAACCAGGGAGTGACACTGAATTTTCTGCCCCCTTGACCTTGGACTTCCCAGCCTCCAGAACTCTGAGGAATAAATTTCTATTTATTTTGTTACAGTAGCCCAAGTGGACTAAGGCACCACATCAGCACAAAAAGAGCTAACTCATTTTGTTCAAATGGATATTAGTTTCCTACTATATGGATTTATCATAACTTAAGCAGTTCTCTTCTTACAGAATTTTAATCGTCCAGTTTGAAATGATGAGCAATGCTATAATGGACATCTGTGCATAACTATCTTGGCATATCTTTGAAATATCCATAGATTAATCTCTACCAGTGGAATTGCAGGGTCAAAGAAAGGGCTGTGCATTTGACATTCTGATATGTATTACCAAACTACTTTCCAGAAAGGTTGCACCACGCCACACTCCTACCCACAGTATTGCCAGTACCTACTCCCCCACACTCTACCAACACTGGATGTTATCAAATAAGATCTTAAAAATTTGGCAAATCACGAAAGTGACTAATCTATGATTCACTGTTTTGATCAACATTTCTTTAATTATTATATAAGATACTCTTTACTCATGTTTACTGGTCATTTGTTTCTCCTATAAATTATCAGTCATATCCTTTGCTCAAATAAATTGGGCAATTCATCTTACTGATTTGTAGGGGTTTTTTTTGTAAATTCATGAAATGAACTTTGAAATGTATGTAAATTACTCAATCTTTACTTTTACGGCTCCAGGGCTGTGTGTTAGACATGGAAAAGCATTCCTAACTCCAAGGTTATTTTTAAAAAGTAAACAAAAATTATTTAGGCTTTTTCTTGGTACATTTTTTAAAAAGCATGTTAAACCTTTAATATTAAAGTTTATTTTGGCATAAAGAGAAATACTGGGATCCAGCCCTTTCCCCTCCAAAATGGCTAGCCTACTTTTCCAACACTATCATTGAATATCCACCTTTTCTTCAAGATTTAAGTATGTGTTATAGAATTTTAAATGACTGACAATAGACTTTTATTTTTTTTAAGTATATTTTATTGATTTTTACAGAGGGGAAGGGAGAGGGATAGAGTTAGAAACATTGATGAGAGAGAAAAAAACATCGATCAGCTGCCTCCTGCGCATCCCTTATTGGGGATCAAGCCCGCAACCAAGGTACATGCCCTTGACTGGAACCGAACCTGGAACCCCTCTTCAGTCTGAGGGCGATGCTCTATTCACTGAGCCAAACCAGTTAGGGCTGACAATAGACTTTTAAAAACAGTTCTACAAACATAAATGCCATAGCACTGTTATAGAAAACTAGAGGCCCAGTGCACGGATTCATGCACACTGAAAGGAAATTAATTACGTGGCGGCCAGTGGAGTGGGACTGGGCGAGATGGGCTGAACACACCCTGGAGCCAACCTCCCGTGGTCCCTCCTCGGCCAGCCATACCTGGGGTGGCACCGGGGCTCAAAGGGCATCTGCAGAGTGAGCGGGGTCCCTTGGCCTGGCCTGCAGGGATCGGGCTGAAACCAGCAGTCCGACATCCCCTGCTGGACAGCTCCTGCATTGAGCGTCTGCCCCCTGGTGATCACTGTGCATCATACCTACCGGCATGTCATACCTACCATCTCACCCAGTCGCTTAGCCTTTTATATATATAGATGGTGGAGTAGAAAGCTCTAGAGGTCAGTTCCTCTATAAAAACAATCAGTAAGCTGTTAAAATTATCAGAATCAACTATTTTGGAACCCTGGAATCCAATCAGATACTTACAGTAACTTACAGCCTTTCCCTTGAAGAAGGGAGAGGCAGCTGAACCTTGCTAAGAAAGCAGTGTGCCCAAACCAGCTACAATCCCTTCCTCAGCCTTGCCATAGCCTGGGGGACATTGGCCCACATTCCTACAGTGCTGGCTGATGCCAGGGGTGGACAACAGGGCCATGTCCTCCAAAAATTGGGGGGTTTTTGCCCCTGGCCAGTCTGGTAGACCCACACAGCTTTGTTTGGATTCCTCAGGTTGCAGTGGCTTCCCCAGCAGCATCTATCATAAGTTCTTAAAAAAAACAATATATGTTCCCCTGCATTCCTCTGGGTCAAAGCATTTAAGGAAATCTTTGTCAAGTCATAGGCTGACCACATAGATAAAGCAACAGAAACTTCAGTGACTATATGCAACAAGGAATACTATAGACTTTGAAAAATAATGTGGAAAAACACTGTTCAAACAGGTCACTGCAGCCCTCAACGAGTAATAAAGGAAACTGCCTCGGAGGGGAAGAATCTATTTCAAGAGCCACCACATTAGAATACTCAAAATGTTCCAGTTCTTAACCAAAACTAAAAACTACACGAAGAAAAAGGAAAATATGGAGTATGCACAGGGAAAAAAGAATCAGAAATTCCAGACATTGCAAGCACTCGTTAAAGATGTTAAATCAATCATCTTGTGTATCAAATTGCTAAAAACAAAACGAAAACCCTATATGACAAAGAACTAAAGGAAATCAGGGAACAATGTCAATGAAGAGTCAGAAATTATAGAAAGGAACCAAATAGAAATTCTGGAGCTAAAAAGAATAATAGCTGTGTTACAGGCTATTTATATCCCTTCCCCACTCCCATGCTGAAGCCCTGTAACCTCTGTGCCCCAGATGGAGCTGTATCTGGACGTAAGGTCTTTAAGAGCCAATTACGTTAAAATGGGCCGTCAGGGTGGGCGTTAATAGAATCTGACTGGCCTGTTGGTAAGAAATGAAATTTGGACACAGTGGCAAAGTGGCCATCTGCAAGCTAAGAAGTGCTCAGGAGAAACCAAATCTTCTAACACCACAATCTCAGACTTCTGGCCTCTAGAATTGTGTTGTGTGTGTGTGTGTGTGTGTGTGTGTGTGTGTGTGAATTCTGTTATTTAAGTCACCTAGTCTGTGATGTTTTGTTATGGCAGACCTAAGAAACAAATATGAGCTGAAATTAAAAATTCGTAAAAGGAATTTAATGGCTGATTTAAGCAGGCAGAAGGAAAAAAATCAGCAAATTCAAAGATAAAGCAAATGATATTATCCAGCCTGAGTAGTAGAAAGAATGAAGAAAAATGAACACAATCTGAGGCACCTGTGGGACACTATTAAATGTACCAACACTAACATGCACAAAATGGGACTCTCAGAAGAAGAAAGGGTAGAAAAGATATTTAAAGAAACAACAGTCAAAAACTTCCCAAATTTGATAAAAGACACACCTACACATCTAGAAGCTCAACAAACTCCAAGCAGGATAAAATTAAAGATATCACATGAGATACATCGTAAGTCAAATAGTAGAAAGCCAAAGAAAAAGGATAATCTTCAAAGCACAAGAAAGAAGCAACTCATCATGTAAAAGGGATTTTCAGTAAGATTAACAACTAATTTCTCATCAGAAACCATGGAGGCAGTGGACCACATTTAAAGTGATAGAAGAAGGCAGTGGTATGACATTTAAAGAGCTAGAAGAAAAATCTGTCAACCATGAATTCTATATATGGCAAAACTATTCTTTCAATAATGAAGAAGAGGCAAGCCCTGGACGGGTAGCTCAGTTGATTAAAGCATCATCCCAATATGCTAAGGTTGCAGATTCAATCCCCAGTCAGGGTACGTACAAGAATCAACCAATGAATGCATACGTAAGTGGAATAACAAATTGATGTTTCTCTCTGTGTGTGTCTCCCTTCCTCTCTCTCTAAAATCAATCAATCAATAAAAATTATTTTAAAAGAATGAAGGGGAAATTAAGACATTTCCAGATAAACAAAATCTAAGGGTATTGTTACCAGTAAGCCTCCCCTACAAGAAATGATAAAGGGAGGTCCTTTAGGATGAGATAAAAGAACATTAGATAGTAATTCAAAGCTATATACAGAAATAAAGACTACTGAAAAAGGTAACAACATAGGTAAGTATAGAAACTGATATTATTATGCTTGGTTTATAACTCCTCCTTTTTCCTATATGATTTAAAAGACAAATGAATAAAACAATAATTATGAATCTATGTTAATAGGCACACAAAATAAGAAGACGTAATCTATGACAATAACCACATTAAGGGGAGGGATGAAGATGCATAGGAGCAGGGTGTTTACATACTATTGAAACTAAGTTAGAATTAGTCAAACTAGGTTGTTATACATTTAAGATACCAACTGTAAACTTCACTGTAACTAGCAGGAAAATAACAAAAAATATATATGAAAAGAAGGGAATCAAAATGGAATACAAAAAAGTAAGTTAAAAAAACAAACATTTAAAAAAGACAGTGATAGAGGAACTGAGGAACAAAAAGCATACATGATATTAAAAGGACAAATAGCTAAATGATAGAAGTAAATCCTTCCTCCAATTAAAAGACAGAGATCAGCAGAATGGATTAAAAAACATAACTTATTTATATGTTGTCTATAAGAGACTTACTTCCAACATAAAGGCACAAAGAGGTTGAAAGTAAAACGATGAAAAAGATATTGCATGCAAAGAGTAACCAAAGAGAGCGGGGTTGGCTATATTGGGGTCTGCAAAATAGGTTTACAATTCTGAGTACATAAAACAGAGTTTATTGTTGTATTATTTATTAATTATTGTATTACTTTCCATACAAACTATAGACCTACTTTTGCCCATCCCTATATTACCATCAGACAAAACAGATTTTTAAGTCACAAAGGTTACAAGAACAAATAATACTATATATTGATAAAAGATTCAATCTATCAAGAAGATATAACAATTATAAACACACATATATGTATACACACCTAACAAGAGAAACATAATGAAGCAAAATATGATGAAGCAAAAATGGACAGAACTGAAGAGAGAAGCAGACAGATCTATAACAGATGGACTTTAACGCCTCATTTCCAATAATTGATAGAAAAAAACAGACAGACCCATAAGTAAATAGAGGTACTGAACAATATTATAAATCAATTATAGCTACAAGACATATACAGAACACACACAAAAAAGGGAATGCAGTTCTGATACATGCTACAACCTGGATGAACATAATGCTAAAAATGAAACATTAGCCCTAACCGGTTTGGCTCAGTGGATAGAGCGTCAGCCTGCGGGCTCAAGGGTCCCAGATTCTATTCCGGTCAAGGGCATGTACCTTGGTTGCGAGCACATCCCCAATAGGGAGTGTGCAGGAGGCAGCTGATCGATGTTTCTCTCTCATCGATGTTTCTAACTCTCTATCCCTCTCCCTTCCTCTCTGTGTTAAAAAAAAAAAAAAAAAAAAATTCAATAAAATATATATAAAAAATAAAAATAAATTATTTAAAAATAAATAAATAAAAATAAAAATGAGCCGAAACCGGTTTGGCTCAGTGGATAGAGCGTCGGCCTGCGGACTGAAAGGTCCCAGGTTCGATTCCGGTCAAGGGCATGTACCTGGGTTGTGGGCACATCCCCAGTAGGAGATGTGCAGGAGGCAGCTGATCGATGTTTCTCTCTCATCGATGTTTCTAACTCTCTATCTCTCTCCCTTCCTCTCTGTAAAAAATCAATAAAATATATATATATATATATATATATATATAAATAAATAAAAAATAAAAATGAAACCTCATACTAAACATTAACTTAAATAAGCCAGATACAAAAGTACAAATGTTGTATATGTCCACGTATGTGAAATATTTAGAACAGGCAAACTCATAGAGACAGAAAGTAAGTAGATCAGAGGTACCATGGACTCAGGAGAGTTATTGCTTAATGGGTAGAGTTTCTGTTTGGGGTAAGAAAAAATTGGTGCTGGTTGCACAACAAGTACAATAAATGCCACTGAATTGTACACTTGAAAATGGTTAAAATGGCAAACTAACGATATATATATATTTTACCACACATTAAAACAACTGGGGAAAAATCATATAACTTTATTTTTAACTGTGCCAATTGCAATTTAATAAGTATCTGATCTCTGCCATAATTTTGGGTGAGTGTGGCTTTCTACATATTTCCTGATCTTAGTAACATGCAAAGCCTGCACTTTAAAGGTTTTTCTGTTATATAAGCGATACATTCAAAGTTACAGGCAGTTGTGATCTATAAAAATAGTATAGCTCCTGTTTCAATTGTTTAAAAGACTCATGCTCTACCGACTGAGCTAGCCGGGCACCCATTGTTTAAAAGACTTTAACAGAAGTAATGAATTAGCTCGCTAAAAACAATATAAAATACTGTATGTAAGGGCCTATGAGGGATCTTTAAGATGATCAAGGCATCTCACCGTCCAGAGTTTATAATCTGGTAGGGGAGATTAAACAAACAAACAAACAAACTTGAATACAACCCTGTTATTCAACCCAAAGCCTGACAGAAAAGCACCAGGAATTCAGGGGAGGGAGCCTGGTATACCCTACAGTTATATATCTTGTCACTATAAATTTTGGTGTCACCAGGGTAAGAGGAAGACTTGAGGGCAGTGTATAATTCTTCCCATTTTCCACATCCTAACCAAAATAATCTAAGAAGTTTGGAAAAGTTGGCTTGAGTCCTAGAAACTAGAGACCAGAGTTATCTATATGCCACAAACTTTAATTAAGGGTATAGTAGAGATGTGGTCAGACTGAAAGGAGCTGTTGCCCCAGCAACTCCACCTGCTATACCAGGCAATCCTCATATAGTGCAGCAACTGAGTCAGAGGAACACTAGTAACTGTTCATTTGGAAGGTCTGTAACTAAAAAGTGAGGGTGGACCGTGGGATAGATCCTGCAGATTGGCAATATTCAAAAGTGGCTGCACTGGGATACCAAAGGTTGCCTTTGGTAGAGATTTCTTTTTTAAAAAACCTGATATGAGGACGGGGCTCAGCAGTAGCCCAGGAAGGAAGCAAAGACATCGTTCATCATTTGCCAGCTGAGCAAGAGACTACAAGGTCCCTGGTATCACTTTCACCAACAAGGAAGAAAATGCAGAGCTCAAGCTCTCCTGAGAGTACCAAATAGCCTCTGGCCCCAGCCATTCCCTTAAGCTAAGCTCTGGTGTCGGTATGGTTCAGGCTATTCACCAGCAAAAGAGCTAAGAGTTTGTTCTAACAGTACCCAGATATACCGTGAAAGAACAAAACCAATCCACCCAAAAGGGAGAACATTTTAGACCTGAACAGAATGTTTCCCTCTAAAAAGTTAATAAACAATAAAAGCAACATGGTTTTATTCCGTTAAGTAAATGGGGTCTGTAAATAGATTCTACAGTAACAAAAAAAAGAAAATAGCAAGAGATAAAGAGTACAGTTTAGATAGCATTTTTAAATAACTGTCTTATGAAAACAATTTATGACAACATGGTCTGTATGAATGAAGTATAAGGAAGAAGAGATAAAACAGCAGAATGATATATAAAAAAGAGCTCACTGAATTAAAGGGAAGATGTAAGAAAACTAATAGAGCAGAAATGTAAACAGGCAATAAGCAGCAGAATTTCGACTATAGAAAATGGAATCAATGATGTATGTGGAAGGCACGTTGGGGAACTTCTATCAGAATGCAGGAGGAGGATGATAATATGAAAACAGCAAGAGAGAAGATAATAGAACAGAAGGACAGAGACTAGAGATAAAATGCACCACAACATATGGTTAATTACTGTCTTTGAGAGAAAGAACAAAATGAATGGAGTATAAAGAATAATCAGGTAAAATATTTAATAGACGAAAACATCCCTGAGTAGAAAACCTTCAGTATTCAGAAGAGGCTTTCGGTGGGGACAAATTGACCCCAGATAAAAGGCAATGCTGGTCTTGCTAGGCAAAGCTTAAAAATAAGCCTCAAAAGGATCAAACTATTTCCAAGGAACTTAATTGTGTTCCAGAACAATGCTTGAGAATATTTACATTACAGAAAAACATCCAGAACCCAACAAGGTAAAATTCATGTCTGGCACCCATTAAAAAATCACCATGCATGCAAAAAAGCAGAAAAATGTAGTCATAATAAGGAGAGGAGAAAAAAAAAAGATCAATAGCAACAGACCTAGAATGACAGAATTATACAATTAGTAGAAAATTTTATATTCCATATGTTCAAGAAAATAGAGGACAATTGAGCATATTCGGTAGAGAAGGAAAAAAAGAACCAAGTTGAACTTTTATTTTTTTTAATTATTGACTTTTATTGATTTCAGAGAGGAAGAGAGAGGGAGAAAGAGATCGAAACATCAGTGATGAGAGAGAATCTCTCCTGCACGCCCCCCACTGGGGATGAAACCTGCAACCTGGGCATGTGCCCTTGACCGGAATCGAACCTGGGACCTTTCAGTCCGCAGACTGACGCTCTACCCACTGAGCCAAACTGGCTAGGGCCAAGTTGAACTTTTATAGATTAAAATCAACATTGACTTCTGAAAGGAAAAATCATGTTGAAAATTCAAAGAGATGCTGGTGCTATTCACTGCGTACATTTACCTTGCTAATAAAAACTACACATGTATGTGAGTAGTAGCAAGAAAACTAATCAAGATCGGTATTTTTTATTATATTGACTAGAGGCCTGGTGCACGAAAATCATGCACTAGAGGCGGGGCGGGGGAGTCCCTTAGCCCAGCCTGTGCCTCTCACAGTTTGGGAGCCCTTGGAGGATGTCCGACTGATGGCTTAGGCCCGCTCCCCATAGGGAAGTGGGCCTAAGCCGTCAGTAGGACATCCTTAGCACTGCCGTGGAGGTGGAAGAGGCTCCCGCCACCGCTGCTGTGCTCACCAGCCATGAGCCTGGCTTCTGGCTGAGCAGCACTCCCCCTGTGGGAGCACACTGACTACCAGGGGGCAACTCCTGCGTTGAATGTCTGCCCTAGTGGTCACTGAGCATCATAGTGACCGGTTGTTACACTGTTGGGCTGAAACTGGCTCTCCAACATCTCCCAAGGGGTCCCGGATTGCGAGAGGGCACAGGCCAGGCCGAGGGACCCCACCGGTGCATGATCGGGGCTGGGGAGGGACCGTGAGAGGGCGCCAGGGCGTGTCTGACCCGTCTCACTCACTCCCAATCGGCCGGACCCCCAGCAGCAAGCTAACCTACTGGTCATAACGTCTGCCCCCTGGTGGTCAGTGCACATCATAGCGAGCAGGTGAGCGGCCTTAGCATATCATTAGCATATTATGCTTTGATTGGTTGAACAGCTGACCGGACGGCTGGACACTTAGCATATTAGGCTTTTATTATATAGGATGTCCATTCTATGCATTCTTAGATTCTTCCTTTGTTATCTTAAAATAAACTTTTAATTTTGAAATAATTTCAGCTTTATAGAAAAGCTGTAAAGAATGCTGAGTGTTCCCATACACCCCTCACCCAATTTTCTTTAATGTTAACACATTGTATGCGGGAAACGTATTTATACGTTTTACTTATACGTTTTACGTTGACTGGTAGTAGAGCGCAGGACGCGTATTAACACGTTTTTTATAGACTAGCGGTAGAATGCAGGTAATGTATAAATACGTAAACTAAAGTTATCGTAATTTTACTGAACGTTGCCATTTGCGCAAAAAATTAGCAAAAATGGCCCGCGCCACCTGTTAGTGTGCGATAAAAACTACCCGCAAACAATGTGTTAACATCTTACATTACCATGGCACATTTGTCAAATAAAAAATCAACCTGGTAAATGCCTATGTGATTTTGCAGAATTAAAATCTCCAGACCGTGGTCAATCAGCACCACTATATTTTCTCCTAACTGGAACATTCTAGCCAAAGGACTCAGTAAAACCTCTTTTAGGATTTCTAAAAAACATGCTACTTACTTTATGAAGTTTGACTCATAGCACCCTTTAAGCCACCACTGAATGTTTTAAAATTTCACGGCAAACATTCCATTGTGGTAAACAATTTGAGATTAAAACAAAAAAAAAGGTATTAAGCACTCTTATGTTTAGTGCATTATCTACAATAGCCAAGAAATGGAAGCAACCTAGGTGTCCACTAATAGATGAATGAATAAAAATAAGGTATATGCACACAATGGACTATTACTCAGAAAAAAATAAAAGAGTGAAATCTTGCCATTGTGACAACATGGATGCACCTGGAGGATATTATGCTAAGTGAAGTCTGAAAAAGAAAAATACTACATGACTTCACTTATATGTGGACGCTAAAACAAACCAAAACAAATTAACAAATAAAACAAAAACAGATCATAGAAACAGGGAACAAACTGATAGCTGGCAGAGGGAAGAAGGGTGTGGGGCAAGTGAAAGAGGTAAGAGGAATAAGACATACAAACTTCCAGTTAAAATAAATCAGCCACGAAGACATAATGTACAGTACAGGGAATACAGTGACAGATGGTTATTAGACTTGGTGATCACATCATCTATATATATAAAGGGCTAAGCGACCGTCCGACCAGTAGCTATGATGCAAAATGACCACCAGGGGGCAAACACGCAATGCAGGAGCTGCTGAGCTGCAGTGGCTTGGCAGTTGCAGTTCTCGAACCAGAGAGGAGGTAGCCCGATTCCGGGGTGTGTCAACTGAGAGCGGCCCTCTTGCAATCCAGGACTCCTTGGGGGATATCAGACTGCTGGTTTCTGCCTAATCTTTGCAGGCCAGGCCAAGAGACCCCACCTGCTGGAGGGACCCCGCTCACTCTGCAGACGCCCTTTGAGCCACAGCGCCACCCCAGGTGTGGAGGGACTGCAGGAGGTTGCCTCCAGCCTTCTCACCCAGTCCTGCCCCATTGGTCACCTTCTAATTAATTTCCTTTCAATGTGTACGAATCTGTGCACTGGGTCACTAGTAAGGTCTATAAATGTCAAATCACTAGGTTGCACACCTGAAACTAATATAATATTGTATACCAACTATACTTCAATAATTTTATTTTTTAAAGAAGGTATTCCCTGGCCCATGTGGCTCAGTTGGTTGGAGCATTGTCCTGTGCACCAAAGGGTCATGGGCTCATACCAGGTTGCAGTTTGAGGGATGTTTTCTCTCTCTCTCTCTCTCTCCCTCTTACTTCCTCTCTCCCCCTACAAAAATATAAATAAACAATACAAATATAAATAAAAAAGAAGGGCCTACCCAGTTTGGCTGAGTGGATAGAGTGTCGGCATGCGGACTGAAGGGTCCTGGGTTCAATACCGGTCAAGGGCACATACCCTGGTTGCGGGCTTGATTCCCAGTAGGGGGCATGTAGGAGGCAGCTGATCAATGATTTTCTCTCATCATTGATGTTTCTATCTCTCTTTCCCTCTCCCTTCCCCTCTTTAAAATCACTAAGAATATATTTTTAAAAAATAATAAATAAAAATAAAAAAGAAGGTATTGTTCTAGCTATATTAACTCCCCACTTACCAGTCATCCTGCCAATATATTACAATAAAGCCAAGGAAATATTTTTAACTTAGCCTCTCATATTCATTAGCATTCAGGAGAAGAAGCTCAAATCAAGAAAGCAGAATGCAGAAAGGCACTTGTTTCGTGAAAATTAACTACATACCAACAAAATAAAAGGAAAGTATTTTTCCCTCAATATGTTACAAACAAGACGGAAAACTTTCCAAACTTATTTTAGACTAGGGGCCCGGTGCACGAAGATTCATGCTCTGGGGGTGGGTCCCTCAGCCCAACCTGCACCCTCTCCAATCAGGAAGCCCTCAGGGGACCCCTCTCCAATCCCAGAGTTTCTGTCTTTGCAATCATATGAGCGAATTGTCTGAGACCCCCAACCCAGTTTGGTTTGTTGGTCACAGAATAATAGAGGCTTTTTTTTTTCTTTGCATCATTGGTGGAGATTTCCTGGAAGTTTTAGGATATCTTCCCTTTAATTTTTCCTACACACTCTGATTTTACTTATGTTTCTCACCTTTGCTTTCCCTCCATCCCCCACTGCAACAATAATTTGCTCCAGGCTCACTTTGCTCTAGTGTCTAGGACAGCGATTCTCACCCTTGGGTCGTGACCCCTTTGGCGGTCGAACGACCCTTTCACAGGGGTCGCCTAAGACCATCCTGCATATCAGATATTTACATTATGATTCATAACAGTAGCAACATGACAGTTATGAAGTAGCAACGAAAATAATTTTATGGTTGGGTCACAACATGAGGAACTGTATTTAAAGGGCCAGAAGGTTGAGAACCACTGGTCTAGGAGATCCATCTGCCACCAGAACTACTATTCCCAGAATTCCTGGTGCTCCCTGTACTCTTGGTATTCCCTTCCTGCTCTGTCTCTGTCCCACAGCCTCCCACTCTGCCAAGTCCTCCAAGCCACCAGCTTTCTGCTCTCTGTCTGGTGGCTTGGGGAACTTGGCTCCACTCTCTGCCGGCTCTCCCACTCTGCTCTCTGCCCAGCGCCTGTGTATGCAAATTAACCTGCCATCTTTGTCGGGTTAAATTGCATACTCACTCCTGATTGGCTGGTGAGTGTAGCGGAGGGATGGTCAATTTACATGTCTTTCTTTTATTATATAGGATAAAGATAAGGTAAAAAAATAGCTCATGAAAATGATATAGAGCATATTCCACTAATTTTAAGAGGCAAAATTTTTTTCACACTTTTAAACTTCTTAAATCAGGATGTTGGCACAAAGTGCAACACAGTGTAAAAGCATGAACACAATTCTGAACTGAAAAGTATTCAAAAGAGAAGGAATGTTAAGAAGTTTAATGATCAATTTAACCTATTTCACTTATTCTTTCTTGTTATATATGCATTCGAATATCACTGAAAATACCTAAATAAGCCTAAAAATGTTTCCAATAAGAAATTTTAAAAGCCTAAATGATAAGAAAGTATATGTCATAGCTTAATTAGCAGTGTTTTCTCTCAATTTGGTGGTACATAAAATAATCGATGTTATCTAGAATTCAACATGGTAGTAATTCAGCTGCCACACGTTATAGAAAGTTTGATAAACTATCTTACAGGCAAGTTGACAGTTTAAATATGAGCATAAAATAAAGGCATCCCTTAAAGAAATAACACATAATTTTGCATTATTATAATTAAAAAAAAAACTATTTTTCCAACCCTATGAGTTTTCTTCACGTGAAAAGCAAAATCTTCCTCGAATTTTCTACTTATGCAGCAGACTCCTGCATTGAATCCACGGAATATGGAGGAAGGAGGAGAGCTAGGGTGGGACCTGCTATAAGTAGAAAACTTGAGGAAGATTCTAACAGAATTCTTTTAACCAAACTCCTAAGGACCTTGGCTGCGAAGAGAGCAGGTTATCAATAAATCTGGTTCAACTAAATGCTATTCCTAAAAGCTACAGAGTGAATTTCTTAAATCACATTTTCAAAGAGCTTGTTAGTTCCAGGTGTCTCCAATGAGCAATTTTTCCGCATTGTGGTAAAACACGCTTACCATAAAATTTACCATTTTAAAGTGCACACGTTGTGGCATTTCGTACAATGGCAATGTTGTGCAACCATCACCTCCATCCATTTCCAGAATGTATGGTCCCAAACTAAAACTCTGTATCCAATTAGGCACGAACTCTCCCCCATTCCCTCCTCTCCCAGCCCCTGGTAAACTATATCCTACTTTCTTTCTCTAGGAATTTTTTTTTTTTAAATATATTTTATTGATTTTTTTACAGAGAGGAAGGGAGAGAGATAGAGAGTTAGAAACATCGATGAGAGAGAAACATCGATCAGCTGCCTCCTGCACATCTCCCACTGGGGATGTGCCCGCAACCCAGGTACATGCCCTTGACCGGAATCGAACCTGGGGTCCTTCACTCCACAGGCCGACGCTCTATCCACTGAGCCAAACCGGTTTCGGCGAGGAATTTGCCTATTTTAGGTATCTCCTGTAAGTGGGCCAATACAATAGTCATTCTCTTGTGTCTGGCTTATTTCTCCCGTGAGTGCTCCTGTAAAGCAGAGAATGAACCCCAAATGCTTAGGTTTCTCATCACTGACTAGTCCCTGTAGGTACTGACCACCTGGGAACACAGCACACAGCTCTCCCAGGAACCCTGCTGCTGTTCCTGGAGCCCCAAGGGCAGAGAGTCTCCGCCGGCCCTTCCTTAGCTGCAGACAGGTCCGGTGAAGCAGCTGCTGAGAGCCCTGGAGGCCATCCTGGGGTGAGGGATGGAGCAAAGGGAAGGAGGGGGCCGCGCAGCGGGCCTGAAGAACCGTGGGTGAGAAAAGGCGAGGGTTCATCAGTCACCGGAGCTCTGAGATGGCCGCCGTCTGCCCGCTAGGGGCTCCTGCACCCTGACACCGAGATGGGCAGACACCTGTCAGAGTCGAGCCAGACTGCAGGCTAGTCACTGAGAATGTCACCAGGACAGGAAGCTTCGAGGGGTCATGAGTCACCTTCCATGGCTCAGCGGTCGGGGCAGGCCGGCCCGCCCTGCCCAGACAAACCCGGTCAGGGGAGGCACAAACAGGAGAGGAAGCCAGAACCGGCGGGCTAGGAGGAACACCGGGGGCCGAAGGGCTGCACCTACAGGCAGGCCGTGAATGGGAATAAGGGCCTAGAGGGAAACACGAGAGACACAGAAGCGAGGCGGAGGCAGAGATAAAAACAAGGTTCAACCACTCCGGGGTGGGCTCGAGAGACACAGAGTGGAGAGAAAGACAAAGCTGACAGCGGCCAAGTTCAGAGGCAGAATGGGCAGGTGACAGCAGGTGACACCGACGGCCCAGAGGTGACACGGCGGTAAACAAGCAGGTATCCGCGACGTCCGGGCGCAGCCTTTCCCTCCCGGCCTGGGTTTGAACCCGAGGTCGCCGAAGGCCGGGACACAGGGCGGCTGGACCTCTAAGCGCTCGGGTCCGCCGAGGTCCGTCCGCCGCCTCCGCCGCAGGGTGACCTTGGGCGCGACGCTCCCTCGGGGGCCCTGGCGTCGCAGTGCGGGGATGGCGGGAGACCGCAGACGCAGGACCCGGCGCACGGGGACTCCCACCACCCGCGCGCGGCTGAAGCATCCGGGTCGGCGGCCGGGCCTGGCGGGGCGGGCGGCGCGCACCGGCCCGCAGGTGAGCCCTAAGCCTCGCCGGCTTCCCTGCCTGCCCCTCCCCGCCCGTGGTCCCGACCCCGCCGTACCTGCCAAGGGCTCGGCGCTCACATAGCCGGCCCGGGACACTTTCCGCCGCCGGAACCAGGCCGGTTCAAGCTGTCGCCGCCGCGAGCGCCTCAGCCTGCACCTCCCGCCCCCGGAAACGCTTCCCGGTGCCGCCCCCTGAAACTGACAGTGCTTCCGAGGGTGCGCCGGCGAGAGAGCGGTGTGCGCATGCGTGGCTCCTGCTCCAGGAAAGACCTCGGGCCAGTGCCCCTAGGTATCCCGCGCCTGCGCAGTCCAGCCTGGTGCAGGTCGATCAGATTTAGGGACTTTATAAACGTTGACCCATCTCAGCCTGCCCAGCAGAGATCGTGTCAAACCGTTTCTGCCTCCGCAGCACCTTTGGCACGCAATGGATGCTGAGTAAATGTTCTCTGAAAGGACCAATACGCTTGGTGTGGCAGGTGTCATGCTGGGCCCCCTAGGAAAAAAAAAACTCATTTTGTTTAGGTACTAGAGGAGATCCTTTGATCTCAGAGCAGGTGGACCTTCACCCCAGCTGGAGCGAATGACTCATACATAGTTAGTCCAGAGTGTTCATGGTAATCTCGTTATCATTAGCCCAGTAGTTGGGTAGTTGGATGAGGCATAGTCATGTGGCCAACTTCTGGCCCATCATACTAATTGTAGAAGTCGTTGAGTGAGAAAAAGATTTTTTTTTTCTCAAATCCACTAGGACTTCTAGTTGAGTACACCCCTGAAGTGCTTTGTCGCTTTTATTTTCTTCCTGCCTCTAAGCCAGTGGTTCTCAACCTTCTGGCCCTTTAAACACAGTTCCTCATGTTGTGACCCAACCATAAAATTATTTTTGTTGCTACTTCATAACTGTAATGCTGCTACTGTTATGAATCGTAATGTAAATATCTGATATGCAGGATGGTCTTAGGCGACCCCTGTGAAAGGGTCGCTCGACCACCAAAGGGGTCACGACCCACAGGTTGAGAACCGCTGCTCTAAGCAGGCCTGAAGGTTGGAAGTTCAGTCACTATCATGTGCTTATGACATGACAAGCAAATGCTAAGGCCAGCAAAGCAGAAAGTGTGAGAGCACCTAGGTCTCATATGACATTAAGCTACAGTCCCAGGTTTGAGCTGCTTAGCCCTGGATGTTTTGTTCTTTGATCCTCATAAACTTCTTGGACTACATTTCTAGCAATAATATATCTGCAAATATAACAACAACAAACTATAAAATTACTAGGAGAAATATTGAAAACACCCTTTTAAATGCATGGACAAACTTGTGAGAAAGTCAGAAAAATCATCTGAGGCCAGGAAGAAAGCAGAAACACAGGCCTAGGAGGTTACACAAAGTTGATATTCAGAAGTTATGCACAGGTACCATCTGGCCAACTTGTCCCGATTGGCTGGTCCGTGGCTGAGAAGTATTTTGAAAATCATTTCTGGAGGTAGGTAAACTATGATGCTGCTGCCACCTGTAGGGGTATCTGCTTGGGTCCAGGCAGGATGAGAGCCAAGAAGGAATATATCTTCAAGGGAAGGATAAGCTATACAAAAACCAACAACACCGTTCAACCATGGTGGCTCAGTGCATGAGCATTGACCTATGAACCAGAAAGTCACGATTCGATTCCGGTCAGGGCACGTGCCCAGGTTGTGGGCTTGATCCCCAGCAGGGGCGTGCAGAAAGCAGCCGACCGCTGATTCTCTCTCATCATTGATGTTTTTATCTCTCTCTCCCTCTCTCTTCCTCTCTGAAATCAATAAAAATATATTGAAACAAAACAAAACAAAAAAACCAACAACACCAAAATTTTCCTCGAGAGGTAAGCAGCAAGGAAAGTTGTCTTTCTCTCTGCCTTGGCTCTGGATGAAAGAGTAAAACATTTCCCTAGTAGATACATAGCCAAATTCTGGCCACACCGTTTGCATGGGCCAAGACCCACAAGCTGAAGATTTCAATCTAAAACGGACTTGGGTAGATAGTATCTATGGGACTTGGCAAAAGCAAACACAAGTCCTCTCTGGAAGAACTCACTGTCAGCATAGGTTTCATGTAATTCCCACAGATAGGCTTCCAAAGGAAATTAAAAACCACAAAACCCACGGGGAAATGAGCAGAGAAGACACGCAGCAGAGTCAGATCGATTGTAAATGTATAGCTCATTGGAAGGATTAAATACCAAATTAGATACAACTGAAGAGAAATCAGTAAATTAAAAGGTAGATTTGAAAAAAAATGACACAAAAGGCACCCCAGAGAAACAAGAAAATGGATAAGACAGTCCATCATATGCTTATCAGTTATGTTAGAAAGAGATAATAAAGTTGTGAGCAAGGCAATCCTATATAATAAAGAGCTAAAATGCTAATTAGACTGAACAGCAGAATGGCCGTCTGGGCGACCTTCCAGACGAAGCTGGGGCTGTGAGGGCCAAGTCCCTTGCACGAATTTCATGCATCGGGCCTCTAGTTGTCAAATAACGATGGCTGAGAATTTCCCAAAATCTATGAAAGAACCTCAGGAGACACAGTGAATTCCAAGTAGGATAAGGAAAAAGAAAGCCCAGGTCCAGTGCAGAACACCAAGGCACAAGAGCTGATTTTAAAGGCAGACAGTGAAATGACAGTGACACCAACCCCTGACTGTTCAACGACAAGAATGGGAGCAACAGTAACAACAACAGAATGAAATAACAGCCTTAATGCGATGAGAGAAAATAACTCTACCTAGAATTGTATACTTAGCAAACAAGGTTTCAAGAATGAAAACACAATACTTGTCCGATGAACAAAACTAAAGAGTTACCACCAACAGAATTTAACTGAAGGATCTTCTAGAAGATATATTTCAGAAAGAAATAAAATGATTCCAAGAGGAAAATCCAAGGAACAATAAGGATTGGTGGGCAAATAAAATAGCAAATGTGGGTAAATATAAACAAACATCAAGGGCGAAAACCAAGAACGGTTTATAAATGGTGGGATTCTAAAAGGTAAAACCCAAATAATGGAATGATAGTATATAAAGTATAAGAGGATGGTTGAAGTTAAAACATTATAATGTATGCATCGGTTATATATTGCATAACAAGTGGCCACAAAACCTCAGAGGCATGCAATTATACTTGTTTATTGCTCACGTATGTGGCATCTGCTTGGGTGGGTTAGGAAGCTCTGCTGAGGTTGGCTGGGTTTGCCAACAAGTCAGGGATCAGCTGATCTATAATGGCCTTGGCTGTGGGCCTTGACTTTGCTCGATGGGTCTCTTACTCACCAGCCAGGTAGTCTGGACAAGTTCTCACGGCAATGGCAGGGACACAACAGAGCCAATGGAAACGCACAAGCACATTCCCAAGAGTCTTCTTACATGTCATGCCAAAGCAGGTCACGTAGCTGAGTCTAGAGTTGTAGTAGGAGGGAGCTGTGAAGGATTATGGCAAAGAGTTTGCATTCAGGGAAAGTGAAGAATTGGAGCCATTAGTTCAATCAATCTAGCGTCTTTGTACTGCCCATAAAAATATTGATTAGCGCTAGACTTCTAATGAAAAATGAATGTTAAGATATTTGAAGTTTACCAGTGAAAGAATAATTATTGTCCAAACCCGAAGAAGAAAAAAATAATATTTTTAAAAAGAAGGAAAGGGGGAAAAAAGGAAGGAAATAAAAGCAGAAACAAAAGAACATAAAAACTGAAAGAAAAAAAAGATACAGCTCAGCCAGTGTAGCTTAGTGGTTGAGTGTCATCCTATGAACCAGGAAGTCATGGTTGGACTCCCAGTCAGGGCACTTGCTCGGTCCCCAGTGCGGGGCGTGCAAGAGGCAACCAGTCAATGATTCTCTTTCATCATTGATGTTTTTATTTCTCTGTCCCTCTCCCTTCTCTAAAATCAATTTTAAAAAAACTAAAAGAAATACAAAGCACAGGAAGAAGTGGAAAAATAAATTCAAATGTATCAGTAATCACAATCCTATATAATAAAAGCCTAATATGTTAAGTGTCCAGTCGTCCATTCAACCAATCAAAGCGTAATATGCTAATGATATGCTAAGGCCACTCAACTGCTCACTATGATGTACAGTGACCACCAGGGGGCAGATGCTCTGACTGGTAGGTTAGCTTGCTGCTGGGGTCTGGCTGATCAGGACTGAGCAAGAAGGGCTGGACATGCCCTGGAGCCCTCCTGCAGTCCCTCCCTGGCTGGCCAACCTCCCACATTCCTCCCCAGCCCCATTGTGCACCAGTGGGGTCCCTCAGCCTGGCCTGCACCCTCTCACAATCCGGGACCCCTTGGGGGATGTCAGAAAGCTGGTTTTGGCCTGATTCCACAGGCCGGGCCCAGTGACCGCACTGGTGCATGAATTCATGTACCGGGCCTCTAGAAATATATATATTTTAAAAACCCAAAACTTTCTAGTTAAAAGACAAATTGTAACATCAGATTTTTTAAAAATCAAACTATACACTGCTTAAAATACAAAGACAGAAAAATTGAACTGAAAGAATGGTAAAAGAGATTCTGCTGGGTCTGTTAGCTACATTAACATCGGAGAAATAGACTTGAAGGCAAAAGGCATTGCTAGAAACAATGTGGTGAATTGTGCCATTGTTCTCAATAATTTGCTGCCAGTCCCTGGAGGAGGCCTCCACTTCCCAGCCGGTGGACTCATGCTTCCTCACTGAAATGTGAATGGCAGTTACGTGTGCAGTTCTGAGCGGAGAGTTAGCGTCAAGAACCATTGCTCTTTCTCGGCCACAAGACCATGTTCCCGATGGAGATACGCTTTCTGCCTGGATCCTTGAGTGAAGATACCATAGAATGAAGAATGGGTAGTGCTACAGATGATCCACAAAGGATGAGTGAAAAATGAGCCCTTATTGTTGTAAACCACTGAGATTTATTTATTTATTTTAAATCCTTGCCCAAGGATATTTTTTCCATTGATTTCTAGAGCGAGTGGAAGGGAGGGAGGAGGGGGAGAGAGAGAGAGAATCATCGACATAAGAGAGAGCCACTTCGATTAGTTGCTTCCCCCACGCGCCCCTACCGGGGTTGGGCAACCTGCAACTGAGGTACGTGCCCTTAACGGGGAATTGAACCTGCGTCTGGAAAGCCAACACTCTAAGCACTGAGCAACCAGCCAGGGTGAGATTTTTAAGTTAGGTGCGGTCATGTGGCTTTCTTTGACGAGTGTACTGGACAGACTGGCCCTAGCTCTCCCCTCGCTCTGTTGGATGTTTTGGTGTGCTCTCGGCAATCACCATGTCTGCAAGTGGCCGCCAGAAACTGGATAGAGCAACCACTCTTGGAGAATGTGTTCCCCCAGCTATGCTGCTGGGCCTGGGGTCATGTCCCCGGCAAGTGGCAGTGGGGACGGGGACAGGAGCCTGGCCGGACTGACCCTCCTTGTTCACAGAAGCTCCAACTTCATGGCCGCTGGATTAGTCAGCTCCGGCGGCCGTAACGAAGTACCACAGACTGGTTGGCTTCAGCAACAGAAGTTATTTTCTCACAGTTCTGGATGCTGGAAGCCCAAGTTCAAGGTTTGGTTTTCCCCGAGGCCTCTCTCCTTGGCTTTACCCACGGCCGCCTTCTGACTGTGTCCTCATGTGGCCTTTTCTCTGTGCACACGTGTGCCCCTTGTGTCTCTCTGTATGTCCTAATGTCCTTTTCTTATGAGGACACCAGTCAGATTGGATTAGGTCTCACTCTAGTGGCCTGATGTTAACTTACCACCTCGTTAAGTTTCTATCTCCAGAGGCGGTCACATTCGGAGGTGCTGGATGTTAGGGTTCAACACGTGAAGTGTAGGCAGACACAGTTCTGTCCACTGACTTGAGGTAGTGCTACTGAGACCCACAGACCTGGAGAATCACTGGAGTGAGAGGGCTCCGAAATGCACCCCACACTCCACAGGGCACAGAGCTGGCCACTAAGACATGAAAGGGGAAAGGGACTGTGGGTTAGGGTGGAGCTGAGCGCAGCCCCAGATATCTGAGTCCCCCAAAGGCTCCCAGCATCCATGGCCTTCTCCCCACCAACAGTAAGTTGACTTTTGGGGGGGGGGCCCATTCTCACCCTGTGATTTGAGAAGATTCAGCTCCAGGGATGGGCTTTGGTTTGCTTAAGGCGTTCAGCTTGTCCCATTTCCCTGCCACCATGGTGTGTGTGGGGACAGGCATGTGACCCCATCTGGACACCCCAGGACTTGTGAGGGAGCTAACAGAAGAGACCCTCTTTTGTCGGACGGCGTGGGAGGACGGGAGGCGAGAACTTTTGTAGTCATTTTATTGCTATGAGAGGAGGGCCTGTGGTTGCAGAGGCCCATATGAGGGGCGGAAAGTGAGCTTGACAGAGAGAAAGATATGAAAAAGAGCCAGAGAAAAATGTTTCTCGGCGAGAGTCTGCCTGTAGACCAGCAGGTTCCCTTAATTGTTTGTCAGTTCCAGGCTTTGCTTTTGTTTTGTTTTGCTTTTTTTTTTTTTTTTTTTTTTTTTTTTTACAATCAAGACAGTCTAAATCGACACAGTCTGTGCAGCAGTTGCTAGGGGAGCTCATTGGATGACCATTAACCATCTTTTTCCTCCAGGGTTCCGGCTCTTGGGGTGTGTGTGGTCCGGGAGAAGGAGAAGGAGAAGGAGAAGGAGAAGGAGAAGGAGAAGGAGAGAGAGAACTCATGGACATGGACAACAGAGTGGTTATTGTGGCAGGGGTGGGTGGAGGTGGAAGAGGGCATAGAGGGGATAAATGGTGATGAAAAAAGAAAATAAGATAGAAAATAAATTTAAATAAAGGATCTTGGTGGCTCATATTGTGCCTGGGAGGGAGGGCTGGAAAATCAGGCTTGGTGACTATGCAACCATACCCTCAATTGGGTCACAGAACTGGAGTGGCCAGGATGCTGCTGCCGCCACCACGGCCACCACCATTGTCACTGCTGATGTCACCACCATTGTCACCCAGTCTGCACTGTTGCTGCCCCTGCTGGTTCGGAAGCCAATCTTTCTGCAACTGCCTCCCTGAGCCTCTAGTGACTGATTCAAAGTCCTCTGGCTGCCTTCGCCCGGTCCTGTGCCTGCTCCCTAGCTGCAAGGGAGGCTGGGAAAGTGGCTAGCTGGCCTTTTGGGCTTCTACAGGGGTCTGTCTCCCTCTGAGGCTCATAAAGTGGGGAATTCCTTCAGAGACCCACAGGATGAGAGTGTATGCCGGGCAGCCCAAAAATAAGTCACACAACATAGGGCATAAGGAATCGAGAGCAAATGGGGACAATCGCTTCAGTAATACTAATGGCAAATCTGAATTGGAGGACGCAGCTTGAACCTGGGGCTGAAGTGAGGCTTCTGACTTCTCCCTCCCTGAGTTTCTCCCCCCACCATGGGGGAGCCATTCAACCAGGCAGCCCTCCCTCCTCCCTCAGGGCAGGGGTGCTCTGCCTTGCTGAGCTACCCTACGGCAGCAGAGCAGACACAAGGAATGCGCTGTTCTTGAGGGCAGTGTCCAAGCTGTGACCTGTCCCCCACCTTCCCACACAGATGAGGGGAGTGGCGAGAAGGACGGAAGGGTCTGATTTCTGATGCTGTTTCCTCTTTGCGGAATGGATGGGAATCACCTTGCCCAAATGGAAATAAAGAAGAGAGTGGGCTGGGTGGGAGGGGTGAGCGGGGAAGGGGCCAACTTTCCCAGTGTCGCTGATGCAAAGTCAGGTGACTACAGGGACCAAGAAAGTGATGCCGGTGAGGGAAGCGGGCCAGGCATTGGCACATTAAATGCGTAAGAATACGTATTCTTAACTTCCACACGAATACATACACACTCTTATATTTCTTTTCTTGAACATTTGGTGCTCTGCGTGTATTTTTTTGCTGTGCCACTTGGATGGCCCCTGGGCATGCTGGCTCTCTCCCATGCGGCCCTTCCCCCGATTCTCTCTCTGCCTCCCCCGCCCCCAACCCTGTGTTCTGGAGGCTCACCCACATGGACTCCTTCGTCCTGGGCTTCCAGTTGGTGTGGCCCATGGGGTGCATCTGAGGAGCCTGGAGGGGGGGGGGAGGGCCCTTGGAAGGTTCTGCAGCCCTGGCCCCAACCTCAGCTCCGTCAGTAGCGCTGCCCCTTCAGGGCCACCCCTTGCATCACGTCAGACCCAAGATGCTAACAGCTCCTGGTGTTGTACACTGGAGGCCCGGGGAACTCCCTGCTGCTTTTCCCAAAGCTGCCCAAACCTCCATAAATAACCCGGTCACTAAACCCTCCTCCCGCCGCCGGCTCTGCGTGTGCTGTGTGTTTCCTGCTGGTCCGCTGAATGACAGACACGGGATGGGGAGACACCACAGCTCGCATGCACCCACAGGCAGGACCTGAGTGAGTTTCCCACTCCTGACTGACCAGGAGGGAGTGGTAAGGACTGTGACAAACCGGAAAGCACGCGACCTCTCGCTCCAGCCTTCCTTTTAGCCAGGACAACACCAGTCCAGTGCTGCTAGCCCTTCCCAGTTTTCAAAAGTAGCAAAACATCCAGATGTTTGAAGTGAGACCCCCCGATTTTTAAATGTTGGCCTTAGTGTTAGAAATCGAGGCATGAGCAAGGTTCGCCATCAGTTGGCTGCACGTGGTCCTTGGAGACCAGTTTTCAGTGCCTGCTCTCAGCACACAGTGTCCTGCCAAGCCCCGCATCCCTCAGGGGAGACCCTGGGAGCCTGGGGGCGGGGAGGAAGCCTGGCCAGGCCCCCTCTTCCATAAAGAGGCTCAGCGGCGGTGCCCCCAGCTCATGTCCCCACGCGGGAGCCTGCAGCCTTGCGGTGCCTGCCTGGCCCATCACATCTAATACGGGTGTCAGCAGAAAGTAAATTAAATCCGCGGGGCTGTAATTCGCAAACAAAACATTCTGTGGCAGTAACTAAACAAAGCATTATGCTTTAATCGGCCTTTTAAAGTGTTGTTTTAAAAATCATTTTATTGTGCAGAAGCTGGTATCCTAAGAGCTATCATTCCTTAACTGACAGAACGCTAGTGCAATACCCTCTGGTCTAGATATTCTTACCAGCGGGGGCATCTGTCTTGCTGCTCCTAAACCGATCCATTTTCAGAGTAAAAGTGCGGCTCTGCCTTCCAGCCTCTCCGATGGGGAACCCCAGCGGCTGCTTCTCTACAGGGGCTGCTTTCGCTCTGGCTTCGAGAGAGAAGCAAAACAATTCGTCGTTCTCTTATTCCCTCCATCTACCTTCCCATCTGTCTACAAACACTTGTATACTGCTAAGCACTTTGCAAGCATTCGCCCAATGAATTCTCCTGCCAACCCTTTAAAAAGGTGTTATTCTCATCCTTTTTGTTTTTAGATCAATTTTGAGTTAGTTTTTGTATACGGCGTGAGGTAAGGGTGTGGATATCCGGTTGTCCCAGCACCATTCGTTGAAAAGACGAAACTACCCCTCACTCCCCGTGAATTGTCTTAGCACCTTCGCTGAAAATTAATCGACCATAAATATCTAAGTTCTTTTCTGGGCTCTCAATTCTGTTCCATTGAACTATGTGTCTGTCCATCTGCCAATAACTGGAGGGCTTTAGACAGAGGAGTGACACACCTACTTTGTGTTTTAAGACTGAAAGAGGAGAAACCTCTGAGGAGGCCACTGCCCCTGTCCACGCGAGAGATGCTTCCAGGGGTGGCCATGGAGATTGGGGGGGGGGGGGCGCATGGGAGGGCTAGTTAGGAGGAAGCATGAACAGGACGTGGTGAGTCCCGAATGTGGGAGTGAGGGAGCGGGAGGAATCTGGGTGACTCCTGGGGTTGTGGCATTGGTGACTGGTTAAACTGGATGGACGGGCAAGGGTGCCACCCGCTGGAGGGGAACATGGGGTAAGGACACTGGGTTCAGTTCGAGATGTGCCGACTTTGAGGTGCTTGTGGGATATTCAGATGGCCTTGTCTGGGAGGCAAGTAGGTATGAGATTTTGGGGTCGAGTAGCAGATGGAGCTGCAGCCAGAGATGTAGGACTCACCTGCTCCCAGGGGCCTGAGTGGGGAGGATTGCGGCAGCAGCAGAGGGGCGACCCTCCTGCTCTCCTTCTCCACTGGTCTCTGTGTCTCTCCCTGGGCTGAGACCACACCGTCTTAACACTGCATCTTTGCAGTAAGTCCTGACACCTGATACCTGTCGTTCTTAAGCGTGTCTTGGGACTTTGGGGGTCTTTCTGAGCCTGAGTGTTTTCATCTGTAAAATGGACATGCAGCATGATAACAGCCCCCACAATGAGGTAGCTCATTAAATCATGTCGTCCAGTGCTCAGCACATACTTAATACTCAAGGGGCAGGCCACCACGGTGACTGAGCACACCCTGGTTATCATGCTGGGTTGGGTCCCCAGAGACTCACGTCCGACTCTTATTTATTTCTTGACCCTGGGGAATAACAGAGAGAACCATTCACAACTTAAACTGTGTTTTTAAAATGTTTCCTAAAGCACTGGGCCTGATTTTCCTTGATCTCCTCTCTCTCCAAGCCCAGAGCTCAAAGTTGGCCTCTGCTGGGCTCTGCAGTTCAACATATGGCCAGCAGATGGCGATAGAAGCTAAGGGAAGGCCCCCCCTACCCCCACCCCTTGTGGGGGTCCCCCCTCTTCCCATTTCCAGGGCCAGCTGTTCCCAGGCTGCCTGTGCATCAGGGGTGAGTGGCCCCAGGCCCAGCCCTCTGCGGGCTCCTGGGAACACAGACCCGTTCTGGAGAAGAAGAAAGAAAGTCTGAGACCGCGCTGGGAGCTCTGAATGACCCTACACCCTGGACACCTCCCGACCTCCACTCCCTGCCCTCCCAGGAAATCACTTCATAAATAGGGCAGCGTGGGTCCCACGTGGGAGGGAAATTGTCCTCAGGAGAGCCACTTCCTCTGTGAACAAGGAAGCCAGGGAACCTCTGAGAGCAGCCCATGCCCTCCCTGTCCATCCTGTGTAAAATATGAAATAAGAGTTTTAATTACCAAGCTTGGCAGCCAGCCGACACGTTGAATATTTAATGTCTCCGATGCTTGTGCCCCAGGCCTGCTGGCACTGACACCACCGGGGGTTCCCTTGGGTTGGCTCTGAATGTGCTTGGAGAAGGGCCAGGCTGCCCCCTTCCCCAGCACCTGGGCGCCTCCGACAGCCCCTCCTGGGCTCGGCCAGCCCTGTGCCTCCCACTCCCTGAGGGACTCCTGCCAAGGCGGCCAGGGGCCTGTTGCCCCCCGTGGGGAGGATCTCGGTTCTGGCAGAGGCCGGGGTCCTTGAGGTCAGGCAGCCCGGGAAGATGGAAACAGACAGACCTGAGTTTGGATCCTGCTTTCCTGCCAGTGGCTCAGCCTCTTGGAGAGTCACGTTTTTTACTTTGTAAACTAAAGAATGTATTTCCTACGTTATGGACAATTGTTGTTAATAGACGGCCATTTTGGGGGGTTAGCCTGTGCCTAGAACCCTGCCAAGCACTCCCATGTAGTTTGTCTTTGTCATTGACAGCAGTCCTGTCAGGCACTAAGAGGGAACATGAGCCCAGGACATTCTGACTTCAAAACCTGTGAGTCTGAAAACCTCTATGCACAAGCACTTCAGAGATTTGAGGGGATGTGAGCTTGAAGGAGACACTGCCACCCAGTCCCATACCCTAATTTGTCCTACACCACAGTGGCCCCTCATGCCTCAGAGACAACCAACAAAAGTGCTAACGGGGATCAGGACAGCAGCCCCGACAGAATCACCCCCACCACTGTGCTGGCCACACATTTCTACTCCCTAGAGCAGTGGTTCTCAACCTTCCTAATGCCGCGACCCTTTAATACAGTTCTTCATGTTGTGGTGACCCCCAATTTCATTGTTACAAATTGAACATAATTAAAGCATAGTGATTAATCACAAAAACAATATGTAATCATATATGTGTTTTCCGATGGTCTTAGGCGACCCCTGTGAAAGGGTCGTTCGACCCCCAAAGGGGTCGTGACCCACAGGTTGAGAACCGCTGCCCTAGAGAGGCGGTGGGCATGTGAGCTGCATTCGATGGGTTGATTTGGCATCTCAGGATGGAGGGGCTTCCTAGGGCCATCTGGGGATGGTCCACGCACCTTGGTATGTCTATAGCAGTGGTTCCCAACTTGTGGGTCGCAACCCCTTTGGTGGTCGAACGACCCTTTCACGGGGGTCACCTAAGACCATCCTGCATATCAGATATTTACATGACGATTCATCACAGTAGCAACATTACAGTTATGAAGAAGCAATGAAAATAATTTTATGGTTGGGTCACAACATGAGGAACTGTATTTAAAGAGCCAGAAGGTTGAGAACCACTGGTATAGGCTCACGCACCATTCCTTGTCCAGCTGGCTGTGTCTAAGGTGGCGCTTTGTGCACGGTGATAGCCAGTGACGAGGTGCGGGGTCACCTAGCCATTGGAGCCACTTGTCTTGAAGTAATGAAGTCCCTGGTACATAGGAGGCCTGCAGCACGCCCAGGCAGGACAGCTCGGGGAGAAAGGGAGAGGGAGGCGACAATGAGCTCCACTTTGAACCATCAGGTGGGGACCCGGGAACCCTTGTCCTAGTGGGAGTGTGAAGTGGGGGTGGGCCATGGTGGGGAGCATGGACCCCACACTCCAGCAATCCCACTTCTGGGCACACAGTCCAGAGCATCTCTCCCCGAGGGAGACGGAAACGTGCCCAAGGATATTCCCCGAAGCCGTTACTGGCAATACCCAAGGGGTGGAAACAAGCAAAATGCCTACTCACAGAGGAGTGAGAGACCGCAGGGGCATATGCAAATGATGAGCACCACGCAGCAGCGATGCGATGGGATGAATTAGAATGATGTGTGCTAACACAGGCAGGTCGTAAAAATGGAACGCCAAACAAGATGTCTGGCAAATACTACTTAATATGCTGCAATATATATTTTCATGGCTACACACACGCATTCGCACATTGACAACATTAAGGATGTTTGCCTGTGGGGAGAAGGGAGGAGGGCGGGGGGTCCAGAAGGGGGACGAGAGCGACGATAACAAAGCAAACAACTACGCAAGAGGCGTCAGGTGTGGCCCTACTGTTGTGAGTTGAGCTGATGATGGTGAGCAATTGAATTCTGTGTCTCTGAGTCCAAAGCCCCCCCCCCCTCCAAAAATGCAAAGGGCGAAAGGAAAGGGGGCCAAGGACCTCTGTGAGTTCATAAGCTCCACGAATTGTTGGTTGTTTGGGGACTTTTCACACCAGGCACACAAGCGTGTGACCCAGCCTGGGAACGGCCACGGGCCATCTGGGTCTGCTCTAGGATCATCTCACCCTGTCCTCACAGCCACCGGGGAGCAATTGCCAAGCGCACTTGACCTCAGGGCTCAGAGAGGTGATGTGGGCTGCCCAATAGCATCAGCCTGCAATTGTAAACCTTCCCACCCCCAGCCCGCCGCTGCCATCCTGCCTCCCAGCCGAAAAGACTAATCCGGGCACCTTGCAGGGTTCAGATGATGCATCTTTCCGCGATGGCCTGAAGGTGGCGCTGTTGCAGTTGGTCCTGGACAGGTGAGTGGCTTGAGCCTGCGGGGGTAGAGGGAGAGGACATTCAGCCTTTGGTGGATGGAGGGCCCTTGTGGCTTGGAGTGAGGCCTGCTCACTGGCGTGGGGGCCAGTGCAGAGGAGGGAAGAAGGCGGGAGCACGGATCACCTCCCAGGAGAGCATCACCTGGATGGAAGGCTGCCTTCCACGCTCCACCCTCTCCTGTCGGGGGAGCAAGACTGCACACCTTCAGGAGACTGGAAAGACCCGGCTCTGTGCAGAGGGCTCAGGATCAGGATTCCAGGGGGGAGCAGAGACACCTCAGTCAGCTTAGAGTGAGTGTCTTTCCGGCTGCTCACATTCCCCACAAAGAGCTGGCCCCACCAGAGGACCGGCTGCCCAGCCCAGCGGCACATCGGCCCTGCAGGTATGCAAAGGGCCTGGAGGCCAGGGGGTCCCTCGGCCGCCAGCAGCACAGTCTGAGACAAGTGGCTCCCTTGGGACGTGACCCCAGGAAGCAGGCGCGATGGGGCTGGGAGGTGAGGGAAAGGCCATGTCGGGAGGCTTTGCTGAGACTGCAGCTGTCCGCAGCAGGGCCGACTCCTCGGGGCCGCGGGGCAGGGTACAGAGCACCCCTCATCTCCCCGAGGATGGGGGCAGAGCACCGATCCCTCGGCTCCTGTCTCCACTGGGGGAGGACGTCCACGGGCGCACTAGCTCCCTGCGCTTCCAGGCTGAGCACAGGCTGGCACGGCCATGGCGCTGGAGGAAGGAAAAGACATGACGCTCCTGAGGTGGGGCGCTGTGGGCAGGAGGGGAGGCTGAGCTTGGAGGGAACTGTCCGTCAGACGCAGCTGACATCAGAGGTGAGCGGGAGAGTGGGATGCAGGGTCCTGGGGTTCCTTACAACATGCCCTCTGCAGCGAATGTCCCCCCCCGCCACTTCCTTAACTGCTATTGCAGCCCATTCCTTCTGGAACCCAAGTCTCCCTTCTGAGCTTCAGACCTGCAAACACCATTAACCTTTGATATCTGACCTTCTGGATCCCTCAAACTCAAAGAAGCCAAACTGAGCTCAGCACCTTTATGCCAAGGTAGTTTCTCCTCCTAATCCCAGCACCCAACTCTTTCCCTCTCTGGAGCCAGGGTGACTTTCAAAACACAAATCCGATTCTGTCCCGAGGACATGGATGCTGGGCCTCGCTCCGGAAGCCACCAGCACGGCGCTTTGCAGTTACTGGTGTGTTTTTCAGGAGAAGAAGGGAGTGTCCACATCTGAGTGGATAGTCCCTCCCAGCCCGCCTGAAACCCAGCAGAGCCTTCCAATGAGGAGAGCTGGCTCCCTTGGGGAGCGCTGCCATGTGGCAATGGCTGTGAGTATTCTTTCATTAATTCGCAGACATTTGTTGAGCCCCTACTATGTGCTAGTCCATGCCTGCTAGTGGGGGTGATATCACCCTCCAGGGGTGAAAATTCACTCTTGGAGGGTGCAAAAACTGTTTAGCTATCAGTGTATTGTGGCCCTCCAAAGCTCAACCCTACACAACAACACCTTAGTCCTTAGTATTTCATTTCTCTCAACGGGAAGAACTGAAATTAAATTAGAATGTTCTCCTTGGAGGAGCAGTAATGAAAAGGAAGGTTGGGAAACACCACGGCAGGCTACGGCGATACGGTAGTTACCGAGTCAGACGTGGTTCCTCGCTGTGCACTGCTTCACATTCTGGCAGCGAAGACACGGGTCAGATGATCTTTCAACAACAAAGTGGAAGAAACCAGGCTGGGAGGCCGAACCCTGCAGATCCCATTGACATGACATTCTGTGAAAGGCAAACCTGCAGTTGCAGACACACCAGCGGGCCCTGGGCTTGGGCCGGGGAGGGGGTTGACTCTAGGGGGCATGACTTTACTATTTACATATTACACTCTAATAAGGCTGCCTTAAAATTGTTGTACAATAAGCGACGTGTTCAGCATTGTGGTGAGTGCCATGTAGACTTGGCAACAATGAAAGCACCCAGCAGGCAGCTGGCCTGGTCCGAGCAAGGGGGCTTCCCTGGTGAATTAATGTTGAGCTGAGCTCTAAAAGGTGAGTAAACATTAACTGGAAGAAGGAAGGGTGGAAAGAGCTGCTCCTGCTGCACAACTCTAGGGGGCGACACTACCATAGAAATCATTGCATTCCTGTTAGTGCAATGCCACGGCCCTGGCAGAGCAGCTGGGGAAGAGGGAACATGATGTGCCCAGATGCGGAGGCAGGACAGCAGGTGGAGGGAGGCCCAGGGGTCGGGAGTCCAGAGGACAAGGAAAGAAGCAGCTGGGGATGGGCTGGTGAGGTG
This sequence comes from Myotis daubentonii, assembly GCF_963259705.1. Classification (NCBI taxonomy): domain Eukaryota; kingdom Metazoa; phylum Chordata; class Mammalia; order Chiroptera; family Vespertilionidae; genus Myotis; species Myotis daubentonii. The sequence goes on along the minus strand of NC_081850.1, from coordinate 75,753,547 downwards.
GGCTGTGGTCAGACAGTGCAGAGCTTTGTGGTCTTGTGGGAGGTTTTGGAGGGGGAGTGACTTGATCGTCCAAGGTGCCCCTGTTTTGGCTGCAGTTTGCTGCCTCCTGGTGGTTATTTGCTGCTATGACTTCTATCCATGGAGACCATTCTGAGCTCTGCGGCTGGCTAAGACTTTTAGGATAGAAGCAGACATTCTGGGAATCCCTAGGTCAGTGGTCGGCAAACTCATTAGTCAACAGAGCCAAATATCAACAGTACAACGATTGAAATTTCTTTTGAGAGCCACATTTTTTAAACTTAAACTATATAGGTAGGTACATTGTTATTAACTTAATTAGGGTGCTCCTAAGCTGGCCTTTGCTAAAAACGTCCTCAATCTGATTGAGGTACATTCGCCAAGGTCGACCCCTTCCAACTCTCCCATCCACACTCGTCTTGTATACTTGTTTCGTCTATCTCCTTTCCGAAAACCGACTTCTGCGCATGGGCCACGAAGTTTCAATCGCACTGTACGTGCGTGCCCGCACGTGGTATTTTGTGGAAGAGCCACACTCAAGGGGCCAAAGAGCCGCATGTGGCTCGCGAGCCACGGTTTGCCGACCACTGCCCTAGGTTATTTGATACTAATTACTAGTTATGTCCTGAGGTGGGGGGTGAGTAGGGGCTGGGAGGAGGGGAGGAAAGATGGGAAAATGGGAGATACCTGTAATGCTATCAAAGGTAAAAAATATATTTAAAAATGAAAAAAATAATTATCTCAAACCAATCCAGGGAGATTGGGCTGGAAGAATCCCGGGAACACAGGGACACACCTCTGCCCCATGCTCCTTGAGGGTCCTGCCCTGCTTTCCTCTCCGCTCTTCCCACTCAGAAACGGAAACATTCAGTTGACCTTGTTCAAAAACTTGAGCTGAGTGGAGAGCGCATGCCAGTTGCATTATCAAGGGGTTTTGAAAAAGCATATTAAAGTTAATACTCTATCTGGCCATGGTTGAGTGCCTACTATGTGCCCAATACTTGGCTAAGTTCTTCAAACGGATTGTTTTAATTTAATCCTTGCATCCCTATGAAGTAGGCATTATTATTATATTATTTACATTTACAAACTGGAAGACAACCACAGAGACATTCCACCACTTACCGGAGTCACTCAGCCACTTTCTAGTAAGTGGTGAAGCCAGCTTCAAAACCTGGAAATTTGCCTCCAAAACCCACACTCCTGAGTTAAATGAACCTTGCCTTCCAGGAACAAACCTGGCAATGATTTTTAAATTTACTTGATTTTTAAATTTACCAATATATTATTTAGATTTTTTATTTGCTGCTATATTTTTATTGGCTGATATCCTTAGGTGAGATTTTTCAACAACGTTTTTATTTTTGTGCTTTATGTGATTTGGTATCAGCACTATACAAACTCATAAAACAAACTGGAACTTTCCCATGTATTTTAGTGCATTTCAGTGCTTTGAAATTTTTGGAAAGAATATAAGGAGTAGCTATTCCTAAAAATGTTTACTAATTCATCTGTAAAACCATCTGGACCTAAGGCCTTTGACAGTTGCCTTAAACTTATTTGCTACCGTATTAGCTTTTCTGGTTTCTTCCATTTGAGCCAGACATATTTTCCTGAAATGAGTATCATATTTACCTAGACAAGTGGATTTTTTTTTTTAGCATAAAGTGATACATAGAATTCACTTATAAGTTAAAAATTCTTCTCTGTATTTCTGTTTAAAAAATTCCATCTTAGTCTTGATGCATTTCTGTGCTTTATTTTTTTGTTTTCTTCATAAGACTTGTCAGACATTTAATAGTAACAGTAGCAGAAGAAATACAACAGCACACATTTATATAGTGTTTACTCTGTGCTGAGTACTAGTCCAAGTTATATTGGCTCATTTAATCTTCATAACAACCTTGTGAGTCATGGACTATATTCTCATTTTACAGATGGAGAAACCGAATCACAAAATTAGCAAGTGACTTGCCTAAGGACACACAGCTAACAAGCGGTGAAACTGAGATTTAAATGTAGGCAATTGGCTATTTTTGTGTCTACTAATTCTTTCCTCCTCCTACTTTTATTTTTCTTCTTCTAAGCCTTTGAGTTTGATGCTTTGACTCATTGACTTGTATTCTTTCTTGATTAATAAAAGCATTTGAGGTCACTCGTGGGCTCTAACAGTATTTATCTTTCCAAAGAACCAGCTTTTGATTTCATTAGTTATTATTTTTCTGTTCTCAGAAAAGATCGAAAGAGAGAAAAGAGAGAAGGAGATACGCCGCACTCTGACTCACGGACGCCTCTTTTTCCAGTTCTCTGTCCAGGAAAATGGGTTTCCATTGGAGGGTTTGCTACCTGCATTGCTGTTCGGTTTTGTACTGGGGCCACCCTCGCCTGAAAGCTGGATGATAAAAGAGAAACAAAACCCTGAAAACTTACCCCATAAGAGTCTTCAAGTTTTGGCCCTTTTAGCAATCCACTTGCTCTTTTCAGTCTGTAGACAGTTGCCTTTTGTGTTTTGTTGCAATCAGCGAGGGATGGGCTGCCGTGACCAACACCAGAATCCAGCGTAGATTTTGCAAATTGAGTCGCTGTGTAACATAGTCAGATATGTTTAAATTATTAATCGACACTTCCAAAAGGTCCTTTAAAATGGCCATGTCAGTTTATATTCCACCAGCACTATACAAAATCCTTCCCTATCCTCTTATCAACAACCGATACAAATTTTCAATGGTCCCAATCTGTTGTGCAAAAATAAAATAAAATAGTACCTTGTTGATCTGATTTCCAGGTCCATGCTTCCTAGTAAGGCTTGGACATCTTTTTATATATTGTGGGCCATTTATATGTCCTCATTTGTACATGACCCCTTCCTATATCCTTTCCCAGTTTTCTACGTGGTCATTTGTCTTTTAATTATTGATTTGTAGAAATTGTAGGTTCTACTGTTTGGGATTTATTGAGGTTTACTTTGAGACTCATTACTTAATCAATTTGTCTTTATGTTCTGTGAGCATTTGAAAAAAGGGTATTCCCTGTAGAAATGCTATTTGGATATATTAACACAATCTTGTTAATTTTATTAGGTTGTCTATATGAGTTTTAAAATAGTTGATCTGTTAAATTCTGAGGGAGATGTTTCAAAATCTCCTAATCTGCGTGTGGTTTTGTGAAAGTCTCATAATTCAGTATTTGCTCTATTATTTATGGTGTACTTATCCACATGTCTGATTCAGATTCATAATTAATCAATTCCTCAGTGATCAAGAGCAGGAACGCTGGTATTCAGTTACCTGAGTTCAAATCTTGGCTCTTTCCCTTACAGAATGTGTAGAAGTGGGGTTTACTCAATCTCTCTAAGCCTCAGGTTCTTCGTCTGCGAAATGGGGCAAAGAATAGCACTTACCTCATAGTTAACTGTTGTGAGATTAAATAGAATTATCCGTGTGAGTGTTCAATAAGTGACTACCAGAACATTTTCTCGATGAATAGACATTTCATCAGTTAAAAAATATCCCGCAGTTCCATTTAATGCTTTCCCCCTTGAATTATGCCCTTAAAAATATGATTACCTCACTCTCTTAATGCTATTTGAATTTCCTCTGAAATACATTTACCTGCTTTAAATATTTCATAATTATGTAACGTTAGGTGGATCTCTTGCAAAGCACATGGAGGGAGACAGTCTCCAAAGCGATGGCCATAAATTCCTTCCTTCCTTCTAAGCACAGGTGGCCCCGCCCACTGGGAGGTGGGGTCTATTTCCTCTCTTATTGAATGGACTAGAGGCCCGATGCACGAAAATTCATGCAAGAGTGGGCCTGCCTTCCCCTGGCTGCCGGCACCAGCTTCCTTCCGGAAGCCAGGACCCAGGCTTTGTTCTGGCTGCCGCCACCAGGCACCCGGGACCCAGGCTGCTTCCCTCTGGCCTCCACCACCAGGCACCTGGGACCTGGGCTTCGCTCCAACCCAGCTTTGTTTGGAAGGACGTCCAGAATGACACCCGGAAGGACATTCGGTCTAATTAGCATACTACCCTTTTTTTATTATTATAGATGACTGTGGATCTTGCTTTGACCAATAGGAAGCAGAGGAACTGACAGCTTTAGCCTTTCCATAAAGGGCCAGGTGACTTCCACTTTGGTTCGAGGAAGCCAGCCGCCTCACATGCAGATGTTCAGGCTGTCCTATTAAATGAGACAACAGTCTTGGCGACAGAGAGGCCATGGTGGGGAAGCCATGAGGTTCACCCACGTGAGTGACATCGCCTTGGACCGTGTGCCCGGCCCAGCCCCCTGCAGAATGCGGCCGAGTGAGTGACCCCGCCACGCCCCTCCTCGGTTTTGGGGTGGTTTGTCTCTCAGCGGGAGATAACTGAACTAAAAACAAAGCTAGAGTTTCCTTTTTCACTTAACCTGAGACTCTTTTGACTTTTACTAGAATTTAATCATTAAAATTTTATAGCTGTCGCCCAGCCCATGTGGCTCAGTGATTGAGAGTGTCGACCTATGAACCAGGAGGTCACGGCTCCATTCCTGGTCAGGGCACATGCCAGGGTTGCAGCCTCGATCCCCAGTAGGGGGCGTGCAGAAGGCAGCTGATAATGATTCTCTCTCATCATTGATGTTTCTATCTCTCTCTCCCTCTTTGTTCCTCTCTGAAATCAATAAAATATATTTAAAATAAACAATAAAAAAATTTACAGCTGTTAATAACTGGTCTTATTTTTGACATTTTGTGTTACACTTTCCGTTTCTTTCACTTTTGTACTTTTTGCTTTTTCTTTAATTGACTTTTACTGGCTTGATCTTTCTTCTTTTGCCTTCTGTTTTGGGCAATTCTAGATGCTTTTCTACTAGTATTTTTAATATAAAAATTAGTCAGCAGTTAAAATCATATTGCTAATAACAATGTCAAAATTTTAAAGTACCTATACTCTCCAAACAGGATTTGGCCTTTAGAACGTTTTAGTGCCCCTATCCTTACCACCCAGACTTCAGAAACATGATTAAATTAACATAAAAGGTAAATGATGCATTACTATTGATTTTTTTTTTTTTACTGTGTGTCTGTCTTATATTCCAAAAATCCATTTTGAGAAATTGCATTAAAAATTCACATTGTCAAAAAAAAATTCACATTGTCACCCAGCCATGGTGGCTCAGTGATTGAGCATTAACCTATGGTCAGGGTTCGATTCCTGGTCAGGGGACGTGCCCAGGTTGCCAGCTCAATCCCCAGTGGGGGGGCGTGCAGGAGGCAGCCGATCAATGATTCTCTCTCATCATTGATGTTTCTATCTCTCTCCCTCCCCCTTCCTCTCTGGAATCAATAAAAAAAATATATTTAAAAAAATTCAAATGGTCAACCATTAGTTAGAATTAACGAAAAACTTACAGTGCTTAAAGAAAACCAATAAAATGCACCTGAGTCATCAAAACCGAAAAAGCTTCACAGGTTTGATTTCCTGCCCTTGTTCTCGCAGACTGCATTTTACAAAGTCTTTATCCTGACCACATACTTCTTTGAGTCACTTTTCCAGAAAGGGTATATTAATGGTACAAGCCTGAAATTGCCTTTTGTCTTCTCATCTGGATGTTATTTTGCTGGGCATGGGTTCTAGAATCACAGTCCTTTCCCCTCAGACCTCTTCAATGTTTTCTACTTCACACTCGTGTGGTAAATAAGATGTCCCCTGAGAAGGTGTTAATCTTTCCCTTGTCATTAACTTACTTGATCTCTCTGGACACTTTTAGCTGTTTTCCCTGCAGCTCTGCTTCTCGCCTGTGTTGCTATTCCAGTAGCACGGTTACAGGAGGACATTGTTGAAATGGAAGTTTTGGCCGCGCCCTAAGCAGTAGACATCAGATACCAATAGGAATTAGGAGACCAGATACCCTATGGGACCTGTGAGGAGTTGGTAGTGAGAAACTGTTAAGACAACTTCCTAACCTCGCACCACACTGAACGCATGAAAGGAGCAGGATGGTAGCCACTGAGAGAGGATGTGGGGAATGGCTTTTGGAGAGAGCTGTTGGTGCGATGGTGAGGGGGGTCCCCCTTCTCAGCGGGGAGAGGCTGCGGGCACCTGTCTCTTACCTGAAGCTGGCAGGAGAGTTTTCCATAGAACCACCTGGAGAGCCTGAGAAGCAGACCCTGACGTTATGGCCCAATGGGAAAAGCATTACATTGAACTGTGGGGTGTTTTTAAAATACTTGATCTGTTAAACTCTGAGACAGATGTTTTTAAATCTCCTAATCTGGTTGTGGTTTTGTGAAGGTCTCCTATTTCAGTGTTTGCGCTTTTATTGTCAGAGTACTTATCCACATGTCTGATTCAGATTCATAACTAATCAATTCCTCAGTGATTACATGGGTGAGTTTTAGGGTATGTGAAGTATATCTCAATAAAGTTGTAAAAACTTTGATATTGTAAAATGCAAAAGGAGAAGGAGGAGGAGGAGGAAGGAGGAGGAGAAAAAGAAGTAGAAGGAGAAGGAGGAGGAGGAGGAGGAGGAGGAGGAGGAGGAGGAGGAGGAGGCAGCGTGAGATAGCTTCGGGCAGAGTAGATTTAAAGAATGAGCAGACCTCCAGGTGGTATCACCAGGCGCCATGACGGGCCTCACCTGCGTATCTAGGAGCAGGCAGCTGCCTCACCGAGTCCTAGACAGGCCTTGAGGGCAGGTGGTCTGCTCCCGTGGTTCCACCTTAACACGGGAGTGCGGCTCTTCAACCTGGCACTTTGAAATTTAAAGAACGAACGGAAGTAAGAACAGCAGACACCACACGGAGGCATAAACATTTTGCAGTGCCGCCCAGCCCACCTCGATCCCTTACTGAGCCCTTCCCACCCTCTACCTAAATAGGGGAGGCCCAGAGGCCATGGGCACGAAGGACTCCCTGGCAACAGTTACCTGGCCCAGGTGATGGCCAAGGGCCTCTCGATGGACCTGGGAGGGTGGGGAGGCACCAGCTTGAAGACCGGGTGGCCTTGGGAAGCCTCGCCGAGGCAGGCAGTCTGGGTGTGGGTAAGCCTCCTGCTTAATCAAGAAGCTCTGGAGACGTCGGGTAGTAAAGACCCCTTAAGTCCGTTTTCTCCGAAGCTGGTTGGAAGTGGGCGTCTGTCATTTACAAATAAGCCTTAACTGAGACCATGGAAGTGGGCGACCTGCATGCAGTTTAGGAGAACAGCAGTTCTCAGGACCTTCATGTCTCGTGTCCCCTCAGGGGGGTAGGTGGTGGCTTCCAGCCACCTCAGGCAGGAGGGCAGGAACGGGGGGCAGTGGGCCAGTTGGGCCAGGAGGCCGGAGTGGCATCAGGATCATGGCTGGGTGTCTCCTGTGAGTCGCTGTCCCCGGGGTTGCCCCCTCGTCCCACGTGGCTTTCCTGCAGTTCTCTCCCCTCCGCATTTTCCAGATCCCTGGTTTCAAATGCACAAGGTCCGTGGCCACACTGTGGCCGTACTTTGCTGCTGTTACTCCTCTGTCTCTCCCACTAAAAACCGTTTCGCTTACAGAAGAAATACATGCAGCAACATTAAATAGTAACGGAGTGTGAAGAATAAAAGGCAAGACCCCACGCTCAGTCCCAGGTAACCACAGCGGGCGGTTTGGTATGTTCTGTAGGAATGCTGTCGACACACACAACGCTCACTGGCTTTCTTTTCCAAACTTGGGATCATCCGACTTTTCCAGTTGCGCGGATTCTTTAATAACTTAGTCATATACCGTGACCACTTCCCCAAAGGCGTGCTCAGACCTACCTCATGCCTTCGGAAGCTGTGTAGCTTTCCAGCTGTGCTGAAAAGAACACTGCCCCACAGAAATGTAATGCGAGCCCCACTTGTAAGTATCCGTTTTCTGGTAGCCACACTGAAAAAGAGAAAATGAAACAAGAGGCATGCATTTTAGTAATATATTTGACTTAACCCAATAGGTCCAAAATACGACCATTTCAACATATAAACAATACGGAATAAGGAGTTAGTTTTCATTATATTTAAATATGAAATGTCTGAAGCCCAGCGTGTGTTTTACCCTCACAGCACATCTTAGTTCAGACTGGCCACATTTCCAAATGCGGAGTAGCCACACGTGGCCAGTGGCTACCGTGCTGGGTGGCACGGACCTCAGCCACAATTGATTTCGCTGTGCACCTGCTGATGGGAATAGAGATTGCCTCCAGTTTTTGCTCTTATAAGCAACGCTGCGATGAACACTCTTACGCTGATCACATGACACCCGCAAGTGATTATTTCTGAGGGACAGATTTATAGACGTGAGCTTTCTAGGTCAGGGACTTTATCCATTTCCTAGTAAGACAGCTACAGCTAAATTACTCTCAATCGGGCTAAACCAGTTCATCCTTCCACCGACAGCCTGTCAGAATGATCCTTTCCCCACACTCCTGCCAGACCGGATGGCAGGCCTTAAACATGGTTTCATCGCGCTCTGCCTTTTCCCATCTGTGCACCAGGGCCCGGCATCGCCTCACAGAAGGGGACCCCATTTCAAAGCCGCGATTGTCTCTGTTGGCTGCCACTCGCGCCCAGAGGGAGGCTGTGTCTGGCTGTGTGGGTAACGGAAAACTCAGCCAACAGTGGCTCAAATAAAGACTTTATTTTCTCATGGAAAACGAAGTCTCGAGAGAGGTGGCTGCTGTGGTGGCGACCCAGTGATCGACAACGGCTTAACGTTCCCTCTGTCCTTCTAGTCCAATATTCTTGGCAGGCGGACTTTTCTCTCTCATGGTTGTCATCTTTTTAAAAAAAATTGAATCTATTGGGGTGACATTGGTTAATAAAATTATAGAGGTTTCTGGGGTACAATTCTAGAATACATCATCTGTATATGCTATTGTGTGCTCACCACCCACCGTCTCGTCCAGCGGTTCTCAACCTGTGGGTCGCGACCCCTTTGGCGGTCGAACGACCCTTTCACAGGGGTCGCCTAAGACCATCCTGCATATCAGATATTTACATGACGATTCATCACCGTAGCAACATGACAGTTATGAAGTCGCAACGAAAATAATGTTATGGTTGGGTCCCAACAGGAGGAACTGTATTTAAAGGGCCAGAAGGTTGAGAACCACTGGTCTAGTCTTTTTCCATCACCATTTACCCCACCTTCCTACCTGTCCCCGCCCCCCTTCCCTTCTGGTCATCGGCATGCTGTTGTCTGTGTCTATGAAGCTGAGCTACGAGATGGCTATAGCCTATGAGTGACCTTGAGCCAGAAGACCAGATAAGCCACGCCTCGTAGGAGTCCAGACCTACAGAAGCTGAGTTAAATGTCTTTGCCCCAAGCCCCTGTGTGTGGGGCCAATTTGTTACGCAGCAGCAGATAACTGATACAGCGAGCGCTGCTGGAAGATCATCTCCTTGGGAGCAGCCAACTCCCGTATCATTTTCTTGTTCTCCAGGAACTCACCCCTTCCCACACGACGACAGGGCAAGAGCAGCTGCGATTGGCAGGAAAAGGGACTTCGCAGGCATTCAGAGAGCCCAGGAGTCCTGTGCACACCTTCCCATCCTTTCCCACTTCCTGATGAGTTTCTTAGATGCATCTGAGGGGAGAGGAAGGGCGGGAGACACTCTCACTGCTGTGTGGACTCTCATTTCCCGGAGGAACACTCCTGGCTCCTGTCTGCATCCCTCACTGATTCTGCTCCAGGGGAGGTGAGGCTTGGTTGCTGCGCCTGGGGGCAGGAGCTGAGCTGTCTGCACCCATGGCGCTGCCTGCAGGGAGGTTGCACGCTGGCCGGCCTGCCCCTGGTGGGGTGGTGTAGGCTTCCGGGGAAGGCTCTGCCCCTGCAGGGCACGGCCTGTAAGCGGAGGGGCAATTCAGTTCGGAAGGTGCAGGGGGAGGCCCACTGAGTCACCCGTCTGCCAAGCCCTCCGCAGCTGCTGTTAGATCTGTCCCGGTGCCTCATTTCTCATTGGTTCCAAGCTCGGAGGGAAAGAAGGGTTTTATTTGTTGTCTCCATCCCAAATATCTACGATATATATCCAAGATAACTGTGCTTTTTATGAAGATATAAAGCAAGTGGCAGCAGGGAAGGACCAGGTTCTGGGTTATTGTGGTTGGCCGAGTGAGGGGGGTTGGGACAGGAGTTGGAGAGGGTGTGTCTTTGGAGCTTCGTGTCCCTAGGTGAGTCTGTGTGCCTCTGATCTTGGGGGTGACAGTGACTAGGTCTACATCCCTCTTATGGATCCTGGGGCGCTTCCAGCTCTGGCTTCCCCACAGTGGGCAGGTCTCCCAGGGCCGTGGAGGGTTTTGATCCCACGTAGCGTCCTCAGTGGGGCTCTGACCCCACAGAGCGGGCGTTGCTTCCCCAAAGCACCTGCTGGTCAGAGCCCCACCTGGGACGGCACGTGGGGTTCGGATCAGCGCCCCCCAAGCTGCTGCAGCCCCTGCTGCTTCCCGGCATCCCGATCTCTGTTCAATGCGTGATTTTTTACGATCGATCTTATATCCGGCACAATCAGATTTATGGCTCCTGCATCTTATGAAATTACACAGATGTTGCTGCTCTGCTTCTCTCCAGGACAGTAAAAGGCAATAACATTCTTGCAGATTTCGACAGCAGGCAATTCAATAAAGGGCCATGTATATTTTATAAGTACAATAAAGACAAGGCTCTCTGCCCGCACCGCGGCCCACCAGGGCCCGCACTGCGCCGGGCGGCCCGGCCCCCCTTCCTGTCTGTTTGTCGATCAGGTCTCTCCCACTGTCACCCAGGGGACCGAGGAGATTTATCCCCTTTCTGATCCATTATTTAACTTTGGCTCCAGGGACCCTGCAATGGGGCTGTTTAAAATTTAAAGGTGTTTGTGGAACTTAATACTTTCCTCCTCCCGATTTGCACTATAAAATTTTATCTATATTTTTGTTGCCCCATAAAATGTTTCTATCTTATCGGGATGGCTTGTCCTTTTACAGGCAAAACCATAAATACCTGATGAGGTGCGGGCTGGCGGAAGGTCTCACAGAGGAGCCCGGGCGGGGGGTGGACAGGAGGAGCGAATTTGTTCCTGCTCTGCCCACAGCATGGGTGGCCGGGGTGGCGGGAGGCCCCAGGTCTCTCTGAGACTCCGTTTCTTCACCTGCAAAGTCAGAAGAACCAAAGCACCCACTGCACAGGGCTGTGCTTGGAAGATTCAGGGACATGTGGCACCAGAAGTGGTTCTTGGGTGCCTGGCACAGCATGTGCAAAGGCCCGGGGGGGGGAACAGCGGAGGGAAGGGTGTCCCTCTCCAGGGCAGGACTGCAGGTGCCAGGCTGGGCTGAGAGCAGAGGTCTGTGCCAGCTCGGCATTCACTCACCTCTCTGTGCCTTGGCTCCCCCACTTGTACAATGGAGACACTGAGGCTCCCATGCCCTAGGGTTTTGTGTGAATTGGTGACTACTGCCTGCCACGGGTCGAGTCCGGTGCCCTGCCCATGGCAATCCCTTCACAAATGCCAGGGGTGGCTGCTGTCATTGTTGCTGTTACAGGGCAGGGCTGGGACTGAGGGACTTTCAAACATTTTTACTTTGTAGAGGGCAAAGTAAAAAAACATTCTGATCAATCAACAGAAGCAAAAGTGTGTGCGTGCATGCGCGCGTGCGTGGTTGTGTGTGTGTGTGTGTGTGTGTGTGTGTGTGTGTCTGCATGCGTGAATAAAGAGGAAAGCATGCCTTGGATGAACCTGGGGAATATTGTGCTAAGTGAAATAAGCCAATCAGAGAAAGACAAATATCACGCGATCTCACTTATTCATGGCATCTAATGAACAAAATGAATTGACCAACAACGTAAGACCTGAAGCATGGAGGCCTGGAACAGACTGACATACCTATTCGTTGTGGGGGTGGAGGGGCGAGGAGAGATAAACCGAAGAACTTACACACTTTTACGCATAGCCCATGGACAGGGACGATAGGGTGGTGAAGGCCTGGGGGTGCAGGGCGGGGGTGCAGGGGCCGGGGTGCGTACAGGGGCTGGGAGATAAGGAGGAGAAAATGGGAGACATCTGTAATACTATCAACAATAAAATAATATATATAAAATAAACTCTAAAAATTAAAAAAAAGAGGAAGTCATGCTGATCAGTTATCTTTTGCTGAGTCACAAGCCAGCCCGAAATTTCGTGGCCTAAAACAACATCAAAACATGGTGAACCTCAAGGGCATTTTGCTAAGCGAACTAATCCAGACACAAAAAGACAAATACTGTGTGATTCCACTGATGTGAGGTACCTAGAGAAGTTAAATCTGTGGAAACAGAACGTAGAATGCCGGTTCCCAAGGGCTGGGGCAGGGGAATGAGGCGTTGGGGACTGGGTGGAGGGTTTCAGTTCCGAGAGGTGAGAGCATTCTGGAGATCAGATGCCCCCACTGTGCCTCTACCTCACACGACTTCCTCACGCATAGAAAGTGCGAAGATGGTAAAAAAACAAAGTCCGTTTACTTAGCTCATGATCCTGTGGGTCCCCGGCTTGGGCTGGGCTCGGCGAGGCAGTTCCGCTCATCGGGGCTGCGCTCATTCACGGGTCTGCGGTCAGTGGCCTTGCTGGTGGGGGGCTGGCTGGCCCCCGGTGGCTCAGCTGGGACAGCTTGTCTCTGCCCAGGCAGCACGCACCCTGGAGCAGGCTGGCTCAGGATTATTCTATGGCAATGGCCGGGGTCTCAAGAGCGAGGGCCAGGCTCAGAGCTGGCAGACGGCCACCCCACTGGGTTCCCCTGCTGATAGCAAGCCATAAGGCCAGCCCAGATTCTAAGGGTGTAGGCGAGGGCGCTGCTTGGTGAGAGGAGCTGCAGAGCCACTGGCAAAAGATTTCTGTTTTCCATTTGCCGTGCCATGTGCATTGCAAAATGGGCACAATTTATTTACCGCCCCGTGTTACCCCCATTTTTCAGATGAAGAAGCAGAGACTCAGAGTTTCAGTGATTTGCTAGAAGGTCCCACAGCTCATAAAGATAGACAGATAGATGCTAGACGGATAGATGATATATGACAGGTCGATGATGCATTGGGATAGATAGATAGGTGATAGACAGATGATAGATGATACAGAGATGATAGACAGATAGATATATAGAAATGTAAAAAGTCACAGAGAAGCATTGAATTGGAGGAAAATTGAGGAAGGGATAGAGTGTGAACTGAAAAGAGAAAAAACAAAGTGAGAAGGAGAGACAGTGAGAATCAGGCAGACACAGCGATGGAAAGGAGGAATGTAACATAAAGGCAGAGTGGACAGAGCAGAGAGAGAGAGAGGACAAGGCCATAAGAAGGAAAGAGGACAGATGGCGACAGAGATAGGAGGGAGGCGAGAAGGAGGCAGCCTGGGGGTGGGGGTGGGGGGCGGACTGCCATTGCTCTGCAGGGGGCTGACTCCAGGGGTGGCCGACTTCCCCTCCACCGGGGGCGACCCTGCCCCCCTGGCACCAACTAGAAATCTAAGACAGGAGGTATTTGGGTGCAAATATTCCTCATTCAGAACAGAACCATTAATATATTCTAAAAAGCTTTTTAGCTGTGGCCTGCTCTGCATGTTATTAATTTCTTTATTACAGATCTTGTTATTTTCAGAGGTCCCCGGGGACCCATTAACCACGGGCTTTTATGGGAAAGGAGTCGGTTAAAGTGGTGGGAATAACTGCTCCTCAGCCCTGAGTCAGTAATCGGAGTTGCACCGAGGATAATGTAGGCTGTTTTAATTTCCAAAATAGCAACAGTTCAGACATTTAATTGCAGTTTTATGCCCTTTTTTCATGTTGCTGAGTGTGAAATATGTGACCAGTAATATATAATGGCTAACCACTGAGCCACGGACTGCCCAGCTTCCTCATCTCTCCTGGAGAGGGGCCCAGGGAGGGCGGGAGGGAGGGAGGAAGAAGGAAAGCACAAAGGAAAGAAGGAAGAGAGGAAGGAAAGAAGGGAGGGAGGGAGGAGACGGAAGAGGAAGTGTAAGGAAGGGGGAGAGAGGAAAGGAAAAAGGCCCTGGGTGCATGTCACTGAGCTCACGCCACTACGCAGTCAGTTCAGCCTCTCCTTCACCTTCTCCCGACCCTTTCTCCAACTCTATTGTAAATTTGAAAATTTCCTCCTTTTTCACCTGCTGCCTCAACATCCTCAACAAGGCTATGGGCACCCGGCTCAGGTGGGCACAGGTGACCAGGCAGGCGTACTAATGCGGTAAGTTGGCTTCTGTTACAAGTTCCCCTTCCTGCCCTCTCCTGACCATGACCTTCCTATGCATCAATTAAATGAATATAAAGCCCTGGCCAGTATTGCTTGGGGGTTAGAGCATCAGCCCGCGCACTGAAGGTTCACTGTTTCGATTCCCGGACAAGGAGCATGCGGGAAGCAACCAACTGATGTGTCGCTCTCACGCTGATGTTTCTCTCTCTCTCTCTCTCTCTCTCTCTCTCTCTCTCTCTCTCTCTCTCTCTCTCTCTCTCCCCCCCCCTCCCTCCCATCTACTCTCTAAAAAAGAAAGAAAGAAATGAACATAATGAACACACCAATGAAATCCCCTTTTACCTTTTCTAGCACAGCCCACCTCGATCCCCTGTAACGGCACTGGCCCACAGGTGCTTGGTCTCTGGACAAGTTAAAATGCTATAAATTTGCTTATTGAGACTCAGACATTGGTTTTTGTTGCTGCTGTTGTTTGTTTGTTTGTTTCTGAAATGAGGGCTTCCCAGATAGCTGCAAGATTGTGGTGAATTCCCAGAGTTTCTGGAAAAGTTGTTTCTGACGTTTTTGCCAGTGTGTTCCTGGCTTTTACGGGGAGGGAATTTTCAGAGGTCCTTACATTGTCATTTTTGCTGATGTCACCCTCTTTTTTTTTCTTGGAGATACACGAAATAATAGTGTTTCTTACAATTGATGACTCTTAGAGTTGATAAAATATGGTGTGTCTGAGCTGTAAAACAACTAAGTAGCTAATGGGAGAATTAAAAATGGTGACACTAAATGCTAGACAATAAAACATAGGTGATATAGCTGATATATCAATGTAAAATATTAGTCCTTATATTATTATGGAAAATGATGGAGATATTGATTATTAACTCACCTTTGTTACATCAATGGTTCATATATGTTAAGATGTGTAAGGAGAATTACTCAAATAAAATAGAAAATACAACTTATGAACCAATAAAAGGGAAAAGGGAAATGACTAAGTCAATTGAAGGCAGAAAAGAAGGAAAGAATAGAGGAAAACATAGTGAAAAATCACACAGATGCTAAACAGATGTTATAAATAATTACAAATAAAATAATAATCACAATATGTACAAATAAATGTGCCCATTAAAAGACCGAGTTTTTCAGGTTGGTTTAAAAATATCCTATTTATAAGAGACAAACCTAAAGGAATGAAATGGACTTAGTAAAAGTAGAGAAAGAAATACACCGTAATAAGTAGCTACTGAGGTAAAGGGAACTAGTACAGCAATGTTAATACCAAACAAAATAAACTTTAGAGAAAAGAGCAATATTAAGAAAAGTAGATGATAATTAATGCTAAAAAGGACAACTTCTCAGAAAATATAACACTGAACTTGATGTAGCCTAGGGTACATTAATAAAAAAATTGACAAATTCCCAATTATATTGGGAGATTTTAACACATTTCAGGTGGAATAAGAAAAACAAAACTAGTAAGGATAAAGAAGATATAGAAAACTAGACAACAGAATTAACAAGCTTAATATAAAGAACCCATGTAGAATTCTGAGTATAGCAAATAACGAAAACATACAGTCTTCATGCATATGTGGAATGTTTATGAATATAGGCCCATTCTAGCACATAAAAGACTCAAAAATAACAAAGAAACACTATTATACAGGCCTCATGAAATTGGAATTTAATAATAAAAGGCTAGCCAGAGTGGAAAACACACCTCTAAATAACTAATGAATTAAAGAAAATTATAACATCAATTACAAATATTTATAATTGAACAATTAAAACTCTACATGTCAAAACTTGCGGGTTGCCACCAACGTGGAGCTTAGAGATAAAGTTATAGCCTTAAAACACCTTTATTAGAAGAGCCCCAGTGACTGAAAAGAGTTGAACCAAATTTTCAACCCAAGAAAGTAGGAAAATGAACTAGAAGGCAAAGCAGTAGAAATTATCTACAAAATCAAAAGTTAGCTCTTCCAAAAGACTAATAAAGTAGACATCCTCTGGCAAGGTTAATGAAAGGAAAAAAAAAAGAGAGAGAAATTTTAAGACAAACATAAATACAAACACAGTAGAGATGAAAAGGGTCATAAGGGAATACTTTAAACATTCTATGTCAATATGTTTAGAAACTTGTCTGAAACAGACATCTGATCAATACTAGCTTCAGAAAAAAATAGAACATTCAGATAGACCTATCACTACTTGAGAATTTAGCCTATCATGGAAACACATCAGAACCTGGAGATTTTTCAGGTGAGTTCTACCAAAATTTTAAGACAGTAACTCCTGTCTTAAACTGTTTCATGAGTAGAAAGAGAATAAACCCCCACCTCCATCTCTTTTTATGTGGCCTAAATAACCTTGATGCCAGAGTTGTAAAAAACTGTAAGAAAAATGGTAGACCAATCTCACTTTGGATCATAGAATCAAAATTTCTTTTAAAATGATGACAAAATGAATCCTAAATTTTATACTAAATATACACCAGCACTAAATCAAATTTATCCCAGGAAAACATGATGGTTTAATATTAGTAAATCTATTGGTGAAATTCATCAAATTAATTGATTAAAAATAAATCTCAGTAGAAAGAGACAAACCAATATTTAATCTCTTAGAATGCAATGAAGATTAAAAACACTTTTTTTTTAAAACTACTAAAAACCTGCCCCAAAGATTGCAAGTGGTGAAATGTTAGAAGCAATCCCTCTGATTTTGTACTGAAAAAAATAGTGCAATATCAAAGACATGACTCACCAAAGAAATAATTCATAGGCTGGACTTCATTAAAACAAAACTTCTGCTCTGCAAAAGACAATATCAAGAGAATTAGAAGACAAACCACAGACTGGGAGAAAATATTTGCAAAAGACACATCTGATAAAGGACTGTTATACCAAGAAGTCTTAAAACTGAATAAGGAAACTGACAACCCGATTAAAAAATGGGTAAAAGGCCTTAATGTACATCTCACCAAAGAAGATATACAGCCCGGCTGGGCGTGGCTCAGTGGTTGGCCTATGATCCAGGAGGCCATGGTTCGATTCCTGGTCAGGACACATGCCTGGCTGTGGGCTTGATCCCCAATGTGGGGTGTGCAGGAGGCAGCCAATCAATGATTCTCACTCATCATTGATGTTTCTGTCACTCTCTCCCTCTCCCTTTCTCTCTGAAATCAATTTAAAAAAAATTTTTTTTTAAAAGGGGGTCAGGCCCTAACCGGTTTGGCTCAGTGGATAGAGCGTGTCGGCCTGTGGACTCAAGGGTCCCAGGTTCAATTCCGGTCAAGGGCATGTACCTTGGTTGTGGGCACATCCCCAGTAGGGCGTGTGCAGGAGGCAGCTGATCGGTGTTTCTCTCTCATCGATGTTTCTAACTCTCTATCCCTCTCCCTTCCTCTCTGTAAAAAAAATCAATAAAATAAAATATATATTAAAAAGGGGGGGGGTCAGGAAGAGGAGTGATATGGCAAAATGTTAACGATTGCTAAATATGGGTGATGACCACAAGCGTTTTGTTATATCACTTTCTAGTCTTCCGTATACATGAAATGCTTTGTATTTAAAGCTAAGGAAATCGTTTCTAAAAGTCCCAGGGGAGGATTCCGCTTGCTTCCTCCTGGGTCAACTGCCCATTTCTGGATCAATCAACTGAGTCATGGACGAACACGGTAGCTCCCGGGATAGCCATGGGGGGGGGGAGATAGCATAGACAGAGTCAAAGATGCCACTAAGTCCGGTCCTAGGGCCCTCAGCAGCCTAGATATCCTGGGAAATTGCCCAGGGTGCACATTAGAATCCTCTGGGAGCTTCTTGCAATATTCAAACCCAAGCCAGCCGACTTGGGCTTTTCCAGGCATTCACCTGTCAGAAAAGCCCTCCGTTGGTTCTGATGGGAAATTCTAGCTTTAGAGCAGTGATCTAAAGCCTTGGGTTCACATAGCCATGCGAGTGAGCCTTGGTGAGGAAGGCCTGGCCTTCGCACAGCTGGCATGTCCCCCCGGGTCGACTCCTTTCCTTCCAGGGGCAGCCTGGGGACAAAGGAGAGGGTGCACACAGCTGGACTTATTTCCAGGAGAAACCCACCCCCAGATTTCATCCTCCAGTAACATCCTTGGCTCTAACCACCTGCCTTGGTTCCTTGGGGGTTGCATTGGGAGGTAGGTCAGGGAAGAGAGGAACTTGAGCTCCTCCTAGAGGCCCAAAGTGTTACTGTTGGGGGTTCTCCAAAGCGCCTTTGCGGGGTTAGAAATGAGGAGAGTAGAAGCCACTTGCACGGCACTTGCTGAAGTGCCAGACACTGTGCAGAAATGATGCGCCCAAGGCCCCCGCCCTCAGAGGTGGAAAGTCAGGATCGGGTCCAGGTCCGTCAGCCTCCGAGAGCCACGCCACAGGGAACGCTGGTCAGTAAAGATCCGTCACTGTGTGGCAGCGCGCGTCCTTACTGCCTGCCCTGCCAGGGAACGTCCTCTTCTCCAAGCACACGCAGCGCCACGTGGCGGCGGTGATGCTGTCGATGGCTTCGTGCCTGTGTTTTTATTGTCGCCCTCCCTGCCTGGCGTCCCCTGAGCATCTTTTCTACCAAGCCATCTCAGTGTCAAGGCCTCATGGCTCTTCAGAGCCCTGCAGAATGTGCGCGGTGGTGGGTTCACTTTC
This sequence comes from Myotis daubentonii, assembly GCF_963259705.1. Taxonomy (NCBI): domain Eukaryota; kingdom Metazoa; phylum Chordata; class Mammalia; order Chiroptera; family Vespertilionidae; genus Myotis; species Myotis daubentonii. The sequence continues at coordinate 75,734,687 of NC_081850.1, read as the reverse complement.
TCCCCAGGGTGGGCGCCGGCTTACTCATCTTTATGCCCAGCTGAGGAGCAGAATGAGGGGATGAGTGAAAACACGAAGGAGTGAAGGAGTGAATGGTGATGGCAAGCAAATGGTAGCTCTGCAGAGGGGGAGATGCGGTGTCTGTAACCATGGCAACGCGATGTTGTGAGATGGTGCTAGGACGATGGTATCCATGGCAACACTGAGGTGGGTGGCGCCTGTTTGGACAGTACCAGCACTGCCCGCTCTCTCTGTTCATGCCAAGCCTCACCTGTTCAGTGGTCAAACGAAATCATGAACGCAAGAAGCAACTGTTATCCCGCTCCCGGGCCAGCAGCGCGGTCCAGGGCTGAGTTTCACGGTAGCCACGCCCTCTTCCTGCGTTGGTCCCAGAGACTCTAGATTCTAGAAGCATCGTGTTGGGGGCGAGAGGGTCGCGCCTGCCTGGATGTGTGTGCCTGTGCACAGGCCAGAGACAGTCGGATGGGCTAATGTGTAAGGTGTGGCGTGCGCTCAAGACAGTCTTGTGTGAGTGCCAGGGCAAGGGCGTGCTGTGAGCGTGTCAGGGGACGAGGGACAGTCCCTGATATGCCGTGGGCACGGCCCGAGCGCTGGGGGCGCTAGGTGTGCGGGGCGTCGGTCTGCCGCGTGGGTGGCCGCAGGGCGGTGGGGAGTAGCTGCGTGCGTGTGTGTGTGTGTGTGTGTGTGTGTGTGTGTGTGTGTGTGTGTTGGGGGCGGGGTGCCGGGCTGGGGGGCGGGACCCTTGGGCCCACTGCTGGGCGGGGGGAGGGGGGGGTGCGGGTGGGGGGAGGAGGTTTGCTCGGTCCCATCCATCACCCGGAGCGCTGCGAGCGAGGCGGATATCACCGTGTCAGGGCGGCTCTGCGCGCAGATCTTATCCTCTTCATTTCCGCCCGAGCCGAGCCCGCCCGCGCGCGCTCCCTGAAGGCTCCATCCATCACCGCGCCGCGCAGGGGTGGGTGTGGGGCTCGCAGATGGCGCGGAGGGTGTGCATCAGGAACCAGAAGCAGCAGCGGACACCCGGAAAAGCATGGGGGGGGGGGTCTGGGCCGCTTTTCTATGCGGGGGAGGCGACGAAGGACAGGAAGGGCCGGGACTCGGCCCCAGCTGGGACCCTCGGCAGGTGCTGGGGTGCAGATCCCTGGGGGCCTGGTCCCGCCCTCGCTCATTGTGGGCAGCGTGGGGAGAGGAGCAGGCTGCACCCCAGCTCTGAGGAGGGGGTGCTGAGCGCGGGGCCCGCACCTGGACCCTCCGGGGTGACCCGAGCCCGGGCCGCGGGTTGGGGGGCGCCCCGAAGGGAGGCCTTATTTCATTTCCCCGCGCTGCTGAGGTTTCTGCGAAGTGTCTCTCTCACCTCTTTAAATTTTACGGCGCTTGGCTTGTGGCCGACGGCCCTGCCCCGGGAGGAAGCGGTGCTGGGCCTGGGAGCCCTCCCAGCCTCGGGGTGGCCCCTCCAGGCGGGTGCGGATCGGGCCCGGCGCCCGGACTCTGCGAGGCGCCCCGCCTGCAGCCCTTTTCTGGTCCCCGGGCCTCCCCCGAGGGGTCCGAGCAGTCAGGGTCCAGGGGGCGGGGTTTGCTCGGAGCTTCCCAGGTCGAGCCCCACCCCTTTCCGGGCTCCTTCGAGGGCCACACCTCCCTCCTCCTACTTTTAGCAAGAGATGGGGGGAGGTGGGAGGGGGAGTGAGGAGGTGCTGCTGGAAGAGGCAATAAGAGGAACAGAAATGAATACCCGCGTTGGAACCCCAGTTGCGTTGCCGACTTCGCCCCAGCTTCCCCTGGGGGCAGAATGTTGCCCCCAAGTCCCGAGTCAGGGTCAAATGTACCGGTGCAGCCGTGCAGACCAGCCAGGCACCAGCTCTGGTCCCTGATGGCCAGGCCTGGCACCTGCCTGGAGATCCGTTGGGGGCTGGAGACAAAGGGAGAGGAGTCGGGGGCCGTTGGACCCCAATACTGTTGGCTCAGGAGCCTCTGACTCCTTTCCAGGATTAGTCTGGGTGGGGCAGTCGCAGGTGAGGGCAGGAGAGGGGTGTGGTCCCAGGGGCTGAGCGAGAAGAGGGGAGCATGCGCGGGAGATGAGTGTGCAGAGGAGAGGGTGTGAGGGAGCAGGAGGGCGAGGAGTGTGTGAGGGTCCTGTCCATGGGGAGGCATGCGGGAGACAGCCGCTTAGGGGAGAGGCGGGATTTGCACACAGTTCTAAGTCTGACTCCAGAGCCACCTTTCTTAGACTTGCCATTGTCACCTTGATTTCTCTCCAGTTTACCTGTTTGTACTATAGTCCCAGGCTACACAGCCCAGCAGCGTGGATATAACTGGAGATAACTTTGGGATAAGCACAAACCAGAAGGAAACAGGGTAGGAAACGGAAATTTGTCCTCACCGGCCTGGAATGAGGGGCCAGTGAACCGGCTGCCCCCATTGCCCCTTGCAGGGCTGTAGACACAGGGCTGGTGTGGTTCAGAGCAGGGGTTGTGTGTGGGGGGGAGGGGAGGCGGGGACAAACAGCAGCTGGGAACCCCCCCCCCCCCAGTAGAAGCTGCTGAAGCCTCAGGCTGAAGAAGCTCTGAAATGTTCTCTTTCTCCATTGACCTGGAGAGGGACCGTCCTGGGCACCACCCTCCAGGGAGCTCAGCCCCTGGCATCTTTCTGAGGAAAACTGGTCACCTCCACATGACCCAGCAAGGGCTGCATATGGCCGCCCTCCCCTGCTCCCACCCCTGCTCCTGCCTCCTGTCTCCAGGCAATGCTCCATCCTCTTCACACTCCTCGCATCCAATCCCTCAAGTCCTGATGATTTGCCCTCCTAAACAGCTCTCGGATCTGCGCCCCTTCCTATCCCTCCTCCTGCAGCCATTGCCTCATTGTGGTCTCTCCTTGCACCATTGCAACGGGCTCCCTGCTGGGTTCCCTGGCTCCTATCCATCCTCGATGCTGTGCTGACATTTGGGCCATGCCATCTGCCTGCTGCTCCCAGGAAAAAGCCAAAGTTCTCAGCATCATATTCTAGGCCCTTCGAGCTCCCCTCTGTGGCTGCCTTTCTCGCTGCCCTCACCTTGTTGTACTAAAGTGACCTTGCTCCTCCGTGCTTCTGAGCCTATTGCATGTGGTTCCCTCTGCTCGGAATGCCCTTCCTGCCTTCTCTACTGGGCTAAGTTCCCATCAGCCTTTGGGGCCCAGTCCAAGTAGCTCTGCTGTGGGGAGTCTCCCGAAAGGAGACTCTGTCTTCTGTGCTCTCACAGCCTCTGTGTGCCTTGTCCCCTGGTGTAATCGGCTATTAGAACCTGTCTGAGTTTTGCACTAGGCTGATTGCTCGTGGAGGGCAGGGACCCCCATTTGGGGAAACTGGTATTGCTTGGGACCTAGCATCCGACCACCTCCAGTGGGTTTCTGGACTTCCTTGGACCTGGGACCCAAGGAGAAAAAGGCTGGTGAGTGTCACTGTGGACTTGTTTGAGCATGACTCCTTCCTACAAATTCTCTTTCCTCTGAGCCCCCCTCACACTGCCCCCAAGGCTGCAGAAGACCTCCCTATAATGAGGACTCAAAAGATTCAGGAATGTTCCACTCACTGCCTGTGGCTTTTGCTTCTCATCGTATAGGGTGACTGGTTGTCATGGAAACCTGAGCGCAGGAAGAGCCTGCTGGCTCCCTTCCCGGGTGGGAGCTGTGGGCTGAGTGCCCCCAGACAGGCTCTGGCCGAACTGGTGCTGAGAAGGCGGCCTGTGCCGGATGGCTGGGGCCTGCCCGCTCTAGGCCCAACTGGGTCTCTCATTCTTTCCCCAGCGGAAGCTTGTCTGTTCGTCCCAGAATGCGGAGCTGGGCCTGCACCCCAGGCTCCAAGGCTGCACACCTATAAGCACGTTTCTTCTTTGGGGACCAACAAGCCTCTGATCAAACACTGAGGCTCAACTCAGGAGTCAGACACACGGGTTCTAGTCTTGACTCTGCCACTGGTTGCTGTATAATCTTGAGCAAGGCACTTAATTTTCTGAGCCTCAGTTTTTCCTCATCTGCACAATGGGGATAACAACAGCATCCTGGGATTTCCACTTTGTTGATAGAGCAGACTTGCCCCCCCCCCCAAAAGGCCCTCCCACTAACATTCAAAGAGATTCTGCCTGAATTACAAAAACAAAACAAACAAACCATTATTTTTAATGCATTGCTGGGTTTGTTAGAAAGTGAGGGAAATCTCCAAGAAAAACAAACAAGACACTGGGAAACTGAAAATAAACCATGGAGTGGTAACTAACAGGTAAACAGGAAAGTTAGGCTAAATGTTGAAATAAGCAATTTGATAGGCAAATTCGGTCCAGGGCAGAGGCAAGGTGCGCGAACTTAACTTGACATTCCTGCATGGAACCAGTGTCTCTTTAAGGTGGGTAAAATACTTCCAGCTAATAGCAGTGCCTGACTCCTGGCAGAAACCAATGCACTTGAGTAGGAATGCATCAGTTAGGCTCTTAAGATTCCCACGGGTTAAATTCAACAACAACAATAAATGAGCTCACAATCAGTGATCACCAAACTACAAGGAAATGAGCCACTATGAGTGAGAGTCAGCAATATAATAAAAAATATATTTAGATACCTTAGACACATAATTTGGGTATTGGAATTACCAAATACAGGATATACAGCAATCACATACACACGTTTAAAGAAATACAATGTGGAATCACAGGAGCACAAGTGCGCGCACATGTAGAATAAAAGCCTATAAAAAAATGCCCAGATAAGAGGAGGATGGCAGCATAGGTAAATGCCTGTACTCGCTGCCTCCCACAACCACATCAAAATTACAACAGAAATACAGAACAACCATCATCCAGAACCGCAGGAAAGCTGGCTGAATGGAAGCCCTACAACCAGAGAAGTAAAGAGGAAAGCACCCTGAGACTGGTAGGAGGTGCAGAGGTGTGAAACGGGCTGGTCCAGCACCCACGTGTGCCACTTTTTTAATCAGTAGGGAGATCATCTCTGTGGAGGCCACTGCAGGAGCAAGGGATCCCAGCCCCACATCAGACCTCCAGCCAAAGGTCCCAGAGCTGGGAAAAGAAGTCTGTATGGGCTGTAAAAGCCAGTGCAGATTGGGGCTCATTGACACAGAGGCTGCTAGAGACCCAGCTGTTCCTCATAAAAGGCCAGCACCACAAACTGAACTTACAAGGTCCCGCTTCCTCTGAGCTCCAGCATCAGGATGAGGCTTTGGGGGACACAGACACAAATGAGGAGGAACTGTATTGTCTGGCGTTGGGGCAGGAACTCAGGGGTGGCTTTCTCCCAGACAGAGGTGCTCACAGGGATCATTGTTCCTATGCTGGGAGCTCCCTGGTTATAGGGATGACTGGCAGCCATTTCTTTTTTCTCCACCCTGGTGATTCCCTAAGACCCTGCCTCGTCCAATTTACAACCCCACCGAAGCTGTGTGCAGCCACTTTTGCATATGAATGGCCTGTCCTTGCTCAGGCTAAAGTCTCAAACAAGCTGCATCTGGGTCAGGGAGCCCCAAACCTATCAATAAAAAACCCAAGACCCGGCAACAGCACCAGCCTGCCTTGTTTCATAGCTGGGACTCATCTGGGTACTTCCAGACCCAATACAAAGAGGAGGAATCTGCAGAACTCTCTGTAGCTCCTGCTGGGTGGTCCCAGGCAGTGGCTGACTTTGCACCTCCCTGGAGACCCAAGAGCCAGTGTACCCAGTAGTCAGTGTCAGACCATACCAGATTACAACTCTACACATCCATAAGCAACACACTCAAGGGGCAGACTCAGTGAGCACCAAAGCCCCACTGAAGCAAGTCCTGCTCCATAGGGGTGTCTCCTGCATAGCAGCTCTCCCACTGTAGTTGCAGCTGTTCCTCACAGCCAATTGGCCTGGAGGTCAATTCTTCCCAGTGACACCAACAGCAAGTCTTAACTACAACAAGACTGTGCTCACAGCCCACAAAGGGGTGCACCTAGAGTTCCCAGCTCAGGTGAATGGGGAGGCTGAGCCACTGGGCCCTATATGACACTTACTACACAAAGCCATTCTACCAACTCAAGGAGACATAGCAACTCTACCCAATACATAGAAATAAACACAGGGAAGCAGCCAAAATGTGGAGACAAAGAAACATGTCACAAATGAAAGAAATGGGAGAAAGCAAACTACTGGATATAGAGTTCAAAACCATGGTTATAAGGTTACTCAAGAATCTTCTAGAAACATCCAAAAATAAAAATAAAACAAAAGGAAAAGGGCCAGTCAGAAATTAAGCATACACTGATTGAAATAAAGAATAATATACAGGGATTCAACAATAGAGTAGAGGATTCTAAGAATTAAATCAACGATTTGAAATATGAGGAAGCAAAATACACCCAATCAAAAAGCAAAAAGAATCCAAAAATATGAAGATAGTGTAAGGAGCCTCTGGGACAACTTCAAGCGCACCAACATTCGCACTATGGGGGTACCAGAAGAAGAAGAGAGAGAGCAAAATATTGAAAACCTAGTTGAAGAAATAATGACAGAAAACTTCCCTTACCTGGTGAAAGAAATAGACTTACAAGTCCAGGAAGCACAGAAAGTCCCAAACAAGAGGAACCCAAAGAAGCCCACACCAGGACATCATAATTAAAATGCCAAGGGATAAAAACAGAGAGAGAATCTTAAAAGCAGCAAGAGAAAAGCAGTTAGTTACCTACAAGGGAATACCCATACAACTGTCACCCTGATTTCTCAACAGAAACTATGCAGGCCAGAAGGGAGTGAAAAGAAATATTCAAAGTGATGAATAGCAAGGACCTACAACCAAGATTACTCTGCCTGGCAAAGCTATCATTTAGAATTGAAGGTCAGATAAAGAGCTTCACAGTCAAGAAGAAGCTAAAGGAGTTCATCACCACTAAACCAGTATTATATGAAATGTTGAAGGGTATTGAAGAAGAAGAAGAAGGAGAAGGAGAAGAAGAAGAAGAAGAAGAAGAAGAAGAAGAGGAGGAGGAGGAGGAGGAGGAGGAGGAGGAGGAGGAGGAGGAGGAGGAAGAAATATGAACAACAAAATGGCAACAAATACATACCTATGAACAATTGAATCTAAAAATCAAAATAAATGAATAAGAGCTCTAATGAACAGAATAAACTGGTGAATAAAATAGAATCAGAGGCATGGAAATGAAACAGACTGACAATTCTCAGAGGGAAGAGGGGTGGGTAGCAGGAAGAGATTAAACAAAGATCTTATATACATATATGCATTACCTATAGACACAGACAATAGGGTGGTGAAGGCCTGGGATGGGGCAGGGAGGGGGCAGGAACCGGGTAGAGAGGGACAATGGGGGGGAAAAAGAGGGACATCTGTAATAATCTCAACAATAAAGTTTAAAATAAAATATAAATGTCCAAAATTTTGAAAAAAAAACTAAATAGAATTTTTATAAATGAAAATGATCTTCAATGGTATAAACATCTCATCAGATGGATGAAATAGATTAGATACAACTGAAGAGATGAATTATGAACTGGAAAATAGATCTGAAGGAATTAGCCAGAATGCAGCACAGACAGCAAGGGAGATGTAAAATATGAAGAGTTGCTTAAAAGATGGAAGGAAGAATGAGGTCTACTATGCAACTGAGACCCGCAAGGAAAGAAGAGAGACAGCCAATGTGAGGTAATATTTGAAGAGATAATGGCTGAGAGCTTTTCAGAACTTTCTAGAATCCACACCTAGACACAATGTAAAAACTTTCAGAAGACCAAAGATAAAAAGGTCTTTCACGCAGCCAGAGAAAAGAAACAAGCTGATTACAAAAGAAAACTGCATTTAAACTAACAGCAGACTTATCAATAGCCACAATAGAAATCCATAAGAAATGGGAAAAATATCTTCCAAGTACCGAGACAAAATAATTATCCACCTAGGCTTGTATATTTAGTATAACTATCTTTTGAGGAGGAGAACTAGTCATCTTCACATGAACAAAAACTGAGGGAATTCACCACTGTCAGGCTTTTACTGAAGGAAAATAAAGGCAAGTGCTCTCAAAAGGAAAGTCTGATACACAAGAAGAAATAATGAGTAAAGAGTGCTGAACATGTAGGTAAATCCAAACAAAAAGTGTCTTATACAATAGTATTAATAGCAATAATAATGTCTACTTGTGACCAAAAAAAAAAAAAAAAAAAAAAAAGGGGTAGAAATCAAACACTGGTATTCAAGTTGGAAGGAGAGACTGGAATTATGTGATTTAAGGTCCTTGAATTATTCAGGGTGTGGGTTAAGTAATTATTAACTTTAGACTTTTTTAAGTTTGAAAGATAAAAATGTAAGGGTAATTACTAAAATAATGAAAAAGGAGTATATAACTACCAAATGTGTAGAGAAAAAGAAATAAAAGGGGAGGGGGGATTCTTTAACTTTTTTTAAAGTAAGAAAGAAGAAACAAGAATCATGGAAACATAGGTGCTTTAAAAAGAAGCACAAAGTTAGATGGCAGATACAAGTGAAAATGTATCACTAATCTTAAAAACAAGTTAATGTGTTAAACTCTCTAGCTAAAAGACAGAAATGGCCAAAACCGGTTTGGCTCAGTGGATAGAGCGTCGGCCTGCGGACTGAAAGGTCCCAGGTTCGATTCCGGTCAAGGGCATGTACCTGGGTTGCGGGCACATCCCCAGTGGGGGATGTGCAGGAGGCGGCTGATCGATGTTTCTCTCTCATCGATGTTTCTGACTCTCTATCTCTCTCCCTTCCTCTCTGTAAAAAATCAATAAAATATATTTAAAAAAAAAGACAGAAATGATCAGATATACTATTTTTAAAATTCAGCTATCTATGGTCTATTAAGAGCCATTTCTAAAGCACAAAGACATTAAAAGGCTGAAAATAAGGGTATTCAATTGATATGTCAGAAAAATACCAACTGAAGGAAAATTGGGGTGGTGTATTAGTATAAAAAAGTCATTAAGTTAAATATTATTGTAAGAGATAAAGGAAGTTCCTAGTAATGATAAAACTTTCAGTGTGCCTGGAAGATAAAATTATTCAACTAATAAAATAGCCTCAAAATATCCAAAGCCAAAACAAATAGAACTAGAGAGAAAATTTGAAAATATCCATGATTATTATAGAAGACTTCAATATTTCTTGCAGTTATTAATATCTTGAGCAAAAAAAATATTCAGATATAGAAGATTTAAACTATACAATTTATGTACTTGAACAAATGGATGTTGATAAAATCCTAAACCCAACAATTAGAGAGTACATGTGCTTTCATGCACATGGAAAATTTGTAAAGAGTGACCACATACTAGAACATAATGTAATTCTAGTCAAATTTTAACAACTGGTATCATACAGGTCATATTTCTATAACCTACATTACAACTAGGTTAAAAGTCAATGATAAAATGATAAGTAAAAAAATTTTCATGTTTTTAAATTAGAAAAAAATCACACTGGAAAGTTTTTAAAGTACTTAGAACTGAATGAAAATATTACATATCAAAATTTGTGTAAGGCAGCAAAAATGGTAGTTTGAGGGAAATGTAGAGCCTTTAACGCTTATATTTTTTTAAAAAAGAAAAGCTGACGATTAAGGAGCTAGTATCCAACTTACAAAATTAGAGATAGTACAACAGAACTCAATGAAAGTAGAAGAAAGGATACCACATAATGAAATGAAAAATAAAGACACAGTAGAGGGAATTAACAAGGCCAAAACTGGTTCTTTGAAAGACTACTAAAATAGATTTAAAAAAAACTGGCAAAAATTTAAAAGATACAAGCTTAAAAATAATATTCAGAAAGGCAATAGTGTTACAGATAGAGCAGAGATTAAAAAGATTAAAAAGAATATCTTATACAACTTTATATTAATAAATTTTGAAGCAGGCAAAAGGCACAAATTCCTTGAAACATTTGTGCCTTTATCAGACTTATCAAAACTGACTCAAGAAGAAATAAAAATCCTCAATAGTCCCATAGCCACTAAACATAATTGACTAGGCAGGTAAAATATTTCCACATAGAAAACATCAAGTCCAGATGATTTCAAACATTAAAAGAACAGATATTATAATTTTATACACACTCTTCCAGAGTATAGAAAATAGGGAACACTTTGAGAAATCAGTATAACTTTATACCCAGACCCAGACAACCTCACCCATATGCCTAGATAAAAATTAGTAGAAAAATGAATCCAGTAAAACATTGAAAAAATCATGACCAAATGGGTTTATACCAGCAATTTTCAACCAGTGAGCCATGGCAGGCGCACCGGTGTGCCACAAGAATTTTTAAAACATGCAATATCCGACTATTTAGTCAGGGGCACTGACCTCGTTTCCCTTAGATTGTCAAATAAAAAATGACAACAGCCTACACAACAATAGTCATCCAGTGTGAATGAATAAAAATTCTATTTTTTTGTCAGATCGTCAGAAAATATACCATATTTTTTGGTGTGCCACAGAATTTTAGTAATTAATTTATGTGTACCATGAGATGAAAAAGGTTGAAAATCGCTGGTTTATACCATGGATATAAGGGTGGTTTAACAACATATATGTTAATATAATCAATATGTTATAGTATATGATGTATAATAATTATATATTATAGTACATATTATATATCACGAATTACATGTTATATGTTATTTATATATATAAAAAATGTAAATATATGCAATAATAGGTTAAGGGAGAAAGGTCAGATGCTGAAAAAGCATTTAATCAAAACCAACATCCTTTCATGATTAAAATTCTTACTAGGAATATAAGGGAATTTTCTTAACTAGCAAAATGTAGTAAAATTATAGTGGTAAAATGAAAAAGCATTCTTCTTAACAAAACATGACAGGGACCCTAATTAATATCCTCCTAATCAATATTTTAATGCAAGTCCCAGACAATGTGTTTAATACAAAAGAACAAGGAAAAGAATAAAACAAAGGAAGGGAAGATGGAAGGAAGGAAAGACGGCAAGTTATAATGTTTAGAAAAGATATATCATTTTCAGATGATATGATTAGCTACATTAAAAGTCCAAAATAGTGTACTGAGATGCTATTAAAATTAGTAAGATTTTATCAAGGTGGCAGGATATAATATTCAAAATTAAATTTTTCTTCTCTATTCTTGCTTGTAAAACAACTCAAAAAAGACAACATTTAGGATAGTGACCGAAAGGAATCTGAGATTTATTATTTTTAAAAAATATATTTTTTTATTGATTTTAGAGAGGAAGGGAGAGGGAGAGAGAGATAGAAACATCAATGATGAGAGAGAATCACTGATCGGCTGCCTCCTGCACGCCCCCTACTGGGGATTGAGCCCACAACCCAGGCATGTTCCCTGACTGGGAATCAAACCGTGTCCTCCTGGTTCATAGGTTGACGCTCAACCACTGAGCCATGCTGGCCAGGCTGAAATTTATTTTTTATTTTTATTTTTTAGCTAATCCTCACCCACGGATATTTTTTCATTGATTTTTAGGGAGAGTGGAAGAGGGAGGGAAAGACAGAGAGAAACATTGATGTGAGAGAAACACATTGATTGGCTGCCTCCTATACGAGCCCTGACCAGGGCCTGGGCTGGGGAGGAGCCTGCAACCAAGGTATATGCCCTTGACCGGGATTGAACCTGGGACCCTTTGGTCTGCAGGCTGATGCTCTATCTAGTGAGCCAAACTGGCTAGGGCAGGAATCTGAAATTTAAATGTGAAAGTCAAAACTTTAAAATTTAAGAAGAAAATAGAAGAGGATAGGGAAGGATTTTGAAAGTAAGACCAAAGAAACAGCACACCATAAAAGCAGGTGGACACTCACTGCAGCCTTGCTCATTCTAGTGAAAAACTGGAAAAGCCCAATGCCTCTAAAGGAGAATTAATAAATAGATGGAGTGTTATAGATCAATAAATGATGGCTACGTGCAACAAGGTGGGTGAATGTGGGCAAAAATAAAACATGAATAAAAAAACGAACTAGCAGAGGACTATGCACGGTATGATATCATTGCATAAAGCTCAATAACAACCCACATGGAATGACATAGGGCAGCGGTTCTCAACCTGTGGGTTGCGACCCCTTTTGGGGGTCAGACGACCCTTTCACAGGGGTCGCCTAAGACCATCGGAAAACACATATATAATTACATATTGTTTTTGTGATTAATCACTATGCTTTAATTATGTTCAATTTGTAACAATGAAAATACATCCTGCATATCAGATATTTACATGACAATTCATAACAGTCGCAAAATTACAGTTATGAAGTAGCAACGAAAATAATTTTATGGTTGGGGGTCACCACAACATGAGGAACTGTCTTAAAGGGTCGCGGCATTAGGAAGGTGGAGAACCACTGACATAGGGGATCAGGAATTAGCCAAAATGCAGAGGGGAGAAAGTCACAGGAGTTTGACTTACTGTTCTTTCTGCTCAGTGGTAGGAGAGTCCTCTGGCCCGGGCAGCTTCCCCAGTGATTTGGAAAGGGATCCCGGGGTCCCAGCTCCTGCACCGGTTCCTACATCTGGACTCCCCCTGGATGGCCCCCGCTTCTTCCTGCTTCTTCTCCTCACCAGCCTGATAGTCATCCACGTTCTAGGCTCCAAACCTACAAAATTCCTCCCGGGACTCTTGGGGTGGGGAATGGAGCTTTAATCTTGAAAATGAACCCACTCTCCTCCCCCCACCTTCCCCACTGGCCGTGTGAACTTAGTATGAGGCTGACCACTCTGAGCTCTAGCGATCCCGTCAGCACAAGGCACCGATGCGAGAGGCACAGATGTGCTAGGGCTGGGCTGGCCCGAGAGGGAGGGTGGCTTTCTGGCCTGCAGTCTCCCTTCCTCCCTGCTTCTCTTGTCCTGGCATGTCTGAGCCAACGTGCTGGCCAGGGCCTGGGGAGCAGCTTAGGACGGGCCACGCAGCTCAGCCCTGCTAAGTCCTCTCCTGGGAAGAGGCCTCCTCCTCCATTCCTGGGCGTGGAGCCTGGTCTGGTGAAGACCGCCCCAGCCCTCAGAAGGGCAGAATTGCAAAAACATTGGGGCTTTTCTCCGTCTGCCCCGTTTACACTGGTAACCTGCTCTCAGGACCTCCCTCGCTAGCTCTATGACCTTGAACAAGCTCCTTCAGGCCTCAGAGCCTCAGTGTCTCCGTCTGTAGAATGGGGAGAATGCTACTTTGAGTGAGAATGAAATGAGGTCGCGCCTGAAGGCGCTGGCCTGTGATGAGTACTCAGCACACACACAACAGCTGTTAGCACTGGCCTGGTCATTGTCATTCTTACTCAGTGTCGGGCAGGGCATTTCAGAAGCAGAAAGAACAATCGCCCTGCGTTGCCTTCTCCCAGAGTTTCAGCTTCCCTATGCTCTGCAGAGCGTGACTCCCATGTTCTGCCCTTGTCACAATCGCCCGGTCTGTGGACATTTTTGTGAGGGGTATAACCTGATTATTTGCTTGTTAGTAACTCAGCACCAGTAATTCACTTTTTCAACTGAAGTCTGTTGCTTATGGAGTACCCCACTGCCTGGGCCCGTGGCACAGCCTCCCAGTTCCAGCTGTGGGGGGACCGGAGGGGCATGGGGACCAGAGGGGGCCGGCCCCACACCAGGCGGGTGCTCCTGGCCACCAGAGCTCAGATGGCAGGAACTGCCCTTGCAGGGCCAGTGTGTGTGCTCATTGTGTGTTTTACGGCGACGATCATTATTTTCATTCGTCCTCAGGAATCTCTGACAATATCCAGTTGAATGGAATCTGCAGGGAAAAAAATGCCCCAAACAATGTCTCCTTTTAAATACCAGCTCAAAGTCTGTGCCTGTGAGGTAGAGTTTCACAAACCACATTGCTATAAACAAAGGGGCAATGTTGCAAACCGGGGGCGGGAGGGATGCGGAGGTCATTACTGTGCTCTGTTGAGAATCATCCTAGCTCCTTTTTTTTTTAGTACTGATTTTTATGCCAGAAACGTGGAAATATTATCTCATTCACCCAATAACCCTGTCAGATGGCGTGGGTTTTCGTCAGGGCTCTGGTGGCAGGTGACAGAGACTCAGACTAGCTTAAGCAATAAAATACTCTATTAGTCATTTGTCTGTTAGCCTTTTAATGCCCCCATAAACTGAATGAAAGCTCCGGCGGCCTCTTTCTGTGCCTTTCTCCTTACCTCTCTCTGTGCTTTGGCTGCGGTCTCTAAGGCTCCCCCCTGTGGTAAGGAATATAGCGGCCAGCATCCCTGTAACTTGGGATCCAAGGTGACCCACCTTCTGGGTTTTACCACTCACCGGGAATGCTGTGCTCTGGCCAGGAGGCCTGCGCCCGTGGACTCAGGTCAGCTGCCTGGGAGGGACAAGCTCCCACTGCCCCTGCCTCAGTGCCTCCTCTGGCATGGCCCTGAGGGCATGGGAGCCCCAAAGATCCCGGGACTGGAAGGCTGGTGTCACAGGGAACATAGCTTCTGGAAACTTTCTTGGCCGAGAGGAGTGGGGGAGGCTCGCTGATGCCATGGCTAAGGGCTCTCGGGCCCCCGTGGTTCAGTGTGCTGGGCTGAGGGCTAGCCTCCGGGGTGGGCAGAAGTGAGGGCACCTGTGGGTAATGTTTGAGTGCCTGGGGTCGATGAACCTGTGCCTGGCTCTTACTCATGTGATCCTCATGATGGCCCTGTGCTCGCCCTTCAGCGTATAAAGCAGTGGTTCCCAGCCTTGAAATTCTGAGGCCCAGAAATCAGGATTTTAAAAAGATTCCCAGGTGATCCTAATGTGCAGCCACGGTTGAGAACCACTGGTATAAAGAAGCAGAGACTTGTCCAAGGCCACGGCCAGCGAGTGGCAGAGCTAGGATTCGAGCTTGACAACACTCACTACCTTCCCCGAAGCTGGGTGTGGTGGGGAACCCCCAAACGCCAGAGCCCCAGGCCCCACCAGAGCAGTTGCCCCCATGAGTAGGTCCCCGTGACTGCAATGATCAGAATGAAACACTGACCCTGGTCAGGGGCTCCCTGCTGTGACCCGCATCTCCTGTTCTGGAAGCATCCACAGGGGCCAGCACACTCTGAAGTGGACCTGGATCAGGCGAGGGGGCCCCCTCATGTGCCTGGGCAGGACCTGAGCCAGCTGTCTGTCCTTCCTTGAGGAGGGCTGGAGGAGAAGGGGCCGGGCTGGGCAGGGCTGGGGGCACTCAGTTTTCTCTACTCACCCTGCGGTCCTGAGGATAAGCCGCCTCCCAAGGCTTTTAGCTTCTCTAAGCCTCAGTTTCCATATCAACAAAATGGGGGGAGTCTCCCAGGTCAGTGAGAGAAGCCAGTGGGATGAGCTAAACAGGCCAGGAGTGGCTGAAACAAGTGCTCAGCAGAGACTGCTATTTCTCCCGCCCCTCCCCCTCCCACCTCCCTATTTTTCCTCCTCCGGTCTGTCTGTTACTGCCCGGCTCTGTCATTTCCTAGCTGTGTGGCCTCCGGTTACTTACGAACTCTGAGCCCACTTTCCTGTCCTGTAAAACGAGATGCTCACACCTCCTTCTCAGGGTTATCGTCCCCATAAAGCGCCCACACAGTACCTGGCCATAATCGAAGGCTCCGCGGTACACCCAGCAGCTCCGAGCCCAGCCGCCACTTGGGCGTTCACCTGCCTGACTCTCGATCGCCACCTCGTGGTCGGACTCTGGTAACTGCAGGTTTAGTAGGGAAATTCAAAGTAGCTCCTGGTCTGTCCTGGGGATTTAGTAGCAAAGTCCTCCACGCTTTGATAAGGGAGGGGAGGCGTGAAAGTGGGGTGCTGCCCTAGAAAGACGCCTGGGGGTTCTGCCGCAGGCGGGAGATGCAGGCCGGGCTGCCCGCCACGGGGCACATTCCCGCAGGTTCTGTGCTAAGAACTTTCTGTACATCACTCCTTTCTGATTTGGGCCAGAGTTTCCAAGTGAAGAAATAGATGCTCCTGGGACAGCAGGGCTCCAGAGAATGGAGAATGTGCATTCTCTTTATCTAAGGAGTGTGCACAGGAGTTTTAAAAATTATTATTATTCTTTAGGACACAAATAAGTACATTACATATACTCATCTGTAGTATTCAAAATCTTATTGTGGTGACGTTATTCCCAGCTAAATAGGAGGATGTGCCAGGCGTCCTCCCACCGCCAAGGGCCTGACTGACCCCTGGCACGCACCAGGATGTCACCTCCTGCCATCTCTGGCTCTTGGATCCTCAATGCAACCTGGGTGTGCCCTGCCGCACTGGTGCCCTGCAGGTCTCACCTGTGAGCACTTGTTCTGGCTGTTCCTTCCTCCAGGAAGCTTTCCTTGATTTCCCAGGCACAGTTGACAAACCCTGTCACCCACCTACTCTGAGTCCTTTATGCCTCTCTTGTCACTTATTCTTATGCGCTGTCCAGGCAGGCCTGGGGCTGGGAGGGTCTGCCACGAACGGGATGAAGATCAAGAGGATGAGCAGTCGGGGCTGGGTAGAGGGGTGTGTGTGTGTGTGTGTGTGTGTGTGTGTGTGTGTGTGTGATGGCAGGCTTGGGCTGTCTCCATTTTCCAGTCAAGCCCCAGGGCTTGCTCTGAAGTCAAAGCCATAACAGAGTGCCCCTGTCTGTCTGTCACTGCCCAGAGTCCAGGTCTGCCTGGCACAGGGTCTGGGACTCGGAGGCCTAAGGGGGCATCGAGGCAGCGCAGCGCTGGCTGCAGGATGGGGGCTCCTGGGGGAACTGGGGAGAGCAGGGCATTCATCCGTCAAGTGGACATTACAATTGTCCCCGCCCCACGCTGTGAGGAGAAAGTGAAACAAGATGTGTAAGGCTCAGCACAGCGCGTGGGGCGCGGCCAGTCTCCCCGCTTACAGAGGCCATGAGCGACCCCGGCGGGCTCCTGGCCTCGCCTCTCCGCCTGTCCAACTGTCCAGCAGGCCGGCCATTGGACAGCAGGCCGCTGCACCACTGAGCCCAGGGCAGTCTGTGACTAGCGATGGCTGGAGTTTGGCTAGTGTCTGTTCTGCTTGAGGCAGCCCACGCCCTCTGTCTCCTGAGACTCAGCCTGCATTTCCTCCCCTTCCCATGACTTCACTTTCTAGGCTGGGGGAGAGGCCGGCAGGAGGCAGAGAGCGAAGGATTAGCACGGCCCCTCCCTTCTAATCCCCCCACCACCACATTTTTTAGTGACAGGATTTTAAGTGGTTGCTATAGGCAAGAGAGTGGCAGCCCGCTACTGAGGGGCTGGGGAGAGGGGGCGGGAGGCTTGGAGGCCACTTTCACAAGCCTGGGCCTGGGGCTTGGACATGAAGATCCAGTTTAGTCCTGTCTCTGTGCTGTGCAGTCTCGGGTCGAGTGACTTAACTTCTCTGGGCCTCAGTGAAGCCACTTTGAAGACAGGAGAGAGTTTCCTGCTCCCAGGTCCCTGGGCCTGACCTTGGAGGACAAGATGGCAGGGCCAGAGTTGGGCTTAGGGAGGCAGGGGGTGGTGGCAAGGCCCTGCATTCGCAGCCAAACCTGATCTTGAACTCTGGTTCCAGTGGCCCTTGTCAGCTTTGTCATATTGACCCGGTTGCCGCCTCTTTCTGAGCCTCGGGTTTCCCTCCTGAAACCTGACACTTAATGCCGGCCTCGCGGGGCGTTGTGGGGTGCACAGAGGCAATGCACGCGAGGGCCTCAACATGTCTAGATGCCCAGAAGCCATGTGGCTGTGAATCGCCCAGAGGCTGCAGAAAAGGGTGCAGGGCAGCATGTGCCTCCAGGGGGCGCTGGTGCCCACGGGCAGAGGAAGGGAAGCTGGAGAGGAGCATTAGGGGGTGAGGGCAGGGAGAGAATCTTAGGACATCAGGTCTGGGGACATGAGGCCCAGAAGCCTCCAGGATGCACAAACAGATGTACAATGACAGACCCATGTGTGGACAGACAGACATCCTCACCAGCACTGACACCTCCATATGCAGATCTCGCCTTGCGGGTAGACCCAGCTGTGCACAGTGCACCGATACCTACAGACACCCAGCTCCATGCACAGTATACTGGGCTGACTGACCCACAGAGCTGTCTCCATACACACACACACACACACACACACACACACACACACACACACACACACGAGGAGCCTGGGGACTGGAAGGAACACACTTTGAGAGGCTCTGCATCTCCACCCATTCCCCACCCCTGCCGCATCTCCCCTGACCCAGCCCCAAGTCCTCATGGTACTCAGGGCCTGGCCTCTGCTTCTTCACTCTCCTGTGTCGCATTCCTCGGGCGAGCTCACCCACCTGGTTGGTGAACACCTGGGTGCGCAGCCTCTCGTCCCTTGGGGGCCCAGCCCTGCTCCGGGACATGTCCCCTTGGATGCCTCCAGAGGCCCAAAGCTCCGCACACCCCAGACCAGAGGGCTCCAGGATGGGGTTCCTAGATGTTGCTTTGGCCTCCCTGGCGCACCCACATCTTGGGAATCTGCCCCCCTTCTCCCTCCCCACTGCTGCTGCCCTAGTCAAAGCCGTGTCACCTCTCACCTAGGTAAGAAAGGTGACTCAATTGACCCCCCTGCCCCCCTCCAGTCCACCTGACCTAATCGGAGAGTCTAGCCTTGCCTCCAGCCTCATTACTTCTCCTCCGACCCCCAAACTTAGCTATTCTTGGGGTGTAGGAAACTCACTTGAGTTTGCCTGCCTGTGAGGTTTTGTACAAGTCTGAGCACTCCCAGACATTTCTCCTTCTCATCCAGTCCTGCCATGCTGGATAACTTTGGATCTCAGCTTGACATGTAGCTTCTTCCAGGAAGCCCTCCATGATGTTCCACCCCTCCAGATGAGGTCCGGAACCCTGTAACAAGGCCTTACTGTACCGCAACTGAGCTCATATAACACTCCTTCCTGGAATCAGGGACCAGCAATCCCTGGTTCTTAGCCTGACAGCTGGCACTGAAGGGGCTCTTCCTATTGGTTGGATGAATGAATGAATGAATGAATGAGTGTTGGGGAATGAGATGGATGTGTTTAAGGATGGAGATGGTTCAAGACTGGGATAGGACAAGGATGGAGAGATGAGGATTATGAAACAAGACAAGAGAATGGGTTGGGCAAGACTAGGGACCCCAAGCCCTCCTCCTTGACCTGCTGTCCCTGGCAGCCATCACGAAATCTGCTATTGTCTCAGCCCAGCACAGCTCCCCCCTCCCCCAAGGAGAGTCACCACAGGCGTGTACAGGTTGGTTTATTTACAAATATACTGATGTCTCATTTTTGTTGTTGTTTCCATTTTCTGCTTTTGTGGGGAGAGCGGAAGGTGAGAGTGGAGGGCAGGGTGGGGCTGGTGATGTGGTAAACGCTAATAAATAATTTAACAATGACAAGTTATTAAATAAAATGTGTCTGGGGATGGTGGGTGGGCAGTGAGAGTCTGTACAAGGAAAACAGAGGAATGGCCAGTGGCCCGGTTCCCACACCCAGCTAGGCTGGGCTCCTGGGGGAACCCCAGTGGGGTGGGGGGCACCAGCAAAGAGGCTCATTGGAAATGGCCCCTCCCAAGGGCCACAGGCTGGAGGGTCGGTCCTCCTGCTCCCCAGCCCCCAGGCTGTGTGTGCCCGGGAGTGTGGGCCTGTGAGCCTCCATGTGCGTCCGGGTGTGAGTGTGCGTGTCCATGTGCGTGCGTGAGCGTAGGCCCCTTCCCCACAGGGCACAGTGAGCCCCAGAGCTGTGGGTTCTCCCAGGCGGGAGGTGAGATCCTCACCCCAGGTAGTGCCCAGAGCTCAGGTGGGGCCAGGCAGGGCTCGGCCAGCTCTCCCTCCTCCAAGGTTCTGTGTGTGTGAAGTGAGGGCCGCCAGCTCCAGGTGAGTGGGCAAGGCAGATGAGCCCCTAAAGGAGAAGAGGCTGCCCCGGCCCCATGCTGGGGGCCTGATCCTGCTGATCTGCAGCCCCCACCTCCACCTCCTCCAGGAAGCCTTCCGGGATGCCTAACCCACTTGCACCAACCCCTTCTCTTACAGGCTCTGCGGGACCCCGGGTCTGACCCTGGGAACCACTGGGTCCCTCTGTCCATGGAGAAGGCAGACGAGGCTCTGGCTGGTGGCACTAGCCCACCTCATTGTCCCTCCTCTGCCCTCACTCGCTATGTCACCTGATAGATTCCTTCTTCTCTCCGAGTCTCAACTTCCCCAGCAGTCTTCCGCCTGCCCGCCACTCACTTCCTGCCTCTTCCTCCAGAGACCAGACTCTTACTTCTCTCTTCCCTCGGGCTTCCCCCTCCCCACCCCACCCCCACAGTGATGACGGTCCCTCACCCTGGAGGGGACGGGGGTCCTGACTACTCACTGCCCCCCACATCAAGGCTGCACTTCCACCCACGCAGCGGGAAGAGCCTGCTCCCCTCGGCCTGCCCAGGCCCCAGCGAGCCTGCCGGCACGGTGTCCTTCTGCTGGGTGACCCTGAGCACTTGCCTCCCTTCTGTGGGCCTCAGGTTCCTCATCTGAGAAATGGGTCCCCAACAAGGTCTGGGACAGAGTGTGCATGCCTCTTCAGGAGAGACCCCTACATCTCCATGCAGGTGGGCCCTACATCGTGCTCATCTGTGTCCCCACCTCTGGCCCAGGGCTGGGCAGAGTGAGCACCCGAGTCTGACCCTGGGCTCAGCTCTGGCTGTCACTCACTGGCTGTCAGGGGGCTGGTGGGTCCCCTCCCCTCTCCCAGGGGGAGGGGCTGGACAAGATGACCCATTCCTGAGGTTCCTTCCAACTTAGAGCCTGGGAGAGAAGGGCAGGTGTCCCAGGGGCCTCCACGCCTGGCCCTGCCCAAGCGCCCCCCGCCATGGTCAGACTGTGTGGATGCAGAAGGAGAAAGGGCAGCATCTCTCCAGAAACCGGCATGGCTGCCGGGACCAGGAGGTAAGAGAGGAAGGCTGAGGCTGCAGATGGACCGCGGCCATCAACTGAGGCCCCCAGGGAAGTTCTGTGTGGAGCATGAGCCCAGAAGGGCCAGGCTGGCTGCTTAGCACACGAGGGGGGGGGGGCGCCTGGTCCCCCTCGGCCAGCTGCCCTGGAGAGAGCCGGGTGAGGTTTGCACACAGGAGCCAGCAGGGGTGGGAGATGGGCCCAGGTCTCGGAAAGGCTGAGGTTTCCCCTGCGGACAGAGGAGCAAAACTGCAGAGCAGCTTGGGGAACGGTGAGGATCCCCGAGAGGGCCAGGAAGAGGAGCCCAAAGACAGTCAACCATCGTCCCATTCGCTCGAAGGCCGGACAAGCAGACCTCTGGGTGGCAGCCTAGGGCTCTGAGTCAGAATTAAGGGCAGGGCTGTGAGCACCTGGCTGAGGACACGGGGACGTCCAGGGGTCACTGAGCGTAGGGACCACCAGCCTGACCTCACTTCCCCTTTGGCGGAGTCAGAGTTGCGTGCACGGAGGGTGGGGGCTGACATAGTGTATTTGGCTTCCAGCAGCTCGCAAACAGGGCTGGAGGTGCAGAAGGAATGCATCACCCAAGAAGGGCTGGTTAATGGGCCAACGCCAAACAGGGAGAGGCCCTGAGGGTCCAAATCCTCCCCCCCCACACACACAGAAGAGAGAGGGGGCTGAGCTGTCCTGTGTGTGATGGTCCCTGGATTCACTTACAGAAGGGCAGGGCGAGTTTCCAAGGTTATGCGGCCTAAACCATTCACTGGATCTCGGGCCACATTAACCAAGGCAGGGCACCGAACACTGGGGAGGTGAAGGGCCTGCGCACTTTGGCTGGCGATGTCCGTGGGAAGACCGGGCTCTCTGTACCCCACGCCTTTCGAAGGAAAGCTGGAGCCCAGCTGTGGGTACAGTTTTAAGAGGACGAGCGGAGGAAACTGGAAAAGCCTGGCTTGGAGAAGCAAGGACTCGGGGCTGAAAAAGGCGGAGGTAAGATCAGCAGAAAAGGGCAGCTGGCTGGGCTCCTGTCACTTGTGAGGTCCTTCCCGCCTGGAGGTTCTGCCATTTTGCCCAGATCTGCCTGGTTCTGAGCTCTGTCTCTGCCCTTGGAGCTGGCTGGCGGCCGCCTGTCTGCTCAGGAGACCAGCCTCCTTCTGGGCTGAGGAGGTCCCCATCCTCTCCCCTCCTCCCCCCCACTCCCCGCTTCCTCTCCTTTCACAATACGAGGAGGGGCTCCCTCCCAGCCTGGCCTCTCTCCCCTTCCTGACCCGGCAGGGCTGCCCCGCAGAAGCCGCTGTCTCCTTCAGTGTCTCTACGTCTCCGTGCATATCCGCACGTGTGCCGTTAGTGTGTGCGCATCTGCACGTGTGTCTCTGGCCCTCAGGTCTGCCTGGCTCCGTCTTCCCTCCCCAGTGACTCCCCCCAGGGCAGAGCCACGGTGGGCCTGGCACCTGGCTGGCTCCTCCCCACCTCTGCCCCCGCTCTGGCTGGGAGGGGTGACCCTCGGCCCCAGGCCTGCCCTCAGAGGTGGTGGTGGGGGGGGGGGGGCGGGCGCCCGCACAGGGTACGGTAGTTTTTCACGGGTAACAGGCCTCGCGCGCATCATCCTGGCCTGCACGGGGCCCTGCCTTGGCCTAAGCCTGGGCCATGGAGCTTGTTGGGACACGGAGAGGATGTTTAAAAAAATAGAGAGAATTTAAGCTTCCCCAAAAAGATGGGGACAGAGGAGGCAATGGAGGCCGAGGTGGGGCGAGGAGGCGAGTGGCTGTCCGAGAGCTCTGGGTCCCTGGGGGTGACACGGTCTGTGTGGGCAGGACACAGCCCTGCGCAGGCTGTGCTCAACTGCCTGTCCGGCTGTGCCCAGCGGGCACTTCAGCCAGGCCCGGCTGGCCGAGGGGAGGGCACCATATGGCTGTCGGTAGAGTCTGTGCGGGTGGCGGGGCCAGGAGGGTGGGGCTGGCCGCTGTGGTCCGCGGTCCCACCCCAGGACCCGAGCCCCAGTGTCTGTGCGGCCAGCTGGCTCTCAGGAGGCGAAGTAGGAACTCTGCATGGAGTAGAGCCGGTCGATGGGGTTCCCCACGCGGGCTTGCAGGGAACCCACGTCGGAGGAGCCGAGGAAGCAGTCGCTGAGGCTGGTTAAGGAGGTATCGCTGTCGATGTCGTGGAAGATGGAGTCGTTCCCTGGGGGGCAGAGGGGCGTCAGGAGGGGGGTGAGGGCTGAGGCTCCTGGGGACCCTGTCGGCCTACAGGCTGTGGCTGGAGGTGAGGGGGCGGCAGGGTGACCTGCCAGCAGCTCCTGAGCAGAGGGGCTGGGCCGCAGGCAGGGTCTCCAGGGCCCCCTTCCTGTCAGGGGGAGGCGCAGGGGCTGCGGGCCCTGGGGTGGGGGTGGCTCCCAGGCCGCCAGGCCAGGCAGGGGGCAGGGGTGGTGCTGGGGCGGGAGGGGGTGGGGCAGCTTACCATAGGGGTTCATGTGGTCACCTGGCATTTGGGGTGGCGTGAGGCCCTGCTGGAAGGGGTCGCTGCTGCCATAGGGGCTCTGCTCCATGGCCACGATCTGCTGCTGGGGCGGGGCCAGCGGCGTGTAGGAGGCCATCATGCCCTCCATGCGGCTCGACAGGACCTCTGGGGGCAGAGCACGCCGTCACCACCAGGCCCTGCCCGCCCTGTTCTGTAGCCCCAGGAGCCCCCACAGGTGCACCCCCAGGGTCCCCACAGACCTCCTACCTACCCCTGGCCACCCACGGCGTCCCTCCGACCTTCTCCAGGCCTCCCCGGGGACACCCCACACCCTGCAGCTGAGGTGGCCTGTGGCCTTCCTGGGCCCACAGGACACGGAGCCCAGTTCTCCGAGCCCCACCCCCCTCCCCAGACACACACTCCAGCTCCTCTTCCAGAGCCAGCTTCTCAGAAGCCAGAGGCGCCCCCCCACCCCCCTTCCAAAGGCCCTGCACTCCAGGAGCTCACGCCTCTGGGAGACACCTAGGCAGGCGGTGATGAGTCAGCGCGTGGGTGCAGTGAGTGCCTGCATCTGGGAGCATCCAGGTGGGGCAGGAACCCCGGCCAAGGGGGCCCAGAAAAGGCTTCCTGGACGAAGGGGCCCCACCCCCCTGTGACTTAAAGAACCAACACGGGTTTGACAGGCTCGAGAGGGGGCAGCTGAGTCTGGGGGCCCGCTGGGAACCCCAGGGGCACACCTCCTGCACTGCCTGGGAGACGAGGCAGTGGTTGCGGCCTCCGGAATCCACTGTCCGGGGAGAGGGGCAGAGGGAGCAGCGGGGAAGAGCTGGGCCCCGAGGCCATGGCCTGGAAGCCCTGGGTCAGCCTGGGACACTGGCCCCCGAAGTCCTGAGCGAAGGGCCCGGCATCTGCCTGGAGCCCCTGCCTCACTCCAGAGCAGGCAGCTCGGGGCCCCCACCCACTTCAGCCCCCCAGAGAGTCCCCGTGCCTCCCTTCAAGGCCTGAAGGTTCTGTGTCCCCCTGAGGCCTGGGAGGCCAGCCTGGCATTTTGGCAAAGCCCAGTGTTGGAGGGGCTGCCTCCTGCCCCTTTAACGAGCCCCTCCCCGTCCAGCACGAGCCCAGCCGGACTCCTCCACACCGTGCACTTTCTCTGGAGACTCCGCTGTGGGCAGCGGGGCCTGAGGTCTGGGTGCGCACCAGCTTAGGAGCCCGGTGGAGGCGAGGCCGGCTCTGTCCCTTATTGCCCAACGGGCCCTGTCTCACTGAGCCCAGCCTCATCTGTGAAATAGGACACGGCAACGCCCTTCCTCACGGGGACCTGTGAGAACTGGGATGGAGCGTGTCACGTGACGAGTTCGGTGTCTGGCACACGGTGACAGGGAGCAGAGGACTGCGGTTTTAACATCAGGACGTCTGCCCCCCCTCCGGCTGCCCACCTGCCACCCCTCCTGCGTCCTGTGGTCGCTACCACCTCTCCTGCAACCTGTGGTCGCTGCCACCCCTCCTGCATCCTGTGGTCGCTGCCACCCCCCTGCGTCCTGCGGTCGCTGCCACCCCTCCTGCGTCCTGTGGTCGCTGCCACCCCTCCTGCGTCCTGTGGTCGCTGCCACCTCTCCTGCGTCCTGTGGTCGCTGCCACCCCTCCTGCGTCCTGTGGTCGCTGCCACCCCTCCTGCGTCCTGTGGTCGCTGCCACCCCTCCTGCGTCCTGTGGTCGCTGCCACCTCTCCTGCATCCTGTGGTCGCTGCCACCCCTCCTGCATCCTGTGGTCACTGCCACCTCTCTGCTTCACTGGGCTCAGCTGGTTCCAAGGCAGCTGTCCCCTGAGCTGACGGCCTTGGGGGAGGTTCCTTGGGCGTCTTGGTGTGAGTGACGGAGCCAGGCCCCCTGGTCCCTGCCCCGGCCCCAGCTCACCTTGGCCCAGCCGCTGGGAGTTCTGCTGCTCCTGCTGCTGCTGGTGCCGCCGTGCCAACTTCTTCATCTGCGGGAGACACAGTTCGTGCCAGTCCCCGCCCCTCCCCCACCTCCCCCATTAGTTCCCCCATACACCAGGCCCTCTGTCTCCTGCCCGCAGCCCCCTCCACTCTGCCCAGCGGGGGCAGGGGCCGGTGGCCTCTCACCTTGGCTCTTTGGTTCTGAAACCAGACCTGGACCACGCGCACGCTGAGGCCTGTCTCTGCTGCCAGCGTCTCGCGGACCTGCCAGGAGAGGGAGAGAGGGAGGCAGGTGAGGCCCGGGGAGGTGGTGGGCTGGGGGTGGACAGATGAGCGGGAGGTGGAGGGACATCCCCGTCCCCAGCCGGCGTGGACAGGGTGGTGTCTGGAAAGGCAGCCGGTGTGGTCACTCCCCCACCCCACTCCCCGCCCCTCACCTTCCGGCAGGGCTTGGAGGAGACCTCGAAGGAGGCCTTGAAGGCTCTTCGCTGCTGCGTGGTGAGGATGGTGCGGGGTCGCTTGGGCCTCCGGGGGTCCTTCCCGTCGTCCCCGCTGCCCTTACTCTGGCCGCCCTGCCCCTTGGCAGGCTTCATGTCCCCATCCTCGTCCTCACTCTTCACTGCGGGGACACAACCCAGCCTGTCAGCCGCCCGATGGGATCCAAGCGCCTCAGCCTCTGCCTCCCGCCAACACCTGCCATGGCCTCTGGCACCTGGAGACCCCAGGCCAGGGGCCAACCTTGGAGAAAACCAGTTCTGCCAGCCCGGCGCCAGCCAGGCCCCAGGGCCCAGAGAGCCTTCTGGAAGCTTCCAGGGACTAAGAATTGACAGGCAAGGACCGTGCTCCAGATGTTCTCACACAGGAGTATTCGTGATCATGACGGGCAGACAGACACACACACACGCGCACTCACACATACAGACTGGCACGTGGGCCCACCAAGGCTCGAGCAATGCAGCTCACAGACATCGCCACACACACAGGCGCATGCGCACAGGCAGCACGACCAGGCACGCACGCACACGCATGCAGGGCATGTGTATTCACCCAGAGACACACCGCAATACCATGTCCAGCTGCCACTCCGTGCCCCAGAGTCGTGGGTCTCAGAGATGCCAGCCCTCCCCCAGCGCCCTGCCCAGCCCCCCTCCACCCCCCCCCCCCCCAGCTCCAGCCGGGCTCACCGGAGTCAGACTCATCGGGGCTCACAGAGCTGAGCAGGTCCTTCTCCTTCTCGTAGTCGCCCTTGCACAGCAGCTGGCCCTCCTTGAGCACGAACTCGTCGCCCTTGCGGAGCTGCCGCTCACAGACGCAGCAGCAGAAGCAGCCCAGGTGGTACACGCACTCCAGCGCCCGCATCACAAACTCGGTGGGGGCGATCTTCTCCATGCAGCCGCTGCACTTGGCCGCGAAGAGCCTGCGGGTGCACAGAGGGGGCACGTCCGCTGGGCTCGGGGTCCCTCCCAGAGGCCACTGCCTATGGAGAGCCTCTCCCACCACCCTGACCCTCCAGCCCAAGTGGGAGGAGCCCTCCCTGGGCACAGAGCCACATGGGGAGGGTCCGTGACCTCAGGGTGGGCACTGGGCATCCTGCCCAGAGGTGCCCTCTCCCGTATGTCAGCTCAGGGCCCTTTCCACTCAGAGACACAGTGGCCACTAGAGGGCAGAGTACAAGGTTAGCCTTAACCTTTCCCAGGTTGGCCCCAGCCTGAGGGGAAGGGCAGGCAACCCACAGGTCCATCCACCCTCACCCCAGGATCTGCTCTGCCTCCTCCCTGCCCCTCCACCACCCTCACATCCAAGCAGTTCCCACCCTGGCCAACCTACCCCCAGCATGGGCCCCTCCTCTCCTTTCTGAGTGACTGTTCCAGTCCCCTCCCTGGGCTCCTGGCCCCTCCAACCCTTTACCTTCCAGGATGAGAGCCAGAAAGATCTGCCTAAAACACTCACCGGTCATGCTGCTTCCCTGCTCTAGACTCTTCCATGGCTCCCCAGTGCCCTTGGGAGAACATCAGGTTCCTGAGTCTGGCACTCACGGCCCTTCACGCTCCTGCCTCTTTTCCCCCCACCCCTGCTCCCCCAGGCTGTGCCTCTCCAGAGCACCCCAACACTGCCCTTCTTTCTTTCTCTGGCCCTGGGCTTAGCTAACACCCACTTATCCCTCTGTTCAGCTTAAGCATTGCTACCATGAAGTGATGTATTTACTGAGCACGCACAGCAGGCCAGCTGCTGCTCTAAGCACTCTGCCTGCAGAAACACATTTGATCCTCGCAGCACCCCTCTGAGACAGGGCGGAATACTAATCCCATTTTAGAGATTAGGAAATTGAGGTGCTCAGCGCTGGAGTCACTTGCTCAGAGTCACATGATAGTAAACGATGGAGCCGACTCTGAGCCTGGATCTATTCAGGTCCCCCCAGGACAACGCGGATCCCTCTCCCCTCCCGGGATGCACAGCCCGCTGGGGGCTCCGGCCCCGGCCCCGCGTGTGCAGAAGGGTCTGAGCAGCATGGCCCCTCCTCTGCCCGCACCTACTGACCGCTCCTCTGGCCGCCCATCCCTATCACGTGCTCTGCTCTGTGGGAACTCAGCCCCAACAACACTTTGATGGAAAAATTTATGAAGAATCAAATTATTGCTGCTGGGAGGGAATTAAAACCATTTTTCATTCCCCGTGTCCCCGGGCCACGTCTGTGGGCGCCACCTTGGGAGCGCTGTGCACATCCCATCCCTCTTTATGGCCCGCCATCGCAGGCGCAGATTACAGCTGCAATTCTCTACTAATCGGTTCTGGAACAGCCATAAACGCGAGGCCTGGCCTGCCTCCCTCCCCGGGGCTGCCGTCAGCGCCGCCCACAGCGAGCTGCTGAGATGCAGGGGACAGGGCCTGGCCCCATCTGCCTGCTGCCCCCGGCACCGGCCCGGGCACTCAAATTGGGGGCATCCCCAGCAACCCTGCCACCCCCTCCATCCTACCCTGCAGGCTCCTATTCATCCTGCGATGCCCAACTCCAATGCCACTTCCTCTGAGAAGCCTTCTTTGCTGGCCCCGTCTTGGGAAGGTGGCCGCAATGCTCACCTGAGCTTCTCTGGCCTCAGTCCCCTCTCCCATAAAACAGGGAGTCACAGAGCATCCCTCAAAGGGCTGTTGTCAGAATCCAGTGACACTGGGCATGTAACTTGGCGAACGAGGGTCACGTGGGAGGGACCGCACTGCCCGTCAGCTCTGCGCCGGTTCCTCGGGCAGGACCTCACTCCACCGGGACCTCAGGGAGGCCCTGAGGGTTCGTGACGCCGGTGAGTGAAGGTGTGGGGTGGGCTGAGGCTCCAGGCAGATGGCCCCCAGCCCACACGGTGGGGGGCTCTGCAGGAAGAACCTGGCCTGGCTGTGGGCTCTGCTTTGGCCCTTTCGGCTGGAGAGCTTTGTTCAGGGTACAACCTACCCAGCTGTCCATGGCAGCCTCAGGCAGAGGCCCCGCCCAGCTCTGCTGAGGGGCCGGCGAGGGGGCGAAGGAGCCAGGTTTGCAGACTCGCTGCTCTGACGCGGAGGACAAGTCTGTCCTGCCCCCTCACTGTCCCTCTGTCCGGTCCCCACACTCGACCTGGTGTCCCAGGGGCCCCAGGAAGGTCTGCAGCCGCCTCTGTGGCCCACGAGTGGACAGGCAGCGGCCACCTCCGTGCCAGCACGGCAGGGCCAGGGCTCAGGCGGCGGTCAGCACCTCGGGGCTCCCCAGGAGGCCTGCTTAGGCGGGGAGAGGGGCTGCGGGCGGGCGGTGACCCGCATTTGCAGGCACTGCCACCGGGCACTGCCACCCTGCAGGCGCATTCAGAGCAGCCCTGCTAATGCCTTGGCAGCAGGGGGTCGATTGCTACTTTCTCCAAACTCATCAACACAATCTATTATTAATACTTCTCCAAAGGCTCAGTGCCGCCATTACTGCGGCAGCGCCAGCCACTCGGGGCGTCATCTGTTATCTAGATTGCAAAAACTCGGCAAATAAAACAAACGGCGCGCACTTTATAAACCGAATGTGCCATCCGTTAGGTCTCTGAGCATCTCTCCTCCCAATAAAACATCAGGGGGGACACATGAAATACTCGCTCCCAATTACGGGGTGCCTTTGTCTATCGTGCAGGGGTGAGAGCTGCGTGGGAGGGGCTGGGGCACCAGCGGGGTCCCCTCCTCTGCGTGAGCCCCCACTCCTTCCCTCAGTCCCTCCCACCGTGGAGGGGTTGGTGGCAGCGGCGCGGAGAAGCAGACCCAGCCACAGGAGGGGTGGCACTGGCATCGGATGGACCCGGGCTCCATGCCTGGTTCCACCACTGCTGGCTAGTGACCGGGCAAGTGATGTCCTCGCTCTGAGCCTCAGTTTACTTACCTGTATAATGGGCTCGACAACACTGCCTGCTTCTCCGTGTGAAGATGCAGTAAGCTGTCAGCACAAAGCGGCGAGCGCAGACGGAGTGGTCAGGGGCTGCGCAGGCTGTGTGAGGCCAGAAGCCTCTCCAGGGATGTTTCAGATGCGGACCAGAGGGGCAGCGTGAGTCAGCAAGGAGGGCCTCCCGCTGCTCTACCTCCGCCCCCAGGGGCTCTGGAGCCTGGCGTGCAAGGCCCTGACCTCAATCCCCACTCAACCACTCCCAGGTTCTGTGACTCTGTGACCTTGGGCAAGTCAGTCTCTGTTTCCTCATTTGTAAGATGGGGACAATAGTCCCTGCTCCTCAAAATTGTGTTAGGGATTCCAGACGGGCGTGTCCCTGCTGCCCACACTGGGGCTGGGAGGAAGGGATGGGGGGCCCTGGGGTCAGGGCATGCTGGGTACCGGGAGGCTCAGAAGCTCTGGCCCAGGAGGAGCTGCCTGGCTTCCCCGCCCGCTGCCGGCCCTCTCAGTGTCCCTCATCCCGCTTCCCCCCTGGCGCCCCCTTCCAGACACCGAATCTGGAGGGCAGCTTTGTGACCACATCACAGGCACACGGCCTCGCTGGTCACCCACACAGTCCTCCTCCCCATTTTCCATGTAAACGGCCAAGCCTTTCCTCCCCCTTCCCTACTGCTGGGTCACCATGCCCTGTGCTTCCCGTCTGCCCCCAAACACCTGCTGATCTGAAAGGACTTGGCCTGGGTGTCTCCTCTCCAGTCTTAGACAGATGTGTCTCTCTGAGTTCCCTACCCTCATACCCCCACCCCCCCGCCCCCCAATTGTAGCACAGATACTAGGGACTCTGAATATTTCCAGGTCCACCTGCCCTGGGTCACCTCTGAGCACCAGGCCCTGAATACAAAAAGGTGAGCAATGAATGTTTGCTGAACCAACCAAGACAGTCCTGTTCAGCCTGTGCAGCAGGGAGAGGCAGTCCCCCCGCCCCAACCTGGTCTGGTGGGGGCCCCTGGGGCGGCAGAGCCACCTGGGAGGGGCTCTGGGAGGAGTGGGGCTGGAGCAGGCAGCCTGGGGTTCCATCCTGGCTCCATAACTTTGGTCAAGACATTGAACATCTCTGAGCCTCAACTTCTTCATCTGTGAAATGGGAATGATGGCATCTACCTATGGCGTTGCTGGGAGGGCCGGCACAGAACCAAGGATACGCTCCAAGAGCTGGTGTCTGCCCTCTTGTCCCACCTGGGCCCAACATGCCTTTGTCCAGCCCCCTCATTGGAGTCTCTGAGATTCTGGAGAGAAGCATCCCTGACACCTGTCCCAACCCCACCTCCCTCCCTCTAGTGACCACCTGGGTTCTAGATTGGGCCTTCTTGCTTCTGTGTGGCCTGAGCTGGATTCTCTGTCTGTCTCATTAACATGTCTGAGCACTGCTAAAGCTCAGTTATCATCTCCTGCATCACCGCAGTAAACCCAGCGCCCTCAAAGGAAGACTGCTTCCCTCCCATTTTACAGATGAGCACATCAAGGTGCAGAGGGCAGGTGACTCATTCAAGGTCACATGGCAGCATCACTGTATACCCCCTCCCTGCTCCATGCATCCAAGTGTTTCTCTGCTTGTCACCACCTTGCCCTGTGATCTGAGTATCACACCCACGTCTGTCTGCCCTCAAGGCTCTGAATGTCGTGGGACAGGGGCCCGATTCATCCCGAGCTCTCATTACTCAGCACAAGCCCGGTGCCCAGTAGATGCGGCTGAGCGGACTTTTCTTAAGCCAAATTGAACATGTTCCCCTCACAAGCAGCCCCCCCCCCCCCAATATCATCTGCGATTGTGGAGCAAAAATTCCCTTTCCGGAGATGCCACTTCCCTTAAAGAGTCCCAGGCTATAACCTATCTCTAGCTCCTCTGAGTTTTTGTTGGTTTATTTATTTAATGCTCAATTTATTAAAGTCCTCGAGCTAATAAGCAAAACTCCAAAACCAATGTTTTCTGGAGCATTTGCACATGGATTACAAATCTGATCCACTAATTTCTCTTCAGCCACTGACGACTGCAGAGATGCGCACAGGATGGCTGATTCTTTCACCTGATAAAACTGGGTTCCTAATGCCCTGGGAGGACTCCCACCTCTCCTCAGGGGTCTGCACACCCGCATCTTGGAGTCCATACAGCATGTATCAGGCCTGGAAACCTGGTGCTGAACCTCACACAAGCTCCTTCTCTCGGAGCCTCAGTGTCTCCATCTGTCCAATGGAAATAATGGCTGGGCACATGCGATAGGTTAAACAAGTGGGGCTCATGGTCCCTGGCATCATCTCTCCGGGACCTCCAGCACCCCGCCCACCGTCCTTGCTCTACCTCCTCCTCACTGCACTGCCCTTCCCATCCCCTGTCACCGAACTGCACAATTTATGTAGCCCCTTGCCGGGGACTCAGTCTAAGAGCATGCAACCATTTCAGGATAAGTCCAAACACCCACTTATGGCACTCATGGCCCCACCCCACCTGTCGCCCCTGGCCCCCGATCCTCTGCTACGGCTCCCATGCTCCTCCTTGCTCCTTGAACACCGCAGGTTCCTGCCTGCCTCCTTAACACTCAAAACCCCACCTGCCTCCAAGGCCTGTCTTCTTCCTCCCTTTCCTTTGCTTCTTGTTTAAACCCTTTTTCATC
Organism: Myotis daubentonii; assembly: GCF_963259705.1. NCBI lineage: Eukaryota > Metazoa > Chordata > Mammalia > Chiroptera > Vespertilionidae > Myotis > Myotis daubentonii. Next base: position 75,702,371 of record NC_081850.1, on the reverse strand, counting down.
CTTTAAGACCCAATGTAAGTGTCACCACCTCTGGGAAGCCTTCCCTGATGCCCACAGACCCTGAAATTTGTGTGTCTGAAGCCCCACTGACCTAGACATTAGGAACTGGGTGCAGTTCACCCGCACGGCCCTGGGCTCTGGCACTGAGGAGGCGGTCCCTGAGTGCCTGTTGAATGAGTGAACAGTCTTGTGGGAAATGGCATGGGCAGCCAGAGATATGGGATATTGGACCAGAGGATATTGGATACTCTGCTTTGGGGCGTCTGAGAACGATACCAGGTGACAAGAGAAATGAACCCGCCCTCCCCTGTCCCGGCCCCTTCGCAGCTATACAACCTGGAGCCCAGCGTCCCAACTTTCTTATCAAGGAAGTTGTATACACGGCTCCTGCTGGGCTGGGAGTCCTGCAGCAAACCCCAATAGCCCCTCACCCCGATCACACAGGAAAGCCCCGGGTGCCATGTGCTATTAAATGACCTCCCTGACCACTGCAGAATGGGCCAGGCCTGGACATGTGACTCAAGGTGGGCCCATCAGACCCTCTGTCCCGTGTCCCTTCCTTCCCCTGCTCACCCAAGGGCTCTTTGTCTGCCCCTCCATCCTCAGACGTGTGCTTGCTCACAGCTCCAACACCAGCTGTGTGGTCTTGGCTCATTCACATCCCTTCTCTGAGCCTCAGTTTTCTCTTCTGTAAAATGGGGCTGATCCTCCCTCAGCTGGTGGTTGAGGACCTGGTGAGTTTTAACCTATGTGAGACAGCCCGGCCCAGGGCCTGGCACACAGGGGGGCATCTGGCAGGTGTGTGCTCCCTCCCCTCCTCAGTCTCTCACCATGTGGCCTGGTACAAGCTCTGGAACCTTCCCTTTCTCGTCTCTAATTTCAGTCTGCAGCCGCTGGTCACGTTGCTCCTTGGGTCTGTGCTCTCCCTGTCTGTCAGTCTGTCTGCCCCTTTGAGGTGGGGACTTCCGTCAGACCCTCCCCGGGCCACACTGGGGAACTGGCAGATTCTGGCCTGGGTTACCTGAGGGCCTCTCCAGGCTCACGCCCCACAGTCCCTGGAATCACTCCCTCCATGGGGTCCACCAGGCTTGGCGCCTGGAACCCCAGCCCCTCTGTCCTCACTGGCTAACCTTCTTCTTCTTCTTTTAAGATTTGTAACTGACTTTTAGAGAGAGAGGAAGCGAGAGACAGAAAAACACCGATGTGAGAGCAGCTGCCTTCCGCACACCCCCTGCCGGGGATCAAGCCTGAAACTCAAGCATGTGCCCTGACTGGGAATCGAACCTGCGACCTTTAGATGCACGGGAGGATGTTCAACTAACTGAGCCACACCGGCCAGGGCCCCACTGGCGACACCTTCTCGCATTCACCCAGCAAACACCCGTGGAGGCTGGCTGTGAGCCAAGCCCCCAAGATGCCTGGGGAGCAGAGTCAGACCAGAGCTGGCCCCCTGGGGTCCACTCGGCGATCTGGGAGGCATGGAAAGGCGCCTGGTCCCGGCAGGAGAGCTGGGCACTTCTTGGGTAAAGGGGCGTGGCACACCGTTAAGAACCTGCTTCTGGAGGCAGGAGGACTGTCCAGGGGTCTGAATCCCAGCTCTGCCACCCACGAGCTGTCTGGAAACTAGGGACCTCGGCCCCCGCCCTCCAGGTCTCACGATCATGCCTCACCCTCTGTGCCAGGCCTCGGAGCAGGCCCCTCCACAGCCAGTGCCCAACGCCCTGGCTCAGGACACTACTGCTCCGGGACTGTGATGACGCCTGGTGAGGGATGAGCTGGAGTTCACAGGCGCTGAGGGGACAGGACCCTGGACACTCTTGGGGGCCCAGCTGCTGCTGCTAGAGTTTGCCTGTCACTTGGGGGAACCCGATGGGGGCGGGGGGGGGGGGCGGGAGGGGGAGGAGCCGGCGGAGGGAGCGGCCTGGCCTCCTCCCTCCCCACTCGCTGACATCTCCCCCACGTGCCTGTCGCGTCCTTATCATTCCGGGCGTAGCTGTTTTTTATTTTGAGACAAAAAGGGGCCTGTTGATGGGGATCCAACTCAAACCAGCTGCAAACATCTGCTTTGATGCGGCGGCTGCGGCGGCGGGCCAGGCGGGCGGCGGCGGGAGCCGCAGGCGGGGCCGGGTGCGCGCGTCAATCACGCGGCTGGAATGCGCGGCGGGGCCCGGCCCTCGGACCGGCGGCCGCGGGCCTCGCAGGGCCTCTGGCAGCCTCGCCGCGACAGCCCGGCCCTGCCGCGAGGGCTGCCCGGCGCTTCCTGCGGGGCCAGACCCAGCTGTGCGGGCCGCCGGCTCCTCGGCCCTTTGATCCGGGCCGGGGCGCTGTCGGGAGCCCCCAGCCAGG